>NC_135811.1:82640404-83840404 GCF_964213995.1 Mustelus asterias
CACTCCTTCCTAATGTCAAATCCTTCAAGATTGAGTGTCTGCAAATGTGTGCCACCCCGGGAGTCAACAGCCAAACATGCCAGAGTTCACTTGTTGTACTCCCTGAATGGCGAACCCCCTGCCCACTGCTGATCTAATACAAGTGGCTGCAAGATGAGGCCATAAATGGGCATTAAGTGTTCACTTAAGAGCGTTATCCATGTGCCTTCCCGCCATAGACTTAATTAAGGTGGAGGCAGGAAAGTGGCGAATCCCCACGTTCCAACCTCCCACCGGAATCAATGCCATCTGTGCCACCAATCTCACCATGGGGGACGGCAGTAAATTCTGCTCTTAATCTTCTATACCCAGGGAAGTGCAAGATTAATCTGCAAAAGCTGTCCTCATAATGGAACCTTTTCAATCTTGGTAGCTTTCTGCTGAGTCTGTACTGCATTCGCTTCAGGGCTAACACATTGGGCAGTACGGTGGCACAGTGGTTAGCACTGCTGCCCCACAGTGCCAGGGACCCAGGTTCAATTCCCAGCTTGGGTCACTGTCTGTGCAGAGTCTGCACATTCTCTCTGTGTCTGCGTGAGTTTCCTCCGGGTGCTCCGGTTTCCTCCCACAGTCCAAAGATGTGTGGGTTAGGTGGATTGGCCTTGCTAAATTGCCCCTTAGTGTCAGGGGGACTAGCTCATGTAAATGCATGGGTTATGGGGATCGGGCCTGGGTGGAATTGTGGTCGGTGCAGACTTGATGGGCCGAATGGCTTCCTTCTGCACTGCAGAATTCTATATCCTTCTTGAGATGCTGTGCACATCCATACTCTGGGTTCTCTCTAACTAGAGATCTGTACAAATTCAGCTTCTACTGTATCTATTCCTGATAAACTGTCTGCAATTCTTCTGGAGGTATCATAATATCCAGATACCCCAATGAGCACACAACCTCAGGTACAATTACCTGTCAACTAAAACTCAGCAATCTTCAACAAAAACGAATGAATAAATCTCTTTTAAAGAATCTTGTGATTTTTTAAAAAAGTGTTGGATAATATAATTTGATTCAGAACCAAAAGGCTTTCATTTGTTCCTGGACTGATTCTCATAACTGGTATTTCTGTCTGTGGAGAGAAAAAGAGTCTGGATGTGTTGTCATTGATTATGCTGACAACCTTTCTGTGGTTAACTGAAAGCTTCGTAATATTGCCTGGTAATCTCAGTGAACATTCCTGGTTTAAACAGCTTTGTTTGAACTTTGGCAGGATCATATCACAGAATCCCTATGGTGCAGAAGGAGGCCATTTGGCCCATCGAGCCTGCACCGACAACAATCCCACCCAGGCCCTATCCCCGTAACCCCACATTTTACCTCGCTTACCCTCCTGACACTAGGGTCAATTTAGCATAGCCAATCAACCTAACCCACACATCTTTGGACTGTGGGAGGAAACTGGAGCACCCGGAGGAAACCCACACAGACACGGGGAGAAAGTGCAAGCTCCACACAGACAGCCACCCAAGGCCGGAATTGAACCCAGGTCCCTGTCGCTGTGCGGCAGCAGTGCTAACCACTGGTGCCACTCGTAACAATGAATAAAATGGATATGAAATCCTCTTGGCTTTTCCTCATGCTTAACATAAATCGCAGCGAAGCTCAGAGACGCACAGCCCTCTTCGTTCATAGGCAAGTGGTTGGAATAGTACAGTGGGCGTCCGCAACATCTTTTCACCAGAAATCTTAGCTGGAGTAGAACGTTGCAGGAAGGGGTGTAATCTCAAATCTCTGTTCGTTGAAAGCAAGAAGATAATCCAGGCAGTCTCCACCAATTTCGCTGTGGGCATGAGTCAACTGCAGCACACCACCCCGAGTGTGGCCCTAAGCTGGCAAACTCCCAGGGAGCAGCCCAAGAACTCTTCACAGTGGCTGAAAAAAACAAGTTGCATATGTGCTGTAGAGGCGATCATTTGAGATGAGCTCCCGGGCAAATGGTTTAGTCAGAGCACAGAGGGCTTAGCTCTGTATCAACTCCACTATCATTGTATCATGTAGCTGCCAGGATGGTAGAGGGTGAGCTGGATGGACCTTGGTCCATTTTTTAGTGCAGCGATTCCTGCGGCTCACGCCCAGTTTTGTATTTCACCACAGTGCTTCCTCTGTTGGCTTTGCATTCTCCGCCTGTTCTGTTCCCGCCCAGGTTTTGTTGCTGTGGACTGATGTTGGGGTCCCGCTGCCAAGGCTGAATGTTGGTGGGGGGAGGATGGGGTGGGGGGGGGGGGGGGGGGGCGGGCGCAACCCTGCTTTGAGGGGCACCGGGACCCAAGGTCACCGCTTTTCGCAATATTTAATTAAGTGCCTGCCACCCCCCTACTAAGATCAGTGGTTCATTCCCAAAAGCTGCTGGCTTTTGTTTTTATTGTTTCATAGATATGGCCATCGATGGCAAGAACGTTTGTTACTCACCCCTAACTGTCCTTTAACTGAGTGGCTCGCTCGGTCATTTCAGAGGGCAGTTAAGACATTGCTATCTTAATCACAACCATTATGTGGATTGCGGTAGATCTGGAGTTACATGTAGGCCAGACTAGGTAAGGACAGCAGATTTCCTTCCCTCAAGGACATTAGTGAACCAGATGGGTTTTTACAACAATCAATGAAAGTTATTACTGAGGCGAGTTTTCAATTAAAGGCTTTTTAAAAATTCATTGAAATAAAATGCCACCAACAGCTGTATGAACCTGTGTCCCCAAAGTGTTAGCCCAGCCTCTGCATTACTAGTCCACCGACATTACCATTATACCACCATCTTTCCCAATCTCAACAATCCTGGCAAAGGCTACTACTGGGGCTGCGCCTGCAGGATGAGCGTGCATTGATGGTTGTATGCCCTCACACTCAGGCAAGTGGGATCATAGGGGTGCTGAGGTCAGTCAGACGGGTGCCAGTGGTGGAGCAGGGGTGGGTTATCACTCAGGAGAGGCAGCGCACTTGCATTGGAGACAGATGTTTCCGTCAAGGAGCCCCTCTCTGCAAGAAAACAAAGCACATACCCTCCTTCCCCAAATTGAACCCTCTGGGAGGTTGCCAGGGTTTATATGGTGTGGAGGCGATGGCCTAATGGTATTATCACTGGACTATTAATCTAGAAACTCAGATAATTTTCTGGGGACACGGGTTCGAATCCCACCACGGCAGATTATTGAATTTGAATTCAATAAAAAAAATCTGGAATTAAGAATCTACTGATGATCATGAAACCATTATCGAATGTCGGAAAAACCCATCTGGTTCAGTAATGTCCTTTAGGAAAGGAAATCTGCTTGGTCTGGCCTACATGTAACTCCAGATCCACAGCAATGTGGTTGACTCTCAACTGCTCTTGGGCAACTAGGGATGGGCAATAAATGCTGGCCCAGCCAGCGACACCCAGGCCCCATGAAAGAATATTTTTAAAAATCTCATCACACACTCCCCCCCCAGCCAGTGGTAAAATGCTAATAATGGCAGGAAGAGACCTTTAATTGGCCACTGAATTGACTCAATTGAGCTCCAAATGTGTGTGTCAATTGTCACCTTTCCTACAGCTGGCAAAATGGCATGGTTGCAGGTTGGGGCATACCACCCTCTGCTTTCCTGTGCCATTGTGGCCCAGAAAGCTTGTGCCCAGAAGGTGAGTAAAACAGAGTCGCATGAGACACCACCATCGACTGTTCTGCAAAATCGAATTGACAGGATAAGAGAACGAGGTGAAGATTCTCCCACAGGCAGACCGTATGCAATGAAATCAGATAAAGAAACCAAAAAAGATTACCGTGTTTACAAAATTTGTAATTATAATGTACATTATGATACAATTATCATTCAGAAAGTGTGTATCTGTAAAGAAGCCTGACATGCATCATCCACCAGTATATGAAATTCATATTCAGCAGGGCCTCGTTGGAGATTACAGTCTGGCAAATACATCAGAGAAAAACGTTGGACTCTACATCCCCCTCTCCGTCCCCACTGCGAGGGATCACAGAAGTTGGACACTGGCAAGCGAAACTGTGCCAGGGTATCAAAAACAGCAACTCAGAAACTGGCATCAAACCAAGTCATAAACTACAAAACAGCACTGCCAATTGTTTCAATATTAATCATGACTGTGTTTTCATAGAAAATAGAAAGAGGCCAATTTTAAACGTGTATGGTTAACTGCGGACCTTGTTGTTTACCGGGCAAGTTAATGGTTAAGCAGAAACATCCCTGATCACACCAAGGTCGGCTTCTTGTGGACATCCCAGGGAAAAAATGAGCCGAGCTTTTCGCTGTAAGGGTCCAAATGCTGTTGCTTATTATGCACGATGCAGTAGATTTCGTGGTCTCTGGCAGCCGACACCGTGGCTTCGAGTTCCAAGTTTCCCATCAGGAATTTTTCTGTGGGGGGCTTCTGAAAACTGTAGTGCAGCCGTGAGATCATCTGCTCGTGCTGCCGCTGCAGGCGCCTGTTCTCGCTTCGCAGCATTCGCAGGGCTAACATGACCAGCAGCACCAAGATGAAGGCACCCGCAATGCACACAGCTATCACGGCAGCTCGGAACCAGATCTCCTTGGTGTTGGCCTCTTGCTGGTGGGCCAGGTTCCTGTTCCCGGAGGTCCGGGGCTTCTTGGCTTGTCGGTCTGAAATCAGATCAAAAGACCATGTTACTGCAACTCAGGTTTATTTCGAATCAAATGAAGATGTTTGGACTATGCCAAGATGAAAACACATACCAATTCACCATTCTGTACCTGACCCTGGGCAGCACTAATATAGTGTGGTGCTGCTAAATTCCTTAAGATCATAGGCCAGGATTTTACTGTCCTGTCGCAGTGCTTCTCCTGCCAGCAAATGCAGCAGGCTATTTAAATTTCAGTTTACTTTGGCGGGAATCTAAAATCCCGCCGGGCGGGAGGGCACTGTAGGAGACCATTCATCCCATCCTCCCCTGTCAGCTCTTGTTCTGTGGGATGAATTGCACAGAGCAGGGGCAGCAAAGATCTGCGCACCAAGGTAATTTAAGCATTCGGGTTTGTGACGTTGGTTTCTGCATATTGTCTCCTGAATTTTATGTAGCAATCCTTGTTGGAAGGATGTCAGAATGAAGAGAGGTTTAGCCTCAGCTCCAATGTATCGCCATGAATCACACCCCATGGACGGCACGGTGGCACAATGGTTAGCACTGCTGCCTCACAGTGCGAGGGACCCGGGTTCGATTCCCGGCTTGGGTCACTGTCCATGTGGAGTCTGCATGTTCTCCCCGTGTCTGCGTGGGTTTCCTCCAGGTGCTCCGGTTTCCTCCCACAGTCTAAAGACGTGCTGGTTAGGTGGATTGGCCATGCTAAATTCTCCCTCAGTGTCCCCGAGCAGGTGCTGGAGTGTGGCTACTAGGCGATTTTCATATTTACTTTTACATTTCTCAGTGTGTCCAACAATGGCTCAGTAAGTAGCACACTCATTTCTGAGTCAAAAGGTTCTGGATTAATATTCCATTCAAGGGTTTGAGAACAAAATGCAATCCGACATCTTGGTACAGTGGGAGACCAGTGCTGCACCCTTAGACACATTGGGCATGATCTTTGATTTGATTTGATTTGTCACATGTATTAGTATACAGTGAAAAATATTGTTTCTTGCGCACTATACAGACAAAGCATACCATACATAGAGAAGGAAAGGAGATTGCAGAATGTAGTGTTATAGTCATAGCTAGGGTGCAGAGAAAGATCAACTTAATGCGAGGTAGGCCTATTCAAAAGTCTGATGGCAGCAGGGAAGGAGCTGTTCTTGAATCGGGTACATGTCCTCAGACTTTTGTATCTTTTTCCCGACGGATGAAGGTAGAAGAGAGGGCTGGTTGTATCACAGCTTGGTATGGCTCCTGCTCTGTCCAAGACCGCAAGAAACTACAAAGGATCGTGAATGTAGCCCAGTCCATCACAAAAATCAGTCTCCCATCCATTGACTCCATCTACACTTCCCGCTGCATCAGAAAGCAGCCAACATAATCAAGGACCTGCCGTACCCCAGACGTACTCTCTTCTATTTTCTTCCATCGGGAAAAATATATAAAAGTTTGAGAATACGTACCAACCGACTCAAGAACAACTTGTACCGTGCTGCTATCAGACTTTTGAATGGACCTACCATATATTGAGCTGAATTTTCTCTGCACCCTAGCTATGAGTGTAACACTACATTCTGCACCCTCTCCTTTCCTTCTCCCCTATGTACTCTATGAACGGTATGTTTTGTCTGTATAGCGCGCAAGAAACAATACTTTTTACTTTATACCCATCATGTGACAATAATAAATCAAATCAAATCAAATCAAATCAAATCAGCTCCCTTTATAGAGACTCTGGAATTTTCATACAATTTTGGTTAAATAATTTCAAGTGTTTGCTTTCACTATGTAATTGTCCATTCCAAATGTTGATCATTCTGTGTTGAGAAATGCTTGGCATCAGTCTTAAATTTCTGTTTCCCCAATTTGAGCATGTATTTCCCGAGTCTTAGGGAGGGTTACCAATCCTCCAGGATTGGGTTTGCGTGGGTTTCCTCCATGTGCTCCGGTTTCCTCCCACACTCCAAAGATGTGTAGCTTAGGTGGCCTGGCCATGCTAAATTGCATAAGAGTGTCCCAAGCTGTGTGGATTAGGGGGATTGATGGGGTAAATACATGGGTTTCGGGAAAGGGTCTTGGTGGGATCCTCCATCAAAGAGTTGGTGCAGACCCAATAGGTCGAATGGTCTCCTTCTGCATTGTAAGGATTCTATTCTACGATTCTAAGTCATGTGGCCAGGTCAGTGTACATCCGCCAAGCTGTATCTTCCAACAGCAATGCACTGAGGTCAGTGAAAGATGATTGGTTATGTTAATAGAATCGTAGAATACCTACATTGCAGAAGGAGGCCATTCGGCCCATCAAACCTGCACTGACAACAATCCCACCCAGGCTCCATCACATTAACCCCATGTATTTAGCCTGCTAGTCCCCCTGACATTAAGGGGCAATTTTGCATGGCCATCTACCTAACTCACAAATGTTTGGACTATGGAAGGAAATGAGAGCACCCGGAGGAAGCCCACGCAGAAATGGGGAGGACGTGCAGACTCCACACAGACAGTCACCCAAGGCTGGAATTGAACCCAGGTCCCTGTCACTGTGAGGCAGCAGTGCTAACCACTGTGCCACCATGTCACCCCCACTATGCCACCATGTCACTGAACTGAATGGAGGTTAACTAACTGCCATCCATTCCCCCAAGAGAGAGACACACTGCGGTGTAGCCAAGGAATCCTGGCCATGAAGTTTAAAAAATATCTGGAATTAAGACCATGAAATTAAGATTGGTGACCATGAAACTATTGTCAATTGTTGCAAAAATCCATCTGGTTCTCTAAGTTTTAAGTTTATTTATTTGTGTCACAAGTAGGCTTACATTAACACTGCTATCAAGTTACTGTGAAAATCCCCGAGTCGTCACACTCCGGCGCTTGTTCAGGTCCACTGAGGGAGAATTTAGCATGGCCAATGCACCTAACCAGCACGTCTTTCAAACTGTGGGAGGAAACTGGAGGACCCAGTAGAAACCCACACAGACTCGGGGAGAACGTGCAGACTCCGCACAGGCAGTGACCCAAGCTGGGATTCGAACCCGGGTCTCTGGCGCTGTGAGGCAGCAGTGCCAACCACTGTGCCACCATGCCACCCAATAATGTCCTTCAGGGAAGGAAATCTGCTGTCCTTACCCAATCTGGCCTACATGTGACTCCAGATTCACAGCAATATGGTTGACTCTCAACTGCCCTCGGACAACTAGGGGTGGGCAATAAACACTGGCCAACCAGCGATGCCCATGCCCCATGAATGAATTTTTAAAAATTCCTTCAAATCAAATAGGGTTCCCAAGGATGATTACTTGAAACACTTTCCATTCATGGAGAAATTTGATATTGTGGAATTCCTGTCCTGGATCCCTGTATTGTGCATTCTGTGAAGCTATACTAAAATGGTACATATTCTAAACAGCAATGTGATAAATCATGAAGTTACTGTCAAAATATTTATTATTTAATGAGCTACTGACATGACTAATTTTTCTGCTAAGAGCAGTATTTAGACTGTATCTGATGAGGAAATGTGTATTTTTCTTACATTTGGGAGGTATTCCCTTTCTCTTTTATTCATAAACAGTTATTTTCCCACCAGTTCGCATTGCAATACTCCAAGCAGAGAGTAGCATCTAGTTATGCAACTGCTTAATAATCGGACACGCTTATAAACAAAAACTGAGCACTCGGAGCAAGGGATCAACTCGCACTCACACAACATCACTTAACTCATTCTCTGCTTCTTCACTTTTCTGCTGCCAACATGCTACCAAAATCCAGTCATTAGAGCTAATTAACTGGACTCAACATAACAATCGTTAGACACAAGAAAAAGCCATTACATGGAACAGGGCTGTCATTCCTGAATGAGTCAACCTCACTAATGTTTCTCACATCACCGCTCTCGATTCCTACTCTCTCCAAACATACATCCAGTTGTCTCACGAAGACATTTGTTCTTCAGTGGCTTTGCTTTGACAACAGAACAGCTGTACGTTAGGATGAAAAGGTTCCATTTGAGCTTACCTCAGACTCTAACCCTCCTATTTTTGAAAACTCTGGCTCTTGATCTTCGGGCTCTTCATCACAGTTGGCATGGCGCGGTAGCGCAGTGGTTGGCACTGCTGCTTCACAGCATTAGAGACCCAGGTTCGATTCCCGGCTTGGGTGACTCTCTGTGTGGAGTTTGCACGTTCTCCCCGTGTCTGCCTGGGTTTCCTCCGGGGGCTCCGGTTTCCTCCCACAGTCCAAAGATGTGCGGGTTAGACGGATTGGCCATGCTAAATTGCCCCTTAGTGCTAGGAGGACTAGCAAGGGTAAATACATGGGGTTATGGGGATAGGGAATGGGTGGGATTGTGGTCGGTGCAGACTCAATGGGCCGAATGGCCTCCTTCTGCACTGTAGGGATACTATGATCAAGAAAGGTTCTTTTTAGTTTGGTTAGGGCATCATGATTGACATGGTCTGCACGTTCTCTCTGTGTCTGCATGGGTTTCCTTTGAGTGCTCCAGTTTCCTCCCACAGTCCAAAAGATGTGCTGGTTAAGCGCATTGGCCACACTAAAATTCTCCCTCAGTGTACCCGAAAAGGTTCCAGAGTGTGGCGACTAGGGGATTTTCACTAACTTCATTGCAGTGTTAATGTAAGCCTACTTGCGACACAAATAAATAAACATTAAACTGCGTGATTTCCTTTGTTGATCATTGTCATGAGTTATCAGCCAGGATTTCACAGCCCCTCCCACCCAATGGGATTATAGAATTTTTGAGTTCCCACAGTGCAGAAGGAGGCCATTCGGCCCATCGAGTCTGCACCAACCATAATCCCACCCAGGCCCTACCCCCATACATTTACCCCAGCTACTCCCCCTGACACTATGGTGCAATTTAGCATGGCCAATCCGCTTAACCCGCACATCTTTGGACTATGAGAGAAAACCAGAGCACCCGGAGGGAACCCACGCAGACAACGTGAAAACTCCACAGACAGTGACCCAAGCCGGGAATCGAACCCAGGTCCCTGGAGCAGTGAGGTAGCAGTGCTAACCACTGTGCTACCATGGTCTTGCTGAACTGAATGAAGATTTCACACCCTGCAAGGGAGAGTCACACTGTGGCATAGCCATGAAATCCTGGCCATTAAGTTTAAAAGATCTAAACTTCCAGGTTAACTGAAATTCTCCTGGTTCCTAAGGCAAATATGGGTAATTATGTTGGTCTGCAGAAATGATTTACCTCAATTTTATTTGAGTATATGTACATGTCTTCAATATACTCACTCCAAGTTAATGGGGAGCTCTGTGACTTACTGCATGTTGCAGTAAACTGGAAGCTTCCGTCCAGTGCAATGTTGTGAGGTTTTTTTTCGCTCCATTGCTGACAGTAACAGGCAGAGAGGAGTGAAAATTTAGGCCCGAATTCTCAGATCTCGCTTGTGCCTGGGATCCTCCAGTCCCGCTGCTATGAATGGAGATTTGGCCGAGTGCAAAATTCTCCATTCTTGCTAGCAGCGGTGGTAGGGCGAACAACATTGAAGAATTTTATCTCAAGTCTCCAGTGAGAATGAGCGGAATATTCCAGTCCCGTCCACCAGAGGAATCATAGCGGGCAGTACACGGGCCACGCAGAGGGCGGTTGATCTCGGGCGGGATTTTCCAGTCTTGGGGCAAGTGCGGCCAGAAAAATCCTACCCAATGGGTCTGAACGAGTGAAACTTAACAGTCCTTAGCAAAATGTATGCTTCTTTCTAATGGCCAAGTGCTGCAAAGTGTGGAACTAACTCTGAAAAACCCTCGTTTGATCCCGAACTGTGAAATTGGCCGTTCTCCGCCTTAGTCGCAAATGCGGATGTTGGAATTGACCTTCTTAATCAGTTCCAGAGAGGAAAAATGAGCCAAAATTCCTGCCCCTGATCCCTCGGAAACTGAGTTTTTGTGGGCATTGGATCAGGACAGGATTGGACTTGGCTGTGAGTTTGCTCCCCACCGCCCACCAGTCGATTTGCCTGCCACTATGAATTGTGCGGACTCACAAACGAAGACTGCCTTTCCAGGCAATGAACCAGGGACCAGATGGCTGCCAGCACTCAGTGAACCAAACCACAAGAGTCCCACCCTCACAAGAGAAAATTATGGAAGAAAATACAAAGAAGGTTGCAAACTGTGGGGCAGATTTTCAGGCAACATGGAGGGTGGAGTGCTCTGAAAATGGTGGGGATGAATTACTGCCTTGTTCCTGCTGACAGTGTGGCTGACCTTTTCACCTCAAGGCCTGCTTTCTCACTGTCAGAACATTTATTTGAGTCAAACCATAGGCCCTTCTAAATGCAAGTCAAGGTGTAACAACAATTTCCGCCACAAGCTGTCCATCTAGGTGAAAGGGAGGCCAGAAACTCACCCAGGATCCAAAGAAAATCAAAATGCCACATTGGAAGTGCTTACAGGATTCTCCCAGTCCTCCCCCTGCCCTTGGGGAACAGGCCCCTGCTGATCATCCAGCGTATCTGATATTGTAGGTCAGAGCCAATGGTTAGTACCTCGGGATGCTCATTTTCCATTGGGGTCAACAGGCCAACCTTATGCGAATGAGGACTGGCCCTCAAAGTAGATAAGTCCACCCACGACTGAGACATCTTCACTGGTTTTCCTCCTTCAGCCTCTCACCGAGCAACTTCTCACCTTCAGTGAGTTCAGTGTCCAGCTCAACTCATCATGCAATCTCCCCTCTGAGGCGGCTGCCCTCTTATTCTCCCTAGTTCATATTCCTGATCTCCATATTGACCTTGCCATCTCAAGTGACTTTGCACCAAGCACAGTTAAGGCCACCTCTGGTCACCCACATCCCGCTTTCCCATCCCAATCTTGTTGAAGTTGTACAAGATATTGGTAAGGCCACACTTGGAATACTGTGTGCAATTCTGGTGACCCGATCGTAGAAAGGATATTATTAAACGAGAAAGAATGGAGAAAAGATTTACTAGGATGCTACTGGGACTTGATGGATTGAGTTATAAGGAGAGGCTGAATAGACTGGGACTTTTTTCTCTGGAGCGTAGGAGGCTGAGGGGTGGCCTTATAGAGGTCTATAAAATAATGAGAGGCATAGACAATGTAGATAGTCAATATCTTTTCCCAAAGGTAGGGGAGTCTAAAACTAGAGGGCATAGGTTTAAGGTGAGAGGGGAGAGATACAAAAGTGTCCAGAGGGGCAATTTTTTCACACAGAGGGTGGTGAGTGTCTGGAACAAGCTGCCAGAGGTAGTAGTAGAGGCGGATACAATTTTATCTTTTAAAAAGCATTTAGATAGTTACATGGGTGCGATGGGTTTAGAGGGATATGGGCCAAATGCGGGCAATTGGGATTAGCTTTGGGGTTTTAAAAAAAAAGGGGCGGCATGGACAAATTGGGCCGAGGGGCCTGTTTCCATGCTGTAAACCTCTATGACTCTATGATTCTAATCCTGCTTCTATCAGTATCCGCATTTGGGGAAATAAAACTTTCCATCAATTTACTTGCAACTGCACTTTTAAAATTCCAAAGTTCTGGCCTTTGGCTCTTCGTTCATCTTCCCACAGTACTGAATCGACTCTTATTTATCACCTGATGAAGGAACAGCGTTCCAAAAGCTCATGATTCCAAATAAACCTGTTGTACTTTAACCTGGTGTTGTGAGACTTCTTACCATACCCATCTCAGTCCAACGCTGGCATCTCCACCACATGACTCTTATTAAAGTCACAGATGTCATCCTATGTGACTGTGACAACGGTAAACTATCTCTCCTTATCCTTAGCCTGTGTGTAGGTTTCAATAAGGTTGACCACATCAGTGTCCTCCAATTAAGGCCCCACTACCAGTGTCCAGCTCCAACTGTTCTTCACTTGACTCCACTCTTGTCTATTTAACTGTAGTCAGAGTATCAACTCTGGCTTTGCTTCCTGCTCCTGCACCATTACCTCTGGTAGCCCACAAGGATCTATACTTGGTCCCTTCCTCTCCCTCTTTCTCTTGTAATGCTGCCACTCAACAACATCATCTCCAAACATGCCGTCAGTTTTCAGGTGTTGACACACACCTCCACTTCACCACCACTTCTCTCAAATGATCGGACTGCTTATCCGACATCCTGTACCTCCAATTAAACTTTTTTAAAAAAATTAATTTGTGGGACATGGGCGTCGCTGGCTGGCCAGCATTTATCTTCCATCCCAAGTTGCCCTTGAGAAGGTGGTGGTGAGCTGCCTTCTTGAATCGCTGCAGTCCATGTACTGCGGGTTAACCCACAATGCCGTTAGGGAGGGAATTCCAAGATTTTGACCCAGCGACTGCGAAGGAACGGCGATATATTTCCAAGTCAGGATGCTGAATGGCTTGGAGAGGAGCATGCTGGTGGTGGAGTTCTCATGTTCCCTTTGCGAAAACCAAAACTGTCTTTGATCTTATCTTCGGTCCCTGCGAGAGAAACTCAGATTCCTAGCCACCACACCATCTCTTCCCTAGCAATTGTCTGAAGCTGAACTGTTCACCATCTTGGTGTCTCCTTGACCTAGAGTTGAGCTTCCGACCACATATGATAGCCTCGGTAATATTGCCTGAATCCGTCTCTGCCTCAGTTCTTCTGCTGCTGAAACCCTTATTCATGCCTTTCTTACCTTCATTTCAATGTATTCCAAGTCACCTTCTACCCTCTGTAGACCTAAGGTCATCCAAAACTCTGCTGCCCATTGTTTTATTTGCACCAGGTCCTGTTCCCTCATCACCCCTGAACTTACTGACATGAAATGGTTAACTAACACATCCATTTTTAAATTCTTGTCCCTGTTTTCGAATCTCTCCATGGCTTCATCTCACCCTGTCTTTGTAATCTTCTCCAGTCCCCCCAATCCTTTGTGATATCTGCGCTCCTCCAATTCTGACCTTTGGAGTATCTCCAATTTTAATTACTCCACCATCGGTGGCCTTGTCTTCAGCCACCTGGGTGCTAAGCTCCCAAATTCCTGAGCTAAGCCTCTCTACATCTCCCTCTTCTTTAAGATATTCCTTAAAACTTTGACCAAGCTTTTGGCCATCAGTCCTAATAACATCCTACAACACTCCTATGAAGTGACTTGAAACATTGTGTTGCGTTAAAATTCCTGTATAAATGCAAATTGCTTTTTGGTGTAGTCAGGCCTACCAGCCAGTCAGTGGTTACAACACATCAAGTAGCCTGCTCCCAGTCAAAATCTATCCCAGGTTTTTATAAAGCTGGGATTTGTTATTTTTATCTCCCTCTCTCTTTCTCCTTCTTTAGGTCTCCTTGGGGATTTGAGCTGATGAGTGAGAGGGAAGGTGAAGATTAGAACGGGATTTTCTGGCCGCACTCGCCCCAAGGCATGGTCCGTGTCCCACCCGCTACGATTCCCGTGGCGGTGGGGGGGGTGGGAAAATTCCACCCTAAGACTCTCATGACAGTCTCTATCACTGCCATTTGTGACTGAATGCTGATAACCTGGAATGAAAAGGTCTCCAATTATTGCTCCCTCTATCTTTTTGTAAGTATCTCAGTTCTACTCAGCCCTCGCCCCAAATGCAGCACAGCTAAGGATCAGGAACTCACCATGAGGGAATCAGGACTTCACCACACATTATGGATAGGAACAAGAAGTAGACCATAGGAACAGGAGTAGACCATTCAGCCCATCAAGTCTGTTTCACCATTCAGACGGATCATGGCTGTTCATCAACCTCTATGCTATGTTTCCCCATTATCCCCATTCTGTCCAGTTTATTGGAGCATCAGTGAGTTTCAACACTGCAACATTCTTTTTTTTAAAAATTAATTTGTGGGACATGGGCATCGCTGGCTGGCCAGCATTTATTGCCCATCCCTAGTTGCCCTTGGAAGGCAGCTGAGAGTCAACCTCACTGCTGTGGCTCTGGAGTCACATGTAGGCCAGACCAGATAAGGACGGCAGATTTCCTTCCCTAAAGGACATTAGTGAACCAGATGGGTTTTTCTGACAATGGTTTCACAGTCATCAGTAGATTTTAATTCCAGAATTTTTTTAAAATTCAAATTCCACCATCTTCCGTGGTGGGATTTGAACCTGGGTCCCAAGAACATTAGCTGAGCTCTTGGATCTATAGTCTAGTGATGATACCAGTAGGCCATTACCTCCCCTTGATTCATGGGAATACAATCAGGCATGCCATCACTAGGCAGGGGACTCAGCTTGGGTTGCAGCCTCTTGCTCACTTCATAGAATCATAGAAACCCTACAGTGCAGAAGGAGGCCATTCGGCCCATCGAGTCTGCACCGACAACAATCCCACCTTGGGCTTACTCCCACTACCCCACACATTTACCCCACTAATCCCTCTAACCTACATATCCCAGGACACTAAGGGGCAACTTAGCATAGCCAATCAACCTAACCCGCACATCTTTGGAGTGTGGGAGGAAACCGGAGCACCCGGAGGAAACCCACGCAGGCACAGGGAGAATGTGCAAACTCCACACAGACAGTGACCCAAGCTGGGAATCGAACCCAGGTCCTTGGAGCTGTGAGGCAGCAGTGCTAACCACTGTGCCACCGTGCCGCCCAGGTCCTTTGCTTTCGGCTATCATTATGAAACGTGGAGGCAGCTAGCCCACAGTCTGAAGCTCCATAAAAGAGGCTAAGTCCAGTGACTGCACAGTTTAAACAACGCAAGTTCTTCAGCAGAAGCACTGGTTGAAAAGATTTTTGCAACAGCCTTTCAAACAGAAGGTGGATCAGAGTGAAGTAATTAAGTCTGTATAATTGGTTCACCATGGCCTATAAATCAGTGGTTTCTAACTGCTGCAGTTTGAGCTGATGGTTAACATTCAAATTGCTGCTATTCATTACTTTAAACAGACTCCGTTTGTAAAGATTTATATTTGTAAAGTGGTATTCCTTCAGAAAAACTACATAAAGCTTTGTATTTAAAATAAAAATGACAGGATGTTTGTGTTCAGCGACCATCAGCGACCCATCTTTAGACGATTGCAGTTTGTAACACATTAACCCTCTCCTTATTGAATCATCTCTGTTAGTCTTTCAAACCCAAAGATGTTTCAGATTACACAGTCTTATTCTATAAATTTCAAAATTGGAATATTATGGATGTCGCGCACACATGTGCACGTGTTTATATAAATGTATATAAATTGTACATACATGCAACATATGTATGTATACACATACTCTGCTAAGAAAATCTTGCGTGTTCCTCCTTCATCCTCTTAGAGTTGAACTCAAGATCCGTCACTTTTGTCTATCTCATAGAAATCATAGAAACCCCACAGTGCAGAAGGAGGCCATTCGGCCCATCGAGTCTGCACCGACTACAATCCCACCTAGGCCCTACCCCCACACATTTACCCGCTAAGCCCTCTAACCTACGCATCTCAGGATTCTAAGGGGCAATTTTTAACCTGGCCAATCAACCTAACCCGCACATCTTTGGACTGTATCTATGGCTGTTCCTGTGCTACACTAAGTTTAAGTTTATTTATTAGTGTCACAAGTAGGCTTACATTAACACTGCAATGGAGGTATTGTGAAAATCCCCTAGTTGCCACACTCCGGCGCCTGTTCGGGTACACTGAGGGAGAATTTAGCATGGCCGATGCACCTAACCCACACATTTTTCAGAGTGTGGGAGGAAACCGGAGCACCGGAGGAAACCCACGTAGACAACATGCAGACTCCGCACAGACAGTGACCCAAGTCAGGGACCCAAGCCTGGGCCCCTGAAGAGGTGAGGCAGCAGCGCTAACCACGGTGCCACCGTGCTGCCCACTACCAGTATGTTCAGAGCAAAAGAAACAATTGGCAAGTCTGAAGTTAGATTGTGGGCTGTGGCTGGGTACCGGCTTTCTGCCCGCTGCCCACACACAGAGGGTCCCGCATGCCAGACAGGAGTGTGAATTTAAAACAATGTGGGATGGCTTGACATTATAGCACTCAGTATTCAGATCGAGGCCCAATTATCACCTTTCCATCGGTGCTCACTCACTCGAATAACAGGATGTCTACCCAGGATCTTCAAAGAGATTCCCCATGTCAGAGCTCAAGGCTGAAGCCATGAGATTCAATTACTGCCCTCATCTGCCACCAGCCAGCTGCTATATGTCATATTATACAGAAATTAGTCCTTTTCTTATTGTTGCAAGAGTGAGAATTCAAGACTGTTTGGTTTTTATTGTGAAAAGTACCTTGTCCTAGGTAGGATTTTCCGGCCGTGCTCACACCAAGACCGGAAACTCCCACTCGAGGTCAATGGACCTCTCAATGGTGCATGTCCCACTCGCTGCAATTCCCATGGCAGGTGGGATGGGAAAATTCCGCCATAAAGTTAGGAACATAGAGACATCAGAGATAGGAGCAGGAGTTGACCACTTAGCCCATCAAGCCTGTTCTACCATTCAAACACATTGTGGCTGATCTCCTACCTTTAGACCATTTTTCCCCATTATCCTCATGTCCCTTGATGTCATTAGTATCCGGAAATCTATCAATATCTGTCTTGAACGTGCTCAATGATTAAGCATTCACACCTCTCTGGGGTAGAGAATTCCAAAGATTCATTACCCTCTGAGTGAAGAAACTCCTCCTCACCTCTGTCTTAAGTGGCCTATCCCACATTCTCTCTGGTTCTAGACTCACCCGCCTGGGGAAACATCCAATCTACATCCCTGTCACACCCTGTAAAAATTTTGTAAGTATCAATGAGATCTCCTCTCATTCTTCCAGTCTCAGCCCACAATCTCGCTTCAAATTAGCCAATTCTAGAGAATACAGGCTCAGTTCTCTCAGTCTCTCCTCAGGAGACAACCCTGCCATCCACTGCATTCCCTCTATGGCAAGCGCATCGGTGGCATGGTGGTTAGCACTGCTGCCTCACAGTGCCAGGGACCTGGGTTCGATTCCAGCCTCGGGTCAATGCCCGTCTTAGGTAAGGAGGCCAAAATTGTGTACAATGCTCCAGATGCGTTCTCACCAAGACTCTGTACAATTGCAGCAAGACATCTTTACTCCTGTACTCAAATCCCCTCGTGATGAATGCCAACATACCATTTGCACTGAAAATGTTGGCCAGTCATTCATGCCAGCGGGATTCTCCCTCCCACTGCAGTGAACGGAGATTTGGCTGAAGGTCAAATTCTCTGGCAGCGTTGGAGGGGTGCAAACGGCCAGAGAATTCCAGCCATTCACTTTGGGTGATAACTTAAAAAGGCGATACTAATCCATTTGTTTGTTATTTAACTCTCTCAACTCAAATGAATAGAAATGAAAATCAGAGAACAACATTGCCAATCCACCAGGATTGACCAGGTGTCTTTAGGACTTAAAGATTATTCTCCAGGACCATGCTGCGAGGAACTCAGGAAAACCCCAGGGTCATTATGTTTTGTCTGATTATTTCTATCTAATAGATGGGAATAAAGAATGTTTGACCGACAGCAAAGAATCTGCCAATTGGATAACAAGGAGTCCATTGGCTTTCTGACTGGTCATTGGAAAGCAGGGCACTGCAAGGACGGACATTTTGGGCAACTAACGGTAAGCGTGTGAGGGATGGGGAGAAATGGTTGGTGGCAGGAGGTTTTGTGATTTTTTTTGAATTCATTTTTACAGGATGTGGGTGTCACTGGCTGGTCCAGCATTTATTGCCCATTCTGAACTGTCCTCCATTTCAGAGAGCATTTGAGAGTCAAACACATTGCTGTGGCTCTGGAGCCACATGTGGGCCAGACCAGGTAAGGACGGCAGATTATCTTCCCAAAGGACATTAGTGAACCAGATGGTTTTTTCCGACAATTGGCAATGGTTTCATAGTCATCAGTAG
The DNA here is from genome assembly GCF_964213995.1 of Mustelus asterias. Taxonomy (NCBI): domain Eukaryota; kingdom Metazoa; phylum Chordata; class Chondrichthyes; order Carcharhiniformes; family Triakidae; genus Mustelus; species Mustelus asterias. Next base: position 82,658,885 of record NC_135811.1, read on the forward strand.
ATTCTTAATTCCAGATTTTAATTGAATTCAAATTTCACCATCTGCCATGGTGGGATCCGAACCTGGATCCCAGATCATTATCGTGGGTCTCTGAATTGCTAGTCCAGTGATAATACCACTAGGCCACTGCCTCCTTTAGAAACATGCCCAACCCATGTCAGCATTTGTGTCAGGGAACAATAAGTTTCCAGAGTTGAATGAAAATTGCCCATTTGACGAGGTGGAGTAATAAATAGAATCCCGACAGAAGGGGGCCATTCAGCCCATCAAGCCTGCACCAACTACAATCCCACCCAGGCCCTATCCCCATAACCCTACCTATTTACCCTGCTTGACACTAAGGAGAAATTTTGCATAGCCAATCAGCCTAAACCACACATCTTTGGACTGTGGGAGAAAACCAGAGCACCCGGAGGAAACCCACGCAGACACGGGGAGAATGTGCAAACTCAACACAGACAGTGACTCAGGGCAGGAATTGAACCCGGGTCCCTGGTGCTGTGAGGCAGCAGTGCTAACCACTGTGCCACCGTGCCACCCATTGGGGTAAGAGATTCAGAAGGGGGGAGCAAGGTAGTTAAAGGATAGGCCACAAATATAAGGACAGAAAGATAAAGGAAACAGAAGTATTGAAGCACTAAAGCATATATGCTCAGGAGCAAGGGAGTGAAGAGCATCATGAAGATTAGGAGAAACTTGGCGACGAAAAGTTTTGAAGTTGTGAATGAGAATGTTAAAGTCTCTACTCTGGGTTTCGGGAAGCATGTGGAAGTTGATGAGGAAGGGGTGATGTGAAAGGGGGTGACAGACAAGGTCAGGCTGAAGACTGAAGACTCAAGCCATAGTACTCTGGATGACTTGTATTTTATAATGGCAGAACGCAATCAATTAAGTCAGGCTTCTGGTGACCCGTTACATGTGATTTTCCAGCATTTTCTGCTTCTATAAACAATTCTTATACATAATTTGCAGAAGATTCCAATGTGTGACAGTCTGGAACTAAGGATTCTGCACAAAACCCAATTTCCCTGCTTGTTGTAATGTAAACCAGCCCTGTGCTGACTCAAATTCTCTAAAGTCCAATGTGGGGGCATCACATAGAGGTAGGATTTGTCTATATGGCTCACTACATTGAGGTGATTAATATCCTCATTCTGACATGAACAACATAGCACTTTTAGAAGAGAAGAGAGTAAGGAAGGAGAACGGAAGGGGTCTGAAAAACAAGCCAGCAAAGAAATTGGCAAGTCTCCTTTAATGGAATTCATATCATAGAATCCCTACAGTGCAGGAGGAGGCCATTTGTCCCAGTGACTCTCTCTGACAGAGTGCCTTACCCAGGCCTTTTTGCCCACCTTATCCCCATTGCCCTACACACTTACCATGGCCAATCCACCTAACCTACACATTTTGGGACTGTGGGAGGAAATCGAAGCACCCAGAGGAAACCCACATCGATGCAGAGAGAACGTGCAAACACCACACAGACAGTCATCCAAGGCCAGAATTGAACCCGAGTTCTTGGTACTGTGAGGCAGCAGTGCTAACCACAGTGGTTAGCATTGCTGCCTCATAGTGGCACAGTGCCATACATTGCTAACTGGTGCCTCCATGTTTGTTGTGAAGGTTCATTATTTGACATCTTAGCATTATTCTGGTGATTGTTACTTTAAGAATAGCACAGCAGAAGAGGGTCAGCTGGCTTGAAGGACCAATTGGGACAGAGAGTAGGTTATCACCCAGGGGGTGGAGTCTTCTCTTAGGCAGAAGACAGTCTGCAGACATGTAGTAGACAAGTAGGGACTGGGACAGCTGATGGGCTGCTGGCCTCTGTACAATTTTTCCTTATTAATAAATGCCCTTTGTGTTCTTGACAAAGTTTGTGAATAGGCATCATTACACTTGCGAGGAGGATGAAATGGATTATGGGGACATTGCCTATGGCCCAAGATGGGTGAGTAATGAGATGTTGGGATATTGAGGGACAGAGCAGAGCAAACCTGATTAGGCCAGTAGAAATATATAGGGAAGAAATGAAGATAAAATAACCCTCGGAAGCAAGAGCTGTGACTTAACATCTGAGGAAAAGTGGAACTTAAGTTAAAGACAAAGAGTTGTTGCAAGTCTTTTTTTCTTAAAAGAAAAGCAAAGAGAACACAGAGTTGTGCTCTGAGCGAAAAGTAATGAAATGCCCCAAGGAGCTGTAGCTCAGTCTCCAGAGTGCAGGAAAGTGAAGAGACTGAGACTGCCCGGCTCCCCATCCAAGCCCAGGCTGAGGGGGATCTGGATAGTGATCCCTGCACTGAGAGACTGCAGGCAGCAAGTTCCAAAGTTTTAGAGAGAAATCCTCAACCTGTTAAGAAGATGAGAAGATAAGCAACAAAGCCCTCAAGGAAGAAGCAACGCAAGACCTCAGAGGACAAAAATTAAGACCCCCAGAAAGAGAGCAATGAAAGACCCCAGAAGGGGGGCACCAAAAGCCACTAAAACACCAGATGAAGGACAATGAGAGAATTGCAGAATGGAAACACATCAACTTTGCCAGAAACAGACCCGACCAACAGTGAGGCCAAAAAGGGTTTGACTGATGTTAAGACAGGTAGAAATGAGGGTTCCATTTGTGAAATGTATATGTCCAGCAAGAACATGATGGATTTATCTCAGAGGAAACGCAGAAATTAAAGACTTCAAAAGAAACCAGGAACTTGTCAGGACCTGTGCCAAAGCCCGCCCGGTGCAGGTACCACTGGGGAAGTGGGTGAATAGCGACAGCTTTTTAACTCGGGCTGCAAGCCCTCTAATTGTATTTAAATTTATGCTATCGGCGGGAACCTGATCGGGGCTGGCAGTGCAGTCTGGGAGGGTCACAGCGGGTTTGATGCCCGTTCCAAACCCGCTTTACTACCCACTGCTGGTTCGTTCTGCCATCGCAATTCGCAATCAGAGCTAGCGGGGCCAGAGATTCCCCCTCTTGATTTTAGTGTCACACAAATAACTGACAAGATGTCCACTCCAGTGCTTCCGAATCTTGCCCTTCTTAAGGGTAATGGGCAACCATGAGTTGCCAGGATTTCCGGCAGTGAGTCTCTACTTTCTTCGTGAATTTATTTACTTTCACTAAGAGGGGAGGGGGGTGGTGGGGAAGATAAGAGGCTGGCTTCTGCCTCAATACTTGGGTACATTCTATTTTGAATCATGGCACAGAATCTAGTGGTTGCTGGGGTTGCTGAACCAGCGAGACATCCCAAGCTGTCACCTCTTTTCAGGAAAGGCCTGTCACATCTTGTGCCACTCAGGTACATGGCAGACCAGCAGCAAGGCCTTCGCTCGGGATCAAGGCCCCCGAGGATGGAAGTCCCACTTGCCAAGACCTTGCGGCCAATCTTCGGCACTCAGCATAAAAGCAAATTACTGCGGATGCTGGAATCTGAAACCAAAAGAGAAAATGCTGGAAAATCTCAGCAGGTCTGCCAGCATCTGTAAGGAGAGAAAAGAGCTGACGTTTCAAGTCCAGATGACCCTTTGACAAAGCTTTATCAAAGAGTCATCTGGACTCGAAACGTCAGCTCATTTCTCTCCTTACAGATGCTGCCAGATCTGTTGTGATTTTCCAGCATTTTCCCTTTTGGTTTCTGTACTCAGCAGCCCCATAGGGTACTTGGTGGCCACTGCTGGTACTACACCCACCCGAAGACACATATCGAGGAGGGCACAGTTAAGTGATGGCAGGAAGAGGTGAGGTTTACAGGGGTGAGTTGGATTGAAAGCAAGGACATTTGGGTAGCCTTCAGCAAGCCCCCTTCCTGATGATGTCCCCCCTTAATCAGGGACTGACGGGCCCCTGAACAAGGGACCCTTTCCCTATCTCCCTCTAGTCACCCCAGGAAACTTGCAAACAACCTCTCATGGACTTGTCTGTCATTCTCCTCACATGGGAGCACCACCCACCTCCCCCCCTCCCACTCCCGCCCCCGGCCCCTCCTGCCGCTGGGTTACTGGCAGCAGTGGCAAGTGAGGATATTGACTGCCCACTTAAGAGTCTCAACTGGTGGCGGGGTGGGAAGGCGTTCCCAGCATGGACCCAATCAGGCTGGAGCTGGAAAGGTAGCCGAGATCCCCACCTGCCACCTTCCTGCCTGATTGAATGCCCCCTCCAGCCACCAAAATTGCCACAAATCTGGGCACAAGATTCTGCCCATGTACAACGCAAAAGCCATTACAATGCTGCCTTGCCCACTGCGTATTTCCAGAATGTTCTGTTCATTTTAATCCCGTCGGTTTGATTCTTATAATCATAGAAAAGTTCTCAAATTATGTAAATATTCCACCATGATGCAATAATGGGAATTCTGTATTATTAAATAACACTGAGAAACTGGGCTGGGTATACTTAGGTTTGCAAAATATTCCTGAGAATTGGGAGGGGGGAGAAATTAAATTTGTAAGTTTAAAGTCTATTAATTAGTGTCACAAGTAGGCTTACATTAACGCTGCAATGAAGTTACTGTGAAAATCCCCTGGTCGCCACATTCTGGCACCTCTTCGGGTACACTGAGGGAGAATTTAGCATGGCCAATGCACCTAACCAGCACGTCTTTCAGACAGTGGGAGGAAACCGGAGCACCCGGAGGAAACCCACGCAGACACAGGGAGCACGTGCAGACTCCACACAGACAGTGACCCAAGCCAGGAATCGAACCCGGATCCCTTGCGTTGTGAGGCAGCAGTGCTAATCGCTGTGCCACCCCAGTTTATGTTATGAGAAGTTTATGGGAGTTTGCAGAAGTTGAACAACTAAATAGACCAAGATTGGCATTGGCACAGATTTGGCCAATAGCTGTCGGTATTGGATGAGATCTTAGAAATCTTAGAAATCCTACAGCACAGAAAGAGGCCATTCGGCTCATCGAGTCTGCACCGACCACAATCCCACCCAGACCCTACCCCCATATCCCCACATATTTTACCCACTAATCCCTCTAACCTACGCATCCCAGGACACTGAGGGCAATTTTAGCATGGCCAATCAACCTAACCCGCACATCTTTGGACTGTGGGAGGAAACCGGAGGACCCGGAGGAAACCCACGCAGACACGAGGAGAATGTGCAAACTCCACACAGACAGTGACCCAAGCCGGGAATCGAACCCAGGTCCCTGGAGCTGTGAACTGATTGTCTATTAATGACAGACAATACCAACCATCAATGACATGAAAGCAGTTTTGTTGGCATTCGTTACAATGTTAGTGGAATCACACTTATCCTTTATCTCTGGTTTGTCTTATCACTGTCTACATCAGTGAAACAGTCCTCGAATTGCTACTTTAAGTAATTTCCTGTTTTCTTAAAGGCATTAGTAAAACATTCATTGCAATCCGCACTGTCATATTGAATATTAGGAGGTATTAGTCCATGACTATTAATCCATTTGGAAAAGGATCCTTCAACAAAACAAGTTTGTAAACCACTGACATAAGTAAGAAGAAAGAGCAACCTCTCTTTAACATCTGAACAATGAACTGTTGTAGGGGTTTACCCTGTTTGTGATTCTGTAGTGTAAACAGGGTATACTAATGTTACTCTGGCTGGCAACTAGAGCACCTAAACTAGTGATTCATGCTATCAATGAAGATTCATGGTATCAATGATGGCTGGACTTGCGGATAGCGATGAGCATTGTCGGGCAATACAGCAGGATATAGATAGGCTGGAAAATTGGGCGGAGAGGTGGCAGATGGAATTTAATCCAGATAAATGTGAAGTGATGCATTTTGGAAGAAATAATGTAGGGAGGAGTTATACAATAAATGTCAGAGCCATCAAGAGTATAGAAACACAGAGGGACCTAAGTATGCAAGTCCACAAATCCTTGAAGGTGGCAACACAGGTGGAGAAGGTGGTGAAGAAGGCACATGGTATGCTTGCCTTTATAGGACGGAGTATAGAGTATAAAAGCTGGAGTCTGATGATGCAGCTGTATAGAACGCTGGTTAGGCCACATTTGGAGTACTGCGTCCAGTTCTGGTCGCCGCACTACCAGAAGGACGTGGAGGCGATAGAGAGAGTGCAGAGAAGGTTTACCAGGATGTTGCCTGGTATGGCGGGTCTTAGCTATGAGGAGAGATTGGGTAAACTGGGGTTGTTCTCCCTGGAAAGACGGAGAATGAGGGGAGATCCAATAGAGGTGTACAAGATTATGAAGGGGATAGATAGGGTGAACGGTGGGAAGTTTTTTCCCAGATCAGAAGTGATGATCACGAGGGGTCACGGGCTCAAGGTGAGAGGGGCGAAGTATAACTCAGATATCAGAGGGATGATTTTTACACAGAGGGTGGTGGGGGCCTGGAATGCGCTGCCAAGTAGGGTGGTGGAGGCAGACACGCTGACATCGTTTAAGACTTACCTGGATAGTCACATGAGCAGCCTGGGAATGGAGGGATACAAACGATTGGTCTAGTTGGACCAAGGAGCGGCACAGGCTTGGAGGGCCGAAGGGCCTGTTTCATGTGCTGTACTGTTCTTTGTTCTTTGTTCAATGGGAACAGGACCAAAGTTCAACTAGTTGGAGCAATGGATGGTAAAGATGTTCATTGTTTCTCATGGAAGGTGTTCACCAATAGGTGTCTAGAACTACAGGCAGCAAGGAGGCACAGTCGATAGCATTGCTGCCTCACAGCGCCAGAGACCCGGGTTCAATTTTGGCCTCGGGTGACTGCCTGTGTGTAGTTTGCACGTTCCTCCCATGTCTGTGTGGGTTTCCTCCGGGTGCCCTAGTTTCCTCCCACGCTTCTGAGATGTGCAGGTTAGGTGGATTGGCCATGCTAGATATCCCCTTAGTGTCAGCGGGATTAGAAGGGTAAATATGCGGGGTTACAGGTGGGATTGTTGACATTGCAGGCTCAACAGGCCAAATGGCCTCCTTCTGCACTGTCGGGAATCTATTTTTCTATGAATTTACCCTGTTTATTTCCTGAAGTGAATCCAAAGAACTGGCAGGAACACTCATGCATACATGCAAGATTGTGCAAAGTTATGCAGTTGTTTAAAGGTTGCAATCGCAAAAGCCTATATTTTCCAACTATTAGCCATGGCTCAGTATGGTAGCATACTTGCCTTGAGCCAAAAACCCAAGTGGTTGCTCCGGTCCAGTAATGAGGGAGTGCTGGAAATGCCACTTTCAGATGAGACATTAAACCGACACCCTGTCTGCGCCCTCAGGTAGATTGAAGAGATTTTGTGCTGCTATTTCAAAGCAGAGTATGAAGGTTACCCTGGCGTGCTGGCCAATTCCAATTCCTCAATCAAGATCATGAAAATGAATAATCTGGTCATTGTCTTGTTTCTGTTTGTGGCACCTTGCTTTGCGCCAACCACCTGCCAAGTTTCTTACATTTCAACGTTGCTTATCCTTAAAAAAATAATTAATGGGCTACAATTCACTTCTGGATGTCCTGAGATCATGAAACATGTTAAATAAATGCAAGACTTTTTTTCCAGGCTAAGGGAATGATCCAAATAGCTCAGGAGTACGAAAACAAAATGGCAGTCCCCCCAGTGGAGACAGATGGTCACATTTACCATCGATTTCCCTCTGAAGGCTCCATGGACAACTTCACGAAGTGGTTTTTATGTCCTCCACAGCATGGATGTCACCTCATAAGGAAGAACTCGCTTTGGAGAAATACTGTCAGGGAATTGAGAGAGGTTTGTCTCCAACTTCTAAATAGAATCTAACAAAGGCACAGTTGTTTCCTCCATGAAGAGCTTTTTGGGGAGCACAACAGAAGATAATAACTATATAAACCATTCCCATTCAGCTGTGGGAACCATGGAATGTTACCCCTGCAGCAGGGTACACTACTTGGGTTGTTATGAAGCATTTGCAAGACCACACATGGAGTATTGTGTACAGCTGTGGTCACTGTACTTAAATAAGGATGTACAGGCAATGGAAAGGATTTGGAGAAATTAAACGGATAATTCCTAGCTTTACATCATTGAGCTAGGAAGGTAAACTAAAGAAATTAAATCTGTTCTCATCTAGTGGGAAACAGAATCCTAGACTGTAATTAGGTTTGCCAACTGTCATTAAACGTATTCCTGGAAGTTTCATCACATGACTTTCCCGCATTTTCCAACCATTAGTTGGCCAACACATCCATCCCAGTAATGAAAAGGTTTCCTATTCCAACTGGACAACAAAAAGACTCATTACCCAATTGGATGACACTTAACTACCAGCCAAACAGCCTATTTTTCCCCATTTTTAAATTTTTTATGGCGGATGAAGCGAAATGTTCAAAGAAAACGATGAAAAAAAGATCTTTTATAATATCCCAATGATTTTTTTTTCTCCAGGGTTTCATACAGCGGTCCAATGGACTTCGATCTTCAATTCCTGTTGACTCCAGGCTAATCCTGAAGGTTGGTGACCCTATCTAATGTAACGTATTGATGATGTAAATGTAAAGGCACTATGTGAACAGAGGTACAGCACATTGAAAGAGCTAGTTAGGGGAAAATGAAGGTTAATTTGTGGCAAGGGAAAGAGAGAGAGAGAGAGACATAAGCAATGTCCACATATTTGGAAGAAGAATCTCCCATTTTCCCCTTCCCGGGAACGTTATTATTGCAGCTCTGATTCTGCAAGAATAATAATAGAACCAGCAGGCAATCTTCTAACCTAAAGAAAAATCTAACGTTTTCACAACTTGTCTGACTGATAATGTTAAGACTGTCTCCTAGTAATGTGTGCTAACTTGATGGAAATAGTCAATTGGAATTGTATCAATTCCCATTGCAATGGCAAAGAAGGGATAACAAATGACCTGATTGGATCGAGAACTGAACATAGGGGATGGAAGAGTCAAATGGACATAATCTTCTTTTCCTATTCCTACATCACCACATTTTTTTTAGGCTGTAAATGGACACCCATTCCAGAATTCCTAACCTTACTCTGACACAGAATGTGTGCAGTTTTGTCCTCCTTATCCAAACAAGGATGTCCTTGCTATAGAGGGAGTACAACAAAGGTTAACCAGACTGATTCCTGGGATGGCAGGACTGACATATGAGGAGAGATTGAGTTGGTTAGGATTATATTCACTCGAGGTCAGAATAGTGAGGGGGGGGGGGGATCTCGTAGAAACCTATAAAATTCTAACAGGATTAGAGGTGCGCAGATGCAGGAAGGATGTTCCCGATGGTGGGGGTGTCCAGAACCAGGGGCACAGTCTAAGGATAAGTGGTAAACCTTTGAGGACTGAGATCAGGAGAAATTTCTTCACCCAGGGAGTGGTAAGCCTGTGGAATTCATTATCACAGAAAGTAGTTGAGGCGAAAACACTGTGTTTGCAATCTTACCGGCTGTTCACATCGGAGAATTTGGCGCCCAGCCAAATCTACGTTCACTGCAGCGGGGTGAGAAAATCACGTTGGTGTGAATGACCACAACATTCTGGCCTGTATGTTTCCTAGAAGCAGTTAGATATAGCTCTTGGGGTGAAGGGGATCAAAGGGTTTGGAGGGGCGGGTGAGGGGTTGGGGGGGGGGAGGCAGGATCAGGCTATTGAGTTGGATGATCAGCCATGACAATAGTGAATGGTGGAGCAGATCCAAAGGGCTGAAAAGCTTACTCCTGCTTCTATTTGTTATGCTTCAATGCCAAACCTTATACCATCTGCAAACTGTGCAATGATGGAAGTTTTTCAATTCATTTTTTAAAAATTGACAATAAAACATGGCGAGTAAAAGTGAGACACTACGTGAAAAGTTAACCAGAAAAGTAAAAAGCGTTTGAAAAAATTTGACTGGGTATGTTCTGTGTCCCAATGCATTGTGATACTACCCTACACACCAGTGGAATGTGATCCCGCATTCGCATTTTGCATCAGGAGACAAAACCACGTTGAAGTTATTCTCAAATGAACCAGGCACAAAGAGTGCTTTAAGATTCATTACCTGACACGCTACTCCCAGAATGCAGCAAAACCTCCTGTAGCCCTTTATAATTGCACATATCTTCCCAGCAGCACTCTAAGAGTGACCAGTGTCCTTTATGGTGGTAGGGCCTTTCTGAATGGCAGACCGCTGTGGTGTTGGAGAAAGTGTCCGTGCAGCCATGCAGTAAGGGGGAATTGGCATTCTGAGGGTCCAGTAGTCTGGTAAAGCAGGCAGAGAGCTGGGATTTGCACATGTAGCCTGTCGCTACGCACTGTGGCCCATCACAGTAGCATCTGATTTCACCTGGAAAAGACAAGAAGTTCTGATGAGTGAGAGCACTTGATGAGGGGAATCAAAACAAGTTGGAACCGTCACCACGGTTGAAGGTTCAAAACAGGACCATTGAATAATGTGTTCTGATCACTTGGAATGCTATTCTCATCTTCAAAAGGACAGTGAAATATTAACAGTTCCTACACAATGAAATACAGGTTCAGGATTGGTCTCCCATTTTAGCTGAGCTACCACTTCATCTCCAGGGTTCACCAACTGAGAGGGGAGCTGTTGGTGTGGGAAGGAAAGCAGCAATGAGGGAGAGTTTGACAGAGTTAAGGTGCTGTCTCCCCATCAACTGGTTTGGAGCAATGGTGTTGGTAGCACTGGAGCTATTCCCACTGAAACCCTTCAAATCTCTGGCTTGAAGGAGAGACCCAGGCAACAAGAGCAAAATTGTCAATATGAAAAAGTGGCAAAAGTTATTTACTACTACTTCAGAAATACCAAAATGCCGCAATTGGGGCAGAGGAAGGGGTTCGGCAGGTGAAGGGAGGCATAAAATCGGTTGGCATGGCCAGGGACACTGGGCCATCGTCTACCCACCTTCACTGGTATTCGACCAGCAGCAGAAGTACACATGCCATATGATGAGGCTGCCAGGTAAACTCTGGTAGCCAGACTGTTGACTCTGGGGGAAGTCCCTTCCTATCCTGGAATACTGTGCCCAACCGACATAACACCACCACTCACTCACCGCCCCCCCCTCCCCCCCACCCCACCCTCCACAGTGATGATCGTCACTATTTTCTGTACTCCCTGGCCTCCTGATCATGCACCCATCTCTCCCAACCATCCCCATTGCCTGTACCTGCTTGACTGGCCCCCCAAAATTACGCCCCACTTACCTTTCAGTGCAGCTTCCATTGCTGCTCCTCTCCCCCTGCACAGGGGTGCTACACGACATCACTCCTGAATAAATTTTAAGTTACGTCCCATGATTCTGGCTTCCCTACCAGAGGAAATGATTTCTCTCTATCTGCCTTAATAAATTCTTTCGTCACCTGAAACACTTCAATTCGATCACCCCCCTTTTAGTCTTCTGCATTCAAAGGAATTAAACTGAGTTCATACAAGCTATCCACATAATTTAACTTTCTTGTCCCAGTTTTACCTGAATAACCTGCACTCTGTCCCCTCCAAGGCTAATAGCTTCTTCCTGAGGTGTTGTGCCAGAATAATACTCCAGATGGGATTTAACCAGTTCACTGTACAGTAACATAACTTCCAGTGCTTGGTGTCCCAGGACATTGTGATAAAGCCAATAATCCACCACCCTTTTCAATTAATTTTTGTTCCTGTCCACCAGATTTTAGTGACTTTTGTATTGCGATCCCTAAATCTCTCCACTCATCCATTGTTCCTGGCTTCTCACCATTTAGAAAGTACTCTTTCCCACACTGAGTTCAAACTGCACAGCGCTGCCCATTCACTTAATCTTTCAATATCCCTCTACAACTTTTCTGTTCGTATTTATGCTATGTACCTAACTTTGTACCATTACATGTTTAGATATCCAGCTCCCCATTCCTTTATTCAAGACATAGGTAAATATAGTGAAAGAGTGAGACCCCAGAACAGATACACCACCATACTGCCAATATGAGCACATTCCCAATTCGAGTTCCCCTCAAAGCTGATCAGTTGGGCAATGAATATACGTTGCAATTTTTTAATTCATTCATGGGATGTGGGTATCAGTGGCAACCCCAGCACTTGTTGCCCATCCCTAACCACCCATGAACTGAAGATTTTCCCAGCCATTCCTGAGGGCAGTTAAGAGTCAACCACACCACTGTGGGTCTGGAGTCACATGTAGGCCAGACCAGGTAAGGACATCAGATTTCCTTCCGAAAGGATATTAGTGAACCAGATGGATTTTTGTGACAATCAGTGATGGTTTTGAGGTCACTGTTGCTAGCTTTATATTCCAGATTTATTAACTGAATTCAAATTCAACTAGCTGCCGTGGTGGGATTTGAACACATGTCCCCAGAGAATTAGCTGGTTACTGATTCAGCGACATTACCACTATGCTGCCATCTCCCCACAGTACAAATAAACCACCAATCTCATAATTGAATCCAGAAGAATTGAATATCAAGCATTTCTTTTCCTTACGTCCTAAAGACACTGATTCGTGTTTGGGTTTAGTTTAACCCTCCTGGATTTCAGTCAAATGGTGACTTTTGGTGTGCAAATCTAGACTGTAAATGCTGGCAAAACATTTGGCACGATGGCACAGTGTTTAACACTGCTACCTCACAGTGCCAGGGACCAGGTTCATTTCCGGCCTTGGATGACTGCCTGTGTGGAGGTTTGCACATTCTTCCTGTGTCTGTGTGGGTTTCATCTGAGTGCTCTGGTTTCCTCCCACAGTCCAAAGCTGTGTAAGTTAGGTGGATTGGCCATGCTAAATTGCTCCTTAGCCCAAGATGTGTAGGTTAGGAGAATTAGTGGGGTAAGTTAACCAGGGGTTGGCCCTGGGTGAGTTGCTGAATAGGTGCAGACCCGATCGGCCAAATGGCCTCTTTCTGCTTTCCATGAATGGGCTGTCAGGAGCCTCGGCCTGCCCTCAACAGCATCCACTAAACTTAGATGTCCTTGCTGAATTGCAATCAGAATCAGGAGTGCAGTTTAAGGTGCTCAGAGCAACATCAACATTTGCAATGTGTGATGTATGATTCAGGCAGGCTCCATAAAACACTTTGGAGTTTCCAACCTGAACCCATAACCAATGTCACTCCAGCACAGATCACCTCACTCAGCAAGAATCAAGGATCAAACCTGATGCTTTCTAGCTCTGGATATATCACCTGGTAGTATACTTGCCCAATTAGATATTGAAAGACCTTAGTTATTTTTCCCCATATATGGCAAATACATTGCATGCTCCTAAATCCATTCAACTTGGTTGGGAATCCAGCTGAACCTCTTTCTTCCCCAACAATGGGCATCAATCCAAAATTCCGGAGAAATGTCTTTACCCAGTGATTTGTTGGAATGTTGAATTCATTATTGTCGGGAGTATTGAGGCAAATAGCACAGATGGTCTTAAACATTACATTAAATAAAAAAATGAGAGGGAATGGAGGAAAAGTAAAAGAGTAAAATAACTGTGAGGGTAGATGCCAAAGGGTGGGAGGATTATGAGAACATTGAATGGCCTGTTTCTGTGCTGTACTTTCTATGAACTCCAGTGTAAAGTCAGACTTCTCCTTGTCCAACACTTGAACTTCCTCTGAGACCTGTGGTTAGTCAGGTCTGTTAATTTGAGGGTGGCGACCATCACTTGCTGACAAGCTTGACACCACCGTGGAGAATACTGTTGTGAGTGCCTCAAATGGAAAGATGCTCAGTGTTCAAGACAAGAGTGCAGCTTCCAGTTTATGCACATGTTTGAATGCATTTCCACTGCTTTTATAATTTGCCATCATGTATATTTTTGATTAGTTTGGGAGTCAGACTAGGGACAATATCCGGCAATGTTAAGATATGTTTAAAGTTTATTTATTAGTGTCGCTAGTAGGCTTACATTAACACTGCGATGAAGTTACTGTGAAAATTCCCTAGTCGCCACACTCCGGCGCCTGTTCGGGTACACTGAGGGAGAGTTTAGCTTGGCCAATTCACCTAACCAGCACATCTTTCAGACGGTTGGAGTAAACCAGAGCACCCGGAAGAAACCCACGCAGACACGGGGAGGACGTGCAGACTCTGCATAGTCACCCAAGCCGGGAATCGAACCCGGGTCCCCGGCACTGTGAGGCAGCAGTGCTAACCACCATGCCACCCTTGCTACTGTATCTTAAGCTCAGAATTTATATTTAAACAATAAATGCAAGATCATTTATGGTGAGATGCCTTGGGATCCCAAATATTTCATCCTGGGGGGAATTCAATCCTTCACCTAATCTTCCTCTCTGAGGGGAATTTTCTGGAATCTTCCATCCTCACAAGACTGTCGTCATTGCAGAGGGGAAGATGAATGCCATGCTTTCCATCTGAGCACTCAAAATAAACCGGAACATTTTCAGCTAAACATTAATTCACAAGATTGCCTCTTCAAATGAAAAATCCATGCGATGAGCTAAATCACCTAAAGCAGGAACTCTCTGAGGTTCAGAAAAGGTGGAGAAGGATTGTTGTAAATCAGAGATTAGATGACTAAAAATCTGACATTTAAAATTGTTGCAGGAAGGTAGGGCACGGGGGTACCAAAAGTGAGTTGACATTGTTGATGTCCTGGCGAACACAGGGCAGAGTCGGAGGGAGTGCAACAGGTCTTCATTTCAATTGAAGATAGAGGAGGAAGATTGCAGCAATTAAAGACATTTCATTGATAAACAACTCTAAGGCTAGAATATTCTGGCTGTCCCGCCCCTGCCCATGGCAGGTTCCACTCCAGCAGGACCAGTGAGCTACTGAAATTTCCATTCACATTAGGGGGAACCTGGAGATCCCACCAGCGTGACGGGCTGAAAAATTCCTGCCAAAGTGAAGGACATTCTCCTCCACGAGGAGGTGATGGCCTAGTGGTATTATCACTAGACTATTAATCCAGAAACTCAGCTAACGTCCTGGGGAAGCGGGTTCGAATCCTGCCACGGCAGATGGTGGAATTTGAATTCAATAAAAAAAGTCAGGAATTAAGAATCTACTGACGACCATGAAACCATTGTTGATTGTCGGAAAAAAACATCTGGTTCACTAATGTCCTTGAGGGAAGGAAATCTGTCTTCCTTACCTGGTTGGATTACATGAGACTCCAGAGCCACAGCAATGTGGTTGACTCTCAACTGCCCTTGGGCAACTAGGGATGGGCAATAAATGCTGAGCAGCCAGCGACGCCAATGTCCCGCAAATGAATAAAACAAAAGTGAAGGCCCAAATACAGAAAATAGCTCGAAATGAAGAAGTCAATACAAAATGTGTTAAAGGACGGAAGTCACTAATTGAATCCTTTATGTCAAGCAACCCGGATGGCCGCTCAGTGCACCTCATGGCATCAAGGGCCATAGTTTAAAAGTTTAAAGTTTTTTATTAGCGTCACAAGTAGGCTTACATTAACACTGCAATGAAGTTACTATGAAGATCTCCTAGTCGCCACACTCCAGCCCCTGTTTGGGTACACTGAGGGAGAATTTAGCATGGGCTGATGCTCCTAACCAGCATGTCTCTCGGACTGTGGGAGGAAACCGGAGCACCCGGAGGAAACCCACGCAGACATGGGGAGAACATGCAAACTCCGCACAGTGACCCAAGCCGGGAATCGAACCCGGGTCCCTGGCGCTGTGAGGCAGCATTGTTCTGCCAAGCTGGGCATGTCATGGCATGAGGGACATAGGGTTCATTGAATATTTTTAAAGCAGAGGTGGATAGATTCTTGTGAGGTAAGGGAATCAAAGGTTATCGGGGTAAATGGGAATGTAGAGTTCAAAGCACAAACAGATTAGCCATGATCTTATTGAATGTCATGGTAGGTTTGTGTGGCCAAGTGGCTTATTTCTAGTCTTATTCCATAAAGTTCCCACATACAGACTATGGTTCATTACACCTCCGAGGTGACGTAAACCAGGACAATTTGTGCTGGCCTGGGTCCATGAAAATTGCTGAGACGAGGAGATGTCAAACCCTGAGATGGAGCTCGCTAGTTCTGGAGTTTAGGGTAGGGTGTAAGAGCCCGAACCACTCTTAAAAGGCCCTCCTGAAAATTGGAAACCCCAGGAATGGGGTGGGGGGGGGGGGCAGTCAGGAATCCTGGAATCAGGACCCTCCTGCCCTTTTAAAAGGGCTCCCAATCTTGAGTTGGCAAAAATGTAGCCCAATGTCTCTGTTGAAGGAAGGGAATCATACAATACATGCTGATAGGGTTGTACTAAAGGAGCAAGTAAAGAAGTCCTTTGAAGGGCACAAGCATTCTTTGCCTTCGAAATGTGGCAGGGATCAATTAGCACATTCCCAACTAGAAAGAAGAGTGAAGAAGAAGAATAGGTCTTTTAATTTCTCAGTTTAAAAAAAAATTATGGCTAGAATATCAAAACCACAGCACATGGACTGCTGCGATTCAAGAAGGCAGATCACCGTCACCTTCTCAAGGGAACTAGGGATGGGCAATAAATGCTGACCAGCCAGCTACACCCATGTCCCATGAATGAATATTAAAAAAAACATGTCTAAGTGTGCAGATGTTGAGGGAGAATGCAAAGGTAACATTTTAACTTGGGTGTAAAGTGGGGAGCAGACTTTCTTGTGAACGACTGGAATGTATCAGTGAAACTGAAAACTGGGGGAATAAGGAGTTTGGAGAAACTAAAATATGGAACTCATTACAGCATGGAGTTGGCAGCACAGTGGCACAGTGGTTAGCATTGCTGCCTCACAATGCCAGGGACCCGGGTTCGATTCCTGGCTTGGGTCACTGTCTGTGCGGAGTCTGCATGTCCTCCCTGTGTCTGTGTGGGTTTCCGCTGGGTGCTCTGGTTTCCTCACACAGTCCAAAGACATGCAGGTTAGCTGAATTGGCCATGCTAAACTCTCCCTCAATGTACCCGAACAGGCACCGGAGTGTGACGACTAGGGGATTTTCACAGTAACTTCAGTGCAGTGTTAATATAAACCTACTTGTGACATTGATGAACAAACTTTAAGCAAGCAATAGCATATTAGCTATTTAAAGAGGAGTTAAATACACATGTGAGGGAGAAAGGAATGGAAAGATACATTGCTAGGGTTAGATGGAATGGGGTAGAAGGCCATCAGGGTCAAATGGTCTGTTTTTGTGTTGTAAAATCTGTGTAATTCTATCTAATCCAACTGAAATTTGTTGAACTTTTCATTGCGAGGAGAAGGAAAGTGCTTTTTGGAGTTTGTTTTAAATTGGATTTTTTTATTATTGGAGCTAATGAAAGGGTAGGATTGTTTCTTTTTTACTTCCATTTGTCTATACTTTTTATTAAATCAGTCCAATTGACGATCTTGATTATCTCTTATGCTCCTGATTATCTTTTGGCCAGTTTTCCAACTCAGGAAATGTCGAGTGAGCTATTAGTTCCAACACAAGAAAATAACTGTTTTCACTTTAGTTTATTTGAAGAAGTATTATTCTGTTCCCTTTGGGTTTGCTCTGTCACACCCACTTCCTGGAACCAGCCATTCTTTGAACTGGTGGAGCTGCACAAGCTGAGTGTAGTTTACCTCAGTGATCCTTTCGCTTAGAGAGAAGCCCTCAGCCTCAATAATACCAAAATAAGTGCTTATATTCTAATACCTCCAAATCATCATGGATGGGCCGTGTACAGCCAAACCTGCCAGAATCGTTGTGCCCTGCACCACAGAGCCCCAATTAAAGAAAGGATTTTCCCAGGCAATTGCCTGAGCAAATGGTGGCAAATTTACCTTCAGGTTATGCCCACAAGTCAGGGACTGGAGGCAGTCTGCCATAGGCGGCACGGTTGCCCAGTGGTTAGCACTGCTGCCTCACAGCACCAGGGACCTGGGTTTGATTCCCAGCTTGGGTCACTGTCTGTGTGGAGTTTGCACATTCTCCCCGTGTCTGCATGGGTTTTCTCCGGGCGCTCCAGTTTCTTCCCACAGTCTGGAAGACGTGCTGGTTAGCTGAATCGGCCATGCTAAATTCTCCCTCAATGTACCTGAACAGGCGCTGCAGTGTGGCGACTAGGGGATTTTCACAGTAACTTCATTTGACATTTTCATCTTACGTATTAAACAAGATACCAGCTAAACTCCAATTTACATTTTCTTTTTTCTTTTTTTAATAACTAGAGTGCCTGTCCTCTATAAACTAGGGCAAGTCTATCCAAACTTTGGACTTTGACAGCCAGTAGAAAACCAGAACCCAAACAAGAGTCATATCGGACTCGAAACGTTAACTCTGTTTCTCTCTCCACAGATGCTGCCTGACCTGCTGAGTTTCTCCCAGCATTTCTGTCTCCATTTTGTTCTCTTTGTTGAAGTGATTTTTCTTCTCTAACATCTTATGTCACTTCAAAGTGTGAAAGGTGACAGATATGAACTTGATTTGGTATTAAAGGATAAACGAAAGAATCTGCATTTAATATTGCACCCTTCACAGCTTCTGACTAATCCAAGCTCCTGCACAGCTATCGAATTATTGTCAAATTATTAAAACTGTAACATTGGCATACTCCCAGCTTCCCCAAATGGTAAAAAGATAACTGACCGAATAATCTGCTTTTATGGTGTTAGTTAAGGAATGGACATTGTCCAGAGCACCCAGATTTTGATTACAACCAATTTGCAGGTCTTTAGGTCATCAGTTTAACAACTCTCCTGAAGACAGTATCTTCACCAATGCGGTGCCCTGATCGTCCAACTCAATAGCCTAATCTTGCTTTCTCCCCATAACCTTTGAACCCATTCGCCCCAAGTGCTATATCTAGCCGCCTCTTGAATACATTCAATGTTTTGGCATCAACTACTTCCTATGGTAATGAATTCCACAGGCTCACCACTCTTTGGGTGAAGAAATGTCTCCTCATCTCCATCCTAAATGGTCTACTCTGTATCCTCAATCTGTGACCCCTGGTTCTGGACACCCACACTATCGGGAATATCCTCCCAGCATCTACGCTGTCTAGTCTAGAATTTTATAAGTCTCTATGCGATCCCCCCCTCATTCGTCTGAACTCCAGCAAAAACAATTCTAACCTAGTCAATCTCTCCTCATGCATCAGTCCTGCCATCCCCGGAATCAGCCTGGTAAACCTTTGCTGCACTCCCTCGAGAGCAAGAACATCCTCCCTCAGAAAAGGAAACAATATTCTAGGTGTGGCCTCACCAAGGTCCTGTATAATTGCAACAACACATCCCTGCATGAGAGGGACCATATTCAAGCTCTTAACAGATGCACTTCTACATTACTCCAGCTCCACTATGATGATACTGTGCTCTTTTGCTATACTTTTTGTTCAGGTGGGACTGTTTTAAGAGGTGGTGTTTTGTTACAAGAGTTGATTTGTCTGGGAAAACATGCAGCAGATGCTAAGAATAATTACTGATTTTAGCTAGGTATGTGTTACTTTATAGAGTTAATGGACCTTTTATTTATTTAAGTTCTCCTGGGATTTTAGACGAGGGATGCAGAGTCATGGGGTTAATGGGAACAGCTAAGCTTGCAGGAAAGAACAGATCCATTTTCATTTTTTAATCAAGAGCAGTTGCTGCCTTGGCTGGAAGAAGAAATAACTGCCTCCTCCTCTCTAGAGCCCTTCTGAAAGTTCCAATACTGTTAACCTAAATCACAAGCAAATATGCCTTTGTTTTGCTAACTAATTTTAAAGAGGGATTTAAGTCTATAAAAGAAATATTGCTTGGTTGGAACTAAAAGTGATAGATTAGAAATTAAGAAATGTATCTTGACATGTTTAAGTATTGTTTAATTGTTAAAAGTTAAGCTAATTCATTTGTTATCGTTAAACTGCGTGGTTAAATAAAATTTGTTTTGATAAAAGTTCCCAAGTTTGTCAGTACGCCTGGAGTGAAACATCTTATCTTCATATTAATGCCAAAATAGAACATTTGTTGGGGTCTACTCTGCCTTTATATTATACCTTGAGGTTTCTGGTCTGGTATCCAAATACCACGCAGTTGGGCTGTTGACTCCTAAGAGTAATGACAATGGGTACTGGTTTGCCAGTGTTGCCCATGTCGCGAGGACAAATCAAAAAAATAAAGTTGCTGTCACACGTAATAAAGCTTTGCTTATTATTTTGCATGGATCCTTTAAAAGAGGTGACTGGATAAACAGATCTTGTGAATGGTAACTACTCATCTTAGAGATACCCGAGCAAGTTCCATTTTTTAAAAGCCTTTGTCATTTTGAACCGGATCATTTCCATTTTGCCAATGAACTGTATAGCAGGCACTCTTGTGATGTCAGACAAGAAGAACCTTTCACATTGTTTGAGACTGTCCATCCAATATACTTCCGCTAGCTTCCTTCCATTTGATTTTTTGGTTATGATAAAACATGGGGGAAGAGATGAGGGGAAGAAAGATTCCCTGTGACTTCTGAACTGGAAATGGGGGGTTGGAATGGGATTTTCTCAGGTATGTTGGTGGACATCACCTAATCCTGCTTTCTCCCCATAACTTTTGATCCCATTCGCCCCAAGTGCTATATCCAGCCGCCTCTTGGATACATTCAATGTTTTGACATCAACTGAATTAAATAAATATGGGGCAATAGAAAGCAGCCTATAAATTGCATTTCTTTTATCTCTCTTAATTTCCCTCCTTCTCTCCTAAAGGTAGCAAATGTTTATACTCCTTCCAGAGATCTAAACCATAGACAGCAATATGAGTCCATGGGAGTTGACATTGTGCTATAAATGCATGTATCTCTTTTATCTTCTGTCCCTCCTTTCTAAGCCCACTGAGCCATGTGTGTGTGAAATACCTATTTATTGTTGACTTTCTACACGCTTTGTGGTTGAAATTGAGTTGAGTGATATCAGCTTTTTTTTAACTCATTCATAGAATGTGAATATTACCATGGGCCAGCATTTATTGTCATAGAAACCCTACAGTGCAGAAAGAGGCCATTCGGCCCATCAAGTCTGCACGGTCTCTCCAACAGAGCATCTTACCCAGGCCCAGCCCCGCCCTATCCCCATAGCCCCACACATTTAATCCCCCTAACCCACACATCTTGGGACACTGAGGGGCAAATTAGCATGACCAATCCACATAACTTTCACATTGTTGGACTGTGGGAGGAAACTGGAGCACCTGGAGGAAACCCACGAAGACACGGGGTGAATGTACAAACTTCACATCGTCACCCAAGGCTTGAATCGAACCTGGCACTCTGAGGCAGCAGTGTTAACCAATATGCGCTGTGCCGCCCAATTGCCCATTCCTAATTGCCTCTGAGAAGGTGGTGGTGAGCCATCTTCTGGAACTGCGTCGCCCATATCGGGGTCGCTACAGGAAGAATGGTGCCCAATGGGTTAAACAGTTGCTACAAAATTCTGCCCTCTCTTCCTTAATAGAAGTGTTAACTGGTTCGAAAATGCCTTTGTTAAAATAGTGGAATTTTGAACGAATACATTGATGCATCTGTTACCAATATCCCACAGCATGACTTCATTCTAATCATTAGTGCACTCCTCGCACAGCCTCTCTTCATTAGAGAGTATAATGAAGGGACCACAAGATGTGGAGGAGAAGTCACTGTAAAAGCCATCCAACTTCCTGTGAAGTGATGTTCCTGCAGAGTAATTTCTCTTAACTGTATCTCGGAGGAAAACCACTTTGATATTGAAAAGAAGCCCCAGGAATGTTATTTCCTGCTTCTTGTTACTTGTCTATTTTGGAAACTGAAAGTGACAGCAGCAGGAATCCTCCAAAATTCCACAAGATTTTTGTGTTGACTTCAGCTGCGACTGGTGCTAACTCCATTCTGGGCTATCTCTCGCTGTTTTGATAATACATTGAACTAGGTTCCCTCCTGCCTTGGTTGGTAAACACAGCAGCTGGAAATGAATCATCCAACCAAGAAAAGGTTTTGCCTGCCAAGATCCCAGCCAAAGTATCCGTGGTACGCCACATTTGGTTCTTGTGCCTTAGAAGGATATATTGGCCTTAGATGGGTTCAGTGCAGATTCACCACAGTGAAAGGGCGGCACGGTGGCACAGTGGTTAGCACTGTTGCCTCACAGCGCCAAGGACCCGGGTTCAATTCCGGTCTTGGGTAATTGGCTGCGTAGAGTTTGCACATTCTCCCCGTGTCTGCGTGGCTTTCCCCTCGGTGCTCCAGTTTCCTCCCCCAGTCCAAAGATGTGCAAGTCAGGTGGATTGACCATGCTAAATTGCCCCTTAGTGTCCCAAGATATATAAGTTAGGGGGATTAGTGAGGTAAATATGTGGGGTTACGGGGATAGATCTGGGTAAGATGCGAAGTTTGAGAGTCAGTGCAGACTCAATGTACTGTTTAAAAATGTTTTAAAGTTTATTTATTAGACACAAGTAGGCAATTAAGTTACTGTGAATAACCTCCTTCTGCACTATGACTTTATGATATCGGAGCTCAAAGAGTTAAATTATGAAACAGATTTTGTGGACTTGCCTTATATTTCCTTTAGTATAAAAGATTAAGGAGTGATCAGGTTAAGGTTTTTCTTAATTTGTTATTGCACAAGACTCACTCTTTCTTCTGATGTGGGAATGCAGAACAAGAGAACAGAACCTTTAAAATTGGAGCTCAGTTATTCAAAGTGATGTCGGAAAGCAGTTTTTCAATCACAGTGGAAACAAGGGCTGGTATTCTCCGGTCTTGCCCGCCCCGCTGCCGTTGCCAGCACGAACGGAGAATTTGGCGCTCAGCCAAATCTCCGTTCCCAGCAGCGGGACTGGAGAATCCCAGCCACGGGCGAGGTCGGAGAATTCTGGCCAAATGCTGCCACACAAGTAGGTGTGCAGGAGAATGCCAGGACATGAATTTCGCCCATAAATGGACTCAATAATTGAATCTGCCGGCCATGTCATGATGGAGTTATTTACACTCATTTGAACCAGTTATTCAGATTCCACTCAATCAGGAAGCTGCTGGCAACAGCAGAGCAAATAGGCAGATGTACCTTTAACCCTTTTGTTTATTGGACGGGCAGCAGGCAATTATGTTCAAGGAAACATTTAATCCATGTAAGTTAAGGCTCATTTATGCATTGGCTAAACATGGCTAACTTAGCAACTCCAAAGGACTATTTAATTGCTAGAATAATAATTTGGTATAATCCTTCAAAAAATATGTGCACACCCCATGTCCAATCACCTGAAGTTCATAAGTTCATAAGATATAGAAGTAGAATTAGATCATTCGGCTCATCGAGTCCACTCCGCAATGATGTACTAAAAAATCTGATGTTAGCTTGTAAAGTCTGTTGGAATAGCTTTCCAAACATGTTTCCAAAGGACACTGGGTGGTGTAGTGTAATTAGTTCACTGCCTCTCGGACCCAAGTCCTCCCCAGATGGGTAAAAGTCTCATCTTTCGGATGACCATAAGGGTCCTGTGTAAAATGAGTTTGAGTCGTCTCAGTCCAGGTCGTGGTGGGGTCCACGTCAGCAATTTTAACAGATTCTCCTGGCATCTGAACAAGGGAGCTTTCCAAATTATCTGCTCAATCTAGTAACTTGGCAATAAAGAGGCTACGGGGTTGCCAAGAGCAAACTGGAATGGAATCCAGACATCCCTTGGTCCGTCTTCCCCTGTGTTGCAGGGAACCCAGTGCAGTGAAATCACTGACCCATTTCTCCATTCTGTTTTGGGTTAGGGTCATACAAAGTTCCTTCAGCAAACAGCAATGTTCCAATACCTGTGCATGGGGAATTGATTTAGATTTGATTTGATCTGATTTATTATTGTCACGTTTATTGGGATACAGTGAAATATATTGTTTCTTGCGCGATATACAGACAAAAACATACTGTTCATAGAGTACATAGGGGAGAAGGAAAGGGGAGGGTTCAGAATATAGCGTAACATTATGAGAGAGTTTACGAGTTAGAGTACAGTTTTAAAAGCATAGAATGAGAGTAAAAGATAGAATTAAAGGGTATACTGGGGACAAGAAGTCACCTCGCTTCAGCCCCATCAATTGATAGCAGACACCAGACCCACCGAACTGTGCATTTGATACAATCTGCTGCTGGGAAAGATTCGAAGAAAGAACGTCAATATCGCTGTTGCAAAATAATTACGTTGGGCGGGATTTTCTGCCCACACTCACCCCGAAACCGGAAAATCCCGCCCAAGGTCAACGGACCGTTCCATGCTCCGATTCCCATGGCGGGCAGAACGGGAGTGTCTACTCGTGTTGGATATTCTACACAACCTCATAAGCTTCACTGACAAAACTGTCCAGTTGGCCCAGGGAACATCTGGATCGTGACTCAGAACTCAGTATAAATGGAAGTATCTTCAGAGGCTGTCTTAGGGTCCAGTGATTGGCAGCCAGCTTAACTTTATATCTGACCCACGCTATGCCTGACTTGGAAGTGCTTCGTGTCAACTAATGTAAATAATGAAAATGCTTTTGTTTCCCAGTCAGTGAAATATTTAATCTTGATGGGCACAGAATTCCACAATTATAGGCAGTAAAGTAATACAAAGTGTAGTCGATATGAGTAAAATAAACAAACTGCAGTATCGGGCTTGCATAGGAGTTCTCCTCCTGGTTCCACATCGAATTAGTCCACTGCCAGTCCACCAATATATCCCGCCTCTTCCACCTTCCCCACCTCCTCCCAGGTTTACCCCTGGCCCCGGAATAGGGCGAAACTGGTACAGTCCCAAGAGACGAGATACACTGGGGTGACTGATTAACCTGTAATCTGCCTATTTATACTGTTGAGTCCCGATGACAGATTTATTTCAATCATTGGACCTTTCTCTTCTAAAGCTTTGCTGGATTTGTGCTTATTTTGGGGGTGCCAAGTTGTTCAGGCCCCTTAATGTTCTTTACAAAAGAGGATCCTGTGGTGGTAGGG
This sequence comes from Mustelus asterias, assembly GCF_964213995.1. Taxonomy (NCBI): domain Eukaryota; kingdom Metazoa; phylum Chordata; class Chondrichthyes; order Carcharhiniformes; family Triakidae; genus Mustelus; species Mustelus asterias. Next base: position 82,683,698 of record NC_135811.1, read on the forward strand.
GAGAGAGGAGCGAGGGGTTAATGCAGTCAATGGGAGCGAGAGGGGAGAGGGGAGCGAGGGGTTAATGAAGTCAATGGGAGCGAGAGGGGAGCGAGGGGTTAATGAAGTCAATGGGAGCGAGAGGGGAGCGAGGGGTTAATGAAGTCACTGGGAGCGATAGGAGAGAGGGGAGCAAGGGGTTAATGAAGTCAATGGCAGGAGAATCAGCCATGTTTTCATGGAGTGGGACTGATGAGTAAAATGGTCCTTTATTTGTTCCGCAGAAGTTTCTAAAACGATTACACCACAATAACTGGACGGCATCCATGTTCTTTCTGGTTAATTTTTTCCTATTTCTTTTTCCCCTAGTTATTTTTAGTCCTATTTTACCAATAGTGGCTGCACGTCACTATCCAGTGACTCATGACTAAGGCAACTGGGCAAAATACAGATAACCATCTCTGAGTGAGCAATAATTAGTCCCCTGAGTGGAACAAAAAGGTACATTACCGTGACTTCCATTAAATATTTTAACTTGAAGCCTTTTGTCTCTTGCCATTTCTCCCTCATGTCCTTTCTTGTTTCAGACAAAGGCCTGGCATATTCCAATTCCGTCGACCTATTAAACTGAATGGCCAGGAGATCTTGAGCTGGCAAGGAGAAAAACTGAAAATCCTGGCTGCCATCTTTGTGTTCAGAAAAGGGCAGAAGAGTTTCAAGTTTCTAGGTGTTCAGATCATCAACAATCTGTCTTTGTCCTTCCACGCCGACGCTCCAGTTAAGAAAGCCCACCAATGCCTCTACTTTCTCAGAAGGCTAAGGGAATTCGGCATATCCACTATGACTCGCACCAACTTTTACAGAAGCACCACAAAAAGCATCCTTTCCGAATGTATCACAGCTTGCTATGGCTCTTGCCTTGACCAAGACCGCAAGAAACTACAAAGGGTCATGAACGAAGCCCAGTCCATCACGCAAACCAACCTCCTATCCATTGGCTCCGTCTATATTTCCCGCTGCCTCGGGAAAGCAGCCAGCATAATCAAGGACCCCACGCACCCCAGATAGACTCTTTTCCACCTTCTTCCATCAGGAAAAAGATACAAAAGTCAGAGAACACGTATCAACCGACTCACGAACACCTTCTTCCCCGCTGCCATCAGATGTTTGAATGGTCCTATCATATATTAAGCAGATCTTTCTCTTCCCCCGATCTGTAACTACAACAGTGTATTCAGCACCCTCTCCTTTCCTTCTCCCCTATGTTCTCTATGAATGGTATGCTTTGCCTGTATAGCGCACAGGAAATAATACTTTTCAATGTGTCCTGATACATGTGACAATAATAAATCAAATCAATGATCACCTCACAGATGTGTGCCAACACCATTCTCCAATCTGTGGGTGGGAAGTTGATCAGCCATTTTGGTTCTCCCTCTCCAAGGAGAAATGCTGGGTCTTCCATTCAATGGCCGTGTTGAATAGCTGCTGAGTCACTGCGAGGGGAAATAAAGAGTACAATTCTCTGGCCTAATTATCCACTGGCCAATGACCTGCCACACTCACACACTGAGTTTCAATTTCACTTACATGACTTTTATTTCCAGTTTTCTTCTCCTGAACACTTTGGATGCTATCAAGTACAGAGGACCAGAGGGACCTTGGGTTGAAGGTCTAAAGATCCTTAAAGGCAGGCAGATAAGGTGGTTAAGAAGACATATGGGATACTTCCCTTTATTAGTTGAACCGTAGAATATAAGGGCAGGGAAGTTGTGATGGAGCTGTGTAAAATGCTCAGTAAGCCACAGCTAGAGTACTGTGTACAGTTCTGGTCGCCACACTATAGGAAAGATGTGATGCATTAGAAAGAGTGCAGCGAAGATTCACCAGGATGCTGCCTGGGCTGGAGAATTTCAGCTATGAGGAGAGGCTGGTTAGGCTGAGTTGTTTTCCTTAGAGCAGAGAAGGCTGAGGGGGGACCTGATTGAAGTGTACAAAATGATGAGGGGCACAGATGGGATAGGATAGCTAGGAAGAAACATTTCCCCTTGGTAGAGGGATCAATAACCAGGGGGCATAGATTTAAGATCAGGGACTGGAGATTTAGAGGGGATTTGAGGAAAACCCCTTTCACCCAGAGGGTGGTGGGTATCTGGAACTCACTGCCTGAAAGGGTGATAGAGACGGAAACCCTCACGACATTTAAGATGCGTTTCAGAAAATGAGTACTTGGCACGCGACAGATTTGGTAGGTACTTGATGGCCAACACAGACGCGATGGGCCAAATGGCCTCTTGCTCTGCTGTAAAACTCATTAACTCATACTGAAGTACAGCAATATGGGCATAACTCAATCTTTAAATTTCATTCCCAAATTATTCATTATAAGAGTTCAATAATTATGATGAAAAGATTCTCCTGTTCATTGTTAAAAGGGAAGTCAGGCAGCACGGTGGCACAGTGGTTAGCACTGCTGCCTCACAGCGCCAGAGTCCCAGGTTCAACTCTGGCCTTGGGCCACTGTCTGTGCGGAATCTGCATGTTCTCCCCGTGTCTGTGTGGGTTTCCTCCCACAGTCCAAAGATGTGCAGGTTAGGTTGATTGGCCATACGAAATTGACCCTAGAGTCAGGGGCATCAGCAGGGTAAATGCGGAGGGTTGCAGGAGTAGGGCCTGGATGGGATTGTGGTTGGTGCGGACTCGATAAAGTTTATTTATTAGTCACAAGTAAGGCTTACATCAACACTGCAATGAAGTTACTGTGAAATTCCCCTAGTTGCCACACTATGGCGCCTGTTCGGGTCAATACATCTAACCAGGACATCTTTCAGATTGTGTGAGGAAACTGGAGCACCCGGAGGAAACCCACACAGACACGGGGAGAACGTGCAAACTCCACACAGACAGTGACCCAAGCCGGGAATCAAACTCCGGTCCCTGGCGCTGTGAGGCAGAAGTGCTAAGCACTGTGTCACCGTGCCGTCCCCTGCCAAATGACCTCGTTCTGTACTATAGAGATTCTATGAAGTGGTGAGTGTGAATTAAAATCTTTTTCCACTGAACTTCACTACATAAGAGCTTTTAGCACACAAGTATTAATCTTGATATTTCTTCCTTCTATTACTGTTGTCGGCACAGACAAAGCTACTTATTGACAATTGTGTTCTATTTTAATCCAGTCTTGTCCTTTGGGTTTGGTGCACTGTGTTATTGATGCTGCACCTTCCTGCATTGTCCCCACCCACACTGCACTGCACTGACCTATACTGCACCCTCCTGCGCTGTAACCTGCTGCACCATCGACACTACCTGTCCGCAATCGCATAGGTGTAGAACCTACTCCTTGGGCTGAGTATTTTGCCCATCGGGCGCACGCACTCAGCAGACCCAGGGCACGAAACATGGTCCCGGCAGCAAACAGCGCCAGGGCGCAATTTCACACTGGCCGGCCAATTAACTTCATTGTTCATTTCAGCCCCAGATGAGTAAATTGATTTGTCTCAGTCAGATCAATTAATGGCCAATCGACAGCCAGCCGGCCAGTGTGAAAGCCGCTCTGGGAAAGGCTGAGCGCTGCCAGGGAGAGTGGGCACTGAGAGAAGTGAGGGTGCGGGCTGGTGCTTCCAACGTGCTGCCTCCCCCAGGGGGGCAGCCGCTGCGGAGCTGTCTCAGCAGAGCTGTGAGAAACAAATATGGACGGAAAAGCTATGCCACGAGTGTCTGGGCGGCACAATCACACACAGACCACAGTACCCAGGCACATTTCTTAATTTTGAGCACTGCCCTGGATCAAGGTTGCAGCTTAAAGGTTGCCGCCTTGCCAATCAGCCTGCCTGCCAACCATAAAGGCAAATGGGCAAGCTAAAATTCCTGTTCATTGATGTTTTCATCTTCATATTGGCTTCTTGATTGTCAGCGGATGCGCTTCTGACTTTCGTGCGTGCTTGCTTACCAAGATAGAGCGCAAAAGCGCAATGATATCTGGGCACGCGCCCGACACCTTGTACACTTTCACGTGCTTCCGGGTCAGATGCATGCCCCGAACCCATGGGCTCAAAATTCTGACCCTAGTTTTGTGCCAACATTGCTCTGGATTCCTCCACTAATGGGTGTCTGTGACAGTCTAGATTAAACCCTTGCTGCTCGAAGGCACCCACCTCCATTCCATGGCTCTTCCATCCCCACATCATGGTTGAAATGCAGAAGTAATAGTGTGGCCAATTACAGATGCAAAGAAAAGGAAACAAAGACCAACTTTTAAAATGGCAATAATGTGAATGTGAGCAGATAATTTAACTGGGATTGTGACGGACAGGAGTATAATATTAATCAGCTCCAAATGAGACAAGGGAGTGGGAGGATAATTTTCCCTACAGTGATTAGGAATGAAATGCTAGCTAAAGCAGTAAAAATTGTTCAGTACTTTTGAAACATTGAAGAAAATATGATGTGGAGATGCCGGCATTGGACTGGAGTGGGCACAGTAAGAAGTTTCACAACACCAGGTTAAAGTCCAACAGGTTTATTTGGAATCACGAGCTTTCGGAGCGCTGCTCCAGGAGCAGTGCTCCGAAAGCTTGTGGTTCCAAATAAACCTGTTGGACTTTAACCTCGTGTTGTGAAACTTCTTGAATAAAATAGTTAGGAACAGGAGCAAAAGTCATATGGATCAATGCAGGTCAAAGTGATTAGATGCTGTGTAGAACACTTTAACTGTTGGGACCTTGGAAATGGGCAATTGTGTGTGAAAATAAATGAGTGGGCGAAGCTCGTGTGTGTGAATGGTCTTGTGATAAGAATGGAGATGAGCGGCCAGAGCCTTTTTGCTGTTGGACACTGCATTAGACCCTGGTGCAACAATACAGAGCATTGGAAATGCAGCATGCTCGCTGCCTGCCGTGCAACTTCACAGCTTTAATTAAAACATAGTCACAACTCGTGGTTGATTGTGCTGCAAAAAGTGAGAGCCCCTTTCACTGTTCTGATCCCGTAAAGCGGGCTCTCAACTTGTGCGATGCCCGATGCAGCCAGATGTTGCGCGTGCATTCCAGAAACTGGACAAACATGGTCAGTGTCAGGAAAGCCTATTTTTGTTACTTCCAGACCACACAAGCGCAGAGAAGTCCCCACAGCTTTGGGAGTCAAGATCAGCAGCTTTCTGGTTGGAAGGCAACTCACTGAGCTACCTCTTGGAATTGTTGTTTCATTTTATTTTCCCCAGAAGATGCAAGTTAGTTAGGAAAACAAACTTTCTTATTCTCACCAGCATCGAATCACATGTTCTCAAACTAGATATTACAATCAATTTTCCACAGTCTCTGAGTTCATTGGGGGTTAAGGATCTCATTTACTGAAATTTTTTGATTATATATCTTTACCCTGCATGTTTCACAGAGGGAACAGTTGATAAATCACCGGTAGACTAGATACAAGAACTTACAGTTACTTAAGGACTGCGCAGCTCTACAAATGGGTAACTTGAAACTTTATTGTTAGTCTGTATTGTACCAACTCACGAGGAAAGTTAGACATCACAGCTAAATGTACAGCTTTTATATAAACTGAAATGAAATATAGCTTTTCAAATTGTTTTGTTCAAAGGCACCACTACGGTTAACAAATTGGAGAAGGCAATGGGGAATTTATAGTCCTCAGAGTGGGGAGAGAGTGGGAACATGCACTATCCCAAATAAAATGGGAATCCGTCCTCTTGCTCCAACCTGCCCCCACCACGAGTACCTGTGCCTATGATCCAATAATGCATTTTCAAATATACAACGCTATAGATGTAGGAAATGTTTTCAGCATGCACTTAAATAATGCCTTTGTAGAAAAATGACGCGCAGCACTTCACAGGAACACAATGAGAAACCAAAGGGTGTCAAGTCAAGGAAGGAGATATGGGATAAAGGTCGGGGGGTCCAAATGTTTGGTCTGAAAGGTGAGTTTGAGGAAGAGAGGGGGCTACAGCAAGCGCCAATGAGGAGCCGAATTGCTTTGTGCATCAGAATTAACGGGGATGTTGTAGTGAGCACTACAAGTCTCAAAGTCTTAACGTGTTCCTGCAGAGCTATTTTCATAGAATCCCTACAGTGCAGGAGGAGGCCATTCGGCCCATGAGTCTGCACCAACCACAATCCCACCCAGGCCCTATCTCCATAACCCACATATTTACCATTCTAGTCCCCCCTGACACTAAAGGGCAATTTAACATGACTAATCAACCTAACCCGCACGCCTTTGGACTGTGGGAGGAAACTGGAGCATCTGGAGGAAACCCAGGTAGACACAGGGAGAATGTGCAAACTCCACGCAGGCAACGACCTGAGCCAGGAATCGAACCCAGGTCCTTGGTGCTGTGAGACAGCAGTGCTAACCACTGTGCCACTTTGCCATAGCTTAACAAAGCTGTTTAAAAATAAGCATGTTTTCATTAATCTGCTGCAGGTAATTTCACATAAATGTGTTCAACATTAGTGTGCAAATATCACAGCGTGCAGTTTCTGAGCTGCTATTAATGATGATAAGGGGGAGGAGGACCTGGTGGATAAGTAGCTGAAATAGGAAACATTAATAGTTCGTGTTTTTGACTCAATTTTGTCCGCACGCTTTGTCAACTTGTTTATAACAATGACTGACCCCGAGACAACCCCTTTCATCAGATCATTGCCAGCCTGCCTGGCTTAACGCGGGTCATTGGAAAGAGTTTGAATTAGTGAGGCTTTCATCTGTAACAAATTAGGACCATTCCAGATTTCCTTGGAGAAGCAGTCGCAGTTAATAAAGTGAAGAATGAAATTTATAAAGAGTTGGATTTCAGTTTCCTAGTTTGAGTGGAGAAAAGTTGAAGAAATAAAAACACATCAAGTAAAACAGAGGTTGGGGGGTGGCGGGGGGATTGTGGTTGTAGTTTGAAAAGGGTCCTTTTGTTCTAATTTGCCCCCCAAGAACCTTTGGCAAATATTCTCATGCAATTAGTGGAGTTCAAACTCTTCTTGGTCAATAATCTAATCGTGGTTTTTTTTTTAGTTCCACACTCCAGAAAACTCACTCAACCTTCATTAGTGAGTTTCCACAGCGAGTCCCTGTCACAATTCATCCCATCCTGCACTCCCTAATCACTGAACAGCGAGCTAACGCCGCAAGTCTGATGAAGCCACCGGCAGTTCAAATGTGTACTGTCACGTTACACTCCACAGTATAGACAAATATTCGTTCAAGCAACGGAACCTCTATATTCTACTATACATTCTCACTTCAGCTAAAGAAAGTGCGATACGAGACAAAAATTAAAAGTGCAGACCCAGAAGAAATTGAATTATTCAAACTTTAAGCTGACAAAATACATGTTTTTTTTACAACTTTAAATTAAAGAGAGGTTGTTTGCTGAAATGTGTTCGGTAGGAGAGATTAGACACTTCAATGTTACATGACAGTCAGAGCACTTGCCTTTGGTGAACAGGATAATAAGGACACATAATTCCAACTGCAGCCACACAGCTATCGAGTTTGGATGGCGATGCATTGATCAAGTTCAGGTCACTTGGCTCCCAGTTCACTGCACTTTTATCCAGTCTCAGGAGAGCCTTAGTCCCCAGCAAGAAACCCATGTAAACACCAGCTCCACTTTTATTCTCAACTCTTTTTTTCCCTCCTCTAAGTCACACAACTTTTTTTTTCTCTCTCTATTATCTCTTTGTTTCTTCCCGCTGAAAGTCTGGCTATTTGTCACGCCAGAGCATTTGCGATCAACAGTGCAGCAGATCCACGAGTGATGCTAATGATGATGTCGAGAGAAGTTCACCTAGAAATAGCCCATCTTCCCGATACTTGTAACTGTGCAGCAACAGCAGTAGCAGCGAGTGGGAGCTCCCCTAAACTTCCTGCTCTCGCATTGGAAGCTCTGTGCTGCCCCCTCCCTTTAAAGATCAGCTCTGCTCATAACTTGACACTCAGCCGCTTTATAGCCAGCGCTATAGAAAGGACAGGCAGATCACACACAGGACATTATCACATCTCCCAGGAGGTCTAAAGACAGTGAGTTACTCTGCTGGGGCTGGTTAGGTGGACTGGTCCCGTGCTCAATTACCTCTTAGTGTCCCAAAGGTGTGCAGGAGGAAGGCATGGTGGCACAGTGGTTAGCACTGCTGCCTCACAGTGCCAGGGACCTGGGTTCAATTCCTGACTTGGGTCATTGTGCAGAGTCTGTATGTTCACCCTGTGTCTGCGTGGGTTTCCTCCGGGTGCTCCAGTTTCCTCCCAAAGATGTGTGGGTTAGGTTGATTGGCCACACTAGTGTCCCAAGATATGTAGTTTCGGGGGTAAGTATGTGGGGTTATGAGGATAGGGCCTGGGTAAGATGGTCTATCAGAGAGTCAGTGCAGACTCAATGGGCTGAATGGTCTCTGCAGGATTCTATGCAAAAACAGCAAGCAGGAAACTCTGCTTTAACTATGGAATTTTAAGTGTCTTCTGTAGACAAGCCTTTTCTGAGAGGCTGGTTAGCATCAAAGGGAAAGCCGCATTTCACCCGAGTATTCTGTGGGACAGCCGATCTCAGCCCCAAGCTCGGAAGTCTAATCAGCCAGGACTCCCACTGTGGATGATCCAGTGACCCTCGCTGCAAAGTGAATGAGAATTGGATGTCGAGTGTGAATAGGATTTGAATGGGGTGTGATGCCCCCTGTGACTGAATAGGTTGCCAGTGTTCACAAATAATATGGAAGATGAAACGTGAGGAACCGTTCCCTAAAACAAATAAACACCTTTGGAGGGAAACTGAAGAAGCATAAACTAAATGTGATTTATTTGTCTAAAACGAGAAACATTTTTTTGCTGGTTCCCTCTCGCCTCCTCACGGAATCCCTACAGCGCAGAAGACCATTTGGCCCATTGAGTCCGCACTGGCTCTCCGACAGAGCATCCCACCCAGGCTCTATCCCTGTAACCCACATATTTACCCCACTAATCCCCCTAACCCACACATCCTGTGACTCCAAGGGGCAATTTAGCATGGTCAATCAACTTAACCTGAAAATCTTTGGACTGTGGGAGGAAACCGGCGCACCCGGAGCAAACTCATGCAGACACAGGGAGAAGGTGAAAACTACACACAGACAGTATCTTTCCTTCCTTTTCCCAACCCTTCATGCTGACACTATAGTTAAGAAAGCCCACCAACGCCTCTACTTTCTCAGAAGACTAAGGAAATTTGGCATGTCAGCTGTGACTCTCACCAACTTTTACAGATGCATCATAGAAAGCATTCTTTCTGGCTATATCACAGCTATGGCTCCTGCTCTGCCCAAGATTGCAAGAAACTACAAAGGGTCGTGAATGTAGCCCAAATCATCACGCAATCCAGCCTCCCATCCATTGACTCTGTCTACACTTCCCGCTGCCTTGGCAAAGCAGCCAGCATAATTAAGGACCCCACGCACCCCGGACATTCTCTCTTCCACCTTCTTTTGTCAGAAAAAAGATACAGAAGTCTGAGGTCACGTACCAACCGACTCAAGATTATGGTGTTGAAGGCTGAGTTGTAGTCAATAAATAGGAGTCTGACGTAGGTGTCTTTGTTACCTAGGTGTTCCAAGGTTAATGTAGGGCCAGGGACATGGCATCTGCTGTGGACCTGTTGTGGTAAGCACAGTAAGTAGTCTCACAATACCAGGGTAAAGCCCAACAGGTTTATTTGGTAGCATGAGCTTTCGGAGTGTTGCCCCTTCATCTGAAGGGGCAGTGCTCCGAAAGCTCGTGCTACCAAATAAACCTGTTGGGCTTTAACCTGGTGTTGTGAGACTTCTTACTGTGCCTGCCACAGTCCAATGCTGGCATCTCCACATCATGACCTATTGTGGTGATAGGCAAACTGTAGTGGATCCAGGCAATCTGGGAGGCTGGAACTGATTCATGCCATGACTAACCTTTTGAAGCACTTCATAATGATGGATGTCAGAGCCACCGGCCGATGGTCATTAAGGCACGATGCCTGGCTTTTCTTTGGTACCAGGGTGATGGTTGTCTTCTTGAAGCTGGTAGGGACCTCAGATTATTATAAAGAGAGGTTGAAGATGTCTATGAATACCCCCCGCCAGGTAATCCGTGCAGGATCTGAGTGCTCGTCCGGTTACCCCATCCGGGCCAGTTGCTTTCCGAGGGTTGATTTTTGAGAAGCTACTCTGACGTCTGCAATGGTGACCTCGGATACAGGTTCATCCGAGGCTTCCAGGCTGGAGGGAGTGCTCTCGCTGGCCTCTTGCTCAAAACGGGAGTAGAATGCGTTGAGCTCATTGGGGAGGGGTGCAATGATGCCAGCGATTTTACCTGCCCAGAGTGGCACAATCTGTAATTTAAAGGGCTGATTTCCCTCCAGAATTTGATTATGGAATGATTCATCGCATTGAGAAAACTACGAATTCAGAATTTGGCCGAAACAGAATACTTTTTGCACCGATTCTTTCTTTTCTGTATGGTTGTATTTTGCTTGCTTTGAACATTTGGGCTGGAATTTTTCAGCCATTTACACTGGTGGCATTCTCCAGTCCCGCTGCAGAGAATGGGGATTTGGCTGAGCGCCAAATTCTCCGTCCTCGCTGGCAGCAGCGGGGACGGGGCGTGAGCTACTGGAGAATTCCAGCCTTTATGTTCTCGGCTTGGAATTAGTGAAAACATATTCAGTTGAACACCTGGCGAATAGTTTCAGCTTATAAGTACGGATGACACTTTTCCATTTAAAATTCACGGGATGATTCTCCCAAAATGCGCCGATCTGTCAGCGCCAATCTCCCAATCGCTGGCCAGCTCGATTTCTGGCTAACCCCTCATTGTTGTCCCTCCGAGCCCCCCACGGCCCAATCGCTGGCTCCACAAACCTGTCTGGGTTGACACCCCACCCTATCCGCCCCTGGCCCGCCTCGATACCCTCCATCCCACCCCCCCGGCAACCCCAATCGCCCAATCTCACTTCCCCCCCACAAAGGCAGCCCTGACCACCCCTCCCCCTCCCCCCCGCAGTCCCGACATTCCCCCCCCCACCCCTCCCCCCAGCAGGCTGACCACACCCACCCCGATGCCCAATGGGCAGTGCCACTTTGCCCCTTGGGCATTGCCATTTTGCCCTTTGGGCAGTGCCAGAGGCCAGGTTGGCATTGCCAAGGTGGCAATGCCCAGGGGGGCACCCCCCATTACCCCTGACCCTCTGGGTGGGCCTCGATTCCCCCCTTCACTCCAGCGAGGTCAGGCTGCCAGTTCCCCGCAAGTGGGGAGCTATAGTAAACCCCGCTGGAGTGAACCACTGGTGGCGGGGGGGGATAAATAAACTATGCAGCTCCACATCGATTTCTGACGCAAGCTAATGACATTGGAAATCCAGCTGCTGGAGACTCGCGAAGGCCGTGGAGCCGAGTGGGGAGCCTGCGGAACGGCCTCCGCTTGAGTCTCCCGACCCACTGCGCTACAAAAGCAGTGCAGCGGGCTGGGAGAATCGCCCCCCATATATCTGAAAGTTAAGTTTAAGATAGCATGGATCTTTTAAAGGGATGCAGTATTTTTCTCTGTTATGGCATTCACTGATCTTTATTGTGTATTATCACTAGACAAGAAACCCAGAAACTCAGCTAATGTTCTGGGGACGCGGGCCATGGCCGATGGTGGAATTTGAATTCAATAAAAAATATCAGGAATTAAGAATCTACTGATGACCATGAAACCATTGTCGATTGTAAGAAAAACCCATCTAGTTCACTAATGTCCTTTAGGAAAGGAAATCTGCCATCCTTACCTGGTCTAGCCTACAGGTGACTCCAGAGCCACAGCAATGTGGTTGACAGAGAGGCGATGGCCTAGTGGTATTGTTTCTGGATTATTAATCCAGAACTCAACAAATGTTCTGGGGACCTGGGTTCGAATCCTGCAATTTGTTCGAATTTGAATTCAATGAAAAAAATCTGGAATTTAGAATCTACTGGCAAACATGAAACCATTGTCATTAAAACCCCATTTGGTTCACTAAGGTTCTTTCGGGATGGAAAACTGCCGTCCTTACCTGGTCTGGCCTACATGTGACTCCAGAGCCACAGCAATGTGGTTGACTCTCAACTGCCTTCTGAACAAGAGCAACTAGGGATGGGCGATAAATGCTGGCCAGCCAGCGACGCCCATGTCCCATGAATGAATATGAAAATATATATACATCTTTTTAATCATCAATCTTTTAATATTTACTAATTAATCTTCTATGGTGTTGTGCAGATGGATTCACTACCATGTGTAGCCTACAGGTGAAGCAGGGTTGGAAGACAGGGGTCATTTGGGCCAGAGTTTTGCTGATGCAATTCAGTCCCCATTTTAAAAATCACACATGATTTGTATTTAACTTGCTGATTTAAGCATCAAAACTTACATAAGACGAGAAGCAAACAAGTGGAATTAGAAATAGCTAGGAGATGCTAAACTGAAGCATTTAGAGCCACTAATGGTAGAGGGTGCAACTTATCGACATGGGAAATTTACATTCTAAATGTGGGCATAGGGATTCATAATGTAAAACGATGACAGAAAGTGCTGTAGAGATGCACCTTTCCATCTTTAATAAAAAGGTAATGCAGGAATGATTTTGTGAATGAATGAGTGCCATTCACTGTGCATTTCAGAATATCATGAATACACTGCTGGTGATGCGTTGTCCATTCATAAAATTGGGTATTTATGTATTGCTGCAATTTTTTTTGGAGCACAATTTTTATTCACTGATGATGATAAATTTGTTTTAAAAATGGCCTGAAAACACAAGTCCATTACTGTCCACTTACCAAGAAAGTGACCTATAAATGAGCCACTTCCAGGGCTTTGACAAAACAGTTAAAGTTTATTTATTAGTGTCACGAGTAGGCTTAGATTAAACACTGCAATGAAGTTACTGTGAAAATCCCCGAGTCTTAGAAGAAATCTTAGAAACCCTACAGCACAGAAAGAGGCCATTCAGCCCATCGAGTCTGCACCGGCCACAATCCCACCCCAGGCCCTACCCCCTTATCCCTAGATATTTACCCACTAATCCCTCTAACCTATGCATCCCAGGACACTAAGGGCAATTTTTTAGCATGGCCAATCAACCTAACCCGCACATCTTTGGACTGTGGGAGGAAACCGGAGCACCCGGAGGAAACCCACGCAGACACGAGGAGAATGTGCAAACTCCACACAGACAGTGACCCAAGCTGGGAATCGAACCCAGGTCCCTGGAGCTGTGAAGCAGCAGTGCTAACCACTGTGCTACCGTGCCGCCACACTCTGGCACCTGTTCGGCTACACTGACGGAGAATTTAGCATGGCCAATGCACCTAACCAGCACGTCTTTCAGACTGTGGGAGGAAACCGGAGCACCCGGAGGAAACCCACGCAGAGAATGTGCAGACTCCTCAAAGACAATGATCCAAGCTGGGAATCAAACCCAGGTTCCTGGCGCTGTGAGACAGCAGTGCTAACCACTGTGCCACTGAGGCGCACTCTATGTAACATCAGAGATGAGGAGAATCATTTTACACAATGACAGGTTATGATCTGAAAGGGCATGTGGAAGCAGATTCAATAGTAACTTTCAAAAGAAGATATTATTGAAAAGGAAAACATTGCTGGACTTTGAAAGAAAAGGGATGGTGAGTAGGACTAATTGGAGAATTCCCTCAAAGAGGCATGGCAGGGCAAATTGCCTCTTTCTCTACTGAAAGGTGCGTCAGTTTAAAGTATTGCTGAAAAATATATATCGCACAAACTCACAAATGGGCCAAAGCCTATCACTTTTGACCCTGAAAATTGCCCAGTCTACCTCAGGTTATCCTGGAAGGGCAAGGTATCTCAAAAATATGAGTACAGCTGCTTCATGCTGCTACTGTGCCACTAACAGGACGCTGCCATTAAGCCAAAAAGATGTTCTGCCTCTCAGGCAAGTGAGTAATGTGGTGTATGTCCAATTTCACTAACAAGAAACAATTTTATTTGAAGCAGACCATTGCTTTACATCAAAAAACACTTCTATCTGTGAGTACCTGCAAACTCACTGTTTGCTGTTAACTATGTGATGAGGGCAAGTGGATGTTTGCGACCTTGACGAATAATGGGACCTGAAATCTTCGGTGTAAATTTCTGTTGTGAGTATTTTATGCGCTCAGTTTGGTGTGACATCCAAATCACCGAGTCAGCGTCACTATCACAAGTTCTGGGACTTCAATCGATTATTCAATCACAATATTATCACTATCAAAGAATTGAAATCTCCCATCACCAATAAAGAAAGCCATTGAAAACGTTCATACAAAGTGTCACCCTACGATTGGAATCAGCATTGTTGGAAGTACATCAACTGTCAAAGTTGGGCTTGGGAAATGTTTTATTTGATAGATATGTTCTTATGATGTCTTTTCTCCCTCTCTCTCTTTTGTAGTTATCTAAAATTGAGCTCCGTTCCCCAATCTGGTGTTGACATCTGCTACTCTGCGATTATTCCCGCTTAACCTGCAGCAACAGATGTCCAGGTTTCCTCTCCTTATTCTCTACCTGTTTACCTCATGGGAAAGGGGCCAGCCTTGTGAGGGGGCATGTCTCCTCTTCATAACAGTCAGATTCTCACATCCACAGCAAAACGTATGGAGGCAGCCTAATATTCCCTTTAATGTAATAACTATGTATTTATGATTCTCTTATTAGATATGTTGGCACAATGGTTAGCACTGCCATCTCACAGCGCCAGGGACCTGTGTTCAATTCCCGGCTTGGGTCACTGTCTGTGCGTTCTCCCTTTGTCTACATGTGTTTCCCGCGGGTGCTCTGGTTTCCTCCCACAGTCCGAAAGACGCGCTGCTTAGGGTGCATTGGCCTTGGTAAATTCTCCCTCAGTGTACCCGAAAAGGTGCTGGAGTGTGACGACTAGGGGATTTTCACAGTAAGTTCTTTGCAGTGTTAAACTTTTTTGGGATATAATGGGTGAGATTCTCCTGCCTCCCAGCCATGTGTTTCCCACTGGCAGGAGGTGGCGCGTTGTTTGCCAGCGGCAGGATTCTCTGATCCCGCTGCTATCAATGGGAATTCCCATTGGCATCACCCCACGCCAGTGGAACGCCCACGGGTGGGGGTGCGCTGCTGGTGGGACCTGAGAATTCCAGCCAAAATGGTGAATTTGTACTTTTTAGTTTGTAGAAAATCACTGTCTCTTTAACCGTGAAGACTGAAGCAGAATTTTGGCTTGGCCCCTTTGAACAGAGTGTATATTTTATTTCCTTATCAAAAATAAATCCACTTGGGATGATCTAAGCTGATTAATCATCATTTTCTGCGCCCTCTCCCTATTTTTTCAGACATAACAAAAATATTATTGCAGTCCAGACGAGATCCATATTTTTTGGCCCATGTGAATGGAGAACGAACATCAAACCAGCTGACTCCACCGGGGTCCGAGGAGAAACATTTCAGTCAGTACTGATCTCGGTTGTAACCCATTCTTCAAGGGACCCGCTGTACTGACACTTTAAAATATTCACATTGTTATCCAAAACTTGCTGGAATCAATTCATCTTCTTCAATTAGTTGTCACGTTTGAGCCCTTTGTGGGGAATATTCTGAGGAATGATTTGTGTGACTGATGCACCTCAATGAGCACCCGGAAACAAGGCTTTAGAACTGAAGGCTTTAATACATTAACAATGAAACTACTAACACAAATTCACCCGTTCAGACTGAAGGGGTCCTGCCGGAGCAGGGGGTCTTATACCCTGCCACCGGAGGCGGGACCCCACTGGAGTGTGCCATGATAACACTTAGGACAGGTAAACACCCTAACCCAACAACATAGTACAACCCCCATAACAACAACACCCTAGCCCAATAGTAACACAATAACAACCCCAGTGGTGAACCAACGATGGTTCACCACATTCACCCCTCCTTTAGGAACCAAAGGTGGCGGGGTGGATGAAAACAGACAATGACAAAAAAAATAACAGGATTCACAAGTCCAGACGGTCTGGAGGACCGCACCGACGCTGCGATCTTCTCAACACCGGTTGCGAAACCGGAGCAGGTGCTTGCGGTGGCTCTCTCAAAGCAACATCTGGCTGTCCCCTCAAAGACTCCCGGGCCGGCCGGCCCTGATGAGGCGATGGTGTAGGGGACCCTGGAACGTTTGGTGGTGGTGGTGGTGGTGATGATGGTGGCGCCGATCTCCGAGTCTCAGGCAAGCTGTACATGGGAGTAAAAGTGTTATGCACTGGTCCCGGTGCTGACCGCGCCACGTCTGGGGAAGTAATGAGGAGTAGTGGATCTGTGACTGGGGGAATAGGAGCGACAGGAGTTGCTACGTCCCCTGCGGGCGCCAGGTCTCTAATGGAGACAGTGTCCTCTCGCCCGTCAGGATATGCCACATAGGCATACTGAGGGTTGGCGTGGAGGAGTTGGACCGGTTCGACCAAGGGGTCGGACTTGCGAGCCCTCACATGGCGCCGCAGAAGGACGGGTCCTGGGTACGTCAACCAGGCTGGCAATGAGGTCCCCGAGGACGACTTCCGAGGGAATGAGAACATCCTCTCGTGGGGAGTAGCATTGGTTGCCGTAAACAGGAGGGAGCGGATAGAATGGAGCGCAGTTGGAAGGACCTCCTGCCACCGGGAGACTGGAAGGCCCTTGGATTTCAGTGCCAGTAGGACAGCCTTCCAGACTGTAGCATTCTCCCTTTCCACCTGTCCGTTACCCCTAGGGTTGTAGCTCGTGGTTCTACTAGAGGCAATCCCGAATGAGAGCAGGAATTGCCTCAAGTCGTTGCTCATGAACGACGAGCCCCTGTCGCTATGAATATAGCAGGGGTACCCGAACAGGGTAAAAAGCTCACTGAATGCCTTGATGACGGTGGCAGTCGACGTGTCCGCACAGGGGAAAACAAACGGAAACCGGGAAAATTCGTCTATTATGTTAAGAAAATAGACATTCCGATCCGTTGAGGGAAGGGGGCCCTTAAAATCTACACTCAGCCTCTCAAAAGGGCGAGTGGCCTTGACCAAATGTGCCCGGTCTGGTCGATAAAAGTGTGGTTTGCATTCTGCGCAAATCCGACAACTTCTAGTAACTGACCTGACCTCCTCCACCGAGTAGGGTAGGTTGCGGGCTTTTATGAAGTGGTAGAGTCTGGTGACTCCAGGATGACACAGATCATTGTGGAGAGCCTTCAAGCGGTCCTCCTGCATGATGGCGCATGTTCCGCGCGAGAGGGCATCCGAGGGCTCATTGAGCTTCCCTGGACGATACATAATATCGTAATTATAGGTGGAGAGCTCAATTCTCCACCGCAAGATCTTATCGTTCTTGATCTTGCCCCTCTGCGTGTTACTGAACATAAACGCCACGGATCGTTGATCCGTGATCAGGGTGAACCGCTTACCTGCCAGGTAATGGCGCCAGTGTCTGACTGCCTCCACAATGGCCTGAGCCTCCTTTTCCACCGCTGAGTGCCGAATCTCTGGGCCTTGAAGGGTGCGGGAAAAAAACGCGACGGGCCTGCCTGCCTGGTTTAGTGTGGCGGCTAGGGCGAAGTCCGATGCATCACTCTCCACCTGGAAAGGGATGGATTCATCCACCGCGTGCATCGTGGCTTTCGAGATGTCGCTTTTCAAAACCTTGAAGGCCAATTGGGCCTCCGGCGTAAGTGGGAAGGTCGTGGACTTAATGAGCGGACGAGCTTTGTCCGCGTAGTTGGGGACCCACTGTGCATAATACGAAAAGAACCCGAGGCATCTCCTCAGTGCTTTCGTGCTAGCGGGCAAGGGAAGTTCAGTGAGTGGGCGCATACGGTCTGGATCAGGGCCAATGACCCCGTTTTCCACCACGTATCCGAGGGTGGCTAACCTACGCGTACGGAATACGCACTTCTCCCTGTTATAGGTCAGATTCAGGCGAGATGCAGTGCGTAGAAAGTGTTGGAGATTCGTGTCGTGGTCCTGCTGGTCATGGCCGCAGATGGTGACGTTATCCAGGTACGGGAAGGTAGCCCGCAACCCGTTCTGGTCCACCATTCGGTCCATAGCACGCTGGAAGACCGAGACCCCATTGGTGACACCAAATGGAACCCTGAGGAATTGGTATAGACGACCATCCGCCTCAAAAGCCGTATATTGTCGGTCCTCTGGGCGGATGGGGAGTTGATGGTAGGCGGACTTAAGGTCTATGGTAGAAAACACTCGGTACTGCGCAATCTGATTGACCATATCAGAAATGCGCGGGAGAGGATACGCATCCAGCTGCGTGTATCTATTAATGGTCTGACTATAGTCGATGACCATCCGAGGTTTGTTCCCGCTTTTGACTACCACGACCTGCGCTCTCCACGGACTAGCACTGGCCTGTATGATCCCTTCCTTGAGGAGCCGCTGAACCTCAGATCTAATAAAGATCCGGTCCTCAGCGCTGTAACGCCTACTTTTAGTAGCGATGGGCTTGCAGCCAGGTACCAGATTTTTAAAAAGGGATGGTGTCGTGATCTTCAGGGTGGATAGATTGCACGCGGGGCGCTTTGGGCAATTTGGAGGCTGCGGCTGGTTCCCTACTGCCAGTGAAGGGAGTGGCCCACCGTACTGTAGGATCACACTCCTCATGTGGGCCATAAAGTTTAGTCCGAGGAGAATTGGCGCGCAAAGGTGAGGTAGCACAAGGAGCCTGTATTGCTCGTAAACTGTGCCCTGTACCTCAAGAGTTACCATACATCGTCCTTGGATCGGTACAGACCGGGACTGTGATGCCATGGAAATTGTCTGTTTGGCAGGGAGAACCCGGAGTCCACACCTTTTAGCAGTTTCAGGGTGTATGAAACTTTCGGTGCTCCCACTGTCAAACAGACAATTCACAGTTCTGCCACTAACCTCTACCTCCATCATGGAATGTTCCAGTCTGTAATGCCTGGTCTGATCCAGAGAGATCGACGCCACCGTTGGCCCCTGGGCGTCACTGCATGCTGCCGATGTGGATGCTGAGGACCCCTGCTGGTCGCTGCTGCATGCTGCCGATGTGGATGCTGAGGACCCCTGCTGGTCGCTCCTAGTCGTCGTGGACCATGATGGCCGCCCCCATGAATCGCATGTGGCCGAGGGCCCCAAGCGCAGCGACTCCTGGTGGTCTTCCTCCTCCTCTGTCTGCCACGATGGCGCCGTCCTGAGATCGCACGTGGTCGGACCTCGTGGGTACTGCAACGCCGAAAGAGATGGTCTCCGTTCTGGAGGGTTACATGCTGCACTGCCGTTTTTAGGTTTGGACCTGCAGACTTTGCCGTAGTGGCCTTTTTTACCGCACTGGCTGCAGATTGCCGTTCTTGCCGGACACTGTTGCCGTGGATGCTTGGCCCCACCGCAAAAATAGCATCGCTGGCCACCTGGAGCTGCCGCTGTCGTCGAATCGATCTGGGAGCGCGGGTTCGCGGGGCGAGGAGGGAGCAGAGCTTGCTCCAACCACATTGACTGCACGTGGTCCTCGGGGTACAGCGCCAAGCTCTTCGACGCCGCCTCCAACCTCACGGCCATCCCCATTGCCTGGGTCAAGTTGAGTTTCCCCTTTTCTAATAATTTAAGTCTGATGTACGAGGACCCTACCCCTGCTACGAACGCGTCTCGGGCGAGGTCTTGCATGTACTGCTCGGCGGAGACATCCTTACAGTCACAACCCCTGGCAAGCTGCAGGAGTTCATTGGCGTAGTCTTCTATGGTCTCGCCCGACTGCCGACGTCGTGTCGCGAGGAGATAACGAGCGTGAATCTCGTTGGGTGGCGTAATGTACCTATTCTTTAGGAGCTCGACGGCACCCTGGTAAGTGGAAGCTACACGAATGGCTAGGTAAATCGTGTCGCTTACCCTTGCGTGGAGGACCTGGAGTCTATCACTGTCTGTAGTGATAGCTACCGAGGCTGCCAGGTAGTCCTCGAAGCACTTCCACCAATGTTCGAACGTGTTAGCTGCACCGACCGCACGTGGGTCCAGTGTCAGACGATCCGGTTTTAGGATCTGTTCCATATTCTCAGTTAATGTATTAAATTGATGCACCTCAATGAGCACCCGGAAACAAGGCTTTAGAACTGAAGGCTTTAATACATTAACAATGAAACTACTAACACAAATTCACCCGTTCAGACTGAAGGGGTCCTGCCGGAGCAGGGGGTCTTATACCCTGCCACCGGAGGCGGGACCCCACTGGAGTGTGCCATGATAACACTTAGGACAGGTAAACACCCTAACCCAACAACATAGTACAACCCCCATAACAACAACACCCTAGCCCAATAGTAACACAATAACAACCCCAGTGGTGAACCAACGATGGTTCACCACAGTGACTTTAACAACGGTAATGGATGAAAAAATATAACCGACAATCTAAATATAACCCATGGTCTGATTTTAAATTTTCCTTCGGGGGTCGGTGGGAATGGGGGGGGCGGGGGGAGGGGGGGGTGAAGTTAAGAAGAATTTATTGAAATTGTGTTTGCATTGTCAAAGCAATCTTAATTTCTCACAATCTCTCGAGGAATTTCACAGTAACTTCATTGCAGTGTTAATGTAAGCCTTACTTGTGACTAATCAATAAACTTTACTTTTTACTTTTAACTTCGCCTACATTTGTAGCCTCTTGCTGCAGTACAGAACATGAACTGCTACTCAATATTGGCGTTGGAAATCTTTCAGCCGCGGTGTCAGTAAGGACAAGTTGAGATCTGCATCCGTTAGCGTCTCACTCCCCTCTTCGAGTCATAGAGATATACAGCACGGAAACAGGCCCTTCAGCCCAACTCATCCATGCCGACCAGGTTTTTTTTTAAATTCCTTCTCGTGTGAGATTTTTTTCCAGCTGCCAAGGCAAGTGTTGGAAGATGGAACACTTTTGGGATAAGAGCAGCTGAAATTAGGGTTTTGAGGATGTGTGGAACAAACGAACAATCAGCTCTCAGTTAAGAACCCAGTGACCACTGTCAGCAAGGAAACCCATACAAAAGAACTCTCATTATGCTACTCTGGAGCAATAATCTCAACACGTATTCAGAGACACTAAAGGTCAAGTTCACGGATGTGAATGCCTCACTGCCTAAGAATCCCTGTGCATAATGAGACAATGTTACACGGGAATATAAACGCAATCATTTGCGTGCTGCCCGATTGGAAACAGAGGAGCAAATCCTGGCTGAATTTCTACACTGCAATGAACGTGACAATTTATGATTCATAACTGACAACTATCCAGTAATGTTACTCGTAGTGTTGCATAGAATCCACCATTTCATCTCAGTAGGGAGAAGGGGGGGGGGAGGGGGGGGGGGCGGTGCCCTGTAACAATGTCAGAGCAACTGATTTATGGTGACTGAATATGTCAAATTCTGCCCTGTCAAATTAACAAAGTGTGACAAGAAAATGTGTTACAGGAAGTTTGATGAAGCAAGTGAACTCTATACACAGGACGTTTTGTACATGATTAATAGTGCAGCAGGATCAGTCTTTCAAAGGGAATGTACTTAGCTATCTTTAACATGTAACATTAAACATCAATCCACCTTTAACAAGTAATAGAAAACACAAACATAGCAATCCACCTTCAACGTGCTCAATCAATTATCAAACACATCTATCTCCAGAATGTAAGACCAAATGCAAATACAACCATCTGTTTTCAACATGAAATAGAATCGTCATAGAATCCCTACAGTGCAGACGGAGGCCATTTGGCCCATCAAGCCTGCACCAACAACAATCCCACTCTGACCCTATTCCTGTAACCCTATTTACTAACCCTGCTCATCCCCCCGACACGAAGGGTCAATTTATCGTGTTCTATCAACCTAACCCGCACATCTTTGGAGTGTGGGAGGAAACGGGAGCACCCGGAGAAAATGCAGACACAGGGAGAATGTGCAGACTCCGCACAGACAGTCACCCGAGGCCGGAATTGAACCCAGGTCCCTGGCGCTGTGAGGCACTCCAAAGATGTATGAGTTAGATTGATTGGCCATGCTCAATTGTCCCTTTGCGTCAGAGAATATAGCAGGGTAAATACATGGGGTTACAGAGATAGGGCCTGGGTGGGACTGTTGTCAGTGCAGTCTCGATGGGCTGAATGGCCTCTTTTTTAAAAATAGCAAAAATCAAAATTATGTACACACATCTTAATGTTTGGTGCATGAAGAATCACAAAGTAGGCTCGGTAACTTGAACACTGGGGAGCTCCAGTACAGGTATGCGCTGTTCCATAGTCAGATCTAAGACTGCTTAACCGGGTTCCACACTGGGAGGAGCTAAACCCCCAGGGGTCACCTGACTTGCACTCTTAAAGGGGCAGTACGCACCCCAAACCCCCAAACATACCTTATATACATATATCACATTATCCTAGCTAATATCAAACCTACCTATCCAATGTAACATACTTAATGGGTGGGATATCCCTCCCCCTCCACAGTATGTTTCACCACGGCCGGAGGAAGCGTGCCGGTCCCTGGTGATGGGATTCTATGGTCCCACTGTTGTCAACAGGGTTTCCCATTGAACATACCCTTTGCCACCGGGAAACCCATGGCAGGGGTGCACCGTCAGTGGGAATAAAATCCCAATAAAATCCCCCGTAAATGACAGCAAGATTTTGGCATATTTCAATTATCAACTAGATCTATTTTGAAAATGTAGGGGGGGAGTTATCTTGTTCCATCCGCCACGGAAATCGTAGTGGGCAGGGGGGGCGGAACATACAAAGGTCCATTGACCTCAGGCGGGATTTTCCGGTTTTAGGGCGAGCGAGGTTGAAAAATCCCACCCGTAATGTTAAATGCCAAACATGACAATCCATCTTTAATAAGTGACGTCAAGCAGCAGCCATCACCTCGGAGAGGACTCAGAGAATCACAGCTGTGGCACCATTCAATAATCCCAGCGACTAATAGCTGACCCTGTTTCAGACCAATGCCCAGATTCACACACACACACAAACTCTCAGCAGTCTTCATTGTGGATTTGAAGAGTTAGGAATTGCTTGAAGCGAAAAAAAGAAAATGCTGGAAAAACTCATCAGGTCTGGCAGCGTCTGCGGAGAGAGAAAAACAGCCAGAATCACCCGTCTTCAGAGCTCTGCAGAGGTCACACAGATTTGAAATGCTTCACACGCAGAATTTTCCAGTCCCGCCCGTCACGGGAATCGTAGCGGGCGGGGGTGGGGCGGACCATGCAAAGGTTCGTTGACCTTGGGCATGAATTTCTGGCCTTGGGGCGAGCGTGGTCGGAAAATCCCACCCATGAACTCTGATTTTCTCCCCACAGCTGTTAAGCTGCTCTGGCATTTTCTGTTTTTATTCCAGATTCTTTTGAATGGACTTACCTCGCATTAAGTTGATCGTTCTGGAATCGGCTGCCGTCAGTGGTGGTGGAGGTAAACTCAATAGGAACTTTTAAGAGACTCCTGGATGAGTACATGGGACTTAATAGGATGGAGGGTTATAGGTAGGCCTAGAAGGTAGGGATATGTTCGGCACAACTTGTGGGGCCGAAGGGCCTGTTTGTGCTGTAGTTTTTCTATGTTTCTATGTTCTCCACACCCTAACTATGACTGTAACACTACATTCTACACTCTCTCATTTCTTTCTCTATGAATGGTATGCTTTGTCTGTATAGTGCGCAAGAAACTAAAAAAAGGGCGGCACGGTAGCACAGTGGTTAGCACTGCTGCTTCACAGCTCCAGGGTCCCGGGTTTGATTCCCGGCTTGGGTCACTGTCTGTGTGGAGTTTGCACATTCTCCTCGTGTCTGCGTGGGTTTCCTCCGGGTGCTCCGGTTTCCTCCCACACTCCAAAGATGTGTGGGTTAGGTTGATTGGCCAGGTTAAAAATTGCCCCTGAGATGCGTAGGTTAGAGGGATTAGCGGGTAAATATGTGGGGGTAGGGCCTGGGTGGGATTGTGGTCGGTGCAGACTCGATGGGCCGAATGGCCTCCTTCTGCACTGTAGGGTTTCTATGATTCTATGAAACAATACTTTTACATGTGACAATAATAAATCAAATCAAATCAAATCAGCAGCTGAAGCATTTTGCTTTGATTTTAGAGCCTTGCTTGACTTTGCTGCTTTCAATTTAAAATAGAGATACTTAACTAAACGTGTACTCGTATTCCCCACACGTGATGAGATTTCTCGCGGGTTGTTGCAATGATCCAGTTATGTGAACTCTGTGCTTCATTCTAAACCTGCGATCTTAACTTATTGAATCCTCCAGCGTGCAATGGGTGGAGTGCTGTAGGTGCCCCTTAATAAATCTGTGCAGCACATTGGCAACACCATAATTTGGTGCAACACTCCTGTTCCACCAAGCAGGACAATCCCACTATCGGGAACATCTTGTTGCATCTACCCTGTCTCGTCCTGTTAGAATTTTATAGGTTTCTATGAGATCCCCACCCCCTCATTCTTCTGGACTCCAGCAAATACAATCGTAACAATGGCTGTAAATTGAGAAACTGGGACAGGGGAGTGTGCAACAGGACCTGGGTGTCCTTGTGCACCAGTCACTGAAGGTAAGCATGTAGGTGCAGCAGGCGGTAAAGAAGGCAAATGGCAAGTTGGCCTTCATTGAGAGAGGTTTCGAGTGCAGCAGCAGGGATGTGTTGTTGCAATTATACAGGGCCTTGGTGAGGCCACACCTAGAATATTGTGTGCAGTTTTGATCTCCTTTTCTGAGGAAAGATGTTCTTGCCCTCGAGGGAGTGCAGCGAAGGTTTACCAGGCTGATTCCGGGGATGTGGGACTGATGTATGAGGAGAGATTGACTAGGTTAGGATTGTTTTCACTGGAGTTCAGATGAATGAGGGGGGATCTCATAGAGACTTAAAATTCTAACAGGACTAGACAGGGTAGATGCAGGGAGGATGTTCCCGATGGTGGGGGAGTCCAGAACCAGGGGTCACAGTCTGAGGATTCGGAGTAGACCATTTAGGACGGAGATGAGGAGACAGTTCTTCACCCAAAGAGTAGTGAGTCTGTGGAATTCATTACCACAGGAAGTAGTTGATGCCAAAACATTGAATGTATTCAAGAGGAGGCTGGATACAGCACTTGGGGCGAATGGGATCAAAGGTTATGGGGAGCAAGCAGGATTAGGCTATTGGGTTGGATGATCAGCCATGACCGTGATGAATGGCGGAGCAGGCTCGAAGGGCCGAATGGCCTCCTCCTGTTCCTATCTTCTATGTTTCTATGTTTCTAATCGAGTCAAACTCTCCTCCTGCCATCCCAGGATCATGGGGCTGGAGCAGGTCTTTCAACCCCTTTCCACTGGAGGAGATCAGAACTTAACAATTAATAACGTGCATTGAATAAATTGCACTCAGCTGCTCAATTCTCCCCAACTTCTTTCCGTTTCTACCGTCAGAAACTATTGCTATAGATTTCCTCAAGGTGGCAATCTAAAGCTGTTTTCTTGTTTAAATTCAATGGGTGTAATACCAATGATCCCCACTAAGTGTCAGCAACACGCAACCTTCCCACACACACACAGACTCTCTTCAAGGTTATTGCATTTTATGCAAAGATTTCGTACTTTTAATCATCTTAATTACTCTGCTTTAGTTAAGATCTCCTCATATCCATAGCAACCTCCTCCACCTCCACAGAAATGTACCAAAACTGAACTTTATTTGAAAGGATATGATTATTAAATAAGTGCTCTGTGAAACTTGTACTCCGTGTCCTCGGGTGTTAAATTTAACTCAATCAATTTTCTTTATTAGTTACAGGGATGTGGGCGATGTTGGCAAGACCCAGCATTTATCACCCCTCCCTGGCTGCCCTCGGGAAGGCAGCGGTGAGCTGTCTTCCTGAACCCGCTGTCATGTGAGTGGCGCAGATGCTGCCCGAGGGAAGATCCAGGATCTTGGTCAAGAAACAACAAGCGGACACTTCCAGGATGTCTGATCATTCCCAAGATGTGCTTTGACAGGACCCTTGGCCCAAAAACAGGGCTGAATCTTACAGCCTTAATCCCTGGAGAAATAGCAGGATTAACATTTTTTAAAGCTTTAAAGTTTATTCATTAGTATCACAAGTAGGCTTACATTAACACTGCAATGAAGTTACTGTGGAAATCCCTGGTCTCCACACTCCGGCGCCTGTTCGGATACACTGAGGGAGAATTTAGAGTGACCAATGTGCACCTAATTAGCACATCTTTCAGAGTGCGCGAGGAAACTGGAGCACCCGGAGGAAACCCACGCAGACACGGGGAGAACGTGCAGACTCCACACAGACAGTGACCCAAGCCAGGAATCGAACCTGGGTCCCTGGCACTGTGCAGCAGCAGTGCTAACCACTGTGCCACCATGCTGCCCTATATTGGCATTTAGAATTCAGCTCTTCAATGTACCAGTTTCATGGTTGCCCTTACCTGGGGTAAACCAATGAACAGTCCACCTACAAACCACCCCCTCCCCCTCCGCCACGCCCCCCCACTCCCAACCAATTAGAGAGTGCATGCGGGATATCAAATGAAGGAACTTTATTTTGAAGGGACCCTGGCAGCACCTACAACAACCGTTGCGTGGAGTGAATTCGTGTGAACAGGAAAGGGGAGAAAATGGTTGGAGTTAGAGTCATAGAGTCATGCTGTAAAGGTTTACAGCATGGAACCAGGCCCTTCGGCCCAACTTGTCCATGCTGCCTTTTTTTTAAAAACCCCTAAGCTAGTCCCAATTGCCCGCATTTGGCCCATATCCCTCTATACCCATCTTACCCATGTAACTGTCTAAACGCTTTTTAAAAGACAAAATTGTACCCACCTCTACTACTACCTCTGGCAGCTTGTTCCAGACACTCACCACCCTCTGTGTGAAAACATTGCCCCTCTGGACCCTTTTGTATCTCTCCCCTCTCACCTTAAACCTATGCCCTCTAGTTTTAGACTCCCCTACCTTTGGGAAAAGATATTGACTATCTGGCTGATCTGTGCCCCTCATTATTTTATAGACCTCTATAAGATCACCCCTCAGCCTCCTACGCTCCAGAGAAAAAAGTCCCAGTCTATCCAGCCTCTCCTTATAACTCAAACCATCAAGTCCCGGTAGCATCCTAGTAAATCTTTTTTGGAAAGGTTGTGCAAAGGTTGCCCTGATTCACGGATACATCCCTGGAGGTAACACTGGAAGCTGTCAGGATGTGGAGTGAGGTCCCTCTTTCCAAAGGACAGCAGGAGGAGGCCAACCAGCCTCATCGAGTAGGCTTGTCCCAAGGCTGCAGATAGAGCGTGGTGCCAGCTCTGATGGAGAATCACCCAGACTCAAAACGTTGGCTCTATTCTCGCTCCACAGACGCTGTCAGACCCGCTGAGATTTTCCAGCATTTTCTGTTTTTGGTTCGGGTTCCAGCGTCCGCAGTGTTTAGCTTTTATCTGATGTTGTGTAAATGACATGGATAGACTGCCGTTAGTGGTTTAATGACTTCCAAAGAGCTGGTCAGGTCAATGGCCTCATTCGATTTGATTTGATTTGATTTATTATTGTCACATGTATTAGTATCCAGTGAAAAGTATTGTTTCTTGTGCGCCATAAAGACAAAGCATACCGTTCATAGAGAAGGAAACGAGAGAGTGCAGAATGTAGTGTTACAGTAACAGCTAGGGTGTAGAGAACGATCAACTTAGTGTGAGGTAGGTTCATTCAAAAGTCTGACAGCAGCAGGGAAGAAACTGCTTTTGAGTCGGTTGGTGCGTGACCTCAGACCTTTGCATCTTTTTCCCGACGGAAGAAGGTGGAAGAGAGAATGTCCGGGGTGCGTGGGGTCATTAATTATGCTGGCTGCTTTTCTGAGGCAGCGGGAAGTGTAGACAGAGTCAATGGATGGGAGGCTGATTTGCGTGGTGGATTGGGCTACATTCACGACCTTTTGTGGTTCCTTGCGGTTTTGGGCAGCTAGCCATCTTCAATATCCCACCTGGTTGGCAGTCTTGATGACAGCAATGTCTTGAGCCACACACTTTGCTGCCGCACACATTCCTTTCTCCCAGGCTGCTCCTCAAGTCCCCTTCGACAGACCCCGTAGTAGTCGCAATCTCTCACTCCTATTCCGCACGGTCACATCTTCCACACATCTTCCCTCCATTCTCAACAATCCTTCCACCCTGCCTTTCCTCATTGCAGGGGAAGAGAGAGCTCATGACTGCCAGGAAAGATAGAGCAATTGGATCGAAGCTGCCTGCGTGAGAACCCTCAGGACAGGGAGAGAAAACCCTGGAATTCAGCAGAGCATCAGCACAAGTTGTGGTTGCTGGGGGAGATCGGGACACCCCTGAGAATGATAGGTATCACACTTTCACTTGGCACTGAACTGTTACTTGTGATGAAACAATATCACCAGTCACTGTACCTGGGTTATGCTGCTCCAAGGAGACCCTATCACATAACCTATGTGACATGTGCTACCCACAAGCAGGGCATGACATGCTGGGCCCCTTGGGTCCAGAGGAACACCACTAATCCCTCCTCCCACCATTCAAATAATGGGTTCAGTGGGAGGAGGATACCCCTCTTTTCTGAGGGATTGGCGGTGCTCCCCTGGATCCAAGGGGCCCAGCACGCCAGGGTAGCACATGTCACAGGATCACCTCGGAGCAGCATAGTCCACGTCATGGCAGTCTCTGAAAGCTTCAAAGGTGTTAACTTAACTTATAGCAAGTATGCCTGGGTTTGCTAACTATATTTGAAGTGGCATTTGAGTCTGAGAGGACTGTTGCCCATTTAGAACTGAAAGAGTGATAAGTTAGAAATTAGAGTTATTTCATTTCATTTTTTTAACTATTGTTCAACTGTTAAAATATAAGGTGCTTCATTTTGCTAGAGTATATTTAAATTATGTTATGAATAAAGCTTGTTTTGATAAAAGATCCGTAATTTGTCAGTGGAATCAATCTTGGAACAAAGTACACCTTCCTCACATTGATGCCAAAATAGGAAAATTGTTGGGGTTTAGGCTGGCTTCATAAGGTATTTTGGGACCTTAACAGTACAAAGGCATTGTAGTCGGTTGTTGTGCCCAGTAGGGTACATCCAACCCCCTCAAACCCTGAGGTTGACAATGATACAGAGTCCAGCAAGAATACCAGTTAGTTTGGGGATATATTTCAATACATTCATTTTATAGACATTACCTTGAGCATTTGGAAATGTTCTCTCATTGGGTAATTGTATATTCCAGACCAT
The DNA here is from genome assembly GCF_964213995.1 of Mustelus asterias. Lineage (NCBI taxonomy): Eukaryota > Metazoa > Chordata > Chondrichthyes > Carcharhiniformes > Triakidae > Mustelus > Mustelus asterias. The sequence goes on from NC_135811.1 coordinate 82,712,915, forward strand.
GTTATGGCACAGTGACATAGTGGTTAGCAGTGCTGCCTCACAGCTCAGGGACCTGGGGTCACTATCTGTGCGGAGTCTGCACATTCCCCACGCGTCTGCGTGAGTTTCTTCCAGTGCCCCAGTTTCCTCCCACACTCCAAAAATGTGCGGGTTAGGTTGATTAAGTTTCCCCTTCCTGTCAGAGGAATTAGCAGGGTAAATGCATGGAGTTACACGATAGGGCTTGAGTGGGATTGTTGTCGGTGCAGGCTCGATGGGCCAAATAGCCTCTTTCTCCACTGTAGGGATTCTATGATTGGAAGTATAACACACAAACATACCCCAGAATCTGAAAATCAAAGTCTCAATATAACAATCAAGTGGGAATTTGAAAGGAACATCATAGCGTAACGAAGAAAGACCCCCTTGATCGCTACAATATAAAAGGTCCTTTTCCATCTACAGTAAGGTGATTAGAAAGAACAATACATTATGATGAATTCCTCTGTACAATCTAAAGGATAAATATGTATAGTAGAATTGGTCAGTCTATTGAGAGTAATTTAGGTTGACATCCATGGGATAGAAGAAAGAAATGAGTTGCCTTTTATGACCTCAGGAACTCCACAAACATTTTACAGCCAATAAATTACTTTTCAGATGCAGCAGGTAGGTTTTACACAGCAAGATCCCACAAATCAGCAATGTGATATTGGCTAGATAATCTATTTTAAGTGTTTGCTGAAGGATAACCATTGCCGGGACACCAGGGAGAATTCCCCAAACCCCGATGCGTTTTCAGAAAGTGACCCGGGATCTTACACATCCACCTGAGAGGGCAAAAAGACTCAATGATCTGGACCTCCCATCCTCCAGAAACCTCAGGTCAAGAAAGTATTTTGTCTTTAAACAGAAAGATGATTATACCCTTCCGTCTCACAGTAACCATTCAGCTCTCCACTTCCCCTCGTGCCTGCCACTTCTTCACACAGTCTCTGCTCTGAGTTCTGCTAACACTGGCCTTGATTCCCTCCACAATGAGATGAAAGAAGCCTATCCTCTTTCCTTCACCGCATCTGCCATGCAGAGGAAGAACATGCAAAATGCGAGCGAGGTTTAAGATAGGTTTGAATAAGATGCCTTCCGGATGAAAAACGCTTCCTCTTTGAACTCTAATCCTCTTACACAGGTCCCATCCATAAAACTCTGCATCTGTTTAGTATTCTATAAACTGAGGGCACTCAAGGCTGACAGCTTTCCTGAGAATTATTTCATTTTGTCAACCTGCTAAGCCTGGACTTTCCCATCAGCAAGCCTTGATTTTCAGGTGTAAAAAACTGAGTGTCACCGAATGGGAAATGCAACATAATTCTTTTTACACAGCACATCCGTTCCAATGGTGATCTGTGTGATGGGAAGCTCTTGCCTGAAATTGGCAAATTGATGGCCATTTTCTCACAGTAAAGAACATTTTGAACATCGGAGCATCGGCATAGATAAATGTGTTGGATGTAAATACGTTGGAGGCGGTTCAGAGAAGCGTCACTAGATTGATACCCGGAATGAGCAGGGTTCTGTAATGAGGGAAGGTTAGACAGACTGAGATTGTTTCCATTGGGAAAAAAAAGATTTACAAGGATGCTACCAGGACTGGAGAGTATGAATTATAAGGAGAGGCTGGGACTTTTTTTCCTGGAGCGTAGGAGGATGAGGGGTGACCTTATAGAGGTTTATAAATCATGAGGGGCATAGATAAGAGTGCAGAAAAGATTGACTAGGATGCTACCGGGACTTGATGGTTTGAGTTATAAGGAGAGGCTGGATAGACTAGGACTTTTTTCTCTGGAGCGTAGAAGGCTGAGGGGTGATCTTATAGAGGTCCATAAAATAATGAGGTGCACAGATCAGCTAGATAGTCAATATCTTTTCCCAAAGGTAGGGGAATCTACAACTAGAGGGCATAGGTTTAAGGCGAGAGATACAAAAGGGTTCAGAGGGGCAATTTTTTCACACAGAGGGTGGTGAGTGTCTGGAACAAGCTGCCAGAGGTAGTAGTAGAGGCGGGTACAATTGTGTCTTTTAAAAAGCATTTAGACAGTTACATGGGTAAGATGGGTATAGAGGGATATGGGCCAAATGCGGGCAATTGGGATTAGTTCAGGGATTTTTAAAAAAGGGGCGGCATGGACAAGTTGGGCCGAAGGGCCTGTTCCATGCTGTAAACCTCTATGACTCTATAAGGTGAATAGCTGTAATAAGTCTACGGAGGCAGAAGTCCCTTCACCAAAATCCCTTTATTTACAATCTAACAGCAGTACACAGAGAGCAGTTAGCAGTTTACTTCCGGGGGGTGCCAGAGGACCTGGCATTCCTGATTAAGTACAAGACAAAGACTCCCTGATTGGCCCATCAATTGGATCCTTAATCAGGGAGTTCATACTCCAATAGGCCAACCTCAATGGCCTGATTGAAGTCATTACACTAGCCAAGGTCTTTTCCCCAGGGTTGGGGAGTCCAAAACTAGGCAGCGTAGCTTTAATGTGAGAGGGGAAAGATTTAAAAGGGGCCAGAGGGGCAACTTTTTCACACAGAGGGTGGTGCGTGTATGGAATGAGCTGCCAGAGTTGGTGGTAGAGGCGGGCACCATCACAGCATTTAAAAGGCATTTGGACAGGTAGATGGATGGGAAAGGTTTAGAGGGATATGGGTCAAACGTAGGCAAATGGGACTAGTTCAATTTAGGAAACTTGGTCAGCATGGACGAGTTGGGCCGAAGGGCCTGTTTCCAAGCTGTACATCTTTTTGGACCGAGATGAGGAGAATTCTTTTCTCTCAGGGGGTTGTGCGACTTTGGAACTCTCTGCCTCAGAAGGCGATGGAGGTGGGGTCATTGAATATTTTTAAGATGGAGGTAGATAGATTCTTATTGGGCAAGGGAATCAAAGATTATTGGGGGTTGATGGGAATGTGGTATTGGAAACACAAACAGATCAGCCAATGATCTTAATGAATGGCGGTGCAGGCTCACCTGGCTGAATGGCCTACTTACGCTCTTATTTTGTGCACTTCTATGTGTGTCATTCAAGCCATCTCCACAATCAATTAAATCTTTGCTGATATGCCGCTTGGCTCCACCTCCCCACTTTAGTTCTGCAATCCTTAACAATCCTGCCTCACAAAAATCTCAGTTCTAAAATTTTCCATTGACCGAGTCTCAGTCACTTTTTTGGGAACAGAATTCCAGATTTCCCATTCACTTTTTATGAAGATGTTCTTCCTGAAATCACCCTCGAAAGGTCCAGTTTTAATATTATGACTATCCCACGGAATGCATTTTCCCACCATAGATAGTAACTCCGTTCAGCTATGATCCTATTGAATGGTGGAGCAGGCTCGAGGGGCTGAATGGCCTGCTCATGTTCCTATTTTTTATGGTCACAGTAAGAAGTCTCACAACACAAGATTAAAGCCCAACAGGTTTATTTGGTAGCACGAGCTTTTGGAGCACTGCCCCTTCATCAGATGAGTGGAGAGTTGGGTTCACAAACAGGGCATATATAGACACAGACTCAATTGCAAGATAATGGTTGGAATGTGAGTCTTTACAGGAAATCAAGTCTTTACAGGTACAGACAATGCGAGTGGAGAGAGGGTTAAGCACAGGTTAAAGAGATGTGTATTGTCTCAAGCCAGCACAGTTAGTCGGATTTTGCAAGCCCAGGCCAAATCGTGGGGATTACACGTAGTGTGACATGAACCCATGTCAGATGTATCATCCCACACGCATGAGGATGGCCTCAACTGGGATCTTGGTTCACATCACACTATGTGTAACCCCCACCATTTGGCTTGGGTTGCAAAATCCTACCAACTATCCTGGCTTGGGACATTTGGAAAATCACATTGACAATGAAAGCCTTTCCCTCGGCAACGGGAATGTTCCAGCTGCAACTTTATTCTATTCATTTACGGGATGTGGGCTGGGATAATATTTATTGCCTATCCCTAACTGCCCTCCATTTCAGAGGGCATTTCCGGTGGATCTGGAGTCAGATGTAGACCAGACTGGGTAAGCACAGCAGATTTCCTTCCCTAAAGGACATTAGTAAACCAGATAGGTTTTTACAGCAATTGACAATAGTTTCATGGTTGTCATTAGATTTTTTAATTCCAGACTTCCATTGAATTCAAATGTCACCATCTGCCATGGTGGGATTCAAACTTGGGTTCCCCCAGAGTATTATCCTGGGTCTCTGGATTAGTAGTCCAGTGACAATACTATTACGCCACGACTTCCCCTTTACCTTCACCTTCACGGTCATGGTATTTTGAGAGTGTAAAATGTGAGAGGTTTGGTTTGTTCTGTTGTCACTACCCATGATGTGTACTGTTTGGACACCATGAAGCAGTCTTGTTGGAGTTACAGAGAAGATTCTATTAACATTACTGAACTATGTGCATATTTACAGTGGATAAAGGCAAAGAGAGAACCCCATGCCAGGTCCTTACATTGCTACATATCTCTAGACTGCTCCAGTCTCTAGGTCATGTTACAGCACCGTGTAGATGGTACAATACTCAGTCCCATGTTAACTCTTTAGCAACCAGGTCCTTCTACTAGATGCCACAGATTTTCAGACTGTGCGACTTTCAGGCTGGCATGGGGTTCTCTCTATGCCTTTATCCACCACTGTAAATATGCGCATAGTTCAGTAATGTTAATAGAATCTTCTCTGTAACTCCAACAAGACTGCTTCATGGTGTCCAAGCAGTACACATCATGGGTAGTGACAACAGAACAAACCATAGGCTCCATGCGAATTACAAAGATTCATTTCATTTGAGTTGGCAAATGATAGGCAACCAAGGGTTTAAACTAGATTAGCCAGGGGATGGAAACTCAAGAGTGTGCTCAGATTGGAGGGGCAGATAATGGGAATTGGACTGAGCGAGGGGCGGACAATGGGAAGGTCTGTTGACCTCGGGCAGGATTTTATGGTTTTGGGACAAGCGAGGCAGTAAATTCCTGCCCATAGAATCAGTTTGAGTGGAGCTAAGGAACAGCGAGGGGTGGGATTGGTGGGAGTTGTTTACAAGGAACAAAACTATAGTGGTAATGTTGGACACAGTATAAATCAGGAACTAGAGATGCATGTAATGTGGATAATACAGTAATAATGGGCAACTTGAATTTACATATAGACTGGGGAAACTTAATTAGCACTAATGCCTAGGAGAATGAATTCCCCTAGCGTGTACGAGATGGGTTTCTGGAGCAGTATGTTGAAGAACCAACAATAGATTGGGTATTTTAGATTTAGTATTATGTAATGAGACAGGGCTAATTAATAACCTTGATGTAGAGGAGCCTTTGGGTAATAGTGACCCTGATACGATACGATATAACATTATGTTTGAATGTGATATAGTTCATTGTGAAATTAGGGCCTTCAGTCTGAATGAGGGAAATTATGAGGATATAAGGGGCGAGTTAGTTATGGTGGATTAGGAAATATATGAAGAATTTTGATGCTAGACAGGCGATGGCTGGTATTTAAAGAGGTACTACATGGTGCACAAGAGATATACATCTCTCTAAGTCACAAACACCCATTGGGAAAGGTGACTCGACTGTGGCAAAAAAAAATAAGTTAAAGATTGCATTAGATGAAAGGGAATGGTTTATAAGGTTGCCAGAGAAAGTGGTAAGCCAGAGGATTGGGAGCAATTTAGAATCCAGCAGAGGAGGACCAAGAAACTGATAAACAAAGGGAAAGAGAGTATGATTGCAAGCTCATGAGAAACAAAAAGCAGACTGTAAGGGGAGGATTCTCCAGCCGTGCTTGCCTGAAAACCAAAGATTCCCGCCCAACTTCAATGGACCTTTACATGGTTCCCCCACACCTCCCCCCCCCCACCCCACCCCCCCCCCCCCCCCCCCCCCCCATCCCCACCCCGCCCACTAGAATTCCAGTGGGGGGCAGGATGGGACAATTCTGGCCTAAAAGTTTATTTAATTATGTAAAATGGAAAAGATTAGCTAAGACAAATGTGGGCCCTTTACAGGTGGAAACAGGAGAATTTATGATGGAGAACAAGGACATGGTGGTGAAACTAATCTTTGTGTCAGTCCTCACAGAAGAAGATACAGAAATACTGGGCAACCATGGGACTTGTGAAACTGAGGTCCTGAAAGAAATTAATATTAGCAAATGGGTAGTACTTGAAAAATTAATGGGATTAAAGGTTGATAAATTCCCTGGACCAGATAAGTTACATCCCAGAGTCTTGAAGGAAGCCCGCCACAGAGATGGTGGATGCATCTTTCAAAATTCTATAAATTCTTGAAAGGCTCCTGGAGATTGGAAAGTGGCAAATGTAAACCCCACTGTTTAAGAAAGGAGGAAGAGGGTGAATGAAGAACTCCAGGCATGTAAATTTGATGTTAGTAGTCGGGAAAATGTCAGCACCCACATAAAGGATGTTATAACTGGACACGAAAGTAATGGTAAAATTGGACAGATTCAACGTAGATTTAGGAAAGTGAAGTCATGTTTGATAAACTAGTTGCAGGTTTTGGGGATGTTCCTTGTAGCATACATAAAAGGAGAACCACTGGGATGTGGTTTATTTGGATTTTCAGAAGGCTTTTGATAAGGACCCACACAGGAGATTAGTAAACAGGAAATAGAGCAGATGGGATTAGGGGAAACATATTAGTATGGGTTGAGCATTGATTAACAGATGTAGAACTGAGACTAGGAATAAACAGGTCATTTTCAGGATGGTAAACTCTTGCTAGTTGATTAGCGCTTGGACCACAGCTGTTCACAATCTATATAAATTATTTGAATTTGGGGATCAAATGTTTCTAAATTTGCTGATGACAAAACAAGTTGGGAATGCAAGTTGTGAGGGGGCTGCAAGGAGGCTTCACACAGGCTTTTTCTCACACAGATTTGGACAGGTTAAGTCAATGGACTAGAACATGGCAGATAGAATATAATGTGAATAAACTGTGAAGTTATCCGCTTTGATAGAATGAGCAGAAAAGCAGACTATTTCTTAAATGGTTCAAGATTGGGAAGTTCTGGTGTCCAAAAGGACCTAGGTGTCCTTGTTCATTGAAGCCTGCATGCAGGGGCAACAATCAATAAGGTAGGCAAATCATATGTTGCCCTTCATTGTGAGGATATTTGAGTACAGAAGTAAGGACGTCTTGCTGCAATTGTATCGAACCTTGGTGAGGTCCCACCTGGAGTATTGTGTACAGTTATGGTCCCATTGTTGAAGGAAGGATAAAGAGAGTGCAACAGAGATTCACCAGACTAATCCATGGGATGGTTGTCTTCTGAGGAGAGATTGAGGAAGGTGAGCCTGTATTCCATGGAATTTTCGAAGAATGAAAGGTGATCTCATTGAAGACTCATAAAATTCTTACAGGGTTGGACAGGATGGTTGGAAACAATATGGCCGGGAAGTTATGGCCATTCCCATTCCACTGCAGTGAATGGAGATTTGGCTGGGTGCCAAATTCTCCGACTTTGTTGCAGCGGGAGCATGGCATGACCGGCCGGTAAGATTGCGCCCTACGTATCTCTGGCTGGTGTGTCTAGATTCTGGCTCAGGGTTTCTTACGTAGCAGAGCAGCTATCTCGCTGCCATCTGTTGAAAGTCATCCCTCGAGCCAAACGAGCGCCACGGATCACTGGTTGGCCTGGGATAGCCGACTCCGGTCAGTGCAGAGTGTTGCTCGATTCAGGGCTGGAGCGCGGCCGGATGGGCGCCGCCTCTCTCCTGTTAACACACGGTGTGTCTAGACCCAGGGCATATAGTCTCATAATAAAGGGTAGGCCATTTAAGATTGAGATGAGGAGAAATTCCTTCACTCAATGGGTGGTAAATCTTTGGAATTCTCTACCCCTAAGTCATAGAGTCATACAGCGCAGAAAGGCCCTTCAGTCTATCGAGTCTGCACCGACAATAACTACCTTTAAAGGCATGCTAATCCATTTTCCTGCACTTTCCTGCACTCCATATAGAATCGTAGAATCATAGAAACCCTACAGTACAGAAAGAGGCCATTTGGCCCATCGAGTCTGCACCGACCACAATCCCACCCAGGCCCTACCCCCATATCCCTACATATTTACCCACTAATCCCTCTAACCTACGCAGCTCAGGACACTAAGGGGCAATTTTAGCATGGCCAATCAACCTAACCCACACATCTTTGGACTGTGGGAGGAAACCGGAGCACCCGGAGGAAATCCATGTAGATATGGGGAGAATGTGCAAACTCCACACAGACAGTGACCCAAGCCGGGAATTGAACCCAGGTCCCTGGAGCTGTGAAGCAGCAGTGCCAACCATGGTGCTACTGTGCCGCCCTTGAAAATATCCTTGAAAGTTATGATATTTCAAGTGATCATCCAAATATATTTTAACGGTTGTAACGTTTCCGGCCTCCACTACCATCTTTGAGGGCAGTGGATTAATCACTGAGCATGTGCAAGATAGAAATTAATCTAGCTGAATACTGGCACAGAATCGATGGGCTGAATGGCCTCCTCCTCTTCCTATTTTCCAATGATTCTACGTACCTTGGCCTTTTCCTCTGCTCTCAGACTTCTATGATTTTGTTGGCAAAGGCAAACAGAACGACTACATTTACCATGCACTTCACAACGTGCCTAGCAAGGTTCCCTTGTGAGTTGTGAACTGGTACTAAAAGTTGACAGGCAGGTCCTGTCATAGAATTGTTATAATTAGAACTTGAAGCTTTTGAACAATAGCAAGAAACCTCTTGCGGCTGCTGCATATTGGGGCAGGCACAAGTTGTTTAAATCACTGACATTGTGAAAAATAAATAAATACAAAATACTTGTTGTGTATTGTACAGTATAAGGGTGTTTTTTTCTCTTTTGACTGAGTAAGCTCCTTCAGTTTACGATAGTTGCCTCATTTTTCTTTCTGGATTTCTATCCAGATGAAACTATAGGAGTCTGGCGACTGAACTGAACTCAATTATTTATTTCCAGTAAGTATTGTTTGGATTTTTATACAACACAGAACTGCCCACAAGGAAAGCTACTGAGCAGAATACAATGGGATGGTCGTCAGTTACCCCAGAGGGAAAGAATACGAACAACATGCAAGCTTATTCCTCCAGGTCATCGGGATGAGTCAGCTATGTTTGAACATTTTGGATAAAACTTTAATCCACACAAAAACATGGAACATATATGCACAGGAAACTGGTCTTTATAATGAAAGCTGATAATAAAACCCAATCATGGCTTTTTTGATATGTTATATCCTTTCCACAAAATAATTTTAACCAGTGGCATTTCTTTGTGTCTTAAAGATCTGTCCCTTCACCAAAATATGTCCCCTGCTCATCTTATCATCTGCATGTATCTTACTACTGACTAAAGATACTGGGAGTCACTGATCTCTTACTGGGAAGTCTTAACGTGAATGGCCCAGGGAATGTTTTGGTATTAGCTGAAGGACAGCCACTAAATTAATCTTTTTAAAGATATTGGCCGGAATTCTGCAACGTTATATGCCGTACCACCACTGCCAGCGAGAATGGAAAATTTACACTCCATCCACAGCAGCGGGACTGGAGAATCCCAGCCGCGGGTGAGTTCAGAGGATTCTGCCCATTATATTTTCTCTGCTTCCTATCAGTGGGTCTCCAAACAACCACGAGGATATGCACAGTGACCTGATCATGATCATAGAATCAAGGAATCCCTGCAGTGTAGAAGGAGGCCATTAGGCCCATCGAGCCTGCACTGACAACTATCCCACCCAGGGCCTATCCCCATAATCCCACATATTTACCCTAGCTAATCCCCCTGACACTAACGAGCAATTTAGCATGGCCAATCCACCTAACCTGCACATATTTGGACTGTGGGAGGAAACCAGAGCACCCGGAGGAAATCCACGCAGAGACAGGGAGAACATGCAAACTCCACGCAGACAGCCATCCAAGGCCGGAATCGAACCCAGGTGCCTGGCGCTGTGAGGTAGCAGTGCTAGCCAGTGTGCCACCGTGCCGCATAGTTCTGAAATGGTTTCCCAACACAACATTAATAACTGAAGTGGCAGTTTAAGGGTAATTCTTCTGTCATGGCTCGGAAATCTATGAGTGAAAAATAATAAAATTGAAACTTATATTTGAACAGTGTCCCAGACAGGGATTTTGTTTCAATCTGATGTGCAGTGTGAAACTAGTCTTCCAAAAGTGAACTCTTGATGTTTCATGGTTCTGCATCATGCAGCAAGTGAATTAATCAGATGATTACCTCATAATTCTATGGTGGGCGGGTGTTCATACTTTTGGATTGTATGTCACTGGCATTTTATAGAACCTGTGAACCTGTATCTGTGAATTATCACGTGGAAGCATTGGGCCACTCATTCTCAAATTTCCTGAACAGTCACTGTAACATATGGTTCAGAATTGACATCATTGTGGCGTTTTGCTTTGCAGTCAACCTTCGAAGAAGTTATTCAAAATTAAAAAGGGAAACTTCTTTCAAGAAATCTTCTAATACTCATCAGTTTCTGTTTCTCGTTATTGTAAATCGTACAAGATGAATAGAACTTGGTGAGTGATGCATACTTGTCCAGACATTAAATTTTCTTCCAATCTTCTACCAAAGCTACAGTAGACAATTCCTGAGTCGATTAACATGAAGGGCTGGATTCTCGAACCTTGCTCGCAACAGGAATTCTTCCATCTCGCTGCAGTGAATGGAGATTTGGTTGAGTGCCAAATTTTCCATCCTCGCTGGCAGCAACGACAGGGCGTGCACGGCCAGAGACTCATGGCTACCATCGACACCGCAAACTGCTGGCTCCAAATGGAGAGGGTCTCCAAGAAGATCGCGCATATCGACACAGACATCAAGTTTCTACAAAGATGCAAGAAAGCAGACAAGATACCGAAAGGACTACAGACTTCTTACTGCGTTTTACCCCAGTCCAACGCCGGCATCTCCACATCAGAGAATTCCAGCCAGATCTCTAAGATCTTTGCGGAAGGGATTGGGTTAACAATGGACAAACAACACAGTTGCGTGTGATGTAAGAAATGAACTGCACTGCGGAGTTACTCGCTTATGTTTTTGTTTCTGCGAATCATTTCCTTCACGAACAAAAAAATCTGGACAGTAGTTTATCCTGAAGAAAGACATTTGGTAAGCATGAACTTTTTCTCCCTCTGAACTGACAGGAGAAATAATGGGTAAGTTGTATATTGTTATGAATGTAAGATTTTATAAGGTGGCTATGTTTTAAACTGTCTCCTTTAATTCAAGGTAAAACTGAGTGTCCAGAAAAGGAGGATGGTGAAAGCATACTGAATTCTGTCAGAAAACAGTCCCATGTGATTTGGTTGTCACGGGGAATGAGACAGAGGCTGAAGCTGAAAATCATAGAAGCTCAAGTGCCAGTTTTCAACAAATTGGCGTAAAAGGGGGGCAGCTTTCTGGGCACAAACTCTCAGACTTGGAGAGAAAGGCTGAAAGCAGCAGCTGCTGCGCCTAACAGCGGGAATAAACTATTTTGGGGTTAACCACCAAGCAGAATTCTGGAGACAATGGATTTCCCAATTTAAGAGACTAGAAAGGTAGGGGCTTGAAAGACGAGGAGTCGCCAGAGGCTGTCTTGCAGCTGCAAGTCAGTTGGATGATGATCAGGAGATTGAGTGAAGGGACTTTCAAAGGAATACTGGAAAACTAATCCTGTGTGGCAAGAGGAGAACATGCTGAAGAGCCGGGAGGATTTTGGGACTTTATCTACAAGACCACACAGCTGCTGAGAGTGTAGCATAGCGTATTAAAGTGGCAGGGGGTGGGGTTCAGTGGTGTTAATTACTTAACAGGGAAAGGAAACTTTTCTGTAGTTTAATGTGTTATTTGCCTATTAATTAATGTTTTGTTGATGTTGATTTTAGGTTTCTTGTTGCAGTAAAAGTCTTAAAATGAGAAGTCTTATTGTGAGATCTCTTTTTTTTTCAAAAACCCAACAGTCTCTATGGGAATTTAACAATAATGCACCCTCAAGCAATTTACTGGTGTGGGCTATGCTACAACCAAAAGATTCAGGTTCTCATTTCTATGAAATCTAGTTTGTTTCCTGAAGCCATCATCAAACATGAGGAAAGATTGTTGAAGAAAGTGGAGACCGTAACACTGATGTTACAAAATAATGCGAGAAATAGATAACCTATTGTACAGGACAATTGTTCAGTAGGAAAATGTGAGTGCAATAATCAGCATCCATTGTAAATAATAGTTATGGGAATCAATAGTAAAGGGGTTTCTATATTTCTGAGGTCGTAAAAAAGTTATTAAAAAATAACTTATATTGATACAATGCCTTTCATGACCTCAGAATGTCCCAATGTGCTTTAACCAGCCAATAAAGCACATTTTTAAAACAATTATTTTCATTGGGTTATTTAGCATTTTTCTAAAGTAGTTTGTTCAGTTAATTCCCTCTCATCAATTTATTCAGCAGGATGGTGTGATTCTTGGAGACAATTGAGAATGTGCCCACAATTGAGAATGGTTTATTTTTTTGTACAGAATGAAGCTAAGAATCTAAAGAGCCCAAGCTGTAAATGATCCACATCATAATCCAGCATCTTTTCATTCATTGCCGCCGAGTTGTACATTTCACACATACGCTCCTCCCCAGGACATCTACGCAATACCTCTGACGAAAGGTCACTGATCATATCAGCCTCCCATTGCAACAGTCAACAATGCTCACTGTAAGACAGACCCAAAGTGACACGCAGAAAAAAAATGTAATTCAATTCCATGACAGTTAATGGAAGTGCTCGATATGGTGCTCAGATTCAATGTGACACAAAAAATGTTTTCACTTTATTCTATGACAGGTAATAAAACCCTACATGCTACAGACAAAATAGTACAAGAGACTTTTTGAATTAAGAAGACATAAGTTTAAAGAAAATGTAATAGAAACGCATGTGAGCTCTGAAGTGTGCGATTAATTTTCAGAAGTCCACGCTTCGCTATAATTGCAAGCCCATTGGTACCAATTCTTCAGTGACAGCATGACAGGAGAATGCCGCACGATTGTAATCGCCATTAAGCTGTCAAGACCTCTGACAATAATGGATCACTGGCAGACCCCGTTACCATCCCCACTCCTCCACCCCCCACCGCACTCCCATCAAAAACAATAGCAGTGAGATTAAAATAACCACGCTTTGCAATCAAAATAGAAAGCAGGCATGTCGAACGTTATTGACATTTTTTATTTAACATCCCAGCTTTAATTTTGTGCTCCTGGCAATTTCTAAATTGGGACTGCCGGCTGCTAGCATGAACATAGCCCACTTCTAATTGGGTAGGGCCGCCTAACTTCAATGATTAGCACAAGGCGAAGGTCCCAGAGTAGCTTCAACCTCGCACTGACAACTAGCCTAATGGAGGATCTCGAACATGTGACTCACAGCTCATACTTAAGGGGACGTGCCTAGTTAACGTAAATGATTGTTTATGGGCCTCCTAGTTGTAGCAATTCGGTGGTCCACACTCTGGAATCTTTGAATAGTATAGTGCTGAGGAAGACTATAAAGCCACTGAGCTTGCACCAGCTGTTTCAAAGATCAATCCAGTAAATCCCACTCAGCCACTCTTTCCATGTATCCCCACAAGTTTTGCACCTTTAAGCCACAGAATCGCAGAATCACAGAATTGTTGCAGTGCAGATGGAGGCCATTCAGCCCATTGTGTCTGCACCAGCTCTCCAAATGAGCATCATGACTCACAAGGTTTTTTTATTCATTTGTAGGACATGGGTGTTGCTGGCTGGCCAGCATTTATTGCCCATCCCTAGTTGCCCCTTGAGAAGGTGGTGGTGAGCTGCCTTCTATGTTCTGTGGGTTGACCCACAATGCTGTTAGGAAGGGAATTCCAAGATTTTGATCCAAAGACTGTGAAAGAACGGTGATATATTTCCAAGACAGGATGGTGACTGACTTGGAGGGGAGCTTACAGGTAGTGGTGTTCCCATGTATCTGCTGCATGTATCCTTCGAGATAGATAACTGACATCCCGTACATTGGGTGGGATTCTCCAGTCTTTCCCGCCGGTACGATCTTCCCGTCCAGCCAAAGTTGACCCCCGCCGCAGGATCTCCGAAGGCAGCATGTGTGAGGAATTTAAGTCACCATTGACTTTAACTCTATTAAACAGGGTAGATTCAGAAAGAAAATGCGGATCGGAGAATCATGATAACATGTTCCAGGCCAGTCTCTATTCCACACCCTTCAAGGAAAGCTCTCAGCTGGGAACACAGAACCTTTGGAATACTCCCATAGCTCCATGGGCATCAGCACCTTATGCATGCTTCAGGTGATAAACTGGACAATTTTATCAGACTGTTTAATAAGAGTAAAATCACACTGAGACTAAACCTATTCACACCTGTCAGCCAGACATGCACACTTTTAGCAATCGGGAGCAGGAAGGCTGAATTATTCTTCCTTTCCCTAGGCAGGATCACTGAGGTCGCTTGTAGCACCTCTATTTCTTTTCCAACTCCACAAGGCCCAAATCAAACACACAGCTTATTGTTACAGCTCTGTCGTTGCTCAGTGAGCCACTAGGAAAACTCTAAGTAATATACAGAATCCTTATTAAGGTAATTTCACCTTTAGAGAGAGAAAAATGGAATACATTAAAGGATTGGCATGTTGTAAATATTTAAATGAAAATGCATTTTTATATATTTTTAAATAATTTACCTTGAAAATATTGTTCTTTGAAAATTACTGCTATTCAATTTCGAAAGATATTCCTTGGCACCAATTCCCAGACATTCTCTCTTCCACCTTCTGCTGTCGGGAAAAAGATACAAAAGTCTGAGGTCACGTACCAACTGAGTCAAGAACAGCTTCTTCCCTGCTACCATCAGACTTTTGAATGGACCTACCTCGCATTAAATTGATCTTTCTCTACACCCTAGCTATGACTGCAACACTACATTCTGCACTCTCTCCTTTCCCTTATGTACTCTATGAATGGTATGCTTTATCTGTATAGCGCGCAAGAAGCAATACTTTTCATTGCATCTCAATACATGTGACAATGAAAAATCAAACGAAAACAAAAAATAATGTAACCCATGAAAGCTTGTTTTATGGTCACTCTCACAGCAACTCGCAATGCATTTCTGTGGCTGTTCTAAGGCTGTAGCAGGTGGCAGATTTCTGTAAGGGCAGCCTTACTGATGCACAAACATGCCACTCATTGCGCAGAATTGTCCAGCCCTTCCTGCCAGTGGGAACTTCCAGTCCCTCCGAAGACATTCCCCAATAGCAACATGGACGAGGACTCTAAATTTCCATCAACTTCAGTGGGACTGGGAGATCCTGCCAGTAGCTGAGGGCGAGCCG
Organism: Mustelus asterias; assembly: GCF_964213995.1. Lineage (NCBI taxonomy): Eukaryota > Metazoa > Chordata > Chondrichthyes > Carcharhiniformes > Triakidae > Mustelus > Mustelus asterias. Next base: position 82,728,348 of record NC_135811.1, read on the forward strand.
CCTCCATCACAGGAAAACCCGTCACGGGGTGTGGTTGTGGTTGAGGGGGAGGTGGCTGCAGAGTTTCACCCATTGTTCCTCACTGAGTTTAAGGAAAGAGAATTGTTCTGTGGACACCTTGGGAGACTATGGTCTCCCAATATGAACCCTTCTTCACCCCCTCCTCTTCAAGCACCTTGTCCTGATCTACAAGCCCCCTATTTCATTCCCTAAGACTTGGAGGGAGAATGTATTCTGGTGGTTAAGAACAACTAGTTCACACAGAAGCCTTGAAATCAACAAACATAACATGAAGACCTGGCACACCACTTGCTACAGGGTAACTTGAAAACACTATAGAAACCACGAAGCACTTCCGGAATTAAAACAACATCCATGATGGCACAATGATTAGCACTGCTGCCTCACAGTGCCAGGGACCCAGGTTCGATTCCTGGCTTGGGCTATTATCTGTGCAGAGTGTGCACATTGTCCCCAAATCTGTGTGGGTTTCTTCCAGGTGCTCTGGTTTCCTCCCACAGTCCAAAAGGTGTGCTGGTTAGGTGCATTGGCCATGCTAAAGTGAAGAACCTACCTCTGACATCTGTCCTATATCTATCACCCCTCAATTTAAAGCTATGTCCCCTCGTGCTAGCTATCACCATCCGAGGAAAAAGGCTCTCACTATCCACCCTATCTAATCCTCTGATCATCTTGTATGCCTCTATTAAGTCACCTCTTAACCTTCTGTCTAACGAAAACAACCTCAAGTCCCTCAGCCTTTCCTCATAAGACTTCCCACCATACCAAGCAACATCCTAGTAAATCTCCTCTGCACCCTTTCCAATGCTTCCACATCCTTCCTATAATGCGGTGACCAGAACTGTAGGCAATACTCCAAGTGCGGCCGCACCAGAGTTTTGTACAGCTGCAACATGACCTCCTGGCTCCGAAACTCAATCCCTCTACCAATAAAAGCTAACACTCCGTACGCCTTCTTAACAACCCTATCAACCTGGGTGCCAACATTCAGGGATCTATGCACATGGACACCGAGATCTCTCTGTTCATCCACACTACCAAGTATCTTACCATTAGCCCAGTACTCTGTAATCCTGTTACTCCTTCCAAAGTGAATAACCTCACACTTTTCCGCATTGAACTCCATTTGCCACTTCTCAGCCCAGCACTGCAGCTTATCTATATCCCTCTGTAACCTGCAACAACCTTCCGCACTGTCCACAACTCCACCGACTTTAATGTCATCCGCAAATTTACTAACTTGTGTAATCTTTACTCATATGGCATTCCTCCATACCCGAGATCATCCCAGTAAACCTTCTCTGTACCGCCTCTAATGATAATACATCTTTCCTTAATAAGGGGACCAAAACTGTACACTATATTTTAAATGTGGCCTCACTAGTATCGTGTGCAGTTGCACCAACACCTCTTTACTTTTATAACCCAATCCCCTTGAAATAAAAGCCAGCATTCCATTTACCCCCTATTACCATCTCCACCTGTATGCTAGCTTTCTGGGTTTTCTGAACGCTGCTTACAGAGCTGAATGCACTTAAACATAAAATGAGAGTCGCAACTAAAGCAGCAACTTCTTCACCTTCACGTGGGCAGCGAGGTGGCACAATGGTTCACATTGCTGCCTCACAGTGCCAAGGACCCAGGTTCGATTCCCAGCTTGGGTCACTGTCTGTGTGGAGTCTGCACCTTCTCCCTGTGTCTGCGTGGGTTCCCTCCGGGTGCTCCAGTTTCCTCCCACAGTCCAAATGACGTGCTGGTTAGGTGCATTGGCCATGCTAAATTCTTCCTCAGTGTACCCAAACAGGCACCGGAGTGTGGTGACTGGGGGATTTTCACAGTAACTTTGTTGCAGTGTGAATGCCAGCCTAATTGTGACACTAATAAATAAACTTTAAATTGACTCCAAGAAGCCTTCAATGTGTTCCTCTGCTCCATTCGACATTGCTTAGATATATTTTGATCAGATCTAATATAACTTCAAATAACTTCTCAAAATTATCCTACATTGAGGTAGTCAAATGTATAACTTACTGCAAAATGGGAATTTAATATAAATTACCTCGAGTAGCCAACCAACCAGAGGGGTTGTACCAGCTATGTCAAACTGCAACCTCACAAATGACTGACAGTTATGTTGTCATATGGAAGTGAGGCAATTAACATAATATTTCTGCTACTTAGATCCAGAGTAAATACAGTGTGTATAATTATGTAATTGAAGTGCTTTTATTAACAAAACCTTTGTTTGTTTTGACATGATGTTGTTAAAGCTGATGAACAAATGTAATTTAAACTAATAGGTTTATACTGCACCCTCAACTTTAGGATCTAACAGCATTGCTTCATTATTCAATCAGTACAGATTTCACTGTCTGGTGCTTTATAACTTTTCAGTATTATAATGCGGCGAAACGTTGATGTATATTCATCAGCACCATAATACTCAAGAGCTGATAAAAGCACCAGCTGATATCATCCACATCTGTGCACACCAGCCTGGGAGCGTGTACGACACCAACATCCTGGCAAACTCAGAGGTACCCGGCATCTTCAAAGGTCACTCCCGGCTGAGGAGTTGGCTAGTCGGGGGCAAGGGTTATCTGCTGAGGTCTTAGCGAATGGCAACAGCAGAGGCTCCAGACTGAGGTGGAGACCCATTTCACTGAAGCTCACTCAGGCTCCAGGAATGTTATCAAGCGGTGCATTTGCCTTCTAAAGGTGCAGTCCTGGTCCAGTCTGGTGGGAATCTGCAATGTACCCCAGAGATGGTCGCGAAGATTGAGGTCGCTTGCTGTGTGCTCCATGATTTGGCCCAGCAGCAGAGTGGGGGTGGCCGGGGGTGGGAGGGGTGGGGGGGGGGGGGGGGGGCTGGTGGGGGGGGGGGGGCGACATGGTGGAGATGGAGAAACAGGTAGTCTCTGAGGAAGAAGAGGATGAGGAGGAGGAGGACCAGAAGGATGCCGAGAAGGAGCCTGAGGGGGACCAGGAGGACAGTGGACAGGCGGTGGCCAGGGCGCTGCATTGCCGGAGGACCAGGGAGGCTCTCAATGCCTCCAGATTCGCCACCTGAAGGGAGCCATCTCGGGCAGTTCAATCCCCACCAGCCCACTTATCCTCAGACCTGTCATGGATTCTACACTCCCCCTCTTCCTCTGAAACACCAAACCCTTGACCTCCACCCTCATTCCCCCATCTCTTGTCCTCCACCCTTGTCCCCCCACCTTCGTATACCTCCCCTGCTCTCTAATGGGTCAATGTAACCTCACACCAGGGTCTGGGTTGGCAGTGTCAGTGAGCCTGATTGCAAGGCAGGAGGATGATGACGACTTGCTGTGAGGAAAACTGGTGATCCTCTCGCTAACAAAAGATCTGACTCCCGACTACCTCAAGACATTCCACTGACGTCCCTTCTTCTTCCTGAGTATGCAATGGAGGCACTTCCATCTGGCCCCCAGTTAGTCCGGGTGGGGGCGGGTGTTGTTCAGCAAGGGAGAGGATTTTCTTCAGAGGGCATGGAACAGGCATGTCTCACTCTGGCTCACATGGCCGTCTGCTTGAGGGTAAGTCTGTAGGACCTGTGAGACGAAGAGTTCTGAGCTGGAGACAGAAGAGCTGTCGTCCCCATCATCACCATCACGCCATCCCCCACTGATGAGGATGACCGCATAAGGTGAAAGGTACTCGGGCTTAAGATGAAGTGTTTTAATGATGAAAGTGTACATTCAGTGCCCCCTTCTCCCCTTCTCCATGACTAACCCCTTTCTGTTTTTCACCCATGCCAACTCAGTGCTCCTGCAACTTCTGAACTTTTTGAGGCCTCCCGCTCCTTCTAGGTGTTCCCCCAGAATGCACATTGGAAGGGGTGGCAGCCTGCTGCGTTCCATGCCCTCTGGTCTGTGATGCCCTTGGCAGGTGGCCTCTGGTGGCCCTGAACCTGGAGTGGCCGGGCCCATAGCCGGTTATCACTGGTGATGCCGTATCACCGTGTTCTTCCTGAATCCCAGTATACTCGTTGGTGTCAAAAGGGTGAATTCAGAAGGGCTACAGATGGCCAGGAGCTTGCAGGTGGAAAGCTCCAGGTTGTGCTCCAGCGCTTCCTCCTCCCTCGGGCTCGGTGGCCCCCAGGTCACTCCATGGGGACGGAGATTCAGCTGGAGTTACACCCATATGTCTCAGTGTCATCTGGCAATGCCAGTTCTGGAAGCCCTCCATAGCCTGAGAAATGTGGGTGATGCCCTCAGCCATGGTCCGGTGTGACTGGGCCAAACTCTGGACCACTGCTGCAATGCCCAGCTGGGCCTTTGACATGCCCATGAGAATGCTGGACATGCTGTCTTGGCCCCCAGCAATGGACAGCCCAGAGTAAGCCAGGCCTTGGACGTCATCGGTTACTGTTTGGGCCTCTTTCCCCAGGCTCTCCACTGCGGCCACCACCCTTGTTGTGTTGGCCTGGGTTGCACGCATTGTAGGCACCATCCCCTGCGAAAGAAGGCTGCTGGACTCCTCCAGGTGGTCTTGCAGTTGCAGGGAAGTTCTGGACACACCTTTCTGAAAAGCATAGCCTTGCTTCTCCTTCTGTAACAGTGTGGGGATGAGTTTTCCCAGAGGATTGACATCTGCCTTCGGGGCAGATGGTTCCTGGGAGCCAGCCATCTTCCCTCTAACTGTTGGCTCACCTGGAAGTTCCTACCTCCACCCAATGTGCAGCAGCAGCTGCGTGGTACTCACCAGGAAGGGAGCCAGAAGCCTGCTCGCTAACATTTCCCCCCGAGGTGAGTGTATCCATGCTGGGGGATGGTGCAGGTGACAGCAGTGCTGAGAATTCAGTGTCACATCCGATGCTGCGGTCTGGGGTGTTCTGAGGGTTTGGACGAAGGGGAGTGACCCTGGATGGCTCGGTCACATCAGGTGGTGATCCTGGAAGGGATTTTATTACTATTATTTTTATTAATTTGTGGGATATGGGCGTCGCTGGCTGACCAGCATTTATTGCCCATCCCTAGTTGCCCTTGGAGGGCAGTTGAGAGTCAACCACATTGCTGTGGCTCTGGAGTCACATGTAGGCCAGACGAGGTAAGGACAGTGGATTTCCTTCCCTAAAGGACATTAGTGAACCAGATGGGTTTTCCCGACAATCGACAATAGTTTCATGATCATCAGTAGATTCTTAATTCCAGATTTTTTGATTGAAATTAAATTCCACCATCTGTTGTGGCAGGATTCGATCCCGGGACCCCAGAACATTAGTTGAGTTTCTGGATTAACAGTCTTGATGGTGCAAGGGGGAAGGGGTGATAATGATGGGGATCATTGGGGGTGGGGAAAATGGGGGGGGGGGTGGTTTTGAGGGAGATGCTGGTAGGCCAGGAGGGGGGTTCATGGCTGGAAGTGCTGTGATTGTAACGTGGCTGTGTTGGGGTTGGTAATGATGCCGGGGAGGACAAGTGGGTACTCATTCTTGCACCCCTGAGGAGGTTGGTAATTTTCTTCCAGCATTGCACTGCATCTCTCAGACTGTTGCTGCTGACAGGCCCAGCCACTGCCTCCCAGACTTCTGCCACTACATGTGCAGGTAGTCTCCTGCCTACCATGGGGAACAGGGTGGCCCTCCTCTCCTCAATGGCATCCAACATCCTGTCCACGTCCGCAACAGGGGAGCACGGGGCTGGTCTTTCTGCCATCTTGCCTGATGATGTGACTGTGGGGTGTGCAGGGAGCACTTTGAAACTGTTCCTGCTTGTTGCTGATTCACGACTCCAGCAAACCAGCTTCTGCTGGAGTTGGAGGGTCCGCGTATTTCGCATGGGGGGGGCCAGGCTAGCCCATTTGAATCGGCAGGATGGCTTCCGAGCAGCGCTGCCAATTCATTTTCCCACTGGCGGGACCATTAGGGCGGGATTTTCCAGCCACGTTCACCCCAAGACCGGAAAATCCCACCCACGAGGTTAACGGACCTTTGCATGGTCCGTGTCCTGCTCACTACGATTCCCATAGCGGGTGGGTCACGACAATTCCACCCTTAGAATCAGAACAGTAAAATTCCGCGTAAATTCAGTTTCTCTCTCCACAGATGCTGCCTGACCTACTGAGTACTTCCAGCATTTTTTTGCTTTTCATTTCAGGTTTCCGGCATCCACAGTATTTTGCTTTAACATGAAAGTATAACTTTGGTACAAATCAGTGCTGTCCAAGGAACCAAGAGGTTGATAATAGTGTGGAAGCTGCTGACTCTTAATCATTATGTGGAGATGCCGGCGTTGGATTGGGGTCTTAATCATTATGCATGAGATTAAACCAGCCACCCTTCCCTTTAGAACTGCTATTGGCAATTATTTGGCAGCAGTCGGCGATGATTCCACAGCCCAGGAAGGTGATAATTAGCAGCAGTAAAAATACAAATGATAACGAACTGAAGTCAATTATCACCTAACAGCCTGCACCATGCGACAGTCTCCACGATGCACTGGGAGGTGAACCCCTGTAATGAATGGAGCATGATAGCACCACTGATGGTGTGTTAAGAGAACATCATCACTAATGTTACAGAATGTCATAACTAATGGTACAATTATATAGCAGAAGCGTTTCTTGGAATTAGTTGTGCAATGTGCGAATTCAGCCCATTTACATTGCTTGCTAGATTGAATACACCATCTGCAGTTCTGAGAGAGCTCTGCAAGAGTAATTGTCATGAATCATGTAGAGTTTATGGGGATAATTTTAATCTAACACTTGGGATAGAGAACCCATGGGGCCAGTGGCAATAATGGCTTTACATACCCTCATCATTGCTCCCTAGCAACTCATACTTGGGGTAAATAGCAGAAAAGCTCCATAGGTCTTTACTAATAGATTTTAAAATTCAGGTCACGCAAGCTACCTACAAGTATGACTCCATCCATTCCAGAAGGTATAAAATGTCACATCAGATCATCATTATGCTTCCATTGAAATTAACAATTCAATTTATTTACAAGTTAGATTATTGATAGTGAGATTATTTATAGTGAGATGAATTTCAATCCCTTTCTCTTCTGATGAAGTGTGAGAAACATGAGACCAACACAACTTAAAAAAAAACAAGATCCTATCATTGATATGAAACCTGATATTTACAAGCAATGTATAGACCTCCTGTTCAACTTAGAAATTTACTGTAACAATTATCCAGATTCTGGAGGGACTAGTTAAGCGATGGCCCTAAGGATTAGGGCAGTTAAACAGTACAGTTCTTCTCCACGTCTCAGACACCTTTGAGATACACTACGGGAGATCTGCTGGTATAGATAGCAATAAATAAACCATAGCCCGGAATCAAATCCAAGCTGCTCAGATGATATCCACTGAGGCCATTTCCATTGTTTCCTTATTTTGTGGTGTTTGAAGAAGCTGACAGAATTACTATTTCAATTAAATAGATATTATAATATAGGAGGAATCTGGTCCAACTAATCTGTCATTCTATTGCCCATTGAACAAATAATTCAACAAAGAGGAGGTTCATGAGAATGATCCCAGGAATGAAAAGCTTGACATATGAGGAGCGTCTGAGGACTCTGGGTCTGTACTCGAGTTCAGAAGGATGATGGGTGAATCTCACTGAAACTTACAGAATATTGAAAGGTAGGCAAGACTAGGATCCGCGGGCTCAGCCTCAAAATAAAGGGACGACCCTTTAGAACCAAGGTGAGGAGGAATTTCTTCAGCCAGAGGGTGGTGAATCTATGAAATTCATTGCCACAGAAGGCTGTAGAGGCCAGGTCATTGAGTATAATTAAGACAGAGATAGATAGGTTCTTGATTGGTAAGGGGATCAATGGTTACAGGGAAAAGGCAGGAGAATGGAGTTAAGAAACTTATCAGCCATGACTGAATGGCAGAGCAGACTTGATGGGCTAAATGGCCTAATTCTGCTCCTATACCTCCTGGTCCTATGGTACAGCACGGTGGCACAGTGGTTAGCACTGCTGCCTCACAGAACCAGAAACCTAGGTTCGATTCCCGGCTTGGGTCACTGTCTGTGTGGTGTTTGCACGTTCTCCCCGTGTCTGCGTGGGTTTACTCCGGGTGCTCCGGTTTCCTCCCACAGTCTGAAAGCTGGTTAATTGCATTGACCTGAATAGGCGCTGGAGTGTGGCGACTAGGAGAATTTCACAGTAACTTCATTGCAGTGTTAATGTAAGCCTTACTTGTGACTAATGAATAAACTTTAAACTTTTAAAATGCACTCAAAACAACGGGGTTAAAATTGGAGCCAGGCCTTCACAAATTAAATCAGGAAGCATTTCTGCAAAAGACAGTAGAGATCTGGAATTAGTGCCTCAGTGGACGCTGAGCTAATTAAATCTTTCAAAATGGAGAACATTTTTTTGTGATTGGACATAAAGGAATATGGCTCAAAGGCAGGTAAATGGGATCAAGCGCAGATTAGTCATGATTTAATTGAATAGCAGTAAGGTTCAAGAGTGTAAATGGCCTATTCCTGATCCTTTATTGTTCTGTTGTCTGTGAGACAAGTTGGTTGCCATTTGTCACAATAATGAAGGAAAACACCAAAATATGTCTGAAATTTCTAAACTTTAAATAAGACTTGTGAGTTTTTCAACCAGGTTTTCTTGAGTTAAATGAGTTGACTAACTACAAAAAAAGATAAGGAGAAATGGTAAAACACATGGGTCTATTTTCATACAGATTAAAAGCCAGAATTGAGTCCAATAGTAAATAAATATTTTTAAAAGTTATGCGGAACAGTCCTTCAATTGCAAGAAGTAGATGATGAGCATTGCGGCCAATACTTAGTTGATTTCTGCTGATGAATAGTGATTCTTCAGTTCAGGTGTTCTGTGGTTTGCTAGAGAGGTTGCAGTTCTTTTTCCAGCTGCGATTTTTCTGCTGGCTGATCGACTTTCACAGTCAGAGAGAGAGAGAGTTTTAGATGTTCCTGCAAAAAATGGCTATTTTGCTGGGGCTCTGCCTCGGTTACTGTATCACTTCAGTGTGATGAACTTCCAGCTGCTGTTTCTCAAAGCCCATGTATACAAACTGACAGACAGACATACATGCCAGTAACTAGCAAGCTTTTAGTCTCCTCCTACATATATTCCAACTGGAGACCTAGGATATATTAGTCTTGTCTAAGCTATTATGCCCAGGACCTTTGAGATGAGATAGTCGTTATGTTCCTCCATCTTTAACGGAGATTGTAATCAGTCTTTGGATGGTTTTACAAGTACCTTGTCTGCAAACACGGGGAACAGTTCCATTGTCCCTTAGAGAAACATCCTGCAGCCATTCCTGTCAGTGGCTCGCTCGACATTCTCAGCCATCTTTGGGGTTTGTGTCCATTTTAAAATATAAAACTCATGTATTTTTTAAAGTCCAATATTTCTGTGTATAATTCCATGTTTTTTTTCTCCATCATTATGAGAATCTCAATCTGCCTCTCTGACTTTTGAAATAAGCCAAGTCAGCAAGGACCACAGCTGAAAAGAAAACAGTCTGCACCTCCGCCAAACTGTGGAACACTGGAATCTTGAAACCAGCTACTCCCCTCCTCAAGTAAGTGCTACTTGAATTGCAATGGATGCAACACTCAGTTATCTACTTCTGACAAGACAAAGACTGCTTTATATACCTTTATTTACTTACTTTGGACTCAATTCTCACATCTAATTAGTATCATTAGTGTGATTTTTTTTCTTGCCTTTAGTACTTAATAAACTCCTCACATCTTTAACTCAAGGCAGCATTATTAAATCGTCTCCCTTTAATAATATTGGGACTGGGGTGAGAGATTTGCAAAGGGACGGGTTCATTTTAGATTAACCTCATTGTAACCAGCAGAGGGGATTGAATAAAATAAGGGGGCCATTTCATCCCTTTTCACCCAGGCTATAACAATTTGTGGGCATCCCGGCCAGATGGTAACAAATTGAGGGATCTCACCCAGATTAGCCAATTTCGGGAACCTCAACTGAGGACCGATGGTAAAACGTTACAACAGTGACTGCACTTCAAAGGTACTTTGCTGGCTGCCAAATGCTTTGGGACATATTAAGGTTATGAAATGTGCCACATAAATGCAATCCTTTCCTTTTCTTCTCTAACTATGTCACAGATGTGACTTCATGTATTCACTAAGACAAGTCCAAGGAGAAAAGTAGCAATGCTTTTATACTGGGGAGCAAGAACAGCTAAAATAGCCATCCTCATAAAGATAGAACATAAATGATGCACTGATGCTACCTTGGTGCAGTACAAATAGTTTCATCACATAGTGATTTTGGCAAGAATAGATGAAAAGACTGTCAAATGCATTTTTTTTCAAAAATGTCTCTTCAAGGAATACTGTGACTTTCAATATAGATTTGGATTTGGAATGGAGGCCACGATGGCGCAGTGGTCAGCACTGCTGCCTCACAGTGCCAGGGACCCGGGCTCAGTTCCAGCCTCGGGTGACTGCATGGAGTTTGCACATTCTACTCGTGTCTGCGTGGGTTTCCAGCAGGTGCTCCGGTTTCCTCCCACATTCCAATAACGTGCAGGCGAGGTTGATTTTACATGGCAGGTTTTTCCTTAGTGTGTCTCAAGGTGTATAGATTAGGGGAATTAGCAGGGTAAATATGTGGTGTTATGGGAATAGGGCCTGGGTAAGATGCTCTGTCAAAGAGTTGGTGCAGATTCAATGGGCTGAATGGCCTCCTTCTGCACTGTAGATCCTGACAGGGTGCATGTGGAGAAGATATTTCTTCCTATGGGAAAATCTAGAACAAGGGGGAATGTTTAAAAACAAGGGGTGGCCCATTTGACGAGGTGAAAATGTTTTCTCTCCGAGGGTTGTGAGTCTCTGGGACTCTTTTCCTCAAAAGGCAGTGAAAGCAGAGTCTTTGAATATTGTTAAGGCTGAACTAGATAGATTTTTGCTAAGCAAGGGGGTGATAAATTAGTTGGGGTAGTTGGGATGCAGATTTGAGGTTACTGTCAGACCAGTCATGATCTTATTAAATGGCAGACCAATCTCGAGGGGCTGAATGGCCCACTCCTGCTCCTTCTTCGTATGTATGCTTTTATGGTCTGTGCCTGAGGTGAATAATTGCAAGACAACCTCGATACAGGATTAGATCTGGAATCTACTCTGCCATTCAATTAGATCTGATCTGATCCCCAACTCCATTTTGCTCCATAACCCTTGCTACCCTTACCTAACGAAAATCATGATTCTCAGTTTCAACATATCAACCAGGAGTGCAATGAGAATAGTGGTAGTGTTACAGAGCTAGCAATCCCAAGGCCTTGGCTAGTGAGCCATAGGCATGAGTTCGAACCCCACCTCTGCCCTGAGGAATTTTAAATGTAGTTAGTTAGAAGGAATAAAAGAAACAAAAATTTAAAGTTTATTTATTCGTGTCAGAAATAGGCTTACAATGAAGTTACAGTGAAAATCCCCTAGATGCCAAACTCCAGCCCCTGTTGGGGTACACTGAGGGAGAATTTAATATGGCCAATGCAACTAACCAGCACGTCTTTTGGACAGCGGGATAAAACCAGAGCAACCCCACGCAGACACAAGGAGACAGACTTTGCACAATCACCCAAGCCAGGAATCAAACCCAGGTCCCTAGTACTGTGAAGCAGCAGTGCTAACCACTGTGCCACTGTGTTGCCTTAAACAATTTCATAGAATCATAGGCTCACTGCAGTACAGAAGGAGGCCATTCAGCCCATCGAGTCTGCACCAACCATGATGCCAACCATGCCCTATTCCCATAACCCCACACATTTACCCTGCTAATCCCCCTGACACTAGGGTCAATTTAGCATGGCCAAATCAACCTAACCTTCACATCTTTGGACTGTGGGAAGAAACCGGAGCACCCGGAGGAAACCCATGCTGACACGGGGAGAATGTCCACACAGAGAGTCACCCGAGGCCAGAATTGAACCCGGATCCCTGGCACTGAGAAGGCACTGTAAGAAGTCTCACAACACCAGGTTAAAGTCCAACAGGTTTATTTGGTAGCAAATACCATAACCATAACTGTATGACCATAACTGAGAAGGCAGCAGTGCTAACCATTGTGCCACCATGCCACCCTCCTAAACAGTGTGAGTAATGGGGATCAGGTTGTTAAAAAAAAAATCATGAGGTTCACTTAATGTCCTTTGGGGAAGGAAAGCTGCTGTCCTTACCCGGCCTGGCTTACAGACCCACAGCAATGTGAAATAAAAACAGGAAAACGCTGGATAGAGTCAGCAGCATCTGTGGAAGAGAGAAACAAGAATTAACGTTTGGAGTTATTTCCCCCAACATTTTCTGAAGTTGCCTGTGACGGTGTGTGTTGGGCGGGGCGGGTGGCGGGGGGGGGGGGGGGGGGGGAGGTCGGGGAAGGGGGCGGGTGGGTGGACGCTTTGCGGTGAAATGGGTAGAGAGAGTCAGAGGGGAAAACGTGTTGAGTGGCACTCGGCAGCAAGATCAACTTGCAGCCGGCACTCGGGGGAAATGACTGGTGCAGAAAACCGGAGAGGAGGGAGGAGGGAATCTCATTCAGACCCACCTATTCCATGCAAGGAGGAATTATAGAAAGGGGGTGAGGTGTGTGTGTGTGAGAGAGAGAGAAAGAGGGAGAGAGGTGAAGAGATGGATAATTTCTTGTCTACGTCCACTTGTCCCAGTATCTGAGTGCAATTTGGATACCAGGCGCCGGCTGCGAGAGAAGCAGCAAAAGCGGCCAGTTTTGTAGGAAGATGCGAGTTTATCGCGGCTGCACGGTACTCCAGCTCAGTTTGTACCTGGTAAGAGAGAGCAAATTCTAATCCCACTCATTTCAACTGTAAACTTCTGAAGACAGTGGTATTGCATTATTTATCCGGGGGGGTGGTGGGGGTTATTCTGTAGGTCAGACTGTCAATAGTTCAAATCAACCTTTTATTAAAGAGGCAATCAACTCATTTCCAACCCTGTGCTTTCTTGAATCAGGATTTTAATCGCAAATGGGCAGTCTGCAGGTGTCCATATTAATACTGTACCTGGTTAGATTTCTCTCTCAATTTGATAGCCAGGGCTTTTCCCATTTGGGAAATATCTCTCTCTCTCTATGGGGCAATGCCAGATCTATCCCAGCACTTTTTGCTTTGAACCGGAATGAGCCCACATTCATTGCTGGAAAGGTCCATGAGATTAGGGACAAGCATGCGAAGGTCGCCCGGGAGCTATTGATTGCTGGTGGGTGTCTGGAATTCGCTGCCCGAGTTGGCGGTGGAGGCAGAGACCCTAAACTCTTTGAAAAAGGTACCTGGATCTGCACTTTAAGTGCTGTAAAATACAGGACGGGTGCAGGAAGATGGGATTAGAAAGGGCACCTGGGTGTCAGCGGGGCTGGCATGGGCAAGATGGGCCGAATGGCCTTCTACGCTGTAATTTTTCTATGGTTCATTCTATTGAAGCCGGCGCATGGTGAGTGAGCAGCAGATCAAACTTTCTTCACTTGCAAAGCGGCTGAAGATGTTTGGCTGGTAACTACCCCGGAGCCCCTCACTGATCAGGCATACTCGACCCCTGGGTTAATAATCAGCATGGATAGGGGCTGGGAGGTGGGATTTCAGATATTCTGATTGCTAAATCTGACACTTCAAGCCTGAAAAAAGAAACTAATCAAGAACAGGGTGTGTGAAATTTCCAATGTTTTGACCTTAATAATAATTCCTACAGGAAATTGTGATCTGTAATGATTTATTAATAGGTGGCTATATTTGTCCAGGACACAGTCTCTCATCTGGTCTTTCAGCGGGAGTAGGTTTGACATCATTACATTATCACGTGGGGATTAATATATTTATATGAATTTGGAAACAACTCTTACAATGACAGAAATGTTTCTGTCTTCCTCACTGATTGTTCAAGAGCATTGGGAATAAACCCATTGGCTTCCTGTTGTGATCTGAACCACCTATCAGGCATTGAGATTCCCCCCTGAGCAAGGCACAGGCAGAATCCAGCGAGGATCCAGCACGTTTGGGGTGTGAGTGGGAGCCGTGACGGGAGGGGCACTATCTCCAGATGGCATTTGTGCAGAGTGGCAGAAGGAGAGAGGCGCCGGCTGCCTTCAACTTGCGGTCAGAACTCCTGGGGAGAATGAGGAGGGCTGGACGGAGCTGAGGTGTGGGGTGGAAAGGAGGGAGAGCACAAACTCTCAGACTCCCTTCTCGCCAGGAAGACTTGAATCTGCGAGTGGGGAAGGTGTGCTTGAAAGCCGGGGAGATGGTGATGATTGGACTGGGTAACTCTGTGCTCAGACTCATTCGCCTGACGCCAGTCTGTGGATTTGCAAAGTGCCAGATGTAAAATCTCAGTCCCAACAAAACAGAATAACCCAGGCGGCTTGAAGAAAGATGCGAGGTTATCACTGGTGCGCTGTCCTCTTGGTCCAACGCAGTTTATACCTGGTAAGAAAGAAATGCATTCAACAAGGCACTGACACAGAGCAAAACAGAACCATCCGTGTTCCCCCTGTACAAGGAAGGGACTGGTGTAAAAACTGATGTATTGTTGCTGTGATTTGCATTGTTCTGGCTGCAGAAAGGGAGAGAAACTAAACCACATTCAAATCTCCCCTTTCCACCCAGTTCAGCCCCAGGTAATGAAATCGACTTGAAACCAATCGGGCTTTGTTTTTTTAAAATCTCAATTTTTAAGAGTTGTTTGAATCCTCAAACCCGGCGCTTTCTTTCCCTTTGGGAAGGGGTTGCTGTGGGGTTTACTGTCGGGGGTACTTGTGAGTTGGTGAACTAAGAGGTGAGAACTTCAGAGGGAATTGGAAATTGAGCGGCGGCTGGAACGCAGCTCTGAATCTGGGGAGGATTCAGATTCTTGACTTTTAAACAAGTCAAGCTTAATTTTTAAAATTTTGTTAGCGCTAACGTGATTGAAAAGTCAGGATGGTCCGTTGAGGTATGAACCACTTGACAATGTTGCACAGATGATTATAGTTGCCTGCCTGAATTACTGCTAACGGCAGATGTTCCTGTTTCCTTTCATTCGGGTTTGTAGCGATCAGCTTTCAAGGTGGACAAATCCAGCAGTGAGAATCCCACTTTAACCCCTCTCAGTGAGGGATTTTCCACACCTCTTGTCCGTGCAGAACCTCAGCACAAGGAGTGAGTGATTGTTCAGAATTGAGAATCCGGACAAGAGTCGGTAATCAAATCTGGACTGTTAAATGCCCAGCGCCGGGCTGTATATTGTCGCGATTGAAATTCATACACAGCACTGTGCTGCCCTCAAAACCTTTCAACTACCCCCTCCCTCCCCTTTCCAAAACTACCTTTCACAATCCCCACAGGACCAACCAACTCACTCACCGACTGAGATGGATCTGTCCCTTGAATCATAGAATCCGACAGTGCAGAAGGAGGCCATTCGGCCCATCGAGTCCGCACCGACCACAATCCCACCCAGGCTCTTTCCCCATAACCCCATGCATTTACCCGAGCCAGTCCCCCTAATACTAAGGGGCAATTTAGCATGGCCAATCCACCTAAGCCGCACATCTTTCGGACTGTGGGAGGAAACCGGAGCACCCGGAGGGAAACCCACGCAGACACGGGGAGAATGTGCAAACTCCGCACAGATAGTGACCAAGCCGGGAATTGAACCCGGGTCCCTGGTGCTGTGAGACAGCAGTGCAAACCACTGTGCCACCAATCAGACTGGCCTTTTTATGGAGTGTGGCTTGGGGATATTATTATTTTCAAAGGTACTGGGAATGTTGAGACTCTTTATTTCCCATTGTGGTGTGGAAGTGTGAGGGCTGGCATTGTGCGAATTGTAAAGTGTCACCATGCCAATACTTTTGAAGGCGTCCTATCTCATTTACCTCAGGCTGTCAGAGTGAGGACTCACCTGCAGGCCACCAGGCAACAAGCAAGGTCCCAAAGGAGCCAATTTATTTGGCTATCAGGGCTGTTCCGACAACTCTTTTGGAGGGGGTCGGGGATGAACAGTGAGCTGAGAAACTGGTTGGCAGTTTTTTTTGAGGGGGGTGCTATTGCCTCAGGACAAATCTCTACCAACACTGCCCTCCGCCACCCCTTCCCCGCCGAGCTCACACACATCAGATATTGGCCAGTCTAAATGAATTGGTCCCTTGAGACCCATGTCACGTCTGTTTGCCAGGAGGTGAACTTTCACCCAGAGACATCCAGCCTGAGATAAATGATGATGCACTGTAGCATCATCGGAAACATAGCAAAGCAGAAAATGTTTTAGATGGACTGAGAATTTAAAGTTTATTTATTAGTGATAAAAGTAGGCTTACATTAACACTCAATGAAGTTACTGTGAAAATCCCCTAGTCGCCACACTCTGGCACCCGTTCAGGTACACTGAGGGAGAATTAGCATGGCCAATGCACCTAACCAGCACGTCTTTCTGATTGTGGGAGGAAACTGTAGCACCCAGAGGGAGCCCACTCAGACATGGGGAGAATGTACAAACTCCACGCAGACAGTGATCCAAGCCAGGAATCGAACCCGTATCCCTGGTGCTGTGAGGTAGCAGTGCTAACCACTGTGTCACCGTGCCACCCTTGAATTCCTGTTTCTGTTCTGGCCTTTTGGCTAAGATCAAGTGTCAGATCAAGACCAAGTGCAATGCGTTTTCTTGTCAGTTTGGATCTTGTTTGCCTCTCTTGTGGGATCCATGAATTGGATTCAATTCAAATTTGTATTTGATTTATGGAGCAAACAAGGAATGGATTCAGGTTTGCCCGGTCCACTAGAGCATTGGCTTTGTAACTTTAGTGATGGAGTAAAAAACATTTTTTAAAAGTCAGTTCCACAGCTTCAGTGTATTAAATTGTATTAATTCATTCATTGAAACTGTGTGGAAGATAAAAATATTAGCCCGGCCAGTGTGAAATATATGTTGCTGAGTAGAATAGTGGGAAACTGTTAATCCTATCTATCAGCGCTGCCTTATAAAGCATTATAAATAATTAGGATTAACTTCAATATGCTTAATTTTATCCATTTCTATGCTTTAAAATGATCAATTTTAAGCAGTAATTGTGATATAATCGGATAAATTGACTGAGGTGCAATATTAAGGCTGGAGTTTTCATGTGCCAGAGGATACCCCTGGAATAGAACTCACATCTCACAGCTTTAGTGACCTCAAAACTCTTGCCCCCATTATAGCGCTACTTTATCATGGTGCAAGTCCACAATGACTTACTATGATGACATTGAAGTAGTGATAAACTGTATCCTGAAACTAAGGAGGTGCTGATTACCAGAGAGTAATCATTAACCCAGTGTTTCAGTGATCCCATTCTTTCAGGTGTGTGTATGTGTGCTTATGTATGTTTCTGTGTGTATATGTCTTGGTGTGGGTATCTGTGCGCATTTCTGTGTGTGTGTTTGTGTGTGTGTATGCATGTGAGTGTGTTTGTTTCTGTATGTCTGTGTGGATATCTGTGTGCATTTGTGTGTGCATACCTCTGTGTGGGAATCTGTGTGTGTTTGTGTGTGCATATCTCTGTGTGGGAATCTCTGTGTGTTTGTGTGTAAATGTGTTTGTTTCTGTGTGTGTGCCCGTATGTTTATGTGTGTGTGCGTTAATACAGCTTCTGCACACAGTCACTCTCAACCTTTTCCCCCAGCCACTTGCCTCGATAATGCTATTAGCAGGTATTGTTAGAGCAGAAAATCCACAGAGCTAGTAATGAAATGGTTAAAATGTTTTGATCTATAGTAAATGATGAGATTGCCCCTTTTCAGAGTAAACTATGCTGTCCATTTTGACTGGCCATAGAAGGTTAATTGTGTGCCTAAAATTCCCAATCCATGAAAAGCACACATTTGCCAACCAAAATGGTAATGAGGAAAATAATTTCCAAGTGTCAATTCTGAATGCCACACAAGTCAAGTGACATTTAAATCCTTGAGTGATGAATTCCCCTTTGCACCTTGCAGAACACAAATGTGTTTCTATCACTCACATCAATGAAGGCTCCCTGTGAATGAATTACACGGCAAGATTTCAATGAGTGGCTCATTTGACATAAACCAGAAGAGTGAAACCAGAATTGGATTAGCATTATTAGAATATCAGGACTTCTTTCATTGCATTACATTTACTCAGTTCTCATTTTTATTTTGTCTTTTATGTACATGAGAAATGCCTTTGTTTTCCAATGGTCTTGTTGCTGGTGCAGTGCAGACTTTCCCCATAGAATTCTCCACATAGTGTTTGAAGACAAAGCTCATATCGCAACGTAGGATAAAAAGGATCATTAATTTTATGAATTAGAATTGGAGGATATGTTATATGGATGGATCAGCAGAATTAGAGAGTTATTTAGGTGGCACATTTCTGGAAGGAACGCGGGAACAAGAGCAGAGCATTCATCTCCTTGAAGGTGAGTTGTTTTGCTTATTATTCAGGTTACTTTCTTCTTATTTCTTGCTTTTCCTCACAGTTGCTGCCCCTGTTTTGTTGTATTTGGAAGAGAACTGACTGACCCTTTTCTGATTCCAAAAGCCTCACTCTTTCCCCCAAACTCACACTTGCCTTTCATTGAATGAGATAAACCCCAAGGTTTATTGGCTGTGATTTATATCACATGAGTAGGAATGAATTTGTTAACTTACAAGCAGATAATTAAGTTAGCAAGATCATTCTCATAAATGCAATGTAAGTCGTATTGAATAGTTTATTAGGCAGTATTCCAATTACATGTTGAGTGCGATGCATTACTGTTAGCCTGGAATGTGTAATCTTCTGCGTTACACAAAAATCTTATCAGTTGTCTAAAGGTCCCCTCTCCCTGACAGACATTCCCCCCCTCCCGCCACCCCCCCCCCCCCACTCCCATTAGAACGTCACTAGAAAAAAACTAATGGGAAATCATAGTTTAAATCCTAATTTCAAGAAGCATTGACGTTCTGCTTCCCACGGGGGAAGTCAGGGGTGAACTGTTTCAGAATAAGGAAAATAAGTGGGTCAAAAATTGATTGCCAGAGTACGGCTATCAACTGGACTGTCTGCCTTCTGGAATACAGCACATGAGATTAAAGTGATGAACTTGATCTCAGAGATGGCAGATGAAGGAGCTCCCAGTTTAAGCGCCAGGTTCAATAATCTTAAGGAGCAATGGGATTTTTACGTTTGGCCTTGAAGTTCTGGCTGTAACATTGAATGTGTGGCTGGGGGATTATCTCAATTCTAATGGGAGAACCCCCAGCTCCTCCTCCCCCCCCCTCCCCCACCCCACCCTAGCCCCTGTCTATACGGGGGTCGAGTGTGGCTGATCATTGAGGGGACCCGGCCACTTTGGGGGGGTTACCAGCCAGACAGGAGTTATCTCAGTTCTGATGCCTCCACCCACCAGAATAGCTTGCCAACACTCACACGCGAAGGCTAGCCACTTCACTGCAGTAATCAGAGAGTGATCAGAAGGTGAAAGTATATTCCAGGAAAGGAAGATAGAAAATTAGTGACGGGGGAGAGGCAGGTGGGGAAACGGGGGTAACATATTGACCATTTCCATTGTGGAAAACTCCACTGTGCTGCCTGATGGCATTCAGTATTGCCATTCATTAAAACCCATTCTGTATTTGATACAGTCAGTATTTTCAAAGCTGTGCCTGTTTATCCATGCTTGCAGCACTCCCTGGGCCAATGAAGGGGACAATGGTGTCATGGTATATCATTGAACTAGTAATCTAGAATAATGCTCCAGATTCAAATCCCACCATAGCAGCTGATGAAATTTAAATTCCATTAATAAATCTGGAAATGAAAACCCATTTGGTCCTTTAGGGAAGGAAATCTGCTGTCCTTAATTGGCCTGAGGAGGAGATGCAGGCATTGGACTGGAGTGGGCACGGTAAGAAGTCTCACAACACCAGGTCAAAGCCCAACAGGTTAATTTGGAATCACCAAAACGAGTTTAACTGGTCTGGCCTACATGTGACTCCCGACCCACAGCAACATGTTGACGTTTAACTGTCCTCTGGAATGGCCCAGCAAGTCACTCAGTTCAAGGGCAATTAGAAATGGGTAATAAATGCTGGCCAAAAAAATGATTCTTGTTACAGCCTCAAGGAGTTGAATACTCCTGCACAATATGGGCAGGAGTTTTGCTTTAACATTCACTGATCCAATAGGGTAGGCAAAACAATACAACACTCTCTCAGTCAATTCAAACAGTCAATTCAACTCACCTTCTGTTTATTGGAAGTGCACACATTTCAGAAATAGCGATGAAATCAAGTTACTGAATTAATTTTGCTATCTGCTCCATTTGGAACGTGGTCGCAGTAGGAAACTCC
Organism: Mustelus asterias; assembly: GCF_964213995.1. Lineage (NCBI taxonomy): Eukaryota > Metazoa > Chordata > Chondrichthyes > Carcharhiniformes > Triakidae > Mustelus > Mustelus asterias. Next base: position 82,748,700 of record NC_135811.1, read on the forward strand.
CAGAAGGAAACAATATAGGGATGTCCTCAAAACCCCCTGAAGAGGTCAAACATACCAAAATGGAGAAGGCTCATGTTGGAAGGCACTGAACACATTGAGGGATGTCGGAGAGGTTGAGGCCTGCAGATGGAGAACACAAACCTCCAAAGAACCCATCTACCCAATCCTTCAGGCACCATGTGGGCAGCAGGCTGGCACAGTGGTTAGCACTGCTGCCTGACAGAGCCAGGGACCCAGGTTCAATTACAGCCTTGGATGACTGTCTGTGGGGAGTTTGCACATTCTCTCCGAGTCTGCGTGTGTTTCCTCCGGGTGCTCCGGTTTCCTCCCACACTCCAAAGATGTGCGGGTTAGGTGGATTGGCCATGCTAAATTTCCCCTTAGTGACCCAAGATGTGTAGTTTGGAATATTAGCAGAGTAACAGGGATAGGGCCTGGGCAGATTGCTCTGTTGGAGAGTCGGTGCAAGACTCAATGGGCCGAATGGCCTCCTTCTGCACTGTAGGGGGTCTATGATTCACCATCTGTGCCGCACGTGGCAGAGCTTGCACGCCACACATTAGACTTAGCAACCATCTCAGAATCGGTTGAACCGGATTGGAAACAAGCTTGATCCCAAGGGACTGCCTACGGATAGAGGGAAGCCAAAGGACAGATTGTCTCTCTTCCATTTCCCATGATGCGAAGCATTATTTTATCAAGAAAACAAGGAGATAATCTGCTAACAAAGCTCTGTCATAACCATTCAATCTTCAGGCACAGAAGTGTCTGGTGGAATGGCATTTTCCTGACTTCTCATTTTCTGTGAAGAATCCTCTGGCCTTTGCATGCTACTATTCCCCAGTTGCTCAGATCATAGTCTCACTGGGCTGCATTTTCAGTTGCCCATGGGGGCCAAGTCAGGTGCAGGTGCACTTAGAAAATAATACTGTCAGATTGCGTGCCAATCTTCTGATGCCTCTGGGATGTGCTGAAATTATTAAATGGATGGCCCAGGGTAGGTGGTGGGGCCTTCCGCCTATAAACCTTTAATTAACTTGTTGGTAAGCTCATTACTAATGGGCTGGAGGACAGAATCAATTTTTTTAAAGGTAGGATCTGAAGAATGAATTCTCTGGAACACGTTAGTGGGGAGGAAGTGATGGCATTGTAGTATTGTCAGTTGATTAGTAATCCAGTAGATCCTGGGTTCAAATCCTGCTGGGCAGAAGGTGAAATTTGAATTCAATAAAAATCAGTCATTAAAAGTCAAATGATGGCACTGAAACCATTGTCAATTGTTGTTAAAACCCATCTGTTTCACTAATGTCTTTTAGGGAAGAAAATCTGCTATCTTTACCTGGTCCAGGTGCATGGCAATGCCCTTTGAGAGGGCCTAGCAAGCTACTCGGTCAGTTCAAGGACAATTAAGAATGGACAATAAATTCTGGCCCAGCCAGTAAAGCCCACATGAATGAATAAAAACAAACAGCTGCCAGGAGTTCAACATGAAATCTTTGTTGATTATGACAACTGATCTGGATATTATATAAAAATGGGGATAGACTAAATGAGGTGCTTGTTGCGCAGAGCGGTTTACCTTGATGAGTGAGTGCTTGGGCCCATGATTGCTCCACTTGTTCAGACAATGGCAAGTCTAGTCATGGTTACCATGTACTGCCTTTGAGAATTGCCCTCCAACTAGCTCCCATCTCTGGGCAGCGCCTGGCCCCACTAATCCAACTCCGGCCTCACCTAAGGGCCAGATCAGGCCTTGTGCATTTAAACAATCCAACATTGGGTTCACAACCCCAGATTGCAAAGCCAGCCCACCAAGTTAGGAACCCCAGATTTAAGAAGGCCAGTCCTAACACTCTCAATTATCTCCCCATTGACTCCCGTCTGCACGCAGAAGGATTCAATGGATGGCGATTGAGAATGAGAGCATGGTCTGATTGAAGTCAATCATCCCTGGTGTCTCCAATTCCATTATAATCAGCTCCAAACAAAACCATGGCTGAGATCAGCCATCGGAACGTTGATCGTTCTACTGCATGCGGTTTTGTAGCTATAACTGCGGGAGCCAGAGAATAGGGCTTTAAATGAATAGTCCAGAGCATCTGACTTGCCTGCGTTCCTACACATTTCGAAATGAAGAATACTCAGAACAATAATGCAGACTTTGATTGTGCCTTTTTATTTTGTGTGCGTGGCTCTAATTGACTTAAGCTGTGAGCTTTTAAAATGCAATATAAATGATTTTAATTTCCCACAGTCAATCTGCATTTCATTACTTGTCAGAAAATGAAACCTGTGTTGTCATTCGCCTTTTCATTGTGAATGAGGAGCGCGTTTTCTCCATTTCCCCTGAGGCTGGCGTGGCTCAGTGTGAGGGGTGGCAGCTTTACCTTGGGGAGAAAATCAATTTATCATCCAGTGTTAGGTGCTGAAGTCCTTTAGAAATGTATTTAAAGATTTAACAGCAATGATTTTGGTTCAGTGGAAGCTTAAGTACTGAACTAACTACTTTTCCGGCTCAAAGCTGTGGTTACGATGAGCTTGGGATGTTCCAGCATCTCCTGTTAACCACTGAGAATTATTTTAATAATCTTACTGAAGGGCCTGTTGTATTGCATTGGGCTTGTGTGCATGTTTTTTTTTGCAGAATATCGGGCAAGAGTAAAGCCTGATTGTTTAAGCAAAATCTATAACGTTACATAAAGGATAGCGCTTTACTGTTGTTTATTCTAAAGCTAAATTTAGTTTCGTGTCATGTTTCAAATTTTCTTTAAGTCCTTTTTTCCACAGGAAGGATTTGGTTAAAAAAAAAAGAATTCATCTAAAATTTTGGGTGCTTGAAGCAAAGTGCATTCACATCCATTTGAAAAAAATATATATGTGAGGCCAATAATGATAATGAGCTAAACGTTGATGTTGCTTCTCCATAGTCTGTAGCTTATACCTGCTGACCGCTGCTCAGTTTCTGTTCTGTCAGGGCCACTCAGCTCCGAACCTCATTACAGCCTCGGTTCGAATGTGGACAGAAGAGCTGAACTCATGGGACAGGATTTTCCGGCCGCGCTCGCACCCCCCCAAGACTAGAAAATCCCGCCCGAGGTCAATAGACCATTGCATGGTCCCCCCCACTGCCCCCCCCACCCCCCTCGCCCCCCCCACCCCCCTCACCCCCCTCCCCCCCCTCCACTTTGATTTACATAAGAACATAAGAACATAAGAAATAGGAGCAGGAGTAGGCCATCCAGCCCCTCAAGCCTGCTCCGCCATTCAATAAGATCATGGCTGATCTGATAGTGGGTTCAGTTCAACTTACCCGCCCGCTCCCCATAACCCTTAATTCCCTTAATGGTTAAAAATCTATCTACCTGTGACTTAAACACATTTAACGAGGTAGCCTCTACTGCTTCATTGGGCAGAGAATTCCAAAGATTCACTACCCTCTGGGAGAAGAAGTTCCTCCTTAACTCTGTTCTAAATTGACTCCCCCGTATTTTGAGGCTATGCCCCCTCGTTCTTGTTTCCATTGTAAGTGGAAATACCTCGCTGCTTCTACCCTGTCTAGCCCCTTCATTATCTTATGTCTCTATAAGATCTCCCCTCAACCTTCTAAACGCCAATGAGTACAGGCCCAGTCTACTCAATCTCTCCTCATAAGCTAACCCCCTCATCTCCGGAATCAACCTGGTGAACCTTCTCTGTACCCCCTCCAAAGCTAATTTGGTGGGAAGGGATAATTACGCCCATGAGGTGAGGTGAGAGTGACTGCTTTTGACATCATGGCAGCTTTTGACTGAATGTGGCATCAAAGGCTAGGATTTTCCAGCCCTTCCTGCCATTGGGATTTTCCAGTCCCCCTGAAAGTGACCCCGTGTTGCAGGAACCCCAGTGGCTCAGCCACCAAGCAACACAAATGGCCATTGATTTCAGCAGGACTGGAAGATCCCACGGGGGTGTGGGGTGAAAAATACCGGCCAAAGAATCTGAGCAAAACTGAAGCCTCAGATCAGAGGGAAAATTCTGCACCATCTAAGAGAAATCTAATACAAAATAAGATGGTCATGGTTGTTGGAGGCCAAACATTTCAGCCCCGGGATATAACTGCAGAAGTTCCTCAGGGTTGTGTCCTAGGCCCAGCCATCTTCAGCTGCTTCATCAATGACCTTTCTTCCATCATAAGGACAGAAGTGGGGCTGTTCGCTGATGACTGCGCAACATTTAGCACCAATTTGTGATTCCTCAGATATTGAAGCAGTCCATGCCCATATCCAGCAAGACGTGGGCAATATCCAGGCTTGGGCTGATAAGTGGCAAGTAGCAGTTTTACAGAACAAGTACCAGGCAATGACCATCTCCAACAAGAGAGAATTTAGCCATCTCCCCTTCACATTCAATGGCATTACCATCACCGAATCGTCCACTAGCAACATCCTGAGGGTTACCATTGACCAGTAACTGAACTGGACCAGCCATTTAAATACTGTGGCGACAAGAGCAGGTCAGAGACTGGATTTCTTTGGTGAGTAACTTACCTCCTCGCTCCCCAAAGCCTGTCTACAATCTACAAGGCACTAGTCAGGAGTGTGATGGGATACTCTCAAGTTGCTTAGCTGAATGCAGCTCCAACAACACTCAAGAAGCTCAGCATTGTCCAGTACAAAGCAATCTGCTTGATTGGAACCCTATCCACCACCTTCAACATTCTCTCCTCCACACTGATGCACAGTGGTAGCATTGTGTATCAGATTCTAGAAGATGCAATGCAGTAATTCACAAAACCTCCTTGGATAGCAATTTTCAAACCCATGGTATCTACCAGCTAGGAGGACAAGGGCAGCAGATACATGGAAACACCACCACCTGCAAGTTCCTCTCCAAGCCACACACCATCCTGACTTGGAAATACATTGCCGTTCCTTCACTGTCAGTGGGTCAAAATCCTGGAATGTCCTCCTTAACAGCACTGTGGGTGCACCCACACCACATGGACTGCAGCAGTTCAAGAGTAAGTTCATCACCACCTTCTCAAGGGAAATTTGGAAAGGGCAACAAATGCTGCCAGTGGCACCCACATTCCATGAAAGAATAAATAATAAGTAATGAATTAATCTGCCATGGCAATTCATTAATCATCCCACAGCCAGTGTGTTGGGTGGTCTCTGATCCTTTCTGTCTCTGAACATAGGAAGCTAAACAACAGAACCAGAAATAGAGGGAGTAAATTTAATCCAGTAAAGGCTTTGACATGAATCAGATCTCAAAGCTAGAGGGACGCATTTTAGAAGGGCTAACAGTTTAGCAGTTAGGAGAGTTTTTATTAGTTTTGTTTTTAAGTGAAGTAAGATGACCCTTTGATGTGAGAAACATTTGCATTGCTAGATGAACACATTCAAAATTAGTGAATCCATTCATAGATGTTCACTTGCTATGAAGCGAAGGTAGCTCAATGATTTGTATCTGTCAGACCACAAGGTAAATATACCATTACACCTCCGGATTATGCTATTGCATAGTTAGATGTTGTGCACAAAGGGGACACTCCGAAATGCACGGCATTCTGATGACCTACAGGAGTGACCATTCCCACTTGTTTGGGAGAAATCTGAGGCAGAACCTGAGCAAAGTATTGGGTAAAAAGGTAAACTGTCTGCCTGCATGTGTTTGGACCAGAGTATTCATTTTTTGAGTAGTGAGTGTGGAAGTTTCTAAAATGTAAATTGGACACTGCTTTTCAAAATGTTTAATGGTGTGCCAGAATAAATGACAAAGATTTTCAATTAACTTTCATCGGAGGTAAAGGAGCCATATGGGGTTGGTTAGCAGAGTTGGCCTAATGGCTGGTGTGTGGTTTTGAATTGTGCCAATAGCATGGGTTCAATTCCTGGTCTAGCTGAGGTAGACTTGGGACCTGCCTCTTTGCTTTGCCACTGAGAGTGGTAGGCAATGGCAAACCATCAATGACAAAAACTGCCAAGAAAACAGCTTTGGAAGAAGCATTAGCAGACAATGAGCTGAGGACCTGTCTTCAGGCAGAGCAAACAGGGACAAAAAGGACATCGCAAATAGGAATAGGAGTAAGGCCATTGGGCCCCTCGAGCCTGCTGTGCCAGAACAAAATGCAAATGTCTTCAAAAGAGCCAGTACAGACACGATGGGCCAAATGGACTCTATTGGTTATATCATGTTCAAAATTCAGCAAATCTCCACCCAACAGCACCACCCACTACTCCACCCTCTCTAATCCTGACACGATCGCAGAATCCCTACAGTGCAGAAGGAAAACATTTGGCCCATCAGGTCTGCACCAACCCTCCGACAGAGCATCCCATCCAGGCCCTACCCCGGTAACCCCATATATTTACCCCGCTAATTCCTCCAACCTACACACCCCGGGACACTAAGGGGCAGTTTAGCATGGTCAATCCACCTAAATTGCACATCATGGACTGTGGGAGGAAACCAGAGCATCCAGAGGAAACCCACGCAGAAACGGGGAGAACGTGCAAACTCCACACAGTCAGTCACCCGAGGCTGGAATCGAACCTGGATCCCTGGCGCTGTGAGGCAGCAGTGCTAACTACTGTGCCACCATGCCGCCCCTTTCAGGTAGGTTTTAATAAATGTAGCCACCTGGCACATAGCAGGAGCACTAAGAGAGTTTTGAGACTTAGCGATCGGCCGCCCTGTAGCATTTCAGTCTCTAAAGACTGGGAGATCTGAGTTTCTAACAAGCATTTTGCAGAACTTGAAGCTGTGGGCAAGCTGTATAAACTCACCCCGATCAATAGAGTCATTGAGTCATAGAGGTTTACAGCATAGAAACAGGCCCTTCGGCCCAACTTGTCCATGCCACCCAGTTTTTACCATTCAGCTAGTCCCAATTGCCCACATTTGGTCCATATCCCTCTATACCCATCTTATCCATGTAACTGTCTAAATGCTTTCTAAAAGACAAAATTGTACCTGCCTCTACTACTGCCTCTGGCAACTTGTTCCAGACACTCACCACCCTCTGTGTGAAAAAAGTGCCCTTCTGTATCTCTCCCCTCTCACCTTAGACCTATGCCCTCTAGTTTTAGACTCCCCTACCTGATGCAGGTGTGAAGGAAATTGCAATTGATGGTAATCGGAAATGAAAAGAAGGAAAAGATGGAAAAACGCAAAAGGAAAGCAATTATAAAAAAAGTGTTCTGGATCACACTCAAAACATTTGCAAGTTAATATTTAATATTGTAGAAAAGTTTCCGGAATAGGCACTTTATAAAAAAACCTCCCCTCCCTTAATCCTGTCTTGGCATTGTAGACGAATATTGTCTCTTTTTAAATCCATTTTACAGCTTGCCTCTCACCGTCCTCTGGAGGAGGCAGGAGGCGGTTCGCAAGTCTGAACTTCTTAATTAGCCACCAGTCGACGTGTGAGAACTGGGGCTGACTCATCTCCTGGGGCACATTGACTCGGGTCAGTATCTTGACACGGCTGGTATTACAGGGAATTTGTACCACTCATCAGTTGCTGCACTGATTCTGCTTATCAGGGACAAGAGCTTGAAGGCTATTACTTAATAAGCCAGGGAAGGTCAGAGCCCTGGATGGGCCTGACACTTGGTGACAATTTGAACAAGAATGTGTGGTACTTACATAGGTCAGCAGGTGGCGCTGTCTCACAGTGGCCGGCAATGAGAGATGGCAGGGCAATCAGTGACCGTAGAACTGGAGTCGTGGGCAAGTTGATGAGTTATTCATTGTGCAGCGAGAAAGGTCCTTCACAAAGGGAAAAACAAATTGCGTGTGTAATGACCTCTACCAGCCCCATGAGGTTGGCCACTTGGAGTATGAGCTCCTTGATTGAAGTAATGATTGCCTGCCCAATCAGGGAGTCTCACCTGTGTATATATTGAGGAGTGTCAGAGCGACCAACTCTCCGGATTCTGACTTTGTACCTGGAGCACTATTAGGAGTGGAATTGAGTTTGTAATTAAAGGGAATCTGGTGAAGGGACACTGGCCTCTGAGGAGTTATTTCAGTGTGGCTCTTTAAAAATAAAATATTGCATGTTACATATAGCATCATATAATCATTGAATAGTTACAGCACAACAGGAGGCCATTTGGCCTGTTGTGTCTGTGGCAGATCTCTGCAAGAACAACCCACCTAGTCTCACTCCCCAGCCTTTTCCCTGTGGCCAACTAATTCCTTTTACTCTTCAGATAACCATCCAATTCCCTTCTGAGTTCCAGGATTGAATCTGTCTGTCAGCAGTACATTCCAGACCCTATCCACTCTCTGACAAATAAGCTTTCCCTCAGGCCCCCACTGCTTCTTTAGCCAATCACCTGAAGTCAGAGTCCTTTTGTTCTCAATCCATCCGCCGGAAACAGTTTCTCCTTTTCCACTCTGTCTATACCTTTCATGATTTTGAACATACACATTGTGTAATAATTACATTGCAATAAGGGAGGATGGGGGGGGGGAGCGGGGGAGGAGGAATTCTCCGACCTCCCCACAGTGTGTTTCTCGCGGCGATAGTGGTTTGCTGTTTGCCAGTGGCGGGATCTTCCGGTGCCGCCACTCTCAATGGGATTTCCCGTTGAATCCATCCCACGCCGCCGGGAAACCTTTGGCAGGGGAGGGGTGCGTCATTGGCGGGACAGGAAGATCCCGCCGGCGTGAACATCCGGAAAATTCCAGCCCAGATTCTTGGAGGAACAAGAGGGAGATTTAACCGTGGCAATTTAGCTTACCAAAGACTTGTTACCATTCTCTGGAAAAGCTGGTGTTACATTGCACAGTGACTAACAAAGATTAGGGCTAATTGGATTAGTTACTGCTTTTGAGGATGCATTTATCAGTAATCAATATCAATTCATTTGACGGCAATGGAGTTGCGTCCTAAATTGCATTCCCGTATAGATTCCTCCAAGACAGCAATGAATTTCAGGAGGGCCTGAATTGTATTCAAACGTGCCACTCCGCTTAAAGCCAATAACCCCTCAGAAACACAGCAGCTTTAGAAACACGGCAAATCCTTTAACAATTCATGCCTCTTATTCTGTGGATTTAGCCCTCAAATGTGTCAACAAATCCGTTTGGATTATGTTGAAGGTAATGCTGTACAATGGGAGGCAACAATTTTAGTTAGTGCTGTTTGACCATTATAATTGCATATTAATATTATGCACTGGATGGTATAAAAAAAAGGTCTGTTAATGTATTAGTAAACCCAATACACTATTCTACTGGTAGTTTCTCTTCTGTCTAATACTGCGCTCTGTTTCTGACTCTCAAAAACTGAGTTGCTCTATATCTGTGAACTGCATGTGGCTAACACAGTGTTCCATATGCAAAGCTTTTCCTGAGTTCATCTCTCTGTCATCCTGTAAGTAAAGCACTCAGCTTTGCATCTTCTATATGTATTTCTTCCTTTGTGTTTTGTTCTGTATGCAGATCTCTCCACTCAGTGATATTTAATCTAACCTTGCTGTGTGCGACTCCAGTGTTGCGATAGCTGGTTTTAAATGCTTTGCTGGAAAAATATTTCTTGAGTACTGTTCAGGGCTCAATGCGCTGTGATGAAGACTTATTTCCATTGATGGAGAGTAAAACCGGCGAAGGGTTAACACGTCTGCTGACCCATCCTGTCTGTCTCTTACTAGATGGATCAGATTAAAATTACACCAAGGTCCTAAAGAATTATGGAGAAGGCTTGTTCATTGCCGAAGCATTATTTTGAAGGAATTCATTTAGAATTTGTGTACTTCAGGATACAATGTAGATAAGTTAAGAGTTTTCACAAAAACACGGCTGTCTGTGGCCTTATCACAAATTGCACTTTTGTTAGCGAGCCCCTACATGCATCGAACTTGTCTCTTCCAGCTCCTCATCTCATCTCCATCTCTTCGGAAACTCGCTGAGAAGCCTCGATAGTTGTCATCTGGCCTGTGCACATTGCACGGTGAGATACTGCGCTGTCTCTTTCAATCTGAAACAGCCTATTCTGTTCATTAAGCTGACAGATAACGGCTCACTCCCGGGGACGTTTATCTTTCCAATTGTCCAATTGTCAGGATATTGGCAAAGCTTGAGTTGAAGCTTAAAATGCATTGGATTTTCCAGTCAGGGAATTAAAGCTCTTTTGAGTTTGGGGAGGGGGGGGGGGGGGGGGGGCGGGGTGTGGAGAGTGAAAGCTCCGAGAAAATCGGAAGCAGCCCAGTCACGTAGGACCGAGTTTGTAACCAGATGTCGCTGAGTTTGAATGCCAGCACTGCCTGGCACTGGAGGCTGCCAGCTACGTCTTTGATAATGCTATCTGTTTAAACGTACAGCTCATTGTCATTCTAACCCACAGGTAGATTCCAACAAGACTGGGTATAATTAAGCACAGCAAATGTTATTTTCTTTCACCTTTTCTACATTTTATTTGCACCTCCTTTTTAAAAGAAAATCTTCATTGCTCTTTGTCCTGCTGAAGTGTTAGTTCCTCACACTCTTGACCAGTTCTAGCTCACTGTGTTTAAAATTTATTTATTTGTGTCACAAGTAGGCTTACATTAACACTGCAATGAAGTCACAGTGAAAATCCCTTAGTCGCCACACTTCTGTGCCTGTCGGGTACACTGAGGGAGAATTTAGCATGGCCAATGCACCTAACCAACATATCTTTTGGACTGTGGGAGGATACCGGAGCACCCGGAGGAAACCCATGCAGACACAGGGAGAACGTGCAGACTCCGCACAGACAGTCACCCAAGCCGGGAATTGAACCCAGGTCCCCAGCGCTATGAGGCAGCCACCATGCTGCCCAGACTATCCAGAACAAGATGTGTGCTAGTGTTTTGATGCATTCCTATCTGTATATTGCTCCAGGTTGTGTTATGTGGATTTAAACTCCCAATGCTTTGGGTTGGATCAAAACTCTGCAAGGTGGAAGAATGTGACAAAATGATTAATAGTTTACCGAGTAGCCAAAATCACATTACGCTTTGCCCCAGGTTTTCTCACTCCTTCTCCTGTGAAACATGCGGCAGTCTTCGAATAGCCGCGATTCATTTCATTACTTTGCCTTTCACTGCATTTAAACTAACTCAGCACGGAGCCAAAATTGTGTTTGGGGTTTCCTGTGTGAGAGGATCAAGAACCATGTCGGACCCTACCTACACCCACCAGAGCACTTGGTGAAGGCAGGGGCTGATGCTTGGTTGCAGCTCCTCAGCTCTTCCTAAGCAGGTGGCACGGTGGCACAGTGGTTAGCATTGCTGCCTTACAGCACCAGGGTTCCAGGTTCAATTCCTGACTTGGGTCCCGGCGGAGCCTGTATGTTCTCCCCGTGTCTGTGTGGGCTTCCTCTGGGTGCTTTGGTTTCCTCCACACCCCAAAGATGTGTTGGTTAGGTTGATTGGCTATGCTAAATTGCCTCTTAGTGTCAGGGGGATCAGCAGGGTAAATATGGGGGGTTATAGGGCCTGAGTGGGACTGTTGTCAGTGCAGGCTCAATGGGCCAAATGGTCTCCTTCTGCACTCTAGGGATTCTAGTGACTGAAACTATTGACAGGCTATTCAACTATGGAGCCCACCACAGCAGAGTCTGATTCCTGTCCCTCATCAACATTAACATGAGCACTTTCCAATATAAATCACCGAATAATTATTCAAAACTAAAACAGGCCCCTTTTACTCCTCTTCAGTCTTGAGATGCCATTAATGATAGCCTAACTGTTGCCCCCGCAGCTAAATCAGCACAAACCGCATCCATTCTGGAACCATCCATACTGTCTCATTGTATAGTGCACAGGGCATGGACTCAGTCAATGTGTATTTCTCTCAGTCGATTGAAGATGGCTGGTCAGATTAATAAAACCCCACTCCCATCGTGGCATGCTTTGCAGTGGGAGAGGTGACCCGCCAATGGCAAGTGGCAGGATCTTCTAGCCCTGCCTCTGCCAATGGGGTTTCCTGTTTTTTGCGCCCTCCACCACCGGGGAACCCACGGCGGGGATCACCATCGGCAGGACCGGACAATCCCACCATCGGGCATGGTCGGAAAATCCCAGCCTGTGTTTGAAAGTTAAATACTTCACTCCCAATAGTGTCTTTCATTTCCATCCAAATCACAGCCAATCCTTATAGTTTGAATAAAGCTCCCACTATCCCAGCAGTACACTAACTGTACTTATCAGTCTGGAGAGTGGTCAAAGGAAACAAAAATCCTTTCTACCATCGCTGCGTCTTTTCTGATTGTTACTTTGTGGAAGGGGATTCCTAACCAGCTAACTTATAGGCAGAATGTAGTCTTTCAGGGGCCAAGAAATCATAAAAGAATTAAATGAATCTTAAGATAGCTAAGTTTTGCACATATGTGAATGCAGTCAGACAATCAAAAACAAGTAGTTATGATTTCAAAACATATATGCTGATATTTTATGATATTCTCTGGTATTTTAAAAGTAATGTTCACTTTAGCCAAGCTAAGTTACCGAAAGCCATGGTGGTAAAAGTTATTAGTTTAAAACCAAAGGTCTGGGAACTTGTTAGTCAGCAGCAGTCTTATTGGGAGGATTCCATGAGGGAACGTATGTTGCAACGAATGAATACATGCATTCATTGTCCAGACACAAGGGTAGATATGTCCCTGGATGCAGGAACACATTTCTATTCAACTTGGCAGTGAGTTGGTGGGAACGTTCACTTTGACCTGATGATAGTGTTTACCGTTACCAGGGAACAGAGAAGAGTTAGTGCCAAGAGGGGAAATTACGTCCGGACTTAGAAGGACAAGTAAAATGTCACTTTGCTATTAAGTATTATATGGTTGGCTGAGGTACTTGACAGAGTACTGTTAAATGAAATTGATTTTAAGCTAATGAAAGGCAGAATCATTGATTAGAAAAAACTATAATTGATCTGTTTTTGACTCTGTCTTCAGAGCTTTCAGAGAGGTTCTGTTGCTCTGTTCCAGAGCTATTTAACCCTTCATGAAATTCTGGTCGGCTGTAAATTGTATTGTCTTGTTCTATGTTTTACGTTTAATAAACTTTGTTACGTCTTTGTTCAGAGATATTTGCCTTGCGAGTTTTGAATTGTCTTCGCTTAAGACACAATTGGTCACCTTTTAAAATTTCCCCACAACATACTTGATACAAATTTTATGTCACAAAATGCATCCAGGATCAATGTGATGACTGTCATATTCAATGGCTTAATTGTATGATTATGCGAGTCCGGTAACTGACCTGTGCTCACTGTGCTTGATTGATTGAGCCTGGATGATGTCTCAGAGCTTGAGTAAACCGAGAAGCTGCTGGAACCTAGTGCTGGGATAAGAATGGGTGCAGGCATTGTGTAATTGCAGAGATATATTAAAGCTTTTGTTAATTAACCTGCCGCATGCTGAGAAACTGGTGTCATCTCAGCATTACTCAGAGAAATATAAAATAAACACACTAACAATCTAGAACAGCTCAGTGTGATCAGTAAGAGAAAGTTAGGTTAACACTCTTGGTGTGAACTCCATCAGAACTTAAAACTGGAAGATGTTCAGTTGAAGAATACAAAAATGGAGACTTTGACTGACTGAATATTTTGCAAGTAATGGAATTAAGAAGTTATATTTCCTCTAGTTTCCCAATCACCTTTCACAATTGAGCAGCTCAGAAGAAGAGCTAAGGCCCATGGTGGAGCTAAACCAAATACAAGTATTAGTATAAGACAGTGGCCAATAACTTACGATTGCCGGTGGAAAACTTTGGGCCACCAGAAATAGAAGTTTTTTATTGATTAGTCACAAGTAGGCTTGCATTAACACTGCATTGAAGTTACTGTGAAAATCCCCCAGTTGCCACATTCTGGCACCTGTTCGGGTACATTGGGGGAGAATTTAACATGGCCAATGCACCTAACCAGCACGTCTTTCAGACTGTGGGAGGAAACCAGAGCACCCGATGGAAACCCAGGCAGACACAGGAAGAACATGCAGACTCCACACAGAATTGAGCCCGGGACCCTGGTGCTGTGAGGCAACCGTGCTAACCACTGTGCTACCGTGCCACAAAAAATTGCACCCGATGGGAGCAGCAGCCTTCGGAACTATCTCCACAGGCCCCAGCGTGATGCCAGAGGACCTGAACCATGCCTCCTTACCTTATAACACGGCCAGACTGGGAATGCCCATTGAGGTCCAGTTTGGAAACAGCAGTTTTGCATTGTAATCAGGGAAAGGTTTCCCTGCTGTCAAACAGTAAGCAGTGTGTGAGGTGATGAATAGTCTAAACGAGTTGGCCTCTTCTGCACTGTATGATTCTCTTATTCTATAGGCTATGGGCCAAATTCTGGTCAATGGGATTAGGTGGGAGGTCAGGTGTTTCTCGCGTGTTGGTGCAGACTGGATGGGCTGAAGGACCTCTTCCGCACTGTATGATTCTATGATTCATTGAAAGGGCGGCACGATGGCTCAGTGGTTAGCACTGCTGCCTCATAGTGCCAGGAACCTGGGTTCGATTCCCAGCTTGGGTCACTGTCTGGGCGGAGTCTGCACGTTCTCTCTGTGTCTGCGTGGGTTTCCTCCGGATGCTCCGGTTTCGTCCCAGTCTGAAAGACGTGATGGTTAGGTGCATTGACCGTGCTAAATTCTCCCTCAGTGTACCCGAACAGGCGTCGGAGTGTGGCGACTAGGGGATTTTCACAGTAACTTCGTTGCAGTGTTAATGTAAGCCTACTTGTGGCACTAATAAAAAAAATAAACTTCATTTTTAAGCAAATCATAAATAAACGGGTAGAAATTGGTATATTTCACACCTTTTCTGGCATAATACAGTTTCAGCGCTTTCAGTTTAGCAATGAGACAATCCACACAAACCGACAACCCCGAGACTAAATTAGCAGATAGCTAAAACAGCAGTTAGGCCCCCTGGATATGTAAGTTAAGGGTAAAAGCCTCTTAAAAGACCCCTTTTCAAACTCGGATGGTGTTGAATGAGATAGACATCGGGCCTACCTCATTCATGGTAGCTGTTGAAGCAACCAAAACAGATAAGTATTCAGACAGTACAGTACTAAAGGTGTGCCTCCCTGTTAGAGGTGCTGTCTTTTAGATGACAGAATAAACCAAAGCTCTGTCTGCCCGTAGGTGGATGTAAAAGATGCCATGACACCTGGGCAACCTATCCCCAGTGCCCTTGCTGACATTCATCCCTCACATCAACATCACAAAAAACAGATTACCTGATTGTTAACATATTGCTATTTATGGGAGCTTGCTGTGCACAAATTGGCTACTGCACTTCCTGCACTGGAACTACTGACAACCCTTCAAAAGGATAGGGTGGCATCGTGGCACAGTGGTTAGCACTGCTGCCTGCCAGGGACCAGGGTTCGATTCCAAACTTGGGTCACTGTCTGGGCGGAGCCTGCATGTTCTCCCCGTGTCTGCGTGAGTTTCCTCTGGGTGCTCCAGTTTCCTCCCACAGTCCAAAGATGTATCGGTTAGGTTGATTGGCCATGCTAAATTGCCTCTTAGTGTCAGGGGGACTAGCAGGGTAAATGTGTGGGGTCACAAGTATAGGTCCTGGGTGGGATTGTGATCGGTGCAGGCTCGATGGGCCGAATGGCCTCCTTCTGCACTGTAGAGATTCTATGATTCTGCTTAATTGGTTGTAAAGCACTATGAGACATATAGGCAAGAACTTTTTATAGAATAGAATCTCTACAGTTCACAAGGATGCCATTTGGCCCATTGGGCCTGCACCGGCAGAGTATCTTACCTCGGCTCACCCCATCCCCATAACCCCATGCACTTACTCTGCTAATCCCTCTAACCTACACATCTTGGGACATGAAGGGCCAATTTATCATGGCCAATCTACCTAACCTGCACATCTTTGGATTGTGGGAGGAATCCGGCAGACACGGAGGGAACTTGCAGACTACATACAGACAGTCACCCAAGATCTCACCCACGACTGAGATACTCCAGTCCCGCTGCAGTGAATGGAGATTTGGCTGAGTGCCAAATTCTCCGTTCTCGCTGGGAGAGGGAGCAGGGCCTCTGACATCGGAGAATTCTGGCCATAGTGCTGGCCATAAAATGCGCTATGCAAGAGTAAGCCTTTCTTAACTGATGTGCGTTCTCTGATACTTGGGGGAGTTGCCTCCCTGTGGAGGTATGTAGCTGCTGCTGAGTATGTCAATGAGATTAAAGAAACAACTCCCCCCATTCCTCAGGCCTTTTCCTTCAGGTGTGGACAGTTAGTGCAGCAGCAGAAGCTGGGTCCCAAAAATGGGCCCTGACTAATTTTTGGACCAACCTTTGTTGCAAAACTCCTACTAATTTTCATGTTATCGAATCCTCTAGTACATTTTTATTAACTCTCGGACTATAATCCCTGCAGCTGTGAATTTTGAGAAAACCAATAGTTCTGCAAAGTAAGTCAGGGGAGATGGAAAAAATGCTGGGAGCGACAGAAGGATCACCTTGCAGATACGATGCATTTTCTTGTATCCTGGCCAAGGTGCTGCCGGATTTAAAGAGCTGTGTGACAGACCCACAGTCTGAAAATCCTGGAAGCATTTTTTGGCTTTGCATTCAAAGAACAGTGCCTTTTTCCAGCGCTCCTTGAAACTACACCACATTTCACAGCACCAACAGTTTCACAAGGAGCCAATAGATGGTAGCTCATTAGGCGTTTTCACTTAATTGTTGCGTGACATCTGGCGGTTTCAGGATCCAGTTTCTGCAGACTGCCTGCCGTAACCCCGAGGTATTTGAGTTGATCTGATGCAGCGTAGAGACAACATCAGGTGAATATCAGGCCAGATGGCAACTATTAAAGACAGACTTCATTGTACTTTGAAAGCAGCTGGTTTGTGCGTTAAGGAAGGCAGGCCAGCTGGTAACACTGGAAGGTGTTTACTTGCAATCAACTCCGAACAGAGCACAGACTGCAAGGACTCTTAATATTGGTGTTTAATCAGTGGCAACAGATACATAGATCAGAATTGTTAAGGTGACTGTTTATTTTCAGCAATTTTGCTCTTGACGTTGGTTAAAAATAGTCATTGCTTAGTGTAATGATGCATTTCCACAGACTTCATCCATGAACACCAAAGGTATTTATTAATAAGATTGTACAGCAGCCCTACGAGCTGTAGCTAGCTCCCAAAATGTCTCTGCTGGTGATCCTCTCTCATAGAAACATGGAAGATAGGAGCAGGAGGGAGGCCATTTGGCCCTTCGAGCCTGCTCCGCCATTCGTCACGATCATGGCTAATCATCCAACTCAATAGCCTAATCCTGCTTTCTCCCCATAACCTTTGATCCCATTCACCCCAAGTCTAGCCGCCTCTTGAATACATTTAATGTTTTGGCATCAACTACTTACTGTGGTAATGAATTCCACAGGCTCACCACTCTTTGGGTGAAGAAATGTCTCCTCATCTCCGTCCTAGATGGTCTACCCCGAATCCTCAGACTGTGACCCCTGGTTCTGGACACACCCACCATCGAGAACATCCTCCCTGCATCTACCTTGTCTAGTCCTGTTAAAATTTTATAAGTCTCCATGAGATCCCCCCCCCCCCCCCACCCCCCCGCCCCCGTCATTGTCTGAACTCCAGCCGAAAACAATCCTAACCTAATCAATCTCTCTTCATACATCAGTCCCACCATCCCCGGAATCAGCTTGGTAAACCTTCGCTGCGCTCCCTCGAGAGCAAGAACATCTTTCCTCAGAAAAGGAGACCAAAACTACACACAATATTCTAGGTGTTGCCTCACCAAGGCCCTGTATAATTGCAACAACACCTCCCTGCTCCTGCACTCGAAACCTCTCGCAATGAAGGCCAACTTGCCATTTGCCTTCTTTACCGCCTGCTGCACCTGCATGCTTACCTTCAGCGACTGGTGCACAAGGGCACCCAGGTCCCACTGCACACTCTCCTCTCCCAATTTACAGCCATTCAGGTGGTAATCTGCCGCCTTGTTTTTGCTTCCAAAGTGAATAACCTCTCATTTATCCAAATTATATTGCAGCTGCCATTGATTTGCCCACTCACCCAACCTGTCCAGATCATGCTGAAGGATCTCTGCATCCTCATCACTCTTCACCCTCACACCCAACTTCGTATCACCTACAAACTTTGAGATGTTACATTTTGTTCCCTCATCCAAATCATTAATATATATCGTGAATAGCTGGGGTCCCAGCACTGATCCCTGTGGCACCCCACTAGTTACTGCCTGCCAATTTGAAAAGTATCCATTAATTCCTACCTTTTGTTTCCTCTCTGCTAACCAGTTTTCTATCCATCTCAATACACTTCCCCCAATCCCATGTGCTTTAATCTTGCATGATAATCTCTTATGCGGGACTTTGTCAAATGCTTTCTGAAAGTCCAAATATAGCACATCGACTGGTTCCCCCTTGTCAACTCTATTCATTACATCTTCAAAGAATTCCAACAGATTTGTCAAGCATGATTTCCCCTTAATAAATCCTTGCTGACTCTCTCTGATCCTGCCACTGCTTTCTAAATGCTTCACTATAAAGCCCTTAATAATGGTTTTGAGAATTTTTCCCACTACCTATGTTAGGCTTACTCATCTATAATTCCCCGTTTTCTCTCTTCCTTCTGTTTTGAATATTGGAGTGACATTACCAACCCCCAATCTGCAGGGACTGTTCCAGAGTCTATAGAATCCTGGGAGATGACCACCAATGCATCCACTATTTCCAGAACCACTTCTTTAAGTACTCTGGGATGTAAATCATCAGGCCCTGGGGATTTATCCACCTTCAATCCCACCAATTTTCCTAGCACCATTTCTTCACTAATATTGATCTCCCTCAGTTCTTCCCTCTCACTAAATCTTCATTCTCCAACATTTCTGGCATCTGATTTGTGTCCTCTTTTGTGAAGACAGAACCAAAGTATGTGTGTATGTATCACACCACGGGGTGATTCAACACTCTGGGCAGAATTTTCCAGCTGTGCTCAACCTAAGACTGGAAAATCCCACCCAAGGTCAATGGACCTTTGCATGGTCCTGTCCCGCCCGCTATGATTCCCGTGGTGGGCAGGACAGAAAAATTCTGCCCTCAGTCCTGATCGATCACCCAGACCAGGTGATCCTTACTCTGCTGTGTTGCCCTCAAAGGGACGATCACCACTCTCAGTTTTTATTAAAACATAGCTTCTATAGCCGCAACCCGTGGGCTGCGGTAGATTTCTGCATTTAAACATTCACGTATAAAGAAGGTACAGATGACTGAGTTTTCCTGACAGATGGGGAGTCCACTCTTTTCTTTTGTGTGGCTGGCATGTGATAAGTTTCCTCATGTGTTTCTGCCTCTCCCACTGATATGCCACCGTTTAGCTAACAGAGAAATTTAGGCCTGGACATAAAATGGAAGTGCTTGTTGCTTGGGTGAGAAACAGTTTCTGAAGGGTCCCAGATGGTGTGCACATGCTCAGTTCGTACTTGTTAGGGGGCCCTGTGGTTACCCAATCAGCCAGGGCACCTGCCTGAAATCTATGCTTTTTAAAATTTATTCATGGGATGTGGGCGTTGCTGGCTGAACCAACACTTATTGGGCATCCCTGAGGGCACTTAGGAGTTACATGTCGGCCAAACCAGGTAAGGATGGCAGATGTCCTTCCCTAAAGCGGCATTAGTGAACCACATGGATTTTTACGACTATCGACAATGGCTTCAGGGTCATCATTAGATTTTTAATTCCAGATTTTTATTGAATTCAAATTTCACCATCAGCCTTGGTGGGATTCGAACCCGAATTATAAGAACATAAGAACTAGGAGCCGGAGTAGCCCATCCGGCCCTTTGAGCCTGCTCCGTCATTCAATAAGATCATGGCTGATCTTTTCATGGACTCAGCTCCACTTACCCGCCCGCTCACCCTTAATAACCCTTAATTCCTTCACTGTTCAAAAATGTATCTATCCTTGCCTTAAAAACATTCAATGAGGTAGCCTCAACTGCTTCACCGGGCAGGGAATTCAACAGATTCACAACTCTTTGTATGAAGAAGTTCCTCCTCAATTCAGTCCTAAATCTGTTCTCCCTTATTTTGAGGCCATGCCCCCTAGTTCTAGTTTCACCCGCCAGTGGAAACAACTTCCCTGCTCCTATCTTATCTATTCCCTTCATAATCTCATATGTTCCCACATCATTGCCCTGAGTTTCTGGATTACTAGTAGAGTGACAATACCACTAGGCCACTACCTCCCCATTGGCACATTGGGGAAGAACTTGAAGGACTAACACTTTCTTCAGGCTGGTTTTTATGTCTAACTGCATTGAAATGATCACACAATGATCATCTAGATTTCACTCCTGCATCAATCCCCACCACCAACGTCTTTTATCATTGTTGTGGGTCTTAGCAATGGTAATCGTGGATCTGGACTTACAGATATTGCTGGAGACAAGGTTGTCAGTAAACTCTACCTTTTTAACACCACACTATGTAGAATATAGACTCAGCATGATGCTCTACATAGAGATATCTCTCCCCTTGTGTTCTGTTAGCATTTGATCTTATGTCACTGTGTAGACAATATATTTACATATTTAACGTTAACCATCTGCCCCTAACTCTTTGACTCTCATAGACACTATTTATAACATCCAACATATTGGGTGGCACAGTGATTAACACTGCTGCCTCACAGCCCCGGGGACCTGGGTTCAGTCACCAGCATGGGTCACTGTCTGTGTGGAGTTTGCACGCTTTCTCTGTGTCTGCGTGGGTTTTCTCCGGGTGCTCCAGTTTCCTCCCACAGTCCAAAGATGTGTGGGTTAGGTGGATTAACCATAGTAAATTTCCCCTTAGTGTCAGGTGGACTAGCTCAGGTCAATGCATGGGAAAATGGGGATAGGGCCTGGTTGGGATTGTGGTCAGTGCGGAGTCATAGAGATTTACGGCATGGAAACAGGCTTTTCGGCCCAATTTGTCCATGCCGCCCCTTTTTTTAAACCCCTAAGCTAGTCCCAATTGCCCGCATTTGGCCCATATCCCTCTATACCCATCTTACCCATGTAACTGTCTAAATGCTTTTTAAAAGACAAAATTGTATCTGCCTTTACTACTACCTCTGGCAGCGCGTTCCAGACAATTTCACACCTTCTGTGTGAAAAAATTGCCCCTCTGGACCCTTTTGTATCTCTCCCTTCTCACCTTAAACCTATGCCCTCTAGTTTTAGTCTCCCCTACCTTTGGGAAAAGACATTGACTATCTAGCTGATCTATGCCCCTCATTATTTTTTAGACCTCTATAAGATCACTCCTAAGCGTTCTACGCTCCAAGGAAAAAAGTCCCAGTCTGTCCAACATTTCTTTATAACTCAAGCCATCAAGTCCAGGTAAATCTTTTCTGCATTCTTTCTAGTTTAATAATATCTCAATGGGCTTAATGGTCTCCTTCTGTACTGTAGGATTCTATTCTATTCTGTTCTAACATGTTGGAATGGGATGAAGGCAGAGGCTATGGAGAATATACTCCCATGGTTTGGATGAGAATGAGGACACCATCAATGGTTCTTTTTGCTCTTGGCGATGGTTGTAGTTTCTGGTCTGATTTGCACAATGCTCATTCTTTTAGTTTTCCAGGTTGAATCAGAGTTCAAGAATTTCATTGCGCTTTTCACAACGAAGTTGCAGCAGTTCATCAGTCTTGGTTTTTAATTGGACATCCATCCAACTGTTCTGCAATTTCTTCTCCTGTTCAAGATGCTGTTCACGATATTTAATCAAGACTTCTGACACTGGAATTTTATCAAATTTTAATTGCAGATATGTCTTTGCTGAATTTGCTGCCACAAGTTTATCCTTCAGATGATTCAAGTCCTTGTTCAAGTGTACTTCCTGTGACTGGCACTCCAGTGTTCTCACCGATTCTCATTTTTCATTGACAGACCCACATTTTGTGCATGAAAATTGGTTCCTGACACTCATCAGTTTTTCCTGAGCAGAACCTAACTCCTCACCCAACCTTTGACATTCCCGCATTTCTGATATGAACTTACCTGGCCTTGTTGTTTTCCTTACTCATGTTTGTTCCGGTTCCTTCACCAGCTGTTTCAGGGACATCTTCTGCCTGGCTTCCTCAAAGCTTTCCAATTCATCACCTTATTTCTGATGAGTTGTATATCTGTGCAAGATTTTTGACTTAACATTGAACATTCTTGATTGTGGATCACATAAAAAATTTCTGTGAATTTGCTTCTTTTGCACTGGAGTTTATCAGTCAACTGTACCTTGACTTTCAGCTGAATGCCTCCTGGGCCAGATGGTTTGACAGTTGGTCATTGGAGAAAGTCTGATTTTAACCAACTGTTCTAATTGAAAGTTTGTTTTATGTCTGTTGGCCATAATATCTGCAACCCAATAGTCCCTGTTTAATCCCGTAACTTCTTCCAAGAATTATACCTCTGTCTTTTCTCTTCTATAATTTCTTAAGTGTCTACAACATCTTTGATCTTAGCTGTTTCTCCTTTAATTATTTTGCTAAAAGCTGTTTGCTGTTGTAAACTGATTTAAAATTGCTTCTCTTCTTGCAGGAACTTCACTCTGCATTTTTGGCATGGCATTCTTCAAACTAATGTAGCCTTTTCCTCCCACAACAATAATGGCAGCTACTACACCCTCTTCACTTTTTCTATGTCTGGGGTTAGGTGCATTGAATCATCTGTGTTGTAATATGCCTTTAAGAGATAGCATCACTTTAAGGGAAGTGATCTATGCTTCGTGCCATCTTCAGCCGAGAACAGAACACAGCAGATGCACAGCTCTGCAACCCCAATGTCTTCAATCTTTCTGTCCATGTATGTAGAGTCATAGAGGTTGACAGCATGGAAACAGGCCCTTTGGCCCAACTTGTCCATGCTGCCCCTTTTTTAAAAATCCCTAAGATAATCCCAATTGCCTGTATTTGGCCCATATCCCTCTACATCCATCTTATCCATGTAACTGTTTAAATGCTTTTTAAAAGACAAAATTGTACCTGCCTCTACTACTACCTCTGGCAGCTTGTTCCAGACACTCCCCACCCTCTATGTGAAAAAATTGCCTCTCTGTATTTCTCCCCTCTCACTTTAAAACTATGCCCTCTAGTTTTAGACTCCCCTACCTTTGGGAAAAGATATTGACTATCTAGCTGATCAATGTCCCTCATTATTTTATAGACCTCCATAAGATCACCCCTCAGCCTTCTACGCTCCAGAGAAAAAAGTCCCTGTCTATCCAGCCTCTCCTTATAGCTCAAACCATCAAGTCCCAGTAGCATCCTAGTAAATCTTTTCTACATTGTTTCTAGTTTAATAACATCCTTTCTATAATAGGGTGACCAGAACTGTACACAGTATTCCAAGTGTGGCCTTACCAATGTCTTGTACAACTTCAACAAGACGTCCCAACTCCTGTATTCAATGTTCTGTCCAATGAAATCAAGCATGTTGAAAGCCTTCTTCACCACTCTGTCCACCTGTGACTCCACGTTCAAGGAGCTATGAACCTGTACCCCTTGATCTCTTTGTTCTGCAACTCTCTCCAACGCCCTACCATTAACTGAGTAAGTCCTACTGTAATACATCAAGCATATTTGTCACGCACACTGTAAGTGCAATTTTGAGTTTATCTGGTGTACCAGAAAGATCATTACAGATAGCAGCCCACAATTTATTGTTAATCCATTTCAGGATATGTGTGAGAAGTGGAATATCGATCACACTACACCTTCCCCTCATTACCCTAGATCTAATGGCCTAGGTGAATGAATGAATGAATTGAATGAATGGTGTAATGATTAGCATTGCTGTCTTAAAGTACCAGGGATCCGGATTCGATTCCAGCCTTGAGTGACTGTCTGTGTGGAGTTTGCACATTCTCTCTTTGTCTGCGTGGGTTTCCTCTGGATGCTCCAGTTTCCTCCCATACTCCAAAGATATGCAGGTTAGGTTGATTGGCCATGCTAAATTGCCACTTAGTTCCAGAGTGATGAGCGGGGTAAATACGTGGTGTTCGGGGAATAGGGCCTGGTTGGGATTGTTGTCGGTGCAGGCTCAATGGACTGAATGGCCTCCTTCCACACTTCTAAAGACTCCCACACCAGTGCAATTCTGAATTAATGTATCTTTCACAGTTCCATATTTACAGTTGTCAGCTAATCAATGAAACCTGTTAATGAAGGAATCCATGCTCTCTGTCATTCTTTGAGTGTGATGATTGACTTGTGATCTCTTTATAATGGTGCTTTTTTCAAAGCCTTTGATAACTCTTTCATTTATCACTGTGTCTTTGTTGATGCCCTGTCTGACCATTATGCCATCTGCACTAATGGCTACAGTGTAGATAGAATAAGGTGTTGATTTGTCCCTTGCTAATCTTCTCTGCTTGTCATGATGCTGTTCTATACCGAGTAAACCTGCGACACCAGTTTTTCCGCTTCTCAGCTTGATCCAGGTCTTCCACAGAGTTGAAACACTCCTAGGATTTTCTTCATGGCTTTCTTTTCTGGAGTTCCGTTGAAGATTTTCCCATGCTGACCTTGTCTTGCAGTCGTTTCTCTTGATGCCTTTTCCAGTCACTGGGCTCATAAGTTATGTTTACTTACTAGTCACAAGTAGGCTTACATTAACATTGCAATGAAATTACCGTAAAAATCCCTCTTCACTGGTTGCTTCTTTCTCCATGTTTTCTGGTCCTATTACCTCTTATCATGGTGTGGGTCTTAGGTCCATGGCAGCACGGTGGCACAGTGGTTAGCATTGCTGCCTCACAGCGCCAGGGACCCGGGTTCAATTCAAATCCGGGTCCCCAGAGCATTACCCTGGGTCTCTGGGTTACTGGTCCTATTACTTAGGAAGCTATCATTGAGGTTGTCTAGTGCTATCATGGTTGTCCAGGGACCCGGGTTCAATTCTGGCCTTGGGTCACTGTCTGTGTGGAGTTTGCACGTTCTCCCCCTGTCTGCGTGGGTTTCCTCCGGGTGCTCCGGTTTCCTCCCACACTCCAAACGTTGATTGGCCATGCTAAATTGCCCCTTAGTGTCAGGGGGATTAGCAGGGTAAATATGTGGGGTTACGAGAATAGGGCCTGGGTGGGATTATTGTCAGTGCAGGCTAGATGGGTCGAATGGCCTTTTTCTGCACTGTAGGGATTCTATGATATGATAGATGTGGTACTAGTGGAACTGAACTTACACATACTGCTGGAGACAAGGTTGTTGGTAAACTCTACTTTTGACTGAATATTATACTAATGAGGCTGTACAAAGAATTATCTCTCTGCTCTGTTATGTAATCGTACATCTCTAATGATATATATATTTACATATTTAACGTTGAGTCTTTATAATACACAGTGAATGCTTGGCAGCATTCAATTGGGGCTTAAACTCAAAATACTGCGGATGCTGGAATCTGAAACAAAAACAGGAAAATGCTGGAAAATCTCAGCAGGTCTGACATCATCTGTGGAGAGAGAATAGAGCCAACGTTTCGAGTCCAGATGACCCTTGAACTGACCTTGAAAGGTCATCTAGACTTGAAACGTTGGCTCTGTTCTCCTTCCACAGATGCTGTCAGACCTGCTGAGATTTTCCAGCATTTTTCTGTTTTTGGTTCAATTGGGGCTGTTGGGGAGGGAGAGATGGAGGATCGCTGATTAACTCAGTTGGGCAAAAGGCCAGTGTGTGGTTCAGAATAGTGCCAATAGCATGGGTTCAATTCCTGGTCCAGCTGAAGTAGACATGGGACCTGTCCTTTTGCTTTGCCCCTGAGAGTGGTAGGCAATGGCAAACCATCAATGACAATAACTGGCAAGAAAACATCTCAGGAAGAAGCATCAACAGACAATGAGACAGGGACCTGCCTTCAGGCCGAGCACATGTGGAACAAAGAACATAACAAATGGGAACAGGAGTAAGGCCATTTGGACCCTTGAGCCTGCTCTGCCAGAATGAAAAGCAAACATCTTCAAATGAGCCAGTACAGACTCTTTGTGTGTGCTTGGCTGAGAGCCCAGCCAACTATTATTCTTGTTGAAACACCAGTGCATAGGGGGCATGAGAGGCCATGGAGAGTGGATGGAAGGGCAGGACTTGGCATAGGGGGCATGAGGAGAACAAACAAAGAACAAAGAACAAAGAACAATACAGCACAGGAACAGGCCCTTCGGCCCTCCAAGCCCGCGCCGCTCCCCGGTCCAGGATTGAATCCTGAATCCAGGATCCCCGCCCAATTTTCCAGCCTATCTACATACCAATATCCTATCCACCGAGCTGTCCCCCACAGCTACGATGCTTTGTTCATTACAACCTATTAACTCACCCCCACCCCCCCATTCCAGACCATGTGATCTCCAGGGAGAGGCGAAAACCCAGAGTGAAAAACCCCAGGGCCAATATGGGGAAAAAAAAATCTGGGAAATTCCTCTCCGACCCCCTGAGGCGATCGAAACGAGTCCAGGAGATCACAATGGCCCTGATCGGAAAATGCTTCCCAACCCTAGTCATTTCCACTTCCACGAGAAACAAGGAACAATTAGCCCGCGCCGCTCCCTGGTCCAAACTAGACCACTCTTTTGTATCCCTCCATTCCCACTCCGTTCATATAGCTGTCTAGATAAGTCTTAAACGTTCCCAGTGTGTCCGCCTCCACCACCTTGCCCGGCAACACATTCCAGGCCCCCACGACCCTCTGTGTGAAATATGTCCTTCTGATATCTGTGTTAAACCTCCCCCCCTTCACCTTGAACCTATGACCCCTCGTGAACGTCACCACCGACCCGGGGAAAAGCTTCCCACCGTTCACCCTATCTATGCCTTTCATAATCTTATACACCTCTATTAAGTCTCCCCTCATCCTCCGTCTTTCCAAGGAGAACAACCCCAGTTTCCCCAATCTCTCCTCATAACCAAGCCCCTCCATACCAGGCAACATCCTGGTAAACCTCCTCTGTACTCTCTCCAAAGCCTCCACGTCCTTCTGGTAGTGTGGCGACCAGAACTGGACGCAGTATTCCAAATGCGGCCGAACCAACGTTCTATACATCTGCAACATCAGACCCCAACTTTTATACTCTATGCCCCGTCCTATAAAGGCAAGCATGCCATATGCCTTCTTCACCACCTTCTCCACCTGTGACGTCACCTTCAAAGATCTGTGGACTTGCACACCCAGGTCCCTCTGCGTCTCTACACCCTTTATGGTTCTTCCATTTATCGTGTAGCTCCTCCTTACATTATTCCCACCAAAATGGAACCTTTTGAACTTAACATTAAAAAGGTCCCCTCATGCAGACTAGGGTTCATGACTTCTCTGAGGGGGCCATGAACCATGACTATTTAAAAACCTGGCCCAACTTAAAGAAAATTGCAAATGAGTAGGACATGGTTATTACTGCAATGGAGCATGCCAGGCCATGAGTGCTGGATGCAGGCTTTTGACAGGAACCAGCCTGCAGCCTTCAAAGGCAGTCTCAAAAATCAGACAGCCTGGGATTGGGGTCAGGTATCCCAGAATCAGAACACATCCGCCATTTTTAAAGGGGTCCTGAATCATCCTGACCCATTGAAAATCCAGACCCACATATTTATCCAACCAGGGTGGGTTGCAGACAAGTTAAGGAAAGTTTACTTCTCAACTATTAAGGTACAGGTCAGATAATTGACTAAACATTAAAAACGAACATTAAAAGTTAGATTAGAATAAGGGAAGCAATTCTATCAATATATTGCAGCAAGCAAAGGAAAAAGCAATTGCAGGAATCATTGAACAGTCGCACAGATTAATTTATTCTTTCATTGAATTTGGGTGTGGCTGGCAAGGCCAGAATCAGTTGCCCATCCCTAATTGCCCTTAAATTGAGTGGCTTCCTCGGCCATTTCAGAGGGCAGTTAAGTGTCAACTACATTACTGTGAATCTGAAGTCACAAGTAGGCCAGATCAGTTGAGGAGGGGAGATTTCCTTTCCCTGAAGGGTATTGGAGAACTAGATAGGTTTCTGCAACAACTGATGATAGTTTCATGGTCACCATTACTGAGACTAACTTTTGACTCCAGATTTTATCAATTGATTTAAATTCCTCCAGCTGCCGTGGTGGGATGTTCCCTGAGCCTAGGTCTTAGGTTGCTCGTCCAAAGATATGACCAGTATGCCACCATCTCCTCCAATCTATCAGATGACCAAAGTGTAACAAATACACCTGACCTTGGAAAGAGTGGAGTGCAGATTCACTGTATCTCCAAGAGTCGGGATATGAGGAAAGATAACATAAAGGGCTTGTATTCTTGGAACTTAGAAAGTGAAACTTTTAGGATGTTGAAAATAATTCACAAAATAGATGGAGATAAACTCTTTCTGCCGATAGGGAAATCTAGGACAAGGGGAGATAAAATCTGAGCTGGAGAGAAGTTAGGAAACATTATTTAATGCAAAGCATGGTAAAAATATGGAAGTATTTTCCACGGAAAAATGTAAAAATTAGCCCAGTGAAGTATTCTTATATCAGAGTTTGAACTCACCAAGGATATAAAGCCAAGGTGGATGAATGGAGTTAGGACATGGATCAATCATAGACGAACAGGTTCAAGGAGCTGAATGGCCTCATAGAGTCATAGAGGTTTACAACATGGAAACAGGCCCTTCAGCCCAACTTGTCCATGCCGCCCTTTTTTTTTAACCACTAAGCTAGTCCCAATTGCCCACCAAAAGAGAAAATGCTGGAAAATCTCAGCAGGTCTGGCAGCATCTGTAAGGAGAGAAAACAGCTGATATTTCGAGTCCAGATGACCATTTGTCAAAGTTAAAAGGCATAGAAAGTGGGAGATATTTATACTGTAGGGTGAGGGAATGAAAGATGAGTCATAGCCACAGAAACCAGGGGAAAAAACTGCTAATAGCTGTCCGTAGAGAGAATAAAGGGTGTGAATGGCCAAACGGCAGAGAAGCTGAAATCAGAGGGTAAACTGTGACAGATGAAGATGTTTGGGGGGTGGGGGGGGGGGGGGGGGGGGGGGGAGAGAGAGGAATGGGTGGGAGTGAGGTAAAATTTAGAAAAAGGGGGAAAGGGGAAGCAAAGGGGAAGAAAAGGTAAGGAAAGGGGGGATAAAGTAGGGGGAGAGAGTTGGGGGGGGAATGAAGAAAGACAATAAAGAAACAAAAGGTAGAGAACAGTAAGAAATTAAATAAAATGAAAACAAAGGG
This sequence comes from Mustelus asterias, assembly GCF_964213995.1. Classification (NCBI taxonomy): domain Eukaryota; kingdom Metazoa; phylum Chordata; class Chondrichthyes; order Carcharhiniformes; family Triakidae; genus Mustelus; species Mustelus asterias. The sequence goes on from NC_135811.1 coordinate 82,777,907, forward strand.
TGGAGGTGGGGTAGAGCGAATCATCTGAAGTTGTTGAATTCAATGTTGAGACCAGAAGTCTGTAAAATGCCTAGCCAGAAGATGAGATGCTGTTTCTCCAGTTTGCGTTGAGCTTCACTGGAACATTGCAGCAGGCTAAGGACAGGGATGGGAGCAGTATTGTGTGTTAAAATGGCAAGCAACCGGAAGGAGACATTGTCCGCATTTGGCCTATATCCCTCTGTACCCATCTTATCCATGTAATTCTCTAAAGGCTTTTTAAAAGACAAAATTGTACCCACCACTGCTGCTACCTCTGGCAACTTGTTCCAGACATTCACCACCCTCTGTGTGAAAAAACTGCCCCTCTGGACCCTTTTGTATCTCTCCCCTCTCACCTTAGACCTTTGCCCTCTAGGTTTAGACTCTCCTGGAGGGAAGCTCGTTCTGCTTCCATATGTCCCTGTGGTTCGATACCAGATTCAGTCATTTTTCTCTGTCCACTCACAGAAGAAACACACACTCACAAACAAACCTGACACTTATGGAATCAAATTAATTGGCATGGGATGGGGGTATGGGGGGGTGCGCAGTATGGGGGTGCTGAGTAAGAAGGAAGTACTAAAGGATTACAAAATCGATAACTTGAGCACTAAGGGTCAAAGCAGGAAAGAGCAGTTTGCCGTAAAAAACTTCATATTCAAACAGGCGCATGAGGCGGGAATAAAACCCATGGATTGACATAGCTCAGTTTAGTATCAATCTTTGTTAGAGGCCGCGATTGTGCTGTTCTAGTGTAGTTTTAGATTTTCTTTCTCCAGTGTCCCAGACCAATCCTTTCAGCAAGTCTGCACTCCCCATGATTTAACTTGGAGCCTGTCTTTATCAGACCAATATCTACATAATTGGTGGCGAGCTACGGAATTGTATTATTCTAATTGGAGTTACTGCTGTTACTGGTGCGCTCAGTCATAATTTTCCCCGACTTTGGATGGCAGTAGAGTGAATTTTTAACAAACAGTGGTTCAAGCTGCAAACTGCCAACTGCAATTATTAAACCGTAAATGGCTAAGTCGGCAGAAGCAATGACAAACTATACCCTTAAAGTGAACATTTAAACATCCTGTCTTAGAAGATGGAGAAAAAGGCTGTCGCATTGGCTCTGTTGAGTTGCAGTATAAACTGGATGGGGTATGGGTGCGGGATGTGGGGGTGTAGGTGGAGGGGTATGTGAGGTTGGGTGTAAGGGGTGGGGGTTTAATCAGATGGCAAAAGAGTTAACATAAGTGATGGCACCTGTACAAAGTAACTTAACCCTTAGATTGCCAGACATTCAGGGGAACTCTATGCAGTAGCTTCAGATTTCACTTCCATCTGAGCACCATTTTCTTTTCACTCAGAGCCCACGTAACCAAACGTTTACTTGTTATTGAGGGAATCAGAAGGCTGAATATTTACGTTTGAGCTGATTATATATTTATGGATTTATGTGTCTCATTTTGTTGCTTCTGACTAACCTTTGACATGCTGAATCATCAGAGCTTAGTCACGTCCCAGGGAGATTGACGACATTGAAGCAAGGGGGAAGAGGAGGTGCGGTAGGGAAGAGGGGGGAATTTTCCCAGCCTGCTGGGGGTAATGGGGGAAGGGGAATAAATAACGGAAAACCATGTCAGGATGGCTCCTTGACCTGACCCTGCTTCTGGGCGGTTTTCCCAGAGTAGGATGTCTGGGCTGGAATCAATAACCGGCTTGAGGCAGGTAGACAAGCAATCCATGTAACTAAGGCCTCAATAAAGGGCCATTTTCTGACATTGCCCAAAGTTTTCCAACATCACCCTGGCTTCCATTTGTGTCAGGAGCCTGGCAATGTGTTGGAGGCAGGAAGATAGAGGGTCAATAGAGGCTAAATAAAATATTGGTATCAGGGAATTGCAAGGTACAATGAGTACTAATTGTGGCTGCAGGCATTCATGTGGAGGTGTTTTTCCCTATGCTCTGAAGCACTCCATTGTTCTGTTTTTTCAAAACTGACTTTAGAGCCTTTCGTGAGCGTCTCCATTTTGAGGAAGCTCCTAGATCTCCCTTTTCTTCAGCTGCACTCACTTTTCTTTATTCTTTCAAGGGATGTGAGCATCGCTGGCTAGGTCAGCATTTAGTGCCCAGCCCTAGTTTCCCTTGAACTGAATGGCTTGCGAGGCCTTTTTCAGAGTCAACCACATTGCTGGGGACCTGGAATCACATGTAGGCCAGATCAGGTAAAGGTGATAGATTTCCTTCCCAAAAAGACATTAGTGAACCAGATGGGCTTTTACAACAATCATCAGTGGTTTCATGATTATCGTAAGAAGTCTCACAACACCAGGTTAAAGTCCAACAGGTTTATTTGGAATCATGAGCTTTCAGAGCGCTGCTCCTTCATCAGGTGAGTCTAGACTTTAACCTGGTTGTCTAGACTCACCTGATGAAGGAGCAGCGCTCTGAAAGCTCATGATTCCAAATAAACCTGTTGGACTTTAACCTGGTGTTGTGAGACTTCTTACTGTGCCCACCCCAGTCCAACGCCGGCATCTCCACTTCATGGTTATCATCAGACTTTTAATTCCAGATTTTTTTTCATTGATTTCAAATTCCACCATCTGCTACGGTGAGATTTGAACCCAGGTCTCCAGAACGTTGCCTGGGGGTTTTCAGATTACCAGTCCAGCGACAATACCACTGTGCCACCGCCTCCCCTGGCATCGCTGCTTGCAGGACATATCTGTGGGCATTCCCATGTTCCTGTTCTGCCTGCTGTCCTGAGTTGGATGGTGAATGCAATTAATAAGCTGCCAGTTGTAAAGTTGCGCCAGTGGACATGTTGCCAAGAAGCATGGGCACGGGACCCAGGACTGCTCCTGACATCACTCTCCCAGCTTATCATATCAGTGGGTGTTGGAACCGTTAAAAAATAGAAGACTCCCAGCCAACATCATCTTTTGCAAAAGATAATTATCAGTTCAGTGATACGATGCTGCAATGCAGTTTGGCAGGCTGAAGTGGAAACCCATCTGTTGCCACTGAATCTACCACAATCCAAAGGTAAGCAGACCAGTTGATCTAATAAGATTCAGCTCTGCCATACCAGACTCCTGTTTCTTCCAACGTTCAAGAAATGTGGCTTGGCTCATCCATCTTCTGCAATGTTACAACAGAAACAGAGGCACAAGCATTGCTAACGTTCTGTCAGACTTGCGAGTTTGTGTCAGGGACAGTTAACCTGTGTAGTTATACTATAACGTGCTGTATCAACCCAACAAAGGAGACAATGGGGAGCAATGGAACCGTCTCCCAGATGGAATTCTCTGGAATTCTATCCTTGCTATATGGGAATTCAAATACACTACCTTACCATAACTCAGAATTTTCTCCAGAACATTACCTGGGGTCCCCAGATTACCAGTCCAGCGACAATACCACGGTGCCACCATCTCCCCTGGCAAGGCTGCTGATAGGACATTTCTGTGTCTGTGCGGGTTTCCCCCGGATGCTCCGGTTTCCTCCCACAGTCCAAAGATATGCAGGTTAGGTGGATTGGCCATGCTAAATTGCCCCTTAGTGTCAGGGGGAGTAGCTGAGTTAATATGTGGGGTTACAGGGATGGGGCCTGGGTGGGATTGCAGGCTCAATGGGCCAAATGGCCTCCTTCTGCACTTTAGTGATTCAATAATTAAGGATTAGCTACCTAAATATCATTAGTTTTGTTTTTTCTCTTGTTGATCTTTCTTACTGCATCGATTTGTTTTTCCAAAATTCGACTTTATTCATAGAATTTATAAACATATGTGAGAAAATATTCCAGTCTGAAAATTACAGAAAGTACAGAAAATCATCTTGGTTCCATAGAGCCTGATCCACTCTTAGGTGACTCAATAAAATTGTAGTACTCTTGATGTTTACAAGATGGATTCCATGCCAGGCGTACAGCCTGAGGGCAAAATGTTTCACATTCAAGATTACAGAACGTGCAGTAGAATTTAATTTGTCTTCATATGTCATGTTCTACTCTGAGGTGTCTCAATGCAATTTCAATAGGCTTGATATTGGCAATATAAATTCCTTGTCAGGCATGCAGCCAAGGGTTTTCACACAGTTTCTAACCCCTCGGCATACTAGGCCTCAAACAGAGAGCTTTCCCCATTGCGCCTCTGCGTGGTTGCCCCATGCATCCCTCAGCACCGAGTCCTGCAACTTTAATGTGGCTGTCTGCAGCACTCGATCGAGGAAACTCTTAGCACTGGAAGACCAACAAGTTTCGGGCAAACCAAAGAGCATCTTTCACTGAGTTGATGGCACTCCAGCTCCAGTTGAGATTATTCTCGGTGTGCGTCCCGGGGAAACAGCCCGCAGCGCACAAGAGTCCTGTTTCACAGAGCTGCTCGGGGACGAACCTCGACAGAAACCATTCCATCTCTCTCCAGACCATCTTTGCAAAGAGACATTCCCAAAGGAGGTCAACAGCCTCTTCCCTGTCACAGGGAATTCAAGGGCACTCAGTCGAGGGTAAGACTCCAAGCATGTGGGAAAGATCTGATGGGGAGGGTCCTTCTTACCACCAGTCACCTGTGTCTTGGTGCTCGGCTGAAAGTTCTGGTGATGAAGTATTTCGCCAAATGACTTTGGCAGTCTGACAGGGAATTGTCGAACAGAACCAACAATTTCTTTATCCAGCAGTTTCTCAGGGACATTATGTACTCACCACTGCCTGCTGGACTGGTGGTGAAAGGTGTTTTTCTGCTAAACCTTTCTATAAAGCTTACGAAAGCTACCTTACTTGACATGTTAATATCACTTCCTGTTTCAAGTTAAAGTGACTTGCATTCACCTCACTTCCCTTTGTACTCAGGCGTGAGAGCTGGTCTCAAATTGCAGTGGACCGTTTTACTTTTGAAGGTCTATAATGCTGTTGGTTCTGGAACCAGGGATTTTAACAGGCACATTTATACATTAGTTGCATGTTTGGTTTCAGAGAGTGATACGAGTACATGCTGGGAATACATATTTCCATTCCTGAAAATGACTATCTCATTTCACCGGCAGAAGTATAGACAGCCATGTGCAGCACCTCTTACGATAGAGCATAAACAAGGGGCTTTAAAAATGTGCTAAAAATGGAACATAAGCATTGTAGCAAAGATGTGTTAGCAAAAGTGACCAAAGGTGGGGTTGAAGACAGAAGATCTTAAGAGCTTTTTTGAAAGAGGTACGGGAGTAAGAAAGATGGAGATGTTTCAACAAGTGGAATCAAAGTACCTCAAATTTCCACTGTTGAAGTTGATTAGACAGAAGGTGAGGGTTGGAAGAATTTTTTAAAAATTCATTCATGGGATATGGGCATTGCTGGCTGGCCAGCATTTATTGATCACCCCTAGTTGCCCTTAGAGGGTTGAGAGTCAACCACATTGCTGTGGCTCTGGAGTCATATGTAGGCCAGACGGCAAATTTTCTTCCCTAAAGGATAGTCTTGAACCCGATGGGTTTTTTCCAACAATTGACAATAGTTTCATGGTCATCAGTAGATTCTTATTCCAGGTTTTTAAAAATTGAATTCAAATTCCACCATCTGCCGTGGTAGGATTTGAATCTAGGTCCCCAGAACATTAGCTGAGTTTCTGGGTTAATAGTCTAGCGATAATAACTCCAGACCATTGTCTCCCCTGGCTCATAAAGCTATTGGAAGAGAGAAAGATGTGGCCATGTAGGGACCTGTAGATGAGGATAATGATTTTATTTTAATGCATTGGGCAACAGGTCAGGACATTATATGGGGAATGCTGTTCTGGACAAATAGGGACTTACACCAGAAGGAGCTGAGGAGGCAATTCAGGAGAGCTCTGCAGAGCTCTCAGGTTTAGCCTGGGATCATGAGGATGAAGATATATCATGTTGTGGAGTTGGGAGTAAGAGGTCTTGATGATAGATCAAAACTGGTGTTGGAAAGCGTACCTGATGGTGAAACAGGATGCTGAGGTCACGCGTTGTCTGGTTCAGTCTGAGTAAGTAGCTTTGGAGAGAAATAGGATTGTAGTGCAAAGGTGGACTGTTTATGGTGTGAACAAAACAGGTAATTTTCATCCTTGACATTTAGTTGAAGAAGATTTGGCTTATTGTTGCTTAATGGTGGAAGAACAGCCGGAGAATATAATGTTTCTGTTTGTGGAAAATGTTGCCAAGGCACATTAGGTAAGTGGGCAAAACGAGGGCGACCATCTTGGGGCACTCCTGAGGTAGTTGTAATGCAGAAGATAAGCTTACTATAATTTGACCATTTGGAGTGGAATCAATGGAGGGTAAAGTCACAAAAAGGGATAATGGGTATCAATGGTGTTGTCAAAGGTGGAACATCACCAAGAGTTGAGGAGAGATAGTAACCTGGTCGCTATTACAAAGTGAATTCACAAACATTTGTGCTTGCTATCCTTCTGTAGGATTAAATTATTTAAGTTTAAGTATTAGTGCCACATGTAGGCTTATATTAACACTACAATGAAGTTACTGTGAAAATCCCCTAGTCGCCACACTCCTGCACCTGTTCGTGTATACTGAGGGACAATTTAGCATGGCCTATGCATCTAAGCAGCACATCCTTTGGACTATGAGAGGAAACCGGAGCACCCGGAGAAAACCCACGGAGGGACAGGGAGAATGTACAGACTCCACACAGACAGTGACCCAAGCTGGGATCGAACCCAGGACCCTGGTGCTGTGAGGGAGAAGTGCTAACCACTGTGCTACCGTGCTGCCTTGTAAATCATTGACATCACTTCACTCACCTGCAATCTGAACTGAGATCCTTTTATAGTGTTCTTTGGCCATTGGTTCCTGCAGCCCAATTCCCTTCAATTGGGTGTCAGGTGTAGTAAAAATTGATGTATTTCGTTAAACTGGCTTCCTTGGTCCTTCATACCAGCAATCAGCTGCAATATGATTTGGGCACTTTTGAATTCATGATGTAATATTGTGGCATCATTAAAAATGTTCCTCTGTTTTGTGCATGCTCTTCATGTCATGACATCAGGAGGCATCACACAGCGACATCGTCTACATGCCCTGGCCAATTTGTCACGGATGTTCTGTTTTTGCACATTTCTTTTCATGCTATTTCTAAGGAGGAACTGTGTGGCTCTCCTGAGATCTGGTCTATAATATCAAAAACCCTCGAAAGAAACACTGAGTGTGACTGCGCTAGGCTGTGATTGGTGGATGCTTATGCATCTCAGCTGACTGCACTTTGTAGTGTAAAGGCACCTGAAGAAATACTCTTAACACTTTATTAAATGAACACAAACCTTTTGAATTACGGAGAGCCAATGGGCAGAATCTTGAACCCACACCCCCAACCCAAGGCAAGTATGATGACAGAGGGCATTTAATCAGGTATGAGGTTACTTGGCAGGTTTGGACCCTGTCATCTTCCTGCCTCCACCTCAATATGCCCTTGTACAGGAAGGCCTGTCGATGGCCTTCCCACTCTGCTGATGTTTAAGGGGCTTGTGTGGGCCCACTTAAGGGCCCCATTTTGTTACCACCGGTAGTAACCCAGTGGTGAGCCGGAAGCACACCATGCAGGGAGTGTGACTAGCAAACCTGTAGGCTCCTGAGGTCGAGCGGGTGGGGGGGGGGGGGGGGGGGGGGGGGTGGTCACTCAGTCTAAAGCACACAATACCTGATTAAGGAAACTGGCACTGGGATTGGGTGGAGCGCTCAGAGAGCCTTTGATGCCAACCCACCCCTCTCTAATGACACGACCACCCCCCGCCCCCCCAACCAGCCATCACTTACTTGTGGCCTGGGCTCCCGCGCTCACTTTAGGCTTTGGATAGGTGTCATATCAGCATCAGCCACCACCTCCTCAGTGGCGCTGCTGTTCAATAGAGCCACTGGTACCTCTTGGTGCATGGGATCTCCACACCCTGGAACTGGCCTGTCGGGTGCCTGAGTGCAACAGAATCAGGTGGACTTTTCCCTGAAAGAGGCGATGCAGCCTACCCTCCAGCAGATTGGCAAAGCTCCAGTCACCCACACAAGCGTCCGATGTTTTTAATAATTTTGAAGTGCAGCTACTGTTGAAATATTAGTGGAACTAGCAGCCAAATTATGCTCTGCAAAGTCCCAGAAATGGCCATAAGATAAATGACCATACAATCTGATATTGATAATTTTCACTGGGCAGTACGGTGGCACAGTGGTTAGCACTGCTGCCTCACAGTGTCAGGGACCCAGGTTCGATTCCTGGCTTGGGCCACTTTCTGTGCGAAGTTTGCACGTTCTCCCCGCGTCTGCGTGGGTTTCCTCCGGGTGCTCCGGTTTCCTCCCACATTGCGAAAGACGTGCTGGTTAGGTGCATTGACCATGCTAAATTCTCCCTCCATGTACCTGAACAGGTGCCGGAGTGTGGCGACTTGGGGATTTTCACAGTAACTTCATTGCAGTGTTAATGTAAACCTACTTGTGACACTAATAAATAAACTTTGAGAGATAAATGTTGACCCAGATGCTGAAAGACTGATACAACTTTTCTTCGAAGAGTAACATAAAATCTTTTTTTATCTTATCTTGAGCAGACAGACGGGTTTGGGATTAACATCACAGCTAAGAGTCCTGGAAGAATTGTCAGCCTAATCTATCTGGAATAAGTCTTGCACTACAACCTCCTGCCCCAGAGGTGAGAGTGCTGCCAAGGTGATCACAAAGTTGTTCTTAACATCCCACACATTAATTACCACCAAGACTGTTTATTTCCACTTCAGCCACATCCCACACACTGCGCCCCAAACTCAGCCCCCCTGGGGTGAAAATCTTACCTGTAACAGGATGCGTGCTCGAGTCTGCATCAGCTGACTGGATGGCCCACCAGGATTGATGGTTCAGTTCCTCTTCATTCCTGCTTCTCCCTGGCACACTGCCCCCTCCCGGATCCGGCCTCCATTCCCACCAACCTCCAACCCTGTGCCATCCTCAGGTCAGGGCAAGCCCAGGAACTGTCTGGTATTGTGGTGGGTTGAGGTCGACGGGCTATGTTGGCGATCTCGATTTCCCACTCTGTCTGCTAGTCCACTGCCAAAGCGGCCCAGTTCTCAGCTTGGGTGGAACCTCTCTATCCAGGTAGCCAGCCAATTCTGCTATCTGGTCATCAGATCCTGTTCCTGGGGGGATTAAACCCATCCCCCATTTTGAGATTGAACTGAGTGCGGTATAACTAAACCAAAGAAACTCCACAGCTCTTGTCTTCAATGTACTGTGTACAGTTTTGGTGTCCTTATCTGAGGACACTGTACAGTGCAGTGAAGGTTTACCAAGCTGATTCTTGGGATGGCAGGTCTGTCATATGAGGAGAGATTAAGTTGGTTAGGATTATATTCACTGGAGTTTAGAAGAGTGACAGGGGATCTCATAGAAACGTATAAAATTCTAACAGGATTAGACAGGGTAGATTCTGAAAGAATGTTCCCGATGGTGGGAGAGTCCGGAACCAGGGTTCATAGTTTGAGGTTTTGGAATGAAGTGAGGAGAAATTTCTTCACCCAGAGAGTGGTGAATCAGTGAAATTCACTACCACAGAATGTAGTTGAAGTCAAAGCGTTGTATGATTTCAAGAAGAAATTAGATATAACTTTTGGAGCTAAAGGGATCAAGGGATATGGGGGGAAGGAGGGATCAGGATATTGAATTTGATGATCAGCCATGATCAAGATGAATGGTGGAGCAGGCTCGAAGGGCCGAATGGCCTTCTGCTTTTATTTTCTATGTTCCTAAGTACTCAGTAGTGTCCAAAATGATGATGTGATTTTTGCTTTGATGTACACTTTGTTAGAAAAGTAACCACAGGCTGAGTGTGTACAGGGGAAGCATTTTGCCCACATTGTTCCTTTTCGGAAGATGGTAGAGTTCTACTCAGCTGCTGCCCGTTTCTGCAGCAATAGAATGCACACTGCAGCTGAAGAACGTGCCGCCCTTCGTATTTACAATCAACCCTGAACAGGACATCTGGCCAAATAAATAATTTGATTCTCGTAAAGAACTCCAAAATATCATTCACATCCAATCTAATTACCCTGACTTCAGTTTATTTGTTTCTGTAAATTAAATATATGCTTCTAAGATGTCAACTGTACTGGGCAAATGCATTGACAGTGCCCTTAAGGTTATTAGTGGATTTACCTCAAATGTTTTTACCAGATACTTGGCTGAGGTGTCTCGCCTGATTTACATTATGGTGTTGGCAGCATCGAAGCCTAATTACAGGTAGCACAGAGTGCTGACATATAACAGGAGTCTGTATTGTAGCACAGGTTAGGATACGCAGTGTAAATGTGCCATTGTAACCTCTTACGTTGAGAGACAGAAGCCAAATGTTTTTAAGTTTATTTATTAGCGTCACAAATAGGCTTACATTAACACTGCAATGAAGTAACTCTGGCACCTGTTCAGGTACACTGAGGGAAAATTTAGCATGGCCAATGCACCTAACCAGCTCGTCTTTTGGACTGTTGGAGGAAACCCACTCAGACTCGGGGATAATGTGCAGACCCCGCACAGACAGTGATCCAAGCTGGGAATCGAACCTCGGTCCCTGTCGCTGTGATCTTCGGATAAGCGTTCTCCAAGGCGGCCTTCGCGACACAAAACAGTGCAGAGTCGCTAAGCAGAAACTGATAGCCAAGTTCCGCACGCATGAGGATGGCCTAAACCGGGATCTTGGGTTCATGTCACACTATCGGTAACCCCCACAGCTTGCCTCCTGGACTTGCAGAATCTCACTGGCTGTCCTGTCTGGAGACAATACACATTTCTTTAGCCTGTGCCTAATGCTCCCTCCACTCACATTGTCTGTATCTTTAAGACCTGATCAGCTGTAAAGATTCGCATTCTAATCAGTATTCGGTAACTTGATTTTGTGTCTCTGTATGCCCTGTTTGAGAGCAGATATCCACTCCATCTGACGAAGGAGCAGCGCTCCGAAAGCTAATGGCATTTGCTACCAAATAAACCTGTTGGACTTTAACCTGGTGTTGTTAAAACTCTTGCAGTGAGGCAGCAGTGCTAACCATTGTGCCACCGGGCCGCAACTGCCTTTCCATCCAGTTTTGTGAAGCAGTGCGAACCTGGATGGATGCTGAACAGCTTTTATTCCCTGTTTGAAGTTCAACCTCTTATAACATCATTGGAATTTTGAAAGAGCCCCCTAACAGTATTGATTTTTAGGTTAATGTTTTGATACGAGTAACTCATGGGGATAGAATGGAGAAGAGAAATGCGATAAATTGTTCACACTAAACAATGGTACAAAATTAATAATGAAATTGTGAATATTGGTCTCGCAAATTTGAAGGAAGATTTTAAAAAAGACTTTCATTTAAATTGTGCTTTATTGGATTTAAAATATATCAAACCCTGTTGTAATGGAGGTACAAGCTGCCATTTTGTACATAGCAAGCAGCAATGTTCAATTTTTTCCTATATTTCACAGAATCTCCACATTGCAGCGGAGGCCATTCGGCCCATCGAGTCTGCACCGACTCTCTGACAGAGTGGGCGGGATTTTACAGCCTCACTTCACAGCGCCAGAGACCCGGGTTTGATTCCAGCCTCGGGTCACTGTCTGTGCAGATTCTGCATGTTATTCCCGTGTCTGCGTGGGTTTCCTCCGGGTGCTTCTGGTTTCCTCCCACAGTCCGAAACCGTGAAATTCCGCCTGAGGTCAAAGGACCTTTTCATGGTCCACCCCACACCCCGCCCTGTTTCCCGTGGCGGGCGGGTCAGTAAAATTCCAACCAGTATCTTTACCAGGTCCACTCCCCGCCCTATCCCTGGAACTCCACACATTTCCCATGGCTAACCCATTTAACCTACACATCTTGCGACACTAAGAGGCAATTTAGTATGGCCTGTCAACCTAACCTGCACATCATTGGAATGTGGGAGGAAACCGGGGCACCCGGAGGAAACCCACACAGACAGGGGGAGAACGTGCAAACTCCACACGGACAGTGACCAGAGGCCAGAATCGAACATGGATTCCTGGTGCTGTGAGGTAGCAGTGCTAACCACTGTGCCACCTTGGTGATGTTGGTTGAGGACATAATGAAGATCAAGACTCTGTACTCTCCAAATAGTGCTATGGGGATCTTTCATGTCCACCTAACTGAACAGACATATGGGAGTTGGGCTCAGGCCTAATCTGAAAGAAACTGAAAATGAAACTTCTTCCGCTGCTCTAGTAAATCAGGTTAGATTATGAGGTCCAGTCAAGAGGCGGAACTCCAATCAATCAGCCATGTTGGACTGGGAGAGACTTTTTTTTGTGTATATGTAAGGTCAAGGACTTTGTTGAAATTGCTTAGCTGCCTAGTAAGAGTCAAGGGCAGAACAAATATTGAATCCATATGTGGCTGCTGTCTTTTGCCAGCTGCTTCTCCACTGCAAATCCTCTCTGCACTCTCAGATAAGAACCAGACTAATATCTCCTGTTGTTAAACATGAAGTGATAAGTTCCTTGTAATTGTTGTGTAATTATCTTCCTTCTTACATTGTGCTTACTGGGAGCTTTCTTTTGGAGTCAGTGCTGCGATTGCTCTGTATCTGTGCCTTGTCCAGCTGTTTTCCCCTTCACTTGGGATGAGATTACGCAATAGAATTCATGCGTGTGCTTTGTAAAGTGCAGAAATTTACTTGCGTTACACGCAGCACAGCTCGGAGTGTTATCCTCCACACATTGCATTCTTCTCCAGAAATCACCAGGAAATTTCTATGTACCATTTCATCATCTTTAATTGAAGTCATTTGTCTAAAGTTATATTCCCCTGAAGTCTTCATAACTCAACCCAACACAAGGAGCAACTGATAATGACACTGTTAAGGTCTTTCAACTGATTCACTGGCTTTATTGTACGACTTAAATGCAACAAGTGTAATTAGAGCTTGGATCGTTCTCACTCTTTCTCACCACGGTAAGGTCTCTTCATCATCTCCAAAGTGATTCATCTATAATTGCTTCTTTATTTCTGTGGTCATTTGAATCCAAGGGGTGAATATTACAGAACCGCTGCACCCTCCCCATCGTTATCACATGTGAAGTTGGTGAAACACATAAAATATAGCAGGTAGCCAGCCCGCCATTATCCTGCCCGCTCCCAATCTGTGCCCCATATTACAAAGGGGGCAGGGTGAGGCATCAGGCTGCTCGCCATCTAATGTTTTGGAGACCCGGGTTCGAATCCCGCCATAGCAGTTGGTGGAATTTGAATTCAATAAAAAAATATCCAGAATTAAGAATCTCCTGATGACCATGAAACCATTTTCAAATGTCGGAAAAACCCATCTGGTTCACTAATGTCCTTTGGGGAAGGAAATCTGCCATCCTTACCTGGTCTGGCCTACATGTGACTCCAGAGCCACAGCAATGTGGTTGACTCTCAACTGCCCTCGGGCAACTAGGGATGGGTAATAAATGCTGGCCAGCCAGCGACGCCCATGATCCACAAATGAAAAAAAAGTAGACAATTAATGGCAGCTTTAGCACCTTATTCTGTTTCCATTATTATAATATGGGCAGCCAAGGAGGGCAATAGGAAGGTTCCTAGCCCAGCAGTTTTAACTGCACAGGTTACAGGCAGGAAGGGGTTACTCCTTTCAGGGATACCATGTGCCCATCAGGGGCACCTCCTCAAAGATGGGACCCTCCGTTTTGTGCCTCCCCTTCTGGCCTCTAAAACCTTAATCATAGAAATCATAGAATTCATAGACCTAACCCCTTCGGTGGGGTCTCCAATCCCCGCTTGGCCAAAATCCTCAGCCTTACCTTAAATCTGAGAGACATGTTCAGTTGTTCTTGGGGCTGCTTGTGGTCCTGACGACAGTGGCCACTGCGGTGTTCTGGCACTACTCGGTCTACAGAACTGCCAGCCAATCTGACCGGCTGGCAGCTCAAGAGGGCAGGAGTTCCAGAGGGATGAGAGTCCCACCACTAAATCATTATGGTCACCCCCAGCGTACCATCACTGTGGGGAAGCCAGTTTTGTAGACATTGAGGTGCCAACCGATCTCTCAACTGCAGGTGTGGCCAGTGGGGGGGTGGGGGGTGTGTGAATGGTGGGCCACCTGGGGGTGGCTGCAGTTGAGTCCACCTTCTCCATAAAATTAATCCCCATGTCCTTCTTGCTTCTTGCTGTACTACAAGGGTCTGTCATCCATTATTCCTTCCAAGGCAAATCAATGCTTGCCGTACTTATTCTAGACAGTTTTTGAGGCATTTATTTTGAGTGATGCTTTGATTATTGTTATTATCGCTGTATGTTTTAAATAACCTGAAGGACAAAATTGATGTATTTTTGGCTCCTAGTTACCAAACACGACGCTTTGTGGCATATTGGATGCCAAGATTAGGTTGGAGAAGCTGAGGCTGTTGTCCTTGGAACAAAGGAGATTGAAAGGGGCAGAGTAGTTAGCACTGCTGCCTCACAGCGCCAGGGACCCGGGTTCGATTCTGACCTTGGGTGACTATCCGTGTGAATTTATATGTTCTCCCTGTGTCTGCGTGGGTTTCCTCCGGGTGCTCCTGTTTCCTCCCACAGTCCAAAGATGTGCGGGTTAGGTGGGTTGGCCATGCTAAATGTGTGGGGTTACGGGAATAGGGTGGGGGAGAGGGCCTTGGTAAGATGCTCTGTCAGAGAATCGATGCAGACTCAATGAGCCTCTTCTGCACTGTGGGGATTCTATGATTTGATGGAGGTGTACAAGATTAGATAAAGTAGACAAAGTAAAGTTGTTCCCAACAGTTGACGGTAAAAGATCAAGATGATGTAGGTTTACGGTTTTGGGCAAATGATGCATGGGAATGTGTGGAAAAATTCTTTTTACACAGCGAGTGGTAATTATTTGGAACATGCTACCTATGAGGGTGGTGGAAATGGAGAAAATGAATGATTTCAATGAGGATTTGGAGAGGTAATGGAAATAAAGTTGCAGGGCTATGGAAAGAGAGGGGAAGGGGACCTACTGGCATTGCTTTACAGAGAGCCAGCATGGCCTTGGTGGCCTCCTATGGCAAAATGATTCTACAACTTGCTCTATAACGCTAAAGTTTATTTATTAGTATCACGAGTAGGCTGACATTAACACTGCAATGAAGTTACTGTGAAAATCCCCTAGTCGCCACATCAGCGAATGTTCGGGTACACTGAGGGAGAATTTAGCATAGCCGATGCACCTACCAGCACGTCTTTTGGACTGTGGGAGGAAACCAGAGCACCCGGAGGAAACCCACGCAGGGAGAATGTGCAAACTCCACACAGACAGTGACCCAAGCCGGGAATCAAACCCGGGTCCCTGAAACTATGAGGCAGCAGTGCTAACCACTGTGCCACCGTGTCGCCCCAATATGAATTGCTCCCAGATTTACTCAGATACCTGGGCGTTGCAGCACTGGTCCACCTGCCTCTCTTTGTTTTGCCAGGCGACCCATCAATTATTGCTCTTCTTCACCAGTTATCGTCTGGTCACTGAGCTCAATCCACAGTTACTGGAACTGGGTTCCGTTAATGTGACTAAGCATTGTGGGCTCTGAGACATTGACCTTTCTAAGCGGCTTTTCATAAGTCAGATGATCAGCAGATGTTCAATGGATTTGTGCAGCATGACAATCAGAAAATCCGCTGGCTGCCCGGTTCCTGCCTATAAAAACAGACAGGCTTATAATGCACAGTCACATAAAGTATTGCAGTTTATCATTTACAAAGACCGTGATCCAAGACATGTACATATTTTAATTAATTAGGACCAATGATTTAGCATTTGAAACTTTATGCAGCTAATTTCTTACATTGTTACTGCCTGTCACGATGCAATGACGTCAGTGAATAGCTGCTGAAACTATCCTGAATCAAATGATTTGGTCACAGATGGAGGAAAGGAACAGCATCTCGATTTGCTGGGCTTTTCCTGCAGCTGCTTTTGATGGCATTAATGTGAACTGAGCACAAGTGGCCTTAAACTAAATACCATTCGGGGAGGCAGTGGCATAGTGGTGTTATCACTGGACTAATAAGCCAGAGATCCAGGGTAATGCTCTGTGCACCTGGGTTTGAATCCCGTCACGGCAGATGGTGGGAATTTGAATGACAAGTCTAATGATGACCATTAGTTGTTCACAGATGAAGGAAATCTGGCCTCCTTAGCTGATCTAGCCTACACGTGACTCCAGACCCACTGGAATATGCTTGATTTTTAGATACCCCCTGAAGGCACTCAGTTCAAAGGCATAGGGATAGGCAATAATTGCTGGCCCAGCCAGCGATGTCCCCATCCCATGAATTAATTAAAAAAAACAAAGACAAAAGTAACAGGACAGAAGAGGACTCCAGCAGTAACTCCTCAATTGGGTCTTAACTGATACACTGACTGGGGGACCGAGAGCACAGTCATGTCTGTTGACTCATTTTGAACATCAAAGACAGAGGGCTATACTGGAAAAGAAAGTGAAAGGATTCTTGATTTCTATCTATGTTATATATTTAAAGGGTTGCGGATTGCTTTCAGAGCTGATCACATGATTTGATAGTGATGGCATTAGGGTGTTGCCACAGGCTGCTGTTTTATTTTCAGTTTGTACTCAGTGCAGAGCAGGGAACGCTACTTTCAATAAAAGCTGTTGTATGTTAGTTTGAACCCACGTGTGCAAACCACGTTCTTTTCTTTTTTTGTTAAAACCCACAACCCCTAACATAGTTAGAACATTACAATCTGTAAAATATATTTTTTAAATATCCAGTATTCCTGCACTTTATTCTAAATTTCCATGCCCATATTTATCGCAGTGCCATAACTAGGGCACTGGGGTGGAGGTGAGGTTGTGACTATAATGACAGTGTGACAAGTTAACATAGGTGTTTTAATTGTAGGACTGTATAATGCAAAATATAAGCATTACAGCAGAAAGGATGGATGTATTTTGGTCATTTCTAGGCTCAGTGATAGCCCAGAATGATCTCAGGAATGAACAGCTTAATATATGAGAAGCATTTGAGGACTTTGCCCTTTAAAACCGAGATGAGGAGGAATTTCTTCAGCTGGAGGGTGGTGAATCTGTGGAATTCATTTCCACAGAAGGCAGTGGAGGCCAGGTCATTGAGTGCATTTAAGACCAGATAGATAAGTTCTTGATTGATAAGGGGATCAAAGGTTAGGGGTAAAGGTGGGAGAATGGGGTTGAGAAACTTATCAATCAGCCATGATTGAAACAGACTCAATGGGCCAAATGGCCTAATTTTGCTCCTATATCTTGTGGTCTTGCCTCTGAGTCACATTGATTTAAATATCACTCACGAATTTTGACCGTGTAATCTAGGCTGGCACCTCAGTGCAGTGCCGAAGGGGTACGGAACTCTTGGAAATGTTGCTCATCAGATTAAACTGTGGCCCCGTCTGCCACCCTCAGGTAGACATCAAAGTACCCATGGCGCTATTGGAAGAAGAGCGTAGGAGTATTCTCCAGTGGCTGACCAACATTTATCCATCAACCTACTACACTAAAACAAATTAGCTGATCATTACCTTTTTACTGTTTAAGGGCGTCTTATTTCCTCCAGTGATGATTACACTGCAAACATACGTCATTGGCTGTAAAACACTTTTGGAACATCTTGAGATTGTGAAAGGCACTGTGTGAATAATTGCAAATTCAGAAACTGCAACACCAGGCTCTGTAATGCTGCAGGTGCTGCCCCAATTGAAGTTAAAGTTTTAAAGTTTATTTATTAGTGTCACAAGTAGGCTTACATTAACACCGCCATGAAGTTGCTGTGAAAATCCCATAGTCACCACACTCCAGTGCCTGTTCAGGTACACTGAGGGAGAATTTAGCATGGCCAATGCACCTAACCAGCGCGTCTTTCAGACTGTGGGAGGAAACCAGGGCACTCGGAAGAAACCCATGCAGCACAGAGAGAACCTCCTGTGAACTCCTAATGGGAAGAAGACTGAGAACTCAACTCCCTACTCTCCCACATACACTCATTCCACACGTACAAGCTGATAACTTGGACAAAGTGAGAAAGAGGATGAGTATCAGTCCAGCCAAATGTGGAACAAAAGTTATTTATTAGTCACAAGTAGACTTACATTAACACTGCAATGGAGTTACTGTGAAAATCCCCTAGTTGCCACACTCCAGTGTCTGTTTGGGTACACTGAGGAAGAATTTAGCATGGCCAATGCACCTAATCAGCACATCTAATAGCATCTGGAACACTTGTGGCAATCTGTGCGACTGCCCTGGGCAACTGGGTGTTGTGTGGGTCTGTCGTGAGTGCATCAGGTGCTTGCCAAGTGGGCAGATTGTGACATCAATCAGCTTGTAAAATGATTTGGCTCCAATCTCCCAATTTGCATCATGTAGATTTGGTTAACAGCCTCTTTTCATCACTTGCTGCTGAGTTGCACGAGAATAACCATCTAATATCTAGGTGAGGTGCCTTTGACTGACTTTCTTGAATACAATGTTGTGTTCTTGGAGGAGTTCTGCTTACCTTTTGAATTTCTGAAGGAGTGGTGCTGAATCCTAATGCGGAAATAAGGAGGGTTTTCTGACCTGTCATGAGAAACCTGCTTTTGTGGCCATCCCTCTTGGGCTATGACATAACATGGAAGCAGAGTCCAGGCAGCAGAGAGAGGAAGCAATGCACAGACAGAGGAAGAGAAGGGCCATCGATAGAAGATGCAATCCTCCAAAGGGACTTTAGGGACCTATCGTCCCAACTCCACCTCAGCTGGGGGCAGTTTCCAAGGCACCTAGATTTCAACAAAGAAGTGGGCATTGAATCGTGCCAACTTCTGCCAGCCAACATGCAACAGCACGTTGGCACAGTGGTTAGCATTGCTGCCCCACAGCGCCAAGGACCCGGGTTCGATTCCAACTTTGGGTGACTGTCTGTGTGGAGTTTGCACATTCTCCCCGTGTCTGCGTGGATTTCCTCCGGGTGCTCTGGTTTCCTCCCAGAAACCAAAGATGTGCGGGTTAAGTTGATTGGCCATGCTAAAATTGCCCCTTAGTGTCCCAAGATGCGTGGGTTAGAGGAATTAGTGAGATAAATGCATGGGATGAAGGGGATAGGGCTGGGGATGGACCTGGGTGGAATGCTCTTTCGGAGAGTCAGTGCAGACTTGATGGGCCAAATAGCCCCCTCCTGTACTGTAAGGATTCCTATTCTATTCTATTCTAGTAGCCTTTAATGTCATCATCTGTCTAAATTTCTACACCAGTGTCCAGGTGGGAGCAGTCAACAGCGACAACATCTGTGAATTTTCTGATCTTTGCGACTTCAGGGAGGACACTAAAGCCTTCTTTTGAAGGAAAGGCTCCTTTATCATCTTAATGTCCAGAGAGAATCAGGGGAGAGGCACCATGTGGATTTGTCTGCTTTACTAACCTCAGTTAAAGCCGGCCCATTTACATTCCAAACCTTTGGAATTCTTTATCCCAGCAAGCTGAGGAGGCCGTGCCCTTGAACACCTTCAAGACTAAGATTGGTAGGTTTTTAATCAGTCGGGGAATTAATGCCCCTCCTGTTCCTATTTCTTATGGTCAGACTCCAGCTCATGTGGAACTGGCTGCAGTCCAGCAGTGACCACCATTCCCAGTGGCACTGCAGGGACTGGAGCACTGCTGATAGACCAGCAGCACTTAAAGATGGGAATCCACCATGTGTGGCAGCTACCAGCCAACCAACCGTAAAATCCTGTTGTGGTTTCCCAGGCTGGCAGAAGGTGGACTCACCCCCAAATTTTCAGCCATTGGAGGGTTCGGAGGAGGTGGGGGGAAATGGGACACTGCCTCCATAAAAAGTTCAGCCCAGTTCAGGATCCATCTATTGACTGTTGACACTAAATCTACTTCACAAACACTTCCCTTGACATACTCACAGTCTCTGGTACATCACACTGCTTATCTGACATCCAGTTCCAGAAATTTCCAAAACTCAATATTGAAAAAATCAGAGAGTTTGGCTTCAATGCCGCAAACTGTATCCCAGATCCACTAATTCTCCCTAGCAATTATCTGAGACTAAACTAGGCCATTTGCAAACTTCGTTTTGCATTTGGCGCCAAGATGAGCTTCCAACCACATACCTGCTCCAATATAAAAACTACCTCAGCCCCTTGCTATACTCCTTATACACTTATGACTGTGAGGCCAAATTCCATTCCAGGAAAGAGTTAGAGAATCTAGAAATGGTGCGACAACAATAATCTCTCCCTCAATGTCAGTAAAAGGAAGGAGATCATCATCAACTCAAGGAAACGTAGTGGAGGACATGCCCCTGTCTACATTAATGGTGAAGAAGTAGAAATGGTGGAGAGCTTCAGGTTTCGAGGTGTCCAGATCACCAACAACCTCTCCTGGTCCCTCCATGCTGACGCTATAGTCAAGAAAGCCCACCAACATCTCTACTTTCTCAGGAGACTAAAGAAATTCAGCATCTCTGCTATGACTCCACCAATTTTTACAGATGCACCATCGAAAGCATCCTTTCTGGTTGTACCACAGCTTGGTATGGTTCTTGCTCTGACCAAGACCACAAGAAACTACAAAGGGTGGTGAATGTAGCCCAGTCCATCATGCAAACCAACCTCCCATCCATTGACTCTGTCTACACTTCCTGCTGCCTTGGAAAAGCAGCCAGCATAATCAAGGATCCCACGCACCCTGGACATATTCTCTTCCACCTTCTTCTGCCTGGAAAAAGATACAAAGTCTGAGATCACGTACCAACCGACTCAAGAACATCTTCTTCCCTGCTGCCATCAGACTTTTGAATGGACCTACCATATATTAAGCTAATCTTTCTCTACGCCCTAGCTATGACTGTAACAATATATTCTGCACCCCCTTCTATCCTTCTCCCCTATGTACTCAAGAATGGTATGTTTTGTCTGTATAGCGCACAAAAAAGAATACTTCTAACTATATCCCAATACATGTCACAATAATAAATCAAATCAAATCAAAATATTTCCAAGTCAGGATGTTGAGTGGCTTGGAACGGAAATTCCCCATGGTGGTGTTCCCAGATATCTGTTGCACTTGTCCTTCTAGATTGTAGTTATGGGATTGGAAGGTGCTGCCTAAGGATGAGGTGAGTTGCTGCAATGCATTTTGTAGATAGTACACACTGCTGCCACAGTTCATTGGTGGGGGAGGAATTGAATGTTTGTGGAAGGGGGAGCAATCAAGCGGGATGCTTTGTCCTGTATGATATTAAGCTTCTTGAGTTGAACTCATCCTGGCAATGGAGAGCATTCCATCACACTCCCGACATGTGCCTTGTAGAGGTTGGACAGACTTTGGGGAGTCAGGAAGTGCGTTACTCACCGCAGGATTCCTACATTTGACCTGCTCTGATAGCTACAGTATTTATAAGACTAGTCCACTTCTTGTCAATTGTAACCCCAATGATGTTGATAGTTTGGATTCAGCTATGGTAATGCCATTGAATGTCAAGGGGCGATGGTTAGATCCTCTCTTGTTGTAGATGGTCATTGTCTGGCACTTGTGTGGCATAAATGTTACTTGACACTTGTTAGCCCAAGCCTGAATATTTTCCAGGTCTTGCTGCATTTGGATATGAACTACTTGAGTACCTGAGGAGTTGCGAATGAAACTGAACATTGTGCAGTCATTAGCGAATATCCCCACTTCTGAGCTTATGGTGAAATATGGGTGTATGTGGAAAAAGAGTCACTTGCTATATTTTCTGAATATGTCTCATACAAAACAACAAATATACTGTGTTATCTTCTATTATAGGTTAATATCCCTGAAACAGTTTTAATCTCTGATATGTCAGGATTTACTGTTTAGATTTACTGACATGGAGGATAATTCTAACTTAATCACAGTAGGGAAGAAGCAACATTCAGTCTCTTGCACGGAGCAACATTGGACATTTTCTTGCATCCAGCCAATGGAAAGATAGTAGGGACTTCCTCTCCCTCCAGCCCACTGCCACCACTTACCTGCTTTGGCTTTCAGTTGAGATAATGGAAACTGTAAAGGGTTAGGAGAGATTTTATCAGTCTTTGGGGCTCTTCTGCCATTTTTAATTTGGCTCCTGCCTCTTCTGGTGCTGCCTTAGAACAAATGGACTTCCTTTTCCCTTCTACAACAGGGATACTTCCAAGATTATCCCAGAATCTCCAGGAATAACAAACTCCTGGTCTATGCTGTGAGCAACCTGGGAGAAAAATCATTGTGATGTTAAAAAGAGTTTATTTTCTACTTTCTTTGAATCCTCTCACTTACAATTACAACAATATTGAAGATGGCCAAAGAGGCTGTTTGATTGGACAGGGCTGTTGAAGGCTGGAAAAGCCAAAACCTTCAGAAGGTGTCCAGCCAGAGTTTGCAATCTGCGATGACAAAGACAATGGATGTTTAACCTTCTGTCTGGATGCTGAGTTGCTGCTGCAATTCTCACAATGTTAACAGTCTACAGATTTAGTCATTAGACATTGACAGACAAGCTTTAAGTATAGAGTTATAGAAATTTACAGCATGGAAACAGGCCCTTCGGTCCAACTTGTCCATGCCACCCAATTTTTACCACTAAGCTAGACCCAATTGCCTGCATTTGGCCCATATCTCTCTATACCCATCTTACCCATGTAACTATCTAAAAGCTTTTTAAAAGACAAAATTGTACCCGCCTCTACTACTACCTTTGGCAGCTCATTCCAGACACTCACCACCCTCTGTGTGAAAAATTGCCCCTCTGGATCCTTTTGTGTCTCTCCCCTCTCACCTTAAACCTATGCCCTCTAGTTTTAGATTCCCCTACCTTTGGGAAAATATGTTGACTTTCTAGCTGATCTATGCCCCTCATTATTTTATAGACCTCTATAAGATCACCCCTAAGCCTCCTATGCTCTAGGGAAAAAAGTCCCAGTCTATCCAGCCTCTCCTTAAAACTCAAACCATCAAGTCCCGGTAGCATCCTAGTAAATCTTTTCTGCACTCTTTCTAGTTTAATAATATCCTTTCTCTAATAGGGTGACTAGGACTGTACACAGTATTACAAGTGTGGCCTTACTAATGTCTTGTACAATTTCAACAAGACGCCCCAACTACTGTATTCAATGTTCTGACCAATGTTCTGACCAGTATGTTGCCTGGAAATTCATGCAACACAACATATTGGGCAGAAATTTCCCGCCATTCAATCCGGCGGGATTTTCTGGTCCTGCTGCAGTGAGCGGAGATTTGGCTGAGCGCCAAATTCTCCATCCTTGATTGAAGCGGCAGCGGGACGTGGACGGCCGATAAGATCATGCCCATTGTTTGAGAGAAGCAGATTACTTTTCAGAATCATACTGTGGGTCTATTCCAGACACCTTGACATCTTTTAAGGAGCATTACGCTTGTGTTGACAAATGGCATTGTTGTCAGAATGTGGAGATGCCGGCGTTGGACTACTGGTGTGGCTTTTGCTACTAAATAAATCTGTTGGACTTTAACCTGGTGTTGTTAAACTTCTTACATTGTTGTCAGACCCAGCATGCTGTGCTTACTGGAAGGACAGGATCGCTAAGTTACAAATATTGAAACCAAAGCGGCAGAGTTAACAGGGAAAATAACTGAAATGAAAATAGCAAAGAGAATTATTTCACAACGGCCTTGGTTAACGATCCAAGGCGGTGTGTCATCTGTTTAGACAGAACAATAGCACACCTTAAAATATCGCAGCATTTGCCCACAATCCTTTCACCTATGTGTTTGATTTACCTCTGTTGAATTACGGGATAATATCTGAAGAGATTATAAAATGTTAACAGTTTTACATATTTTGTTTCCATTAGCTTTGACAAGCTACATGTGTCAGGATGCCATCTAAGTGCAATAGTCCAGTATGACTGTGATTAAAATATGCCAAAATAATACTTAATGTAAAATTTTTTGATTTGCCTTTTCAAATGAATTGTATGGCTGAGGTTTCGACTATTTCAGCAAGTCTCTGTTTCATCAAGAATGCAAAGATTTACTGAAAACAACACACACAGTCATAAATCATTTTCAAACAGTGCTTTCACACCCTGCCACAGACAGACAGGACCCACTAATTACTCTGCCTCAAATGCCTGCTGAGTTCTCATTCTGACAACACATTAAAAAATAATTACAAAGTTGGCCTTTAATGGAATTAGTCCCTTGCCAGAGAAGCACATTAGCTTCATTTACAAGTTTAATATTTCTGACAGTGCTGCTCATACAATAAGAGAATGTACAGTCATTAATTAGTAATACACAAGCAATCTACTTGGCTTTTCTAGGTGAGCTGAGTGTCTAGCATGCATGTAAATACATCACTGTATTTAGGAATCATCAAGCTACTGAGAAACCTACACATAGCTTCTGCTTTCTTAATGTGGAGTGCAAACTGGGGGTGTGATGGACAGTATATATTGGCTCTTTTACTGCCCATAATCAACATGTTTTGTATTGGGAAAAGATGTATCAGTTCTTAACTTTTCAGTGCGTATTCCAATTAAATAATTCAGCATCAAGCTTTCATGAGTTTAGAATAAAGAAGATAATTTTATTCCCACACACTTACCTCGAATTAATGCAGTGTCATACACTAGGTCTCAAGTACATACCCGCAAAGACTAGATACAGATAACGATAGAATCATAGAATCCCTACAGTGCAGAATGAGGCCATTTGACCCATCGAACCTGCATTGGCAATGAGTCTACTCCCGTAACCCCACCTATTTACCCTTTGACACTAAGGGGAAATTTAGCATGGCCAATCGATCTAACCCGCAGATCTTTGGAGTGCAGAAGGAAACTGGAGCACCCAGAGAAAACCCATGCAGACACGGGGAGAATGTGCAAACTCCACACAGACAGTCACCGAAGGCCGGAATTGAACCCGGGTCTCTGGCGCGATGAGGCAGCAGTGCTAACCACTGTGACACCGTGCTTCCTTTTGTGTGCTTTTACAGACTATAGTTAATTCAGTTTCTGATTTACAATTTCTGGTCTCCCACATGTTAGACCTACGGTTTTCTGAATGGTTTTGGTCAGTTAAAGTTCAAGTGAGGGTCTTGTAAAGTGAAGAGTTGACAGCAGGTTTCTAGTAATCAAATATCTAGGAGATTAGGCCACAGATGAACTTTGAAACTGGATTCAGTATTTCAGTGCTTGGTGACTTGCAGCTAGTTTCAGCGTCTGGTCTTCAGACTGGCTGACAACTGATTGTTCTAAAAACATGGAAATGGCACCATCTTTCTCTGCAGCTTTTGTTTTGTCAATGTTCTTATGTAGTCTGCTCAGGTCTCCTCTCACTCTTGGGATAATAAAGGATCTCAGTATCAGAAGCCAGTTTCAGTCACATGGTTAGCAGCCCACCTAGAATGGCTTCAAAACTAAAACAAGCCATTGATATAAAATAGGAGGTAGATGGTGGACTTAACTGGCAAATAACGGATCTCATCAGCTCCCCTTTTGCTGAATTACAAACCCAAAGGCATAACAGGTGAGATTCCCCGGTCTCCCAGCCACGTGTTTCTCGCCGGTGGGAGGTGACGCATTGTTTGCTAGCGGTGGAATTCTCTGGTCCCTCCGCTGTCAATGGGAATTCCCATTTACGTCACTCCATGCTGGCGGGAAACCCAAGGGTGGGGATGCACTGCCAGTGGGACCGGAGAATCCCGCTGGCGTGAATGGCTGGAGAATTCCAGCCAATGTCTATGTGCCCACTCACTGTGTTTTGAATAATCTGCGAACAATGGCAGATGTGAACTCCACAAATAACATTCACCTTGGTCTGTCCATGGGAGTCCCCCAACCATGGTTATTCAATTCAGAACATTCCGGAAGCTTGATAGTCTGTGTTGAATATGTAAGGGTCACCTCACGCCTTGGCAGCCATCTTAACTGTTCATCAGTGTCCATTTTGAACAAATAAAATTACAATTCCAGAAGCTTTTATACAAAACTCAATCCTCGTGCAAAGTTATGACTGTGACATGTCGCCACTCAGCGCAACAGAGGGAATCACTCATTTAACTCATGACTTTTAGATGCAATCAGAGCAAGGGAAGAGGTCCCTCAATTGTGACTATGGCTATTATTGCACTTTAACTAGCAGGCACGATGGGTGGAATTCTCCCATGGCTCTGCTTGCAGGTTCAGTGCTGGCAGGGGGAAGAATTTGGCAGGAATGCAAAAACTGTTTTCATGCTGGAATAAATTTCTTACGGTACATTCCGCTGGCGCCCCACGGCAGATCTGAAAACCTGCTGGTGGCTGATGTGAAACTGATTTGTGCAAAAGCAAAATACTGCGGATGCTGGAATCTGAAACAAAAACAGAAAATGCTAGAAAATCCCAGGAGGTCTGATAGCATCTGTGGAGAGAGAATAGAGCCAACGTTTCGAGTCTGGATGACTTTTAGTCAGAGCTGAGAATAAAGAAGATCAGAAAAGATTTATACTATGAGGATGGGAGAGGGTGGGGCTGCAATTGGACAAAGAGAATGTAAATGAGGATGAAGAAGGCTGAGAAGCTGCTGGAAGTGTCCGTTAAGTGGTCAGAACGCGTGAATGGCAGAACACAGGTACAGATGGTCAAAGCAGTGGCTCTGAAAGGGGGGAAGGGACTGGGAGGTGGGATGGGGGGTAAGGGAGGGGGCAAAAAGGAGAGCGGGAATGAAGAAGCGGAAAAATGGAAGTGAGAAAGATAAAAATGGATGAATGAGATGAAAAGAAGAAACAGAATGAAATAAAATAAATGGAAATGGGGTAAAGGTGGAAGGGAGAGTTCATGCTCTGAAGTTGTTGAACTCAATATTCAGTCTGGACCCCCCTCTTTCAGGGCAACTGCCTTAACCATCTATATCCCTGTTCTGCCATTCACACATTCTGTTCACCTCATGGACACTTTTAGCACCTTTCTTCATCCTCATTTATATTCCGCTTGTCCCATTACAGCAACCCCCCCACCCTCATCGTATAAATCTCTTCTGATTCGCTTTGCTCTCAGCTCTGATGAAAGGTCATCCAGATTCGAAACGTTGGCTCTATTCTCTCTCCGCAGATGCTGTCAGACCTGCTGAGATTTTCCAGAATGTTCTATTTTTGAAACCGATTCATATTCCGCTAATCTGATGCAGCTGAAGCCCAGCCAGAATCTTCCACCCACCTCCAATTCTCCGCGACGCCAGTGGGAAAACACACAGGTGCAAAACACACCTGGAACAAATGTGAGGGCTCACCCAAACAATGCCTAAGGCTCCCTGGGATAGAAGCCACTAGCAACCCTGGAACATTACAGCAGTGAGTGGGGGAAGCATCTACAGGTGGACCTTCTAGATTCAGTGTCTTGGAGAGGGTCATCTTACAGTTGCAGAGTGTTCCCAGAAAGCCATCTCCATTTTCAGAAGGTCCATCTTCTTTCTTGACTAGGTCAGTGATGTTGAGCATCTTTTCAGTATGGTACGGGTTAGGGTGGTGGACCACATGCCATCAGGCCCGCCCTGCCACGGAATATGGCACAAAACACCCAGTTGCATCATTCATGAGGTTGAGGCCAAAAGATTATGACATGCTTTCCCAAGGGCCTCTGGGAAACACTGCATGATCCCATCTCCGCCATGGGACTCAGTCCCAGATGGGAGAATTCTGACCTAACATGCCAGCATAGGCCACTTGTAAAGTTTTCATAGGAGAATCACATTTGACTTGAAACTTTAGCTCTCTTCCTCTTTCCATAGATGTTGCCAGTCCTGCTGTGTTTTTCCAGCACTTCCTGTTTTTATTGCAGACTTCCAGCATATGCAGTATTTTGCATTTATTGTAAAACTTCTTGTTGCTTGTCCGACTTTGATAGCCTTCCAGCCCGGACTTGGCCTGCAGGATGATCTGGAATGACGTGGCAAGGATTGTAGTGATAACCACCAGGTTCTACGTATGAGCTAAAGTGAATGGTTAACATTGCTCAGGAGTGCTGTAGACCCACCTAACTCGAGTATCACATTGCAAAGTCTGCTGCAAAAAAGTCTACTCAAATCCAATTCCCAGTATCATGTGTCTCTGTTTGGAGACATCTAGACCGCAAAGAGACGCAGCTTACTTCTCCATTCCCAAAGAGGTTGATCATTAGATAATTTACCTGAATGCATTTTCATCCTTATTAGGCATACAACAGATATCCTTCTCTGGTGTTACACTGGCAAGCAGCACCATTTGTCAGGACATGTGTGATTACAAGTAAGAGAGAAAATGACAGACCAACCAGAAATATGCCATGTTCATCAGACTTCAGCTCAGCAGGAACTAATGTTTTGAGACAGAAAAAAACATGAATAAAATGTACATTGTCAGTCTTTTTTTCTCAGTTTTCTTTCAAGGCGATAGATGTTCATTTTAGGAAGCAGTGTTCTTTCCATTTCATGAACTCAGTGGTAAATCACATTGGTATACCAACCAGTTGTAGAGTTAAGCTTCATCAACTCTTCCACAGCAAAACGCCTTTGCTGCAATCTCGAAAGAGATGTTTTATTACATCAGGTTGACATTTATTGCTCTCAACATCAGAGTGAGATTGCAACTTCGGGCAGTTTTGTGCTGTGGGGCCAGTGTCCATTGCAATCTGGATTGAAACTGTCCAAACCCATTCCAGTGACAACCCTTACACCAACAGAGTGAGGAAACTCCCAATTCAATCAGCTTGGACCCATTGCACGACTCAACTACCCTATGAAATGGCTGGAATTTTACCCAAAATTGGTGGCTCCGTGCCCCCGGCTGAAATATCAGTGTTGAGCCCGTCTCCGTTTGGCCAAGTTAGCCCTGCACTGATTTTACTGTCATCAGGCCATTGGCTCAGGATGAGACATCTGCCCCCATCTTGGTGGAAGTCCCGCCTCCAAGAGATGCATGGCCAGTCATTTGGCTGGCTGCTCTCTGGTTCAAAGTGATCAGGACCTCATTGCTGGGCATGTTGGCTTGGGAGAGGACTCTGTCGTTGGATGATCTGTCTTGCCAGAGGATTGGGAAGATATATTAATTTGTTTCAGTTGGGCCGGAGTGAGTGGGCAGTAAGGATGCCTCCACCTGCCAATGCACTCCAGTTTGGGGAGGATTGGAAGTGGAATTTTCCAAAAAAATGGCAAAAAGTGTCAGGTTCTGACTGAAAGTTTCCCTCTAGAAGCACAGCCAGATTTTCTCATCAGATCTTCCAACACTCCATCAAAAAGAAATCAGGGGACGTGGATTGTGCCATCGTTCTGGTGGGGGCAGGGTCTGACAGAGCCAGCGAGGCCGGCTCAAAGAGATCAGGGCGCCATTTTGAAAATGGGCTTTGATCTGTTAAAATAATCAACTCCCTCCCTCGGTGCAACCACCCCCCCACCACGGAAATATCAATACACACTCTCCCCACTCTCCTCCCCACCCCCCCCCCCCCCCCCCCCCCACCACGCTGCCTGGGTGCCAAGGACCAATGCCCAGTTTTGGCCCTCAAGCCTTGGGGCTGCTCGGCACCTCTGCGCCCCTGGCGTGTCATCTGAACTGGTTTTAGTTTCTGAACATTAGTAGTGAATTGTGTCAGCTGCGGAGGGTGGGAGCATTCCACGAGCTATATGATACATCACAAAGCTGTATAATCATATTTAAATTGATTTAAATCTATGCAGATCAGGTATGCTGATATATATTCTGATCTCACTGACATAATCCCATTTTGCCCTTCTGACAAGAGTTGGTGGCCACAATGGGATTTGCACCCGTAGTGACAGGACCTGAAAAATCTCGCCCAAGTTCTATTCTCAGCAAGAGCTGTTCTGAAGTATTTTTTAAAATTCATTTATGGGATGCGGGTGTTGCTGGCTCGGCCAGCGATTATTGCCCAAACCTTGCTGCCCTTCTGAAGGTCACCACCTGCCTTCTTGAGCTGCCTTCTTGAACTGCTGCAGCCCCCGAGGTGCAGACACACCCAGAGTGCTGTCAGGGAGGGAAATTCCAGGATTTTGATTCAGTGACAGTGAAGGAACAGCAATATGTTTCCAAGTCAGGATGGCAAGTGACTTGGAAGGGAAATTCCAGGTGGTGGTGTTCCCAGGCATCTGCTGTCTTTGTCCTTCGGGCTGGTAGTGGGTGAGCATTTGGAAGAAGCTGCCGAAGGATCCTTGGTGAGTTGCTGCAGTGCACCTTGTAGATGGTACACACTGCTTCCACTGTTCGTCAGTAATGGAGAGATTGGATGTTTGTGGAAGTGATAGCAATCAAGCGGGTTGCTTTGTCCTGGATGGTGTCGAGCTTCTTGAGTGTTATTGGAGCTGCACCCATCCAGACAAGTGGAGAGTATTCCATCACTCTCCTGAGTTGTGCCTTGTAGATTACATTGACTGCAGGTGACTCTGGGTCCACATCATTTCACAGCTACTTTGAATGCAAACCTTTATTTCAAACTCATATTCTAAATTTACACTGAGGTAGAATTTTCACAGGATTCTCCCAATACTCCTGCCATAACTTTTCAAATCATGATGTGGAGATGCCGGCGTTGGACTGGGGTAAGCACAGTAAGAAGTCTCACAACACCAGGTTAAAGTCCAACAGGTTTATTTGGAACCACGAGCTTTCGGGGCACTGCGCCTTCCTCGGATGATTAAAAGGATCAGGGAAATTGGGTAAAGGATCCTATGGATTTCAGAGAGAGGTTGGGGGAGTCTGTCGGGAAAACTCTATCTCAGTATGTTTGCATTCCTGCAATTTATTTCGATGACATTGATGATTGTGATGGTGAACTGCAATGCTTTGTGCTATTAGTTTATTGGTTTTTCTATTTGTACTGCTATTTTAAAATGGGCTTACTTCACAATTCACACAATTTTCTCTTGATTCTGAAGAATGGTGTTATATTGAAAGAGGACCCTATTGCCTGCTGCAATAAAAGGGGAAATCTAAACCATCATTCAGGGTGATGTTGGATGAAACTTCATAATGTCATCAACCCTTAAAATGATTGCCTGCAATTCCTTTGCGGCACAGTGGCACAGTGGTTAGCACTGCTGCCTCACAGCGCCAAGGATCCGGGTTCGATTCCCGGCTTGAGTCAATATCTGTGTGGAGTTTGCACATCTTCCCCGTGTCTGTGTGAGTTTCCTCTGGATGCTCTGGTTTCCACCCACAGTCTGAAAGACATGCTGGTTAGGTGCATTGGCCGTGCTAAATTCTCCCTCAGTGTACCCGAACAGGTGCCGGATTGTGGCAACTAGGGGATTTTTGCAGTGTTAATGTAAGCCTACTTGTGACACTAATAAAAAAAACTTTAAAAACTTCAATCGATAGTGGGAAAGCAGGAAACAGTGCAACAAGTGGTGAGAAAAGGAAATGTTCTGTGCCTCCATTAATTAACACCACTGGAATCATTTGCTCACTACAAACTTCACCTACTTGTACATCATAGAATCATAGAATCCCTACAGTGCAGAAGGAGGCCATTTGGCCCAATGAGCCTGCACCAACAACAATTCCACCCAGGCCCTATCCCCATATATTTATCCTGCTCATCCCCCTGACAGTAAGAGTCAATCAACCTAACCCGCACATCTTTGGACTGTGGGAGGAAACCAGTGGAAACCCACGCAGACACGGGGAGAACGTGCAGACTCTGCACAGACAGTGACCCGAGGCCGGAATGGAACCAGGTTCCTGAAGCTGTGAGGCAGCAGTGCTAACAACTGTGCCACTATGCCTCCCTAACTCGAATAATGTTAAAAGCAGGGACAAATGGGCAAAATCAGAGACACTTTGGTATACAATGTGCAGCGGCATGAATATTCAAATAATCATTCTCATTCTCATGTTATTATTTATATGTTAATGAGTTTAATACATAATTGCAAATCCAAGAGCTGCTCAAGGGAATTTCGGCCTGGTCTGTGTTTGATTTATATTTTCCTGGCTTCCAAACCAGAGGGACTAACAATTTTTCTTCACATCACATACCTTAAATTATGTACCATCGAAAAAAAAATCCCTCTGACAGAAATCAAACTTTAAATGTCAAGCTAGCTCCACCTCCCAAGTCCTCAACCGTAACGCAGAGCAAGAGCATTTAAGCATGGAGGAGATAGAGGCATCACATTTAAAACAGGAGGATTAGGACTCTGCTTCAGGACGGGCACAGCACATTATGAGCACAGCACATCACGAGTACAGCACATTATGGGAAGGAGATGGTGGTATTAACGTCAGACTATTAATCCAGAAACTCAGCTAATGTTCTGGGGACCTGGGTTCGAATCCCGCCACAGCAGATGGTAGAATCTGGAATTAAGAATCTACTGATGACCATGAAACCATTGCCGATTGTCGGAAAAACCCATCTGTGTCACTAATGTCCTTTAGGAAAGGAAATCTGCCATCCTTTCCTGGTCTGGTCTACACGTGACTCCAGAACCACAGCAATGTGGTTGACTCTCAATTGCTGTCTGAAATGGAGGGCAGTTAGGGATGGGCAATAAATGCTGGCCAGCCAGCAACGCCCATGAAGGAATAAAAAAAACTGGACTTCTCTTAACAAATTATTTGCAGGCCCAAATCATTGAGAGATGTCCTCCTGCAGAAAGTATAGGTATTATAAGTATTATAAGTATCGTAAGTATTAATTAAAAAAATGACGAAAGTTCAGATGGTTAACCTTTTCCCACCCTAAACTTTGCTTTGTGGATTGTAATTAGCCAACCTTCCAACTGACATTCTAGGATTAATAATACATTTTATATGACTATTGAATAATGGCAGATCATTAAATCAGTGTGGGAGGTCCAACACTTTAGTATTGAGTTATAAAAATTTGATTACTGCCAGTTATTACAAAGTTCATAGGAATAATTAAATCAGTTAATATAAAACCATCCAGACTCACATCTATGATGATTGCTGCCTTTGCTAGTTCTTGCTTCGGTTTGTTTTATCTTGACCTACTTTGAATTGCTGTAAATACTATGGGGCTAATTCTGCCAATCTCCATTTCCAGCAGGAACATGTACTCCCTGGGAGTGGGAAATCAGGGTTCCAGTCACCCATTTAACAGACCGCACTCTCAAGTTGACTTCTTTGATGCATGAGGAGCGTTTGAGGACTTTGGGTCTGTACTCGATGGAGATTAGAAGGTTGAGTGGGAGGATCTCATTGAAGCTTATCGAATATTAAAAGGCCTGGATAGAGTGGACGTGGAGAAGGTGTTTCCCATTAGTTGGAGAGACTAGGATTCGAGGGCACAGCCTCAAAGTAAAAAGAAGGCCATTTAGAACCAAGATGAGGAGGAATTTCTTCGACCAGAGGGTCGAGAATCTGTGGAATTCAATGCCACAGGAGGCTGTGGAGGCCAGGTCATTGAGTATATTTAAGACAGAGATAGATAGATTCTTGATTGGTAAGGGGATCAAAGGTCACAGGGAAAAGGCGGGAGAATGGGGTTGAGAAACCTATCAGCAATGATCGAATGGCAGAGCGATGGGCCGAAAGGCCTAATTCGGCTCCTATATCTATGGTCTTTAGGTCTTCATTGGAAGAAGGCAAAATAAGTCACCTTCTTATCTCCTTTTTTGTGTATTGCTTCTTTTACTTTAAAAATGTCTCTTAAATTAAAGGAGTAATTATACTTTCCTGGCATTTTGTTAACTATTCTTCCCTTACAGGAACAGGTTTTGATGCAAACATCGGGCCTGTTTTATACTGGAGGCATCGAGTGGCACCTGCCTTTACTTAGGCTTGTCCTGCCCCCACCCGGCTCTCAAACAGCACCCACAAAGTTGCAGAAAGTGCCGAAGCTGGTAACAGCACGGGGGTGGGCAGCGGGGGTGGGAGTGGGGGGGGGGGGGGGAGTGGGGGGGCGGGGGGGGGGGTGGGAGTGGGGGGCGGGGGGTGGTGCAACAGAGCACCACAGTCCCAAATCAACAGGGCAACTAACAGGATATCTCCTTAACTAATGAGAATTAAAGAGTGGGGGGAAGTAGACAGCTGGAGGATGGAGGAGGAAGACGAATCAAAGGGATGAATTTAATATCAAATCGGGCATCAGAAATAAAGGGAAATAAATAGAGAGAGAGACAGAAAGGAAAAGTAAAAGGTAATTACAATTTGACATTTTTAAAACCTCAAAAAATTCAACACCTCAAGGAATGAGACTCCACGAAGGCGATTCTCTCAGCCCGCTGTGCTGCTCGGGCTGGGAGACATCAGCGGCGGCCATTTTGCGGACTTCCTGCTGGGCCTCCGTGCATCTCCGAAGATACATTTTTTGGCGTCATCAGCCCCAAGCTGGAATTCAACACGGGACTGATTATCATATGGAAATGTCATTCAAATTGACATTTCCATATGATTAGCAGGCCTGGGAGCGAATTCTCCGGGCCCGCTAGCGTCTCCCCCCGACACCCGCCCAGAGTGGTTCCCTCCAGCGGCGTTTACGACTGCTTCCCACTGATGGGGAACAGAGTTCCAACCCCAATGGAGGGAATAGAGGCCATTGAGTTCCCCCCAAGGAGGTTGAGGGTACGGGGGGGGGTGCCCTTGGGCAGTGCTAGCCTGGCAGTGCCAGCTTGGTACCCTGGCACAGCAAAGGGCAAACTGGCAATATCCACCAGGCACCCTTAGCACTGCCCACCAGGCACTGGGCAGTGCCAAGGGGATGGGGCCTGCTGGGGGGGATATTGGAGGGACGATTGGCGGGGGGGAATGACCCACTGCCACTCTGCAACAGGATCGGTGGGGGAGGGAGTGAGGGTGATCAGGACTAGTCATCCGGGTGGGGGGGTGGGGGCGGGCAGAGGGGGGGGGGCGGTCAGGGCTGCGGGGAGCCGGGAGGGAGCTGGGGCTGGTCATCGGGAGAGGGGAGGTTGGGACTGTCAGGGAGGAACATCAGGGCTGACGGGGAGAGGAGGACATGGGGGCTGATCATTGGGATCAGGGGGCGGGGTCGGGACTGTCCGAGGGTGGGTCAGGGAGATCGGGGCTGGTCGGGGGACTCAGAGAGTAGGGGTGTCAGAAAGCCAGCGATGGGGAATTGCGGGGCTGGCAAGCAATCTGGAGGCCGTCAATAGGGGACCACTGCACATGAGTCGATCTCGGTGCTGACAGACCGGTGCATGTGCAGTGGCCGGCTCAGCACTGTGCTGCCAGTCTCTCGGGAGGGAATAGGCCCCGCCCCTACTTTCCAGAGGGAATTCCGCTAAGGCACTCTGTGATGCACAGAATGCCTTAGAATCACTTTGGTAAGTAAGCTGAAAAAAGGGTGGGATTTACTCCCATTTTCTCGCACGTTGGGAACTTAGAATTTTTTTGGGAGAATCCCAGCCCAGGCCTGGGACAGCCAGCAAGGTTGATTGGCGGTAGTTAAAGGAAGAACAATTTGCATTACCCGGGGAGGGGTTCCCCAGCCGTTCACGCCAGCGGGATTCTCCCATCCCCCCTTCAGTGAACAGAGATTCGGCTGAGCGCCAAATTCTCTGTCCTCTCTGACAGTGGCGGAGGGGTGTATAAAGCCGGAGAAGTCCACTCCTGATGTTTTACACAACCACAGGACATTCCCAAAGGACTTCACTGCCAGGTAAGTATTTTTGAAGCGTTGGCATTGTTGTCATGTTGGAAAGCCAATTTGTACATACTAAACTTCCACAAGTGGCACGGTGGCGCAGTGTCTCACAGCGCCAGGGGCCCAGGTTCAATTCTGGCCTCGGGGGACTGTCGGTGTGGAGTTTGCACATTCTCCCTGTGTCTGCGTGGGTTTCCTCCGGGTGCTCCTCCCACAGTCCAAAGATGTGCAGGTTAGGTTGATTGGCCATGATAAATTGCCCCTTAGTGTCAGGGGGACTAGGAGGGTAAATATGTGGGGTTATGGGGATGGGACCTGGGTGGGATTGTTGTCAGTGCAGGCTCGATGGGCCGAATGGCCTCCTTCTTCACTAATTCTATGAAACAACGATGTGATCATGGCCACATAACATTTCCTTTTAATGTTCATTGAGGGACAGATATTGCACAGCAGGATAACTTCCCTGCTCTTTTTCAAGATTGGACCTTGGAATCTTTTATGCTCATATCTTATCCAAAAGATAGCACCAGCAACAGTGCAGCACAGCCTCAGCTTGGCACTGCAACGTAATAGAATCCCAACAGCGCAGAAGAAGGCCATTCAGCCCATCGAGTCTGTACTGACACTCTGAGTATCTCACCCAGGCATTGTCCCCCACCCTGTAACCCCACACACTTACCATGTCTAACACATCTAACCGATACATCTTTCGATGCTAAAGGGCGATTTAGAATGGCCAATCCACCTAACCTGCACATCTTTGGAATGTGGGAGGAAATTGGAGCACCTGCAGGAAACCCACGCAGAGACGGGGAGAATGTGCAAATTCCATATAGATATGATTTTTGTCTCAAGTTCAGGTTGGGGATGTGAACCTATAACCTTCTGACTCAGATGAAAATAATGCCAACGGAGCCACAACTGACTCACAGTTGCAGTCTTGCCAACATTATTGAAAGGATACTTGCGCTTCTAAGCACGAGCCCGAAATATCTGTGATAAGGGTAGTCCCTATTTGCTACACTAATACAGTAACATTTAGTGTATGCCAATGCTGAGGCAAACAGCAAGACATTTTTTTTGTCAAAAGTAACAGTAGAGTGGGACAACTTGGATAACATTTGGATACATGCATTTAACCATCCATGTGCTCCTCATTTGAAGTGACTCCATCATTTATCCACAAATAATAGCAAGTGCCTTGGGATACATGGGAACACCACCACCTGCAAGTTCCCCTCCAAGCCGCTCACCATCCTGACTTGGGAAATATATCGCCGTTCCTTCGCAGTAACTGGGTCAAAATCCTGGAATTCCCTCCCTAATGTCATTGTGGGTCAACTCACAGCACATGGACTGCAGCGATTCAAGAAGGCAGCTCATCACCACCTTCTCAAGGGCAACCAGGGATAAGCAATAAATGCTGGCCAGCCAGTGACGCCCATATTCCACGAATGAATTAAAAAAGTGTAATTCACCTCCCCGTCATTGTGATAACAAATTATGGTTTAATGTGAGCGGTTCAGAAAATGATAGATTAACTCCTAGAGAGTGAAGAGATTAAGGAGACTTTTGGGAAGGTTGGTAGTTGGAAGTTTGAAAAAGCAACAGGCCTTTTGGGTTTAATAGTCTGTTCCTCTTCCTACAACGTCTTTATGGTCAGAAAATGCCCATAGTTGGGTGTTATGGCCTATACCAATATCTTGATCATGGGTTCATTATCCAGTACAAGGAAAATAACAGTAAAACCAGGGAAATAAGAATAATGGTCTGACTTGGTCCTGTATACCTTAAAATGGAACACCAGTAAAAAGGGGGAAATGGTCGGAATTTTTTTTTTGCCGATTTGATGTGTCTTTAAATATCTGTAAATCAATGACCCAGGAAGGGCAACATGTGAGAGGTGTCCAACAGTATGTTCAAGGCCTTCTACACCAGCTTGGCATGATAGGATATACTCTGGTTAATTGATATTGATATGGATAATAATATTGCAGTAAAGTTGAAGGTGACTTGTTGTGGCTTCAACAAGGAACGATTCATTATTAATATATTTAATTTGATTTGATTTATTATTGTCACATGTATTAACATACTGTGAAAAGTATTGTTTCTTGCACGCTATGCAGACAAAACATACCGTTCATAGAGAAGGAAATGAGAGAGTGCAGAATATAATGTTACAGTCATAGCTCAGGGTGTAGAGAAAAATCAACTTAATATAATATACATATAAGATGAGGGTCTGACAGAAGTAATACACAAATCTAGGGGGGGTGTGAGTGGGATTCTCCCAGCTGGGAGACATCAGCGGAGGCCGTTTCGCAGGATTCCCATTGGGCACCACAGCCTCCGCAAGTCTCCACGACTAAGATTTCCAGAGTAGTCAACTCCGTGCCAGAAATCAGCTAATAGGAGAGGCGATGGCCTCATAGTATTATCTCTTGACTCTTAATCCAGAAATTCAGCTAATGTTCTG
This sequence comes from Mustelus asterias, assembly GCF_964213995.1. NCBI lineage: Eukaryota > Metazoa > Chordata > Chondrichthyes > Carcharhiniformes > Triakidae > Mustelus > Mustelus asterias. The sequence goes on from NC_135811.1 coordinate 82,816,005, forward strand.
CGGACCTGGGTTCGAATCCTGCCACGGCAGATGGTGGAATTTAAATTCAATAAAAAACATCTGGAATTAAGAATCTACTGATCACATGAAACCATTGTCGATTGTCGGAAGAACCCATCTGGTTCATTAATGTCCTTTAGGGAAGGAAATCTATTGTCCCTACCCGGTCTGACCTACATGTGACTCCAGAGCCACAGCAACGTGGTTGACTCTCAACCACCCTCAGGCAACGAGGGATGGGCAATAAATGCTGGCCAGCCAGTGACACCCATGTCCCATGAATGAATGAAAAAAAGTTGATTACCGTATGGAAATCGCAATTTAAGTTTAATTTGTGGGCCCAGAGACTTCAGCTGGCATCTTCCTCTCCCACCCGCTCCCCCACCCCCCACTGGGAATGCTTCACTCCACTGGGTTTACAACTGCTCCCCACTTAAGGGGAAACAGGCAGCCGATCCCGCTGGAGGGAACAGAGGCCATTGAGGCCCCCCCTGCAGGAGATCAGGGGTAAGAGGGTGCCCCTTGGGCAGTGCCAGCCTGGCAGTGCCAGCTTGGTGCCCTGACACTGCCCACCAGGCACTGGGCGGTGCCAAGGGTGCGGGGCCAGAAGGGGAAGGGGTCTATTAGGGGCAGGACCCCATTGGGCCGGCGATCGGTGGGGGTGGGGGGACCCCCTGCCACTCTGCAATCGGGTAGGCAGAGGGAGGGAGGAGGTGATCAGGGCTGGCCATTTGGGTTAGGGGGGTGGCGTCGGGACTGCCAAGTGGTCGGGACTGCTGGGGGGGTCGGGACTGGTCACCTATTCACACGTGACCTTGCTCCCGATTGGCTCGGCTTCCCATGCAGTCTCTCCATAGGTTCCAGCCCGGTCACATGGCCCTCAAAGGATCGCCCTTTAAAGGAACCACATTACCATAAATATGATGCAGCTTCAATGTTAAGCTCTTAGTTTGATTGGACCTCATTTTCAGATTTTTATATTGGCAACACCTCATTAGCTGTGGGGAAGTTCTTGAGGACCTGTTTCTCTGGTTAATGACATTGGGGCAGAGTTAGGCATGTCTGATCTGCTTCCAGGTTGATGCCTGAACATTAGGGAGGGAAAGGATTGGCCGGTGACCCTCTACATGGAAATGCACCTGGCAACCTACACATCACAAGAGCCTGGGTGACTGAAAGTAGGGAATGGCAAGATTGAACCTGTGTGTCATGTTGCACTGTGGTGTCACCTGTTCACCCTTTTGTGAGCTGCATTGCTTCTTTTGGTATTGTGAGTTCTGCCATGAGCTATTCAGTCTCTGAATATTGGCTACTCTGGATAACAAAGCACAGGAGAACTGCAAGTTTTTCCGTATTTTTATCACGTGGGATGAATTTAAGAGCATATAGTGCCATAGTTGGAACTGGCACAAAAGTAGGGCAGAAGCCATATTAACCAATAATTGAAATAGGCACATTGTGCAGACAGAGCTGCATTCAAACCTAATAAGACAGCTCTAGCACTGTCATGACATACAGAGCCCCGAGAGTTTTATAACACACTTACTGTTCAACTTGATCTTCAATATAACTTAATCATAATCCATTTCTTGTACAGTCATTCTCAATCATCATCGAAATAAAAAGTAACATGCACTGCATGAGGAGGTATTTGACACTCTCTATTTCCACAGAGAAGGCAAGCAGCCAGGTATCAGAAATAGGACAAATTGCTTTAATAACATTTATGTCGTAAGATCTATTAAAATGAAAGGAAATCATATTGTGTAAATTATATAGAACCATCCATTTCTTTCAAAAAGAAATCTCCAGTCCATTATAGGAGATACATATTGTTCGTTCAGGTTATTGGACTTTGATGTAATGCCTTTTCTCATTGATCTTCAAGTCTGTGCCTACGATGATCTTTTCCAATCCATCATTAATCCACTTCATTCATTCATTCATTCATTCATTCAGAGTAAAACCTTCTGTTTTATTGGATTCTTGTTCCACAGTCAAGAGGGAGAAACCTGACAACTACAGACCAGTCCTTCCGACATCAGTGGCAGGGAAATGTTTAGAAACAAAAGTGACTGTAAAATTCAGTCCAATAGCGCCAATTGCCTCAGTGCTGAGCATGCTGGTTTGTTTGAAAAATGGCCACCTTGTGCCACTTGTACCTACGTCTAGAATGGTCATACAAACACCATGTTGTTGAGGGTGATAGCACCGGCATTATGTGTATTTGCTGGAATATACTGAGTAGGCAGATGTGACGTTAGTTGGCATCTAATGTAAATCTAATGCCCAATCTGCCATTCTCAAACTCACTGTTCTGGTTAATGCCCTCACTTAAACAGCTGATCAAGTATCTGACCCCCAACATGAGGGACACCAAGCACCTTCCTCACCCCTCAAGCTTTCCCCAACCCTCAACCATTGCTATTTAAAGGCATCACCATCTAACTTGCAGCTTATTTTGCTCATTACTATCTATTGGGCTTGGCTGGGTTTGTGGAAATACTGGGTTGATGGAAGCATTCCGAAACTTTGGTAAAGTCTTCAGGAGTGGTCCTGGATGTTGGTTGCTACAGGAAGCCCTCTGAATAATATTTGCTCCAAGTCATGGGAGCAATAGTCACAGATTTCCATGGACTGCAGTATCAGAGGAAGATAGAGAAAAGGCAGACAGCGCCAGGGACCCGGGTTCGATTCCCAGCTTGGGTCACTGTCTGTGCGGAGTCTGCACGTTCTCCCCATGTCTGCGTGGGTTTCACCCAGGTTCTCCGGTTACAGGCCAAAGATGTGCAGGTTAGGTGAATTGGCCATGCTAACTTCTCCTGAACAGGCGCCGGAGTGTGACGACTGGGGGATTTTCACAGTGGCTTCATTGCAGTATTGATGTAAGCCTACTTGTGACATAGGATAAGGGGGGACCAGTAAATGTAGTGCATTTGGATTTCCAAAAGGTTTTCAGGAAGGTGCCACATAATAAAATACTACACAAGATAAGAGCTCATGGTGTTAGGATGATATATAAGATGTGGTCTCACCAATCCCCTACACATACAGATGGTAGTAAGACTTCCATACTTTTATACTCCATCCTCCTTCCAACAAAATTAATGCTTCTCTCGGCCTCCTAATTACCTGCTGTATCTGCAGGGTAACATTTTATAATCTATGTGAGGACATTCAGATCCATCTTTTCCCAGCATTCTGCAATCTTTCCCCATTTAAATCATATTCCACTTTTCTATTCTTGCTGTCAAAATGGACAACCCCACATTCCCCACATTGTACTCCATCTGCCAAATTTTTGCCCATCACTTATCCTATCTACATCACTTAGCAGACTCTTTATATCCTCCTCACAACTTGCTTTCCTACATCTACTTGATTGGCACCACACTACAAACATTCATTCCCTCAACCACTGACGCGCAGTAGCAGCAGTGTGTACTATCTACAAGATGCACTGCAGCAATTCACCAAAGATCCTTAGACAGCACCTTCCAAACCCAAGACCGCTTCCATCTAGAAGCATAAGTTGGCAACCCCCAGCACGTGGATTGCAGCAATTCAAGAAGGCAGCTCACCACCACCTTCTGAAGGGTAACTAGGGATGGGCAATAAATGATGGCCAGCCACCGATGCCCATGTCCCACGAATGAATAAACAAAATCTGCAGATGTGGCTACAATAGAGTCAGTCATTTGTTGAAGTCCCTAATATAGATTGTAAATAGTTGTAAATAGTTGAACCTACAGCATCGATCCCCGTGGCACTCCACTTGTTTGCTAAGTTGAAAATGAACCATTTACCCCTACTATAGTCAGCCAATCATTGATCCACCAGGTCGGAAGAATAGGGCAAATATGTTTCAAATCAGAATGATGTGGAGGGGCGCTTTAGGTGATGGTGTTCCCGTGGGCCAGTTGGCCTTGTCCTTCTCAGTGGTAGAGTTTGCGAGTTTGGAGGGTGCCTTCAAAGAATCCTTGGCATTGCACCTGGTAGATAGCTCACACTATTGCCACTGTGTGCTGATGATAGAGGGAATGAATATTTAACTTGGTGGATAGGGTACCGGGTTTCTTGTGTGCTGTTAAAGATACACTCATCTGGGATTGGACAGTATTCCATCTCACTGCTTGTGTCTTGTAGATGTTAGAAAGGCTTTGGGGATTGGCACATAATTAATGATGTGTTTTTAACATGAATTATATAATTGTTGCAGTTATGTTTTTCAAAATTATTTGTTTTGTGCTAAGTACAGGTACCTGTCCATCTTTTTAAAATAACACTTGCTATTTGTTTCTGCAGGTTGCTTTTGCAAATAGGAATACGTCAAATGACACCGAAGATGTGAAAACCAGAGGATCTAAAAGCACACAAAAACATGTCTTAATAAAAAGCAACAAAATGTCACCCCTCAGCCAATGGATGATGCAGACGCTGCCAAACGCGGGCAATTCGACTCTCCTGGGATTCCCATTCTCCTCGCCAGCCTCTTACTCCAAACAGGATCTTTGGGATTGGTTGGGAAACGTATCGGATCAACATGAAGACCCTCAGTCCAGAGTCAAGAGACGACCGATTGTCAAAACTGGGAAATTTAAGAAGATGTTCGGATGGGGCGATTTTTACTCAAACATCAAAACCGTGAAATTAAACCTCCTCATCACTGGGAAAATCGTGGACCATGGAAATGGTACGTTCAGTGTGTACTTTCGCCACAATTCCACAGGCCAGGGAAATATATCAGTTAGCCTTGTGCCACCGACAAAGGCAGTCGAGTTTGACCTGGCTCAGCAGACAATAATTGATGCCAAAGATTCAAAGATATTTAACTGCCGCGTCGAGTATGAAAAGATTGACAGAGCAAAAAAGACCGCACTATGTAATTATGACCCATCCAAAACTTGCTACCAGGAGCAGACGCAAAGCCACGTGTCCTGGATCTGTTCCAAACCCTTTAAGGTTATATGTATCTACATTTCATTTTACAGCACAGACTATCGACTGGTGCAGAAGGTGTGCCCCGATTATAATTACCACAGTGACACCCCCTACTTTCCATCTGGATGAAGATGGCGGGAGGAAAGTTTGTCTCTTTTATTTTTTAAATAACATGCGGATTTGGAGCGATTAGCAGGTTGACGCACGCACTGAAGGGTCTTGGTGATAACGGCTTGGTGATGATTGTTAACGTGTTCTGTGCCTGTTATTGCAGCACTCTGCAGTTCTACGATTGGGAGTAAAAACGTCCAACACAGGGAAAGGAAAAAAAACTCACAAAGGCTAATGGTATCAACTTTGTGGAACACTTCAACAGATGGCGCCTGCTTCTGTAGCATCAGTTATAAAAATTCATGGCTAGAAGAGGGAAGGTCAGATTCATGTTGGAAATAGTCTATGGATTCATTTCCAGGTGACCAGAATAACAAACGATCGATCAATCATTGTTGTAATTATCATCTAAAATCTTATTTAATGTTTTTTAGTATCGAAACCTTTGAATAATTTTGCAGGTTTAAAAAGTACATCAGATCATTGGTAAAATGGATGAATAATTAAACTGCTGCCTCCTCTATTAGCTGAGGACACTGACAAATTGTAAATATTATATAAAGTGCCCATACGTCCCAACCACTTCAGCTCAACATGTCTTGTTTAATAATCGCTGCTTCTTCTCGTCCCTGGTGTGACTGTTGCCTTCATAGCATCAGTTTTATAGGTCAGGCGGAATTAATATTACATTATTTATCATGGCATCTGGATAAAAGAGATTGAAAGCTCACAGTAAAGGAAGGATGTAGAAGCGAGTGAGCTCATTACCTTAGTGTTTGTTTTTCTTTCTCTTTGTGGAATTGTAACATTCGTTTCCCCCCACTGTGGTTTTTGCCCTACACGGATAACATTGGCTCATGAGCATGTCCGTCACAAGTCGCCTCAGTACTATCCAGCCAGAAGATGTCTCTGTCCAAAACTGACTACTCAATACCTTTTGCTACACAATTAACTATAGACTTCGAGTTTATCTATGTGAATGTAAGAATTTGGGGAAAAGAGAGGTGTAAATGTAACTTTGGTACCTCTTCAAGAAATTATTGAATGCATGTAGGTGAGGAAAAAGGGTGTGGGGTCCGTGGAACTGTCGCCTGCTGTGCATGTCATAACAAGGAGGTCTTGGGAAGAAAAGGTCTGGTAAGGATTTGAGTTTTTAAAAAAATCAGCACAAGTATTTTAACTATTATAAATAATGCCATTGTTTGCACTGAGAAATGCCCTCTTCCACACCGTGTATGTAAAATGGTATGTCTCTGTTGCGTGTGTATGTGCACTCCCACTATTCGCTCAGTAACTCAATGACATGGTAAGCTGAGGTGACAGATCTTTAATGGACCTTACTTGTCAGTCGGAAGACAAACCATTTTGAGCAAATCTTACAACAACCTTTTGTCTCTTAAGAATACCCAGACAGCCAAATCTGTGTAAATATATTGAATGTTAGCTGGTAGAAATAGTCATATACATGATACATATAAGATTCTTTCCTAAGGTAACTCTTTATGAACAAACAATATTTGTGAGGGAAAATGAGTGAGAATGAGTTCCATGAAGGTAGATGGATACAGGTTGGATAATTCCATTTGCTTAGGTCAACTATCTGTCATTCAACAATGATGATCTTTAGTACAACAGAACCATGACTCGCTTCACAACCACAGCAACTTTAGTGGTTCCTGTTCTACAACAGTTAAAGCACGAATGAGTGCGATGTTTATTGTTATACATCACTGAGCAAAAGAGGAATCTGGAGCCAATCTTTACGAAGGTTCATGCACAAAATCCAGAGAACAGAAGGCCCCCCCCCCCCCCCACACACACACACATACACAGGTGGAAAACGGTTCTTACAGTTCAGAATAATGCCCCAATCGTTCTCCAATTAGCAACACTGGATAAAAGCAAATTATCTGGATGCTGGAATCTGGACTCGAAACATCAGCTCTTTACTCTCCTTACAGATGCTGCCAGACCTGCTGAGATTTTCCAGCATTTTCTCTTTTGGTTTCCAATTTGTAACAGCTGCTATCACTTAGCAATGAGAACACACACTTTACTGTGACAGGATTGCAACATGAACATTTATCTTAGTTGCTTCCATCTTCAGTTGTAGCCAAGCTGAAAGTGAGGAAGGTCACCGCAGAGTCAGTCAATTGGCCCACTTGAGCACATTTGGTTTTAAATAAACAGCAAACAGCAGTCCTTTTTGTCGTGGTGGAATGATGGTGCCCAATTTTTGGCTTCAGTACACAAGCATGGTTGCAAACAGATAGGTTTGACATTTAACGGAACTGAGGTTCTCTGTGGGTGCGGGCATTCAGGAGAATCTTGTAGCTTGACACTGACTGGAATTTGCGTCTCCCAGTTCTCAATCGGATGAGTTGAACCACCTCTTGGCTGGGTCATGATCTGGAGTTTGTGTGTGGCAGGATTCATATCTTCTCTCAGCCAATAACTTTTGATTTTGACTTGATTTGATTTGATTTATTATTGTCACATGTATTAGCATACAGTGAAACGTATTGTTTCCTGCGCGCTACACAGACAAAGCATACCGTTCATAGAGAAGGAAAGGAGAGAGTGCAGAATGTAGTGTCACATTCACAGCTAGGGTGTAGAGAAAGATCGATTTAATGTGAGTTAGGTCCATTCAAAAGCCTGATGGCAGCAGGGAAGAAGCTGTTCTTGTGTCAGTTGGTACGTGGCCTCAGGCTTTTGTATCTTTTTCCCAACGGAAGAAGGCGGAAGAGAGAATGTCCGGGGTGTGTGAGGTCCTGAATTATGCTGGCTGCTTTTCCGAGGCAGCAGGAACTGATGGTGGCTAGAGAGAAGCTTGTGAGTTGTACCATCCAGATTTTACAAGGGTGGATAAAAGAGAGCGAATTTTGTGCTACTATAAGACTGAAAATAATTGGAGTTTCTGGCTCAAGCTGTGTATTTCTGTATATCCATCAGAAATCTACCTTTTGCTACTTACTTTATCCATAGAACCATGGTCAGCAGCGCTAGACCACATTCATCTATTGTACTTACATTGAGGACAGGCATAATCAATCAATACAATATTAACCTAGGTGTGACTAATCAAATAATGAAGCAATACATCCGATCGAAGAATGAATAATCAATCTTTCACATCCATGACATCGCATTTGGCCACTGCTAGCTGTTAATAAAGAAGTGTAGTCACCATAGAAACATAAAATGATGATCTTAACTCATAAACCTTCACTCACTTGAAGTGTGATTTAACTCAGTGTAAAGCTGCGTTGATATTTATGAAAACCTGAATTTTAATGAAAATGACCAAAAGTAAATCATTCCGATGTTTTTGTGGCGTTACTGGACGCTGGTGTTTTGAATCAGCTGATGAGATTCAAATTGATCGTGAGTTAGGGTGCATTTTCCGAGTCCCCCTCACCTATTTCAATTGCCTTCAGAGTGCATCGGAAATATCGCTGAGAAAATCTACCTATTACATCAAATCATTAGGCCATAAGAAAAAGGAGCAGAATTAGGCCATTCGGCCATCGAGTCTGCTCCACCATGCAATCATGGTTAATAAGTTTCTCAACTCCGTTCTCCCGCCTTTTCCCCATAACCTTTGATCCCCTTACCAATCAAGAACCTATCTGTCTCTATCTTAAACATACCCAATGACCTGGCCTCCGCAGATTCATCACCCTCTGGCTGAAGAAATTCCTTCTCATCTCGGTTCTAAAGGGTCACCGCGGGAAAGGCAGAAAACAAGTTTACATTTATACAGCACTTTCCACATTCTCCAGAAATGAAAAAATGCCTCAGAAGCCAATGAACCAATATTGACCTTTGGGGTGGGAGTGCAGTCACTGGTGAGAGCCTCTTGTCACCTCTTTTAGAGTTGGACAACCATATTAAGTCTCTCTCAGGCATTTAACAGGGCAGCAGTTGGTCTTCTCTGGGATCAAGGACCCCACGGATGGAAGTCACGGCAGCCGAGGGCTGCTGGCCAATCAGAGACTGGCATCTCTATTGAACGGCGGCTGGAAAGGCGGTGGCTGCTTCCAATATAATGCTCAATTGAGGTCCAATAGCATGGCTGATCCCAGGTGGCAAGTGAGGGTCCCAAGATTGAGTCACGTGATGGGGTGGTTGACAGCAGGAGCAACGGGGTGGGATAGGGGGGGATGGTGGGGCTGGTTCTCAGCAAGCAGCGCCTTTGAATGTAGAACCCCACTTGGAGCTCTCAAGCAACCCAAGATGACTTGTCATAGAATCACAGAATCCCTACAGTGCAGAAGGAGGCCATTCAGCCCATTGAGCCTGCTCCGACAACAATCCCACCCAGGCCCTCTCCCCGTAACCCCTCAAATTTACCCTGCCAGCCCCCCTAACACTAAGGAGCAATTTGATATGGCCAATCCATTTAACCTGCTCATCCTTGGAGTGTGGGAGGAAACTGGAGCACCTGGAGGAAACCCGTGCAGACATGGGGAGAACGTGCAAACTCCACGCAGTCAGTGACCTGAGGCCGGAATTGAACCCAGCTCCCTGGTACTGTGAGACAGCAGTGCTAACCACTGTGCCACCGTGCCACCCCACATTGCGAGATTCTGCCCCCCACAATGCCGTTGGGTCAATACCAGTAGTGGTAGGATGAAGTCCTTAAATGAGCATTAAGGATTCACTTAAGGACCTCAATTGACAGCACTGTGAAGGATATCCATGGGCCTTCCCACCATCAGAGAGGAGGTGGGAAGGTTCTCCATACCCCACCCTCCTGCCTGATTATATGCCTGCTGCCACCAAATGTGCCACAGGAGAGGGCACAGGAATCTGCCCATTAACTCTGCAGGCAAACACAATAATGTCACACCAACAGCAATGAGAAAAAGTCTGGATTATCTCTTTTAGCAATGCTCATTGAGGAATTGACTTAGTGGGTTTCCCACACTGAATCGAATGCTTGGGTGATTTTTCACACTCAGCCTGTGTTAGACTCAAGCACTGGAGACCAGACCTGATGCGGGTCAACAAAAAAATGGAATTAACCGTGTACACCTCCAGCTTGATGGAATATTCCGTAAGGATCTCACAGAATTCAATTATTTTGGTGCATATTTAATTTTTCACTTATTTGCTCAGCTTTTAAGGCTAGGTGAAGCTCTTTTCTGATTTAACAATCCTCCCAAAAGGGAAACAAATTGAAACAAGGTTACAGGGAGCTGCTTTTCTGAAGCATAGAAATTCTTCTTATTGATATTGGTAGATGACTACCTAATGGTGCTTTAAAATGCTTTGAAGTCAGTTGCCAGAATTTTACCGCCCCAGAGTCAGGGCGGGCGAGGTTCGCAGAACGGCATTCCCCGTTGGCCTTGGGTGGGATCTTACGAGCCTCGGGTGGGTGGGGTAGTAAAATACCTGCCAATGGGTTAATGACTGATAAAATTACGGAGAAATGTATACGTTTATTTAATCTATTATGAACTGCGGTCAATTCTTTGCTATAATAATCAATTAATTGAGAGGTTATTTGAGAAGACGTATCTGTATACTCAAGCGATTTATAAGATCAATAATATAGGGAACCATTCCCTTTTTGGACTGGAGATATGTCTGCTTCACAAAGCGCCAACCTAACAGTTTAATCATTAATTTGTCATAGCTGAAACTTCTGCTCATGGTGTGGTGCAGTGGGTAGCGTCCCTCTCTCTGAGCCAGAAGCTCTGGATTCAAGTTCCACTCCAGGACTTGATGGCCAAAGAAGGTGCATTCATAACTTGGTCAAACAGGTTTGAGCACGTCAACCTGCAAAACCCTTCCAAACGCACCAATGGTTGGAGTAAGAGCAGGGCAGACTCCTGATCAGCCACTCTTGATGTGGAGCGGCGCCCCTCAAACTATAAGCCCCTGGCAACCTGTTCTGGAAATTATTAGCTATGGAAACAGATGAAAGTTTGCCTTAGTGCACCACTAGGGACAGGAAGAGAACTGGAATGGCCTCTTCTGATCCTTCTTCTTAGTTTTAGCTCTTTTAGCTCTGAGGAAAAAAATAGAGTTGCCTTTTTGGAGAAATCGCCTAATGAAATCTCTGCTCAAGGAAGTGGCAGCAGTAAAGAGATAAGGCCACATCTGGAATACAGAGTGGAATGTTACTTTGTGGCACACCGTTCCTGACAGTGGAACAGGAAATTGTCGTCACTCCCACTCTCTTGCTATTTTGCTCCTTCTCGCAAAGTTCAAATTAAAATTTGAAGTGCTGGTAGTGTACATTGGAAGAAGTCTCACAACACCAGGTTAAAGTCCAACAGGTTTATTTGGTAGCAAATACCATAAGCTTTCGGAGCAATGCATTGGAGACAGATGCTCCAACATTCAACTGATTTAAGGCTGAGATAGGCAGATGTTTGGGCTGGAATTCTCTGGCCATTCACACTGGCGGGATTCTCTGGTCCTGCCGGCAGCGCACCCCCGACTGCAGGTTTCCCGCTGACATGGAGTGACATCAGTGGGGATTCTCAATGACAGCGGCGGGTCCAGCGAACCCCGCCACTAGTGAACAACGTGCCACGTCCTGGCAGCAAAAAACATGTGGCTGGGAGGCTGAAGAATCATAGAATCCCTACAGTGCAGAAGGAGGCCATTCAGCCCATCGAGTCTGCACCGACCACAATCCCACCCAGGCCCCATTCCCGTAACCCCATACTTTAACCCTGCTAATCCTCCTGACACTAGGGTCAATTTAGCATGGTCAATCAACCTAATCCGCACATCTTTGGACTGTGGGAGAAGTCCGGAGGAAACCCACGCAAACATGGAGAGAAGGAACAAACTCCACATAGACAGTGGCCCAAGGCTGGAATTGAACCTGGGTCTCTGGCACTGTGAGGCAGCAGTGCTAACCATTGCGCCACCGTGCCGCCTGAATCTGGCCTTTGGTCTTTCAGGGAATCAAAGGCTACAGACAGCAGGCATGAAAGTGAAGCCAAAGACTCGCCATAATCATACTAAATGGAGGAGTCGGCTTGATGGTCACATGCTCTGCTCCTGGTCCGATTTCTTATACTCTTAGAAATTACAGGTCCCTGAAAAGCAGAAATTAAAAGCCAAAAGTGCAGGAATGTAGCATCAGATCCACGGACAACTCTGAAAGGCAGGTTAATGTTTCAGGTTAAAGTCCTTCATGCATATCTCGAGAAGAAATATTAATGCAGAATTGCATAGAAATTACAGCTTACAAATAGGCCATTTGGCCCAACTGGTTTTGGCCAGCTTCTATTCGCATTCTCAGCCTCTTCCTGCTTTCTTTCATCGAACTCTATCAGTATATCCTTTACCCCTTAAGTATTTAATTTTCCTCTTTCGAGACGCTGACAGATTTGTTGTGTATTGGCAATACATCATTATACAAGCAGAGGTATTCTACACAGTTTCACTGTGTCTGAAAGCTAATATATTGCATTTGGGGGCTCATATAAAACAAGTGCAACTTACAACTTCTTAAAAAGCCACCTCGGAGTTCTTAACCGTGTTTGATTCTAATCGAACTTGATCTAGGATCAAGGTGAAAAACTTGTCAGTGTGCGAGATTTCTCACAATAGTTTATTATAACAGGATGTTGCATTAACTTTTAATGTTTTAACACAAGATCGCAATCCTGGCAGCTTTCCAATGGTGAAGTGGCCCAGGCACAGGGTTCGTGTCAATATCTCTGTGCCTCCCTGGTTGCTTGTGGTGCTGAATGGGATCCTGATTTGGAAATTGGAATTCAGTTCCTCAGAGCGAGATGTTTCCGTTGAACTGACCCAGTCTGCCATTTTGCCAGCCCAACACAAACTTAGCGCAGTATTTCCGAAAACGCTTGTCTGCTCACACATGTAGAACTTATGTAGAATAGATTTTTTTTAACACTAAAGGAATAGGGGCGACCAGTGAGTATAGCAACATTGAGGGAAAGGGAGAATAGCAGGTATTCCATTTTGCTTTTGAGCGTTCGGAGAAAGGAACTGGTTCAGAGTGAGCCAAAATAGAACTATGAGCCTCTTGCTGTGAGGTGATAGTAACACTTCTGAAACACAGCTTCAGAACGGCAGTCTCTGTTAACATTATGCCAGTTGTATTGTTAAGGATAAACAGGTGGAGGGTGTTGAAAATATCATTATCATAGAATCCCTACAGTGCAGAAGGAGGCCATTCAACCCATCAAGCCTGCGCTGACAACAGTCCCACCCTATCACCGTAACTCCGCATATTTACCTTGCTAATCCCCCCGAAACTAGAGTCAATTTAGCATGGCCAATCAACCTAACCCGCACATCTTTAGACTGTGGGAGGAAACCGGAGCACCCGGAGGAAACCCACGCAGACACGGGGAGGACGTGCAGACTCCACACAGACAATGACCCAAACCGGGAATCGAATCTGGTACCCTGGCACTGTGAGGCAGCAATGCTACCACTGTGCCACCGTGCCTATCTGGAGCATGTGGAAAAAGCGACTACACTTGAGGCTTTCCGAGACTGGTGGACACCACAGGGACTGGGGTACATCATCAGCTCCTGGAGTGACATTTTGATTGAATTAATTAAGTTTCCCTTTGACAGTTTATTTTAGTTACATTGCCCCACCAAGGCCTGTCAGTTTTGTTTAATTTATTGCTTATTGTTTTTTTAAGAAGGGGCCTTGCTTGAGGCTTTCCATAAGTAGGGGGTGCCGCGGGGATTGGAGGTGCATCATCAACCCCGGGGGCACCATTTTAACTTAATTTGATAAATTTCCTTTAACATTTGTTACAGTGCCCCTTAAAAAGAATTTTTGCTTTTGCTTAAAATCAGAATTATAGAACCCCTACTGTGCAAAAGGAGGCCATTCAGCCCATCGAGTTTGCACCGACAACAATCCCACCCAGGCCCTATCCCCGTAACCCCACATATTTACCCTACTGATCCCTCTAACCTACACATTCCTGGACTCTAAGGCCGAATTTTACCAGCGCGCCCGCCCCGATTCCAGGGGCAGGCGAGGCTTGGAGAACACATTCTCCGTTGGCCTTGGGTGGGACTGGACGAACCTTGGGCGGATGTGCCGGTAAGATTCCACCCTAAGGGGCAATTTAGCATGGCCAATACACCTAACCTTAAAATAGTATAAAGACAGTCACCCCTTTAAGGTGTTGTTATTTAGTTAATTTGTTGATTTGCTTTTAAGTTGCTTAAAGGAGTATAAAGAAAAACTTGTCCCTTTAAGGGGCTGTTAAATTGTTAACTTATTTGTTAGCTAATTTGTTAATTAGTTCACTTGATTTATTGGTATACGTAAAAGAGGATGAAAAGGGACTGATTAAGCGTACATTACACAAAGTAGTAATCATTTCACCTTTGACTGAGAAGGTCATGGGTTCAAGTCCACGGCAGGATTCTGAAGTCTTGTGCTGTAGTGGTAGTGTCACTAACTCTGGGCCAGAGATTCTGGCTTCACTCCAGGATTTGGTGCCCACTGAAGTGCGTCCATAATGTGGCCAAATAGGTTGATTGTCAGCCTGTAAATCCTTCCAATATGCCTGATGGCAGGCGATAAGAGGGGGCAAGTTTCCTGGTCCGCCATACTGCAGAAAGCAATGGCAAACCACTGCAGTACCTTGCCAAGCATTATCATGGACCAATCCAGAGTCCACAGTCGCCATTGCCCTCTCAGTGCATGGGGCCTGAAGGAAGATATTGAATATGTAAAAAGGGTACCGCCTCCACCTGGGTGTCCCTGAACAGGAAGCAGACAGTGTTCACCATTACACCTTGAGGCCTTTCATGACTGAATAGGCTCTCCAAGCAATAGAGTGCAACATCAGTCCTGAGAACATTATTCTAATTTGACTTGATAAGCTTCCTTTAATGCTTTGCCTTTGTGCTACAATGCCCCTTTAAGGGACTGTTGGCTTCTTTATTAGTTAATTTGGTCATTAGTTTATTTTCATTGGTATTCAAAAGAGAGACTGTTCACGGCAAGAGGGATGATTATTAGCCCGCGTTCGCCATCAAGGAGAATGGCGACATGGGCAGAAAATACAAGCTGCTCCAGGAAACGCAATTCTTACCGCTGAGACTGCGTTTCCCCATTCCACCATCCCCCCCTCGCCAGTGACGACATGAGGTTCACGCCCACGAAGGGTGAAAACTTCATTTTAATGTTTTGGAATACATTTCAATGTAACTAACAAGCCCCTCCCCACCCCCCACATCATTCCCCCCTCACTGAATATTCAAACGTCACTTCACCGACATTTAACAACAGCTATTTAAAAATGCAAATCAGTCGAGAGGGGGCTCAAAGGTATGTTTAGCCTCCGGGGGGCGGGAGGGGGGGGGGGGCAGCGGGGGGAGCAACATGCAGGAGCAGTGCCCTTGGCACTGTCCCTTGGCACGACGTTGGTGACCTGTCAGTGCCAACCTGGTGGTGCCAACATTGCAGTGCCAACCTGTACCAAAAGGCAATGCCAGGTACGTGCCCTCTGGGGAGCCACATGGGGGTGTTTCCTGTTACGTGTGGTGGGGGGAAAGTGTTGCCATTGAGAGGGCAACTAGCAAGCTTGGGGAGGAACATGGGCAGTGAGGGGAAATCTTGCAGGAATGGAGGGGGAGCCGGCGGGGGGAGGGGGGGGGGGGGGGTGGAGGTGGGAATGCCAGTGATACATCTGGCATAGTGGGGGCAGGAAGGTGGGGGAGAGTACCCGATGATTGTGCCTGGAGGATAGCCCCTGATACCTTCGCAGTGAGGGAGATAGGGGTATGGGAGGGAGGTGGGGGTGGGGGCGGTGGATTGAACTTCAGTACTGATGCTAAAAGTGGCGCCCTGAACTCTCTGGAGCCGGCCTTGCCAACTCTCTCAGGATCTGACCCACCAGACTGACAGCAAAAAACTTGCCCACTCATTTTCATTCAGAGAGGCTCAAGATCTGGGTGAAAAACGCAGCGGTGCAGCTGGAAAGCTGCATTCCAGTTTTGAGTCAAAGCCTGACACTTTATGGGAAAATTCTGTCCTGGGTTTCCTGGGAAGGCGATGGTCTAGTGGTATTATTGCTGGACTATTAACCCAGAAACTCAGCTAATGTTCTGGGGACCTGGGTTTGAATCCTGCCACAGCAGATGGTGGAATTTGAATTCAATAAAAAATATCTGGAATTAAGAATCTACTGATGACCATGAAACTATTGTTGATTGCCGCAAAATCCCATCTGGTTCACTAATGTCCTTTATGGAAAGAAATCTGCTGTCCTTACCTGGTCTGGCCTACATGTGACTCCAGAGCCACAGCAATGTGGTTGACTCTCCATAAGACATAGGAGCAGAATTAGGCCACTCAACCCATCAAATTTGCTCCGCCATTCTTTCATGGCTGATATTTTTCTCATCCCCATTCTCCTGCCTTTTCCCCATAACCCCTGATCTCCTTATCAATTAAGAACTCTTCTATCTCTGTTTTAAAGACACTCCCTTTGAACAAGGGCAACTAGGGATGGGCAATAAATGCTGGCGAGCCAGCGATTCCCATGTCCCCATAAATGAATGAAAAAAAACACACAATTGAGGCTTACCATAACCAGTGAACATCACAAGGGCTGGAGTGAATAATTAGCCCTCGAAATGAGACTTCAATTTAATTTGCTGAGTTTCCATTAAAGATTCCAGTTTAATTACATTTGATTTGATTTATTATTGTCAAATGTATTGGGATACAATGAAAAGTATTGTTTCTTGAATGCAATACAGACAAAGCATACTGTTCATGGGGAAGGAAAGGAGAGGGTGCATAATATAGTGTTACAATCACAGCTAGGGTGTAGAGAAAGATCAACTTAATATGAGGTAGGTCCATTCAAAGGTCTGATGACAGCAGACCTGAAACTGTTCTTGAGTCAGTTGTACGTGACCTCAGACTTTTGCATCTTTTTCCAAATGGTAGAAGGTGGAAGAAAGACTGTCCAGGGTGTGTGGGGTCCTTGATTATGTTGGATGCTTTTCTGAGGCAGTGGAAAGTGTAGACAGAGTCAATGGATGGGAGGCTGGTTTGCGTGATGGACTGGGCTTCGTTCACGACCCTTTGTATTTTTTTACAGCCTTGGACAGAGCAGGAGCCATACCAAGCTGTGATATAACCAGAAACAATGCTTTCTATGGTGCATTTGTAAAAGTTGGTGAGAGCCGTAGCAGACATGTCAAATTTCTTTAGCCTCCTGAGAAATTAGAGGCGTTAGTGGGCTTTCTTAACTATAGCATTGGCATGGAGGGATCAAGCCAGGTTCTTAGTGATCTGGACATCTAGAAACCTGAAGCTTTCGACCATTTCCACATCATCCCCTTTAAGGGGCTGTCAATTTGTTAATTAGTTTGTTTAACCGATATACACAAAAGACGATCAAATGGGACTGTCCACATCCAAACGTTCCTGAAAAGACAGCATGCGATGTCCGCCAGTATGTCGTGGGGCTTGAATACATCATCAGCTCAGGAAGTTATATCTGAATTCAACTTGTTCAGTTTCTGTTAAAGTTCTTGAATTTTGTTACAGTGCTCCTGTAATTAGATAATCGGATAATTGATTTTTAAAGAAGCCTATGTAAAGGGACTGCTGAGACATTCCACTGTTGGTAGGTTGAGACATTTATATGGAAGTCATAGCCAAGTTCCGCACGCATGAGGACAGCCTCAACTGGGATCTTGGGTTCATGTCACACTACGTGTAACCCCCACCATTTTGCCTGGGCTTGCAAAATCTTACTATCCTGGCTTCAGACAATTCACATCTCTTTCACCTGTGCTTATCCCTCTCTCCACTCGCATTGTCTGTACCTGGAAAGACTTGATTACCTTTAAAGACTCGCATTCCAACCATTATTTTGCAATTAAGTCTGTGTCTATATATGCCCTGTTTGTGAACCCAACTCGCCATTCACCTGATGAAGGAGCAGCGCTCCGAAAGCTCATGATACCAAATAAAAATGTTGGACTTTAACCTGGTGTTGTAAGACTTTTTATTGTGCCCAGCCCAGTCCAACGCCAGCATCTCCAAATCATTTATATGGAATGCCCCATTCTCTAACTAAACCTTCTGTCAAGAAAATGTTCCATTCTTCACCATCTGGTTTGGACCCATTGAACAGTCTAGAGGCTAGCAATTCCTTAGTGCTGTATATAGGTGAAGGTTTAGTTAGAGAATGTGGCATTCCATATGAATGATGTGGAGATGCTGGTGTTGGACTGGGGTAAGCACAATAAGAAGTCTCACAACACCAGGTTAAAGTCCAACAGGTTTATTTGGTATCATGAGCTTTCGGAGCGCTGCTCCTTCATCAGGTGAATGGAGAGTTGGGTTCACAAACAGGGCAGATATAGACATAGACTTAATTGCAAGATAATGGTTGGAATGCGAGTTATATATTTACAGACATAGGGAGTAAATCTGATTTTGCTGTGTGAATTGAGAATAATTTGATGATACTTGAAACTGTCCTATTACTGTCACAGTATATTACTGTCATATTACTGTCATATTATTTTACATATAACTGTCAGTCAAACTGCTTTGATCATCTTGTAAATGTGAGAATTATGAACTGTTTGGAATCAAAAACCTTCCGTGACTTCTGCCATGAAATTTACTTCCAGTATGAATGAACTATATAGGTTAATCTTTGCAACCACCAGCATTTATCTCTAATAGCAGTGGAAAAGTCCAAAAGTATTATTGATTCTGCTTCTCCCTATAGTCCTTTCCTGCCTGCCACCCAACATTGATACGCATTGTAATAACTCATCAGGGGGCCGGTGTCCCTTCAGCAGATTCCCTTGATTTATAAACTCTATTCCACTCCTAAGAGTGCTTCAGATACAAAGTCAGAATCAGGAGTGTCAGTGGATCTGACACTCCCATATTTATATACATGTGAGACATAGACATAGAACAGTACAGCACAGAACAGGCCCTTCGGCCCACGATGTTGTGCCGAGCTTTATCTGAAACCAAGATCAAGCTATCCCACTCCCTATCATCCTGGTGTGCTCCATGTGCCTATCCAATAACCGCTTAAATGTTCTTAAAGTGTCTGACTCCACTATCACTGCAGGCAGTCCATTCCACACCCCAACCACTCTCTGCGTAAAGAACCTACCTCTGATATCCTTCCTATATCTCCCACCACGAACCCTATAGTTATGCCCCCTTGTAATAGCTCCATCCACCCGAGGAAAGAGTCTTTGAACGTTCACACTACCTATCCCCTTCATCATTTTATAAACCTCTATTAAGTCTCCCCTCACCCTCCTCCACTCCAGAGAGAACAGCCCTAGCTCCCTCAACCTTTCCTCATAAGACCTACCCTCCAAACCAGGCAGCATCCTGGTAAATCTCCTCTGCACTCTTTCCAGCGCTTCCACGTCCTTCTTATAGTGAGGTGACCAGAACTGCACCCAATATTCCAAATGTGGTCTCACCAAAGTCCTGTACAGTTGCAGCATAACCCCACGGCTCTTAAACTCCAACCCCCTGTTAATAAAAGCTAACACACTATAGGCCTTCTTCACAGCTCTATCCACTTGAGTGGCAACCTTTAGAGATCTGTGGATATGGACCCCAAGATCTCTCTGTTCCTCCACAGTCTTCAGAACCCTACCTTTGACCCTGTAATCCACATTTAAATTAGTCCTACCAAAATGAATCACCTCACATTTATCAGGGTTAAACTCCATTTGCCATTTTTCAGCCCAGCTTTGCATCCTATCTATGTCTCTTTGCAGCCTACAACAGCCCTCCACCTCATCCACTACTCCACCAATCTTGGTGTCATCAGCAAATTTACTGATCCACCCTTCAGCCCCCTCCTCTAAGTCATTAATGAGGCTCCCTTAATGGGCAAGCAAGTATGACCTTAATGGGCAAGCAAGTATGACCTTAATGGGCAAGCAAGTATGACCTTAATGGGCAAGCAAGTATGACCTTAATCAGGAAGCTCATACTCCATGATGCCAAGCTCATGGAACCAAAATAAAATGCCCAATCTGAGAAGAACAAAAAGTGGAAATGACATGAAAGGTATCATGATTCATGAAACAATGTGCCCTGTATGGTCCTTACATTGCAACGCTTCCAGTCCCAGCAGCAATCTAGTTATTCCCCACAGGCTGAGGATGTACAGATTGGTCTCCTAGCAACTGGCTCAGATCAACATTGGCAGGAACTTGAGATTAGCTGGAACCTCATTGCCTCTATTGCAGTTAGTGTTTGTAGCCCCCGGGAGCCCTAACACCCAGCTAAGTAATATAGTGAAACCTCACTCTCACTACCACGTGAAAAAACTCATTTCTGAATTCTACAGCTTCAATGGAAGTATTTAGAGTGCGGGGTGGGCAGGCGGCATGGTGGCACAGTGGTTAGCACTGGTGCCTCACAGCGCTAGGGACCCGGGTTCAATTCTGGCCTCGGGCCATTGTCTGTGTGGAGTTTGCACGTTCTTCCCGTGTCTGTGTGGGTTTCCTCCGGGTGCTCTGGTTTCCTCCCACACTCCGAAAGACGTGCTGGTTAGATGCATTGACCATGCTAAATTCTCCCTCAGTGTATCCAAACAGGCATGGGAGTGTGGCGACTAGGGGATTTTCACAGTAACCTCATTGCAGTGTTAATGTAAAGCTACTTGTGACATTGAGAAATAAGCTTCACAAACTGGACTAAATATTGATGGTCAGTATCATACAGTCCGATTTCTAATCTGTATACTTTTTGTTAGTCAGAAGAAAATAGAGATTAATCTTCTCACGGGTTCACAGCCAATTTGCCAGCCCCTAAACTGGAGAGATTAGCCAGAATTTTCCGGCTGTTGTCGCCAGCGGAATCTTCCAGTCCCGTCAGTGACGAACCCCCACCGCAGGTTTCCCGGCGGTGGGGATGGATTCAATTGTAAGCACATTCACTGTTCCGAGACTAGAAGATCCCACCACCAGCCACATTCAGGCCACCTCCCGCTGCTGTGAAACACGCCCTGGGGGAGTGGAGAATTCCATCCCACTGCCCCGGTTAAGTCTCGCAGAGCCACCAGAATCAACCATAATGAATTTTAACAAACAAATCAACAGATTTGAATCTTGTTCAATAGTGCTGCAAAATCCTTTGCCCATATCCCATGAATAAATTTTTAAAAAACAAAGAAAGATACGTACAGGGTCGCATGGTGGCTCAGTGGTCAACACTTCTGCCTCACAGCGCCAGGGACCCAGGTTCAATTCCAGCCTCGGTCACTGTCTGTGTGGAGTTTGCGCATTCTCCCCGTGTCTGCGTGGGTTTCCTCTGGGTGCTCCGGTTTCCCCCCACAGTCCAAAGATGTGCGAGTTAGGTGGATTGGCCATGCTAAATTGCCCCTTAGTGTCAAGGGGATTAGCAGGGTAAATATGTGGGGTTACAGGAATAAGGCCTGGGTGGGATTCTGGTCGGTGCAGACTCGATGGGCTGAATGGCCTCCCTCTGCAGTGTAGGGATTCTATAATTCTGTGAATTTACAAATTATTAGCAGGAGTAAGCCATTCAGTCCTCCTGCTCCATCATTCATTGAGATCATGGCTAATCTAATTT
Organism: Mustelus asterias; assembly: GCF_964213995.1. Classification (NCBI taxonomy): domain Eukaryota; kingdom Metazoa; phylum Chordata; class Chondrichthyes; order Carcharhiniformes; family Triakidae; genus Mustelus; species Mustelus asterias. The sequence continues at coordinate 82,837,648 of NC_135811.1, forward strand.
TAACTTCAACTTCACATTCCTGTCTACCCCCCAATAAACCTTCACCCCCTTTATAGAATTTATCTATTTCTGCCTTGAAGGTATTCAAAGCCTCTGCCTTAACCACCTTTTGAGGAAGAGTCTTCCAAAACCTCACAACCCTCAGAGGAAAAAAAATGTCCTCATCTCTCTTAAATGGGCAACCCCTTATTTTTAAACAGTGATCGCTCGTTCTAGATTCTCCAACAAGAGGAAAAATCCTTTCCGCATCGACCCTGTCAAGTCTCCTCATGATCATATATGTTTCAATCAAGTCGCCTCTTACTCTAGACTTGTAACACACTTAAAAACCTAGCCTGTCCAGTCTTTCCTCATAAGACAACCAGCCCTTTAAAAGTATTAATCCAGTAAACCTTCTCCGCACCACTTCCAAAATTACAGAGAGTCCTTCATCAATGAAAAATGAAATCGATTTGTAATAAAAAGATGCATCTAAAGCTTTGTCCAGTGAGAATTCTGACAGATTAATAAGGCAGAGGGTAATTGGAGAGCACATCATAGTGATTCTGTTGTATTGGATGCAGTAAAGGCAAAGGACTTCATTCTTCACAGAGATGATTGATATCACAATTCTCTTGCAATGGAGTAACAGAAGAAAGACTTATGTTATCATAAAATTATTACTCTCTTTAAGTGAACATCTCAATGTTAATAGTTTCAGCCTATAAGGAGCAGTGGATGCATTTCTTATCAATGGTAATGGCTGCCTTAGCATTTAATCCCTGCCTCGTTATGGGTTCAATTTAATTAGGTTAAAGCAAGCATTCCAGCTCATCTGCAAGAAGTAGTGAATGTGAGGGACAAGGAGCAATGTTTTGAGGCCAGGGAAGCAGAGACCAGCGCCATCAATGAGGCAGAGGGTCACTCCACAAATAATTGAGAAGATTACATCACGTTAAGCAGCTTATTGTGACTGAGGTCAAATTTGTTCCCTTTATTTATTTCAAATAGACCCCTCATGACATAGTAACACTTGTCAGAACAAAGACATGTTCGCTATCAAAGACCAGGAATTAATTATTTTTAAAAACGTTGCTGGCATGTTTAGCACTGCTGCCTCACAGCGCCAGGGACCCGGTTCAATTCCGGCCTTGGGTGACTGTCTGTGTGGAGTTTGCACGTTCTCCCCGTGTCTGCGTGGGTTTCCTCCGGGTGTTCTGGTTTACTCCCACACTTCAAAGATGTGCAGGTTAGTGGATTGGCCATGCTAAATTGACAATTGGTGTCCCAACATGCAAAGGTTAGGGGGATTAGTGGGGTACATATGTGGGGCTGTGGGGTAGGGCCTGGGTGGGATGCTCTGTTGGAGAGTCAGTGCTGAATCGATGAGCCAAATTACCTTCTTCTATACTGTACAGATTCTATGATTCTATGGTGAAAAAACATAATTTTTTGCTATAAATTATAATTTCATTATAGGAATTACTTTTACTGTCAAAAAACCCAATTCCACTATAAAATAATCAAATTGATTATGAGAAATAACTTTGGCTGTTAACTGTTTAACTATGAAATCCTGAACTTTGCTTTAAAAGCGCTTATTCATTTTCATTTATAGAAACTCACTATCAAACGTTTTCACTCTCATTCCATCCCAAACAAGTGAAGAGGATCTTCAGAAGAGTATAGTCCACCATGCTGTGTAGACTCAACGTTATGACAATTACATAACTCTTCTTCAGCTTCTCATGGCTAGAGAGATGCATGAGGCAGACAAAGTCCAGGCTTATGTGTCATTCTACAGCTCACTTATCCTGGAATAGGTAACTTGCCTGAAGCCAGAAGCTAAATATATAATAATCTGCAGCAAGCATGCTGATGAACTGACTCACTTGCTCTTACTGCCTGCCATAGTCATGTTGGAAGATTTTACAGGTTGATAATTATCTTGTTTACCTTGTTACCTTGGCTGCTCAATAAATGCACCTTCCATGTCCCATCAAACCTTGGAGTGGGATTCAAACCTGGAGTTTGTGGTTCAGAGGGCAGGGACAGTGTCCATCGCATCACAAGACCACCTTTTGCAGCTCTTCCTTGAGACTTTTCCCTTCCTGACAGATGTTTTGTTACCACAAAGCTGAAAATTATTTATCTTAAGAGCTTCCATCTCAGTCAGGAGGCTTCAGGCCAATCCATATCCAACAACCTGCTTTAAAAACTCTGCTGACATTGCGATAGCTGTGACAAATCATGCCACAAGCAGCTGAGAAAATCGTAGAGTTTTAAGCATTCTGAAGCAATCGACGGCATTCTAAATAAAACAACACAGAACAATTTCAGGACCGGTGTGTATGGTGCAGACTAGTATCAGTTGGCAAAACAAGAATACAAACTAAATGAAGAAGTGTTGTGTAGTAGTTGTTTGCATCTGTTTTGACAGTCTGAAGAACACTAATCGTAAGCAATTATAATAAAATCTCATTAGTCAACTTAGATTTATGGAAATTTCCCTTCAGGTTTTTTTACCGACTATGCGAATATCTAAATGTCAACTCTGTTTAATTATAACAGTCAAAACAAACTCCAGAAAAGTTGTTGAAATGAAAACAGATTTAACTTCTAAATATTAGTGTCTCACTACAATACAGTGCACTTTCCTAAGATGTGTGCTGGTTTCAATTCTTCCGACTGACAAGTAAATCCAATATTTATTTGCCATCTTTTTAAAAGGACTTCTCAAAAGAAAATTGAAAAGCGTAGGGTACAGCACAGTTCCCGACTGCGAACATTGGAATGCCTTTAACTGTAAATAGTCTTTCGCAAACAGAAGATGTTTTATATATATTATCTCAGGAGTAACACAGAGGAAACAAAGTAGACCTGTAGAGTTGCTCTTGATTTGGCGAGTAATGTAAATGAGCTTTTAGATTAAATTTGTATCGATGGTTTGTATGGTGAGTGCAAATTAGTATATTGTGAGTCTTTGATCTTAGCTCAATTAATAATTTGTTAGATATACATAGTTCTAAGAATCTGAGTGGAGTTAAGGTAGGAAGGGAGTGCTGTGATGGGACTTAAAGACCAAACATCCCCACCGAGAATTATTTATAACTGCCTTTCATGAAAATGAATTTTATAATACATTATTAAGATTTTCCGTGCTTATTCCCCTGGTGAGTTGATTTATGTTTAATGTTATTCATTAAAGGTTTTGTTGCTTGTGTTTGTTATGAATGTATTCATTAAATTGATTGTCTGAAATAATTTATAAATGACTACATTTATTAGCTACTCTACTTGTGGCCAAACGTATCCAGGAATATGTGTCCACTGTTTAATTATGAAGCAATGCTGCACATATGACCCATGGTTAAAGGATTCAATTCATTTTATCTATATCTCATCAGCATAGGAACCAAGGGCTGAATTTAGTGCAAAGACAGAGTTGCCAATGCTAGAGCTGTAAGTAGGTGACCCCAGTTGAGTCGACGGTGAAACGTTATTCTATTCATTCATGGAATGTGGGCATTGCTGGCTGGGCCAGCATTTGTTGCCCATTTATTGCCCAAACAATTGTTTCCGTCGCTCTTCGAATATTTTTGAGCGGTTTGTTTTCTTCTGCTCAGGATGAATGGTGTTCATGCTATCTAAGTTAGGAAACAACTAGGAGTGACCTGCTATTCTAACTCATGGTCAGACGACATTAATAAAGCAGGCAAGTTTTACTCTTGTGGTTTTTTTTTTATTCAATTAATTCGTGGGACATGGGCGTCGCTGGCTGGCCAGCATTTATTGCCCATTCCTAGTTGTCCTTGCTCAGAGGGCAATTGAGAGTCAACCACATTGCTGTGGCCCTGGAGTCACATGGAGGCCAGACCAGGAAAGGATGGCAGATTTCCTTCCCTAAAGGACATTAGTGAACCAGATGGGTTTTTCTGACAATCGACAATGGTTTTATGGTCATCATTAGACTTTTAATTCCAGATTTTCTTTTATTGAATTCAAATTTCACCATCTGCCATGGTGGGATTCAAAGTCTGGCCCCTGGATTTCTGGATTACTAGTCCAGTAACAATACCACTATCCCACTGCCTCCTCTAGAATAAAGGCACATTGTCAGTGATGGTCAATGAAGTGGTAAACTTCCAATTAAGAACAACAGCCTACCCCCCAAGGAGCTGCCAGTCCAATCAGAGGGCTGGATGCCCTCGGAGGAAGGTAAGTGGTGGGGTTGGGTACCACGGGGAGGAGCCAAACAGTCCCCAGTAATCTTGTGGGGCGAGAGGAGGAGGGATAGAGTCATTCAACACCAGAGGTGTCGCTCATACAAGGGTGGTCATTTCCACTCATTTGGCCCTCTGTACGCCAAGAAGTGCCAATAAAGGAGGGCCCCTCCCCACTGGCAGGCTGCCAGGCTACATGCGGTGGTCACCCCCTGTGGTGGCAGGACCCCTGACCTGGGCAAAATGCTCACGGAGATGGAAAATGGCCCTCAATTTGCTTCTTTATTCATTCAGGTGGGCTCCCGATCTACCAACTTGCCCATTGCAGACAAAATGGCACAGGGGAAGCAAGACATGGGGCACCTCCTGGTCTCGACAAAATCCTGCACCTTCCCACTTCCCAAATGACCCAAAAATTCTCACTCAGGTCCACTGCAAAGTTGGGGAGAGATTTGAATTCTCTTGGTAAGATGTTCTCTCAGCAATAGCTCTAAGAATTCATGATTGAATTACAGTTGTAACCCCCCCCGCCACCTCAGCAGCACTTAAGACTGTGAGGTAGAATGGCTCTGAAGTTACAATAAGTATACAAACATCAGGGCAGGATTTGGGCTGGGACCCCGACATTACGATCTAATAGCGGCTCCAATCCTGCAAAGAAGCCCTGAAAACTCTGCCCCAAAACATCAGTGTCCAGAGTATAGAAATTCTCTATTAATACCATGTGCCTCTGAGGCTGAATGAGGGGGTGGAGGGTTGGGGGGGGATATCAGAATATTGAGTGACCAGAGTTGGAACAGGTTAAAGTTAGACCTCAATAATTACCACTGATTCCAATCTGACAACATTATCTATTCTTTAACTAAAAGCAAAATACTGCGGATGCTGGAAAGATGAATAAGAAACAGAAAATGCTGGATAAACTCAGCAGGTCTGGCAGCATCTGTGGAGTGAGAATCACGAGGCAAAAATTTGAGTCCTCGTTCACCGTCCATGTGAATGCCGGTGGAGGCTCAAGATCTGGAAGTCACAGTTCTCGCCGGCAACAAGGTAACTTTGGATCTTCCCCGACCCTCGTCAGCGACTTAATCAGATCCACACCCATAGCAGGTGTGAACATGCTTTGCATTATTAATGTGCATTTTAATCATATTAATCTACCCGCCCCACCTTCCCCCCAACCCCCGCTGTATCTTGAACTCCGTCAGATATTGATATCGCGTCATTGTCATATCATCTTGGCACGGTACGGTAGCACTGTAGCACAGTGGTTAGCACTGCTACTTCACAGCTCCAGGGACCTGGGTTCGATTCCCGGCTCGGGTCACTGTCTGTGTGGAGTTTGCACATTCTCCTTGTGTCTGCGTGGGTTTCCTCCGGGTGCTCTGGTTTCCTCCCACAGTCCAAAGGTGTGCAGGTTAGGTTGATTGGCCATGCTAAAATTGCCCCTTAGTGTCCTGAGATGTGTAGGTTAGAGGGATTAGCGCGTAAAATGAGTAGGGATAAGGGGGTAGGGCCTGGGTGGAATTGTGGTCGGTGCAGACTCGATGGGTCGAAGGGCCTCTTTCTGCACTGTAGGGTTCTATGATTCTATGATTCTATCTTGGTGTAGTTCACAACAGGTTCACACAGACGTGAATCTGTTGTGGATGTCTCCCCAGGGGCACAAAGATAAGTATAGCCCTGGGGGAGAGGCACGTAGCCAGGCAGTGCACTGACAACACCCTCTGGGCACTGCCCCTTGGCACTGGCTAGTACTGCCAGGTTGGCACCATGCCACTCTGGCAGTGCCAACCATTGCCAAGAGGCATTCCCCAGTGGGATCCTCAATGGGAAGAAGGGTTAATGCTGCGGTGCTTGTGAGCTGGGAGCAGCTGATGAGGAGGGGATGCTAGATGCCAGCAATGGCCATCGAGGGGGGGAGGGTGCCAGCTCCAACAGGGTGGGGAGAGAAGGGGCTGATGATCACGGGGTAGTGGATTGGAGTTACATCTCACTCCGACTGGGGGCAGAGAGGGTGACCCCCAAGGCCTCAGTGGTGGGGTGGGGGAAGGTTCATTGCAATTATGATCAGTGTGCCCTTTAAAGGTGGCACCCCGATCTCTGAGCAGACAGGTTTTGCCAGTGTGTTTAAACCCTGCCCCCCCTGTATGATGGCATGATTCACACCTCCTTGATTTTTTTTTTGGCGAAGTGTGGTAGAGTCTGGAGAGAAATAACAACCAGTTTCTCTGGAGAGAAACACACCAGTTTTCTCGCCAGAAACAACACTGCCATTTTTTGGTAAGATTTTGCTCACAGTTAATGTTTCCAGTCCAAATAACCCTTCTACAGAACTGACAAGGGATGGGAATGTGGTGAATTATATACTGGGAGAAGGGGGGGGAATGGGGAGCAGAATGGAAAGTGAGTGGTTAGCACTGCTGCCTCACAGCGCCAGGGATATGGGTTCAATTCCACCCTTGGATCACTGTCTGTGTGGAGTCTGCACATTCTCCCCATGTCTGCGTGGGTTTTCTTCAGGTGCTCCAATTTCCTCCTACAGTCCAAAGATGTGCAGATTAGGTTGATTGGCCATGCTAAATTGACTCTTAGTGTCAGGGGTTTAGCAGGGTAAATATATGGGGTTATGGGAATACAGCTTGATTGTGATCGGTGCAGACTCGATGGGCCGAATGGCCTCCTTCTGCACTGTAGTGATTCTATGATAAACATGAGACAAGGAGATTGTTAATGCTGCCATTAAGGACTAAAGGTTGTTAATAGTGGGGGGGGACGGATAGCAGAATGTGTTAATAGGAGAACAAAGGTCGGTGTTCAGTGGGAGCAAACTGAAAAACAGGGTCAGGTGCGCATGTGAGGAGGGGGAGGGGTTGTGATGGGCAAACTGGGGAACCAAATAACAAGAAACAAAAGACCTGCTGAGATGATCCAGCATTTTCTGTTCTTATATTCCATCCTTTGATCTGTTCATCTGCCTTTCCTAATAAGAGAGTCACACTAATGGACAGGTGACACATTTTTTTATCAGGGTGATTTTCCGTCTCATGAAACACCAGCTCAGATATGACAGTACCATTAGCAGCCAGCGTATGTTAGCATGCATTTAATAGTTTGCAAAGACACATCTGAACATGTCAGTCGGTAGTAATTGATGATAGACAGATTGATTGAAGAAGTCAACATTTGAAGACACATCCTTCAAACAAAGTTGCTTGTCTTCATTCTTCAATGACTCCTTTGACACTTCTGCACATCTTAAAGATGTGCCACAATTTGATATATTTTTGATTGAACCATCCGTCTTAAGAAGTGAAAACATTACAGAATTACAAAAATTAAACCATGGCCAACAGGAAACAAAATATGAAGACTGATAACTGGCCAAGGTGGGGCGATTTTGAGCCCGCACTCTCCCTCTACGGGAATGGCGGCGCGGGCTCGGAATCCGGAGAGCGCGATTCACGCCGGCGAGTTTCCAAGTTCCGATCCTGCCGGCCCCTTGCTGGTGGGGGTGTGTGAAACACTCCACAGGACTACAGAAAGCTCATGTTAATACATTAGCATGTCATTAGCAAGCACTGTGTCACAGTTGTAGAGTGGCACGGTGGCACAGTGGTTAGAACTCGCAGCGCCAGGGAGCCGGGTTCGATTCCCAGCTTGGGTCACTGCCTGTGCGGAGTTTGCATGTTCTCCCCGTGTCTGCGTGGGTTTCCTCCGGGCGCTTCGGTTTCCCCCCATAGTCCAAAAATATGTGGGTCAGGTGGATTGGCCACACTAAATTGCCCCTTAGTGTCAGAGGGACTAGCTCGGGTAAATACATAGGGTTATGGGGATAGGGCCTGGGTGGGATTGCGGTTGGTGCATACTCGATGGGCTGAATGGCCTCCTTCTGCACTGTAGGATTCTATGATTCTATGATTCACCCTCTCCAGGACCTCGCCCAATGTTCAGCAGGTGCTGGCATCATTCATAACAGGTTCACCGAGAAGTGAACCCATCATTGGGGTCCCCGGGGTTGTAAAAGTAGGTATAGCCCCCATGAGAGCGGTTCATGGCCAAGCAGTGGCCTGGCAGTACCCCCGACATTGTCCCCTGGCACAGGTTGGCACTGCCAGATCAGCACCATGCCCATGCCAACCTGGCAGTGCCAACCTGCGATAAGGGGCGGACCCCAGTGGAAGCCTCATTTGTGGGGGAGGGGGGAATTCATTTAGATATGATGGTGGCTGGGAACAGATGGAGAAGCACGGGATGCTGGAGATAGCCATTGGGAGGGGTAGTGGGAGGCTGGGGAGGATTAGTGAAGGTGGCCATGTTGATATTGGAGCGGGAGGCGAGTAGGGAAGTGCCGACTCTGATCGGGGTGTGGAGGGGTGGCCCCTGAGACCTCCATGGTGGGCTGGGGGAGGCAGTTTTACTCAGGTTCCGATTGGGCACCCTTTTAAGATGGCTCCTGATCTCTGGGCAGCCGAGTTTACCAGCGTGTTGAAGCCCCGTCCTCTGTATTATGGCGTGAAACTCACCCTCTTTGATTTTCTTTTGGCAAAGTGTTGTAAGATCTGGAGAGAAATGCATTGGTTTCTCTGAAGAGAAGCATGCCGATTTTCTCGCCGGAAACAACACTCTGCCAATTTTTGATAAGATTTCGCCCCTAGTGTTTGAATAAGATTCAATAGTAAACAGGTCCAAATGGTCCTACTATTAAACCTCCTCTGGTGTCCATTGAATCCAATTGGTGAAGGAGGTACATTGCAGAAATGCACAGATATGGTGAGTAAGAATGGAACAGTTTCACTTCAGTCTTGTCCCGAACCCTAGGGTGTAGTAGGGCAAACCAAAGAAGTGTGGGCTGCAGCAGGAGAGGAAGGAATGGAAAGGGTTAAACAGACAGCCTGACTGTAGTATTCACACTCACTGCGGGCAGACACGACAAATTACCACATCTCAGACAGCACTAACACAGTTGCACCTCAAGTGAGATCTTTCCGAGGCTACAGCAACAGTAAGAGAATCGATACCGCTTAACGAGACTCCACAATGACTAGAGGAGCCATTGTGCCTCTGGAAAACTAATCACGTATCAGGGAAATGGGGACAATTAACACACAATCAAAATCGGCTTGATACACGCAACGCTTTGATATTGTAAACAGGTACACAGGCCATGTCCAGGAAATGATTCAAGTTAAAGCACACAGGACAATGGATCAAATTTAAAGGAACAAATTTAAAGTAACAATATGATAACCTAATGTAAAAGTAACTTTTTGTAATACAACAAAGGATATAATAATGTGTAAGAGCCTTTGAGAAGCAGAGTAGCTTGGAAGCAGGCTGGAATTACAGCTCCGAGTTCTACTTTTCCTCATGCATGTTGAATAAAAGCCATTTTTGTTCGATATGGTCTCAAAAGACTCAGTTCATTTATTCTTTTTAACATAGGGAAGCACATGTATCAGTGTTTTGTTCTTTCACAGGATTGACACATTAAAGCTACGCATCAAATCCACACTAAAAATACAATTGTCACAAGTCCCAATCACAGAAAGATAATGATTAAAAGGACACCAGAACTAAATGATTCTCCAATTCTGATTCTTTAGGATCTCGTTGGACTAACTGAACTGTGGTAACAGATGAATGTTAGGCTTGAGGCTATTCTCATCTCATCCTCAATGACTAGGTGCCAAGAATGAAAACAGCAAACACATCCAAACAACACTATTCTTTTTTCAGAAATTACAAGACTTCTTTACAACTCCTCCAACCTAAATTAACAACCAATCTCGCACTTGGTACTATTTAACACCTGTGGACATACCCTTGGGACCAACTCTTATTGTGCCTTATTACACGCAATCTTGAAACTATTTTACCTGCTGCTGCTGCATATCCTTTGTAGCGAGAATCATTTGTTGTTCCATTCTTTATGATATGACAAACTCATATTTTGGCATGGCTAAATTGATTGGTCAGTGTCGAGCAATTTTATTTCAATGAATTTTAATCCAGTATTTACCAAGATATGCAGCGACTGGGGTTATTAGGTGCACAGCTGTAATCCCCCCACGAAATCAATCCCCGACTGACAACAAAAAGAATATAGGTGGCAGGGTTGAGAATGCTCACTCCCGTGATACCTGAATGAGTGAGCTTGCACTGCAGCTGGTTCCAGAAAACATACGCCGGAATTTTATCACCCTGCCCGCCACGGGAATCGGAGCGGGAGAGGGGCGGAACATGGAAAGGTGTGTTGACTTTGGGTTGGATTTTATAGTTTCAGAGCAGGCGAGGATGTAAAGTCCCGCCCATTGAGTCATACTCATAGAGCTGTACAGGACAGAAAAGACCCTTTGGCCCATCGAGTCTGCGCCAGCAATAGCTACCATTAAAGTCAAGCCAATCTTATTTTCCTGCACTTTGATTTGATTTATTATTGTCACATGTATTAGGATACAGTAAAAAGTATTGTTTCTTGCGCATTATACAGACAAAAACATACCATTCATAGAGTACATAGGGGAGAAGGAAAGGATAGGATGCAGAACATAATGTTGCAGTTACAGACAGGACATGGATAAAGGTCAGCTTAATATATGGTAGGTCCATTCAAAAGTCTGATGGCAGCAAATGTTATAATTCAGGTCAGAAACTCCAAAGTGTTCTATGAAGCCCGCCTGGATCGTAAGTTTTGCACTTTGAATTTGGCTAGGGTAAGCAGGACATGTTTCACTTCAGGTATGATTCAAATGACCCACTAAGGAGCATTCATCAAACACAGGTTATTTAAGAATATAGTTCACGTGTATAGAAAGAAAATTCGCAATAGCTTTTACAAACAAGAATATAAACAATCATGATATTCTACAACCCTTAATACAAGAACGAAGAATAGTACAGCACAGGAACAGGCCCTTTGGCCCTCCAAACCTACGCTAATCATGATGCTTGCTTAAACTAAAACTACATGCACTTACGGAGTCTGTATCCTTCCATTCCCATCCTAATCATGTATTTGCCAAGACACCCCTTAAATGCCGTTATCTACTTGCTCCCATCACCTCCCCGGACAATGGGTTCCAGACATTTACCACCCTCTGTGTAAAAACCTTGCCTCATGCATCTCCTCTAAACTTTTCCCCATGCACCTTAAATCTATGTCCCCTAGTATTTGACTTTTTTAGCCGAAGAAAGAGCATCTGGCTGTCCACTCTATCCATGCCACTCATAATCTTATAAACCTCTATCAAGCCACCCCTCAACCTCCATCATTCCAGTGAGAACAAACCAAGTTTATCCAACCTCTCCTCATAATTAATACCCTCCAGACCAGGAAACATCCTGGTAAACCTCTTCTGTGCCCTCTCCAAAGCATCCACATCCTTCTGGTAACATGGCGACCAGAATTGTACACAATATTCCAAATGAGGCCTAATTAAGGTTCTGTACAGCTGCAGCATGACCTGCCAATTTTTATACTCAATGCCCTGACCGATGAAGGCAAGCGTGCCGTATGCCTTCTTGACTATCTTATCTACCTGTGTTGCCACTTTCTGTGATCAGTGGACATGTACGCCTAGATTTCTCTGCCTGTCAATATTCCTAAGGGTTCTACCATTTACCGTATAATTCCTACATGCATTGGACCTTCCAAAATGCATTACCTGACACTTATCCAGGTTAAACTCCATCTGCCATTTCTCCATCCAAGTCTCTAACTGGTCTAAATCTTGCTGCATCCTCTGACAATCCTCTTCACTATCCGCAACTTTACCAATTTTTTTGTCGTCTGTAAACTTGCTAATCAGGCCAGCTACATTTTCCTCCAAATCATTTATATATACTACAAACAACATAGGTTCCAGAACTGATCCCTGTGGAACATTGCTAGTTGGTGTCTGACCAGAGCCTGAGTAAACCTCCCCCCATCCCACCATGGAGGTCTCAGGGCAGCCCCCCCACCACCTTCTCTACCTGTGCCACCACACACAATCAACAGCCTCACCTCCCAACCCCCCCACCACCCATCCCAATGGCTGTCGCCAGCATCCCCTGGTCCATTCAGAAAAGTACCCCTCTACTGCTACCCTCTGTCTTCTATGGTCAAGCCAGTTCTGTATCCAACTTGCCAGCTCTCCTCTGATCCCGTGCGGCTTCACCTTCTGCACCAGTCTACCATAGGGTACCTTGTCAAAGGCTTTACTGAAGTCCATGTATACAACATCCACTGCCTTTCCCTCATCTATCATCTTCGTCACTTCCTCGAAGTGACCTCCCCTTCACAAAACCATGCTGTCTATCACTAATAAGTCCATTTGTTTCCAAATGTGAGTGAATCCGGTCCCTAAGAATCTTTTCCAATAATTTCCTACCACTGACTATAATGAATATAGGAAAATGTCCCAATCAAACCAATCCCATAAACAAAACCTTTGCCATCGGTTTAACACAGCAAAGGCTAATGCTCACGTGATGCTAGAATTTAACCCTTTGGTTGAATGCTGCAATTCTTTTGAGGCACGCACAGACAAGCTTGGAGTCAGAATAGCTTCAGTCCTTTGGTTTGAGAATTGAAACCCTGACTTCTCAGCCTTGTAACTTCTAGCAGCCTTCTGGATACACCCAGAACAGTTTGAAGTCAGAACAGCTTCCCAGAACACCAGGGAGAGAGATACTCTCGGCAAACCAACCACCAACAGCAGATTTTCCACTCCAGGAAGGAAAGAAGCTTTGCTTTCAGCTAACCAGCAGAATTTTCCAATACCAGGGAGAGAGAAACATTGCTTTCAGGCTGGAGTCCACTCCCTTCTAAATTAAACTGAAGCCAGCAGTCAAACAGAAAAATGAAACCTTAAATTCACTAGGAAGGAAACAAAAACTGTCCAAAATACATGACCTGCCAACCAGCCTTCCTCCTAACAATGCAGGGTCATAAAACAATCCCAGAAAGTACCTGAGACCTAGAGTAAAAATAAACAAAACCCCATTTAAACCATTGAAGCAGCAATTAAAGGATTCCTCCAGACAGCCCGACAACAATGAAATAAGCAAAGGCTGTGAGAGCTGAAGAGAACAGGATTTTTAAAAAAATCGTAAAGGTACACTAACACAGGGAAGAAACTGTTCTTGATAAAGGCAAAATACTGCAGATGCTGGAATCTGAAAAAAAAAACAGAAAATGTTGGAAAAACTCAGCAGGTCTGTCAGTATCTGTGGAGAGAGATTAGAGCCAATAAAGGGTCATCCAGACTCGAAATGTTGGCTCTATTCTCTCTCCACAGATGCTGTCAGACCTGCTGAGATACTTCCAGCATTTTCTGTTGATGTTGAAGCTGTTCTTGAATGTTGGTACGTTTTCAGACTTTTCTCTTTCTTCCGACGGAAGAAGGTAGAAGAGAGTGTGTCCGGGGTGCATGAAGTTCTTGATTATGCTGGCTGCTTTCCCGAGGCAGCGGGAAGTGTAGACTTGTTCCATACCCTTGAATGTTATGGTATTTCAAGTGCTCAGCATGGAGGGATAAAAAGTTCTGCTGTCACAGATTTCCACCCCGGTTTCCTCTTCTTGATATCCGGACAACAAATATCGCACCCCAAACAAAGAAAAATTGTCCCTTCTCCGTCCACTGTGGCAAAACAAAGAGATATAAAAATGAAACCTCATCTGGGGAAAGAAAATCACAAATGCCTCGGACCCGTTCTTACCAAGTGGATCAAAATCCTGTTCTTCCCTCTTCTTCATTTTTACGTGAAACTTCCTTACATCAAGGTGAGGGATGTCAGTCTTGGCGACTGGAAAGATTAGGCCGCTAGTGTCAACAGCAAGCACTTCTAGGTCAGGCAAAGCTCAGTTGCATGTGGGGTAAAAGCTCTCGCCAGTCTGATTGCTCTAACTGGGACGATGTGACATCAATTTCTCATGACAGCCATCAGTGCATCTTCCTAAATTACACTGCAAGATTAGCATTCCATTAGGGGGTCATTTGGTGCTGCGGGTTCATAATCAATAGTAATTGGCTTTAGATTTCCTAAACTCAACTATCTCAGAACCCTAACATAAAGGGTGGCATGGAGACATAGTGGCTAGCACTGCTGTCTCAGAGCTCCAGGCAACCGGGTTCAATTCCTCAGGTGACTGTCTATGTGAAGTTGACACAGGCGTATACCCGTGTCTGCGTGGGCTTCCTCCGGGTGCTGTGGTTTCCGCCCACAGTCCAAAGATGTGCAGGTTAGGTGGATTGGCTATGTTAAATTGCACTTTAGTGTCCAAAGATGTACAGGTTAAATAGATTACCCATGGTAAATGTGTGGGGTTGCAGGGATAGGGCGGGTGGGGTGGGGGGGGGGGGGGGGGGGGGGGGGGGAGACGGCCTGGGTAAGATGCTCTGTCAGAGAGTAGGTAGACATTTGATGGGTCGACTAGACTCTTCTCTCCTGTAGGGATTCTATGAGTCTATGATTCTAAAGGCAAAATACACAGATGCTGGAATCTGAAACAAAAACAGAAAATGTTACAAAACCTCAGCAGGTCTGACAGCATCTGTGGAGAGAGAATAGAGCCAATGTTTCGAGTCTGTGTGACCCTTCATCGAAGAGTCATCCAGACTTGGAACATTGGAAGAAATGTCTGGATGACCCTCTGTCAGAGACAAACATCATCAAACAATTTGACTGCCTCATCAAAAACTGTGCTTACGAATTTAAGATTAGTCTGGGTCCAAAAGCTTGAGTTTTCTTCATCTGAAGATAGAAGAAGAACAGTTTAAAATCACTGCCTAGAGTCACGAAACAGCTGAAAACCCCAAACTTCCCTCTCTTCTTTTGTAGGTTTGAGCAAAACGGTTTAGAAAATTATATTTTAGGCAGTAAAAATTCAAGGCCGCGCGACATGTGGTAGCAGCTGCATTGAAAATAATTGTCAAAGTTGCAGAAAGCTTTGAAATGATTCTGATTTCACTGCGGATAGCTCCAAAATGACCTGGAAAGTGAGGAAATTAGTAATAATGAAAATGGCCACAAAGTCCGTCATCAATTCGTTCAGGGAAGAAATGTCAGCATGAGCTGATTCCTCCACAGGAGCAAAGTAGGTTTGACATGGTCATCCATCAGAGACCACGGTGCTTTGTCCTTCACTGCAATCTCTGCGCTGGCAGGAGAGAAACTGCAGCACCGTGTGCACAGGCTAGAGAGCTTTTGAAAGTTACAAAATGTGGGATTCAGGCGTATACACAGAGAGCGTAAGTATATTTGATCTGATTTGATATGATTTATTATTGTCACATGTATTAGTATACAATGAAAAGTATTGTTTCTTGCGCGTTATACAGACGAAGCATACCGTTCATCGAGAAGGAAACGAGAGAGTGCAGAATGTAGTCTAGGGTGTAGAGAAAGATCAACTTAATGCAAGGTAGATCCATTCAAAAGTCTGATGGCAGCAGGGAAGAAGCTGTTTTTGAGTCGGTTGGTACGTGACCTCAGACCTTTGTATCTTTTTCCCGACAGAAGAAGGTGGAAGAGAGTATGTCCGGGGTGCGTGGGGTCTTTGATTATGCTGGCTGCTTTTCTGAGGCAGTGGGAAGTGTAGACAGAGTCAATGGATAGGAGGCTGGATTGCGTGGTGGACTGGGCTTCGTTCATGACCCTTTGTAGTTTATTGTGGTCTTGGGCGGAGTAGGAGCCATACCAAGCTGTGATACCACAAGAAAGAATGCTCTCTGTGGTGCATCTGTAAAAGTTGGTGAGAGTTGTAGCGGACATGCCAAATTTCAAGTATTGCCAAGTATATGTGTAATACAGTGTAATACAGTGTACACAATTACTGTATGAGGAGAAATTAATTGGTCCATCTTTGGAATGTCACCATTCAGACCTCCCTGATGTCAATGAGATGATCGCTGCAGTGTAAAAGGGGGGCCCCAAAAAACTACTGCTTTTGGGTCAGTTGGTCTTAAACCCAAACCCTTACGTTTGGCCACTTCTGATTTTAATGGTT
Source organism: Mustelus asterias (assembly GCF_964213995.1). Taxonomy (NCBI): domain Eukaryota; kingdom Metazoa; phylum Chordata; class Chondrichthyes; order Carcharhiniformes; family Triakidae; genus Mustelus; species Mustelus asterias. The sequence goes on from NC_135811.1 coordinate 82,853,845, forward strand.
GAGGTGTTGGGGGATGGGGAAGGTGTGGGTTGGAAGTGAGCGACCAGCTCACCAGCCTCATTTAAATATTTTAATGAGGCTGTGTGCCCGAAATTTTCAGTTGAATTTTCACCCCCTCTGCTCCCAGCCCCCCACCTTGAAGCAGAGGCAGGGCGGGCCGGAGACGCTAAAAATACCACCTGCAGCCATTTCCAGGGTGACATTTTGTAGGAGATGCATTCAGTGCCCAGGAAGGCTGCCCGCCCACATATGATGGCGGATATTAATGCTTCATTAAAGGTAAATTTAGGAGAGTGAATTTTATCTCTCTTCCATTGTTACACCATGGAAAAAGACTGTTGCATTAAATAGAATGGTGCTTTTCCAGCAGGTCTTGTGGCCCAAGAAGAGCAGGAACAATTCCCCCTCACCCCAGTCTCCAAAGTTAGCTGTGAATGGACCCACCCTGTGATCACTGACACCACCCCAACCCCCAATTTCTGCTTCCGACCCCCCTCCACTGTAATCAACCCCCAATTCTCCAAACCACAGCTCACAGTCATGGGGCGGAATTTTCCCGTCCCACTCGCCACGGGCGGGAAATGGACCATGCAAAGATTCGTTGACCTCGAGCGGGGTTTTCCAGTCTTGGGGCGAGCGTGGTCAGAAAATCCTGCCCATGGCTTCTACCCCAGGCACCAAAAACCGACCTGCTTTTGGACCATGGCCCGTTCTGTCAGCATTCCCTGTCCAACAGGGAGCCAAGCCTGTCAAATCAGCTTTTTCTTCGGGATAGGGTCCTGTTGAAAAAAGAACCGCGTAAGATATGGGTTTAAGACCTCAAGGTGTTCAGGCGACCAGCAGTCCTTCCCTACCTGCTTGGAAATTCCATCGTGGTAAATATCAGGGTTATTGGAGCTGATGTATCACTCCATTCTGAATGTCATTATTCATCGAACATCTTAATACCTTGCAAACATTTAAGATCGAGGGTGAAGGAAAGTGCAACTTGGGTAGATTACCCCAGAAGCGGGCTGGAATTTGGAGGAAACCACCATTAATTAATTCCAATTATCTATTGGGTTGGGTTGGGGTCAACTGAGTCTTCAACCTGCGAACCCAGCAGTCATATGGGAATGTTACTGGGAATGATCCTGGGCTCGGCTAGAGGTTCCACCCATCACACCACTTGGACCTCGTTGCAGAGTAGAGGTTCAGTCTCCATACTGGAGGTCCCAACTTTCTTGCAAACTGAAGGGCTGAATGTCTGGGTCTCCCACAGCAGGGAATGGAGATATGAGGGCCCCGCAAATCCCAATACCAGGTGGGATATCAACTTCAAAATGCCAATCCTGGCACCAGCCATGACCAACTAGCAGGATGGAGTGAAGGGTGTGACAGGAATCCTGCTCCCCTCCGAATTGAAGCCAGTTAGTAGGTTTGAAGTTTATTAAAAGCTTGTCAGAGGTTGACCTTTTAATTTTTAGGGAGGTGGACAGGTTACCCCTGTGTTCTAAAACTGACCACTGCAAATAAACAGTTGAACAGTTTGAAGCTAGCCATTGCTGCCCCAGGGTATTACTTGGCCCCATAAAAGGATAGGCAGGACAGTTGGGCCTATATCCCTGATATGGAAGTTCCCGGTACCTCACAGATGTTAAGGAGAGAGGGAGATAAGCATCTGGGCTTGAATGTTATTGGCACTACGCTGGCATCACAGAGAAGAACTACAGGGAGATGACTAACAAGCACCACTGGGCAGTCACCTGCCCAGAAGGAAGGCTGTAGCTGGCAATGGGGAAAAGTACATCAGGTTTTGGTTTCCTTGGCGTTGAGGGGCAATACCCTCCATAGGAAGGGCAGAATCCCATAGAGCAGGTGCGCATAGGAGAAGAAAGAGAGGATGGCACTCAGGGCAAATCCTTGACAAGATTGACCACTAATGACAGAAGCACGAGGAGATGACCGAGACGCAGTGCCAAAGGAACCCCCCGCAATCTCCAGCTCACAGATATCTGCGCCTTCGTTGCTGAAGACCTCACACCCTGCACCATTATCCCTCACACCCTGCCAATGGCTGTCAAAGTCACGATGGCTTTGAACCTCTTCACTCATGGCTCCCTCCAAGAGTCAGCTCTGGATCTCAGTGGCATTTCAAAACTGGCTACACACCACTGCATCGCTGATGTCCCCTTCACCCCTCTCCCCCCCGCAACCGCCCCCCCCCCCTCCCCCCGCCAGAGTTGAAAACTAAGTTCATTTATAACAAACAAAGCCTCACAGGGACAGAGGACAGTGGATTTTGTCTCCATTGCTGGATTCCCCCAGGTGCAGGACGTCACTGATTGCACCATGTGGCCATCAAGGCACTCAGTGATAGCCAATGAGATCCATTAACAGGGATTCCGCTCCTTCAACATCCGATTGGTCTGTGAACGCAGAAAGGGATTTATCCATCTGAGTGTTTGCTCACCTGGCAGTTTCCATGACTCTTTCATCCTCCACCAGTCCAGACTTTCTCACACCTGCACTCCAGGCCCACACCTGAAGGTGTTCCCACCTGGGAAGGTAATGGCCTACGGTATTATCGCTGGAGTATTAATCCAGAAACTCAGCTAATGTTCTGGGGATCCGGGTTCAAATCCCGCCACGGCAGATGGTGGAATTTGAATTCAATACAAAATATCCAGAATTAAGAATCTACTAATGACCATGAAACCACTGTCGATTGTCGGAAAAATCCATTTGTTCACGAATGTCCTTTAGGAAGGAAATCTGCCATCCTTACCTGGTCTGGCCTACATGTGATTCTAGAGCCACAGCAATGTGATTAACCTTCAACTGCCTTCCAAGGGCAACTAGGGATGGGCAATAAATACTGGCCAGCCCAGTATTTAGCCCATGTCCCACAAATGAATAAAAGTGTGGATGCATCATAAGAAACAAGGGAAAACCCTTGATGACTGCTGACCCCTCTATGTGAGTGCCAGATAGAGGCACCAATGCCACCCGGATAGGCCATCAGGCTTCTGAAGATTCAATTTTGTTGTCTGGACTGGTCAGGTGATGCCCTCCAATACCCTCCTGCCAGGGTCTCAGTCATTGCGGTGGTGTGCTGAGCTCTCTATAACATGACCTTCCAGACATGTGCGGACCTTGAAGGTTTTGAGGCCCTGGAAGAGACAGCTCATTGGAAGAGCAGAAGCACTAATTTATAAAATCATGCTCTTAGCAATTGACATGATAAACATATGGGCGACACAGTGGGACAGTAGTTAGCGCTGCTGCCCTCACAGTGCCAGGGACCTGAGTTCAATTCCTGGCTTGGGTCACTGTCCGTGCGAAGTCTGCACATTCTCCCTGTGTCCGCGTGGGTTTCTTCCAGATGCTCCGGTTTCCTCCCACAGTCCAAAGATGGGCAGGTTAGGCAGATTGGCCATCTAAATTGCCCCTTAGTGTCAGGGGGACTAGCTAGGGTAAGTGCATGGGGTTATGGGGATAGGGCCTGGGTGGGATTGTGGTTGATGCAGACTCGATGGGCTGAATGGCTTCCTTCTGCACTGTAGGATTCTCTGATTCTATGATTAATGTCATCCTACAGTACCTGCTGGTATTTTATTACATTCCAGTGACAGGGATAATATTCACAACTTTACTCCTGACTAACCTGAGAAGAAGGTGACTCATGGAATTTGTACCCTAAAGCTTGTTAATACAAATCAATCATTTTTTTCAAATGAAGAACAATTGTTTCCGCCGTCCTTCGAATATCTCTGAGTGCTTTTTTTTCTTCTGCTCTGGATGAATGGTCTTCACGCTATCTAAGTTAGGAAACAACTAGGAGTGACCTGCTATTCTAACTCATGGTCAGATGACATTAATAAAGAAGACAGGTTTTACTCTTGTGGTTGATTTTTTTAAATTCATTTCATTCGTGGGAAATGAGGGTTGCAGGCTGGCTAACATTTATTGCCCATCCCTGGTTGCCCAAGGGCAGTTGAGAGTCAACTACATTGCTGTGGCTCCGGAGCCACATGTAGGCCAGACCAGGTAAGGACGGCAGATTTCCTTCCCTAAAGGACATTAGTGAACCAGATGGGTTTTTCCAACAATCGACAATGGTTTCATGGTCATCAGTAGATTCTTAATTCCAGATTTTTTTATTTAGTTCAAAATCTGCCGTGGTGGGATTTGAACTCGGGTCCCCAGAACATTAGCCGAGTTTCTAGATTAAGAGTCTAGTGATAATACCACCACGCCATCACCTCTCTTACTACATTTAGCTACACCTGAAATGAAGTGGTTAGCAACACATCACAAGTATTTATTATTCTAATGGCTGGGTGAGCACTTCACTAAATTGGTGTCAAATTGACACAAAAAAAAGGCTGTACCTTCTCTCTACAACCTTCCGCCCTACATAAATGGAAGAGATCAAAGATTCCCATTGACCAAAGGCAAAATGGTTCCCTGTCAAGTTGTTTTGGCCTCTTGGACAAATCTGTGATCACTGAGGTGGTGGGGTTTTTTTATGTATTTGCTTTCAACTGGTTTAGTACTTTGGAGTGTTTTTACCCAAGGACTGATTTTATCACTCTTGCTCAGTGAAGACAGCACCAGCTATTCATTTCTGTCAACCAGCCAGACAAACAAATTTTTCAAAACGTCTGCCTCACAGAAGCTTTATTATCACAAGGCAACAGATTTCTGTTGCTCAAAGGGATATACTTTGAAGGCCTTTAAAAACATTATTTACATGGACTCAGTTGATTAAGAATGAGTCTGAATGAACCGATAATTAAAATTTAAAAGACAATTGTGGATGTATTTGGATCAACCTGTTTAGCAGCTTAATTTTGCATAGTTTCTCTGGTATGCTCCCACTGCTGTTATCACTTTAATGCTCGCCAACTTGTTTTGGCTACACCATTGTTGTACCCGCTGTTAGCTTATATGTGACACAAAATGCAGCCTGGAATTTCAAATCCAAGTTCGGTGCTGACTTGCTGAGAACAAAATGGCCGCTGCTCAATAGTTCGATTTGACATTGGACTAAATCAATCATCTGACCACTGTATAACTGCAGCGCCACATTCTTATATGAAAGCAAAATACTGCAGATGCTGAAATCTGAAACAAAAACAGAAAATGCTGGAAAATCTCAGCAGGTCAGACAGCATCTGTGGGAAGAGAATAGAGTAAGAAGTCTCACACCACCAGGTTAAAGTCCAACGGGTTTATTTGGCAGCGTCAGCTTTTGGAGTCTCGCTCTTCTTCAGGTGAAGAGAATAGAGCCAGCGTTTCATAGAGGTTTACAGCATAGAAACAGGCCCTTTGGCCCAACTTGTCCATGCTGCCCTTTTTTTTAACCACTAAGCTAGCCCAGTTGCCCGCGTTTGGCCCATATCTCTCTATAGCCATCTCACCCATGTAACTGTCTTTTTAAAAGACAAAATTGTACCCACCTCTACTACTGGCTGCTTGTTCCAGACACTCACCACCTTCTGTGTGAAACAATTGCCCCCCTGGACCCTTAAACCTATGCTCTCTAGTTTTAGACTCCCCCTATCTTTGGGAAAAGATATTGACAATCGAGTCTATTGGTTTTGAGTCTAGATGACACTTCATTGGCCTCTTGGACCTCCTGACAGCTATGATGAAGGGTCATCTAGACACAAAATGTTGGCTCTATTCTCTCCCCACGGACGCTGTCAGACTTGCTGAGGATTTTCCAGTATTTTCTGTTTGGGCACCATATTCTTATATGTGTGGAGAGGAAATACTTTCAGGAGGGCTATGAAGGAGAAAATCTTACAGAAAACCATATTTTACATCGTCAAACATATTTACATATTGGACTAATTGGCACCACTCATAACGGGCCAACAATGCAGAGGGGCACCCCCGGATGGATATTCGATCGGGTCCCCCCCTGTACAGCTGAGAGACTCACGAATTTCAGAAACTGCGGGAGATCCCTAATCTGCCTAGCAACAGCCTGTAGCTGCATTTTAAACTGGTCAAGGACGATCAAGACCCCTATGAAACGAGCCATAGAGTGGGTTATCAAAACCAAGCTATCACTGAAACATTACTAATTCGGCCAAGGCAGACATAAAAATCTGATAAACCAAGATATAAGAATAAAAGGTTAGAATGAAGTACTCCAGACATCCAACAAGACAGGATAACATTAACACTCAATCTCACAAGCAGGAAACACAGACACGGGACAATAGGATCAAATTCAAATAAGGGGACACATAGAGATGATAATGGGAAACGCATTTAGACACCGGGGCAGGACCAAGTAATCCCATTAACACGAACACACACCATACAAATGCAAATTGACAAGCCTCCCAGAGAACTTCCTGACCTGACAGACCACTTTATACATATTGTAAAAAGATGCATAATCAAATGTTCCCGCTCAAATTTGGAGCCCTATAAAGATCCAGGGCTGATGTAATCCAATTGAGATCAACGTGGCCAAGCCACTGTTTCTGAGCTGGCTACGGGGGTCTCCCTAGGATCCTAGTAAATTGTACAATAAAGACACGCTTTGAACCTTGATTTGCGACTCGGCTTCTATTCTGTGCTGGTAAGGGATTTTTCCCTACAACAAAATGGCGTAGTCGGCAGGATTTGATATCTGACTTCTGACTGATAACCACAGTTTGAAAGTCGGGATCAAATTTAAACGAATCTGATACAAATCCAGAACAGTCAGAGGCGAGTGCAGGTCTCCGTTCAAAGTGAGGTACCTTTAAGGGTTAGGGTTTGTCTGTTTTGAGTATTGTTGTCTTGTAGAACTGTATAATCTTGCCTAAGTTTTAAATTGAAACAGAAGTCCGCACTAAAGAGGTACAGGTCAGAACAACCGCGTGGAAGAAGGTAAGTAACTGTTAACTTTAATAGGAGTAAAAGACCAAAGGTAAAGATAACAGGTTTTGGGCTATTTGATAACAAAGAATTAAGACTAATATAAAGATAAGTACCGCATGCAGAACTAATTGGTGTAACTAACCCAGGATTGTAAATGAAACCGCTGTCTGTGCCAAGGCAATAGGACAAGGGAGTGCTTGACTCAAGGTGCCCTACCCTAAACTGGACGTTAAGAGGAGAAATCTCCCACGCTAAGGTTGGGTTTTGAAGCGGGCGCTAAGAGAGACAGGCACTCAGGGTGCAAGGCACGGACAGTGTAAATCGGGTAACAACACTGACTCTGAAGGGACGAACAACCTCAGAGTCGATACAGTTACTAACTATAACAGGGGCTTTGATAACAGAGTACAGGTGTGTAAGTGTTGAGGAAAAGTGGACCCGATCCATCCTGACCAAGAGACACGACGACGGAGGATCCATTAGGGACCCGGGCGGAGTTTGATAACCTTGTTCGTCTGTAGGGAACACCACAGCCCATAGCAGGATACCCGGTTTTGGGGGGTAACGGATCAACCCTGCTAGTGGGGGTGGTGGCCGAGCGGGAGGCGTTGTACTTAGAGGGGCTGGGAACAGGGGCGGACAAACCCACTAAACAACCAGCACACATCCCAATAAGACAACACAAAATAGTCCAAGCGTGAGGTGTCAGGAATAGTTGGGGGAGCCCAGGGGAAAGAGACCCACTGGAACCTCACTACGAGGCTCTACAGCAATACAGACGGTGCTGGGGCAGTATCAGTGACAGGAGTTGAGGCACTTTTACTGTAGCAGCCAGCATACGGGGGTTGCAGGACTGCTAGACAGAAAAATGGCAGACCACGTTGTTAAGGGAGAAACTGCAGTAGCTCTCATTTTAAAGTATCTGTTAGCCAGAGAAGCGATTGTTGCAAAGATGAAACGGAACGGGTGGAACGCATCACAAACTTTAGAAGATCAAAGAAAGTGGGTAGACGGAGTTAAACGGGACAAAACAAAAGTAATGGGAGTAATATTAGTGACCCAGTTAGCTGGACTAATTGAGGAAGTAAATGCCTCCATGGAGGAGAGACACAAAGAGACAGAACAAATTAAAGTATTACAGGAGAGAGTGAGGGAGTTAGAATACAGAAACAACACTGCGGAGATAACGCAGAGATCAGAGGAAACGGACCCTCGGCGCCCATACGAGTCAGTGCAGAAACATACAGCCACTCCAGCATCAAAAGAAAACATAGACAATTATAATCTAGCGCCAGTCACGAGAGGAGGGACGTTAGCACAACCAAAGGCAACCTATAAGCCTTTTACGCCAGGGGAAAGGCAGCAGATTATGGCATCCCTGGGGAAGTTAAAACCCAGAAGCGCAAACCTGGAATTTTGGGGCGAATTAGATTCGCTCTGGGTAGGACACCAGTTACATTTAAGGGACATACACCAGCTGGTCAGGGCAGCCTGTCCAGCGGATAAATGGAGGTTGGTAGCAGGAGGGCCAGCGGCTCAAGCAGCACAGGACTATAATGGAGGAAGATGGACACATGCCGTTCCTACAACGGCTGAGATAGATGACCAGCAGGCACCCTTTACATTATTCAAGACCGAAGTCCAACGGGTCTTAGGGAATTCCCCCACTAATTGGAGCAGGATCACAAACACTAAACAAGGACGGGGGGAAAGTGCATCGGAATTTGGAGAGAGATTATTCGGGGTATATATGGAATGTTCAGGACGAGACGACGCGGATAGGAGGGACAGGGCTTTTGTTCAGGCATTTAAGGACGGGCTCTCAGAGGCACACCAAGAGATCCTTAAGATGGGGGTGATAGCATCCCAAGACTATGACGAGCTAGTCGAGTGGGCTAGCGGGATAAGAGAAGAGAAGGCTGCCCAAACCAAGCCCAGACGAGAGAGAGTTGTAACCCCCCATAACGGAGATAGGGGGAGAACCGGGTTCAGCTGCTACACATGTGGCCAGCCAGGGCATACGGCTAGATTCTGCAGGGGGGCACCAGTCAAAGGGAAACCTGAGAATGGCGGGCCTCGCTGTGACCACTGCCATAAACCAGGGCACACTGAGGCAACATGTTGGGGGAAGCATGGGAGACCCCAGGACAACTATGGAACAACCCCGGGGGCACCACACTCCCGGAATCCACCAGGGTGACTAGGAGAAACCTTAAGCCAGGGAGACGGCAGAAGAGAGAGGGTTAGTGTAGCCACGCCCACAGAAGACTGTGAATCCCGACAAAAGCCGGTGTCCGTCCACTCCACTTATCGGCCAACATTGGTCAAAATCTCACAACCCGTAGCTCCCATCCAAAACAGGAAAGAGGGGGAGAGAATATACGTAGATGCCGTGGTAGGGGGTAGGGAGTGCCACATGTTAGTAGATACGGGAGCAGCCATATCAGTTACAAACCTACCCCTGCCACTGACCAACAAAAGAATACACATAACCGGGGTAGGAGGGGAGAGAATACCCGCCTATCTTAGTGAAACCACACTAGTAGAAATCAACCACAAGTACATTCCAATGCAATTTTACGTTTGTCAAAATAATGAGGGCACAATCATGGGAAATGACCTAATGAGGGAATACCAGGTACTGATAGATTGTGGGAAAGGAAAACTAATTTGGCCACAACCTGACGGTAGAAAGACCAGGCAAGGGACACTAGCCAACCACCTGGGGACGGTTGGGGTAGCCACTGTCGTGGCCCGAGATTGGGACCAGGAACGAGAAGGGTTCGGAGCCATCTGTGCTTCTATTCCAGAAGCCTGGGCTAGGACGAAATTAGATACCGGACTAACCGACACAGAACCGATAAAAGTCCCAGGACCAGAGCACAAGCCCCACAGACAATACCCTATCAAAAAGGAAGCGAAAGGGGCAGTGGTAGAAATAGTCAAAGGTTTAATAGAAAAAGGAATCCTCAGGGAAACCACCAGTACCACCAATTCCCCCACATGGCCAGTCATCAAACCTGACGGGAGCTACCGGCTCACCATCGATTACACAGGTTTGAACAAGGTAACACCTAAATTACACCCCATTGTGGCAAACCCCTCGACTATTCTAAACGGATTGGCACAAGACCACAAAATTTTCACGGTACTAGATATCGCAAATGGATTCTGGTCCCTTCCACTAGACTCAGAATCCCAAGACAAATTTGCTTTCACTGTGGGAGAAAAACAGTACACATGGACCCGTCTCCCACAAGGATTTCATAACAGTCCTGCCATATTCCACAGAACGATGAGCGACATCCTAAGTAGGGTGAAATTGCATGAGGACAATACAGTTCTCCAATATGTGGACGATGTCTTAATAGCGTCCAAAACAGAACAAGGGCACAAGGCAGCCCTGTATGCAGTACTAAAAGGATTGGCAAAAGCCGGGCTGAAAATAAGCCCACATAAGGCACAAATTGCGAAACCCCAGGTCCTGTACTTAGGACACCTAATTTCCCAGGGAGTTAAAAACATGCCCGCAGATCGCAAAACCGCGATTAAAGAAATGCCACGACCAGTCACAATAAGAGGGGTCCGGAAAGTTTTAGGACTATTCAATTATAGCAGGAGTTTTATCCCTGACTTTGCACGGATCGCGGAACCAATTCAGAGATTAGTAAAGGGAGGAAAGCCAGGCCTGGAAAGGATAGAGTGGGGACAAGAGCAAGAGACAGCATACGCAGAACTGAAAGCAAGGTTAGTTTCAGCCCCTGGATTGGGATTGCCCGATGGAAGCAAAAAGTTTCACATCTTCTGCGACAACCGGGACGGCTTCTATTCTGCCGTAGTGGCACAGACTCATGGAGATAGAAAGAGACCCGTAGGGTATTATTCAACGGCTGAGGGACCAGTAGTCACCGGGATGCCCAGGTGCATAGCCGCCCTAGACTGTGCAGCATGGGCTGTAGGGATAAGTGAGCCCATTGTCATGACAGGAGATATTGTACTACACACAAAACATACATTGGTAGAGATGCTAAACACGGGCAAACTCAAAACAGTCTCCAATATAAGGAGGGCAAGGTGGGAGGCCACACTCCTACCGCCTAACAAGTCAGTCACGATCGTAAGGGACACGGGAGAAAATCCCGCGGAAGGGATTTTAGATATTGGGGAGGCACACAGCTGTGGAGAAACTGACAAAAATGACGAGGAAGGAAAGATTAGAGATGAACCCCTTCCAACAGCAGATAAGACCGTCTATGTGGATGGGTCCCGCAAATATGTATCCGGATCCCCAAGGACAGGGTGGGCAGTAGTGGACCAGAACCTGGAAACCCTAGAATCAGGAAGGATCGACGGGGGTCAGTCCGCTCAGGTAGCAGAATTAGTTGCCCTCACCCAAGCCCTAAGATTAGCAGCAGGAAAAACAGTCAATGTGTATACAGACAGCCAATACGCATTTGGTGTGATCCACGATTACATGCCAGCATGGGGGAGAAGGGGATTCATCACAACAGGAGGTACCCCCATTAAACACCAACAGCAGATAAGAGCACTGCTAGCAGCTAGTGAACAACCGACAAAGGCCGCAGTAATTAAAATAAAAGCCCACCAGCGGGAACCTGGGAGGGACACCCCGGGGTGGATTCACTTCAAAGGGAATCAAGCCGCAGACGCAGCGGCACGGCAAGCACTAGAAAACAGTGACATTAAAAGCATGCCCCTTGCAGCAATAACGATAGAACAGGAAGAGATTGACATACAGAAATTACATGGGGACATTACACAGCAAGAACGAGACAGGTGGGAGGAGCTGGGCGCAGTTAAAGGGACTGACGGGGTTTGGAGAAAAGATAACCGAGTATTGGCACCAGGATGTATCCAGAACACATTACTGGAACTACACCACGGGCTTCCCCATACAGGCAGGGATGCAATGATACAGAGCCTGGGGAGAGAGTGGTGGTGGAAAGGATTGGGACGAGATGTGGCCACATACTGCCGCAGATGCACTATATGTGCCCAGCACAACCCCGGGAAGCCCATAAAGGTAAAGATGGGACACCAACCCAGACCAAAGGGACCCTGGGAACAGATACAAATGGACTTCATCGGACCACTGCCCCCCTCTCACGGGAAAACATACTGCCTGGTAATAGTAGACCAATTCACCAGGTGGGTAGAGGCATTCCCCACAACCAATTGTACAGCCCTAACAGTAGCCAAGATATTGGCAGCAGAAGTCATTCCCCGGTGGGGGATGCCAATTCAAGCTGATTCGGACCAGGGAACACACTTCACAGGAAAGGTTCTGAAAAACATTTGCCAACTATTAGGAATAAAACAAAAATTTCACATCCCCTATCACCCACAAAGTTCCGGGATGGTGGAGAGGATGAATCGGACTCTAAAAACAACAATGGCAAAGGCAATGCAATCCTCAGGTAGAAATTGGACAGAAGTCCTACCTGCAGTCCTGATGAGGCTTAGGGCGACCACAAATCGAACTACCGGCTTGACTCCATACGAGCTGATGACCGGGCGAGCAATGCACTTGCCCGAAAACATTATTACAGGCTGGACAGATGTGGGTCCGATAAAAGATAGGATCCGACAATACATCCGAGACCTTAGCACCCAATTGAAGGGGATGCGCCGGTCCGTAATTTCTAATCAGGCACAGGTCGACGCAGAGGGGGACTCAGAAATACTACCAGAAGTCCCAAAAGCCGGGAGCCGGGTATTAACAAAGGTGCTTCCTGCAAAACCAGGATTTGCCCCAAGATGGCACGGACCTTACGAGGTCATTATTAGCGGAGATACCTGTGCCTGTATAGATATAAGAGGACAGGGGGTCTGGAAACACTGGACCCAATTAAAACTATATGAGGACAAATAAACTAAAAAAATACCGTTTTGCTCATTCAACTTCCACAGGAACCAGGACCAGATCCACTATCAAGACGTCGGAACCAACTACCTTTAATTTGATTGCCTGTTTATTTTTTGTATATACTGTAATTGTAAAATACTGTTGAAAAAAAAAAAGAGCGATATGGGAACAGGGACATATCTGATAATAACCCTGACCATTGTAAATACACTCCAGCATACGAGGGTTAGGGGAGCAGAACCACCAATCATGGAAGGAAACCTATTCCTGAGAACACACATCCAGATCTATGGGAATAGGACCGCTTGTTACCCCTCAGCGCGATCAGTAAACTCCCTATTCATAGCAACACCAGGGTGGCTCCCACAAGAGTTATTCACTATTGACACATCGGGGGCACCCTGCAAAGAACATATTGGGTACTTTAAGCAAGGGATACAAGGAAGGTGTGTAGAGCTCACTGAGCCGGGAATTCTAAGGGGGACGGGACCCCAACCGGAGGAGACACATGGGAACTACCCACAATGTTTTAAGGGAGAGGGATGGGGGTGCGTGCATGCCTTTGTCCCTAAAAATGATTCGTGCGCTGAGGCACATTGTGCTCTCCAGGAGTGCCGGGTCCGGGAAGGACACTTCACCTGTGACTGCAAGCAACAGAAATGCATTGCAGTCACCGCGGGTAGGCAGCTTATGTGTGGCAAGTGCAACGGCACCCACGTAAGCTCAGCCTCAGGGACATATCCATTTGATTCTCACCAAGAAGTACAATCAAGTGGACAGTCCAGGGGGAGGGAAGGTCCCACAAGATGGGGCCATGCGGTCAAACGACCCCGGGGAAATGCATGTTATCGGGTTAAAGACGGGTACGTGTTTTTATTTAAAAATGTATACATGACGGCCACAGACAGGCCTCCAAGGTTCTTTTCCGTAGGGACAATCAGACCTCTCACGGTTCCATGCCCAAGTGAGGGGCATGTCCAGAAACGCATAGTGACCAGGGCCATCAGCGCAGAATTTTGCTCCGACTGGCAGGCCCCTGTCACACTAGGGTCTTCTTTAGGATATGGATTTCTGGGGACACTATCCCTGGGAGGCGCCGCAGGGGTGATCAGTGCCAGTAATAGGAACTTCTTCATATGTGGACTGACCATTTTAGGAAACAACACCCTACAAGCATTAGGCGCAATTGACCAAGAACTCGCAGAACTCAGACTATACACACAACAAACAAGATATGCGGTGGACTATCAGCTAGCCAGACAAGGGGGGGTATGCACCATCATCAAGGACAAATGCATCACATACGTACACGACGAGACACTAAACATAACAGCAGCCATGTCCGGGATACAAAAGCAATTGGATAACTTTAAACAGGGGTTAACAGGGACTGATGGGTGGTTAGGATGGCTGTTTAACACCGTTTGGGGAGCATATATTATGAAGGGATTAATCCTAGTAGTAGCCATCCTGTTCACAGTCTGCCTTGGCCTAACCTGTATTAAAGTGATATGTGCAAATATTACATCAAGAATGCTACCCACTGCCAGTATCCAGATGCAAGAACTTAACAACGATACAGAAGAAGAGGAGCAACGACAAGGACAACAGCTGTACAAATCACTGTTCCTCTGAAGGTCGTCCATGGGGGGTCAGCCATGAATGGCACCCCCTGGACGAGAGGAGGGACTGAAGGAGAAAATCTTACAGAAAACCATATTTTACATCGTCAAACATATTTACATATTGGACTAATTGGCACCACTCATAACGGGCCAACAATGCAGAGGGGCACCCCCGGATGGATATTCGATCGGGTCCCCCCCTGTACAGCTGAGAGACTCACGAATTTCAGAAACTGCGGGAGATCCCTAATCTGCCTAGCAACAGCCTGTAGCTGCATTTTAAACTGGTCAAGGACGATCAAGACCCCTATGAAACGAGCCATAGAGTGGGTTATCAAAACCAAGCTATCACTGAAACATTACTAATTCGGCCAAGGCAGACATAAAAATCTGATAAACCAAGATATAAGAATAAAAGGTTAGAATGAAGTACTCCAGACATCCAACAAGACAGGATAACATTAACACTCAATCTCACAAGCAGGAAACACAGACACGGGACAATAGGATCAAATTCAAATAAGGGGACACATAGAGATGATAATGGGAAACGCATTTAGACACCGGGGCAGGACCAAGTAATCCCATTAACACGAACACACACCATACAAATGCAAATTGACAAGCCTCCCAGAGAACTTCCTGACCTGACAGACCACTTTATACATATTGTAAAAAGATGCATAATCAAATGTTCCCGCTCAAATTTGGAGCCCTATAAAGATCCAGGGCTGATGTAATCCAATTGAGATCAACATGGCCAAGCCACTGTTTCTGAGCTGGCTACGGGGGTCTCCCTAGGATCCTAGTAAATTGTACAATAAAGACACGCTTTGAACCTTGATTTGCGACTCGGCTTCTATTCTGTGCTGGTAAGGGATTTTTCCCTACAACAGGCTACTTGTCACAAGTGACGGAATATTAACCTTGGACCTAATGATTTAAGAATGGCCTGTAAATTTAAAAGAAAAGTAGAAAAGATGGATGCCACAGAGGGATTGTCTACGGAATCTCTGTGGGTGGAGGTTCGCAACAGGAAGGGGTCAATAACTTTACTTGGTGTTTTCTATAGGCCGCCCAATAGTAGCAGGGATGTGGAGGAGCAGATTGGGAAGCAGATCCTGGAGAGATGTGATAATAACAGAGTGGTCGTGATGGGAGATTTTAATTTCCCAAATATCGATTGGAATATCCCTAGGGTAAGGGGTTTAGATGGGGAGGAGTTTGTTAGGTGTGTTCAGGAGGGCTTCCTGACACAGTATGTGGATAAGCCTAGAAGAGGAGAGGCTGTACTTGATTTGGTATTAGGGAATGAACCTGGGCAGGTGTCAGATCTCTCAGTGGGAGAGCATTTTTGGGATAGTGATCATAACTCTATCTCCTTTACATTAGCATTGGAGAGAGATAGGATCAGTCAAGCTAGGAAAGTGTTTATTTGGAGTAAGGGCAATTATGAGGCTATTAGGCAGGAAATTAGAGGCATAAATTGGAAGGAGGTTTTCTCAGGGAAATGTACAGAAGAAATGTGGCAAATTTTCAAGGAAAGTTTGTCTGGAGCTCTACACAACAACATTCCAATGAGACAGGGGAGTTATGGTAGGTCACAGGAACCATGGTGCACGAAAGCTGCAACGAATTTAGTCAAGAAGAAAAGAAAAGCCTACAAAAGGTTCAGGGAGCTAGGTAATGTTAGAAATCTAGAAGAGTATACAACTAGTAGGAAGGAACTTAAGAGGGAAACTAGAAGAGCAAGAAAGGGTCATGAGAAGGCCTTGGCAGACAGGATAAAGGAAAACCCCAAGGCATTCTACAAGTATGTTAAGAGCAAGAGGATAAGATGTGAAGGAGTAGGACCTATCAAATGCGACGGTGGGAAAGTCTGTATAGAACCGGTAGAAATGGTAGAGGTACTCAATGAATACTTTGCTTCAGTATTCACAGTGGAAAAGGATCTTGGTAGTTGCAGTGCAGACTTGCAGTGGACTGAGAAGATTGAGCATGTGGACATTAGGAAAGAGGATGTGTTGGAGCTTTTGAAAAGCATCAAGTTAGATAAATCGCTGGGACAGGATGGGATGTACCCCAGGTTACTGTGGGAGGTGAGGGAAGAGATTGCTGAGCCTCTGGCAATGATCTTTGTGTCATCAATGGAGACGGGAGAGGTTCCGGAGGATTGGAGGATTGCGGATGTGGTTCCGTTATTCAAGAAAGGGAGAAGAGATAGCCCAGGAAATTATAGACTGGTGAGTCTAACCTCAGTGGTTGGTAAGTTGATGGAGAAGATCCAGGATTTGTGAACATCTGGAGAGGAATAGTATCATCAGAAATAGCCAGCACAGCTTTGTCCAAGGCAGATCATGCCTTATGAGCCTAATTGAATTTTTTGAAGATGTAACTAGACACTTAGACAAGGGAAGAGTGGTAGGTATGGATTTCAGCAAGGCTCATTGAGAAAGTGAAGGGGCATGGGATACAAGGGGGCATTGCTTTGTGGATTCAGAACTGGCTTGCCCACAGAAGGCAAAGAGTGGTTGTAGATGGGTCTTTTTCAGCATGGAGGTCGGTCACCAGTGGAGTTCCCCAGGGATCTGTTCTGGGACCCTTGCTCTTTGTGATTTTTATAAATGACCTGGATGAGGAAGTGGAGGGATGGGTTGGCAAGTTTGCTGATGACACAAAGGTTGGTGGGGTTGCGGATAGTGTAGAGGGATGTCAGCAGTTGCAACGAGACATAGATAAGGTGCAAGACTGGGCGGAGAAGTGGCAGATGGACTTCAACCCAGATAAGTGTGTGGTGGTTCATTTTGGCAGGTCGAATAGGATGAAAGAATATAATATTAAGGGTAAGACGCTTGGCAGTGTGGAAGATCAAAAGGATCTTGGGGTTCGTGTTCATAGGACGCTCAAAGCAGCGTCGCAGGTGGAGGCTGTGGTTAAGAAGGCGTATGGAATACTGGCCTTCATCAATAGAGGAATTGAGTTTAGAAATCGGGAGATAATGCTGCAGCTGTATAGGACCCTGGTCAGACCCCACCTGGAGTACTGTGCCCAGTTCTGGTCACCTCATTACAGAAAGGATGTGGAAGCCATAGAAAGGGTGCAGAGGAGATTTACAAGGATGTTGCCTGGATTAGGTGGCATGCCTTATGAGGATAGGTTGAGAGAGCTAGGTCTTTTCTCCTTGGAGAAGCGAAGGATGAGAGGTGACCTGATAGAGGTGTATAAGATGTTGAAGGGTATTGATAGAGTGGATTCTCAGAGGCTTTTACCCAGGGCTGAAATGGTTGCCACAAGAGGTCACAGTTTAGGGTGCTGGGGAGTAGGTACAGAGGAGATGTTAGGGGTAAATTTTTCACTCAGAGGGTGGTGGGTGTGTGGAATCGGCTGCCGGTAGTGGTGGTGGAGGTGGATTCAATAGGGTCTTTTAAGAGACTTTTGGATAAGTTCATGGAAGTTAGTAAGATAGAGGGTTATAGGTAAGCCTACTAGGTAGAAACATGTTCGGCGCAACTTGTGGGCCGAAGGGCCTGTTTGTGCTGTAGCTTTTCTATGTTCTATGTTCTAAAATTTGAATGTTACGGCAGGGCGTGCATGATGCAGGGTGGCACGGTGGCACAGTGGTTAGCACTGCTGCCTCACAGCACCAGGGACCCAGGTTCAATTCCCGGCTTGGGTCACTGTCTGTGCGGAATCTGCACGTTCTCCCCGTGTCTGCGTGGGTTTCCTCCGGTTTCCTCCCACAATCCGAAAGATGTGTGGAAGCAGTGCTAACCACCGTGCCAAGTGCTGTAACCTGCAGGGTGGCCGAACAAACACCGGAACGTGCGATTTGGCTGGGTGGCTCGTTCATCGGCTGGCATGGGAATGGTGGGCCAAGTGGCCTCATTCTGTGCTGTAAACTGCCTATGAATCAATGAATTCAGAGCTCAGGGTGACTATAAGGCTGGGCAAGGTTGCAGAGTCATGATGTGGAGATGCCGGCATTGGACTGGGGTGAACACAGTAAGAGTTTTAACAACACCAGGTTAAAGTCCAACAGGTTTATTGGGTAGCAAAGATTGCAGAGACAGGAGCATGGCGCAACCAAAAAAGGATTTAATGACAAAGATGTCACTTTAAATTGAGAAATCATAATCCTCATAAGTAGCACACTGTTTATTATTCTGTCTGCATTGCTGTTCCAAATCTACATCAGTCAGTCTCAACTTGAAATATGAGCCTCAAAGTAAATAGAAATGTGTTTACAACAGAATGCTCTGCTTTAAAGTAACAGGAAGCTGTCTCTCCAAGGCAGCAGGGAGATCGTCGTTTGAATAATTGCTGCCTTGATGTTGAAAGGAAAAGGTAACTTCCATTCTGCTCTGAAAGTAACAACACAATTCTCATCGTGTCCTGCTAGAAAGAGAACAGAGGATCCCTTGAAGTTACTTCACAAACACGACAGCACATATGTTTACTTTGTAAACACTCTGTAACAGAAATTTCCCTGTAAAGTGTTGAGGGAAAGGCAGTAAAAATCAGGAAGCAGTCAAAGGGTAATGATAAGGAATGGTGCAGACATGCAAATGTCATCGCAAACTAAAGGCTTCAATTTTCAAAAGTTCAGTGCTATTTTCGTACCGCAAATATACGCCTGTCCTTTCAGAAATGATTGCTTACTGATTTGAAAAGTGCAGTCTCTGTGAGCACTCGATGGCTGAAGTTTCTCTGTGATATCAGACGCAAACAGAAATTTTTAACATTGGTTTTTAAACTAACTGGCTGAAGAAGGCAACCCGCTTGGTGTAAGTTTTTAAGTTTATTGATTAGTGTCACAAGCAGGCTTGCATTAGCACTGCAATGAAGTTACTGTGAAAATCCCCTAGTCGCCACACTCTGGCGCCTGTTTGGGTACATAGAAACGTAGAAACATAGCAAACTACAGCACAAAACAGGCCCTTCGGCCCCACAAGTTGTGCCGAACATATCCCTACCTTTTAGGCCTACCTATAACCCTCCATCCTATTAAGTCCCATGTACTCATCCAGGCGTCTCTTAAAAGACCCTATTGAGTTTGCCTCCACCACCACTGACGGCAGCCGATTCCACTCGCCCACCACCCTCTGTGTGAAAAACTTCCCCCTAACATTTCCCCTGTACCTACCCCCCAGCACCTTAAACCTGTGTCCTCACGTAGCAGCCATTTCCACCCTGGGAAAAAGCCTCTGAGAGTCCACCCGATCTATGCCTCTCAACATCTTATATACCTCTATTAGGTCTCCTCTCATCCTACGTCTCTCCAAGGAGAAAAGACTGAGCTCCGTCAGCCTATCCTCATAAGGCATGCCATATTAATAAACTCAATCCTTATTTCCCTATGTTTCATTGCCTTGCTCACACTACAATCTCACATCACACCAAGGCTGGTTTGAGTATATTGTGAGAAGCTCCAATCACCTTAAACTAGCACACTGTGGAATTCATAGCAAAGCTCAGATCTCCCTCGGGGGCAGCACAGTGGCACAGTGGTTAGCACTGTTGCCTCACAACGCGAGGGACCTGGCCTCGGGTGACTGTTCTCCCGTGTCTGCCACTAAGGAAGAATTTAGCACGGCCAATGCGCCTAACCAACACATCTTTCGGACTGTGGGAGGAAACCGGAGCACCCGGAGGAAACCCACACAGACACGGGGAGAATGTGCAGACTCCACAAAGACAGTGACCCGAGCCGGGAATCGAACCCAGGTCCCTAGCGCTGTGAGGCAGCAGTGCTGACCACTGTGCCACCATGCTGCCCCTTACTCTGAAAAGGGAAGAGTTGTCACCATTATCTCCAATGGACTAAAGTTATAACTAAAACAGGGAGGAAAGCACCCAGGTTCCGAGGGCAACGTGGGGAAGAAATGGGAAACCACAAATGTGGATGCCAGGATGATGATTTTGAAGGCAATGGGCAAGTGGCCGGCTCTGGGAGCTCCCATCCAATCAAGGACGGGGGGCTGGCTCACCTGAATCTGGAATACCAATAGGCGGTTGTGTAGCATTAACAGATTGGATGGCCCATTGTCAGAGGTGGACACTGCTGGAGTTTGCAAGGAGGAGGCCCAGGTATCTTCTTTCCTGGTGGCCAGCCACACACCTGGTAATTGGAGGTTAGAACCATTGGACATGTGGGGGGAACCAACCGCCCCCCTGCACCGACACACGATAATGGTGGTACAATGGTACAATGGCGCTGTAAGGCTGCTGCCTTACAACGCCAGGGAATCAGGTTCAAATCAGGCCTAGGGTGACTGTGTGGAGTTTGTACATTCTCTCCATGTCTGCATGGGTTTCCGCCGGGTGCTCCGAGTTCTTCTCACAGTCCAAAGATGCGCTGGTTAGGTTGATTGGCCATGCTAAATTGTGTCTTAGTGCCGGGATAAATTAGCAGGGTAATTATGTGGGGTTAGGGGGATAGAGCCTGAGTGCGATTGTTGCTGGTGCAGGCTCGATGGGCCGAATGACCTCCTTCTGCACTGTAGGGATTCTATATGATTCTATGAATGGCACTGCCGTGATTGTAGCCAATTTTCAGAGCGGCACTTCAATATTGATTGGAGACTCCAGCTCCGGTGTCTACCCATCCTGCCACGGCGAAGCCATGGCAAGGTTCCACTGACAGTTTACAGACGTGACAAGTACCCAGTTCACAGGATTGAAAATTCAGTCTGGGTTGGCAGAGTGCTCATATTAAGCCCTCAAGCAGCTTAATTGATTAAATGCCATATTTGGGTGAGTAACCAATATACAAGACCGGCCATTTCTTCCAAAATCACCATGAGGCGTTACCGCATCAGAGAGCGGCTCAGGAACATGAAATTGTGGCCTCATCCACTCCTCAGCCAAAGGAAATTTAAGCCTGTTTTTCCATAATAGCGTTCAGATCATACTCGATTGTGACGTGGCTTTGGCCTGGAAATTCAGGTCACCCAAGTTTGACTGCGCGAGGGCTGCGTGGTTCATTCCCTCTGCCTGAGTGGGGAGGTCCAAATAAGGTGCCCTTGATACTAGACTTCCAGCCACATATCCAGGAGGCAGGTGAGCTGCAGAGTTAAGGAGCAGCTCGTCCAATGGAAGAATGGTTAATGATCTGGCTCCTGCTATATAACAGAGGGGAGGAAGAGAGTGTGGAAGCGGTGGGGCTGTGGGGGGAATAGGTGGCTGAAAGACTGATGGGTGAGTGGGGAAAAAGGATTGTTGGGGAAACCGATAGCTAGGTCAGGGGGGTGGCAATTGATAGGATTAAGGGATAGGTGGTTTGCATGGTGGTCGCTTCTTGGAGGGAGTAACATTCATAGCCAGAGGGGTTGCAGCCCAAGTCCTTTCAAAGTGGTCTTGGGATTCACCTGATTCCACATTCATGTGAGTATATTACTTTTGTCAGATGTCCCTTTAAGGATCTTCACATAGACCTGGTTTTCCTGAATGCAGTCAGCTGCCTGAGTGGGAACCTCAAGTTGGTGTTAGGTCCCATTTGTATTAAGCAAAGGGTTGCATTTTATACCTGTGTTTTTTATGACGTCATCATCCAGCTGTGGTTCGGTTCAATATTGGGATTTAAATTGCAATCTTTTTTTTAAAATGTAGCTATGCATATATAATAAGTCAATGTTGTAATGTTTATCCAAATACGATACTTTTCTCTGATGCTCCATGGCTTACATGTCCAGCATGTTGTCCGCTGTGAGCTTGGATTCTGCACCTTCCTTACTCACGTTGGCTGCTTGTGGTACTTTAGTTTTCACAGTGGTCGACTGATGGATTTGGATCCCGTTTCTGAGGTGAGCGTGGGTTTTATATGAATCAACCTGGTTGGAGAACAACTACATTCATTACTGACATGCGGGGAAAGGGGCTGGGGTTCGTGTTCAGGGTACAAGATGGACAAGCAAAGGGATGGATGATTTCATAAAATTTACTGATTGTTCCATGGGGAATCCATGAGGATGGCACAGTGGTTAGCACTGCTGCCTCACAGCCCAAGGGACCCGGGTTTGATTCCCGGCTTGGGTCGCTATCTGGGCGGAGGCCGCATGTTCCCCCTGTGCTTATGTGGGTTTCCTCTGAGTGCTCTAGTTTCCTCCCACAGTCCGAAAGATGTGCTGGTTGGGTGCATTGGCTGTGATAAATTCTCCCTCAGTGTATCCGAACAGGCGCCGGATTGTGGCGACTAAAGTAAAAAGTTTATTTATTAGTGTCACAAGTAAGCTTACATTAACACTACAATGAAGTTATTATGAAAATTCCCTAGTCACCACACTCTGCTACCTGTCCGGTACGCTGAGGGAGAATTTAGCATGGCCAATGCAGCTAACCAGCACGTCTTTCAGACTGTGGGAGGAAACCAGAGCACCTGGAGGAAACCCACACAGACACAGGGAGAATGTGCAAACTCCACACAGACAGTGACCCAAGCTAGTAATCGAACCCAGGTCCCTGTGAGGCAGCAGTGCTAACCACTGTGCCACCGTGCAGGGATTTTCAAAGCAACTTCATTGCAGTGCTAATGTAAGCCTACCTGTGACTCTAATAAATAAACTTTGAACTTTAAAATGATCATTTAGCTCGGGGATGAATGCAAATAGCGACAGAGGAACACATCCCGCTTGTTCTTTAGTTAATTCCAACATGTCCCAGTACAGGTCCAACATTCAATTCATGTGATGCTTCATGTAGCATTCCCATGACATCATCCCCTCTCTCTTTATCTCCGCTCCATCACCAGTTCTGTATAGGGACAGAGGAAAATCAGTTGGAAGAATAGGAAGTAAAAGTACTTTTGTACCTTTCAAAAATGGCAAAACCATTACTTAAAACAAACACCGTGGCCGGGATTCTCCCAAAAAAATTCTCAGTTCCCAATTTGTGGGAAAATGAGAGTAAATCCGACTGGTTTTTTTAGTGTGATTTCCAGAATGAATCTCCCACACTGTGCATCACAGAGTGCCCTAGCGTGATTCGCTCTGAAAATCTATGGGCAGGGCCTATTCCCATCCGAGAGGCAGGCAGCTTAGCACTGAGCCACTGCTCATGCACCAATCTGTCAGCACGGAGATCGGTGCAGGCGTACTGGCCTCGCACTAACAGCCTTCAGATCGCTGGCCTCCCAGACATCTTTGGGCCAGCCCCAATGTCGAACACCCCCTCCTTGACCCTCCACCCGCCAGTCCCAATCTCCCAATCTTCCCCGCCTCCCCCCCAACATGGATGGACAGCCCCGATCACCGTCCTCCCTCCTTCTAGCCTGCGATCCTAGTGCAGAGTGGCAGCCGGACCCCCTGATCCCCACCGATTGACCCCCAATAGGCCCCTCCCCCTCTAGCCCCACCCACGTGGCACTGACTGTTGCCGGGTGGGAAGTGCCAAAGTGCCTCTTGGGCAGTGCCGATTTGTCCCGTGGGCCGTGCCAGGATGCCGGGCTGTCACTCCCCAAGGGGCACCCCCCCTTACGCCTGACCTCTTGGGACAGCCTCAATGGCCTCTGTTCTCTTCAGCGGGGACTCGCGGGGAGCAGTTGTAAAACCCGCTGGAGTTGAACCACTCCTGGCGGGGGTGGGGCGGGGGAGGCGCTAACCGGCCTGGAGACTTGCGTCCCAGGCCCGCTAATGAAATTTCAATGGTGATTTCCAAATTACAATCAGCTCCGCACCGATTTCTGGTATGGAGCTGACTACTCTAGAAATCTTAGCCACGGAGACTCGCGGAGGCATGGCGCCCAGTGGGAATCCCACAAAACAACCTCCGCTGATGTCTCCCATCAGGCAACATGGTGGGCTGGGAGAATCCCCCCCTCCCCCTGCCCCCCCACCCCATTATCCTGCAACACAGAGAAATATCTCCACCCCCCCCATCCCCCACCCCATTATCCTGCAACACAGAGAAACATCTCCTGCAGATAGCAACTCAATGTGATATTTCAAAAATAACACTGATATTCCAGATCTGTGATTCAGTTCAGATTATACGTTCTATTTTTGGTCTTGTAGGCAAAAGGGCACCTTGCGTGGTAACTAGGTGGGAACCTCAGTAAGTTGGCGTTGAGCTGGAAAAATGCAATTTTCCAATCCACTGCATCTCAGCGTACTACAAGAAACAAGTTAAGTCATCCAGTGGTATGACAATGGAAATTATTCAAAAGCACCTCCAGAGCAGCTCGGAACAAGCCACATGCTACATCCTAATGAGCTTTGCTTCCCTAACTTCAGTCAGAGATCTGAAATAGTGTCCAGAGGCAGACCACATTCACTGATTGTACATTGTGTATTGTGGGGAAAGTAAATTGAAGGAAATGTGTGCGTCTTCAGCAGAGGCTGGAATTCCCCAATCTCGCACGCCCTCGCAATTGCTGCCAGCGAGAACAGAGAATTTGGCACTCAGCCGAATCTTCGCCCGCAGCGGCGAGACCGGATAATCCCAGCCGCGGGTGAGGTCGGAGAATTCCACCCGGAGTCACCAAAACAGCTCTAATAGTGAGCCTCAAAAAGTGATAAGATCAAAGTCACAAGATTCCCCATGGGACAATGGGGCTGTGGAAAATGCAGCAAGAGGTTCAGGGATGTTGGCCACATGAAAATAGCACTAACAGGTCAGTTCAGAAACATCCGTCCAATTCTCAAGCAAGAGCCAAGATTATACGTCTTTCCCTCTACACAATAAGCTCCCAAGCAAGCTATGGACTTTTTTTATACATTCGTGGAACATGGGCATCGCTGGCTGGGCAGCATTTATTCCTCATCCCTAGTTGCCCTTAAAGAGCAGTTGAGAGTCACATGTAGACCAGACCAACTAAGGACAGCATGGGCGGAATTCTCTAGCCGCGCTGGTCTAAAAGCCGGAAATTCCCACCCGACCATCAATGACGTTTCACATTCTTCGCAACCCGCCCGTTAAAATTCCAGTGGCAGGTGGGATGGGAGAATTCCGGCCCACGTTTCCTTCCCATTAGTGAACCAGGTGGGTTTTTCCTGACAATCAACAATGGTTTCATGGGCATTCTTAATTCCAGATATTTTTTTATTGAATTCAAATTCCACCATCTGCTGTGGTGGGATTCGAACTCTTGTCACCAGAACATTAAGTGAGTTTCCTGGATTAATAGTCTAGCGATAATGCCACTAGGCCATCAGCTCCCCCTAATAGAAAGATGAGAAAGATCCTAAAGTCGTACTCACTTCAGTATCTAATTATTTATTAAAAGGTTGCACGGGTTTGGTTCTATTCCTTATGCTGATCACGCTTTGAGCAAGGAAGAACTCTCTAACATCAGTTCTAAGTATACTCTTTCCTGCCAATGCCCAGCGAGCAGAAACATTGATTTATTTCACAGTTTATTTAACTCGTTAATTATTTCTAACATTTAAAATGATTTTGCTGTAAGTATTTATCGAGCTGTAAAGCTTTGCATGAGTCACAGATGAAACCGTCACTTTTCTTTTTCTCTTGTGAGCCAGTTTTCCGTGATCGTTGAAGACTCAAGGGGGAGAAGACTCCAGCACCATGTCATTAGTCCAAACTCCTGCACGCAGCTCTTGCCTCTGGAATCATTTGCCACATGTGGAGCTCTTTTATTGTCTGCTTCATTCTTTCATTAGTGTTTCCAATAGTAAACGCCAAGACTTCTACTGTTGGAAATAAAGAAATTGGACCCAAAAGGTCTGCAGCGTTTCTGGTGTAATATCTCTCTTTGCAAAAATTTAATGGCACGATGTCACAGTGGTTAGCACTGCTGCCTCACGGCGCCAGGGACCCAGGTTCAATGCTGACCTTGGATGACTGTCTGTGTTGAGTTTGCACATTCTCCCCGTATACGCGTATTTCCTCCCACACGCCAAAGATGTGCAGGTTAGGTGGATTGGCCATTGTTAAATTGCCTCTTAGTGTCCCAAGATGTGTAGGTTAGGGGGATTAATGGGATAAATACATGGGATTACAGGAAAGGGCCTGGGTTGGGATCCTCTGTTGGAGAGTCGGTGGAGACTCAACGGACTGAATGGCCTGCTTCTGCACTGCAGTGATAGAGCTGCTGATGGTACATTCCATCATTTAACTGATCATTAAACTGCAATCTATCACTGGGTTTGGCCTCTATTCTATAGCAATGTGTCCAATTCTGGACACTGCACTTTGGAAATTGTCATGGACAGAATATGTCTACTTTTTTGGTGTCCATAATAGGTATGTTGTGTCTGGAAAGAGCTGTGTTTTTCCTTACCCTTGGAGTGTTTATTCCGACTAAGTAATTCAACTGCAAGATTTTGTGAGTTTAAAATAAAGAAGGGTATTTAGTCTCACGCGCTTACCTTGAATTAACAAAATGTCGCGCACTCATGCATAGTGGGTGGGATGTACTGACCATGCTTGCCCCAAAACCGGAAAATCCCGCCGGAGGTCAACGGAAGTCTGCAGGGACTGACCCCAGCGCTATGATTCCTGTGGCAGGCGGGATGGGAAAGTTCTGCACAGTGTCTTACGCACATGCTCACACACACACACACACACACACATACACAAAGATTGGATACAAATAAAAAAGATTTTATAAAGTTTAGTTTATTTATTAGCGTCACAAGTAGGCTTACATTAACACTTGAGGTTACTGTGAAAATCCCCTCGTCGTCAAACACCAGCGCCTGTTTGGGTACACTGAGCGAGAATTTAGCATGGCCAATGCACCTAAAAATAGTGCACTTTTACAGACAACAATTATTTCAGTCTCTTATTCCAATTTCCAGTCTCCCACATGGTAGACCTGTGGTTTCATGAATGGATTTATTGATTTAAAGTTGAAGTGAGGATCTGGCAAAGCAAAGGCTTCACAGCAGGTTGCAAGGTTTCTTGCAGTCAGATATCTAGGAGGTTGGTCCTCAGATGAACTTGGAAACTGGTACAGCTAAAGTACTTTGGCTGCTTGATGACTTGCAGATTGGCTGATGATGGATGGTTCTGATGGATCTGCTGTGTCCTGGGATAATAAGGGTGCTGTCCCTAAAGCCAGTTTCATGATTTCACATGATTTCTGTGTTCACACTTCTGAGTCTCACTCAGTTGAGTTTGGAAGGGAGAAGTCATCATGATACAATTGCATTTTGATTTTCCCTTTTCTGCAGCATGAAACATAGAGACAGGCAGTCTGGAAAACCCAGAGTTTACAGGTATTTGTCCATCCTTAAACGAAGAGATGTGTAAGTTCCACATGTGGCTGTGAGGTACACTCACCTATGCCTATATCTAATTTGATATTCACCAGACACCTGATACTGTCTGTATTGCAACAACCAAAAGTCACATGATTTACAGCAGCCATCTTAACAACTTGTTTGTGTCCAATTTTTAAAAGTATTGACTGAAAGTTCATAACTTATATACCTGTCCTGGACGTGTCAAAGTATATCAAAACCTTAAAGCGAATGAAAGGGAGGTTTACCAGAATGGTACCAGAGATAAGGGATTTCAGTTACATCAAGATACCAGTAAAGGGATTGTCCTCCTTGGAGAAGGTTCAGGGGAGATTTAATTCAGTTGCTTACAATTAAATTGATTTGAAATTAGGAGGCACATTGATAAAGTATACGGGAGGAACTGTTTCCATGAACTCAGTTAACAGAGCTCAGAGTTAAGAGCGAGATGAGGAGAATTTTATTTTACACAGTGAATAGGGAAGGCGATGTCTTAGAGGTATTATCGCTAACCTATTAATCCAAAAACTCAGCTAATGTTCTGGGGACCCGGGTTCGAATCCCACCACAGGAGATGGTGGAATTTGAATTCAATAAAACAAAAATCGGGAATTAAGAAACTACTGATGACCGTGAAACCATTGTCAATTGTCGGAAAAACCCATCTGATTCACGAGTGTCCTTTGGAGAAGGAAATCTGCCGTCCTTGCCTGGTCTGGCCTACATGTGACCAATGTGGTTGACTGTCAATTGCCCTCTGAAATGGTCTAGCCAAGGGCACCTAGAGATGGACGATAAATGTTGGTCAGCCAGCACTGCCCAAGTCCCACAAATGAATAAAAGTAAACTGTTAAGAGCTGAAAGACACAGCCTGATCGGGTGGTGGGAGCAGATTCAATGGGTGGAATTTCACCGTCCTGCCTGCCACAGGAATTGTAGAGGTAAAGGTGTGTTGACTGAGGGCAAGATTTTCCAGGCTTGGGACGAGCGCGGCCGGAAAATCCTGCCAAATATCAACTTTGGAAAGGGAATCGGGTGGATATTTGAAAGGGAAAAAATTGCAGGACTTTGGGAAAAAGCGAGAGAGTGGAATTAATTGTATCGCTCTTTCCGAGGGGCATTGAGAAGGTGGGTGGGGAAGGCGGGGGTAATGAGGGCAACACTTTATAAATGATGGCAATTCACAACAAAACTCAAGTTACCGTGAATGCTCTGATTCTCATTTAGAGCCCAAAATAACGATATTAGGGTAAGAATTCCTCAGGTTGCTATGTGGATGTCTGGATTGGAAATATTGGAAATGATGATGGAAAGAGGTTTACAATTTCATTCTAAGTACTGAAAAGAGAGAATTTTCACTGATTTGGTTGTAATGTCACAGCAACATAGCAACCGGGCAATTTCTTACTCTGATTTCATATGCATCCATAACAGCTCTAACATTAATGTACAAAATATCGACTCCTCGCAAACAATTTCTGGAGGGAAATCTTTCTGGCCCTTTGAAAAGAAATTGGGAGACTCATTCAATTAAAAATCTCTTTAGCCTGGAGTCTTTTCCTTTTCCAGTATTACGAATGTAATATTAGGGACTGTAAGGGTTAATGTGGGACTGGGGAAACTGTTCACATTATGATGATGGAGAAAGTCATGTGGGAGAGGTCGAATGTAGTGGTGAGCCTGGTAGAAGTTGGCATGAAGATAGTGTCTAGTTGGGTCTGTATCCTGTATATATATAGTATGTATCATTATTGTTAATAATAAAAAGTTATTGTTAAACCATACAAGCCTCTTGGTTCCTTCATTTAACAACATACAATCTTACAACCACACCTGTTTCTTTTCCATCATATTTGCATTGTATTGGGAAAGGAACGAACATTAAAATGCCAGTTCGACAGTGCAGTGGATCAGGTCTTTGTCTTTCCCCCATGCTTAAGGAGATTATGTCAATTTGTTATTGGTAGTTTTTAAAATAACATTTCATTTTTTTTCTCTGGGATTTCTCCGCTGTGCTTCCCTGGTCTCTGGTGTTGAAACAACGCTACAATGGGTGGTGGGCGGCATGGTGGCACAATGGTTAGCATTGCTGCCTCCGAGCGCCAGGAACCCGGATTCGATTCCTGACTTTGGTCACTCTCTGTGTGGCGTCTGCACATTCTCCCCATGTCTGCATGGGTCTCCTCTGGGTGCTCCAGTTTCCTCTCACAGTCTGAAAGATATGCTGGTTAGGGGCATTGGCCATGCTAAATTCTCCCTCAGTGTACCCAAGCAGGCGCCGGAGTGTGGTGACTAGAGGATTTTCACAGTAACTTCATTGCAGTGAAATCCTTACCTGGTCTGGCCTACATGTGACTCCAGGCCTTCAGCAATGCGATTGACTTTCAACTACCCTCAGGCACCTAGGGATGGCCAAAAAATGCTGGCCAGCCAGTGACCTCCATGTCCCATCAATGAAATAAAAAAATACACAGTACTAGGAGACTAGGATCGGAGGGTACCACCTCAGGGTAAAGGGGCGACCCTTTAAAAACGAGATGAGGAGGAATTTCTTCAGCCAGAGGTTGGTGAATCTGAGAAACTCATTGTCACAGAAGGCTGTGGAGACCAGGTCATTGAGTATATTTAATACAGAGATAGATAGTTCTTGATTGATAAGGGAATCAAAGGTTACCGGGAAAAGGCGGGAGACTGGGCTTGAGAAACATATTAGCCAAAATGGCGGAGCAGACTCAGTAGGCCTAATTCTGCTCCCATATTTTATGGTCTTACTACTTCCAGGTCAAAGGTCATCATACTTGCTTGCTTCCAGCACTTGCAATGGCTAAATAAACTATTGAATGAGCCTCTGAGCATTCTCACAGCAAGTATATTCTTGCTATGTTATTGAGTGAGTAATAAAACTGACTTACAAAAGGAGCAGCCTCTGGGACTGCACTGCCTCCAAGTAAACTCCATTATCCACACAAGGTGGTTGTGAAGCTAATGTCAACTCACTTGTCAAGAATAACTTCAAATTCAATGAGAGACTCCTCTCCTGCAAGGAAACACAATAATGGTGTGCTATCTCAGCAGGCCAATAATGGTACTGCTCAATATACAGCAAGGTAATTAAAAGCAACCACTGAGAGAAACACATCAAACAATGTATGCATTTGACCAGTCGGCCTCTCACAGCTTCGAAGTTAGTCATCTCTTTTAACATGAATTTAATACACAAATGAAAATATCATTGACATAGAGGTAAAGGCAAAAGATTTAACCCCATAAGAGCCTGAATGAGAAAGATCTAAGCCATAATTCCAGAATTCCGAGCTTCGGTTTTGTGATTCCTTTCCATAAATATTCTGGTACTCAAACTCTTTGAGTGGCATAGCCCATCCTGGGACCAGGGATCATGGAGGTGGAGGTGGTGTAGTGGTATTATCACTTGACTAGAATCCAGAGGCCCTACGTAATGCTCTGGGGACCCAGTTTCGAATCCCACCAAGGAAGATAGTGAAAATAGAATTCAGTAAATGTCTGTAAATAAAAGTCTACCAATGACCATGGTACCATTGTAGATGATTGTTGTTAAAAACCCATCTGGTTCACTAGTGTCCTTTAGGAAAGGAAATCTGCCATTCTTATACAGTCTAGCCTAAATGTGATTCCAGACCCACAGAAATGTGGTTGACTCCCAAATGCCCTCTGAAATGATTTGATTTATTATTGTCACATGTATTGGTCTACAGTGAAAAGTTTTGTTCTTGTGCATTATACAGCCAAAGCATACTGTACATGGGGAAGGAAAGGAGAGAGCACAGAATGTAGTGTTACAGTCATAGCTAGGGTATAGAGAAAGATCAACCTAATGCAAGGTAGGTCCATTCTAAAGTCTGATGGCAGCAGGGAAGAAGCTGCTTTTGAGTCAGTTGGTACGTGATCGCAGACTTTTGTATCTTTTTCCTGACGGAAGAAGGTGGAAGAGAGTATGTCCAGGGTACGTGGACATTGATTATGCTGGCTGCTCTTCCAAGGCAGCGGGAAATGAAAATAGTGTCAATGGATGGACTGGGCTTCATTCATGACCCTTTGTAGTTCCTTGCAGTCTTGGACGGAGCAGAGCCATACCAAGCTGTGATACAACTGGAAAGAATACTTTCTATGGTGCATCTGTAGAAGTTGGTGAGAGTTATAGCAGACGTGCCAAATTTCTTTAGTCTCCTGAGAAAGTAGAAGCATTAGAGGTCTTTCTTAACTATAGTGTCCGCTTGGAGGGACCAGGACAAGCGATCTGGACACTTAAAAACTTGAAGCTCTCAACCATTTCTACTTCGTCCCCATTGACAGGGGCATGCACTCCACCACGCTTCCTGAAGTCGATGACTATCTCCTTCATTTTGTTAACATTGAGGGAGAGATTACTGTCATCACACCAGTTCACCAAATTCTCTATCTCATTCCTGTACTCTGTCTCATCATTGCTTGAGATCCGACCCACTACGGTGGTGTCATCAGCAAACTTGAAAATCGGGTTGGAGAGGAATTTGGCCATACAGTTAGAGACGTATAAGCAGCATAGTAAGGGGCTGAGGACACACAGCCTTGTGGAAATGGAGGGCATTAATAGATGTGCAGTAAATGCTGGGCCCAGCCAGCGACACCCACGTCCCATAAAATGAACAGTTAAAAAAAAATTGGCTTTGGATCATTCCGAGATAGATAGGCAAGCCTAAATTTCACTACTTATCTGTGGCAAAAAGAAGATGAATCTCGCCACGGGGCAGCAGCAGACCCTGGAGAGCAGTTAGCTGCAGCTTCATTTTGTAAGTTAAATTATTTTTAACCAGAGGGAAGAGAATCCTCTTTATGCAAAAGCCTGTAATCGCGGCAAGGCTTATTAACACTTCAGAGATTGCTTCCATTGCACGCCATTGTTTCCCAAACTGGACAGAAATTCCAGCGCTGTTGTGTCTTTAGAGATATCTAGTCATAAACTGTAGTCAATCTCTTTGCATTCATTAAAAAAAAGTGATCATTCACATCTGGCCATTACTGCTTATTACTGCCTCGTCTGTCCTCCTACATTAGTTGCTGCTCATTTAAAGTTTCAGTATCCCATCCTAATGACCTACATGGGCCTATAATTAGTTATTTAAAAAACAGTCTCTTTTCCCCACTCAATAATAGGCTTCATTAATTTCTTCAAATGAAAATCAAGGTTGTAATTTTACCTTGAATTCATCCCAATTGTGATGTGTTGGCCTCCTCAGGCGCACTCCCCCACACTGCTGTTGTCGATGTTAATAACTAGATGGAACTGGTTGCCCGTCGTAAATGGAAATAGGTTTTACTGGAAAGTTTTCTGAGGGAAAAGTAACCCTCGCAACTTGACGCTGACACAGAAGCGACAATCTAAGCCTTTCTCGACAATTACCTGGTGCTCGCGTGGGCGCTTGGGTCATGTCAGCAGATGATAGCTGACAGCAGTAGCAGCAATCTGTTGGTCCACAAGTTAAATCTGTTTTCATTGTATGATAGAAATAACAAATAAAACTGGATATATACGCTGCGGGTCTGTTAACTCCTGGGGATATTCAAGAGGAATTAATTGTGCCCAAACAGAAAAGCTTGAAGGAGGGACTGAGAGGAAATTTAGATATGAGGGGGTCAAGTGGGCGGCACGGTGGCACAGTGGTTAGCACTGCTGCCTCACAGCGCCAGGGACCCGGGTTCGATACCCAGCTTGGTTCATTTTCTACGTGGAGTTTGTACATTCTCCCCGTGTCTGCGTGGGTTTCCCTCTGGGTGCTCCGGTTTCCTCCCATAGTCTAAAGATGTGCGGGTTAGATGGATTGGCCATGCTAAATTGCCCCTTAGTATCAAGGGGACTAGCTAGGGTAAATGCATGTGGTTATGGGGATAGGACCTGGGTGGGATTGTGGTCGGTGCAGACCCGATGGGCTGAATGGCCTCCTTCTGCACTGTAGGATTCTATGATTCGATGAAGTCAGCAGCCCAACCAGCTCCTGCCACTGGGCAATTTTCCCAGAGGCAAGTCAACATTGGCAATGATGACCCCCCCCCATCCACAGCAGGTATTTGAATTGTTATGTGTCCATTTGGGCACTGTTTGGAAGCGCCACTGGAATTTTCTGGAACAGCAGAAATCTGCGATGCACATCTGCAGCCAATAGTCGATCTGTGCGTGTGTTTCTCCTCCAAAGGGTGGCCTGGCAGCTGCGTCCAGAGCCTATTTCCTTTAATATTAAAACCTCTTCAAAATGGGAGGCAGCCTTGTGGTCCCTGGCCTGCAGTGAAGTGGGGCTGCCGTTCT
Source organism: Mustelus asterias (assembly GCF_964213995.1). Taxonomy (NCBI): domain Eukaryota; kingdom Metazoa; phylum Chordata; class Chondrichthyes; order Carcharhiniformes; family Triakidae; genus Mustelus; species Mustelus asterias. The sequence continues at coordinate 82,887,739 of NC_135811.1, forward strand.
TCCCAGGCTGCAGACCCTCTGATTGGGCGTGCAGCCTCAGGAACCCACCAGTCATCCTTACTTGGACAACAGGTCACAGAATCACAGAATACTACAGTGCAGAAGAGGCCCTTCAGCCCATCAAGTCTACACCAACGCATGAAAGGCCTTGACCTGCCCAATTGATCCCACTTGCCAGCACTTGGCCCAGAGCCTTGAATGTTATGGCGTGCCAAGTACTCATCCAGATACTTTATAAAGGATGTGAGGCATCCCGCCTCCACCACCCTCCCAGGCAATGCATTCCAGACCGTCACCATCCTCTGGGTAAAAAAGTTTTTCCTCAAATCCCCCCCTAAACCTCCCACCCCTCACTTTTAACTTATGTCCCCTTGTAACTGACCCTTCAACTAAGGGGAACAGCTGCTCCCTATCCACCTTGTCCATGCCCCTCATAATCCTGAACACCTCACTCAGGTCACCCCTCAGTCTTCTCTGCTCCAGAGAAAACAACCCAAGCTTTTCCAACCTCTCTTATAACTTAAATGTTCTATTCCAGGCAACATCCAAGTGAATCTCCTCTGCACCCCTTCCAGTGCGATCACATACTTCCTATAATGTGGCGACCAGAACTGCACACAGTGCTCCAGCTGTGGCCTCACCAAAGTTCTATACAATTCCATCATGACCTCTCTACTTTTGTAATCTATTCCCCGATTGATAAAGGCGAATGCGCCAAATGCCTTTTTCACCACCCTATTAACTTGCCTTTCCGCCTTCAGAGATCGATGGACAAACGTGCCAAGGTCCCTTTGTTCTTCAGAACTTCCCAGTGTCAGACATTTCATACTATAATTCCTTGTCAAATTACTCCTTCTAAAGTGTATCACCTCACACCTTTCAGGGTTAAATTCCATCTGCCACTTATCGGCTCATTTGACCATCTCGTCTATAACTTCCTGTAACCCAAGGCACTCAACCTCACTGTTAACCACCCGGCCAATCTTTGTGTCATCGGCAAAGAGAAGATCTAAGAAGGCCTCTTAACTGGCCACCTCCCTGGAAGATCTCCACAGCAGGCACCCTGACAACTAGTGTGGAATCAGGACTGGGAAAGGACCCAATCCACAATTATTTTTATATTGTTTAAGCTTCTACCCAATGTTTTAGGTGCAGCTCTGTGCTACGGACTAGGAAGAAAAGCTGGCAAGCCCAATGTTTTTATCAAAATGAAAGACAGAAGAACAGGTGAAGGCCCCCCCAGTTAAATAGTCTAACTACAAGTACGCAGAAGCTGTGAACAGGCTTGGAGTTAACATTTAGAATCAGAGGCTGCGCAAAACCAAAACTTTCCACCAAACAGTCGCGAAAGGCCTGACAATGATATCAAAAAATGCTGGAAATGCTCAGTCAATCTGATCACACAATATGGAGAAACAGAGGGCGGCTTTTTCCCACCAATCCCGCTGGCAGAAGCTTCAGGTCCTGCCAAAGGTGATCCACTGCAGTAGGTTCTCCAGTGGCGGGTTAGGGGATTCATGCAGAATGGCGTACATATCGGCGGGACTGGAAGATCTAGCCAGCGGCTAATGGTGAACCACATCTGCCGCTGGAAAATACGCCAGGGGGTGCTGGAAAATCCTGCCTACACTGTTAAGGTTTCTTGGCTTTTCACCAGATATCCAGCATTTGTCAGACTTGTGTTAGCGCCCACGAAGGAGGGATTGCTCTGCATCCCTGTCTGTATAGCGCGCAAGAAACAACACTTTTCACTGTATACTAATAAATGTGACAATAATAAATCAAATCAAATCAAATCAAATTATCGAGTTAAAAAGATAAAGTCATCATAATCCCAGTTGACCGTAGGCTACTCTCTCCTTTGAGGGGGAGAGCTGACTGGTGGTGATTTAACCTGAGGGTCACCACACCTCAGGTGAGGGGCAAGGTTGAGAAGGCGGGGCCTTCATGAATAACCTCTGCCGGTACAGGAATCGATCCCATGCTGTTGGCGCCGCTCTGCATCATTAACCAGCTGTCCAGCCAACTAGGCTAAACCGACAGGAAATTAGTTAACTTTCCAATGCCATATTGGTATTAAACAATCCACTCTAGAAAAAAGCTCTGGGCTTCACCCCCATAGCAGAGGAAAAGGAAAGAAAGGATCTGCATTTATATGGCACTTTTCACATCCCCAGGATGATGCAAAGTGCTTTGCAGCCCAGTCATTGGTTTTGAAGCTTAGTCACGGTTGTTTTGAGGCAAACACAGCAGCCATTTTGTCAATAGCAAGGTCCTACAAACGGCAATGACAGGATTCATGGCTGGTTTTGGGTGGTGGATAAGTGACCGCCCAGAAACCAGGAGAACTCCCTCGTTATCCTTTGAATAATGTCAGGCGAAACTGTGCCCTATCTTCCGGAGTCAGGTTTGAAGTGAAATGCAGAGGTAAAGGTTACCTGGAAGCTCGCGCTATCATTGGCAGTAATTAGTAAAATCAGACAAGCATACAAACATATGCATATCCAAAGATGTGCAGGTTAGGTGGATTGGCCATGCTAAATACCCCTTAGTATCTCAACATAAAGTTTAAAGTTTTATAAAGTTTATTTATTAGTGTCACAAGTAGGCTTACATTAACACTGCAATGAAGTCACTGTGAAAGTCCCCTGCCTGTTCGGGTACACTGAGAGAGAATTTAGCATGGCCAATGCACTTAACTAGCACGTCTTTCAGACTATGGGAGGAAACCGGGGCACCCGGAGGAAACCCACACAGACATGGGGAGAACGTGCAAACTCCACACAGACAGTGACCCAAGCCGGGAATCGAACCCAGGTTCCTGGTGCTGTGAGGCAGCAGTGCTAACCACTGTGCCACCATGCTGTCCACGGTGCTGCCCATGTGTGGGTTAGCGGGGTACAAATGTGGGGTTACTGGGATAGGGCCTGGGTGGGATGCCCTGACAGAGAGTTGGTAGAGCCTCGATGGGCCGAATGGCTTCCTTCTGCACCATCGGGATTCTAAAATAATTCTACAATATGAGAAAGGACAAAAAAGATGTGTTGGTTTATTCAGCACGTCTCACCCAGGCATGATTTACACAAAACCTGCAATGCAGGAAGAGCTGAAACATTATGTCCAAGTTCTATTCCAATCACCTTCTCCCTTCACTGTAATTGCTCCCAGGGAAGGAAGAAGGGGGTAATAGGGCCTCTGTGAATTCTGTCAAGTGCCATTTGCAACCAGCTAAATTGCAACCTTGGCAACGGTCTCCAAGCAGCTGAGAAATATCGAGAGCAGGATAAGTATCTGGAGAAAGCCTGAGATTGCAGTGCTGTACTCTCAATTTCAATCCAAAAAACTTTCCAAAATAACAGGCGCAATCTTACCAGCCCTGCTGCCACTGCTGCAAGCGAGGACAGAGGCACTCAGCTAAATCTCCATCCCCTGCAACAGGACCAGAAAACCCGGCTGGCATGAATCACTGGAAAATTCCCCCCAATATTGCAAAGATGCTGCTGGGATTTTCCGGTCAGGACTCGCCACGGGGGGATGGAAAGTTTGACGGACTGTCCAAAGGTTAGTTGACTTTTTGGCAGGAATACCTGGTCCTATGGTGAGCAGACCATCTCCACATGACAATCATGGCTGAGAATTGAAAAAATATAACAAGTTGCTTAGGATTCTGTTTTCATAGAATCATTACAGTGCAGAAAGAGGCCATTTGGCCCATCGAGCCTGAAACGGCAATGATCCCACCCAAGCCCTATCCCGTAACCCCACATATTTACCCTGCCAATCAGGGGCAACTTACCATAGCAAATCCACCTAACCTGGAATGTGGGAGGAAACTAGAGCACCTGGAGAAAACCCACACAGATACGGGGAGAACATACAAACTCCATACAGTCACCCAAGGCCAGAATTGAATCCTGGCACTCTGAGGCAGCAATGCTAACTACTGTGCCACTGTGTTGTCCCTAACAGCTGGTTTTCATATGGATAAATAACAGGTAGTCCTTTAGCACAAGTAACGCTCTCGAAACTATTATACAATGCATTTTTAAAATTCATTCGTGGGACATGGGCATCGCTGGCTGGCCAGCATTTATTGCCCATTCCTAGTTGTCCTTGGAGGGCAGTTAAGAGTCAACCCCGTTGCTGTGGCTTTGGAGTCACATGTAGGCCAGATCGGGTAAGGACGGCAGATTTCCTTCCCTAAACGACATTAGTGAACCAGGTGGGTTTTTCCGACAATCAACAATGGCTTCATGGTCATTGGTAGATTCCTAACTCCAGATTTTTTTTTATTGAATTCAAATTCCACCATCTGCTGTGGCGGGATTCGAACCCGGGTCCTCCAGAACATTAGCTGAATTTCTGGATTAATCGTCGACAATACCACTAGGCCATCACCTCCCCTAATGAGGATGCAGGATGAAATGATATTTCAAAATCATAGGAAATCACAATGTGCCACAGAACCAAATCCTTGAGATAGCCAGGAGTACAATTTTAGAAATTTAGTCCTTATAGTAACATCATTTCAGCATAGCAATTCAGTGAGAATGATGAGGGCAATGACTCAATCTCTCGTTTAGTTTACTTGTGTGAACTGTGCTTTTGTCATGTGGTTTGAGTCACTTTAAGAATTGTTCAATTGGATTAAAGTCTTGTAACTCCCTGCCACCCATGTGCTCCATTATTCTTTTAAATAGAGATTTCCTGACAAAACACAGCAATTATCAGACGCTTGTACTGAAAACCTTCAACCTCGTCCGCGGCTGGGATTCTCCAGTCCCGCTGCAATGAATGGAGATTTAGCTGAGCACCAAATTCTCCACCCACGCTGACAGCGGGACGGGTCTGGGTGAGATTGGAGAACCCCGTCCCGAGTTAACGTAGGACAATGTTCTCATTGAAAGATTCTTGTGACATTGGGCCAGATCCTCCGATCTTGCCCGTGGCTGCGATTCTCCGGCCCCGCTGCAGTGAACGGAGATTTAGCTGAGCGCCAAATTGGCCATTCTCGCTGGCAGCAGCAACGGGGCATGAACAGTCGGAGAATTCTGGCCATTATAAGCCAGAATATATAAAACTGGATGTACTTATAACTGTTAAAGGAGGCTCGTGGTTCAAATTGATCTCAATATCACATTGAGTTCCCTCTGCTGCAATTTCTGGTGGGATGTCTCTTGCCCCACCAATAACTACTGGAGTATTCCAAGACATGGTGAATGGTAACTTATAAATTCAACTGAGGTTGTCATAGGAAGGTTTCAGCTATAATGGTCATCCCATAAATAGATCCCATGTCATTCAGATTCCCAGAATTATTTCACATTTGCTTCCATCCACAGGATTGGATATTCCTGCCTAATGCCCATCTCTTCCTACAACCTCTTCAAAAGGGGACTGAAACAACAGCAGGCAAGAGGATACTCACAGTAAGAAGTTTAACAACACCAGGTTAAAGTCCAACAGGTTTATTTGGTAGCAAAAGCCACACAAGCTTTCGGAGCTGCAAGCCCCTTCTTCAGGTGAGTGGGAATTCTGTTCACAAACAGAGCATATAAAGACACAGACTCAATTTACATGAATAATGGTTGGAATGTGAATACTTACAACTAATCAAGTCTTTAAGAAACAAAACAATGTGAGTGGAGAGAGCATCAAGGCAGGCTAAAAAGATGTGTATTCTCTCCAGACAAGACAGCCAGTGAAACTCTGTGGGGGTTACAGATAGTGTGACATGAACCCAATATCCCGGTTGAGGCTGTCCTCGTGTGTGCGGAACTTGGCTATCAGTTTCTGCTCAGCGACTCTGCGCCGTCGTGTGTCGCGAAGGCCGCCTTGGAGAACGCTTACCCGAATATCAGAGGCCGAATGCCCGTGACCGCTGAAGTGCTCCCCAACAGGAAGAGAACAGTCTTGCCTGGCGATTGTTGAGCGGTGTTCATTCATCCGTTGTCGCAGCGTCTGCATAGTTTCCCCAATGTACCATGCCTCGGGACATCGGCGGCCTTCGCGGTCTTGACAGATACATGAATAGGATGGGAATGGAGGGTTTTGGTCCCCAGAAGGGTAGGGGGTTTTAGTTAAGTCAGGCAGCATGGTTGGTGCAGGCTTGGAGGGCCGAAGGGCCTGTTCCCCTGCTGTAATTTTCTTTGTTCACTCGAGTCTCCCAGCCCACTGCACTACAAAGGCAGCGCAGTGGGCCAGGAGAATCGCTGCCTCCCCACCCCCTTTACCTAATAATACACAAGCAATGATCGCAGCAATGCTTTCCCACATCCGAGAATTGTCTTTCATGACTGAAATGAAGATCTATCCCACCACGGAATGCGACGCAAAACACCCCCAGTTGCATAATTAATGAGGTCAGGGCCAGAGGATTTAGCGTGTATTCCCGTTGGTTCCCACAGCGGGAAACACTCCACGTTCCCACCCCAGCATGGGAATTTGTCCCAGGGTTGGAGAATTCCGCCCATGGAATTGGTTCCCGATGTCCTCTCCTCATCCAGGGATTGGCCAGAAGAGCTGTTAATCGTACGTCCCTTTACTTTCAAGCACATTATTTCACGCAAACTGGAAGGCACAGAATATTCCAATCTGCTTGAGTGTGAATTCTTGCTGAGAGTCCCAAAGGTAAACTCGTGAACCCCTCAGAGTCAGTGTCAGATTGCCACTCCAAGAATAATTACTTATGCGGAGTTTCTACCATGCCTATCTCGCCCAACCTACCCATAGAGGTGGGCTGAGATCTCAGCAGTTGTATGGAGGCAGAGTGGAGGGGGAGGGGGTGGGGGTCAGACCTCAAGGGGCGGGTGGTTTGGATCTTGGATGTCGGTGCGGGGGAAGGGGTTGGGGGGGGGAGGCATCCGATTGGGTTGGGTGTTGGGGTCATGGGCTTGGGGAGGTCCAGCCAGGTCGAGGGGGGGTGTTCTAAGAGCTGGGTCTGCAGGGTGAGGAAAAGGGAGGGGGTGAGGACTATTGTGTGGGTGCAGGGAATCCCATGTGGAGGGGCATGGAGTCGCGGGGTCAGAGGGTGGGATATGGTTGTCAGAGGGTGGGGTGGTGGGTGAATGGCTGAGTCCCCTGGGAGTTGGGGGTAGGAGGAGAGCCCTAGGGTGTTTAGGGGTGTGGATTGAATCCTGTGGGGGGGTGGGGTGATTGGGGAGGGGGGTGTTGGGGGGGTGGGGGGGGGGGCGGCGGATTTGTTCAAGGGTCTTTACAATAGTTGACCAGAAGTTAGAAGAAGTTTAGTTCTTCTAACTTTTTCTAAGTAACTATTAGTGTATTCCTGTCAGAATAATCTGGCGGTTGTGATTCAAATCGCATTTTTGGATAGTTCACAGTGACAGGCAATTGCCCAAAGGAAGTTTGTACCTCTGGGCAATTGCTGTTCAAATGCTTACCTGTGTAGATCCAAGAGGGAGTGTCCAGCTCACCTTTGTAGTAACCTCCCAATCTGACACACACTTGCAAGCTCAGCAGTTACAGCCCAGTGATTCCTCTATTGATCCTGATCATCATGAATAATAGTATCAATGTCTGACTTCAATACGTTTTCTCCAAGTGCCTTTGGCACATTATCTAAAGCTCTGCAAATTTTAAAGTGTGCACTAAACTGTAAATATCTTCCAAATCCTTTACATTAAAAATTGATCAAGAAAAATCTCCAAACATGACAATAATCATAGAACCCCTGCAGTTCAGAAGGAGGCCATTCAGCCCATCGAGTCTGCACTGAATACAATCCCACCCAGGCTCTATCCCTGTAACCCTACATTTTCACCCTGCTAATCCCCCTGACGCCAATGGGCAACTTAACATGGCCAACCCATCTAACCCGCACATCTTTGGACTGTGGAAGGAAAACCGAAGCACCCGGAGGAAACCCAAGCAGACACGGGGAGAATGTGGGTACTCTTCACAGACGGTGACCCAAGCCGTGAATCGAACCCGGGTCCCTGGTGCTGTGAGGCAGCCGTGCTGACCACTGCGCCACAAGTAGAGTAATGATTGAGCTGACCACCGAGGTTTATCGAGAAATGAATGTGAAAATGCTTATTGCAATGCATCTTAGTCCAGCAATAGCTAGTTTGCTTCTTTCTTTGAGGAAGTGCTTACCAACCTTATTAATATTCATTGCTTTAAATGGACTGTTGAAGCTTCTTGAGTGTTGTTGTAGCTGTAGCCATCCAATCAATTGAATTGTTCAGCCTATTAAATTCACCATGAAAGAATTTGCCACAAACTCTTTTGTTTCATGTCCAGGTACGACAAACACCTGTTTAGCATTTAGGGCAGGCGATGGCCGAGTGGTATTATCACTAGACTATTAATCCAGAAACTCAGCTAATGTTCTGGGGGACCTGGATTCGAATCCCGCCACAGCAGATGGTGGAATTTGAATTCAATAAAAGATATCTGGGCTGGAATCTTACTGGCGTTCACCCCAGCGGGATTTTCCCATCCCGCAGCAGTGAATGGAGGTTTGGATAGGCACCAAATTCTCCGATTTCGCAGGAGCATGGCCGATAAGATTACAGCCCCGGAATTAAGATTGTTAATTGACCATTGTTAATTGTTGGAAAGACCCATCTGTTCTTGAGAGAAGGAAATCTGCCGTCCTTACCCGGTCTGGCCTACATGTGACTCCAGAGCCACAGCAATGTGGTTGACTCTCAACTGCCCCTTGGGCAACTAGGGATGGGCAATCAATGCTGGCCCAGCCAGCGATGCCCATGTCCCATAAATGAATAAAAAAGAAACAGTTGGGAAAGTTTTTTTAATCTCTGGTAAAAAAATCCAATGTGCATAGATGGCACCAAAAGATTCTTTGGCCAGGTCCTTTCAATGGATAGTTGTTGAATCCAGTGGATCCCCAGTCTGGATAAAGAAATAAATTTGCATTTTAATAGCACTTATCATATCCTCGGGATGTCTTGAACTAAGTTACAACCAATCAATTACTGGTGTTAATTAGACCAATTTACACACATCAAGGTCCCACAACAGTAAGTGAATGAATGATCGATAAAACAATTTCAGGTGGTATTCTCCCTTCCACCACATGATGCAGCATTCAAATTATGAGAAATACTTATCCAGGGTCACACAATTTAGTCAACATCTCAAATACCACACCGGGGGAGGGATTTTCCGGCCGCGCTCGCCACAAGACTGGAAAATCCCATCCGAGGTCAATGGACATTTGCATGGTCCGTGTCCCGTCCACGACGATTCCCGTGGTGGGTGGGTGGGATGGGAAAATTCTGCCCTGGATCTCAGTTCACACGTGGTACAAACTGACTCGTGTGTCGAGAGTTTTAATTACACAGGAAAATGTGTTTTTTTTTACCCTGCATTTTTCATCTGGCAAAGCGAAAAATACTTATGTTAAAGAGCAGAACATTTCTGGTTCAGAGTATAGAATATCAGCATGTTGAGGTCATGTGTGCCATTGTTAACTTCAGGATAAAGCCCCCACCGCCACCCCCCCCCCTCCCCGCCCACCCTCCCCCATCTAATCTACTCCAAACGTCATTATATCAGCAAATCACAATAAATTGACCGGATTTACATACTCCTAATGAACAATTGCACTTACATTACAAGCACTAACAGTTAATGAAACAAGGGTAGCAGATATCCATGCTAGGCTGTTATATAGTGTTATCTATAACACTGCTGCAGAAGTGTCTGTATCAGCTGTCTGTGAATGCGTGGCCTTCACTCAGGGACTTTGCCAATGTCTTGCTCTATGACCTCAGTTATAACTGCCAGTGCAGGCCTAAACCCACAGAGTAAGTGGCTAGCGGATTGAAGTCAAGAGGGAAGCAGTAGCGGATAATTTTAGTCGCAGCAATTATATACTTTTTTTTGTCTTGTTTGGTCTGTCGTGTCTCGTGGCACGTTGCTTATGACAGATGTCGTAAATCATACAGTGCATTTCTTTCCTCTGGTTCTCCGTCTAATTTTTCACAATGTTGACATTGTAAACAATCTCAACCTGTTTCGTGACTCTGGAGTAGGGTGTAGATTCCACAGGGAGAGAGTTGCACGCAAGCCGAATCCTTTCCCATTCGCAGCTGTGCCCCACTGGAATAATATTAGATTTCCATACCATGCTAAAGACTCCTAAGAGGTTCTGCAAGAGATGTGGTAGAATTCTTATTGCATTTATAGGTTCTCTTGCACGATTCTCTTCAACTAATGGTAATTTTGCACAACAATGGGCAGAATTTTCCATTCCCTGGCACTAGTTTCCTTTCTCTCCTCTTGCAATATAACCTTTCTGAACACTATTTAATTTATCAATATAATTGTGGTCATTGCTCTTTTGACTTTTTTCCCCTCTTCTTCCTTCTAAGCTTCAGTTATGTTATTGCACATCTTGTTTCTCCTTATAGCCTCACCGTGCTGGGGTGGCAGACTAGCAATCCAGAGACCCAGAGTAATTAGAGCTCGAGGGACCCAGGTTCAAATCCCACCACAGCAGATGGTGAAATTGGAATTTAATAAAAGAATCTGGAATTAAAGGTCAAATGATGACCATGAAATTATTCGGGCAGCACGGTTGCACAGTGGTTAGCACTGCTGCCTCACAGCGTCAGGGACCCAGGTTCAATTCCGACCTTGGGTGACTGTCTGTGTGGAGTTTGCACGTTCTCCCCATATCTGTATGGGTTTCCTCCAAGTGCTCCGGTTTCCTCTCACTATCCAAAGATGTGCGGGATAGCTGGATTAGTGGTGTAAATACATGGGGTTGCAGGGGTAGGGTCTGGATAACATGCTCTGTCGGAGAGAGTCAGTGCCTCCTTCTGCACTATAGGGATTCTATGATTCAATGAAATCAAAATTCAGTCTCCAGTTATAACCGATGCTTTCCTCTTATTATTTATTAGTGTCACAAGTAGGCTTACATTAACATTGCAATGAAGCTACTGTGAAAATCCCCTCATCGCCACACTCTGGCGCCTGTTCGGGTACACTGAGGGAGAATTTAGCATGGCCAATGCACCTAACCAGCACATCTTTCGGACTGTGGGTGGAAACCGGAGCACTTGTAGGAAACCCACACAGACACAGGGAGAATGTGCAGACTCCGCACAGACAGTGACCCAAGCCAGGAATCGAATCCGGGTCCCTGGTGCTGTGAGACAGCAGTGCTAACCACTGTGCCGCTCCACTGCTCTCCAGTGTAAAACTCCTCTCCTCCCTCCAGGTTCCAACCCTCAGTGAAATTACAGGCTTTGAAATCTAAGCTCGGCTTCAAATGTCAACTGCTTGATTTATCGAATTTCCTCTTCAAATCTTTTCATGGCGCCCCTGGCAATTTGTGTAGATTGTTCCAAATCCTTTCTTCCTCTGCATTTTCTGTTCCTTAAGCAAATTAAAAAATGTTTAACTGGAACACCGAGACATTAATCTCCAGCAAATAACGAATCAAGAGCAGGCGTGACTGCACTTATTAATTTCTCCTCTTTACTAATACTTAACTTTGAGAGTCACAAAGCATTGGGGTACTCTGAGAATGATCTGATTTAGCCGGTTATCAAATTTAGATGAAAGTGTTCCCTTCTTTCCCTTTTAAAAAAGCCGTTTCTTTGGAACTCTCAATGATGAATATGTCCAAGGAAAATGCATTTGCAGCTGGGATACACAAAAGCAGTAAGAAGTTTAACAACACCAGGTTAAAGAATACACCGGGATACACAAAAGCAGCCAGCATAATCAAGGACTCCTGACCCCGGTCAGGAAAAAAATACAAAAGTCTGAGATCACGTATCAACCGACTCAAGAACAGTTTCTTCCCTACTGCTGTCAGACTTTTGAACAGACCTACCTCATAATAAGTTGATCTTTCTCTACACCATAGGTATGACTGTTACACTACATTCTGCACTCTCTCCTTTCCTTCTCTATGAATGGTATGCTTTGTCTCTATAGCGCGCAAGAAACAATACATTTCACTGTATACCAATGCATGTGACAATAATATATCAAATCAAATCAAAGATCATAACCCGATTGGTCTAAAATCCTACCCTAAGGCGGCACGGTGGCACAGCGGTTAGCACTACTGCCTCACAGCGCCAGGGATCCAGGTTCGATTACTAGCTTGGGATCACTGTCTGTGCAAAGTCTGCATGTTCTTCCCGTGTCTGCGTGGGTTTCCTCCGGGTGCTCCGGTTTCCTCCCACAGTCCAAAAGACGTGCTGATTAGGTGCACAGTCCATGCTAAATTCTCCCTCAATGTACCCGAACAGGCGCTGGAGTGTGGCGACTAGGGGATTTTCACAGTAACTTCATTGCAGTGTTAATGTAAGCCTACTTGTGACACTAAATAAACTTTCCTTCTCTATGAACGGTATGCTTTGCCTGTATAGCGCGCAAGAAACAATATTTTTCACTGTATACTAATACACATTCTCCCACATTCTGAAAGACGTGCTGGTTAGGTGCATTGACCCGAACAGGCGCCGGAGTGTGGCGACTAGGGGAATTTCACAGTAACTTCATTGCCGTGTTAATGTAAGCTTTACTTGTGACTAATAAATAAACTGTACTTTACTTTTACTTTACATGTGACAATATGCCCCTGTCTTTAAGTGTGCAGTTGCATGAATGTTATCTCCGTTGTGTCACCGCGTCATTCGCCATCCAGCCTTCGTGTATTGGAGCAGAAGGCAGAGGGATAGCTTTATCTTTTTATTGGGGGGTTTGCATGCTGGAGCACTGAGCTGTAATGCTGTGCAAGCGTATCGTGATTGTTTCGTGCGCTTTGTGCTGATGATTCAGCTCTGGCACTGTGTTAAGCACCGAAACGTCATCTGTTTCTGTCAGACTGCAGCTGGCACCAGGATTAATTGGGGCTTGCCCTACACAACAAATAAAAGCAGAGGAAAATGTGTCTTCACTGTTTTGGCGTTCAGCCAACTAGTCCATTTACTCACAGGAAGACCTAAGAGTCAACCTCAGGGGGGGATAGACTTCATCTGGATACTCAAGACATGTTTCAGTTTCAGTGGCATAATGACAGCTGTCAAGGGACCTCTGCAATTTTCTAGATTGGGGACATATTTATCTATGTTATGATGCTATGTAGATGAAGGAAAAACAATTGGCCATTTATATCATTGTACCTGTGATAGGCATAGTGGAGTAACATTGTACACTGAGTACCAAGTGTCAGCTTGGCTCAGTAGCAGTAATCTCACTTCTGATGTAGAGAGTTATGAGTTCTAAGCCCTGCTGTAGAACATGAGCACATCAATATTGGCGGACATTTCAGTGCAGTATGGAGGGAGAAATGAGATGTTTACCTGCCTTTCCCATTGACAAGGGGAAGATATGGGCAGCATGGTGGCACAGTGGTTAGCAATGCTGCATCCCAGCGCCAGGGACCCAGGTTCAATTCTCGGCTTGGGTCACTGTCTGTGCGGAGTCTGCACGTTCTCCCCGTGTCTGTGTGGGTTTCCTCCGGGTGCTCCGGTTTCCTCCCACAGTTCGAAAGACGATGCTGGTTAGGTGCATCGGCCGTGCTAAATTCTCCCTCAGCGTACCCAAACAGGAGCCGGAGTGTGGCGGCTAGGAGATTTTCACAATAACTTCATTGCAGTGTTAATGTAAGCCTACTTGTGACACTAATAAATAAACTTAAATTTATCTCATGGAACTATTCAAAAGAGTGGCAACATTCCTCCCTCGATCAATGATACTGAAAAATATTGCTAGGTCATTTATTATTGCTGTTTGTGAGGCTACACAATGTCTAAATTTGATAGTGCACTTCAAAACTAATTCATGAATTATGAGCTGTGAAATTGTGCTGTATTGTGAAATTGTGTGGCACGGTAGCACAATGGTTAGCGCTGCTGCTTCACAGCTCCAGGGACGTGGGTTCGATTCCCGGCTTGGGTCACTGTCTGTGTGGAGTTTGCACATTCTCCTCGTGTCTGCGTGGGTTTCCTCCAGGTGCTCCGGTTTCCTCTCGCAGTCCAAAGATATGCGGGTCAGGTTGATTGGCCATGCTAAAATTGCCCCTTAGTGTCCTGGGATGCGTAGATTAGAGAGACTAGCGGGTCAAATATGTAGGGATATGGGGGTAGGGCCTGGGTGGGATTGTGGTCGGTGCAGACTCGATGGGCCCAATGGCCTCTTTCTGTACTGTAGGGTTTCTATGATTCTATGAAATTCAGGTTTGTTCTGTCTGCACAACATATTGTTCCTTCATTGTTGTTGGGTCAAAATCCTGGAGTTGCTGATCTTATGGAATTGTATCATCGAATCCCTATAGTGCAAAAGGAGGCCATTCAGCCCATCGAGCCTGCACCGACCACAATCCCACCCGGGCCCTTTCCCCATAGCCCCATATATTTACCCTGCCAATCCCCTGACACTTAGGGGCAATTAAGCATGGCCAATCAACGTGACCTGCAGATAAAATACTGCGGATGTTGGAATCTGAAATGACACCCGCACATCTGTGGAGTGTGGGAGGAAACTGGAGCGTCCGGAGAAAACCCACGCAGACATGGGGAGAACGTGCCAACTCCACACAGACAGTCACCCGAGGCTGGAATTGAGCCCGGGTCCCTGGCGCTGTGAGGCAGCAGTGCTAACAACCCCATGGATTACATGTGGTACAAGAATGCCCACCTCCACTTTCCAAAGGATTAAGGGACAGGCAATAAATGTTGCCAGAAACATCCACATCCTGAGAACGAATTAAAAAAGATAGAATCACGGGTAGGAAATTGGGAGATTGAACCATCCATTTTGAGTTCAAGGCTTCTCTGAGTGAGCTCTGTAAAAGCTGCACGGAGGTTGCAAAGAAGGATCCAGTGTACAAGGAAGTGAAAATTGGATAAGAATGTCATGTTTGGACAACATTTTGTGCTCCTAGTGCCTTAGGGGAAAGGGAAGAAATCTAGCAGAGAAATCAATCTCAGACATGCCTGGCATTGTTTCAGACTTAACATTGTGGAATTAATTGCTTTCAAATTAAACGATTCTTTTGTTACCTACATTGTATTCATTTCGAAGGAAGTCGAACATGAAAGGAAATTTGTAAATATATTCTACGCAGTGCCAAAGGGTGATATATGTTTCTAACACAAAGCTCATTGTTTTACTCTCATCGTGCTCCCATTGCTTTATTGAAACTTTCTCTTTCTACCAGCATACTCAAATATATCTGGCTTAATAATCTTCATTAACACCTCATCTCCCTGTCAGATGGCACAGGGCCACATAGCAACCATGAAGGGTATGGTGACAACAGCTTGTGGAACAGAATTGGTATCAACGATTCAGGGAGGTTATATGGTGAAAGGGTGAACAGGTACTACACGGGTCCTGTGTTAATAAACCACACCTGTTTGTAAGACCGAATTTAGCATCCACCTGTTTGTGAATTACCATAATTTGGATTTGCCTGAATGTGCGAATCAGACACCTGCAGGTTTAGCATTCAAACACTGGTTAGGTGCAATTTTCATGGAGCATTTGAGCTCCGAACAGCCACTTCCACTGAAGGTGTGGGTGTGCGCTGGCTGGCTGGCGTACAGCAGCAGCATGTTTCAGGGCAGCTCAGGGTATAACTCAGAGTGCACTGGGCATTCAGCAGGGGAAGGATGTCCTCCCTGCATGAGGGGAAGCAGTCCACCTCGAACTCCTGTTCCTACTGTCCTTCTCTCCTGCAGTGGCTGGTTCCTCACTGCCTACCCATACGAGTCTCCCTCCAACCTATCCTCCCGCAGACCAAAGGCTATCTTGCCACAGAATAAGCATTCCCTTTCTCCTGGTGACTCCGATTAGTTGTCCAATTTTGTGTAGAGAATTATGAACAGAAGAGGTAGAGTAACAGGATAAAATTCTTTCCCTTGGTGGAGAATTTTTGAACCAGCGGACAAAGATTCGTGATAAGTGGCAGTAGGTGTAGAGGGGACATGAGGAAGAGCTTTTTTACACAGAGGGTGATGGGTGTCTGGAATTTGCTGCCCAAGTTGGTGGAGGCAGAGACCCTAAACTCTTTTAAAAAGTACCTGGATCTACACCTTAATTGCTGTAAGCTACAGGGCTATGGGCAGGATGCAGGAAGGTTGGATTAGAAAGGACACCTGGGTGTCCTTTGGCTGTCATGGACAAGATGGGCTGAATGGCCTCCCTCTGTGCTGTAACTTCTCTATGGTTCTAAGATGGAGCATCATAGCAGTCACTCTTTTGAAATAAATCCCTCGGAGGATTTCCAGAATAGATTGGGTGTTGGACTGGGGGGTCTCCCAATGTGATTCAAAAATCCTCCTCAAACCTTCAGCACAGCTGAATACTGCTGCCTCACAACGCCAGAGACCCGGGATCGATTCCCAGCTTGGGTCACTGTCTGTGCAGAATCTGCACGTTTTCCCAATGTCTGCGTGGATTTCCTCCAGGTGATCTGGTTTCCTCCCACAGTCTGAAAGTCATGCTGCTTAGGTGCATTGGCCATGCTAAATTCTCCCCCAGTGTACCCGAACAGGCGCCGGGGTGTGGCGACGAGGGGATTTTCACAGTAACTTCGTTGCAGTGTTAATGTAAGCCTACTTGTTTCACTAATAAACCTTAAGGTAAATTGACCATTTAAACACACCTTTAAGCAGTGCTCAAAATGTTCTGCAGTGACGAATTTACTCCCAATCCTCTCTGTTCAGAGACACCACGAGGTCAGGTGCTGTCCAGCACAATGCTGTGCAGTCTCTATAATGAGCGCTGACAGACAATTTAAGTGGAAATCAGCCAATGTCCCAGCCAAGCTACCAGGTCACACAGCAACCCGAACACATGCACGCTGACACACACAACTGGGGCCCCTTTGTGTTACTTTGAGTGGCCACACAAAAGAATTTAAAGGGCACACACAGACACACTGAAACAAATCATCTGCGCACTATAATAAAAGAAACGAGAGGATAAATTACAATCAGCCTCTGAACGATCCTCCGGGCAGTTGTTCCTAATGCAAGCTTCAACTCCTTCACCAAGGTGGCCCCTTGTGGGCTAAGCCAGCATTTCAGCTGAAGATGCAATTTGTCCTCCTCAGAGGCTATTTAATGCCAAATGTATCAAGGGAAAATCGCCCCCACAAACTCTTAACAGTAAAACACCAGCAACATGTTTTGGAACAATGCAATAAAAAAGCAAAATGGATTGCGTTGTACACTGCATAACAGGGGATCTCGCAACCCACAGAACTGCAACTGGGTTGGAGAAAAATAGCAACATGATCAGAGAGAAGATGGATTATTAATCTTTTATAGTCTGCTGAACTTAAAAAGAGGAAGCAGACCTTTTAAAAAGAATGCAACGTTACATCTCAGTAACTTACTCAAAAATGAAATTATTTGCCAAGTGTTTTGACCATCTGTTACTGTGTTTTGGAGAAATCCAGCTTGGATCATTGCATTTTCAAACCACCAGGGAGAGGTTGCTTCATCTCCTCGCTGTGCAGACTGGCGGGGATTATTATTACTGTCTTGGGATGTAATAATGGCACAGTCATTAAGTCATGGTGTCAAATTCTTCTCCTTCGAGGGAAGGGTTTTGCATGGGATCGCTGACACCAGAGTCAAAGGGAGGTTGGCCATGAGCTAAACCTAGAAAAGAGGCTGGTCAGATTTAGCATATCTGAGAAACATGCTGGCTGACTTGTGCTGAGGTGGGACAGGATTTTCATAGGCCAAACTGAGGTTAGGCTGGGGTGTCTCAGTGGGAACAGAAGCTCGACAGTCAATTTTGCCAGAGGCAGGATCAGGGGCAGAAGCGATGGGTTGCCTGGTAATCAGGCACAGGCCAGCTGTCTGGAGATGGCCATCCGGCGGTAGGCCCCGGGTTGGTGGCGAGGGAGGCAGCCCACCAGGTAGGCCTTGAGGTCTTCCTTGCATACCTGGCTCAGCGGCAGCCATAGGCTGCCCTGTGGAGCTGTTCCCCCCGCCCAATGTTTTAATTAAACTTGAGGGGGGGGTGGAATGTGGGGAAAGGCGGTGGCTTGGTGGTAACGCCACTGGACTAGTACTACCAAGGCCCAGGTTAATGCTCTGGGGACATGGGTTCAAATCCCACCATGACAGCTGGTGGAATTAAATTCAATTAATAAATCAGGAATATTAAACTAGTCTCATAATGAACTCACCTGGGTTCGTTAACCTGATTCAAATCCGCACTGTGCTGGGAGCAGTCGCCCAGTAGTGATTGGCTCTGAACTGGTTAATTAATGGCCAGGGGAGCTGCTTGGCATCAAGGTAAGGATGGTGCTTAAGCTTTCGAAGCTGCAGGCCCAATAGGAGGCCCTCCTGCAGAGAGGAGCTGCAGTCTGTCATTGCAAGTCCATCTTCAAGCATTCTCTCAGCAAATTTAACATTTGATTTTCGATTTTTCTCATTCTTTCATGGGGTTTGGGCATCACTGGCAAGGCCTGAATTTGTTGCCCATCTCCAGTTGCCCTTGAACTCAGTGGCTATTTGAGATCAGATAAGAGTCAACTACAATGCCATAAGTCTATAGTCGCATGGCAGCTAAACCAAATCAGTACAGCAGATTTCCAGCTCTAATGGGCCTAAAACATAGAATCATACAGCGCAGAAGAGGCCCCTTGGCCCATCGAGTCTGCACCGACACATTAGAAACACCTGAACTCCCACCTAATCCCATCTACCAGCACTTGGCCCATAGCCCTGAATGTTATAACGTGCCAAGTGCTCATCCAGGTACTTTTTAAAGGAAGTGAGGCAACCCGCATCTACCAGCCTCCCAGGCAGTGCATTCCAGACCGTCACCACCCTCTGGGTAAAAAAGTTTTTCCTCACATCCCTCCTAAACCTCCTGCCCCTCGCCTTGAACCTATGCCCCCTCGTGACTGACCCTTCAACTAAGGGGAACAGCTACTCCCTATCCACTCTGTCCATACCCCTCATAATCTTGTACACCTTGATCAGGTCACCCCTCAGTCTTCTCTGCTCCAATGAAAACCAACCAAGCCTATCCAACCATTCTTCATAATTTAAATGTTCTACCCCAGGCAGCATCCTCCTCCACACCCCTTCCAGTGCAACCACATCCTTCCTATAATGTGGAGATCAGATGAACTAGGTTAATCATCCATAGATTCATTATGAGACTAGTTTAATATTCCAGATTTATTTTAATTGAATTTAATTCCACCAGCTGTCATGGTGGGATTTGAACCCATGGCCCCAGACCATTAACCTGGGCCTTGGGATTACTAGCCCAGTGGCATTACCACTAAACCACCATCTTTCCCCCACAGACATCCCCACCCCCCAAGTTTAATTAAAACATGGGGGGGGAAACAGCTCCACAGGGCGGCCTGTGGCTGCAGCTGAGCCAGGTATGCAAGGAGGACCTCAAGGCCTACCTGGTGGGCTGCCTCCCTTGCCACCACCTCTGGGCCTACCACCGGGTAGCCATCTCCAGACATCTGGCCTGTGCCTGATTGCCAGGCAACCCATCGCTTCTTCCCCTGATCCTGCCTCTGGCAAAATTGCCTGCCGAGCTTCTGTTCCCACTGAGTTCCCCCCCCTGCCCCACCCGCGTCCCCCCACCTCCCCAACCCACCCTCAGTTTGGCCCATGAAAATCCTGCCCCAGCTCAGCACAAGTCAGCCAGCATGCTTCTCAGATAAGTTAAATCTGACCAGCCTCTTTTCTAAGTTTAGTTAATGGTCAAATGTGAGTGAGCACCAGGTCCAACTGAGAATGAACATGTAGCAAAGTGAAGGAGGAGGCAGGACATTGTGGGCCGCAGGTTTTAGCAAACATATAGGTAGAAGTGTAATTTGTGCGGGTGGCTGCAGTTTCTGGCAGAGGCAGACCCCTACCACCCCCCCGCCATGCAGAACCCGCAACAACTTACCTGGTTGATGCCCGCTGACCTCACAGTATGCGCTAATTTTAAC
Organism: Mustelus asterias; assembly: GCF_964213995.1. Classification (NCBI taxonomy): domain Eukaryota; kingdom Metazoa; phylum Chordata; class Chondrichthyes; order Carcharhiniformes; family Triakidae; genus Mustelus; species Mustelus asterias. Next base: position 82,907,684 of record NC_135811.1, read on the forward strand.
ATGCCTGGTCTAGCCAGCCACTGAGGCCCTCACAAAGGCAGAAAATGGCTTGTTTTGTCCTGCCTGATGTCAAGCTTCTTGAGTATCGTTGGAGCTGCACTCATTCAGGGAAGTGGAGAGTATTCCATCAACTCTACTTGTGCCTTATAGATGGTGATCAGGCTTTGGGGAGTCAGGAGGTGAGTTACTCACCGCACAATTCCTCGCCTCTGATCTGCTCTTGTAACCACAGTATTGATATGTATATCCAGTTAAGTTTCTGGTCAATGATAACTCCCTGGACATTAGTAGTGATGGTAAATGTCATTGAATATTAAGGGGAGATAGTTAGATTCTATCTTGTTGCAGATGGTCATTTGTTTAGTGCAGATGTTTCTGCCACTTACCAGCCTAAGTGTGATCCAGCTCGTGTTGCACGCAGGCACTACCTGAAGAGTTTGAGTTGATTTGATTTGATTTATTATTGTCACATGTATTAGTATACAGTGAAAAGTATTGTTTCTTGCGTGCTATACAGACAAAGCATACCGTTCATAGAGAAGGAAAGGAGAGGGTGTTACAGTTATAGCTAGGGTGCAGAGAAGGATCAACTTAATGCAAGGTAGGTCCATTCAAAAGTCTGACGGCAGCAGGGAAGAAGCTGTTCTTGAGTCGGTTTGTGTGTGACCTCAGACTTCTGTATCTTTTTCCCAATGGAAGAAGGTGGAAGAGAGAATGTCCAGGGTTCGTGGGGTCCTTAATTATGCTGGCTGCCTTTGCCGGGGCAGCAGGAAGTATAGGCAGAGTCAATGTATGGGAGGTTTGCGTGGTGGATGGATGGATGTCAGAGCCACCGGACAATAGTCATAAAGAGAGGTTGAAGATGTCTGTGGATACCCCTGCCAGCTGATCCACGCAGGATCTGAGTGCTCGTCCGGGAATGGAACTGAACACTATCCAATCATCAGCTATCAACCCCACTTTTGACCTTATGATGGAGGGAAATGTTCATTAGATTTTTACAGACCCCACCAGTGTGTTCAAAGGTGGGCAGGGCAAGGGCATGTAACATCCAGCTAGCAACCTGCCCACCACGCAACCACCCTCCCTGCCCCCTGTTAGGGACCAGATCAAAAACTCCAAGGTAAAGATTTATCAGGATCTTGGCTGGTATGGAGGGCATTAGCTATGAGGAGAGGTTGGAGAAACTTGGTTTGTCCTCACTGGAACGACGGAGGTTGAGGGGCGACCTGATAGAAGTCTACAAGATTATGAGGGGCATGGACAGAGTGAATAGTCAAAAGCTTTTTCCAGGGTGGAAGAGTCAATTACTAGGGGCATCGGTTTGAGGTACGAGGGGCAAAGTTTAAAGGAGATGTACGAGGTAAGTTTTTTACACAGAGGGTGGTGGGTGCCTAGAACTCGCTGCCAGGGGAGGTAGTGGAAGCAGATACAATCATGACTTTTATGGAGCGTCTGGACAAATACATGAATAGGACGAGAATAGAGGGATATGGTCCCCAGAATGGTAGGGAGTTTTAGTTCAGTCGGGCAGCATGGTTGGTGCAGGCTTGGAAGACCAAAGGGCCTGTTCCTGTGCTGTAATTTTCTTTGTTCTTTTCATAGAATAGAATCATAGAATCCCTACAGTGCAGAAGGAGGCCATTCGGCCCATCGAGTCTGCACCAACAACAATCCCACCCAGGCCCTATCCCCATAATCCCATGTATTTACCCTTTAACCTACCCAACCTGGGACACTAAGGGGCAATCTAGCATAGCCAATGCACCCAACCCACACATCTCTGGACTGTGGGAGGAAACCGGAGCACCCGGAGGAAACCCACGCAGACAGGGGAAGAACACGCAAACTCCACACAGACAGTGAATTTCCAAGCTGGGAATTGAACCCGAGCCCCAGGACCTGTGAGGCAGCAGAGGCAACCACCGTGGCTCCCTCTTCTTTGTTCCTTGTATATTATGAAGTTAGCGTAGAACAAAGAACAAAGAACAAAGAAAATTACAGCACAGGAACAGGCCCTTCGGCCCTCCAAGCCTGCACTGACCAGGCTGCCCAACTGAACTAAAACCCCCTACCCTTCCAGGGACCATATCCCTCCATTCCCATCCTATTCATGTATTTGACCCCTTAAAACTCACTATCGTATCTGCTTCACTACCTCCCCCAGCAGCGAGTTCCAGGCACCCACCATGCTCTGTGTAAAAAACTTGCCTCGTACATCTCCTTTAAAAGAACAAAGACCCCAACTATTTTTGATTTTGGTGAGGATAAGGTGTTTCATTCCAGGTATGATTCTATTGACCTACTAGGAAGCTTTCATTCAAACAAACTTTATTCAACAACAAGTTTAACTATAAGAAAAAGAATTAGCATAACCTTTACTAATTGAAATACTTAACCATGCCAAGATAGAATTCTTAACTACTAGCCTCTCTCAATGAGTTCAATTTTAAGCAATCTTCCTCGTCGGCTTAAACTCCTCTTCCAAATTATTTTGCAAAAACACACAGGCTTTCGTGGGTTGCCAGTCCTCAAGCCTCTTAACACCTTTGGAGAGAGATACCCATTTTCTAGCAGGTCTCAAACTTCAATATCCAGAGAGAGGAGAGTTGCTGATCCTTACAAATCCAAACTGACAACTGCCTGTTTTTTCCCCTCAGTAAGCCTAGCTCCTCCCATTAGTGACGTGCTCTTGTCAATCAACCTAATTTAACCCTACTCTAAAATCCCAGGGGACAACCCAAAAAATGACAAAACTGCATTAGATTCAAACAAACACTCCAATATCTAGGAACAATTGATCTTCTGTATTCTCAGCGGGTGGGCTGCCTGCAGCAGACAAAGTGACACCGTAATCAGAGCTGAAGTTTAAAACAGCCCCCTCACAAGATGCATGGCACAAATACTTTTTGTAAAGTATTGTCACACCCCACTGTAATTCTACCAGCGGCAGGTTAACAGGGTGGCCCACCCACCAGTGGGCTAATTGAGGCTCTTGAGTGGGCAAGTGATTCTCACTTAAAGGTCTGATCCTGCACTGCCTCCAGGATTTAACTGGCAGCAGAAGGAGGCCATGTCAAACACTCAGACTGGCAGCTTTCCCTGCATGGACTTGATGAACTGGCAATGGGACAGGGGAGAGTTCCTCCTGAATTAGGCCCATTGGCGTAAACCCCCACAGGTATCCCCTCCCCCCACCAGCATTTCTTCCTTTGCTCCCCCTACCCCTCTGGTCTGGCCTATAAGTGACTCCAGACTCAAACCAATGTGATTCACTCTTAAATAAATGCAAAATACTGCAGATGCTGGAATCTGAAACAAAAACAGAAAAATGCTGGAAAATCCCAGCAGGTCTGACAGCATCTGTGAAGAGAGAATAGAGCCAACGTTTCAAGTCTAGATCATCTGATTGACTCTTAACTGCCTAATGGCCCCCTGAGCCACCCAGTAACATTCAAGAAAGCGGCTCACCACCACCTTCTCAAGGACGATTAGGAATGGGCAAGAAGTTCTGGACTTGCTAGAGATGCCCAGATCCCATGAAAGAATACAAACAGAATGTCAGGTGTATGATTTTAGCCTCTTGGATGCTAGCTAGTTCCTTCAAGAAGCTTCCATGATGCCACGGTGAGACGGTAAACTTGCCATGTGTGAAAGAGCTGAGGGGGAAGTTACCCTGTGACCCCACCAGGGGCCTTCAGCCCTCAGGTCCAGAGGGAGAAGCTGAAAATGGATGTCAGCGCCAAGCTTGCAATCAAAGTCAAATCTCAGCATGTGAGAAGAGAGCGGCAAAGACGCTTCAGGAAGAAATCAGAACGGCTAAGATTCGGAGCATTTGGAACATCTAAAAACCAACCCCATGTGAAATGTAGCCAGTTATAAATAATTATCATCAGCTTTAAGTATCTTGTTTCTAGTCATCTATTAAATATTTAATTGCTAGAAATATTTCTACATCGGTCTATTAAAAGTTTTATTATTCATAGAAGAACAACAGCAATTATCATCAGCTTTAAGTATCCTTTTTCTAGTCACTCATTAAATATTTAATTGCTCAAACTATTTCTACATAGATCTATTAAAAATGTCATTATTTGCAGCAGAACATTGGATTTCTGATAACTAAACTCTATTTTGATTGTGAGTTGGCACTGACAATGCCAGTGAAAGGAGAGTTGGAGATTTCGGTTGGGTCACAGATGAATTGTTTACAGACCCATAAGGAAGGAGGGAAAGTGAGATCTGTTTATTTTATTCATTCATGGGACATGGACGTCGCTCGCTGGCCAGCATTTATTGTAGTCATGATGTGGAGATGCCGGCGTTGGACTGGGGTAAACACAGTAAGAAGTTTAACAACACCAGGTTAAAGTCCAACAGGTTTATTTGGTAGCAAAAGCCACACAAGCTTTCGGAGCTGCAAGCCCCTTCTTCAGGTGAGTGGGAATTCTGTTCACAAACAGAGCATATAAAGACACAAACTCAATTTACATGAATAATGGTTGGAATGCGAATACTTACAACTAATCAAGTCTTTAAGAAACAATACAGTATGAGTGGAGAGAGCATCAAGACAGGCTAAAAAGATGTGTATTGTCTCCAGACAAGACAGCCAGTGAAACTCTGTGGGGGTTACAAATAGTGGGACATGAACCCAATATCCCGGTTGAGGCCGTCCTCGTGTGTGCGGAACTTGGCTATCAGTTTCTGCTCAGCAACTCTGCGCCGTCGTGTGTCGCGAAGGCCGCCTTGGAGAACGCTTACCCGAATATCAGAGGCCGAATGCCCGTGACCGCTGAAGTGCTCCCCAACAGGAAGAGAACAGTCTTGCCTGGTGATTGTCGAGCGGTGTTCATTCATCCGTTGTCGCAGCGTCTGCATAGTTTCCCCAATGTACCATGCCTCGGGACATCCTTTCTTGCAGCGTATCAGGTAGACAACGATGGCCGAGTTGCAAGAGTATGTACCGTGTACCTGGTGGATGGTGTTCTCACGTGAGATGATGGCATCTGTGTCGATGATCCGGCACGTCTTGCAGAGGTTGCTGTGGCAGGGTTGTGTGGTGTCATGGTCACTGTTCTCCTGAAGGCTGAGGAGTTTGCTGCGGACAATGGTTTGTTTGAGGTTGCGTGGTTGTTTGAAGGCAAGAAGTGGGGGTGTGGGGATGGCCTTGGCGAGATGTTCGTCTTCATCAATGACATGTTGAAGGCTCCGGAGGAGATGCCGTAGCTTCTCCGCTCCGGGGAAGTACTGGACGACGAAGGGTACTCTGTCCACTGTGTCCCGTGTTTGTCTTCTGAGGAGGTCGGTGCGGTTTTTCGCTGTGGCGCGTTGGAACTGTTGATCAATGAGTCTAGCGCCATATCCTGTTCTTATGAGGGCATCTTTCAGCGTCTGGAGGTGTCTGTTGCGATCCTCCTCATCCGAGCAGATCCTGTGTATACGGAGGGCTTGTCCGTAGGGGATGGCTTCTTTAACGTGTTTAGGGTGGAAGCTGGAGAAGTGAAGCATCGTGAGGTTATCCGTGGGCTTGCGGTACAGTGAGGTGCTGAGGTGACCGTCCTTAATGGAGATGCGTGTGTCCAAGAATGCAACCGATTCCGGAGAGTAGTCTATGGTGAGTCTGATGGTGGGATGGAACTTGTTGATGTCATCATAGAGTTGTTTCAGTGATTGTTCACCATGAGTCCAAAGGAAGAAAATGTCATCGATGTATCTAGTGTATAGCATCGGTTGAAGGTCCTGTGCTGTGAAGAAGTCTTGTTCGAACCTGTGCATGAAGATGTTGGCATATTGAGGTGCGAATTTGGTCCCCATGGCTGTTCCGTGTGTCTGGATGAAGAACTGGTTGTTGAAGGTGAAGATATTGTGGTCCAGGATGAAGCGGATGAGTTGTAAAATTGCATCTGGAAACGATGAAACGAAAGAACAGGAAACTTGAGAAACTCGGCATCACCACCAGCAGCAACCAAGCCTCCCCCGGTACCACAGTAGAAAACAGTACCACTGCAGGGAAGTCCATTGTCAACTTGTCCGACTACACACTTCAACCAGATGAAATCGAAGTTCTCAGCCGAGGGCTTAATTTTTGCCCCACCACCAAAATAGACCCCATCAGTCTCGCAGCAGACACAGAGGAATTCATCAGGCGAATGAGGCTGAGGGAGTTCTTCCACAAACCCCAAGAGGCCAACAACGAACACAATGGGACAGCCAATGAACCGGAACAGCAGACAGGGAGACCCGCAGTGCATCCGAAGAGGAAAGAGTCGAATTGGACTCCTCCAGAAGGCCGCTGCCCTCGACTTGACATGTATGCCCAAGCCATCAGGAGGTGCGTCAACACCAAATTCATCAGCCGCACTCACAAGACAGCCCCGAACATCACCCAAGCACAACGTAACGCCATCCACGCTCTCAAGACCAACCGCAACATTGTCATCAAACCAGCAGACAAAGGAGGGGCCATCGTCATACTGAACAGAACGGATTACTGCAAAGAAGTGTACCGACAACTAAACAACGAGGAACACTACAGACAGTTACCTGCAGATCCGACCAAAGAACACACCCGTCAACTCAACACTCTGATCAAGACCTTTGATCCGGACCTTCAGAACACCCTCCGTGCTCTCATCCCACGTACTCCCCGCGTTGGAGATCTCTACTGCCTCCCGAAGATACACAAGGCAAACACAGCCGGCCGTCCCATCGTATCGGGCAATGGGACCCTGTGCGAGAACCTCTCCGGCTATGTCGAGGGCATCCTGAAACCCATTGTACAAAGAACCCCCAGCTTTTGTCGCGACACGACGGACTTCCTACAGAAACTCGGCACACATGGAGCAGTTGAACCAGGAGCACTCCTCGTCACAATGGATGTCTCGGCACTCTACACCAGCATCCCCCATGATGATGGCATTGCTGCAACGGCCTCAGTGCTCAGCGCCAACAACTGCCAGTTTCCAGATGCAATTTTACATCTCATCCGCTTCATCCTGGACCACAATATCTTCACCTTCAACAACCAGTTCTTCATCCAGACACACAGAACAGCCATGGGGACCAAATTCGCACCTCAATATGCCAACATCTTCATGCACAGGTTCGAACAAGACTTCTTCACAGCACGGGACCTTCAACCGATGCTATACACTAGATACATCGATGACATTTTCTTCCTTTGGACTCATGGTGAACAATCACTGAAACAACTCTATGATGACATCAACAAGTTCCATCCCACCATCAGACTCACCATAGACTACTCTCCAGAATCGGTTGCATTCTTGGACACACGCATCTCCATTAAGGATGGTCACCTCAGCACCTCACTGTACCGCAAGCCCACGGATAACCTCACGATGCTCCACTTCTCCAGCTTCCACCCTAAACACGTTAAAGAAGCCATCCCCTACGGACAAGCCCTCCGTATACACAGGATCTGCTCGGATGAGGAGGATCGCAACAGACACCTCCAGACGCTGAAAGATGCCCTCATAAGAACAGGATATGGCGCTCGACTCATTGATCAACAGTTCCAACGCGCCACAGCGAAAAACCGCACCGACCTCCTCAGAAGACAAACACGGGACACAGTGGACAGAGTACCCTTCGTTGTGCAGTACTTCCCCGGAGCGGAGAAGCTACGGCATCTCCTCCGGAGCCTTCAACATGTCATTGATGAAGACGAACATCTCGCCAAGGCCATCCCCACACCCCCACTTCTTGCCTTCAAACAACCGCACAACCTCAAACAGACCATTGTCCGCAGCAAACTCCCCAGCCTTCAGGAGAACAGTGACCATGACACCACACAACCCTGCCACAGCAACCTCTGCAAGACGTGCCGGATCATCGACACAGATGCCATCATCTCACGTGAGAACACCATCCACCAGGTACACGGTACATACTCTTGCAACTCGGCCAACGTTGTCTACCTGATACGCTGCAAGAAAGGATGTCCCGAGGCATGGTACATTGGGGAAACTATGCAGACGCTGCGACAACGGATGAATGAACACCGCTCGACAATCACCAGGCAAGACTGTTCTCTTCCTGTTGGGGAGCACTTCAGCGGTCACGGGCATTCGGCCTCTGATATTCGGGTAAGCGTTCTCCAAGGCGGCCTTCGCGACACACGACGGCGCAGAGTTGCTGAGCAGAAACTGATAGCCAAGTTCCGCACACACGAGGACGGCCTCAACCGGGATATTGGGTTCATGTCCCACTATTTGTAACCCCCACAGAGTTTCACTGGCTGTCTTGTCTGGAGACAATACACATCTTTTTAGCCTGTCTTGATGCTCTCTCCACTCATACTGTTTTGTTTCTTAAAGACTTGATTAGTTGTAAGTATTCGCATTCCAACCATTATTCATGTAAATTGAGTTTGTGTCTTTATATGCTCTGTTTGTGAACAGAATTCCCACTCACCTGAAGAAGGGGCTTGCAGCTCCGAAAGCTTGTGTGGCTTTTGCTACCAAATAAACCTGTTGGACTTTAACCTGGTGTTGTTAAACTTCTTACAGCATTTATTGCCCTTCCTTAGTTGCCCTTGGGAAGGTGGTGGTGAGCTGACTTCTTGAAACGCTGATACAACTGATTGATTTGCTAGGCCATTTCAGAGGCCAATTGAAAGTCAACCACATTGCTGTGGCTCTGGAATCACATGTAGGCCAGACCAGGTAACGACAGCAGATTTCCTTCCCTAAAGGGACGTTAGTGAACCAGATGGGTTTTTCTGACAAATGACAATGGTTTCATGGTCATCAGTAGATTCTTAATTCCAGATTTTTTTTGTTGAATTCAAATTCCACCAGCTGCCGTGACAGGATTTGAACCCGGGTCCCCAGAACATTAGCTGAGTTTCTAGATTAATAGTCGAGTGATAATACAACTATGTCATCGTCTCCCCATCCGGTAGGGTGATTTTTCAACTACCATCATGAAGATGCAGGTGTCAAGATCTTAAAACCACAATTGAGGCCTAAAGGTCTTGGGGGGGCACTGAGGGTATAAGGTGTGGAGGGGAGGGCAGCTTCCTTTTCTAAGAAAGCCCTGCTAATCTTGTCAAGGGAAGTCGAAAGAAGCTTTGCCATACCTGGGCAGATGAGCTAACTTTCTCAATACGCAGCTGCCTGAGCAAAGATGGATGAGCAAGGTGAATGCAGACCTTGCCCCAAAAAGAGAATAAATATATCCACATCTTGTTTTAGTTACTGCTCTTAACTACACCACACAAACACACACTCTCACACATACACACATAGACGTGCACACACACACACATATCACACACACATACACACACACATATCACACACATTTACACACACACACACAACCAGCACCTTGAGATACTTTCCCATCTTTATGAATCCCTTTGCCCTTTAGAAAAAGATATGTTGGCACAGCTTCCAGCTTCCCACTTTCAATGATAACAATGAGAACATTAAGGACTCTCACGCTTGCCTTGATTTTAATTTGGTGGGATTTGTGTGGAGGCTGGGGTGGCTGGAGAATATTCAGGAAATGTCAGCATCAGGCCTGAAGACTATTTTGCTTCGCAGGCCTTCAACCCTGGCTCCCACCCAAACCAAGTCGAACCATCGAGGAAGCTCGCGGGATGTTGTGTGACAGGAAGTTACCTCTGGAAGTCCAGGGGAATGGTGCCCTGCTGTCAGGGGAAATGGACGATTGGATGACAATCATAGTCAGGGCAGGGGAAATGAAGATTAGAGCATTGAGAAGTCTCAGAGATTAAGCAAGAGTTTAAATTCACAAAGGTAAAGACCAATGAACCAATTCATGAGTTCATCAAACATTATCAAATGGGGAGGCGATGGCCTAGTGGTATTATCGCTAGACTATTAACTCAGAAACTCAACTAATGTTCTGGGGACCCAGGATCGAATCCCACCACGATAGATGGTAGAATTTGAATTCAATAAAAAATATCTGGAATTAAAACTCTACTGATGACCATGGAACCGTTGTTGATTGTCAGAAAAACCCATCTGGTTCACTAATGGCCTTTAGGGGAAGGAAATGCCAACCTTACTTGGTCTGGCCTACATGTGACTCCAGAGCCACAGCAATGTGGTTGACTCTCAACTGCCCTCAGGCAACTAAGGATGGGCAATAAATGCTGGCCAGCCAGCGATGCCTCTGTCCCAATGTAACCAGCCTGCTAAATTCCAAAATGACAGGCTGAAAAAATGCTTACATTTCCATGAGGGTGTGCACCACCCACCATTTGGTACAGGAAAAAACTAGTTGACCAGGCCCCACAGCTGAAACTAACAGTAAGTCCTTTGCTCATCGGGAGGTGGTATTTTCACTGTATTAGTAATCCCGAGACCCTGGGTAATGCTCTGGGGAGCCAGGTTCGAATCCCACCTTGGAAGATGGTGAAATTTGAATTCAATAAAATTCTGGAATTAAAATGTCTACTGATGACCATGAAAACATTGTCAATTGTTGGAAAAACCCATCTGGTTCACTAATGTCCTTTAGGGAAGGAAATCTGCCATCCTTACCAGGTCTGGCCTACATGTGACTCCAGAGCCACAGCAATGTGGTTGACCCTTAAATGTCCTCTGAAAATCAGTTCAAGGGTACTTAGGGATGGGCATTAGATGCTGGCCCAGCCAGCGACACCTACATCGCATAAATGAATAAAAGAAATGAGGCCCAGAACCTGTCTGATGCCCCCAATTCAAGACTTTTTTTTGCAAAATTATACATCATTCGTAAAATATTTCAAAGAACATTACAAACATTTCAGAATGGCCAGTGCACGGAGTGCAATAATAGTCAGATTTTCCGCATAGATCATGTTGCAGTCTGAGATATTTCAATACAGAGAAAAAAATTACAGACATTTCAAAATGGTCATTACAAATGGTGTAAAGGTATATAAGTTGTCTACACAGATCATGTAGCACTCTGAGGTGCTTCAATAGGGTTGTGATATCTGTAATATTCACCGTATACATTCAATGTGGCCCCAAATTCAAGATTTGTTTGCGCCAAGGCAGTTGATCCTGAGCAAGAAGTTCAGAATGAACCTCCTGTTGCTTCATGAGTATGTAATCTATTCCCACATTTCAGTGCAGAATGGAGGAAAAAATAATACACAATGTCAAGAGCAAGCAGACCGTCAGGGGGAGAAATATTTTATAGTCACTGACAGCTGCAGACCTTCCAAGAGAGGGAACATAGGAGGGAAATAAAATGAGTCGAGCCTCGGAGACCATGTCCAACTTCAAGAAAAGTTTTTATTCCACATGCATGAGGGAGATCTGAACTCGGGCCTGAAATCCCAGGGGGCCTGCGAGTTCTCTCTGCGCATCGTAGGTTCGTACAGGCTATTATACTTTTCCGAGTCGCAAAGTTTTACATTATCATATTAATTCCTCGAGTTGGATACATGATGGTACTTTCAATCTCATCTTGCAAATAGATTGTTCAGTACATCACTGCTAATCATTTCTCCAGACATCTCCCGTTTACCCGATTGTAATGTGTTGGCCCAACCGATCTACAACAATGTGTTAATTGCTCCCCCGCTCTGCTAGGTGATCATGTTTTCCAGAAGGCTATGACCTCCCTGGACTGTATGTTTCAATGCCTGTTCTCCCATTGTCGTGATAACTCGGAAAGATCTCCTGCGCATTACTGTAGTTAGAAGTTGATAGCGTATGTTAATCGTTATCTGTCGGCACAGCAGGCCTCTAGCTGTCTGTGTTAACCCTTTTCTCCCCTCTAGTGAGGCCTGGCTCTCTGGGCTTGCTCTATGTAACTCTGCATGTATTACTCTGAAATCAAACAAAATATGAACGGATACATAAATTAAAATATCAAAGACATGATCCCTGATATTGTCCTGCAACAGGGAAGAAATGGCTTCTTACTGGTAAAAGTAGGCAATGTTGTCACTTGTCAATTGAATTTCTCCATAGTACCACAGTATCTGAGTAGAACTTTAACACAGCAAAACTATATAAATATGGTATAATTTGCTTGTGTTTGTCTATGTTGCTGTAAATATTCAGTGTAAATCTCATAACCCTGTAAATGTAAATTAACATCTTATCAATAAATGATTCTTTATACTCAAGTGTATTTAACATTTATGCCTTTACCACTCATGATAAGTATGTACAAATTGTGGCTAAATACTCTGGAGTACATTCTTCATTAACACATGATTAGAAGCTCCGCTCTTAAATATAAACCTTTAATCCTGAAGCTCCCATCCTGAATGATTTATGAAAAATATTCTGTCGATTGTCAATCCAAATGGCTCTCTCAGTGGTCTTACAGAAGCATTTGTATGCAGTTAGTTTAATGAAATTGTGTGCTGAGGGGACAACTGGAATAGAAACACTGGGGGCAGCATTTTCCAGATGTTTCTGCCAGCAGGATCTTCTGGTCCCCCCCCGCTCCGCCACTGGTTGTCCGGCAGCAGAGGCTGTGAATATGGATGTGGGTCATCCTGACGCGAAACACTGGCTCTATATTCTCTCTCCACGGATGCTGTCAGACCTGCTGAGATTTTCCAGCATTTTTCTGTTTTGGTTTACTCTTTGTTATCTCACTGTTTGTGCCTAGCTGACTCCTTTGAAATAAAGCCCAATAACATGGGCAGAAAATACCCAGTAAGAAGTTTAACAACACCAGGTTAAAGTCCAACAGGTTTATTTGGTAGCAAAAGCCACACAAGCTTTCGGAGCTCCAAGCCCCTTCTTCAATACCCGCCAGTCACCATACGCACTTAAATGGACGCAGCCAAAGGTTTAACCCGATGCTCTTCCCTCAAATTCATTTACATACAGATAAACACAAACTTACTGGGCGGCACGGTGACACAGTGGTTAGCACTGTCGACTCACAGTGCCAGGGTCCCGGGTTCGAATCCCAGCTTGGGTCACTGTCTGTGTGGAGTTTGCACATTCTCCCCGTGTCTGCGTGGGTTTCCTTCAGGTGCTCCAGTTTCCTCACACAGTCCAAAGATGTGCGGGTTAGGTGGATGGGCCATGCTAAATTGCCCTTTAGGGTCAGGGGAGAAGCTAGGGTAAATGCACGGGGTTGTGGGAATAGGGCCTGGATGGGATTGTGGTCGGTGCAGACCCGATGGGTCGAATGGCCTCCTTCTGCACTGTAGGGATTCTATGATTCTAGATGTTCGGATCTGTGCGCTGTAAAACCACGTTAGATGCAATGTGTGCGTAACAAATGTCTTAATACATTCTTTGTGGGTAAACAGATTAAGATATTGTGATTTATCTGTGCATCCAATGCCAATGCTGGGAACATCTGTTATCTGTAAGTAATGTTGTGAAGTATTAGTTTAACACTGTCACCTGTATGCTCGACAGGAAATCCTTTGATTACTTTCTCTGCGTTACTTATCAGTTGCAGTTTTTCAGTACACCACAGAATGTAGACGAGGTTATTTTCTTTCCTGGTTCCTCTAAATTTAGTGTAACCTGCTACTGGGAGTGAAATTCTACCTGCACAGAGTCAGGAAAGAGCTGAGTGAGGGAGGCTTTGCAATGACATTTGGTTGTCCATGGCGAGATGTCAGTCCAGTCATAGTGTAACATGCAGCTTCCTGTCAGCAGCAAGGTAAAGCAGGATATCCATGACAGTACAATTCAGTCCTGCAGTTCAAGAAGTCGAGGTGAACCCAGGCAAACAAAATGGCTTCCATGAAAACTGCGTAACAACGGATTGCAATTTTCTTTCTCAGAGTTTGCACCCAGCCTGGATGAATGGGACGGGAATATCATTTCTCAGCTGACTGGAACAGCTCGATCCAAAATTAACGTTGTCAAGTTTCAACCCATTTCCTCAGATGTGAGCCAGATCTACACCACAGCCTCATCGACTGCTCCCTCATTTGAACATTTTCTAGCCCGCAAGAGCTGGAATAATTTACAACAGGGGGTTGGGAGATGGGGTGGTGAGGTGAGGGGGATTTGCGGGGGGGGGGGGGTAGAGTGAGTGGTGGATGGGGTCGAATTGCTCAGCCTCAGGTTGGCGAACTAAGGCAGCCCTGCAGAGATAATACGCTGGTGGGGGAGGGGATTGGGGGGGGGGGGGCGTTGGTGGGGGCCTTAGCTACCTGAGAATAGGGCCTCCACCCTGAGGGAAAGCGTATCCCCAACCGTGAGGACCAGGATGCAATAGTGGCTGCTACGACATCAGTCCCCAGGTAGAAGACAACATGGATGCCAGATTCATGTAAGTGAGGGGGGGGTTCGGGTTGTGGGCTCCAGGGAGGGAACATGGGGGAATGGGACGGCAGGATGGAGAGTGGGGGGTGTGAAGTCAGGGGAGGGTCGGAATGTACAAAGTGTAGGGTGTTGGGGGGTTGGGGGGTGTTAACATTTAAGGATGTGCCCTCATGTGCACAGGTCACCCCCGTTTCCAAAAGAGGTACCTCCCCTCCCTTCCTGCTTTTTCACCAGAGTTGGAGAAAAAGGCTTGCCATTTTCCTCAGCCTTCCACTGCCCGGCATGATATGGTGTTGCCGGTGGAATTAAGCCCTTAACTGGTCATTAATTGGACAGTTAAGGGCCTCAATAGGCCTATGGGCAGGCAGGCTGGCTGATGCCTCATCCACCCATCGTATCTGGAGAACAAGGTAGGGTGGGTGGGAAGGCCAGCTGTCCTGTGTTACGTGGCACCCCCACCAAAAACACACCAGGTTGAGGGGGAGAGAGGGAGGGGGAGGGAGGGGAGAGCGTAAACTTCACCTCCAAATTTGCAGTTATGTTTACTTCTTCATTCATTTTGCATTTTCAGCTATAGCGCTAAGGTAATCTCACATAGAGAGGGCACAGGAATATGAAAGTGTCTTAGTTCATTCCAATGTTACTAAGAACAAAGAGTAAAGAACAGCAGAGTGCAGAAACAGGCCCTTCGGCCCTCCAAGCCCATGCCGATCTTGATGCCCAAACTAAATTTTTTAAAAACCCTTCTGCCCTTCTGACCATATCCCTCTATTCCCTCCCTGTTCAATTATCCATCCATATGCCTCTTAAACGTTGCTAGTAAAGAACAAAGAAAGTTAGATATATAACCTATCCAAAATCTACCCCCGGAAGCAATGCTTTGTGTTTCACTGAAATCTTTCACCTCATAGAATCATAGAATCCTACAGTGCAAAAGGAGGCCATTCAGCCCATCAAGCCTGCACCGACCACAATCCCGCCCAGGCCCTATCCCCGTAACCCCATGTATTTACCCTAGCTAGTCCCCCTGACACTGAAGGGAATTTATCATGGCCAATCAACCTAACCTGCATATCTTTGACTGTGGAAGGAAACCGGAGCACCCGGAGGAAACCCACGCAGACACGGGGAGAATGTGCAGACACCACACAGACAGTGACCCGAGCCGGCAATCGAACGCGAGTCCTTGGCACTGTGATGCAGCAGTGCTAACCACTGTGCCACCGTGCCGCATACAGAATGCATACAGAATGAAAGTTAAGTAGGTGGGTGAGCAGAGATGAACATTTGCTTTCCAGTTGTTTAGAATGTATTCTTTCCTGGAGTGATGTTTAGACTTACCCATCTTTACAACAAGTGTGACATTAAAATGATGCACCCGAGGATTATGGTGGTCAATCAATCCGGCCACAGATCTCATTGCTGCTTGAGGCGCTACCTCGCTGGCTGCCTCATACATTACAACATGGAGCGTGTTTCAAAGGTACATCCCCAAGACACGCAAGGTGCGATCATAACGAAAGCCTTCTGTGTCAAAGGTTAGAATGAGTACAAGTGAGGCTGCCATGTTGCAGAGAAAGTTGGTATGGCACAGTAATGCTGCGATCCCATGGAAACATGTTGGTCCTTTATCTCCTGGCTCCCCTGAATAGGATTTGAAGGGATAACTCCAAAGATGCACTGGGGAATCTCCCTTGGAAGTTCCCTGGCAAGGGTTTACCTGACAATTATCCAGAAGGGCTAACTTCCCCTGGACAATCGCATTGGGCTGGGAACCATCTGACAAAATGATTTAAATCGCTAACTTTGATGGATCCGGTAGTTTTACCCTGTTACTCTGACAGGGTTGAAAGGGAAAAAGAACACTTCTAAGTTCAGAGTGTTTTAAACACCCAGGCCCAGGCCCATACAATACACCCCCACACCCATGACCCTCAGGGGACCCAACACACACACACACACACACACCCCACCTCGAATAATCATCCCGTCCCCCACAATATTCTCCACCCCCCCCAACACTTCCATCTACATGTGACTCCCACTCCCCACCCCCTGCACGCATTGGCTTCTGTCCCCACACTCCCCCGCCACATTCTCCCCCAACCTGATCCCCTCTGACCCGACCAAGCCCAACACCACACCGGCCCGACCAATCCCCCCGCCCCCCCCATGTTAATGGTATCCCCAACCTGACCAACACCAGCCCTCCACCCCCATTGACTCGACCTAACAAAATCCCCATGACCCAATCAAGCACCGACCCAACCAAACTCCCCCAGCACCCAACCCCGTCCCCGCACCTCTACCTGCAACTCTCTTGATGTCCAGTTCCTACCAATATCTGAACCCCCCGCCAGCCCCCCACCCCTCCAACCCAACACTCCCCTGATGTCTGGATCTCCCTATGTCTGGATCCTTTCTCCCCCGCCCCATCCTCAGATTCCCCATCCCCCACCCCCACATCCCATTCACTTACCTTAGAAACTTACCTTCTCCCTATCGATGGGACCTTTAAACTCTCCCACTTTATGGCAGCGAGTGCCGTAAAACAGGGGCGTATCCTCCTTCACTCTGCTGCTTTTACACTTCGCTACTGGAGACACTGATCTTCTTCACTTCTTTAGTCTCACCTGGCCTGAGTCGGGGAGTTGAGGTAAGATGGTGCTTTCCAGGTAAGTCGCGACAGAATGGCTCACCGCTGCTGATTGTCACTCTGAGGAAGTTACGGACTATTGTCATTATAAAACAGCAAATAAGCTGCTTTTAAAAGAGCTGATACAGCTTAAATGTATAATTTATTCTATTACAGCTATTAACCAAAAGCGTCGGGTCATAAAAATAATTAATAATTTGTGTCAGCTCCTTGGTTGATAGTGAAACCAGATATATATTGATATATATATATAAAAAACTTTCCCCATTGTCAAATCCACAGAGAACATTCTCCTTATCCAACGGTTTTTTAATATTTAATCTCCTCACAGAAGAAGTTATGGTTACTCTGGAGTTTAGAAAAAAACCCTCTAGTATCTCGCCCAAGTCGGGCAATTTTCACACTGAGTCCAAGCAGTGAGGTGGGGGTGGGGGGTTGGGGGGGGGGGGGGGGGGTGGCTGGGGGCGGGGAGAGGTGGGAGGGTTGTTGGGTGGATTTTACGGGGCCCATAAGGTGGGAAATGTGGCGTGTGGGGTCTTAATTAGGCAGGATGGGAAATGTTGATTTCCTGCCAGTGGGATGCGATGCAGAGATGAAGTTAACGGTGTCTACGCTGTGTCTAGTTTCTACTCATATGAAAAAAGTTATAAAGTTTATTTATTAGTGTCACAATTAGGCTTACATTAACACTGCAATGAAGTTATTGTGAAAATCCCCGAGTTGCCACACTGAGGGAGAATTTAGCATGGCCATTGCACCTAACCAACACGTCTTTCGGACTGTAGAAGGAAACAGGAGCACCCGGAGGAAGCCCACGCAGACACGGGGAGAACGTGCAAACTCCACACAGACAAGATACCATGTCACAAAAACTTACAGTTTCTAATAAAGTCCTACCCTTGGAATAAAGTTAACCATGGCACCCGGTTCACAATTGTCTGAAGATGGTGAGCCCCCATCAGCTTTGTGTAGTTGCGAATAAGGTAAGCAGTTTTCCATGATAATGTCTGTGGCACAGGGTTGATGGGTGTTGAAAGTTTGGTGTTTGGGTGCCAGGGAGTTGTAACCATGTGGATATAACTGTGTGCATGTAAGCATGTGGATATAACTGTGTGGATGTGACTGTGCGGATGTCACCATGTGGCTATAACTGTGTGGATGTAACTGTGCGGATATAACCATGTACTCTAAACACCTTGGCCAAATACAGACTGCCTCAAGGCATAATGGGATGAAAGCTAAGTGAGATGAAGCACATTCTTTAAGAACAATACAGCCACAGAGAACAGATTTTATCAGTAAAGGTTACAACTTCCCAGACACTCACATGAACGGAACAATTCAATTTCTACTGGTAAGAAATGCTCGGCAGATAGTAAGAATAAGAGCTTTTGAACTCTATGATCTATATAATTGAGAGACAGTGGGGAAGGTACTCTATAACCTACGTAATTGAAATTGCTATGAGACAAGTAGGCTGGAGCTTCTGGATTCTATGGGCCAATGAATTCTCATACTGCCAGAGAGTAGGATGTAATTAGCCAAGATAAATAATGCATATTAACATGGTTGGTCCATCCTATCAAGATGTGCGTTGACCTCGGGTGGGATTTTCCAGTCTCCCTCGAGCAAGGCCGTAAAATCCCGTCTACTGCGTCCAATTTGCAAAGTAACCATTCTGAGGAGAGAAATTTACTTGTGAACTGTGACCACTTTGGGGACAAATAATGTAGAAGTCTGATCCATACAACTACACCCAGGGAGACAACTGAAAAAAATGGCCACAACATTGAATCACTACATCAAAACCAGCCAAGACACAGCTAATCATTAACTCCTTTGTTTTATTTTTCATGAACTGTAAAAATATCCAAGAAGTCATCCTCTTACTTAACATCTGTATGGGTGTGTGGGTGGACCCAGATGAATGCTTTTTTTTAACGTTTAAAAATTTTTTAACAGTTTATTTATTAGTGTCACAAGTCAGCTTACCCTAACACTGAAATGAAGTTGCTGTGAAAATCCCCTAGTCGCCACACTCCGGCGCCTGTTTGGGTACACTGAGGGAGAATTTAGCACGGCCAATGCACCTAACCAGCGCGTCTTTCGGACTGTGGGAGGAAACTAGAGCACCCGGAGGAAACCCATGCAGACACGGGGAGAACGTGCAGACTCCGCAAATTGACCCAAGCTGAGAGTTGAACCTGGGTCCCTGGCGTTGTGAGGCAGCAGTGCTAACCACTGTGCCACTGCGCTGCCCCATATGTGTTTTATGAATGGTGGTTGTGATTTACCTAGTTTTTTTACAGTTGGCAAGTAGTTTCAACGACCTTATTGTATCTTTTGTTTAACCTAAGAAAATCTGTCTGACTAATTCTTTATAATCTCAGAAAGTGGAAATAATGAGGCTCCTGCAATATTGGAAAAGTACAACCTCTCTAAATTCACAAAAAAAGAACACCTGTTATGGTCAGATGGGGAGTAGGAGGATAAGGGAATCAATTAATCCTTCCTGGTTATACATAGCTAGATGTTGGGGAATCTGCCATCTTGGGGCTGGTGAGTGCCAGTGTTGTGCCAATGAAGACAGGCTGCACCCTTCTCTACAATGTTCACCCAACAACTCCTCCTTGACAATATCTGTGCCTGACTTCCAGCTCTGGACTGGACTTCTCCGACCTCGCCCGCAGCTGGGATTCTCCGGTCCTGCTGCAGTGAATGGAGTTTTAGCTGAGCACCAAATTCTCCGTTCTCACTGGCGGCAGTGGTGGGGTGTACGAGGTCAGAGAATTCAGGCCCTACTGATCGATCCGACTTTGGGGACCTTCTCATAAACTTTCAGACCAGTTTCACTCGCTGGACAAGGCAAATAGGTTTTGAATCCATTGGCCAGTGATTGAAGCTCAACAAGGTACAAAATAAATGTTTTTTTTAAATGTGTGAAGTTTATTACCCTCCCCCGTTTGGTGGTGTGGGGCACTTAATTGGGCAGAAGGATGGCAGGTGAGGACCCCACCATCTTTCTACCCCTACCCTGATTAAGTGAAAGGGGTTGTGGACTGTCAAGAAGTGGGCAATCAATGCCTACTGAAGGGCCTCGTTCCAGTGCTGCTTGTTTTCAATCAATAGCAAGTGGGAGCCTTGCCATGTGGGAAGCCTAAAACGCAAACCCGGTTGGATCTACTCGCGGGCTTCTGGCGAGGGGGAAGGGGAGAGAGGGGGGGGGGGCTAGCGGGGGTCAAAGGCACTCAGTGCCTGATCGAGGAACCCAGCATCGGGAAGAGGGGGGAGTCCTGCTTACATCCCTTACCCTTACTGCTGACCTCCCTCTCCCGTGACCTCCCAGCCCTGCCCTCACTGACCTTTGACCTGGGGTTGCTCAGTGCTCCTGGGGTCCTCTGGTGCGAATATTCCCGATAGCAGCTGCCATTCCCACTGGAACTGTCAGCAATGCACAGCTTCCAACTCTGACTGGCCAGCAGCTCTTGCGGGGGGGGAGGAGGGGACGGGGGAGGGGGTGGTTTGACTTCGGTCCCTGGGGTCCTTGATTCTGTGGGAAGGCCAGCTGGCAGGGGGAGAGACCCATCGCCTGTGTTAAATAACGCCCGATGTCTATGTTGTCACGTGCACAGATGGTGAAAACCACTCCATCAACGGCTGCATGCAAAATGACTACACCTTGATGCATATTTAACACGGGACACCAGTTCTAACACATGGAACAAATGAACCCCCGATGCATGATTAATCTCTTGAATTAAGGTGTGGGAATTCAGCACACACATATGAATGGAATACAGAACATGCACTCTGGAGCCATCTGAGTGAAATTGATAAAGGGAATTAAACATAAGCATTAATGGATATGAGATTAACAGCCTTCCTCAGTAGGAAACAAAGAAGAACAAATGAAGAGTGACCTTTTAACAGGATATAATTATGATTTGAATGGAATTGTCCTCTAAGACCGCAAGCTGCGACTCATGGATTCGGGCAATGTGCTCAATGAAGGATGATAATTTCTTCTAAAATTCATACTTTTCATCACTCTTATTAATCTAATAGCCAGCGAAAGATATGAACAGCAGGGGAGTTTTAAAAATCATCAACAGTATCTTTTAATTTAAATCTTGTACTTGTGCTACACTCTTCCAATTGAAAGTTGGTAGGTTCCTTTTTTTTTGTCCAGTGCATCATTAAATATCTATTTAGTTGTGTGTATATTTCTTCAATCAATGCAAACGTAACTTCAGATACATCCAAGTTCAGACTTTGGAGAGCTGAATTCTGAACGTTTTGTTTTTCAGATATCCAGATGTTTCTCAGATTCCTCTCCTGGCTTCTGATTTTTCAAGTCACCGTATCCGTGCAAAGTAACAGTGCTTGTAATCCTGCATCTCAACTGATCACAGACATGTGATTTTAGATAGATATTATTAAAGGGAATTGCTTCTCTCCAGATTTCTACCCCTCTGCCCTCCTTTAGGATGAAGGGGCAGCATGGTGGCACAGTGGTTAGCACTGCTGCCTCACAACGCCGGGGACCCGGGTTCGATTCCCGGCTTGGGTCACTGTCTGTGCGGAGTCTGCTCGTTCTCCTCGTGTCTGCGTGGGTTTCCTCCAGGTGCTCCGGTTTCCTTCCACAGTCCGAAAGTCATGCTGGTTGAGTGCATTGGCCTTGCTAAATTTTCCCTCAATGTACCCGAACAGGCGCCAGACTGTGGTAACTAGGAGATCTTCACAGTAACTTCATTAATGTAAGCCTACTTTCATAGAATCCTACAGTGCAAAAGGAGGCCATTCAGCCCATCGAGTCTATACCAACCTCGCCCAGGCCGTATCCCCAAAACCCCATGCATTTACCCTAGCCAATCTCCCTGACATCAAGGGACAATTTAGCATGGCCAATCTAGCTAACCCGCACATCTTTTGGACTGTGGGAGGGAACCAGAGCACCTGAAAGAAACCCACGCAGACACGGGGAGAATGTGCAAACTTCACACAGACAGTGACCCAAACCGGGAATCGAACCTGGGTGCCTGGTGCTGTGAGGCAGCAGTGGTAACCACTGTGCCACCGTGCCGCCCTATGGTCACTTGTGACACTAATAAATAAATAAAATCAATGCAAAGTAACAGTGCTTGTGAATTTGCAGCTGCATCTCGACTGCCGACAGACACATGATTTTAGATAGATATTCGTCAGTGCTGACGAAAGGGCATCCAGACTTGAAATATTGGCTCTATTCTCTCTCCGCAGATGCTGTCAGACCTGCTGAGATTTTCCAGCGTTTCCTGTTTTCGTGTTTAGAAATTAGAGTTGTTTCTTTTCATGTTTAAAGAATGTTCAACAGTTAAGAGTTAAACTGCTTCATTTTGTTAGAGTTATATTTAAACTGTGTTGTGAATAAAGCTTGTTTTGATAAAAGATCCCTAATTTGTCAGTGAAATTAGTCCCGGAGGTGGCAAGATGGCACAGTGGTTAGCACTGCTGCTTCACAGCACCAGGGACCTGTGTTCGATTCCCGACTTGGGTCACTGTCTGTGTGGAGTCTGCACGTTCTCCCCGTGTCTGTGTGGGTTTCCTCCGGGTGCTCCGGTTTCCTTCCACAGTCTGGAAGACGTGCTGGTTAGGTGCATTGACCTAAACAGTCACCGGACTGTGGTGACTAGGGGAATATTCACAGTAACGTCGTTGCAGTGTTAATGTAAGCCTTACTTGTGATTAATAAATAAACTTTACTTTACATCCCATCCTCACCTCTACACCAAAATAGAAACATTGTTGGGATCTCGTCTGGCTTTATAATATACCCTGGGTTCTGGTCTAGCACCCTAACAAGAGGCATTAATCATTTGCAAATTGCGCCAGCTGTTCGAGAAAAGGAAAAAGATCTATAAACAATTTTGATAATTTTGCAAATCCTGATTATAAACGATGCTGCCAGTTTCTGATAAACATCAAGCATAATTATTTATCCTAGAGAAGGAATGAATTGCTAATGAAGAAAGAAGTATGTAATCTGATCTGTATAAACTCATTAGCATGCAAATAATAGTCAAAATAATACAAGATCCATTATTAACATAGAAACTAGAAGCAGTGGTTAGGGCGGCACGGTAGCACAGTGGTTAGCACTGCTGCTTCACAGCTCCAGGGACCTGGCTTAGGTCACTGTCTGTGTGGAGTTTGCACATTCTCCTCGTGTCTGCGTGGGTTTCCTCCGGGTGCTCCGGTTTCCTCCCACATTCCAAAGATGTGCGGGTTAGGTTGATTGGCCATGATTAAATTGCCCCTTAGTGTCCTGAGATGTGTAGGTTAGAGGGATTAGTGGGTAAAATATGTAGGGATATGGGGGTAGGGCCTGGGTGGGATTGTGGTCGGTGCAGACTCGATGGGCCGAATGGCCTCTTTCTGTACTGTAGGGTTTCTATGAGGAGTAGGCCATTAGCCCCTTCGTGCCTGCTCCACCATTCAGCTTGATCATGGTTGATCATCAAATTCAATACCCTGATCCCGCCTTGCCCCCATATCAGGGGGTCCTTGTGCATGAGACGCAAAAGCCCAGTCTGCAGGTACAACAGGTGATCAAGAAGGCAAATGGGATGTTGGCCTATATTGCGAGGGGGATAGAATATAAAAGCAGGGATGTCTTGATGCACCTGTACAGGGCATTGGTGAGGCCGCAGCTGGAATACTGTGTGCAGTATTGGTCCCCTTATATGAGGAAGGATATATTGGCATGGGAGGGAGTGCAGAGAAGGTTCACCAGGTTGATACCGGAGATGAGGGGTTTGGATTGTGAGGAGAGGCTGAGGAGATTGGGTTTGTACTCGTTGGAGTTTAGAAGGATGAGGGGGGATCTTATGGAGACTTATAAGATAATGCGGGGGCTGGACAGGGTGGAGGCGGAGAGATTCTTTCCACTTAGTAAGGAAGTTAAAACTAGAGGACACAGCCTCAAAATAAAGGGGGGTCGGTTTAAGACAGAGTTGAGGAGGAACTTCTTCTCCCAGAGGGTGGTGAATCTCTGGAATTCTCTGCCCACTGAGGTGGTGGAGGCTACCTCGCTGAATATGTTTAAAGCGCGGATGGATGGATTCCTGATCGGTAAGGGAATTAAGGGTTATGGGGATCAGGCGGGTAAGTGGTACTGATCCACGTCAGATCAGCCATGATCTTATTGAATGGCGGGGCAGGCTCGAGGGGCTAGATGGCCTACTCCTGCTCCTATTTCTTATGTTCTTAACCCCAAGAGCTATATCTAATTTCTTCTTGAAATCAGTCAACGTTTTGGCCTCAACTACTTTCTGTGGTGGCGAATTCCACACATTCACCTCTCTCTGGGTGAAGAAATTTCTTCTCACATCAGTCCTCAAACTATGACCCCTAGTTCTGGACTCCCCCACAATAGGAACATTGTTTCTGAATCTACCCTGCCTAACCCTGTTAGAATTTTATAAGTTTCTGTGAGGTCCCCTCTCACTCTTCTAAACTCCAATGAATATAATCCTAACTGACTTAGTCTCTCCTCATATGACAGACCTGCCATCTCACGAATCAGCCTAGTAAACCTTGCATTCCCTCTATAGCAAGGACACCCTTCCTCAGATAGGAAACCAGAACTGCACACAATATTCCAAGTATGGCCTCGCCAACATCCTGTCGAATTTCAGTAAAACCTCCCTATCCCTATACTCAAAGCCTCTCGCTATGAAGGCCAACATACCATTTGCCTTTTTTACTGCCTGCTGTACATGCGCACTTACTTTCAGTGACTGATGCACAAGGACACCAAGGGACGGCACGGTAGCACAGTGGTTAGCACTGCTGCTTCACAGCACCAGGGACCTGGGTTCGATTCCGGGCTTGGGTCACTGTCTGTGTGGAGTTTGCATGTTCTCCCCGTGTCTGCATGGGTTTCCTCTGGTGTCCTACCATATTCTGAAAGGTATGCTGGTTAGGTGCATTGACCCGAACAGGCGCCGGACTGTGGCGACTAGGGGAATTTCACGGTAACTTCATTGCAATGTTAATGTAAGCCTTACTTGTGACTAATAAATAAACTTTAAAAAAAAAGGTCTCGCTGAGTATCCATCTCTCTCAATTTACACCCATTAAAGTAATAATCTGCCTTCCTATCATTGCTACTGAAGTGGATAACGTCACATTTATCCACATTATACTGTATCTGCCATGCAAATACCCACATGCTCAGCCTATCCAAATCACGCTAAAGCATGTCTGCACCCTTCTCACAGCTCACTCTCTCACCCAATTTTGTATCATCTGTAAATTTAGAGATCATTTATTTAGTTCCCGCTTCCAAATCATTAATATATAATTAGACAGGATTAAACTAAGGATAGTCATCAGGGTCAAAATATTCAAACATCAATGAACCCACAAAATATGACAAACATGAAAAGCCTCTCTAAACAGCTTGTCGCACAATACCCGTGATGCCCGAAGTGGAGGAGACAGTGGCATAGTGGTATTGTCACTGGGCTAGTAACCCAGAGACTCAGAGTAATAGTCTGGGGACCCAGGTTGGAATCCCACCCTGGCAGATAGTGGAAATTGAATTCAATAAAAATCTGGAAATTGAAACTCTAATGATGACCATGAAAGCATTATTGATTGTTGTAAAAACCCATGTGGTTCGCTAATGTCCTTTGGGAAAAGAAATCTGCCATCCTCATCTGGTCTGGTCTACATGTGACTCCATGATTATCATATCAGATCAGTCATGACCTCATTGAATGGTGGGGCAGACTCAATGGACCAAATGGCCTACTTTTGCTTCTATGTCTTCCGCCTCTAGTTTGAGGGCAATAAGGGCTTGGCATAGACCGTGATGCCCACATCACAAAAAATGAATTTTAAAACATCAGACCTCCCTCAAACTCTCTGCATCTCCACTTCTCTTTCTTCTTTTAAGACGCTGCTTAAAACCTACCTAATTCCTCCTTTTTTGACTGTCAACTTTTGTCAGATTATGTCATGTGAAGTCCCTTTGTGTGTATATGTGTGTACATGTGTGTGTTTGTATGTATGTGTGTGTGTGTTTGTGTGTGTTTGTGTGTATGTATGTGTCTGTATGCGTACGTGTTTATGTGTATGTATGTATGTGTTTCAGTGTATATGTGCATGTGCATGTGTTTGTGTGTGTATATGTGTGTACATGTGTGAGATTGTATTTGTATGCATGTGTGTGCGTTTGTGTGTTTGTGTGTATGTATGTGTCTGCATGTGTACGTGTTTATGTGTATGTATGTATGTGTTTCAGTGTATATGTGCATGTGCATGTGTTTGTGTGTGTACATGTGTGAGATTGCATTTGTATGCATGTGTGTGCGTTTGTGTGTTTATGTGTATGTATGTATGCATGTGTTTCAGTGTGTATGTGCATGTGTTTGTGTATGTTTGTGTGTGCGTCTGTGTGTGCGTGTGTGCATGCATGTGGGGGAGAATGGGAGGATTGGGGGTTACTATGTTGAAAGTGCTAAATAAATGCAAGTTGTTATATGTCACAACACATGTACTCATCCCCACCCTGGCTGGGAAAGGCGAAAACGCAGATTAAAACCCAAGCCAATTGAAAAAAGATCTGCTCTTGTTTCATCGTCTTAGGACTCCTGTTATGTGACCATATATAAAATAAGATACAAACATTTTTAAACAAATATTGAACTAGGGTTCAAATCTGCTGTTTGTATATGAATATGAATTAAATGTGAGTTAGCAATTTTAATATACAGCAGATTAAGATTTTGCCAAAATCACGCATTCCCTTTTGGAGTCAAAGCTAAAAGCACCAGATAAACCCCTTGGCAAAACTGTGCCAAGAGTTAGTTCAATTGAATAAAGTAGCAGAGGGTTTGGCAGAGATTTGGTCAGTAAATCACCCAATGGGATGTGTAGCAAATCTGATTAATTGTATAAATTTAAAAAGATGTCACCGCTTAATGGTAAATGGCCACCACACATAATGGCTAATACTATTTCACCCTCGATAAGAGTTCCAAACATTTTTCAGGTTTTTCCAAAGCTGGCATGGGTGAGAAGAGAAACCTGCCATGAAGACGGGGCCATGTGGAGACAAGAACTTGAGTCTTTGGTCAAGTGATAGGCATTGACTGGATTTCAGTTTGATAGCTGGCAAACCGGAGGTGCTATTGTATGGGTTGGGGGTAAAGACGATTGCCTCATTTGTCTCTCCAGGGCATCTTTCCCAGATGAAAGCAGTTAGGTCAATGCTGGTGATGAGCAAGTGTTCACCTGAGCAGTTGCTGATTTGGTTAAAGCACTGCCTGGCCACTTCCCCAAACTGAATTCAAATCTAGGGCTGAATTTAGTGTCCAGTTTGTTGTGGGCGCAAATCATATATTTACTCTGCTAGTCCTCCTTCATGCCAGGGCACTGTCCTGCCGTGTCCCTCTCCACCCGGGGGCTCTACTCACCTCCTCGCCCTTTGCATCGTCATCATGGCTGGTTCTTGTTTTTGAAAACCAGTGGTGATTCACACCAGCGCGACATCACGCCAGGTGGGTCACTAAATGGCTGCTAAATCTCACGAGAGGGCCATAATGGGAATTGTGTCAGCAAGATCTCAGTTTGAGATCTTCCCCTTCCTCCACCAGTGACGTAATCAGGTTCGTGCCCAGAAAGGGCGCAAACCTGATTTCCAAAATTTAAAATATATTAATATCTACTTACTGGCCTTGATGTCGTAACATCTGCCCATGCCTTCCCCTCTCACCCACTCGGCATGACATTTGAGAGGGGCATGGCAGGGCAGTGCCCTGGCATGAAGGGGGACTAGCAAGGGTAAATACATGAGGTTACAGGGATAGGGCCAGGATGGGGTTTTTCTTGGTTCTTGATGCACTGAATGGCCTCTTTCTGCATTGTAGGGATTCTATGATTCTATGGCTATCTGTATGGAGTTTGTATATTCTCCCCATATCTGCATGTGTTTCCTCCGGGGGCTCCGGTTTCCTCTCACAGTCCAAAGAGGTGCAGGTTAGGTGGATTGGCCGTGCTAAATTGCCCCTTAGAGTTCCAAGATGTGCAGGTTAGATGGATTAGTCATGGGAAATGCTTGGGATTATGGGGTTAGGGTTGGGGGGGCCTGGGTAAAATACCCTGTCAGAGACACAGTGCGGACTCGATGGGCCAAATGGCCTTTTCTGCATTAGAGGGATTCTGCAACTCATTAGACCACAATGGTGGCAAGCTCTAATCGAATATTCAGCTTCCTATTTATCCTTTCAACTTTCCACTGATAAACCTTGAAGCTTATGTCACGACGATATCTCCAGCAGTTTCTTCCTGGCCAGTCACCTGTTCCATCAGTTAATGTATTCTGAAGAAGCCTGCATGTGCCGTTTGATATTTCAGATTTCTCCTGAAATGTTAATCAACTCCTAATTATTAGCATCAAATTTTCCCCCTTGTTAAAACTAAATTTAGATAATACTGAAGTGCACCAGTTATTAGCATATTAAATAGAGAATTGGTTGTATTTGCATAAATGTCATAAACTTCCTCTATTATCTCACATCTGTCAGACACACTGCTGTGGTACATCAAATGCTGCAAAGGCCAACGCTGGATGATTGTTGCAAATTTCTCTGGCCTTTACCAAGTTGGGAAGCATGAATACCAAAGATAGTCTCTCTCTCTCTCTCTCCCTGGGATTTGAGAAGCTGTTGAATTAAGACCATAAGATATTGGAGTGGAATTAGGCCATTCAGCCCCTCGAGTCTGCTCCGCCATTTGATCATGGCTGATACGTTTCTCAACCCCAGTCTCCTGCCTTTTCCACGTAACCTTTGATCCCCTTACCAATCAAGAACCCATTGGGTGGCACGGTGGCACAGTGGTTAGCATTGCTGCCTCAAAGCAAAGGGACCCGGGTTCGATTCCCAACTTGGGCCACTGTCTGCGCGGAATTTGCATGTTCTCCTGTGTCTGCATGGGTTTCCTCTGGGGGGTGCTCCAGTTTCTGAAAGACGTGCTGGTTAGGGTGCATTGGCCATGCTAAATTCTCCCTCAGCGGACCCGAACAGGCGCCAGAGTGTGGCGACTAGGGGATTTTCACAATAACTTCATTGCAGTGCAAGCCTACTTGTGACACTAATAAATAAACTAATCTTTGCCTGAAATACAATCATTGAACTGGCCTTCACAGCCTTCTGAAATGTTAGCCGGGTGCAATCCTAAAAGTCCTGCTGCTGCCAGTGACCGTTGCAGATTTTGTTGACTGTGGTGAACCATCGTTGGTTCCCACTAGATAGTACTGAGCCAGGGTCTGGCCAGTACTACAAGTACGTATATATGTTGCTGTTGGGGTTAGGGATGGGTTGTTCTACTTGTTGCTGTTGGGGTTAGGGTTGGGCTGTTACACCTTGTATTATAGTTATTGTGGTACATCCCAGTCGGGCTCCGCCTCCTGGGAGAGGTATAAAGGTCACTGTTCTGTCTGGGACCCCTCAGTCTGGGATCGTGTATATAATTAGTAGCTTCGTTGTAACAGCAAATAAAAGTTCAATAACACGCTGAGGGGCAAGATCAAGAACGACAAGATCTTGTGGTGGAGAATTGAACTCTCCACCTATAATTACGACATCATGTATCGTCCAGGGAAACTCAATGAGCCCTCGGATGCCCTGTCGCGTGGAACATGCGCCAGTATACAGGAGGACCGTTTGCAGGCTCTCCATAATGACCTATGCCATCCTGGGGTCACTCGGCTCTACCACTTTGTAAAAGCCCGCAATCTGCCCTACTCGGTGGAGGATGTCAGGTCCATAACAAGAAGCTGTCGGGTATGCGCGGAATGCAAACCGCACTTTTACCGACCTGACCAGGCACAATTAGTCAAGGCCACTCGTCCCTTCGAAAGACTGAGTGTCGTCTTTAAGGGCCCCCTTCTCTCAACAGATCGGAATGTGTACTTCCTCAACATCATTGATGAGTACTCGAGATTCCCTTTTGTTATTCCCATCTCTGATACATCCGCTGCCACGGTTATCAAGGCATTCCGTGATCTTTTCACCCTGTTCGGGTACCCCAGCTACATTCACAGCGACAGGGGCTCGTCGTTCATGAGCGATGACTTGAGGCAATACCTGCTCTCATACGGGATTGCCTCTAGTAGAACCACGAGCTACAACCCTAGGGGTAACGGACAGGTGGAACGTGAGAATGCTACAGTCTGGAAGGCTGTCTTACTGGCGTTGAAGTCAAAAAGCTTTCCAGTCTCCCGTTGGCAAGAGGTGCTCCCTGATGCACTCCATTCCATACGCTCACTCCTGTGTACGGCAACCAACGCTACTCCCCATGAGAGGCTGTTTTCATTCCCTCGGAAGTCTTCCTCTGGGACCTCATTACCGTCTTGGTTGACGTACTCAGGACCTGTCCTCCAGCGGCGACATGTAAGGGCCCGCAAGTCTGACCCGTTGGTCGAACAGGTCCATCTCCTCCACGCCAACCCTCAGTATGCCTATGTGGCATACCCTGACGGGCGAGAGGACACGGTCTCGATCCGAGACCTGGCGCCAGCAGGGGACATAGAAACCCCTGTCGCTCCCATACCCCCTGTTA
The DNA here is from genome assembly GCF_964213995.1 of Mustelus asterias. Classification (NCBI taxonomy): domain Eukaryota; kingdom Metazoa; phylum Chordata; class Chondrichthyes; order Carcharhiniformes; family Triakidae; genus Mustelus; species Mustelus asterias. The sequence continues at coordinate 82,938,200 of NC_135811.1, forward strand.
CAAACCCCCCAACTATTGTTTCCCCTCCGGACACGGCGCGGGCAGCATCGGGACCATTACTTCACCCTTTTACTCCCGTGTACAGCTTGCCTGAGTCCAGGAGATGGTCACCACTTCAGGGCGTGTCGGATCTCAACGGATTATCATCACCTTGGGGTCAACCGGCCCGTGAGACTGTGGAGGGACCGTTGGACATCGCCTTGGGGAGAACGCCACCGCGAGTGTCTACTCCGGTGTCATCGCCGGTGTTGAGGAGGTCACAACGACGGTGCGGTCCCCCTGACCGTCTGAACTTATAGACTGATGACAAATTATTCTGTTTTTTTTGTACCCCGCCGGCCTTTGTCTTCAAAGGAGGGGTGAATGTGGTGAACCATCGTTGGTTCCCACTAGATAGTACTGAGCCAGGGTCTGGCCAGTGCTACAAGTATGTATACATGTTGCTGTTGGGGTTAGGGTTGGGCTGTTACACCTTGTATTATAGTTATTGTGGTACATCCCAGTCGGGCTCCGCCTCCTGGGAGAGGTATAAAGGTCTCTGCTCTGTCTGGGACCCCTCAGTCTGGGATCGTGTCCTATACATGGTAGCTTCGTTGTTACAGCAAATAAAAGCCTTTATTTCCTGAGCATCTCAAGCCTCGTGTGTGATAACGCGCATCGATGACCCTCGTCGGTTTCTCTTACTGTAGCATAGAAAGATTCTTCCACAATGGCATGAACCATTGGCTTGGATTTTCATTCCCAATTCGGGGAGCAGTTGTCGGAAACATCTCCCAGCTCACCAGACACACCCCAGGAAAACGTTATAACCCCTTTCGAATGGGCTACTCAAACTGAGAATTCCATCTGCTCCACTTCCCGACACATCATCGAGCAGGTCTGAATCTTCCCGTCATTTTCACATCAATCCTGAGAAACTTTGCGCCCAGTTAAATCTTTGAACAAACTCAGATTTAAAAATAAATAATCTTCTCCGAAGACTTGATTAAAATGCTGGCATTTTTATTATTCCATGACTTCTTGTTGAAGCCATTTACTGAGTGTGGTGTTTCATGTATGAGTTCTGCTGAAAAATATAATTCAAATTGTCTTTAATCCATCAAAGCAGAACACATTCCACATTTCAGCCTCCTTTCTGCGATTATTTTGGTATTAATCTCCTGATAAAGTCAGTTCTGGATCATACTACTATCAAGGTAATCTTGGAAGAGCTTCAGGGGAGAGCCATGAGAATAGGATGGCACAGTGTCACAGTGGTTAGCACTGCAGCCTCACAGCGCCAGAGACCCGGGTTCAATTCCGGCCTCGGGTCACTATCTGTGTGGAGTTTGCACGTTCTCCCCGTGTCTGCGTGGGTTTCCTCCGGGTGCTCTGGTTTCCTCCCACACTCCAAAGATGTGCGGGTTAGGTTGATTGGCTATGCTAAATTGACCCGAGTGTCAAGGGGATTTGCAGGGTTATGGGAATAGGCCTGGGTGAGATAGTGGTCGGTATAGACACGTGGGCCGAATGGCCTCCTTCTGTACTGTAGGGATTCTATAATTCTATGAATAAAGGTTAAAAAGAACCTCAATTTCTCATGTAGAATTGAAGAGCTGCATCTATTTACTTTAGAACTGCCTAGACTTAGAGGCAACCTGGTAGAGAGGTGTGAAATAAGGAAAGGGCTGGATCCTATGCCAGTTGCTAAACCCACCTCCTTGGTCACTTGTCCTACTATTTCCTGTGGTGGCTCAGTGTCAATTCTTGTCCAATTAAGCTCCTTGAAGCACCATGGAATGGTGTCACACATTAAAGATGCTATACAAATGCAAATTTTTGTTGTTGAATCAGTGACAAGTAAGTTTGCAGATGACACAAAGATTGGCTGGGCAATTAACAGTGAGTGTCTTGGGTGACAAGAAGATGTAAATGGAATGGTCAAATGGGCAAACAAGTGGCAGATGGAATTTAACCCTGAAAAGTGTGAGGGGATACACTTTGGAAGGAGTAATTTGACGAGGAATGGCATGAAACTAGGAAGTTCTGTGGAACAAAGGGATCTTGGTGTGCTTGTCCATAGATCTTGGAAGGCGGAAGAGCATGTAAGTAGAGTGGTGAAAAAGGTGTATGTTTTGCATTTATGAATCGAGGCATAGATAAGAAAAGCAGGGAAATCATGTTTCAGTTGTATAGAACTTTGGTGAGGCCACAGCTGGAGTACTGTGTGAAGTTCTGGTCGCCACATTATAGGAAGGATGTGATTGCACTGGAGGGGGTGAAGAGGAGATTCACCAGGATGCTGCCTGGGATGGAACTGTGGTGAACCATTGTTGGTTCCCACCAGGTAGTGCTGAGCCAGGGTCTGGCCAGTACTATGAGTCTGTACATATGTTACTGTTGGGGTTAGGGTTGGGCTGTTCTACATGTTACTGTTGGGGTTAGGGTTGGGCTGTTCTACCTGTAATATAGTTCTTATGGTACATCCCAGTCGGGCTCCGCCTCCTGGGAGAGGTATAAAGGTCACTGCTCTGTCTGGGACCCTTTAGTCTGGGATCGTGTATTATATATGGTAGCTCTATTGTTGTAGTCAATAAAAGCCTTTATTTCCCCGAGTACCTCTAGCCTCGTGAGTTATATCGCGCATCAATTTTATTGACTACAATTGAACTCTCTTCGTTGAAAAAAAAACGACACAGAGAACATGGAGCAAATGCTTAAACCCGAACGGCTTACGTTGGACCCACGTGCGGCGGGCGCCTCGAACACCTTTGACCACTGGTTGAAATGCTTTCAGGATTACCTCGAAGCCTCCGCAGCGGTCACCACCGACACCGACAGACTCCGGGTCCTCCACGCGAGGGTAAGCGACGCTGTATATTTAGCAATCCGTGGGGCCACCGACTACAAAGGGGCCCTCGAGCTTCTTAAGAAGCGCTACATTAAACCGCCGAACGAGATGCATACTCAATATCTCTTAGCCACTCGACGGCGGCAGCCCGGCGAAACGACGGAACAGTACGCGTGCGAGCTCCTACAGCTAGCCAGGGGCTGTAACTGCAAAGCAGTGTCGGCAGACCAGAACATGAATGACCTCGCTCGAGATGCGTTTGTGGCGGGAATCGGCTCGTCTTAGATCCGCCTTCGGCTGTTGGAGCAAGGTAATCTCGATCTCACTAAGTCCATAGAGCTAGCGGATGCGCTAGAAACGGCCTCCAAAAGTCTGGTGATGTACCCCGACGACCACGTGGAGACAGCGTGGCAGGGGCAGTCACAGACCCCACTTCATTCAGCGGGACCGAAAAACTGCGTGATTGCGTTCCCACCCTCGGGCCTGACGACGGCAGCAGCTCCAGGCGGCCCGCGGTGTTACTTCTGTGGGGGAGTGAAGCACCCTCGGCAGTGATGTCCCGCTAAAGTGGTGTTGTGCTCTGCCTGCGGCAAGAAGGGGCATTATTCGAAGGTATGCCGATCCAAACTTCCATCCAGGAACAGCAGTGCGGCGAGTGACTCCCCGGAGCCGGTTTCCTCGTCGTCGGCATCGTCAAGGGCTTCTTCCATGTGCGAGGCCAGGACGTCGCCATTCCAGATGAGGGAGTCGCAAGAGACGCGCGACCACCAGGGGCCGCTGGTTTTGGCGCCATCGCCCACGTGCGACCTATGGGAGCAGCCATTTTGGTCGGCACCGACCGCGAATGACCAACAGGGGTCGTCATCATCCATCTCAGCTGCCTGCAGTGGCACCCACGAACCAACGGTGGCGTCGATCATCCTGGACCAGGCAAAGCCTCACAGACTCGACAAGTCCATGATGGACATACAGGTAAACAAACGCACCATTTATTGTCTGTTTGACAGCGGGAGCACGGAGAGCTTCATTCACCCAGATGCCGTGAAGCGGTGTGGCCTCCGGATTCAGCCTGTCAAGCAGACAATTTTGATGGCGTCAAGGTCCTGGTCTGTCACCGTGCTAGGGAGTTGCGTGGCAAATCTGACGGTGCAGAGCACGGTTTACGAGAGCTTCAAGCTCCTGGTGTTACCGCACCTTTGCGCGCCAATACTCCTAGGACTAAATTTCATGGTCCACTTGAAGAGTATAACCCTACAGTACGGTGGGCCACTCCCTCCGCTTTCAGTGGGAGACTCGCAGCCTCTAAATTGCCCAACGCGCTCCATCTGTAGCCTCTCGACGCTTAAGATTACCACACCCTCTTTATTCCAGAATCTCGTGCCAGGCTGCAAGCCCATCGCGACTAAGAGCAGGCGTTACAGCGCTGAGGATCGGATCTTCATTCGATCTGAGGTTCAGCGGCTCCTCAAGGAAGGGATCATACAACCTAGCCCTAGTCCTTGGAGAGCGCAGGTCGTGGTGGTCAAGAGTGGGAACAAACCCCGGATGGTCATAGACTATAGTCAGACCATTGACAGATACACGCAGCTGGATGCGTATCCCCTCCCACGCATATCTGACATGGTCAACCAGATTGCGCAGTATCGGGTGTTCTCCACCATCGACCTAAAGTCTGCTTACCACCAACTCCCCATTCGCCCAAAGGACCGACAATACACGGCTTTTGAGGCGGATGGTCGCTTGTACCATTTTCTAAGGGTTCCTTTTGGTGTCACGAATGGGGTCTCGGTCTTCCAGCGTGCTATGGACCGAATGGTGGACCATAACGGACTGCGGGCTACCTTCCCGTACCTGGATAACGTCACCATCTGCGGCCATGACCACGATGCCAACCTTCTTGGATTCCTACGCACTGCATCTCGCCTGAATCTGACCTACAACAGGGAGAAGTGTGTATTTCGAACGCGCCGCCTAGCTATCCTCGGATACGTGGTGGAAAACGGGGTCTTTGGCCCTGATCCAGACCGTATGCGTCCCCTCCTCGAACTTCCCCTGCCCACTAGCGCAAAAGCACTAAGAAGATGCTTAGGCTTCTTCTCTTACTACGCACAGTGGGTTCCCAATTACGCGGACAAAGCCCGTCCGCTCATCAAGTCTACCTCTTTTCCCCTAGCACCAGAGGCTCGTTTGGCCTTTGAAAAACTAAAAGCCGACATCGCGAAAGCCACGATGCACGTTATCGATGAGTCCATCCCCTTCCAGGTGGAGAGCGATGCATCTGATTTCGCCCTGGCCGCCACACTTAACCAGGCAGGCAGGCCCGTCGCCTTTTTCTCTCGCACCCTCCAAGGCCCCGAAATTCGACATTCGGCGGTGGAAAAGGAGGCCCAGGCCATTGTGGAGGCCGTCCGGCATTGGCGCCATTACTTGCGGGAAAACGGTTCACCCTGCTCACGGACCAGCGGTCCGTGGCGTTCATGTTCAATAACACGTTACGGGGCAAGATCAAGAACGATAAGATCTTGAGGTGGAGAATCGAACTCTCCACCTATAATTACAACATCATGTATCGTCCAGGGAAACTCAACGAGCCCTCGGATGCCCTGTCGCGTGGAACATGCGCTAGTATGCAGGAGAATCGATTGCAGGCTCTCCACAATGACCTCTGCCATCCGGGGGTCACTCGGCTCTTCCACTTCATAAAAGCCCGGAATCTACCCTACTCGGTGGAGGATGTCAGGTCTATAACCAGAAGCTGCCGGGTATGCGCGGAATGCAAACCGCACTTCTACCGACCTGACAGGGCACAACACGTTAAGGCCACTCGTCCATTCGAAAGACTGAGTGTAGATTTTAAGGGCCCCCTTCCCTCAACAGATTGGAACGTGTACTTCCTCAATGTGGTTGATGAGTACTCACGATTCCCCTTTGTCACTCCTTGTTCCGATATGACCGCTGCCACGGTTATCAAGGCATTTCGTGATCTTTTCACCCTGTTCGGGAACCCCTGTTACATCCATAGCGATAGGGGCTCGTCGTTCATGAGCGATGACTTGAGGCAATTCCTGCTCTCATACGGAATTGCCTCTAGTAGAACCACGAGCTACAACCCTAGGGGTAACGGACAGGTTGAACGTGAGAATGCTACAGTCTGGGAGGCTGTCTTACTGGCTGTGGTGAACCATCGTTGGTTCCCACTGGATAGTACTGGGCCAGGGCTGGCCAGCACTATAGGAATGTATATAGGTTACTGTGGGATTGTACTAATGTTGTTGTTGGGCTAGGGTGGGATTGATACACCTGTGGTTGCTACTGTTGTGGCACATCCCAGTCGGGCTCCTCTTGGGAGAGGTATAAGACCCCCTGCTCGGACGGGACCCCTTCAGTCTGGGATAGTGTGTTAAAGTTCTGATAGTTCCATTGTTAGTTAATAAAAGCCTTCTTTTACCGAAGCTTTGAGCCTTGTGTCCAATTGATGCGCATCAATTTTATTAACTAAAATTAAACTCTCGATGGGAGAAAAAAAAAGGAAGGAGAGTATGGAGCAAATCCTCAAGCCAGAACGTCTGACGCTAGATCCACGTGCGGTGGGCGCTTCTAACACCTTCGACCACTGGCTGAAGTGTTTTGAAGATTACCTAGCAGCCTCCGCAGCAGTCACCACAGATGATGACAGACTCCGGGTCCTCCATGCGAGGGTAAGCGACACAGTCTACCTCGCGATCCGTGCGGCCACCACTTACCCGAGGGCCCTCGAGTTTCTAAAAAAGCACTATACGAAACCTCCTAACGAGATCCACGCTCGTTACCTCCTCGCTACACGACGTTGGCAGTCGGGCGAAACCATGGAGGACTACGCCAATGAGCTCTTACAGCTAGCCAGGGGCTGTGACTGCAAAGCTGTGTCGGCTGAGCAGAGCATGTACGACCTCGCCCGAGATGCGTTTGTGGCCGGGGTCGGGTCTTCCTACATCCGTCTCAAACTGCTAGAAGAGGGTAATCTCAACCTGACCCAAGCCATGGAATTAGCTGAAATGCTCGAGGCGGCTTCGAAGAGTTTAGTCCTGTATCCGGAGGACCACGTGGAGACAACGTGGCAGGAGCAGTCGCAAATCCCTCCTCACCCCTCGGGCTTGAAGTGCAGTGTTATGGCGTGCTCCCATGTGGATCAGACGACGGCTGCAGCCCCATGCGGCCCGCGGTGCTACTTCTGCGGAGGAGTCAAACATACCCGACAAAAGTGTCCCGCTAAAGCGGTAGTCTGTACCGCATGCGGTAAAAAGGGGCATTATGCGAAGGTGTGCAGATCGAAGCCCAGGAACGGCAGTGCGGCCTGTGACCCATCGGAACGGGGATCATCACCATCGTCGTCGAAGTACTCACGGGGTTCGTCCACGTGTGAGTCCAGGACGACGCCATTGCGGTCGACGGAGTCGGAGGAGGATGACCACCAGGGGTCGCTAAGTTTGGCGCCCTCACCCATGTGCGATTCATGGGGGTGGCCATTTTGGTCGACGATGACCATGAGCGACCAGCAGGGGTCCTCAGCATCGACCTCAGCTGCCTGCAGTGACGTTCACGGACCAACGGTGCCGTCGATCACCCTGGACCAGGCTAAGCCTCACAGGCTTGATTGTTCGATGATAGATATCCAGGTAAACAATCATGCGATTTATTGTCTGTTTGACAGCGGGAGCACTGAGAGTTTTATCCACCCTGACACTGTGAAGAGGTGTGGACTCCAGATTCAACCTGCCAAACAGACAATTTCTATGGCATCAAGGTCCCGGTCTGTCGCTGTGCTAGGACGTTGTGTGGTAACTTTGAAAGTACAGGGCACAATTTACGAGCGTTTCAGGCTCCTTGTGTTGCCGAATCTTTGCGCACCAATTCTCCTCGGACTAAACTTTATGGTCCGCATGAAGAGTGTGATCCTACAGTACGGTGGGCCACTCCCTTCGCTGACAGTGGGAGAACAGCTGCAGTCTCCAAATTGTCCAAAGTGCCCCGCCTGCAATCTTTCTACGTTAAAGATCACCACACCCTCTTTATTTCAGAATCTGGTACCAGGCTGCAAGCCCATCGCTACTAAAAGTAGGCGTTACAGCACTGAGGATTGGATCTTCATCAGATCTGAGGTTCAGCGACTCCTCAAAGAAGGGATCATACAGCCCAGTGTTAGTCCGTGGAGAGCACAGGTTGTGGTGGTCAAGAGCGGGAACAAACCCCGGATGGTCATTGATTACAGTCAGACCATTAATCGATATACGCAGCTGGATGCGTATCCTCTCCCGCGCATATCTGATATGGTCAATCAGATTGCGCAGTACCGGGTGTTCTCCACCATAGACCGTAAGTCCGCCTACCACCAACTCCCCATTCGCCCAGAGGACCGACAGTACACGGCCTTTGAGGCGGATGGTCGTCTGTATCATTTCCTTAGGGTTCCATTTGGTGTCACCTATGGGGTCTCGGTCTTCCAGCGTGCTATGGACCGAATGGTGGACCAGAACAGGCTGCGGGCTACCTTCCCGTACCTGGATAATGTCACCATCTGCGGCCGTGATCAGCAGGACCATGACACAAATTTCCAGAACTTCTTACGCACTGCATCTCGCCTGAATTTGACCTACAACAGGGAGAAGTGTGTATTCCGTACGCGCCGGTTAGCCATCCTGGGATACGTGGTGGAAAACGGGGTCATTGGCCCTGATCCAGACCGTATGCGCCCCCTTGCTGAACTTCCCTTGCCCGCTAGCGCAAAAGCACTGAGAAGATGCCTAGGCTTCTTCTCCTATTATGCGCAGTGGGTCCCCAACTACGCGGACAAAGCCCGTCCGCTTATGAAGTCCACGACTTTTCCACTCACACCAGAGGCCCAATTGGCCTTCAAGGAATTGAAACATGACATCGCGAAAGCCATGATGCACGCGGTAGACGAATCCATCCCTTTTCAGGTGGAGAGTGATGCATCTGATTTCGCCCTGGCCGCCACACTTAACCAGGCGGGCAGGCCCGTCGCATTTTTTTCCCGCACCCTCCAAGGCCCCGAAATTCGGCATTCAGCGGTGGAAAAGGAGGCCCAGGCCATTGTGGAGGCCGTCAGACACTGGCGCCATTACCTGGCAGGAAAGCGGTTCACCCTGATCACGGACCAGCGGTCCGTGGCGTTCATGTTCAACAACTCGTAGAGGGGCAAGATCAAGAATGACAAGATCTTGCGGTGGAGAATTGAACTCTCCACCTATAACTACGATATCATGTATCGTCCAGGGAAACTCAATGAGCCCTCGGATGCCCTCTCGCGCGGAACACGCGCTAGTACTCAGGAGGATCGCTTGAACGTCCTCCATAATGATCTGTGCCATCCTGGGGTCACTCGGCTCTACCACTTTGTCAAAGCCCGCAACCTGCCTTACTCGGTGGAGGACGTCAGGTCGGTGACAAGGAGCTGTCGGATTTGCGCGGAATGCAAACCACACTTTTACCGACCTGACCAGGCACATTTGGTCAAGACCACTCGCCCCTTCGAGAGGCTGAGTGTTGATTTTAAGGGCCCCCTTCCCTCAACGGATCGGAACGTGTACTTTCTGAACATAATAGATGAGTACTCCCGGTTCCCGTTTGTTGTCCCCTGCGCGGACACATCGGCTGCCACGGTGATCAAGGCATTCCGTGATCTTTTTACCCTGTTCGGGTACCCCAGCTATATCCATAGCGACAGGGGCTCATCGTTCATGAGCAATGACTTGAGGCAATTCCTGCTCTCATACGGGATTGCCTCTAGTAGGACCACGAGTTACAACCCTAGGGGTAATGGACAGGTGGAGCGAGAGAATGCTACAGTCTGGAAGGCTGTCCTATTGGCGTTGAGGTCCAAAGGCCTTCCAGTCTCCCGTTGGCAGGAGGTCCTCCCTGATGCGCTTCACTCTATTCATTCCCTCCTGTGTACAGCAACCAATGCTACTCCCCACGAGAGGATGTTCTCATTCCCTTGGAAGTCTTCCTCGGGGATATCTTTACCAGCCTGGTTGACGTACCCAGGACCTGTCCTCCTGCGGCGACATGTAAGGGCCCGCAAGTCCGACCCTTTGGTCGAACAGGTCCACCTCCTCCACTCCAACCCTCAGTATGCCTATGTGGCATATCCTGACGGGCGAGAGGATACAGTCTCGGTCCGAGACCTGGCGCCCGCAGGGGATGTAGCAACTCCTGTCGCTCCCATACCCCCAGTGACGAATCCCTTATCCCTTATTTCTCCCCCGGACGTAGCGCGGACAGCATCGGGACCAGTGCTTAACAGTTTTACTCCAATGCACAGCTTGCCTGAGCCCCGAAGATCGTTGCCACCGCGGAATGTGTCAGGATCCCCTGCACTACCGTTTCATCAGGGTCAACCGGCCTGTGAGTCCATGGGAGAACAGCTGGACGCCATTTTGGGGAGAACGCCACCGCAAGTGCCTACTCCGGTGTCACCGCCGGTATTGAGGAGGTCACAACAACGGTGCGGTCCTCCAGACCGTCTGAACTTATAATCTGTTGACATTTTAGTTTGTTTTCATACCCCGCCGGCCTTTGTTATCAAAGGAGGGGTGAATGTGGTGAACCATCGTTGGTTCCCACTGGATAGTACTGGGCCAGGGCTGGCCAGCACTATAGGAATGTATATAGGTTACTGTGGGATTGTACTAATGTTGTTGTTGGGCTAGGGTGGGATTGATACACCTGTGGTTGCTACTGTTGTGGCACATCCCAGTCGGGCTCCGCCTCTTGGGAGAGGTATAAGACCCCCTGCTCGGACGGGACCCCTTCAGTCTGGGATAGTGTGTTAAAGTTCTGATAGTTCCATTGTTAGTTAATAAAAGCCTTCTTTTACCAAAGCTTTGAGCCTCGTGTCCAATTGATGCGCATCACTGGCGTTGAAGTCTAAAGGCCTTACAGTCTCCCGTTGGCAAGAGGTGCTCCCTGATACGCTCCACTCTATACGCTCACTCCTGTGTACGGCAACCAACGCTACTCCCCATGAGAGACTGTTTTCATTCCCTCGGAAGTCTTCCTCTGGGACCTCATTACCGTCTTGGTTGACGTACTCAGGACCTGTCCTCCTGCGGCGACATGTTAGGACCCGCAAGTCCAACCCTTTGGTTGAACAGGTCCATCTCCTCCACGCCAACCCTCAGTATGCCTATGTGGCATACCCTGACGGGCGAGAGGACACGGTCTCGATTCGAGACCTGGCGCCAGCAGGGGGCTTGGAAACCCCTGTCGCTCCCATACCTCCTGTTAGAGACCCCCCAACTATTGCTTCCCCTCCTGACACGGCACGGGCAGCATCGGGACCATCACTTAACCCTTTTACTCCCGTGTACAGCTTGCCTGAGTCCAGGAGATGGTCGCCACTTCAAGGCGTGCCTGAGTTCAGCGGATTGTCACCACCTCGGGGTCTACCGGCCCGTGAGACATTGGAGGAGCCATTGGACACCGCCTTGGGGAGAACGCCACCGCGAGTGCCTACACCGGTGTCATTGCCGGTGTTGAGGAGGTCACAACGACGGTGCGGTCCCCCAGACCGTCTGAACTTATAGACTGATGAACAATTGTTCTGTGTTTTGTACCCCGCTGGCCTTTGTTTTCAAAGGAGGGGTGAATGTGGTGAACCATTGTTGGTTCCCACCAGGTAGTGCTGAGCCAAGGTCTGGCCAGTACTCTGAGTCTGCATATATGTTACTGTTGGGGTTAGGGTTGGGCTGTTCTACATGTTACTGTTGGGGTTAGGGTTGGGCTGTTCTACCTGTAATATAGTTCTTATGGTACATCCCAGTCGGGCTCCGCCTCCTGGGAGAGGTATAAAGGTCACTGCTCTGTCTGGGACCCTTTAGTCTGGGATCGTGTATTATATATGGCAGCTCTATTGTTGTAGTCAATAAAAGCCTTTATTTCCCCGAGTGCCTCTAGCCTCATGAGTTATATCGCGCATCAGGAACATTTAAGTTATGAAGAGAGGTTGGATCGGTTTGGATTATTTCCGTTGGAGCAGAGAAGACTGAGGGGGTGACCTGATTGAAGTGTAGAAGATTATAAAGGGCATGGACAAGGTGGAGAGGGAGCAGCTGTTCCCCTTAGTTGAAGGGTCAGTCAGGAGGGGGCATAGGTTCAAGGTGAAGGGCGGGAGGCTTAGGGGGGATGTGGGGAAAATCATACAGTCTGGGATGCACTGCCTGGGAGGGTGGTAGAAGCGTCCCATCCTTTAAAAAGTATCTGGATGAAAAAGTGGCACGTCATAACATTCAGGGCTATGAGCCAAGTGCTGGTAAAGGTGATTAGGTGGGAGGTCAGGTGTTTCTTATGTGTTGGTGCAGACTTGATGGGCCAAGGGGCCTCTTCTGCGCTGTATGGTTCTATAATTCTCTGATGAAAGGAGCACTGTGTCTATGAAAAGAATTTACCAAACTTTGTTTTTGATTGACGCAAGTCACATTTTACAACAAAAGAGGAAAGACTGCAACGCGCTCAAATACAGTGGAGCCAAAATACACCAGTTCTTAGTTTTATCTCAAGCTTCATTAGCTTGTTGCTAAGCGAGTGTATTTAAAACAGAGGTTTGCAAAATTACTTTTTACATGATCAAGCGCCTTTTAATACAGACTTGAAACTGGTTTGTTCCCATTGAATATTAATTTGAAGGCCATATTCACAAGCAGACAGACTTTAATTGAATTGTAGTCCGATTATAAAACTAATTAAAAAATAATCTTTGGAAGTAAAAAAAGAAAGGCCAGCTTTTGTAACCTAAATTTCCACAAAACATACTCGCGTCTTTGGGTTTATTTGGGATTTGTTTGACCCAAAACGGAGTCTAAATCTACTGTCAGGAGCTGAGGTGACTCTAAAATAAAACAGGGTCATAGTTGGCCCTCTGAGAGGTGATAATCTCACATCACTTTGGTTTAACACTGTGTGAAGTGGCAATCCAATGTGGCATCAAACCTGGTTCCTGCAACATTTGGAGATTTTAAGGGGCGATTCTCCCATTGCGACCCGCAAATTTTCTGGCGGGTCCGGTCGAGAGAATCGCATGTTGGCCATTTCGTGGGATTCGCCCATGCGTTCCCGATGCATGCGCATCTCCCAGAGCTGGAGAACAGTCGCAATCAAAACTGTGCTGGAAACCGGCGGGAAGAGAGGTAAGTGATTTGAGTCTGCTTTTAATATATTTTAAATGTAGTTTAAATGTGATTATCGGGCCTGGTAAATTCTGTGCCAGGCCCGATAGTATCTCCCACCCCACCAGGAGTACTTCATTCCGACGGGTTTTAGAGTAGCTCCCCACATTCGGGGAACTAGCGGGAGACCTCGCCGGAGTGAACCGGGACAATCGGGGTCCCCCAGGGGGTCAGGTGGTGGGGAGGTGGTGCCCTTTGGCACTGCCAGCCTGTGCCCCCTGGCACTGCCCAAGGGGCAACGTGCCCTTACCCGGGGGCTCCTTGGCACTGCCCACCGGGCATCGGGCAGTGTTAAGGGGACGGGTCTTATTGTGGGCAGGGCCTAGGAGCGATTGGTGGAAGTGGGGTGTCCCGCTGCTACTCTGCATGGCGATCGGTCTGGGCTGGAGGGAAGGCAGCAATTGGGCTGGGTTGGGGGGTGCGGTCTGCCGGGGGGGGTCTGTCCCCGAGGGGGGGGTCAGCGGAGGGGAGGGTCTGCCAGGGTGAGGGGGGTGGGAGGCTTGCCACTGCTGGGGGGTGTGGGCTGGATATCGGGGTGCTCCGGGGCGGCGGGGTGTCAGGGCTGGCCCGGGAAATGTTGCGGGGAAGGGGGGGGGGGGTGGGCGGGGGGGGGCAGCACTGCAGGGGTCCCATGCTAACCCATGATCAAGCTGGCCAGCAAATGGGGAGACTGAAAGGTCAGGGCCGCTGCGCAAATCAGACTCCAGAGCGAATAGGCCCCGCCCCACTGGGTTTTTAATGAGACTCACGACTGGGACCTCTTCAGTGCACAGAGTGCGGAGATTCAGGTCTGAAACTGCACTAAAAAAACAGTCATGATCTAGACCAGTTTTTCCACCAATTCAGCACGTTTGGGGGAATTGCCTCCTTAGTTTCGTTCATTCATTCATGGGACACGGGCGTCGGTGGCTGGACAGCATCTATTGCTCATCCCTAATTGCCCTTGAACTGAATGGCTTGCTAGACCAATTCAGAGGGCGGCTGAGAGTCAACCACGTTGCTGTGGCTCTGGCGTCACATGTAGTCAGACGATGTAAGGACGGCAGATTTCCTTCCCTAAAGAACATTAGTGAACCAGATGGATTCCTATGACAATATGCATTGGTTTCATGGTCATTGATGCGCGATAAATCACACGAGAGGCTGGATGTACCCGGGAAATAAAGGCTTTTATTGCCAACAATAACGGAGCTACTATATACAATATACAATCCCAGACTAAAGGGTCACCAGGCAGAGCAGTGACCTTTATACCTCTCCCAGAAGGCGGAGCCAACTGGGGTGTACCATAGGACAGGTAGAACAGCCTAACCCTAACCCCAACAGTAACATATCTACAGACTCATAGTACTGGCCAAACCATGGCTCAGCACTCCTGGTGGTAACCAACAATGGTTCACCACAGTCATCATTAGATTTTTAATTGAATTCAGATTCCACCATCTGTCACGATGGGATTCCAGAGCGTTACCCTGGGTCAAAAACAGAAAATGCCGGAAAATCTCAGCAGGTCTGACAGCGTCTGTGGAGAGAGAACAGGTGCTGTCAGACCTGCTGAAATTTTCCAGCGTTTTCCGTTTTTGTTTCAGATTCCAGCACCCACAGGAAATTGTTTTTACGCTCCCCTGGGTCTCTGGGTTACTATTCCAGTGACAATAACACTGTGCCGCCATCTCTCTGTTGGGGAAGCACATTACCAACATCCAGACACAGAAGCTGCCATCCTTACGCTGGTCTGACTTACATGTGACTCCAGACCCACAGCAATGTGGTTGATTCTTAAATGCCCTCTGAAATGGCCTAGCAAACCAAAGGTAAAATAGGGATGGGCCATAAATGCTGGCCCAGCCAGTGATGCCCACATTCACTGAACAAATAAAAAAAGTACCTAAGGCTATTTATAAAACACAGTGGAAGCAGCCAGTGACTGTGGGAGAAAACACTCAACAACGACGATCTCATAATGGATAATCTAGGCGACAGCCAACAGTAATTCTTTACCCTAGAGAAACTCCTGGACCCAAAGATGAATGATTTCTTCCCCCAGTTGATATTCTGGCTTTTTGAAAGGGCAATCTACATTTCGAGCAAGCTGTCCGGGGAATATCTAAATTGTTTTTTTTTTAAAAAAGAGAGACGGAGAAAGGGACAAAGATCTTTCCCTCACCCCCAACCCCTCTCTAAAAATAGAGATCTCTTTTATTCTGCATACTCCTGTGGAATCTCAGCCTCTATAGTGGCAGTGTCACTCCATTGTCTGCAGTGTAATGAAGCTCATCCTACCATGCTCGCTGTAGCCTGTAATTAAATGCTGCAGGTTTGAAATTCACAGGATGTGTCATATTTTACACCAACCACCTCCAACATCTTTGAAGAAGGCCATTAAAAAATAGCTGCGACTGGAGATTTTAGCTTTGGACTGAGCTGTATCGATGTCAGTACCAGATCATTGTACATTAATTGTTCACTCTGACCTGCAAATGTTACTTAAAACTCACTTAAAACCCTTTTTCCTTTTTCATCTCAGACAAGTGATCATATTTTAAAAAAAACCTGTTCTCACTCCTTCTCCCTTCTTCGCATCTACCTCTCTTCGCGATCTCTTCCAGAATCTGTATTAATGAGGAAACTAAAACTACACTGGCGCAGCGATTAGTAGTTACCAAGGCCTCATACGGTGGTACTTCCCCCTACACAGTGGCACAGTGGTTAGCACTGCTGCTTCATAGCGCCGGGGACCCGGGTTCAATTCCGGCCTTGGGTGACTGTCAGTGTGGAGTTTGCACGTTCTTCCCGTGTCTGCATGGGTTTCCTCCGGGTGCTCCAGTTTCCACCCACAGTCCTGAGATGTGCAATTTAGGTTGATTGGCCACGCTAACTTTCCCTTTAGTTAAGGGGATTAGAGAGGTAAATATGTGGGGTTATGGGGATAGGGCCTGGGAGAGACTGTTGTGGTGCAGGCGTGATAGGCTGAATGGCTTCCTTCTGCAATGTAGGAATTCTATGATCGACGATTAAAAGCTGATTCACCCTGCAATCTGGGGCCAGAGTGGACTAGAAAATGGACAAGGAATAGAGTTCCAACCCTCCAGGAATGGCCTGGAGTCTTCAGGAATTGAAGGTCAGTCTCTCCCGGACATGTCCAAAGATGTGCGTGTTAGGTTGATTGGCCATGCTAAAATTGCCCTTAGTGTCCTGAGATACATAGGTCAGAGGGATTAGTGGGTAAAATATGTAGGGATATGGGGGTAGGGCCTGGGTGGGATTGTGGTCGGTGCAGACTCGATGGGCCGAATGGCCTCTTTCTGTGCTGTAGGGTTTCTATGATTCTATGATGTGTAACCCTGGAGAAAAATCATCAGGACACCAAAAAAAAATATTGTTTTGTAATTTCTTTTGAATATTTCTCTTTACCAGAAAATGGGAATAAAAGGCAGGCTGGCTGAGAGTCAAGCATCATCCAATCTTTTTGCTCTCCAGTTGACGTAAGGAAGATTGTGGGTCATGAGGATGAACGTGTTGGTCGACTCACGGCTGGAGCAAGGGGGCATGTCATGAGGTGAAACCTCCGGGAATACATTTAACCACAGTTGGCAAATCTAACAGACAGGGAAGCAAACACAAAAGTCCAAATTGATTTCAGAAAAGGCCCTTCAGATCATTAAGAAATCATTTTACACCACAATTATTTATGTACGGAATCGTGCAAAGCAAGTCAAGAAATACAGAGAGAAAAAGGACGAATGGGCTGACTTTTCCTGGTCCATTGGCGATGTACTGGGCTGGCAATATGGTGGGGGAAGGGATTGGGATTGGAGCCTGATGTCTTCCTAGCACAGTGACATATATTGCCAATTCGTCAGGGTGGTTGTGGAGGGATGGAGGGGATTGTCGGGTAGTCAGGGGGCCATGGTTGTGGCGGGGGGGGGGGTCCAGAAGGGAGTCAGGAGGTCAGTTGTATACCCAGGAGTTAGAACTGGTTTCAATCCTTCTAACGTTTCCTGGGTAACCATTCTAGCAAATGAGCTGGAACCACCTGAAGTGTCTAACTTTAACTCAGAGTTTTGGAAGGTTCCAGATGCAGGGTAATTGCCCAACAGGAATCCAAGCTTACTGGGAAATTTCCATGTAGTCAGTGCATGCGGACCCCCAGTGGGTTCCCCAGTGCATCTTGGGAGTATCTCCCACAACCCGATTATCCTTGAACCACTCACTGACTTTGTCCCTACCCACCCCCTCACCAACCCACCTACCACCACTCTCCCTCACCTAATTATCCTATCCACTCAACCAACTGCTGTCACCTACCCACTCACCCACTTACCTGCCAATTTACCCACTCACCCACTTACCTGCCAACCTATCCCCTCATTCACTTACCTTACACATATCTTCTCGCTGTAGCTTCTCGCTGTGGTTTGGGGACATCTAGCTAGTGCTGTTTGAAGGGAGCATGAAGTGGCTTTCCCTGACAGTCCTGCACTGCAAGGAAGGACTCCGAGAACAGGTACATTCTGCATTTCTGAAGAAGCCTGGTTTGGATGTCCAAGTATGAAATGTGGAATTCCGGTACAATGTGGAGCAACCTACCAGAGAATGGAACTTCTGGACCTTTAATGCTTGGGTGAAACCAATCACTCTATTCTGCTCGTAGTTAACTAAATCTTTCATTGCGTTTACTCTGAAGGATGAGAAATTATAACAAAAATCTTAATTAAACCTCACTGGTTATTCATGCCAAATAGAAGTAACATTCTGCTTGTCACTGCGACTGTTCAAAGGTCTATGAGCCATTGTCAATTTCAACCGTGTAAGTTTCAGAATGGTTCATGCAATTTCATAAAACTGATAAAAAGAAAGTTCCATAAGATCAGCAGATACAACGGCAACACTTTTAATGCTTCATGTAGGTACGATCAGGCAAAAATGTACAGCAAGCTAACAAAAGAGATATTAATAGCAGTGCCGAACACGGGATCTACGACACACAATGTTATAACGAGGTGGAAATCTAACTTTCCCATGCTAGAGAACCAAAGCAAACACACAAAGTCATCCAATCCATACCATCAGAATGTTGGATGAGTAGAAACTCGACATAGTCCAATAAACTGTAGCTCTGTAGTTCTATGGAACAGAGGGGGATTGAATCTGCTAAGGCTGTTTGAAATAGTGACTCATGGGTCAAGTCCCAGCTTCTGCTTTCTCAGGTGGATGATTATATCGGGTGCAATTTTATGGATTCATATTCAAGAAAATATGTCAAATCTTTCAATAGAGATAGAGGGAGGCTTCATCAAAGTAATTGTGGTGAGCTTCCTGCACTTGCCCTGTCCCTTCAGGTAGCTCACCTGTTCAGAGATTGGGGCCATTTGCCTCGAGTAAGTCAGGCTGGAGACCTACCTTGTACAATGGAAAATAACTGTGGTTGTCAGAGGCTAATTATCTTCGTCCCAGGATCCAGCTGCAGTTCCTAAGGGTAATCTCCCAGGCCCAACCAGCTTCAGCTGTTTCATCAGTGACCTTCCCTCCACCTATAATGTCAGAATTGATGATTGCACAGTTTTCAATTCCCAATTGCAACTTCTCAGATAATGAAGCAGTCTTTTTCGCATGCAGCAAGATTTGGACAATATCCAGGCTTGGGCTGATAAGTAGCAAGTAACATTTATGCCACACAAGTGCTTAGCAATGCCATCTCCAACTAGAGAGAATGTAACTGTATTTTTAGGGTTTGGCACATACAGGTTTAATGTGGAACTGAGTACGGTACCAGCTACTGTTGACGGTGGAGAAAAAAACCCTGAAATTATACACAGAAATATTGGGCTTTAGAAAGACCTGAGTGTTATATTTTTAAAAAGGATACAGTCCCTGAAGATAGCTGAGAATGTACCACTAGCTACCAACTGGAATGGCTGCAGAGTATTTCTCCAAGGGACAATGGAACCACTCCCTCCTTCCAGATAAGGTCATTCCAAAAGAATCCAAAGACTGATTGCCATCACTGGTAAAGAGAGAGGAACATAATGGCCATCTCATCCAAAGTCCCTGGGTATAATTGTCTAGACTGACTATTGGACTCCAGTTCAAATACACAATGGTGCGTGTTAAAGGTTAGCTGAGAGAGCTGCCCAGTGACTGCCTGTCCACTGTGTGTGTGCTGTGTGCTGTGACAAAAACAGCTGGGAATTTGCCACCCTGAAGTTGATACAGTAACTGAGGTCGACCCCCTGCAAAAAAGTGGCAGCTTTTGCAGGAACATCTAAAACTCTCTCTCTGACTGTGAAAACTGATCAGCCAGCAGAAGAATCACAGTTGGAAAAAGAGCTGAACTATATCTACCAAATTACAGAACACCTGAACCAAAGAATCAACCTTTATTGGCCGCAACACTCATCATCTACTCCTTGCAACTCAAGGACTGTTCCGTATAACCTGTTATTTATATTTACTTACTATTGGACTCAATTCTTACTTCTAATCTCTATGAATGTAGATGAAGGTGTTTACCATTTCTCCTCACCTTTTTAGTAGTTAATAAACTTCCTCTATCTTAACTCAAGAAAGCTTGGTTAAATTGGCTCCTTGTTAAACATAACTACATGGTCTGGAAAGATATCCAAGGGAAAGGGAACTTTGTGAGATTAAACTTTGCTTAGGGTAGGTTGAACAAATACACGGAGTCAGTCACCCCTCCTCACCCGAGTTTGTAACAATTTTGGTGGTTTCCCAACTGGATGGTGACAAATGAGGGGTCTCGTCTGGATCAACAACTTTCGGGGAACCTCACCTGGGGCTAGTCTTAACACCACACAGTGATGTAAGAGAACACATGGCCCGTGTGCACCAACCAGCATGGAGACAACTCTTAGATTTACTATACATCTGCAAATAGTTCTAAGAAGCAATAAAGACTAACCTACATATCAATACAAAGGCTTCTTAATACTTTTCTTATTCATTGTGGGACACAGCGTCGCTGGCTGGCCAGCATTTATTGCCTAGTCACCCCTGAACTGAATGTTTTGCTTGGCCATTTCAGAGGGCTGTTGAGTGTCATTGGTGTGGTCCTGGAGTCACATGTGGGCCAGACTAGGTAAGGATAGCAGATTTCCTTCCCTAAAGGACATTAGTGAACCAGATGGCTTTTCCCAACAATCTACAATGGTTTCATGGTCACCATTAGATTCTTAAATCCAGATTTTTTAAAAATTGAATTCAACTTCCACCATCTGCCGTGGCGGGATTCAAACCCGGGTCCTCAGAACATTAACTGAGTTTCTGGATTGATAGTCTAGTGATAATACCACTCGGACATTACCTCTCCTACAAAACTATAACCAACACCCTACAACACTAACCACCTTCCCTTGGCATTCAACAGCATTACCATTGCAGAATCCTGTACCATCAATTCGCTGTGGGTCACTATTGACAAGGGATATATCTGGACCCACCACATAAATATTGTGTAGCTTGAGGAGCAAGTCAGGGGCTAGGAATTCTACTATGACTGACTCGCCACCTGACTCTTCAAAACCTCTCCACCATCAACAAGGCACTAATATGGAGTGTAATGGAATACTCTCCATTTACCCGGATGAGTGCAGCTTCAACATTACTCAACAAGCTCAACATCATCCAGGACAAAGCAGTTCACTTTATTTACTCCACACTATAGCTACAGTGTGCATCATCCACAAGATGTACTGCAGCAACAACTTGCCAAGAGTCCTTTGACAGCATCTGCCAAACTCATGACTTCTAACACTTACAGAAACAAGGGCGGCATGGTGGCACATTGGTTAACGCTGCTGCCTCACAGCGCAAGGGACCTGGGTTCCATTCCTGGCTTGGGTAACTGTCGGTGTGGAGTTTGCACATTCTCCCCGTGTCTGCATGGGTTTCCTTCGGGTGCTCCAGTTTCCTCCCACAATCCAAAGATGTGCGGGTTAGCTGGATTGGCCATGCTAAATTGCCCCTTAGTGTCAGGGGGACGAGCTAGGATAAATACATAGGGTTATGGGGATAGGGCCTGGGTGGAATTGTGGTCGGTGCATAATCGATGGGCTGAATGGCCTACTTCTGCACTGTAGGATTCTATAATTTTAAGAGCAGCAAGCACATGGGAACACTACCAACTGCATGTTCCTGTCCAATTCAGACACCTGACTTGGAATTATATTGCTGTTCCTCCATAGCCTCTGGGTCAAAGTCCCTGGAATTCCCTCCCTAACGACACAGCAACATTTCAAGAAGGCGGTTCACAAACACTCACATCCCAGGAATGAACAAAAAGAAAGTGCTGGAGACACAGGGAAAGAAAGCAGAATGGGCAGGAGGCCAATCGCAAACCACCCTCATCCTTCAGAATGATTGGTTTGCTCCACAGGGAACTCATGGATCTTTCATTGATGACCAATTAAGAATCCTGAGAAGGGCGCTTGCCCTGCTTGATGCTTTGATGTTCAAGAGAATTGGGTGTGATCATTTGCACAAGGAACAGAAAAAGTTAGCATATAGGTATAGCAAGCAATTAGGAAGGTATATAGGTCTTTATTGCAAGGGGATTGAAGGGCAGAAATAAAGAAGTCTTTTTAGGGCTGTACAAGGTTTTGGTGAGATCACATCTAGTGTAGTTTTGGTCTCCATATTTAAGAAAAGATATCCTGACATTGGAGGCAGTACAGCAAAGTTTCACTAAATTGGTCTCTGGGATGAGAGAGCTGTCATATGATGAAAGATTGAGCAAATTTGGTCTATTTTCTCTCGAGGCGAGAAGGATGAGAGCTGATCTCATTGAAACGTATCGGATTCTGAGAGGGTTTGATGGAGTAGACACTGAAGGATTGCTTCCGCTGGCTGGGGAATCTAAAGAAGTGGGGGCACAGTCTCAGGATAAGGGGACGATCATTTATTATTTATTCATTATTGTCACAAGTAGGCTTACATTAACACTGCAATTAAGTTACTGTGAAAATCCCCTAGTCACCACACTCAGGTGCATTTTCGGGTACACTGAGGAAGAATTTAGCACGGCCAATGCACCTAACCAGCACTTCTTTTCGACTGTGGGAGGAAACCAGAGCACCCCGGAGTAAACCCACGCAGACACAGTGGAGAACATGCAGACTCCACACGGACAGTGACCCACGCCGGGAATTGAATCCAAGTCCCTGGCACCGTGAGGCAGCAGTGCTAACCACTGTGCCAGCATTTTGCCCTTCGGAGTGAGAGGAGGATAAATTACTTAACTTAAAGGGTTGAATGTTTGGAATTCTCTACAGAAAGTTGTGGATGCTCCACTGCTGAATACTAATTGGGGGCAGACAGATTTTTGGTCTCTCAGGAAATGAAGGAATATGGGCAATGGACCGGAATGTGGAGTTGCAAAGCCCAAGAACTGCCATGATCATATTGAATGGCAGATGAGACTCCAATGGCCATGTGCTCTTATTTCTTGTGTTCTTGTTGCAGACTAATTCTGGTATGGGGGCTGAAACTGGTTTATATATAAACAGGGTCTAAATCCTGTTTCAAATGGCTATCAGTAAATGCTCCTGAAATGCATTCCAATGAATTCAACCCAAAGAGATGGATCAGCCATCATCTATACATCCACATTTATCACAATCACATTCACTCATTGCTGCTGAAGGTGCCAGTAGCACTCTGACAGTCACTAACTTGATTTTGTACTCTGCTTCCTCAAACCCCGTTCAGATTTCAATATCATGTAGGTTAATGGGAATTTCACCCTTCGGGGACTGTAGACGGTAACATTATTAGGACCAGCAACCTCTTGCTTGTACTGACTTTTGGCAAACTAAATAGTATGTTGGTATTCTAGGAATCAATCAAAGAAGACACAGAACAAGTCACAGAATCTAGTGGAGGTCAACTGGGAGAGGGAAATCATTAGAAATCGCTGATGGAAGGTCACCTCAGTGCAGTGACCAAAACTGGATGTGGTATTCCAGTTCAGGCAGCTGTTACACTTTCACAGTAAAACGCCGATTGACTTGTACTTAACCTGAAGCTTTCTGTTGGGAAACACCAATTTTAGCAGTTTGGTGGTGGCTTTGGGTTAAATGACTGAGGCAGTTGAGCGGAACCCAAAATCTAAACCAGGGCTAATTTGTTCAGTTCCATTCATCACATTCGATAATGGATTCACAGACTGCAGCATAGTGGGAGGTTTAGATTGAATTCTCAACCTTCCAGGTCATCTCGTTAAAGGCTTGTTGTATGGATCAGAAAACAATGGGCATGAAAAGATGGTCAAAATTTACAACGTAAATTAAAATCCAGGTTTATCTACGTGACCAGCATGCGAAAAAAGTGCTCCTGTCACATTGTCGGCCTTTCATTTTCCAGAATTTAATTAACTGAACCCAAAATCCACTGTATCAGAAATAAACGCACGGTATCCCATGTGTCAGAGCGTTCATCTCCTCTATTCTGCTTCTTAGTTCAAGTAAAATGGTTTTCTAAGAGTCTCTCTGCTGCCCTCTCTGACCTGATAGCTCAGTGCCTATCATTCCCTTTGCAAAGACAAAAGGATTCTAATTAATTTTGAGGGCCATTTCATGCCACTTCAGAATCACTGCTCTGAGTTCTGATAGATCACAGTCTGATGCCAGCGTTTCACCCCCCTCCTCCCACCAGTTCCCAACGTCGCATTGCTTGTGAAGCATTTTGACACTAAACTGCTTCAGTTCTGTGAGACCGTCTACCAATGAAAGGTAGACCTGGTGACACCTGGTGACAAATTATTCTGGATAAAAATTAAATACAAATGTGTCCAGAAATTATAATGCACAGTGGTGCTATTAAATCACCAGAATTGGGACTGACTTTCAGGACTATTTGGGATTACGGGGATAGGGCCTGGGTGGGATTGTTGTCGATGCAGGATCAATGGGTCAAACGGCCTCCGCCTGCACTGTAATGATTTTATAATTCTATAATTCTATTCAGCGCAGAACTTCCCAAAGCTAAATGCTAAATCATTTAATTTGCTACTGGCAAAATATTTTTATTTGAAGCCAAAATTAGGTCAACAAAAAAATGGAATTAATGGTATCCAAAGTCTAATATGATGATTATAGCTGACTGTGTGATATGATTATTACATACTTTCCCCAGTAGCAGGTGTCATCACATTGTAGATTAGAGCTCCTCAGGGTCAACCACAGCGGCACAGGGGTTAGCACTGCTGCCTCACAGCGCCAGGGACCCGGGTTCGATTCCCGGCTTGGGTCACTGTCTGTGTGGAGTCCACACATTCTCCCCATGTCTGCGTGGGTTTCCTCCGGATGTGTCCGGTTTCCTCCCACAGTCTGAAAAACGTGCTGGTTAGGTGCATTGGCCATGCTAAATTCTCCCTCAGTGTACCCGAACAGGTGCCAGAGTGTGGCGACTCGGGGAATTTTCACAGCAACTTCATTGCAGTGTTAATGTAAGACTACTTGTGACGAATAAATAAACTTTAAAAAACTAAATTAGACAAGTACCTTCAAAGAGAAACATGTCAATTGTTAAAGCTGCCGGGACAGCAGGAAGACCTCTGGGGGCTGCTATCCATCTTCCTCCTCAGTCCAATCTCAAGTCAGGCAATTAAGCACAGGCCCGATTCCTGCACCATAAGGTTCAGTGGAGCAATGACCAAAGAAGCCTTTTTTCAAAAGAAGACTTTTGAATGGACCTACCTTGCATTAAGTTGATCTTTCTCTACACCCTAGCTATGACTGTAACACTACATTCTGCACCCTCTCCTTTCATTCTCTATGAATGGTATGCTTTGTCTATATAGTGTGCAAAAAACAATACTTTTCACTGTGGGGCCGATTTTACCAAATCGGCTCTAAGTGCCGGGTGCGGTCGTAAAATCAGACCTGTGCCCGGCAGCCATGCTCCAGTGCCCCCATACGCCTTTTTTTGGCGTGGGACCAGTGGGCGGGGCCTAGCGCATTTGCATCTGTCGGAGCACCGAACTGCGCATGTGCAGTTCGAAGCCGGCAGCACTTAGCGCGCCCGAGCACGAAAGTCAAAGGCAGCGCTGCTGCACTGCTGTCTGCACTGCCTTTGACTTTCCCTGGTTTGGGGCGGGGGGGGGGGGTGGGTGGGATGTGACGTCTCTTCCTTGGGGGGGGGGGGGGGGGATGGGGGGGGATCTGACGTCTCGTCCCTGAGGGGGGGCGGGGGGGGATGGGGGGGGATCTGACATCTCTTCCCTGGGGTGGGGGGGGGGAGGTAGGAGGGGGGATCTGACGTCTCTTCCCTGAGGTGGGGGGGTAGGGGGGGGGAATGTGATGTCTCTTCCCTGGGGGGGGCGGGGGCAGGGGGGGATGTGGCGTCTCTTCCGAGAGGCGGGGGGGGGGGGGGGGGGGGGGGGGCGGGGGGGGGGGACTTAAATTCAGCAACATGGTAAATGCACGGGCGCCGATCGGATCGAAGCCTCGTAAAGTGGGAATCCTTGGGTAAGTTGGGCGTGGGCTTTTTAAATCGGCCCGCTGGCTGATTCGGGCGCGCACCGGATCGGCGCCCGGATCGGCCGTTGGTAAAGGCGCGATTGGCCTTGGGTCGGGTCTGGACCGTGTTTTAGGCCCGACGCCCAACTTTACCATGATTTTGCGCCCGAAAATGGGCATGAAATTTTGGTAAAATCGAGCCCTGTATGTTAATACATGTGACAATAATAAATCCAAATCAAATCAAAAAGCATTGGTAAGGTAGAAAGGCGAGTAAGATCGCAATTGAGGATCTGGAAGCTCCGGGTGAGTGGGAAGGATTGGTCATCAGCTGAAAGGTTTAGTGCAGAGTTGATTTAATACATAAGGGCGGCATGGTAGCACAGTGGTTAGCACTGCTGCTTCTCAGCTCCAGGGACCAGGGTTCGGTTCCCGGCTTGGGTCACTGTCTGTGTGGAGTTTGCACATTCTCCTCGTGTCTGCGTGGGTTTCCTCCGGGTGCTCCGGTTTCCTCCCACAGTCCAAAGATGTGCGGGTTAGGTAGATTGGCCATGCTAAAATTGCCTCTTAGATGCGTAGATTAGAGGGATTAGCGGGTAAAATATGTAGGGATATGGGGGTAGGGCCTGGGTGGGATTGTGGTCGGTGCAGACCCGATGGGCCAAATGGCCTCTTTCTGCACTGTAGGGTTTCTATGATTCTATGATAAGCCAGACCTCTCATGCAGCATTTTATCTGACATTCACTGATTTTATTTAAACACTTCAACCAAAGGAACAGTGCCATCGGTGACATTACTGGTTTCAGATTAATTTCACAGATTCAAAACTCAATCAGTGGTCCAATTTTAAATGTTTTTGCAATCTTATTCTTTATTGCCCATAATAGGCTGAATTTAGTCAATAAGAAGTCTCACAACATCAGGTTAAAGTCCAACAGATTGATTTGGAATCATGAGCTTTCGGAGCGCTGCTCCTTCCTCATGTTGGGCTTTAACCTGGCGTTGTGAGACTTCTTACTGTGCCCACCCCAGTCCAATGCCGGCATCTCCACATCATGAATTTAGTCAGGGCAGTGGGAGCCTTGATGGCAGGCTCAAAAGCCGCAGACACCCTGGGCGGCACAGTGGTTAGCACTGCTGCCTCACAGCTCTCGGGATCCCCCCCCTTAGGTAACTGTGTAGAGTCTGCACATTCTCCCCGTGTCTGCGTGAGTTTTTTCTGGGTGCTCCAGTTTCCTTCCACAGTCTAAAGATGTGCAGGTTAGTTGGATGGGGCATGCTAAATTCTCCCTCAGTGTCTCAAGATGTGTAGATAAAGTGGATTAGGGGTTATGGGGATTGGGTGTGCGGACGGGAAGCACATGGGTCTAGGTAAGAGGCTGAGTCGATGCAGAACCGATGGGCCAAATGGCCTCCTTCTGCACTATAGGGATTCTATGAACCCCACTTTGGATGTTCATGGGACCCTCAGCCACATTTTATCCATATGTGGCAATTAATTAGTTGTGGTTGGAACCCTTCCCTTTAAAGAATCTTATATTTGATCAGAGGACTGGCAGCTCTTCAGTGTCAGCAGTGGCAACAGAGACCCCTCTAGCAAAGCGGTGAGTGGGGTCTGAGGTTGCTGGGGTCAGTCAGGCAGTCAGCAATGGTGTGGGGGGAGGGTTATTTTCGTTCCTTCAGGGGATGTGGGTATATTTCCAAATCAGATAAGTGAGTTGGAGGGGAACTTCCAGGTGATGCTCTTTCGGTGCTTCTGCTGACCTTGTCCTGGATGGTAGGGGTTGTGGGTTTGGAAGGTGTTGCCTAAGGAGCTTTAGTGAATTCCTGCAGTGCATCTTGTAGAAGGTACACACGGCTGTTACTGTGTGTCGGTGATGGAGGGAGTTAATGTTTGTGGAGGGGGTAGCAATCATGGGGATGCTTTGTCTTGGATGGTGTTGAGCTTCTTGAATATTGTTGGAGCTGCACCCATCCAGGCAAGTGGAGAGTATTCTATCATACTCCTGATTTGTGACTTTTAGATGGTGGACAGGCTTTGGGGAGACAGGAGGTGAGTTATTCACTGCATGATTCCAAGCCTCTGACCTGCTCTTGTAGCCACAGTATTTATAGGGCTAGTCCAGTTGAGTTTCTTGTCAATGCTAACCACCAGTA
Organism: Mustelus asterias; assembly: GCF_964213995.1. Classification (NCBI taxonomy): domain Eukaryota; kingdom Metazoa; phylum Chordata; class Chondrichthyes; order Carcharhiniformes; family Triakidae; genus Mustelus; species Mustelus asterias. The sequence goes on from NC_135811.1 coordinate 82,965,887, forward strand.
TGTTAATTGTGAGAGATTCAGTGAATGTCAAGGGATGATGGTTAGATTGCCCCTTGCGGGAAATGGTCATTGCCTGGCACGAATATTATTTGCCACCTGTCAGCTCAAACCAGGATATTGTCCAGGACTTGCAGCATCTGAACATGGACTGCTCCAGTATCTGAGAAGCCACAAATGATGCTGAACATTGTGCAATCAGCAGCAACCATCCCCATTTCTGACCTTGTGATAGAAGGAAGGTCATTGCTAAATGATGGTTGGGCGAAGGACACTATCCTGAGGGACTTCTGCAGTGATATCCTGGGGCTAAGATGATTGATTTCCAACCATCACAACGATCTCCCTTTGTGCCAGCTAGTGGAGGCTTTTCTCCCCGATTCCCATTGACTCCAGTTTTGCTCGGACTCCCTGATGTCACACTCGGTGAAATGCTGCCTTGATATCAAGGACTGTCACTCTCACCGCACCTCAAGAGTTCAGCTCTTTTGTCCATGTTTGACCCAAGGCTGTAATGGGGGCAAGAGCAGAGTGGCCATGACGTAACTTAACTCAGTGTCATTGAATTGGTTATTGCTAAGCAACTGCTGCTTGATAGCACCGTTGATAACCCCTTCCATTACTTTATTGATGACGAAGAGTAGACTGATGGGGCGGTAATTGGGTTGGACTTGTCCTGCTTTCTGTGTACAGGACATACCTGGGCAATTTTCCACATTATCAGGTAGATACCAGCTTTGTAGCTGTACTGGAATAGCCTGGCTAAGGGCATAGCTAGTTCTGGAGAACAAGTCTTCATTACTATTCCCGGAATATTGTCAAGGCCCATATCCTTTGCAATATCCAGTGCCTTCAGCCTTTTCTTGATATCACGTGGAGTGAATCGAATTGGCTGAATACTGATATCTGTGATGCTGGGGACCTCCGGAGGTGGTTGAGATGCATCATCCACTCGGCACTTCTGGCTAAAGATTGTAGCAAACGCTTCATGTCTTTTCCACGGATGTGCAGGGCTTCCCCATCATTGAGGACGGGGATATTTGTGGACCCTCCTCCTCTGGTGAGTTGTTTAATTGTCCACTATCATTAAGACTGGATGGGGCAGGACTGCGGAGCTTAGATCTTATCCATTGATTGTGGGATCATTTACCTTTGTCTATCACCTGCTGCTTGTGCTGTTTGGCACACAAGTAGTCCTGTGTTGTAGCTTGACTAGGTTGACACCTCATTTATAGCTGAAGACAGAGGGGGTTGTCACGGGGTAACCATTGTTGCTTGGAGGCTCCTCGCTGGGCCGTAGAGTACCCAATTAGGTGTGGCCCCCCTGAGATTGCAGGGACCCTGGCAGGATTCACCAGACAGCCTCACCACATGGGAGAGGGCATTCCCACTGCTGGTAAAATGCCAGCGGCTGCAGGAAGAGGCCCTTAATTGATCACTTAAGTTGTCCAATTGGCCATTGGGTGGGAGGGCTGCCCTTCACCTTCCCTGTCGCTGGCTGAGTGCAATGGCGGCAGGTAGGTGATGGGCACCGTCCACCATCCCTCGCCATTTTACCCCCACTGCCACTGAATCCCAGCTAGCCCGCTCGAGGGCTGGTAAACTCCAGGCTGCCATGCGCTTATCAAAAATTCAACTTCAGAGCCAACGATTCTCAATACAATAAAATTAAAATGAAGGAATGAAAACTTTAGCACAGCTTTTTTTTGTCTCTGCAAATTGCTATCCTGCACCCTTAAAGTTTAAAGTTTATTTATGAGTGTCACAAGTAGGCTTACATTAACACTGCAATGAAGTTGCTGTGAAAATCCCTGTGTTAATTACTGTGTTAAAATCAAGACTTAATACTCTATCTCAAACAAACTTCTGTACCATTATCATCCATTGAAGTCACATGTATTCACCCTTCAATCCGAATGAGGTTTGGGTTCAATGTCTGTTCAGGCAAGTTAAGTGCTGTCAGGCTCCAGTCCACTGTTAGTACATTGACATTATTGGTGTATAAACTGGAGATGGTTTCGATATTGTTTTCTATAGGAGATTAAGTGAAACATTCAGAAGGAACTATTTGTGGAAGTACAAATCCGAAGCTGTGTCTGCATCGTTATTCACTGCCAGGCTGGAAAGAGCTCACTGTCTGTCAGGAGCTCAGCAGTAATTTCTGTAGCCTGAGCTGGAGCAACACCAGGAAAGATATACACAAGACAAATATAATTTGGGTGATTTTCAATGGTTTCAATTAAACTCACAGTACCAGATTAAAGTCCAACAGGTTTATTTGGTATCACGAGCTTTTGGAGCGCTGCTCCTTCAAGGATGCCATAAGTCTTCTTAACCATCTTATCTACCTGTCCTGCTACCTTCAAGGATCTTTGGACATGCACCTCCAGGGTCCCTTTGGTCCTCTGTACTCCCAAGTCCAACATGTTTATTTGGTATGACAAGCAGCGCTCCAAAAGCTCGTGATACCAAATAAACCTGTTGGATTTTAACCTGGTGTTGCGAGACATCTTATTGTGCCTGTCTCAGTCCAACACCGGCACCTCCACATCATTTAAACTCAACCTCTCCCAAATTTCTTCAAGAGCTGGAATGCTAAATGCACAAAATGAAGACTGATGGATTCCACAAAGCTCTCAGTACACAGGAGCTAGATTTCCATCTTTGAGGACTAATTCTTTTTAACCCTTAGTTTGCTGAGATGACGTGAGCGCTCTGCCCAAAGGCAGGCCGTCTGCTGATGCTTCATTCTCATTTTCTAGGCTGACTTCTTTTCAGCAGTGATCCCCTCTGACTCCAGCAAGGAGACAGCTACCAGCCTCCCATCCATTGACTCTGTCTACAATTCCCGCTGCCTCAGAAAAGCAGCCTGCATAATCAAGGACCCAATGCACCCCAGACATACTCTCTTCCACCTTCTTCCGTCGGGAAAAAGATACAAAAGTCTGAGGTCACGTACCAACCAACACAAAAACAGCTTCTCCCCTGCTGCCATCAGACTTTTGAATGGACTTACCTTACATTAAGTTGATCTTTCTCTACACCCCAGCTATGACTGTAACACTACATTCTGCACTCTCTCCTTTCCTTCTCTATGAACGGTATGCTTTGTCTGTATAGTGCACAAGAAACAATACATTTCACTGTATGCTAATACATGTGAAAATAATAAATCAAATCAAATCAAATCAAAGTCTACTGAAGCCATATCAGAAATCAAACTTAATGCTGCTGGCCTCATTCTGAACCACATGCTCACCATCTAAACTAACCAGACCCCCTTATTTTAATATAGTGACGCATGGAAGTACAGAGGATCAAAGGGACCTGGTGTCCAAAGATCCCTGAAGGCAACAGGACAGGTAGATAAAGTGGTTAAGAAGACTAATGGCATACTTGCCTTGATTAGCTGAGGCATAGATTATAAGAGCAGGGAGGTTATGATGGAGCTGTATAAAACGCTCGTTAGGCCACAGCTAGAGTACTGTGTATAGTTCTGGTTGCCACACTATAGGGAGGATGTGATGCACTAAAAAGGGTGCAGAGGAGATTCACCAGGATGTTGCCTGGGTTGGAGCGTTTCAGCTACGAGGAGAGGCTGGTTAGGCTGGGGTTGTTTTCATTAGAGCAGAGAAGGCTGAGGGGGTACCTGATCGAGGTGTACAAAATTATGAGGGACATAGATAGGGTAGATAGGGTGCTGTTTTTCCCCTTAGTAGAGGGGTCAATAACCAGGAAGCATAGATTAAAGGTAAGGTGCAGGAGATTTAGGGTGGAATCTTACCAAAAAATAGCAAAATGTCAGGATCTGACAGAAAACCAGGTTTTCTCTCCAGATCTTTTGGCACATTGTCAAAAAGAAGCAGGTGGCGTATTTCACACCGTCATTTTATGAGGCAGGGCCTAAACATGCCGGCAAAGCCTGGCTCAACAGTGGCCTTTTTAATGGGTGCCCCAATCAGTGCCAAAAGTAACCTTCCTCTGACCGCACCACAGAGGTTACAGGAGCTCCCCCAACCGCCAAATAGTCGTCGCCGGCATTTCCCTCTCTCCCCCCAACGCCAATCATTATCTTCATCTCCTCCCCGTTCAGTGCTCACTCCCTTCCCCCCCCCTCCACTATACATAGACGCCACCCCCACCCCCAAATGGCTCCCACTAGAAACCGCCCCAACACTGCCCTCTGGCACAGGTTGGCTCTGCCATATTGGCACTGTGCCAGGGGGCAGTGCCAGGGAGCAGTGCCCACCTTCTCCCCTGGGGGGGAGGGCTGTACTTACCTTTGTGCCCCGGGGGGGATCGTCACGACAGGTTCAAGTCTGGGTGATGTCACATCGGCGAGTTTTGTAAATAAAACGAGGGGGACAATATGGCGGCGGCGGGTCTGATATTTATATTTAAATTTATTAAAATCCATTTAAATTATATTCTCGTCCTTTGTGGGCGTGAACCTCGTGACATCACCGGCGAGGGACAGGGCAAATCGCGGAATGTGATCGCTCCAAAGAGAATCGCGTTTCCCAATTCTCTCCGGATTTTCAGCCCATGTCGTCATTCTCCCTGATGGCAAACGTGAGGTGAAAGTTGCCCCCTTAGAGGGGATTTGAGGAAATCCCTTTTCACCCAGAAGGTGATGGGAATCTGGCAGTCACTGCCTGAAAGAGTGGTAGAGCCCTCACAACATTGAAGAAGCATTTAGGTGAACACTTGAAACGCTGTAGCATACAAGGCTACGGACCAAGTGCTGGAACATGCGATGAGAATAGATAGGTGCTTGATGGCCAGCATGGACACAATGAGCCGAAGGGCCTCTTTCTTTGCTATAAACTTCTATGACTATGGCCCTATGACTATGGAGGAGAAAAGAGAAGGCAGTTTCTTAAGATTTTAGTGTTCAGACACTATAGACAGGTTTAGAAGACAGAGAATAACTGAATTTAGCAGAAAGGCTGGATTGATGCAAATTCCAGTGTGCCAATAACAGCCAGCTGCAAATTAAGACATTCAATCATAAATTAGTTGGAATTATTCAAATCTATTCCTTCAACAAGTGGGAATGAGGTGTCGTATGTATGCTAATGTATTCTAATTAATGCTAATGGTAGAGACATCGTAAGCCTGCATCAGTATAGGCTACAAATGGAAAAGATTCCGAGTTTAATTCGGTTGCTGGAACTCCACGTGTGCTGTTTATATTTAGATTTCTGACATGTTGTCCACAGCCAATCTGCAATGTGGTGGCTCATAAATGTTCCACTAGTTCTTCCCTCATCTTTCCCCAGTAGCCCTGCAAATTTTCTTCTGATAATGATCCAATTCAGCTTTGAGTAGTTGGACTGCGTCGCATCATCTGTCCCTCATGGAAACACTTATATGGAGAAATACCTTTGAATGCAAGTCCATCAGGCATTGGTCTAAACATCCTAGAGGCCCTACGGGAAAAGGAGATCCTGTCGAATGGTTCCCTGAGCAGATTGTCAGAGCCATTTGGCAGAATGCCTCATCGCCAGAATTTTCAGACAAGCACCAAGACCGAGCTTAGCTGGTGGTGAGAAAGGCCCTTCCCGTCAGATCCTTTCCACACGCCCAGAATCTCACCCATATGTTGTCCTCGAGGTAACTGTGGTGAGGTAGAGCCTGTTGTCCACCTTCTTGTGGAATCTGCCTTAGCAAAGTAGATCTGGAGGGAGATGTAGTGGTGTTTGTCGTGGTTCATTCCGAGCAGCTCCGTGGACGCAGGATTCTGTGCTCTACGGGCTGGTCCCAGGGACGCACACCAAGACAAACATCAGCTGCTGCTGGAGGATCATCAACTCAGTGAAAGACGCTCTTTGGTCTGCCCAAAACTTGTTGGTCTTCCAGTGCAAAGAATTGTCCTCGACCCAGTGTTGCAGACTGGCACATTCCGAAGCCCAGGACTTTGTGCTGAGGGACACACCCAAGCATGGGGCAGCCCCCCGCAGAGACACAACAGAGCAAGGTCGCAGTGTAAGAGCTTTCAGCCACAATACACCGAGGGGCTGGACATTGTATAGAACCCCCTTGGGCTGTGTGACTCACATTGAGAGTATATGGTGAACATTACATGTATCACAATTGTATTGAAGCGCCTCAGAGTGCAACCTGATCTATGTAGAAAATGGAATATCAGTGCACATTCTGTGCTGGCGATTTTGAAATGTTTGTAATGTGTTCTTTCAGATATTTTATGAATAAAGTAAATTTTTGCAACAAAAAACAAATCCATTTCCCTTTTAAAAGCCGTTGTTGAATCTGCCTCCACCACACCCCCAGGCAATGTATTCCAGATGCTAACCACTCGCTGCAATAAAAAAGATCTTTCCTCATACCGCTTCTTTTGCCAAAACATTGGGCTCGATTTTACCATCAAGTTGTGCCCATTTTCGGGCGCAAAGACTTGGTAAAGTCGGGCGTGAGGCGAGTAGCGCAATCCGCGCCCGCCTCCACGCCGGTTCCCCCTTTAACAAGGTCTGAAAATAGCCACGATCATTTAAATGGACTTACTGGGCTGCACGCCCAACTTTACCAGCACTTCCCCCTGTTACCACCATGTTCTCCCATCCAGAATCGGCGCAGAACAGACATGCTCCACAAAAGTCCAACTCGAGCGCTCCAGTTAGTGAAGAGGTAAGTGTCGAGCGTACGACGGCTCTCTGCGTGAGATCAGTGGCAGCTGAGGGGGGGGGGGAGGGGGGGTGGTGGGGGAGGGGGGGGTCCAACGGCTCTCTGCTTGAGATCGGTGGGGAAGAAGGGGGCTCCACTACCACTCTGCCTGATATCAGTGAGGGGGAAGGGGAGAGGGCCCCGTGATCGGTCTGGGTGGCGGGGGGTGGGGGGATAATGAGGTCAGGAAATGTTGTGGGGGTGGGGCAATGTCTGTGGGGGCCAGGGGGAGGCATTATCCGGCCCAGGAGCGATGTGGCAGGGGAACCGAATTCTATCATTCTTTTCTGCGCACGCGCAGTTGGAGGCACTGATCGGAGCTGCAGGAGTTCGGGCATGTTAAGCCCCGCCCACATGGTTGTGCAGCGCGATTCGGAATCACGGATATTTCTGCAGGCAGAGTGCGTATGGGGGCGCCTGAGAATGGGTCCAGAAGACGGATCTGAAACACTCCCAGTTTCAAATCTGCCCCGCACTTAAATCAAAACGAGAAAATAGAGCCCATTGGGTCAGAATCATCTGGTTCTAGATCCTTCCCCCAATGGGAACAATTTCTCCCCATCTACTATGTCCAGATCCCTCGGGATTTGGAATACCGCTGTCAAATCTCCTCTAAGCCTTCTCTTCTTCAAGGAGAACGGCACCAATTCTCCAATGCAGCCAAGTTTGTCACCTCCAGAAGAATCTTGTGAATCTTTTCTGCAGCCCCTCTAATCTTTCCTAAAGTGTGGACCCCATCCTAGTGCAATATTCAGTTTAATGTAACGTCCTTGGTTTTACTCTCAATGCTGCTATTTATAAAGCCCAGGACCCCTGTATGTTTTGTGAGCTGCTGCCTCAACCTGCCCTGCCATCTTCAATAGTTTGTGCACAAATATCCCAGGCCCCTTTCATAGAAATCATAGAAACCCTACAGCACAGAAAGAGGCCATTCGGCCCATCGAGTCTGCACCGACCACAATCCCACCCAGGCCCTACCCCCATACCCCTACATATTTTACCCACTAATCCCTCTAACCTACACATCTCAGGACATTAAGGGCAATTTTAACATGGCCAATCAACCTAACCCGCACATCTTTGGACTGTGGGAGGAAACCTGAGCACCCGGAGGAAACCCACGCAGACACGAGGAGAATGTGCAAACTCCACACAGACAGTGACCCAAGCCGGGAATCGAACCCAGGTCCCTGGAGCTGTGAAGCAGCAGTGCTAACCACTGTGCTACCGTGCCGCCCGTTCCTGTTCCTGTACCTCTTTTTGAATTGTACCCTTTATTTTATAATACCTCTCCCCGACTGGAAACCGCATATTAGGACACCCAAAGGTAAAGTAAAGTTTATTCATTAGTCACAAGCAGGCTTACATTAACACTGCAATGAAGTTACTGTGAAAATCCCCTCGTCGCCACATTCCTGCACCTGTTCGGGTACGCTGAGTGAGAATTTAGCATGGCCGATGCACCTAACCAGCTCGTCTTTCAACTGTGGGAGGAAACCGGAGCACCCAGAGGAAACACACGCAGACACGGGGAGAACGTGCAAACTCCACACAGACAGTGACCCAAGCCGGGAATTGAACCCGGGTCCCTGGTGCTGTGAGGCAGCAGTGCTAACCACTGTGCTACAGGTTTGGGGATGCTGGCAGCATTGTCACATACAAGTACAACTGGGATTGACACTGAGATGATTGTCAGGGGGGGAAGCATAAACTTGGGAACGGAAGATGGTTAAGGTGAGGCTCAATCAAGAAACCTCCCTGATTCTCAGCACCAATATCAGCCGCTGTAAATGAGTTCTCACTCCAGAACTGCTAGAATGGTTTTCTGCACGACATCTTGTTACTGGAACTAGCTGACTGAATTGACATGAACTCACTCGTGTTCTCACCTTTGAAGGCTGAACATTCCAGTAGACTGCTCGACAGGTTCTAAACTATGGATCAAATTCACGGACAATAGCAGAAAATCAATCCAGTTTTTTTGATTAAAGAATCTTTACCTCTGTGGGTATAACAATAGGAAAAGGCTAGATCTACACTAACTCGCTCAGTAATACTAAACCTGGATCAGCATCCGCGACATGACTTATACATAAAGCTCCATCATCCAATATCCTTCAGATGAATTGAAGTGGACGTGGCAAATATTTGACACCTTCCAACTGGCCCACTAAGGTGTTCTCTTCTGAGGTTGAGGCAAACATACAGGGGGTTTTGTGTTACATACCTGACCTGATTGGGCGGCACAATGGCACAGTGGTTAGCACTGCTGCCTCACAGCGCCAGGGACCCGGGTTCGATTCCCGGTTTGGGTCACTGCCTGTGCGGAGTCTGCACGTTCTCTCCGTGTCTGCGTGGGTTTCCTCCGGGTGCTCCGGTTTCCTCCCACAGTCTGAAAGACATGCTGGTGAAGGCAAAATAATGCGGCTGCTGCAATCTGAAACAAACACAAAAAATGCTGGAAAAGGACTTGGAATTTGCTAAGGTGGTTGCCCTGGGTTGTGGCAGAAAGAGTGGACACACAGCGCTTGGGCAATGAATGAGATTGTCACCCCCTTGCATAGCAGAGGCAGGAGGGCAGAGGGCAAGTCTGCCAAGGGCATTTGGTCAGCTCCCTCTCCAAAAGAAAGGCTGCAGTTTGCAATGGGGACACGACAGTCAGATTTTGGGCCCAGTGACCCTAAGGGACAACATCCACCAGAGGAAGGATAAAGCCATATGCATTAGGAGAGCATGAGAGAAATTAGAGGGGCAGGAAGGCGATGGAGGCCATATCCATAACATAGGATTCATGACCAAAGAGAGAGCTACCTGGAGGTGACCAGGATCCAGGCTGGGATTTAACAGAAATTCCCACCCAAGTTCAATGGGTGGGATTTACCACACAACCCGCCGTGTGTTTTGTGACAGCGCAAAGCACCCCCTCCCCCCCATTGACCAGTGAGGGGATCTTCTGGTCCTGCCATTGTCAATGAGTTTCCCTGTGAATGCACCCCTTGCCGCCATAAAAACCATGTCAGGGTGCACTGTCAGTGGGAACAGGCGATCCTGCAGGTGTGAATGGCCAGAAAGTTCTGGCCGATGAATCTTTGGCTGGTTCATCAAATTTTTCATCCTGCCCGCGACAACTCCTGCCGATGTCAAGACAGAAAAATCCTAGCTCCAGTGTCACAGGAAACAGACTCTCTGGATGATCACAGAAATCTGAGCCCTCATCGCCAAAAACCTCACACTTCATGACACAGGTCACCTTAGAATCCAGTCATAGAATCCTACAGTGCAGAAGGAGGCCATTTGGCCCATCAAGTCTGCACCGACAACAATCCCACCCCAGACCCTACCCCATAACCCCACATATTTACCCCGCTACTCCCTCTAAGTTACACAAGCTAGGACACTAAGGGTCAATTTAGCATGGCCAATGCACCTAACCCGCATATCTTTGGACTGTGGGAGAAAACTGGAACACCCGGAGGAAACCCACACAGACACAGGAAGAACGTGCAAACTCCACACAGACTGACCCAAGCCAGGAATTGAACCCAGATCCCTGGCGTGTGAGGCAGCAGTACTAACCACATGCCATCTTGCACCACACCACAGTCACGGTGGCCTTGAACCTCTTTGCTTCTCCCAAGGTTCAACTGCAGACTTTGGTGGTATGTCACAAATGGCAGTGCACTATTGCATCCCGGGGGCCACTCATGCCCTCTTTGCCAGAAATGGACAGGACGTTCATCTCTGATTGATATGATTTATTATTTTCACATGTATTAGTATATAATTAGTATACAATACAATAATGTATTGTTTCCTGCACGCTATACAGACAAAGCATACCGTACATCGGGAAGGAAGAGAGACAGTGCAGAATGTAGTGTTACAGTCATAGCGAGGGTATAGAGAAAGATCAACTTAATGCAAGATAGGTCTATTTAAAAGTCTGATGGCAGCAGGGAAGAAGCTGTTCTTGAGTCAGTTGGTACATGACCTCAGACTTTTGTATCTTTTTCTCGACAGCAGAACGTGGAAGAAAGTAAGTCTGGGGTGTGGGGGTCCTTGATTATGCTGGCTGCTTTTCCGAGGCAGCAGGGCGAGTAGACTGAGTCAATGGATGGGAGGCTGGTTTGCGTGATGGACTGGGCTTCATTCACGACCCCTTGTAGTTTCTTGTGGTCTTGGACAAGGCAGGAGCCATACCAAGCTGTGATACAACCAGAAAGAATGCTTTCTATGGTGCATCTGTAGATGTTGGTGAGAGTCATAGCTGACATGCCAAATTTCCTTAGTCTCCTGAGAAAGTAGAGGCATTGGTGGGCTTTCTTAACGATAGTGTCGACATGGGGGGACCAGGACAGGTTGTTGGTGATCTGGACACCTAAAAACTTGAAGCTTAGAATCTTAGAATCCCTACAGCACAGAAAGAGGCCATTCGGCCCATCGAGTCTGCACCGACCACAATCCCACCCAGGCCCTATTCCCATATCTCTACATATTTACCCACTAATCCCTCTAACCTACGCATCCCAGGACACTAAGGGCAATTTTAGCATGGCCAATCAACCTAACCCGCACATCTTTGGACTGCGGGAGGAAACCGGAGCACCCGGAGGAAACCCACGCAGACACGAGGAGAATGTGCAAACTCCACACAGACAGTGACCCAAGCCGGGAATCGAACCCAGGTCCCTGGAGCTGTGAAGCAGCAGTGCTAACCACTGTGCTACCGTGTCGACCATTTCTATTTCATCCCCATTGACGTAGACAGGGGCATGTTCTCCACTAATGACAGACTTAACCTTGTAGGGACAAAGAACAATGGGCTCCGTCTCCATCGCTGGATTTCTCCCAAGCTCAGGCTATCATTGACTGACAGAAAATGCTGGAAAATCTCACCAGTTCTGACAGGATCTGTGGAGAGAGAATAGAGCCAACCTTTTGAGTCAGGATGACCCTTCGTCAAAGCTCATCCTGACTCGAAATGTTGGCTCTATTTTCTCTCCACAGATGCTATCAGACCTGCTGAGATTTTCCAACACTTCTTGTTTTGGTTTCAGATTCCAGCATCCACAGTATTTTGCTGTTATCATTGACTGATGATGGGTTTGTGACACGGTAACAGATCCAGTCTCTGTTTTCCAACTCTGGGGTGAAAGTTCCTCCCTAAGTCTGCCTCTTTGGTTGAGTAAAAGTATGTTCTATAATCAGTGTGAATGGCTGTTACGCATTTGTTGAGGTTTCTTGATGGAAGCATGAATCCAAAGGAATAGGGGCTTCTGTTTATACTCGAGTTTATTTTGAATATCATACTGGATTAGTAATTGGAAGTGATCACTGGTTTCATTCAGCTAGAAATGGCTCTGGCCCACAGACCAGGCTGATGCCTCAAGTTCTTAAAGGGGGAAATGAAACTGGTGATTGCTAGCAGGAGACAATGGGTGCAGCATAAAGAATTTCACTGGGACAGTTTTATTTGTCAATGCATTTTTTTGCTGCTGATCTGTGTAATCTAATTGATCTCAAATTGACGAATTGGTTAATTAAACAAGGTGTAGACCATGTTCCTTCAGAGGGCTAGCAAAGATCCAATGGGCAGAATGGCTTCCTTCTGTACTGTAAGCCATTCCAGCTTCAGTCAGGAGGATAAATTGGAGTGCCTGGGACTGTTCTCCTTGGAGAGAAGAAGGTATAAGAGATTTGATTGAGATATTCAAAACCATGAGGGGGCTGGACAGAATAGAAATGGAGAAACTTCGTAAAAGGATCAAGAACAAGAGGGCTTAGATTTAAAGTGATTTGCAAAAGGGGCAAATGCGATGTGAGAAAAAATATTTCACACAACGAGTTTTTTGGGTCTGAAATGCGCTTCCTGGAAGTGTGGTGGAAGCAGGTTCAATCGAGTCATTTGCTGATCATTTGAATTGAAACAATGTGCAGGTGTACGGGGAAATGGCAGGGGAATGGCACAAAGTCATGATGCTCATTTGGAGAGCTGGGGTAGACACAATGGGCTGAATGGCCTCCTTCTGTGCCATAACAATCCTGTGATTCTGCGATGATTCTATAAGGAAACCATGCTGATGTTGGGGAGGAACCAGTACAAGTTGAGGGAGGATGCATAAGAGGGTAGCTTTTAATTAAGCAATTGCTTGGTTGTCATCACATGTCATGACCCAGAACCTAATCATAAAAGTACTGCCCATCCATGAACTTATGCCTCACTGTGAATCTTGTACTTTGGAAAGGTCTTCTAGTTTGGCATGGAGTTAGCACATCATAAGACACAAAGTCTCATAATAACCCAATGCTCACCCACAATCCTTATTACAACCTCAGGACTCAGGGTGGCATGGTGACACAGTCGATAGCACTGTTGCCTCACAACACCAGGGACCCAGGTTTGATTCCAGTCCTGGGTCAGCTGTCTGTGTGGAGTTTGCATGGATTTGCTCTGGTTTCCTCCCTCAGACCAAAAATATGCAGGTGAGGCGGATTGACCATTCTAAGTTGCCCCCTAATATCCCAAGACCTTTTTTCCATCAAACAAGTTGTGTAGGTTAGATGGAATAGCCATGGTAACTGTGTGGGGTTACTGATGCGCGATTAATTCACTCGAGATGCTCAATCGTACTCGGGAAATAAAGGCTTTTATTCGCAACAAGAATAGAGCATACTGCTTAACAATACAATCCTAGACTAAAGGGTCACCAGGAAGTGCAGTGACCTTTATACCCCTACAGGAAGGCGGAGCCAACCGGAGTGTACCACAGAACAATACCAACAGGTAGAACACCCCAACCCTAACCCCAACAGCAAGCAGAGTAACATATGTACAAGTACCCATAGTGATAACCATCTATGGTTCAGTACCCATAGTGGTAACCATCTATGGTTCACCACAGTTACAAGGATAGAGTGGGGGGGGAAAGGGCATGGGTAAGATTCTCTGTCAGAGAGAGTTGGTGCACTGTAGGGATTCTAAGAACCCTGTGCCTTGAGGTGACACTGTACTGCATCGTGAACCTGTGGCAATGACTCTGAACTTCCCATCGTAATTCTGATACCACGACCCATTATGCATTAGGCAGGGTGCTATACTGGGCATAGTTTAAGCACTGGCATATTCTTTAATGACTCCACATTTTAAGAAATTGAAGTAAGTGGGAGAAAATAATAATTTTTTTTTTAAAAACAAGATCCCATTCAGGAGCTTTGTCCACGGCTGTGCAGATTGAGAATTCAGTGCTGAGGTTGGTGACCCAGCCATTAAATTCTGCATAGCTCCCCAAGAAACTGCCGTAAGCCAAATCCCAATGTGTCGCAATTTATCACTTGGACTTCAAGGCACCTTAGAAATGTTCCTTTATAATGCACTGATGTGTTTTGTGCAAAGATTTTCCTCCGTACATCTGCAGAGTGGCTGCACTTCAAAGTGATTCGCTTTATATGCAGGGCTTCAGGACATTTCTGAGAGATGTGATAAGGGGCTGAATAAACTGCCCGCTGATTCTCTCCTATATGTTGTATAAAGCTCGTGTTTAGCATCAGCCGAGGATTTGCCAGCAAATTCCTGAACCTGAAAGCATCAGGTCTCCTCCGTAAGGCTGTACAGAAGGAATTATAATGAAGATTTTAATTGAACAAGGAGAGTGCGTATCAACTTTTCATGTGGAATATCTAAAGTTGGGGGAGTGCTAGTTGCCCAGAGCAGTCATCTTCTGCAGTAGGCGTCACCCACTTTAAAATGGAATGTAAAATCTGAAGCTTTATTTTGCATCTCATTTGCCGATCCTCTCTGTTTTTTCTGTGAATTTTCATACGAGTGGATTTTTCCAGAAAGTTTGACCATTTCAAGTACACCACTGACAGGGTAATAATGTTACTTAGAGCACCACACACTCAAGAAAGCTCTGAGCTGTGGGAGTTGCTGTTTGCTGAACAAAACAAGCTTATTACAGTATTAAAGCTGCAAGAAACTTTCTGTTGACTTGGGCAGGCTCATTAAAATTGCACTATACATAGCCAACCTGAAACGTAATTACCCTGCAATCTTCAGAGCCTCTTCCTGTTTAATTTTCATATTCCAGACTGCTAAGAATAAGAATTACGCCGTTTCACCTAAGTAGCCAGAACACTCATCTTACCTTATCTTTCACAACTGAGAATTGGTGACACTCACAGTGAAAATGTATTAAAAAATAACCAGAAGAAATAAGGAGTCATTTTATCAATTTTGTCCATTAAAACAACCAAAGGGAAAATCCTTGTCAAAGCCATTGATGTAGGCCTCAGAACTCTATGATGTGCTCTTAAAGGGTAAGATTTTGTAATGGAAGCATAACTTTATGCAAAGTGCATTATATTGACTAATGGCACTATTCTGTAATGGCACTCGCCTGCCTTCCTATTCAGGTTCGTATAATGTAATTAGGATTAGGTTGACTGGCCATGCTAAATTGACCCTAGTGTCAGGGGGGTTTAGCAGGGTAAATATGTGGGGTTACGGGCATAGGGCCTGGGTGGGGTTATGGCCGGTGTAGACTCGATGGGCCAAATGGCCTCCTTCTGCACTGTAGGGATTCTAGGATTCTATGATAATGGTCCACCATTGACATTTTCTTGGTCTTGCTGAAGTATCTGGCATTTGGAGATGATATCCTATTTTAAATCTTGCCAGTGGGCACCTAGCCTACTGTGGGTGCATTTAAAGTGTTTGTTGGAATGGAGGAGGTAGTGGAGTAGGGTGAGGTGCGGTACATAGAACCACTAGGAGATGCCAGTGGCTCAATGATACATATTTTCTGATTCCATTGGCTGCAGATACAAAAGGATGGAATACTAACAGTTTGGGGCATGAGGGTGGGGGACGGGGGAGTGGGAAAGCAGGGTATCCAAAGGAGAACAGAAAAATGCTGGAAAATCTCAGCAGATCTGAGAGCATCTGTGGAGAGAGAATAGAGCCAACGTTTTGAGTCTAGATGACTCTTCGTCAGAACTGCTACTCTCTCTACAGATGTTGTCAGACCTGCTGGGATTTTCCAGCATTTCTCTGTTCTTGTTTCAGATTAAGGAGTCTAACAACACCAGGTTAAAGTCCAACAGGTTTATTTGGTAGCAAACGCCTCTAGCTTGCAGAGCGCTGCTCAGCGCTCCGAAAGCTAGTGGCGTTTGCTACCAAATAAACCTGTTGGACTTTAACCTGGTGTTGTTAGACTCCTTACTGTGTTTACCCCAGTCCAACGCCGACATCTCCACATCTTGTTTCAGATTCCAGCATCCGCAGTATTTTGCGTTTGTCCAAAGGAGAACCCAGACACAGAACCTAAAGAAATTCCCAGCCTAGGTAATG
The DNA here is from genome assembly GCF_964213995.1 of Mustelus asterias. Taxonomy (NCBI): domain Eukaryota; kingdom Metazoa; phylum Chordata; class Chondrichthyes; order Carcharhiniformes; family Triakidae; genus Mustelus; species Mustelus asterias. The sequence continues at coordinate 82,981,917 of NC_135811.1, forward strand.
CCTTCATCCAGCCTGCCTTCTTTCGGGATCAGATGGAGATTCGGCCTGAAAATCTGAGCAGAGGGTTGGACACAGCAAATATAGGTCCTGGCCCAAATGTCCAACAATCCTTGTAAATCTGTAGTAGGAGTACAGAACCAGCAGTACAGCCTTGTGGTCTCTCTAACACTGAAGTGCTGACTTTCCAAGTAGCAGCTTCAAGGACAAGAGTCTTGACCACAGCTTTGACTTCGAAGTATGGACATAAAATACAAGCTGAACTTTTCTCTACATGCATTCACATAGGTATTGTGTATTTTCAATTTTAACTTCAATTTCTACCATTTGCAATGTTTCCCCTTTATCAATGAAAACCAAAGTTCATAAGATGCAAAATGTCTGGACCATTACTTTATGGATTAAAATTGTGCTACACAGTATTTGGCACCAGCATAGTGGTCAATTGATGAGGACGAAGGATTTTCAGATGAATAAATGCGTGAATGCATTCATTACTAATGTGGCACAATGCAATTTTAACACATGAATAGTGGAAAATTGACTGTGGTTGAAGACATTGCTTTGCAAATTCTTACATGTTGTATATTGTGGCAAATGCTAAAGGAGTAATTGGTTATATTGTGAATTTTAAAATTCATTTATGGAATGTGGGCGTCACTGACCAGGCCAGCATTTATTGCCCAATTAAGTTTTTTTAAATTTAAGTTTATTTATTCATGCCGCAAGTAGGCTTACTTACATTGCAATGAAGTTACTGTGAAAATCCCCAAGTCGCCACACTCCGGCGCCTGTTCAGGTACACTGAGTGAGAATTTAGCATGGCCAATGAACTGTAGGAGGAAACCAGAGCACCGGAGGAAACCCATGCAGATACGGGGACAATGTGCAGGCTCCACACAGACAGTGACCCAAGCCAGGAATCGAACCCCAGTCCCTGGCACTGTGCCACCGTGCCGCCCTAATTGTCCTTGAGAAGATGCTGGTGAGCTGCCTTCTTGAACTGCTGCAGGCCCTGAGGTGTAGGCACACCCACAGTGCTGTTAGGGAGGGAGTTCCAGGATTTTGACCCAGCGACAATGAAGGAATGGCGATATATTTCCAAATCAGGATTGTGAATGATTTGGAGTGGAACATTGGCAGGTTTCCTAAAGGATATCTTTAATGACATTTGACAATGATTTCATGCTCATTATTCGAGTTTAATAACTCCAGATGCTTTATTGAATTTAAATTCCACCATCTGCCATGGTGGGATTCGAACCCAGGTCCCCAGAACATTACCCTGGGTCTCTGGTTTGCTAGCCCCATGACAATGCCATTGTGCCACCGCTTCCCCATTTCTATTCTCCACCACTGGTAAGTGAAAAGTCCTATCGTCAAGTGAGTGAGATAGTCAGTGATGCCACAGAGCCCCAGACAGGTCCCAAGTTTGGATTAGCAGGGCAGAGAAACAGGGTATTAAGGAAGATGGAAGAGGATAAGAGTTTGACAGTGGCATCTTTTCTTCTCTAGTTTATTAAATTATTTTATTTCCAATTAGCAAGTGCTTACTTCAAATATACGGCCTTGACTGACTTATCGGCAGTCACCAATTTTCAATAGAGTTATTCATTTCCAGGGGTAAATTAAATGTCAGTGAGGTGAGATTCTTTGGACATGTAATGAATAAATCCATCCATCAACCAATGTACTCGTTTGTATGGAGCATTGACCTTGTATTGGAGTGGGGAATGTGAAACTGAATGAAGTGTTTGGCTGCTGTTGATGGATTAGGGAAGAAAACTAATTCAAACATGAATCCATCCCTCATTTTGAATCTGAATTGCTCACTCACTCTCCCAATGCTGCCCCAGTATTCTTTTCCTTAAGGTCTACTTGATCTAATCCCATGCACCTCCTTACTCATATAACCTTCAATATTCATCTTTTCAAAATAATTCATGCACGATTTATGTGAATGAGGAAAAGGATAGGACAAGGATGGGACTTTGAGACTGGTGGGAAGGGAAATCGTTGGTAGTTGCGTACAAACTGTACCCAAAACATGCAGTGGATTCATGTGAAGGCAGTTTTCCAGAACAGGGCAACTGAGTGGAAGATAAAGGGAGGATTAGATGGTCAGCTGTGTCAAATTCAGTAGAAAGGTCAAGATAAGAAGGAGAGATAATTCATCTAGACCATAGTCACAGTTGCTGCCATCTCAGAGAGATTACATTGATGTGTGCGGCCAAACCCAATGCAATTGTGGAACTTTGGAGAGAGATGGTCATGTAATTGGGAACCTACAACATCTGAAAACCTCAGACAGGGAGGAGAAAGCATTGGCACAGTGGTTAGCACTGCTGCCTCACTGCGCCAGGGACCCAGGTTCGATTCCCAGATTGGGTCACTGTGTGGACTTTGCACGTTCTCCCTGTGTCTGCATGGGTTTCCTTCGGGTGTTCCGGTTTCCTCCCACAGTCCAACGATGTGCGGGTTAGGTGGATTGGCCATGCACAATTGCCACTTAGTATCAGGGGGACTAGCAGCAGGTAAATATATGGGGTCATGTGGCCTGGGTGGGATAGTGGTCGGTGTAGACTCAATGGGCCGAATGGCCTCCTTCTACACTGTATGATTCTATGATTCTTTCCAGATGTTTCACAGCTTGGTATGGCTCCTTCTCTGACCAAGACCGCAAGAAGCTACAAAAGGTTGCGAACAAAGCCCAGTCCATCACCCAAACTAGCCTCCCATCCATTGACTCTGTCTACACTTCCCGCTGCCTCGGAAAAGCAGCCAGTATAATCAAGGACCCCACGTACCCCGGACATACTCTCCTCCACCTTCTTCCATCAGGAAAAAGATACAAAATTCTGACGTCATGTACCAACCGATTCAAGGATAGCTTCTTCCCTGCTGCCATCAGACGTTTGAATACCTAATATTAAGCTGATCTTTCTCTGCACCCTAGCTATGACTGCAACACTACATTCTGCACCCTCTCCTTTCCTTCCCTATGAACGGAATGCTTTGTCTGTATAGCGCGCTAGAAACAATACCTTTCATTGTATACCAATACGTGTGACAATAATAAATCAAAGTTTATGGACGCTCTGGTAGTTGGAGGGCATTGTTGGGTTAAAGGGTGGATTCTTTTTGAGGAGGTGTCTCATGATGGTGATCTTGAAAGGGAGAAGGGCAATACCTGAGCAAAGTGAGATATTAACCATGGGAACAAACCTAGAGGCCCAGCAGCTAAATGTAATATCTTGTTTAAAGAGTAGTGTGGAGAGGGTAGCGAATGAGAGAGGAGAGACACTGCAGAATGACCTGGGGTTAGAGACAGAGGGTTTAATTTTCCCAGCTGTGTGGAGGAAGCTTTGAAGGAGCGAGGGGTATGGGTGAGGTGAGAAGGAGAATGCAATTGTTTTGCACTGGGCCAGTTCTGTGACCTGTTCCTGTATTCTGCACTTCCTACGGAGGTGGGCTCCCAACAGAGATGGTTACCTGCCTTGTAGTGGCTGGTAGCCAATAAGAACACTAAATCGGGCAATTAGGCCTGATTGTGAAAATGGATTGCCATTTTTCCACGGAGCACAGGACACCGCACTGAATAAGGAGCCTGGAAACTGAGCGGAGGCAGTTTCACAACGGAAGCTCTGAGCCACAGTGTAAGGCCACTTATTCAATTGTCGGCAACAAATTGTAGAGCTCAGATCTCCCTCGACAGAAGGCATTTCATTGTTGTTGCTGCATGGATTTCTCCGCTAATGTAGCCCTTGCTACAATGGCAGCTGCTCCTCTCCAACTGAACGCGTCTCCATTACTGTGGTGAACCATAGATGGTTACCACTATGGGTACTGAACCATAGATGGTTACCACTATGGGTACTGAACCATAGATGGTTAGCACTATGAGTACTTGTACATATGTTACTGTGTTACTGTTGGGGTTAGGGTTGGGGTGTTCTACCTGTTGGTATTGTTCTGTGGTACACTCCGGTTGGCTCCGCCTACCTGCAGGAGTATAATGGTCACTGCACTGCCTGGTGACCCTTTAGTCTGGGATTGTATTGTTATATAGTATGCTCCATTCTTGTTACTAATAAAAGCCTTTATTTCCCGGGTACGATCAGCCTCCCGAGTGATTTAATCGTGCATCAATTTTATTAGTTACAAATTTGGTTGAAAAAAAAAACCATGGAGCAAATGTTAAAACCCGATCGGCTTACCTTAGATCTACGTGCAGCTGGAGCGTCGAACACTTTCGACCATTGGTTGAAGTGTTTTCAAGACTATATCGATGCCTCAACAGCCATTCAAAATGACGCCGATAGACTGCGGGTCCTCCACGCAAGGGTAAGCGACACTGTATATTCAACAATCCGCGATGCCCAAGACTACAAAGGGGCCATCGAACTACTTAAGAAACTGTACAACAAACCGCCAAACAAGATTCATGCTCGACACCTACTAGCCACTCGACGGCGGCAGCCCACTGAAACGACGGGACAGTTCCTGCGCGAACTTCAGCAGCTAGCCAGAGCCTGCAATTGCAAGCCAGTGTCGGCGACCCAGTATACTAACGATTTGATCCGAGATGCGTTCGTGGCAGGAATCGGCTCATCCGATATTCGCCTGCGGCTGCTAGAGCAAGGTAACTTAGACCTAGCTAAGACGGTGGAATTGGCTGATGCGATGGAAACGGCCTCCAGAAGTCTAGAAACTTACCCCACCGACCACGTGGGAACATCGTGGCAAGTACAGCCACCGACTCAACTCTACCCAGCAGCTCTGAGAAACTGCGCGATCGTGCTTTCAACCTCGGACCTGACGACGGCGGCAGCTCCAGGAGGCCCGCAGTGCTATTTCTGTGGATTGGCAAAACACCCTCGGCAGCGATGTCCGGCCAGAACGGTATTTTGCTCCGCGTGTGGGAAGAAAGGGCACTATGCCAAAGTGTGCAGAGCTAAACCACCCTCGAAGCCAAGCAGTGCGGCGTGTGATTCTCCAGAGTCTGTCTCCTTGTCTCCGGCTTCATCGAGGTCTTCCACCACGTGCGATTCACGAGCGCCGCCATTCCTGACGACGACGACGCAAGACACATGCGACCCGCGGGTGCCGCCACTTTCAACGCCACCGACACGTGCGATCCATGGGCGCAGCCATTTTGGTCGGCACCGACCGCAGACGACCAGCAGGGGTCATCATCATCAACCATCTCAGCTGCCTGCAGTTGCACTCAAGACTCAACAGTGGCGTCAATCATCCTGGACCAGGCCAAGCCTCACAGACTCGACAAGTCCATGATGGACATAGAGGTAAATGGACGCCTAATACATTGTCTGTTTGACAGTGGGAGCACGGAGAGCTTCATTCATCCTCACACCGTGAAACGGTGCGGTCTCCGAGTACAGACTGTCAGACAGACAATTTCTATGGCGTCGAGGTTCCGATCTGTTACCGTTCGTGGGAGCTGCGTGGTAAACCTAATGGTGTGGGGCACAGTTTCTGAAAACTTCAGGCTCCTCGTGTTACCGCACCTTTGCGCTCCGATACTCCTGGGACTGGACTTTATGGTCCGCCTGAGGAGTGTGACCCTGCAGTACGATGGGCCACTCCCTCCACTTTCAGTGGGAGAACAGCAGCCACCAAATTGCCCAGCGCGCTCCACGTGCAGTCTCTCGACACTCAGAATCACCCCACCATCTTTATTCGAGAATCTCGTGCCAGGCTGCAAGCCCATCGCAACTAAGAGCAGGCGTTACAGCGCTGAGGATCGGATCTTTATTCGATCTGAGGTTCAGCGGCACCTCAGGGAAGGGATCATTCAACCTAGCACTAGCCCATGGAGAGCACAAGTTGTGGTGGTTAAAACTGGAGACAAGCCCCGGATGGTCATAGACTATAGTCAGACCATTAATAGGTACACGCAGCTGAACGCGTATCCTCTCCCGCGCATATCTGACATGGTCAACCAGATTGCGCAGTACCGGGTGTTCTCCACCATTGACTTGAAGTTAGCCTACCACCAGCTCCCCATTCACCCAGAGGACCGAAAATATACGGCCTTTGAGGCGGATGGTCGTCTCTACCACTTCTTAAGGGTCCCCTTTGGCGTCACGAATGGGGTCTTGGTCTTCCAGCGTGCAACGGACCGAATGGTGGACCAAAACGGGCTACGGGCTACCTTCCCGTACCTGGACAACGTCACTATCTGCGGCCATGACCAGCAGGACCACGATGCCAATCTCCTAAAGTTTTTACGCACTGCGTCTCGCCTGAATCTGACCTATAACAGGGAGAAGTGTGTATTTAGCAAGCGCTGCCTAGCAATTCTCAGATACGTGGTGGAAAACGGGGTCCTTGGCCCTGATCCAGACCGTATGCGTCCCCTCCTTGAACTTCCCCTACCCACTAGCATCAAAGCACTGAGAAGATGCTTAGGCTTCTTTTCGTATTACGCACAGTGGGTTCCCAATTATGCGGACAAAGCCCGTCCGCTCATCAAGTCTACCTCCTTTCCCCTAGCAACAGAGGCTCGCTTAGCCTTTGCAGGGATAAAAGCCGACATCGCGAAAGCCACGATGCACGCTGCCGATGAGTCCATCCCCTTCCAGGTGGAGAGTGATGCATCAGATTTCGCCCTGGCCGCCACACTTAACCAGGCAGGCAGGCCCGTCGCCTTTTACTCTCGAAACCCTCCAAGGCCCTGAAATTCAGCACTCCGCGGTGGAAAAAGAGGCTCAGGCCATTGTGGAGGCCGTCCGGCATTGGCGCCATTACTTGGCTGGAAAACGATTCACCCTGCTCACGGACCAGCGGTCCATGGCGTTTATGTTCAACAACACGTTACGGGGTAAGATCAAAAATGATAAAATCTTGAGGTGGAGAATCGAACTCTCCACCTACAAATATGATATCATGTACCGTCCGGGGAAGCTCAATGAGCCTTCAGACGCCCTGTCGCATGGAACATATGCCAGTGTGCAGGAGGACCGGCTACAGGCCCTCCACAATGATCTCTGCCATCCGGGGATCACTCGGCTCTTCCATTTTGTAAAGGCCCGGAATCTATCCTACTCAGTAGAGGATGTCAGGTCAATAACCTGAAGCTGCCAGGTATGTGCTGAATGCAAGCCGCACTTCTACCGACCTGACAGGGCACATCTCATTAAAGCCACTCGCCCTTTTGAAAGACTGAGTGTGGATTTCAAGGGCCCCCATCCTTCGACAGATCGGAATGTGTACTTCCTCAACGTGATTGACGAGTACTCCCGATTCCCTTTTGCCATTCCCTGTTCAGACATGACCGCTGCCACGGTTATCAAAGCATTACGGGATCATTTCACCCTGTTTGGTTACCCCAGCTATATCCACAGTGATAGGGGCCCGTCGTTTATGAGTGACGACTTGAGGCAATACCTGCTCTCAAAAGGGATTGCCTCAAGTAGAACTACGAGTTACAACCCCAGGGGTAACGGGCAGGTTGAAAGAGAAAATGCTACAGTCTGGAAGGCTGTCTTACTGGCGTTGAGGTCTAAGGGTCTTCCAGTTTCCCGTTGGCAAGAGGTACTTTCTGATGCGCTCCATTCAATCCGGTCCCTCCTGTGTACGGCAACCAACGCTATCCCACATGAACGGATGTTTACCTTCCCTAGGAAGTCTTCCTCTGGGACCTCACTGCCGTCTTGGTTGATGTACTCAGGACCTATCCTCCTGCGGCGGCATGTTAGGACCCGCAAGTCCGACCCTTTGGTTGAACAGGTCCATCTCCTCCACGCCAACCCTCAATATGCCTATGTGGCATATCCTGACGGGCGAGAGGACACGGTCTCTATTCGAGATCTGGCGCCTGCAGGGGACTTGGAAACCCCCGTCGCTCCCGCACCCCTGGTTAGGGACCCCTTGACCTTTATCTCCCCTCCTGACACGGCACGGGCAGTATCGGGACCACCACTTAATCCTCTTACTCCCGTGTACAGCTTGCCTGAGTCCAGGAGATTGCCGCCACCTCGGGGCGTTCCCGAGTCCAGGAGATTGTCGCCACCTCGTGGTCCACCCGTCCGTGAGGAACTGGAGGAGTCACTGGACACCGCCTTGGAGAGAGGGTCATCATGGCCACCAGAACCGGTGCTACCGCCAGTGTTGAGGAGGTCGCAGAGACGGTGCGGCCCTCCGATACGATTGAACTTGTGAATATATGGACAGTTCATACTGTTTTTTTTGCCCCACTGGCCTTTGTTTTAAAGGAGGGGTGAATGTGGTGAACCATAGATGGTTACCACTATGGGTACTGAACCATAGATGGTTAGCACTATGGGTACTTGTACATATGTTACTGTTGTCACTGTTGGGGTTAGGGTTGGGGTGTTCCACCTGTTGGTATTGTTCTGTGGTACACTCCGGTTGGCTCCGCCTACCTGTAGGAGTATAAAGGTCACTGCACTGCCTGGTGACCCTTTAGTCTGGGATTGTATTGTTATATAGTGTGCTCCATTCTTGTTACTAATAAAAGCCTTTATTTCCCGGGTACGATCTAGCCTCCCGAGTGATTTAATCGCGCATCAATTACGACACTCATTCTTCAGCAACTGTGAAGGAGGCGGTGGCCCCACCCTCTGGAACCCGGCCACCATCCTTCATTGGTCGGGACTCTCACAGAAACATACAAACTAGAAGCAGGAGGAGGCCATTCGGCCCTTTGAGCCTGCCCCACCACACATTTTGGCCATATCATGGCTGATCACCCAACTCAATAGCCTAATCCCTCCCTCCGCATTTTCCTTTGGCCCCAAGAGCTATATCTAATTTCTTCTTGAAATCAGAAGCAGCTTCTTAATGGTCAACCTCCAGGAAGAGCTTGCCCACGTCCCTCCATGGTCACTGTCGGTTTCCCCAACTGGAATTGAGGCCAACCTCGGGACCACGGCCACATCCTGGAAAATTGAGCCCAGTGTTTGAGAGGCTGGGGAAAGGGGGAGAGAGGAGCATGCACGCAGAAGCAGAGGGAGCTACATGAACGGTTTTAATCTTAGAAAAATAAATCCATCAGCTCTTTGGAGACAAGGGTCTCCAACTGAACGCGTCTCCATTATGGCACTGACACTCATAGTGCTGAAAAGAGATTGATAAAGCGATTTGTCGGGACAGTGGGCTGACCTTGCCCTCCAGAATAATGTGGGTGTAATAGAACGATTTAACAGATAAATTGAATTTGATAATGCTTAATTAACATGGTTAAGTCTGATTTCACACTGAAACACTCGACCAGTCATGCAACAGTTGCGTTCAAGTTTGTAGCCCTTGGACATAAGGAAATAGGCAGAGACGGAGAATGTACTGCAGGAATGGCAACGGTGGGACACGATGAGTCCTTTGAAGAGTAATGAAGGCATTCAGGGCAGAGGTAAGGGGGCAGTTGAACAGGATCACAGGGAAAATGATCAGAGCTAGAAGGAAATCTGCAGGTTAATGTTAAGTTTCAGATCAATCATTGGCTCCCTGTTTTCTTAAGATTGTACTTCATTATAGATGCAAATCAACATGCATCCAATGGGCATGTGTTAAATGTTAAACATACCTTACTATTTGTGAGAAGATCAGGGAATTTGTAAACGCCACGTAATGGTATCATTTGACTCAAGTGTTTGAGGCAGTGAGATAGTTTGTGTCAGAGGTTTGAAGATGGAAATTGGCTGGGACTGGAGATAATAAGTCATATGGTGCATACTTTTTAAGGTTTATCTGGGGTTTTGTTTAAGTTTTTTAAATTATTAGTCATGATGTGGAGGTGCCGGCGTTGGACTGGGGTGGGCACAGTAAGAAATCTCACAACACCAGGTTAAAGTCCAACAGGTTTATTTGGAATCATGTGTTTTTGGAGCACTGTTCCTTCATCAGGTGAGCCCCCTGAGGAAGGAGCAGCGGTCCGAAAGCTCGTGATTCCAAATAAACCTGTTGGACTTTAACCTAGTGTTGTGAGATTTCTTACTTATTTATTAGTGTCACAAGTAGGCTTACATTAACACTGCAATGAAGTTACTGTGAAAATTGTACATTGCTTTGGGCCTTTTGTACCATTGGCTATGTTTTCTGTTCTTTGTGTGACACAGGGAAGTTTATCACAATGACACGGGTGTCTAACTTCATGGTGTAATTGAAAGAGGTTTATGTGCAAAATATCTTTCCTCTTGCCATCTCTGATTAGTGTATTTCAATCTTAAGAAATGGGAAAACAGCAGGAGCATACAGATTTATACTCTGCAGGATTTTGCAGCAATGATCACTCAGAGGAATTCCCTTAGGTCTGGATTTTTAAAAATATTTATTCTTTCATGGGTGTCGCTGGCAAGGCCAACATTTATTGCCCATCTGTAAATGCCACTGAAAAGGTGGTGGTGAAACCACTGGAGTCCATGTGGTGTATGTGGATCCAGTGAGAGTGAAGGAATGGTGATCTAATTCCAAGTCAAGATGGCCAGGGACTTAGAGTGGAACTTGCAGGTGGTGGTGTTCTCATGTCCTCATGCTGCTCTTGTCCTTCTGGGTGGTAGAAGTCATGGATGGCGATGGTGCTGCTAAAGGACACTTGCTGAGTTGCTGCAGTACATCTTGTATATGGTACACCCTGCTGCCATTGTACATCGGTTTTGGAGGGAGTAAATGCTGAAGATAATGGATGGGATGTAAATCAAGTGGGCTGATTTGTCCCGGATGTCAAGCTTCTCCAGTGTCATTGAAGTTGCACTCATCCAGGCAAATGGACAGATTTCAGGAGCCAGGAGGTGAGGCACTCACCCCTAAGATTCCTGACGTCTGACCTGCGTTTGTAGCCACATACCTGATCCAGTTCAGTTTCTGGTCAATGATAAACCCTAGGATGTTGATAATGAGGGAATTCAGCGATGGTAATGTCACTGAATGTCAAGGAGAGATGGCTAGTTTCTCTCTTGTTGGAGATGGTTACAGCCTCACAAATGTGTTTGTACAAATGTTACTTGCTACTTATCAGTCTAAACCTGAATGTTGTCCCAGTCTTGCTGCATATGGACATGGACTGCTTCAGTATCTGAGGAGTCATGAATGGTGCTTAACATGTGCAGTCATCAGCAAACATCTGTACTTCTGACCTTATGATGGAAGGAAGGTCACTAATGTCAACCTTAAATAGAATTTGGAGTAATATTGTGTATTGATGTTTTGATGCCTTTGAAATGATAAAATGGAAGACATCAGTCCATCTAGGTTTTATGCAAAGCGTCAGACATAGAAATGCTAAGGCTAGATTTTCGACTTTAATTGGAGACAGGAATTGGAGTGAAGAACATTACAGTATCAGATGGTGAGAGGTTTATTTTTTCAGAAGATTTGAAAATATTCCTAATTCTATTGCATGGCTCACAAGGACTGTACGTAATGGATATTGGATATAGGACTTAGCAGCGGGTGTCGGCCATTCAGCCCTTCAAGCTTGCTCCACCATTCAGTAAGATCCTGGATGTTGTGGTCTCAGCTCCAGTTTCCTGTCTGTCCCCCATAACCTTTGACGCTAACAAAATTATCTATCCAACTCACTATGTTCTTGGGAAAAGAATTCCATTCTAATGTCCTTCGGCAAGAAAAAATGTCTGCAATGACAAATGTCCAGTGGCCAGAGATTCCACATCCCCCACCCCCCCCCCAACTCCCCAGATCCTGGATGGGAGTGGCTCCCCACGTGCCCCATTTGTCAACCCTGAACAGCCCATTTTAGAAATGGATCAGAGTCAAGGTTCTGGTGGGGAACCAATGCAAATTGCATGCCCAGCCACCTTCAATCCAGAGACTGAAGAAATTAGATATCGCTCGTGGGACTAAAGGGATATGGGGGGGAAGGCGGGATCAGGGTGTTGAATTTGATGATCAAAGTGAATGGCGGAGCAGGCTCGAAGGGCTGAATGGCCTACTCCTGCTTCTAGTTCCTATGCTTCTATGTTTCAAACTTGTTTTTAAAACCTAGCCCCTCATACAACTGATCAAATCTGCATCCTGTGGTGAACCATCGTTGGCTCCCACTGGATAGCACTGAGCCAGGGTCTGGCCAGTACTACAAGGATGTACATATGTTACTGTTGGGTTGTGCTACTTGTTGCTGTTGGGGTTAGGGTGGGGTTGTTACACCTTTGTGCTGTAGTGTTGTGGTACATCCCAGTCGGGCTCCACCTCCTGGGAGAGGTATAAAAGTCCCTGCTCTGGCTGGGACCCCTCAGTCTGGGATCGTGTATATAATTATTGGCTGCTTCATTACAGTAAATAAAAGCCTTTCTTTCCCGAGCATCTAGCCTCGTGTTTGATAACGCGCATCACATCCTAACTCCAGTTTTTAACAATTTATGAAACTGAGGTCTTAAATCTGAATCTAAAGTTAGGATTAAGCTCAAACCAGGTGCCAGAAACAGTATACTCACCCCGAGCACAAACTCTGGGGGTGATGCTCTCAAAAAAATTCCAAGTGTCGAATTTGTGTAAAAACTGGAGTAACTCGCGCTGGTTTTTTCAGCGGGATTTTCAGAATGAATCTCCCACACTCTGCGTATTGCAGGGTGCACGAGCGTGAATCGCACTGAAATCAGTAGACGGGGCTTATTTCCACTGGAGAGGCCGGCAGCACAGCACTGTGCTGATCTGTCAGTGCCGAGATTGGTAAATGTGCAGTAACCCCGCACTGCCAGCCTCTTAATCGCTGGCCAGCTCAATCGCTGGCCTGCCATGCGACCCCCACATGGCAGGCCCTCCCACCCTCCAAAGGCCTGATTTCTAGCCCCCCCAAAACATGCCCAGGCCAGCCTCGACCATCCCCCGACCTGCCTCAATGTCCCTCCTCCTCCGCAGCCCGACCTTCCCTCAACAACCCTGACCCCCCCCCCCCCGACGCCCCCCCCCCCCCCCCCCCCCCACCCCCCCCCCCCCCCCCCCCCCACCCTGATGGCCAGCCCCGATTGCTGGCCTTCCTCCCTCTGTCACTCAGCCCAAATGCAGAGTGGCAGTAGGAACCCCTACCCCCACCTGTCACCCCCAGAGACCCTGCCCCCAGTAGGCTCAACTCCCATTAGGCCCCACCCCTTGGCATTGCCCGATGCCTGGTGGGCAATGCCAAGACACCTCCTGGCATTAGTACTTTGCCCCTTGGGCAGTGCCAGGGAAAAGTGTGAAGTTATGCACTTTGGAAGGAGGAATGGAGGCATAGACTATTTTCTAAATGGGAAAATGCTCAGGAAATCAGAAGCACAAAGGGAGTTGGGAGTCCTTGTTCAAGATCCTCTTAAGGTTAACATGCAGGTTCAGTCTGCAATTAAGGAGGCAAATGCAATGTTAGCATTCATGTCAAGAGGGCGAGAATACAAGAGGAGGGATGTACTTCTGAGGCTGTATAATGCTCTGGTCAGACCCCATTTGGAGAATTGTGAGCAGTTTTAGGCCCCATATCTAAGGAAGGAGGTGCTGGCCTTGGAAAGAGTCCAGCGGAGGTTCACAAGAATGATCCCTGGAATGAAGAGCTTGTCGTATGAGGAATGGTTGAAGACTCTGGGTCTGTACTTGTTGGAGTTTAGAAGGATGAGGGGAGGACCTTATTGAAACTTACAGGATACTGCGAGGCCTGGATAGAGCGGACGTGGCGAGGATGTTTCCACTAGTAGGAAAAACTAGAACCAGAGGGCACAACCTCAGGCTAAAGGGACGACCCTTTAAAACTGAGATGAGGAGGAATTTTTAAATAAGAACATAAGAACATAAGAAATAGGAGCAGGAGTAGGCCATCGAGCCCCTCAAGCCTGCCCCGCCATTCAATAAGATCATGGCTGATCTGATAGTGGTTTAGTTCCACTTACCTGCCCGCTCCCCATAACCCTTAATTTCCTTATTGATCAGAAATCTATCTACCTGTGACTTAAACATATTTAACGAGGTAGCCTCCACTGCTTCAATGGGCAGAGAATTCCAGAGATTCACTACCCTCTGAGAGAAGAAGTTCCTACTCAACTCTGTTCTAAACTGACTCCCCCTTATTTTGAGGCTGTGTCCTCTAGTTCTTGTTTCGTTTCTAAGTGGAAAGAATCTCTCTGCCTGTACCCTGTCTAGCCCCTTCATTATTTTATATGTCTCTATAAGATCTCCCCTCAGCCTTCTAAACTCCAACGGGCGGCACGGTAGCACAGTGGTTAGCACTGCTGCTTCACAGCTCCAGGGACCTGAGTTCGATTCCCGACTTGGGTCACTGTCTGTGTGGAGTTTGCACATTCTCCCTGTGTCTGCGTGGGTTTCCTCCGGTGCTCCGGTTTCCTCCCACGGTCCAAAGATGTGCGGGTTAGATTGATTGGCCATGCTAAAATTACCCCTTAGTGTCCTGAGATGCGTAGATTAGAGGGATTAGCGGGTAAAATATGTAGGAATATGGGGGTAGGGCCTGGGTGGGATTGTGGTCGGTGCAGAATCGATGGGCCAAATGGCCTCTTTCTGTACTGTAGGGTTTCTATGATTTCTATGAGTACAGGCTCAATCTCTCCTCATAAGCTAACCCCCTCATCTCCGGTATCAACCTGGTGAACCTTCTCTGTACTCCCTCCAAGGCCAATATATCCTTCCGCAAATATGGGGACCAAAATTGCACACAGTACTCTAGTTGCGGCCTCACCAGTACCTTGTACAATTGCAGCAAGACCTCCCTGCTTTTATACTCCATCCCCTTCGCGATAAAGGTCAACATTCCATTTGCCTTCTTGATCACCTGCTGCACCTGCAAACTGAGTTTTTGTGATTCATGCACAAGGACCCCCAGGTCCCTCTGCACAGTAGCATGTTGTAATTTTTCACCATTTAAATAATAATCCATTTTACTATTATTCCTTTCAAAGTGGATAACCTCACACTTGTCAACGTTATACTCCATCTGCCAGATCCTCGCCCACTCACTTAACCTATCCAAATCTCTCTGCAAACTTTCCGCATCCTCCACGCAATTCGCTTTCCCACTCATCTTTGTGTCATCCGCAAACTTTGTTACCCTACACTTGGTCCCCTCCTCCAGATCGTCTATGTATATGGTAAATAGTTGAGGCCCCAGCACCGATCCCTGCGGCACGCCACTAGTCACCAACTGCCAACCAGAAAAGCACCCATTTATTCCAACTCTCTGCTTCCTGTTAGATAGCCAATCCCCAATCCACGCTAACACTTTACTCCCAACTCCGTGTACCCTAATCTTCTGCAGCAACCTTTTGTGAGGCACCTTATCAAATGCCTTCTGGAAATCTAAAAACACCACACCCACTGGTTCCCCTCTGTCAACCGCACTCATTACATCTTCATAAAAATCCAGTAAATTCGTCAAACACAACTTTCCCTTCATGAATCCATGCTGCGTCTGCTTGATCAAACCATTTTTTTCCAGGTGTCCTGCTATTTCTTCTTTAATGATGGATTCCAGCAATTTCCCAACTACGGACATTAAGCTAACCGGCCTGTAGTTACCCACCTTTTGTCTACCTCCTTTTTTAAACAGTGGCATCACATTAGCTGTTTTCCAATCAGCCGGCACTTCCCCAGAGTCCAGCGAATTTTGATAAATTACAGCCAGCGCATCTGCTATTACTTCTGCCATTTCTTTCAGTACCCTGGGATGCTTTCCATCCGGGCCCGGGGACTTGTCTACCTTTAGACCTATTAGTCTACCAAGCACTACCTCTTTAGTAATAGTGATCGATTTAAGGACCTCACCCCCTACAGTCCCATGACCGTCAATTTTCGGTAAGCTATTTGTGTCCTCTACCGTGAAGACCAACACAAAAAACTTGTTTAAGGCTTCGGCCATTTCCTCGTTTCCCATTATTAAATCCCCCTTCTCATCTTCTAAGGGTCCAACATTTACTTTAGCTACTCTTTTCCTTTTTATATATTTGTAAAAACTTTTACTATCAGTTTTTATATTTTGTGCTAGTTTAGTTTCATAATCTATCTTTCCTTTCTTTATCGCTTTCTTAGTAGTTCTTTGTTGTTTTTTAAAGCTTTCCCAATCTTCTAATTCCCCACTAGTTTTGGTCACTCTGTACGCATCGGTTTTTAATTTAATACTCTCCTTTATTTCCTTAGTTATCCACGGCTGGTCATCCCTTTTCTTACATTCCTTCTTCATCACAGGAATATATTTTTGCTGAGTACTGAGAAAAATCTCCTTTAAAATCCGCCACTGTTGCTCAGCTATCCTACCAACTAGTCTGTGTTCCCAGTCTACATTAGCCAATTCTGCCCTCATCCTATTGTACTCCCCTCTGTTCAAGCAGAGGACACTGGTTTGGGACCCTACTTTCTCACCCTCCATTTGTATTAGAAATTCAACCATATTGTGATCACTCATTCCAAGAGGATCCCTCACAAGTAGATCATTAATTTTACCTGTCTCATTACACAGGACCAGATCCAAGATAGCTCGCTCCCTCGTAGGTTCTGTAACATACTGTTCGAGGAAACTATCCCGACAGCATTCTAAGAACTCTTCCTCAAGTCCACCGCGTCCGACTTGAGTCAACCAGTCAATATGCAGGTTAAAATCCCCCATGATTATTGCTGTTCCGTTTTTGCACACATCCATTATTTGCTTGTTTATAGCCCGACCCACCTCAAAGTTATTATTTGGGGCCTATAGACCATGCCCACCAGTGACTTTCTCCCCTTACTATTCCTTATCTTCACCCACAACGATTCCACATTCTGCTCCTTGGAGCCTATATCATCTCTCACTACCGCCCTGATGTTATGTTTAATTAACAGAGCTACCCCATCTCCTTTTCCTTCCTGTCTATTCTTCCGAAATGTCTGATACCCTTGGATATTCAGTTCCCAGTCCTGGTCACCCTGCAACCACGTTTCTGTATTGGCCACTAGATCATACCCATTTGTACTGATTTGTGCCATCAACTCATTCACTTTGTTTCGAATGCTACATGCATTCAGGTAAAGTGTCTTTATGCTAGCCTTTATATGGACCCGATTTGTTAGTGCATTCTTTTGATTGCACGCTCTGTCCCTACCTGTCGCAAACTGGTTATCCTTCCCCAGACCATCTCCTTGCACTGCGTTGACCACCTCCCTTCTTGTGTTTGTCACCTTTTTTACTCTGCCTGAGCCCTTGACTCCTTTAACTCGATGAATGTCCTCATCATTAACCTGCACTCGTACCCTCTCCTTTACCTTTGATTTTGTAATTCCCCATACCCCTGAACCCTCCCCCCAATTATTTAGTTTAAAGCCCGATTTACAGCCCTGGTTATACGATTCGCCAGGACTCTGGTCCCAGCACGATTCAGATGAAGACCATCCCATCTGAACAGGTCCCATCTTCCCCAATACTGGTGCCAATGTCCCATGAATTCAAACCCATTCCTCCCACACCAATCTTTGAGCCACGCATTTACCTCCTTAACCTTATTGACCCTACGCCACTTCGCTTATGGCTCAGGTAGTAATCCAGAGATTACCACCTTGTTGGTTCTGCTTTTTAATTTTTCAGCCAGAGGGTGGTGAATCTGTGGAACTCTGTCGCAGAAGGCTGTGGAGGCCAGGTCATTGCGTATCTTTAAGACAGAGATAGAAATGTTCTTGATTAATAAGGGGATCAGGGGTTACGGGGAAAAGGCGGAAAAAGGCAGGAGAATGGGGATGAGAAAAATATCAGCCATGATTGAGTAGCGGAGCAGACTCAATGGGCCGAGTGGCCTAATTCTGCTCCTATGTCTTATGGCCTTATGGTCTAACCCAGGCTGGCACTGCCAAGGTAGCAATGCCCAGGGGGCACCCGACCCTCTGGGGGGCCCTCAATGGTCCCCCTTCACTCCAGCAGGGTCAGGCTGCCAGCTCCCCACAAATAGGGAACTATAATAAGCCCCACTGGAGTGAACCACTCCTGGCAGTGGGGTAGAGGCCTGGGCCTGCAAATGATATTTAAAATACATGCAAATTAACATTTGCATAATTTATTCAGCTGCACGCTGATTTCTGGCGCGGAGCTGATGAAGCCGGAAATCCAGTTGCAGGTAATCACGGAGGCCGTGGTGTTCAGCCGAGGACCCCACAAAACCGCCTCCGCTTGAGGCTCCCGGCCCGCTGCGCTATAAAAGCAGCGCGGCAGGATGGAGGAATCGCCCCCATCTCCAGCGATTGAGTCGCCTATCTGACACCCATGCACATCATTGATAACAGAGCATGGATGAGTCTGATTGCTTTGAGCTTTGAAGGTGGAATCATGGCAGCAAGTAACATGATAACGGAACAGTCGCTTTATCAGGATGTGTAAACATGCGGCGCATTACCATGGTTTCCAGTAGAAATGCAAGGGGATCAGAGTAACAGACACCACCAATGATTAGCGGTTTTAAAATTCCCCCCAAACAGGTTCCAAAGAGATACAGTAACTCCAAGTAAAATCAAAGCTATCATAGCTGCACAGCTACTATTCTCTTCACAATATTCATGTTGAAATGGGCTGAAGCTAACTGCTGCCTTAGTGTGAAGAAAAATGAAATCCTCCAGTGTGAGGCTGTAAATTAGACTAACAAAACAGAGCTGTCAGGACAATGTCTATATGATTGTGTGAGAGATGGAGATAGAGGAAGATGTTTCACATGGATATCATTATCATTTTCTCTCTAATAACAGGCAGATATGGTAAATTAAGTCATTTTCCATACAATGGGGAAACATATGGCCCTTTTTATATCACCTTTTGATTAATGCCAATGAAGCATAGAATCTCTACAGTGCCGAAGGAGGCCATTCAGCCCATCGAGCTTGCACCAACAACAATCCCACCCAGGCCCTATCCTTGTAATCCCACAAATTTATCCTGCTAGTTCCCCTGACACTTAGGGGCAATTTACCATGGCCAATCAACCCTACCCATACATCTTTGGACTATGGGAGGAAACCGGAGCACCCAGCGCAAACCCACACAGACATGGGGAGAGCGTACAAACTGCACACAGACAGTGACCCGAGGCCGGAATTGAACCCAGGCCCCTGGCACAGTGAGGCAGCAGCGCTAACCACTGTGCCACCCCAATGACCTTAGAATCATAGAATCTACAGTGCAGAAGGAGGCCATTTGGCCCATCGAGCCTGCACCGACAACAATCCCACCCAAGCCCTATTCCCGTAACCCCACACATTTACCCTCTCAATACCCTGACACCCTGGGGAAATTTATCATGGCCAATCAACCTAACCCGCACATCTTTGGACTGTGGGAGGAAACCCACGCAGACACAGGGAGAACGTGCAAACTCCGCACAGACAGTGACCCAAGCCGGGAATCGAACCCGGGTCCCTGGCGCTGTGAGGCATCAATGCTAACCACTGTGCCACCGTGCCACCTTGATTTGGCTTGATGCTTTTCATGAGGTTGTGATGAATTTTGCCAGATCTTGCTTAGCAAGCCTGTACTGTTTACCTGTGGCTCTTTAAAGCGCAATAATTTTCTTCATGATGGAAGCAACAAACACATGGCCCCATTTCTGATGTTGCCCTGTTTCTTGTTCTCCACAAGGGGTAAAGGCTCTTTCAATGACTAGCTGACTGACAGCCACGGCATTTGAACAATATGAAATGAGTATTATTACAGGCAGGCCTTAATTGGATGCAATGCCAGAGAACTTGCCAATAAAGTGAATTGGAACAAACCCAATAAGCGGAAACTGGAGATCAGCAACATCTTAATTTATTAAAATGGATTAAGATTTATTAAAATGGGATTAAGAGGCGGCACGGTGGCACAGTGGTTAGCACTGCTGCCTCACAGTCAGGTACCCAGGTTCGATTCCCGGCTTGGGTCACTGTCTGTGAGGAGTTTGCATGTTCTCCCCGTGTCTGCGTGGGTTTCCCCCAGTTTTCTCCTATAGTCCAAAGATGTGCAGTTTAGGTGGATTGTCCATGCTAAATTGCCCCTTAGTGTCAGGGGATTAGCAGGTTTAACATGTGGGATTACGGGAATAGGGTCTGGGTGGGATTGTGGTCGATGGGACAAATGGCCTCCTTCTGCACTGTAGGGTTCTGTGACTCTGATTAAAATTAACACAGAAGAAGTTAACACCCATGGTACAAAGAGTGGAAAATAATGAAGAAATTGGTCTGATAAATAGTTATTACAAATCACTTTTATAAGTCCTAACAATGCCCTACTCAGCAATTTTTAACAACCTGTAAATCTCTGACCAATCAATATTCGCTTCTCACACATTCAAAAGAAGGGTTGATATTTACAGCAAACCATATATCTCAGCTCGAATTTATTTGCATAATTTGTGACGATAGACCTTGAATTGCAGTCCCATGATCACTGACCCGAGTTGCCACCTAACACCCGGGGCAGATTTGCATAAAAGAAACCCAAGGCTGTCTGGGCATTGATTGCATTAATTTGCCTCAAGGTGCTTTGTACCTACCTGCTGGATTGTTCAAAGATTTTGATAGTTTCGCGGCTGCTGTACAAATAAGGCACGTCAAAACAAAAGGGGGAAATAATGCAGGGAGTTGGGAGGATTGGTGAATCACACTGACTGCAGCTATTATTTAACGAGAACTTGAGCTGACAACAGTTACCAAGAAGTAGTGATCTCTGTATAATTAAGGCTCACTCGAAAAGGCCATCAGTGCTGCAGTGGCCTTTTCAGTGGAATATCAGAATGTAATCAACATGAGTGCTGAATGAGATTTTTGTATGAATGTTTCACAAATGCAATAAGCTAAACTAAGTCAACTGTAAATCCCTCTAGCTTTATGCTTCAGAAAGGTATTAAAGGGCGCTTGTGCCAATAAATTTGATATGAATGTATTAACCAGTGTGCTAAAAATAACACATTGAGAAATTTCCACCTTAATGTCATTAACATTAGTTAACCTTCTGCCATTTTATGGTTCACAATCACATGTTTTGATGGTGGAGTTTATCATAGAATCCCTACAGTGCAGAAGGAGGCCATTCAGCCCATCGAGCCTGCACCAACAACAATCCCACCCAGGCCCTATCCTGTAATTACCCTGCTAATCCGCCAGACACTAAAGGTCAATTTAGCATGGCCAATCAACCTAACCCACACATTTTTGGAGTGTGGGAAGAAAACAGAGCACCCAGGGGAAATCCATGCAGACACAGGGAGAACAGTGCAAACTCCACACAGGCAGTGACCCCAGGCCGGAATTGAACCCAGGCGCTGTGAGGCAGCAGTGCTAAGCACTGTGACACCATGCTGCCTCGTGCCACCCGAGTACATTGGCCAGACTTTATTGATCCCCAGTATAGGTTTAAACACAGGGCTCATCCAGTTTTTCTATCTTTCAAGTGCATCAAGAACTACAAAAAAATCAACCTTATGCATCATATTTTGCCTACACCAAATGTGCACATTGCAAATAAGACCTTATAGTGTACATGACCCTGAATCTTTCATTTTATGTGCACAGTGGTGTTGTAATATTTCTTTAAGGGATTTTCACAGTAATTGCATTCCAGTGTGAATGTAAGCCAATTTGTGACTAATAAATACATTTTAGGGATAGCAGCATGTCATAATTCGAAGGGAAGTTCATCATGTGATCTAGTCTCAGTTTCACTTTTGCCGGTGAGCAGCACACAGCTCTGACGTCTTCAAGCTTTGTACCTTTATATAAATGTTCTTATATGCCTAACCTAAAGGAATGATCCCAGAACATGTTGACACAATCCCTTATGAGTGATTGGGCCCTTTATAGCACTATAAAGACATGACAGGGTGCACAGCAGTGTTAAAATAGCGTGACACCCAAATTAATTACAGATATGACATGATAAGCAGCCTTAGGTCATAGAAATCATAGAAACCCTACAGTACAGAAAGAGGCCATTCGGCCCATCGAGTCTGCACCGACCACAATTCGACCCAGGCCCTACCCCCATCCCTACATATTTTACCCACTAATCCCTCTAATCTACGCATCTCAGAACACTAAGGGGCAATTTTAGAATGGCTAATCAACCTAACCCGCACATCTTTGGACTGTGGGAGGAAACCGGAGCACCTGGAGGAAACCCACGCAGACACGAGGAGAATGTGCAAACTCCACACAGACAGTGGCCCAAGCCGGGAATCGAACCCAGGTCCCTGGAGCTGTGAAGCAGCAGTGCTGACCACTGTGCTACCGTGCCGCATTTATGCCTCATAGCATGAGATGACCCTTGATGTTTTGCTCAGACTGCACTGAGTTTACAGCATCGGACTGTGTTGAAAACACTGCTGTGTGACTGCACAGAAAATATGTTGTGCATGTGCTGGCTGTCTCTTTCAGGTAGTCATGACGTGGAGGTGCTGGCGTTGGACTGGGGTAAACACAGTAAGAAGTCTCACAACGCCAGGTTAAAGTCCAACAAGTTTATTTGGTAGCAAAAGCCACTAGCTTTCGGAGCACTGCCCCTTCGTCAGGTGAGCCACTCACCTGACGAAGGGGCAGCGCTCCGAACGCTAGTGGCTTGTGCTACCAAATAAACCTGTTGGACTTTAACCTGGGGTTGTGAGACTTCTTACTGTCTTTCAGGTAGTACAGCAGAAATGAGTCACCTGACTTGAGGCACCAATGGGAGCTGAGAATGAGTGATCACCCCAGAGGGTGGCGTCCTCTCTCAGGCAGAATCATCTAACAGTCATGTAGTTAACATAATAAAGATTGGAGCATGACTCCAGGGCAACCTAGAGCTGCACATCAAAAATAAATCTCCTGTACCTAATTTCTCTTAACAGTAAATACTTTTTGTTCCAAACAAAGTCTAAAGTTTCTTGACGACGCTAGAGTGCCACAACATAACAAAAGCTTTGGAGACGCAGGCAGAGATAGTGCTCAAGAAAAGAGTTGGTAAACAGACGGATCCCTCGTGGGGAGAATGCAGCAAACAGCCCATCAGTTCTGAGTGGGACAGCACATCGAGGGGACCAGCACTGGATAACTCATTCAAGCGAAGAAGAGTCAAACTAAAAAAAACAAACAAAGCCAAAGTAAATATCGGGTTAGAGAATTTATCATTTGAAGATTGTGATTATAGTGGGTGACTTGGGACATTCTTCAACAATACGTTGGACAAGACTGTAGGTGGGTCAAAGAGATATTGTCAAAATGACCACAAAGTTTCCCCAGTTTTAATTAGAATCTACTATGTGAATTCAAAATCTTGAAACAGGGTACAGAGCAAAATCTTCTGTAGAAAGATCATTTAGATCCAAAATGTTAACTCTGTTCCTCTCCACAGATGCTGCCAGACCTGCTGAGTTTATCCAGCATTTTCTGTCTTTATTTCAGATTTCCAGCATCTGCAGTATTTTGCATTTATGCGGAGTTATGGCTTCTTGATTCAAATGTATCTGAACCAGACAAGAAAGCCACAAAAAAACACCTAACAATTGGCGATTGGTCCATACAGGCTAAAGACATCAGGATTTACAGCAGATGAGCTAAAGGATCCCTAAACAATGTGGACTGCATTGGAAGATCGGTTCAGAATCAGGATAGACTTTCACATTCATTGACTAGAGTTCATGTCATTAAGACAACAGTCTACAGAGTCCAAGGTTGACTTCTTCAGCAGATGCAGAGAAAAGTGTACATTTTGTGATTGTTCAATAAAGAGCTGGTAAACAAAATTGTTGAGTTAGTAATCACCTCCAATCCCATAAAATAATTCCAAAAAGATCTGTTAGGCCCAAATGTCCACAATCAAGGAACTATTCAAGGATGGACACAACACAAAGCGTACCTCACAGGTCAACCAAGTTACAGGTCCTAAGCACAACCCCAACTATTGGCGTACTTACTAGAACACCCAAACCTAACAAGATTTGTGGAAGGTGTGGCCTTTGCATGCACCAAGAAAATGCCAGCTTTTCATTAATACTCCACAACATCTGGCAGAAAGGGCCATTGGCAGCGGCAGTGAACGAGAGGAAAGGCTGATGCAGCTACGAAGAGGAGTGCACTGATCCAAACAGACCATATGCAACAGGTACCTTCAAGCAGGAAGAATGACCATCCAATATCCCATCAGAATCAAATGCATGAATCATAGAATCACTGAATGCCTACAGTGCAGATGGAGGCCATTCAGCCCATCGAGATTGCACTGAGAACAATCCCAACCAAGCCCTATCCCTGCAACCCTATGTATTTACCCTGCTAGTCCCCCTGACACTAAGGGGCAATTTAGCATGGCCAATCCAACTAACCTGCACATCATTGGACTGTGGGGAAAAAACCGGAGCACCCGGAGGAAACCCACACAGACACAGGGAGAATGTGCAGATTCCACACAGCCAATCACTCGAGGCTGGAATAGAACCTGGGTTCTTGGAACTGTGAGGCAGAAGGGCTAACCACTGTGCCACCGTGGTGACTAGAAATTAGAAAATGACAATGAAGATGTGTTTAACGAGACAAAGAGCGTGAACACATGTTTCACACTGTCAGATTGCAGGAAATCATAGATACCATCACAGCATCTGAAATGTTTGCCAATATTCAAGTTATCTACCCTAAGAAAGTTGGTCACTGCTCATTATTGGCCAAGATTGACACAAGGACAAATGCCAACACGCTACCCCTGTGAATTCTAAAAGACATGTATCCATAGTGTGGAAGATCATGGTGAAACCTACTACTGTGCAACTTTCGGAGTGCAAGTACAATCAGTCCTCCTGGACATCACAGATGTTCTATATCATGAAGACTGAAGGCCCGGTGGTCTACCAGCATGCTGTGAATTCACACAAGTGACAATCCATAGAATCAGCCAGATCTCAAATGGCGGATAACTTCAGAAACTATCACCTTAGTTCATGATGTCATGATGAAATATCCAGAAAGTTTCAACAAAATTGGCAGGGAGCTGCAATGTAATGATTGCAGGAGAATGCAAGTCTGTCAATTGATCTGATACATTTTGCCGAACTCAAATGCCAGCAGCTACAGGAAGAAGTGGTGAAAGATTCCACACCACAAAAGCTGTGGAAATCCATCATTGAAGGGTGGGCAGATTCAATTCAGCATGTCCATGAACATTTTGGTCTTATCAGGATGAGTTACACAACTCCTGGGAAATCATTTTTAAAGGTAGGCAGGCCATCATATTGGAATCTTTACAAGCTGATATTCTTCAGCAACATCATCACTCACACATGAGCATAGATCGGACAAGACGAGAGACAGTCTACTGGCCGGTATGAACAATGACATTGAAGTTGTCGTCAAGTAGTGCAAGGCAATGTCACGAGCATTTGCCAAGTCAGCACAAAGAATCATTGATTCCACATGAAGGTCACTACCATCCTTGGTCCAAAATTACATCCAACATTTTCATGTCCATTGCACTGACTTCATCGTCATTTTTACTAAATGCCCCATTGATCAACAATTGTCCAATACATCAAGCACAACTATCATGCACACTCTAAGTATTATTTACAGTTTATCTGATGTACCTAGGGAGATCATTATAGATATTTATACAGATTATTGGTAAGCATTTCAGAATATGTCTCGGAAGTGGAATATTGATCACACTACACCTTCTCCTCTTTACCCTAGATCTAATGAATGATTTACACAGTGAAATCCCTTATTTTCAAACATAGACAGACAAAGCAAGATCTACACATTGCAAAGTTACATATGACCCCTTTAAGTGCAACTATTCCATCACGAGTAGAGCTAATGTTTGGCAAACCAGTGCATACCAATCTACCTACTCTTACCCATTCTACTCCCTCAGAAAGCAACTTTTTAAAACTGCGAGAGGAGGTAACCAATGTGCATGCAAAAAGTGCAGGTACAGAATTTCCAAATTTAGATTGGGACAACAAGTTCGCATTCAGGATCCCACAGAAGGTATGTGATAACCAGCCAAAATGATTTGATTTGATTTGATTTTTTGATTTGATTTATTATTGTCACGTGTATTGATATACTGTGAAAAGTATTGTTTCTTGCGCACTATACAGACAAAACATACTGTTCATAGAGTACATAGGGGAGAAGGAAAGGAGAGGGAGCAGAATGTTAGGAATGGGTTAACAGACCTTCCAAATAATTCCCCATTTGATGTCAATTATTCAATAGAAGTCACTGATATATAAAAGGGGCCACAGGTGGCACTGGGTTGTTGGTGGAGAATTGTGTATGAAGTTGCATCAAAGAAATAAAGGTATTTTATGAAAAAGCAGAACTCGTGTCTCCTTTACTGAGCAGCAACCGAGAGGCTCAAACACAGAATGTAGTGTTACAGCCATAGCTAGGGTGTAGAGAAAGATCAACTTAACATAAGGTAGGTCCATTCAAACGTGACAAGGATTTGTTCAGCCTTTGATTCCTACTTTAGCCTATGGCGCAAATCTATAACAGGCCTGAATTCAACCACCATGAACCATGAGAGAATATTAATCATTTTATCAACAACCTGTATTGCTTAGCAGATAACTATGAAAATGGGACATTGAGCGAGGAGCTCGTCAGAGGCTACGTCATGGTGTGGGTGATGGATGAAGCATTTTCGGACTTTTTGCAGCCCAGAGAAGATCTCAGTTTGTCCAAAGCAGTACAGTTGGTCAGACAGGCTGAGCTTTGCGAGGAAAAGAGGCTATTCATCCGGGGCAAGAAGGAGCTTTCATGGTGTCAGAACACCATGAAATTTGTGAACCATAGGGATATCAGTGGCCTATGAGAAAACAGAAGGAGGGCGTGGTTAGCGCCATTGTTCTCCCATTTTGTGGTGGAAAGGAAACTTCATTGTGCAAAACCTGTCCCGACATTAATGCTGAGGAGTGCCGCTCCTACCACAAGATGCTGGCATTTTAAATAGTGTGTTGTCGCAGCAGGAAACTTCCGTCTTCAGTCAGAAATTTAAAGGCGGACAATTCCAATCTGCAAGTATCCAAGAAATAGATGATAGTGAAGAACAGGATGTATTCTTCTTAGACTCTTGTAGCTATGTCACTTCACCTTCCTGATATCATGGTTAATGGATGGAAGATGAATTTTAAACTGGACGCAGGAGCAGGAGTGTCCATTGTCTCTGATACCACACGGTCTCTGTTACCAACCGTCTACCATTCACCTTCGTGGCCCAGGAGGTATTCCACTCAAGATATGAGGAGAGATCACAGTTACATTACATTGTAATCGCCAATACTCTATACATCATTCCTAACAAACACTGTTCCTTGTTGAGCAGAGAAGATTGGATGGCTTTACATCATCTTTAGTTATTAGTTATAGAAGAAACTCAAGTTGACTCAGAACATGGTAAAGGAACTCCATCCCTCCCACCTCAGCAGGACAAGATTCTAGACCTTAATTTACTTGTTTGGGAAAGAAAGGAAGAGGATGATAACCAATGTGCCACTGATATTAGTGACATGGAGGTTAGGCGGATTGGCCAAACTAAATTGGCCCTTAGTGTCCCAAGATGTGCAGGTTAGGTGGATTGGCCATGCTAAATAGGTTCTTAGTGTCCCAAGATGTGCAGGTTAGGTGGATTGGTCATGTTAAATTGGCCCTCAAAGTCCCAAGTTGTGCAGGCGAGATGGATTGGCCATGCTAAATTGTCCCTTAGTGTCCCAAGATGTGTAGGTTAGGTAGATTACACAGGGTAAATACATGAGGTCATGGAGATAGGGTGGAATGTTCCTGGAGAGTCAGTGCATACTGGATGGGCCAAATGGCCTCCTTCTGCACTGTAGGGATGATATGGATGATTCATCACAGGAGAAAAGTCTGAAACTTGCTTTACATTTTGAGAACAATGTAGCCGACGACAGCGATAGCCCAGATACCCCTACTGAGGGGGAACGACATATCATTGAAGAAGGTGTGAAAGTTGTTAATCCTGTCTGTTAACTCTGCTGAAGACACCAATGACATACAACAACCAAAATGATGCGGTAACTCTTTTGAATGATGCAGTACTGAGACCAGAAGTTCCTACTATTGCAACTGTAGCCATTGTAGAACAAAGCCATGAATCTGAAGTTAAATCTGGAGATCAAAGGATGCAGAGGTGCACACTACAGTTCTTACTAACACAAGCGGTGTACAAGAGAATATTATTTCTCTGCCTCTGCGTATTTCTTCCACTATTGACCCTGATGACTACATCCTGATGAAATTCCAGAGATGTTCAGACACACTGAGGAACAAACGCACACTGAAGAGAAAGTGTAGGTTGAAGCACAGTCTACGGAAAGATTAATTCCTCCAATACTAGCAGGACAGCCATCACTATTTTCTCCGGAATATTCTTGTCCTTCACTTCGACCGTCTGATTAGCTAATGGACGAGGCACGAAGATCTTAGTTCATCAGGCGAGCTCCTCCCACTGGTGCGATCTTCCAGTCCCGCCAAACTGAATGGAAGTTTGAACAGCATCTGGCACCAGGGAACACGTCATACGGGGTGAGGAGTGGGAATATTCCGGCTTCATCTGCAGCAATCTCTGTCTCGGGAGGTTGGTATCTTCCCAGTGATTATAGAGGTGATAATCCTTCACCTCCCCAGAAAGAACCAAGGACACAGTTGGGAGATTGACACCACCAGCACAAGAGACTGTTTGGGGGTGGGGGGAGGGTGGGGCAGGGTGGGGTGAGGGAGTGTGGGGAAGGAATAGGATGTGTAAAGAGTTAATGTTAAAGACTATAACAAAAGATGGGTGGAAGTGTAGTACAAAGGGTTAATAGCTATTATGCTCATAGCTAGAGTGCATAATCATTGATGTAGAATCATAGAATCCCTACAGTGCAGAAGGAGGCCACTGCACTGACAATAATCCCACCCAGGTCCTATCCCCATAACCCCATGAATTTACCCCACTAGTCCCCCTTTCACTAAGGGGCAATTTAGCATGGCCAATCCACCTAATCTGCACATCTTTGGACTGTGGGAGGAAACTGGAGCACCCGGAGGAAACCCACGCAGACACGGGGAGAACGTGCAAACTCCACACAGATAGTGACCCAAGGCCGGAATTCAACCCTGGTCCCTGGCTCTGCACTAACCACGGTGCCACCGTGCCGGCCCATGTCAGATCACAAGATAACTTGCTGGAAGACGGTTCTGATGAAGTCCTGCCAAAGTCTTTCTCTGTCAATAATGTGAATAGTCAATAAATATTCACTGGTTTGGAAAAGCATGGTCTCTGGCTTTCTACTGCTGAAGGGACCCAGAGGCTGGTCATGATAACAAGACAATTGGGTGGGGAAATAGGAGATTAAAGGCGAGAGAGGCAGTAAAGGAGTGAGAGATATCAGAGATGGGGAGGTGATGGGGAAACAGAACACCAGAGTGGAGAGAGGACAGCGGAGGAGCACAGGAGATTGGAAGAGGAGAGGAGATCACTGAAGGAGAGTAGATATAACTTGGGGAAGAACATGTTCTGGACTAAAAAGGGGGTAAATTAGAGGGAAAATGAGAAGGCAGGTTGCATTCTAACCTCCCCTTCCCCATATTCCCACCACCCTTTACACCTGCATCACAGTCTCCCATTCCTCCTGCTCCCCACACCTGGATTGCTTTATTGACCACGAACTTCAGTGAGCTGAATCCTCGAAAACAGATGTGCAACAAGTGACATCATTGGAGGGAGCCAAACCCAAAATCATGGCACTCTCACTATTCACTTTATAATATAAAACACGATGCCTGTCACCTCCCCCCCCACCACACTTCCTATCCAATAAAACTGTCAACAATGCATGACCCACACACAACATTCCCCATCAAGTCATCAGAGTTCTCAGCCAGAGTGTTTGCTTTGGCAAAGTGATTGGCGACAATTTGGGCATTTCTACTTTTCGATCAACCCGTAATGTCGTCCTGCCACTTGACGATGTCATTCTAGGTGAATGCTAAAAATACACTGCCCCCATTTGTGCTGCCACTGAAGATGACTTCACCCCCACACATTCCCATTGAATGAAGCGCACCTCATTAAAACTGTCACTCAAATTATGTAAAATAGTCAACGCTATGGATGTGTCAAATTCAGCCTCAGGCGAAAGCAACTCTGCAGCATCCGTTCACGAGGGGCGCTTTCTGAAGGGATTCGCAAGTCGATTCTGATTTGGCCTTGGTGAAGCACTCAGTGATCTGCATGTGTCTCCTGATGGCTCTATTGCTAATCTGTGCTGGCATTACCCGGTTCCAAAACAAAATACTGCGGATGCGGGCATTCTGACTTCAAATCATGTCGGTGGCACGGTGGCACAATGGGTAGCACTGCTGCCTCACAGCGTCAGGGACCCGGGTTCGATTCCCGACTTATGTCACTGTCTGTGTGGTGTTTGCACGTTCTCCCTATGTCTGTGTGGGTTTCCTCCGGGTGCTCCGGTTTCTTCTCACATTCTGAAAGATGTACATTGACCCGAACAGGCGCCGGAGTGTGGCGACGAGGGGAATTTCACAGTAACTTCATTGCAGTGTTAATGTAAGCCTATTTGTGACACTAATTAACTTTTAACTTTAAACCAGGCTGGAAAGAATCAGCAAATCAGGCAGCATCAACTGAAAGAGAAACAGAATTAATGTTATACCTTCTGATGGAAGGTCGGGATCCTGAATCCGGGGGCTCGAATCCTGTGGACTAAGTCCCTGCTGGAAGGACGGAGCCATTTCTGGGTTGGCAACCCGACTTCTTAATGGCGAGTTTCACCCAGGGCCCTTTCCCAAAATGAAGGCATTGGCATTCCGTCACTGGGCTTCCCGGTGAATGAGTTAGCACTGCTGCCTCATAGTGCCAGGGACATGAGTTCAATTCCCAGCTTGGACATAGAATCCTACAGTGCAGAAGGAGGCAATTCGGCCCATCGAGTCTGCACCGACCTGTCACTGTCTGTGTGGTGTGTGCACATTCTCCCCGTGTCTGCGTGGGTTTCCTCCGGGTGCTCCGGTTTCCTCCCACAGTCCAAAGATGTGCAGGTTCGGTGGATTGGCCATGCCTAAATTGCCCCTTCGTGTCAGGGGGACTAGCTAGGGTAAATGCATGGGATTATGGGGATAGGGCAATGGTGAGATTGTGGTCGGTACAGACTTGATGGGCTGAATGGCCTCCTTCTGCACTGTAGGATTCTGTGATTCTATGTCCATTTTGTCAAAGGAAGGATTTTGAATTATAACGTGCTCACCAGCATTTGGGTTTTACAGGCTTTTGCAATCATCGGACTGGACAGGAGACCCTGGAAGACTGCCCCAGGGTCTCTCACTCTTACCTGGGGGTCCAGCTGAGGGACTGCAGTGAGGTGAGTTGCTCTCCCAAGAATGGGAGGAACTCTCCAACCAAGCAAAGCATGGACGGAAGTGGCCAAGGAAGTCAGCAGCAGAAGTGCAGTCCCTCCAGCTGGGAGGTGGTGCTCCAAGAGGACCCAGAAGCAGGAAGGGCAGAGAGGCGACTTTCAGGGGTTAAGCCTCACACTCTATTTCCCACCATTCTCCTGCACAGCACGGTTCAAGATGTCGCATCTCACAGCTACCCTCATTCTCCAGCTACCTGAGCAGACAGTACTCTCGCTCACTCACAACCTATCGCCCTCATAGTCACCCACCATAAACCTCATCTTTCCCTCCTTTGCACACAAGCTCTCACACAGAATCATAGAATCCCTACCGTGCAGAAGGAGGCCATTCAGCCCATCGATCGAGCCTGCACTGACAACAAACCCACACAGACCCTATCCCCATAACCCCATGTATTTACCCTGATAGCCACCCTGACGTTAAGGGGCAATTTAGCATGGCCAATCCATCTAACTCACACATCTTTGGACTGTGGGAGGAAACTGGAGCACTCGGAGGAAACCCGCACAAATACTGGGAGAACATGTAAACTCCACACAGACAGATCGGAATTGAACCTGTGTCCCTAAAGGCACCGTTGAGATTCAAACTCAGGATCTCCTTTTCACGAGACAGGCGTTTTATCGACTGAGCTATCTGGATTCTTTGCTTTCTCTCAAGGCAGAAAGAGAACTCAGAACTTGGAGAGAGTTAGCGACCCAGAGCCGTGGGCGGGTGTGGCACAGCTGGAGGCAGTCCCACAATGACAACCAGCTCAATGGCTAATGCGTGTCCATCTGCTCCACTGGGGAGGATGAGTTTCAGGGGACTGCAAATGTCAGCACTGACCTGCTGCACTGCATCTCAGGAGAGCAGATCCTCACTCACTCTGTCGACCCAATACTCCCCTCTTTCGAGCTGAATCTCACAGTTCACCCCACCTGCTCTGTGGAGAAGACATGTACCTGTGGAGAAGGCGGCCGTGCTGCTGCTGGATCTGCTGGAGCTGCTGGAGCTGGAGCTGCTGGAGCTGGAGCTGCTGGAGCTGGAGCTACTGGAGTTGCTGGAATTGGAGCTGCGGGAGCTGCTGGAGCTGGAGCTCCTGGAGCTGCTAGAGCTGGAACTGGAGGAGCTGATGGCATCCGCCTGACCTCAGCACTTCTCCTCAGCAGAGGTGGCTGACACGGCTGCAGTTGATCCCATGCCATGGTGAAAGCTGGTATTTGAGAAGTCATAGAATCAAAGAATTCCGACAGTGAAGAAGGAGGACATTCGACCCATTGAGTCTGCACTGACTCTCCAACAGAACACCTCACCCAGGCCCTATCCACATATTTATTCCACTAATCCTCCTTTGGACACTAAGGGGCAATTTAGCATGGCCGATCCACCTAACCTGCACATCTTTGGACTGTGGGAGGAAACCGGAGCACTCAGAGGAAACCCACGCAGACACGGGGAGAACGTGCAAACTCCACACACAGTTCACCCGAGGCTGGAATTGAATCCGGGCTCCTGGCACTGTGAGGCAGCAGTGCTAACCACTGTGCCACCGTGCAACCTCTCTGAAAGCGAATGAAGAGTTCGATGGGTGAAGTACCTTCCAAGAAGCCACTAGTTAAGGAGTAAAAGCACTCTCAGAGTGATTAAATGTAGCCTCTCCGGTGGCCACCGCTGCTGCTTTTCATTTTCACTGACCAAAACCTTGACATTTTGATTGAAGAAGCCCTTCCGACCCTACACTTGTCTCTGTGACCTCGTCACAAAGTGGGAGCCGTGCCCTGTTATCCTGCCCATTAACCCTGCTTCTCTCTCCACGGGCGCTAGCTAACCTGCTCATTTCCATCACTTTACGCTGTATCATTTGGCTGTACGTGGCTGTGTTAGACCTCTCCTCGCTTTTCTAGGTGACCCTCCACATTAACAGGAAGATGCAATCGTCTGTTCTCCAGCTCACTGCCTCTCCCAAACCGCGCGGTCTCAGAAGCTGAATTCATCACACGATAAATCTCAGAGAGCTGAACGCTGCTCTTCTGTGACACCACGGAGCAGTACATTATCCCTGATGCACTTCACAAACTAGCACTCTCCAGAGGTTGCAATCTGGGATGAAAGGTTCTCTGACTCTAAGATTGCAGCTCCAAATCACTGCAAACATTCGGTAAATAACTATTTTAAAAAATGTTAACAATGTTGTAATACAAGAATTGTCTGAGGCAGTAAAGGGCTGATAAAAGGATCTCTCTGTTAACTGCGCAGAGTTGTTTAGTGTTGGACTGGGAGAGACTGAGAAGAACAGTTTCAGGCGTTGCAAATGGCTGAGGGTTAATCTTGTGATAATGATGGGTCACACACTATGTTGTGTGAGCAGCTGTATTTCCCGTGTCCAGGTGGGATATACTAATGAAGAGCTATGTGCACAGCCTTGGGCTTCATTGCACCAAAACCCATTTGTTACAGCCACAACTGACTTCACAGAGACTGACGGAATCGGGCAGTTAAAACTCTGCTGGGTAGAAGATAAACATAATGTCCTGGATTTATTGGAGCTTCAGAAATAGCTGTAGAAGTGTTGTGGTCGCCCCTGAAGATGTTCCAGCTGGGCTTAGTGTTGCAATATTTTGTAGGCTACCTCAGGCTATTTGTAAAAATTCATCTGTAAGCTTGCCGGTTGAAGGAACAGTGTGTGCCCTCTTCGTGGTCTGAATTGCATCACGACATGATAGTGTGGGCAGTTTCCTCTCTCTCCATTTCCCTATACAGTCAATCATCTCCAATAGATTGGCAACAACACTTCCGCCACGATCATCCTCAACACCGATGCCACACAAGGCTGTGTTCTCAGCCCCTAAATACTCCTTATACACCTATGACTGTGTGGCCAAATTCCCCACCAACTCGATTTTCAAGTTTGCTGACGACACCACCGTAGTGGGTCAGATCTCAAACAATGATGAGACAGAGTACAGGAATGAGACAGAGAATCTGGTGAACTGGTCTTCCATGCAACTATAGTTAAGAAAGCTCATGAATGCCTCTACTTCCTCAGAAGACTAACAAAATTTGGCATGTGAGCTACGACTCTCACCAACTTTTACAGATGCACCATAGAAAGCATTCTTTCTGGTTGTATTGCAGCTTGGTATGGCTCCTGCTCTGCCCAAGAGCTCAAGAAACTACAAAGGATTGTGAATGCAGCCTAGTCCATCATGCAAACCAGCCTCCCATCCATTGACTCTGTCTACACTTCCCGCTGGCTCAGAAAAACAGTCAGCATAATCAAGGACCCGACGCACCGCGGGCATTCTCTCTTCCACCTTCTTTCATCAGGAAAAAAATACAAAAGTCTGGGGTCATGTACCAATCCACTCAAGAACAGCTTCTTCCCTGCTGAATGGAACTACCTTGCACTAAGTTGATCTTTCTCCACACCTTAGGTATGATATAACACTACGTTCTGCACTCTCTCCTTTCCTCTTGTCTGCATAGTGCAAGAAACAATACTTTTCACTGTATACTGATACATGTGATAATAATAAACCAGATCAAATCAAATCAGTGGACTTGCTGCAGGATGATGAGCAACCCAGGTTGGCGTGCTCCCCACACAGTGAGCCTTCCTGCCTGTCTCTGTCTTAATACCGCCAGGATGAGCCCCATGAATGGGCATTCATTGCCCACATGAGGGCCTCAATTGGCAGCAGGGCAGCAAGATGATCCATAGGCCTTCCTGCCATGGACTTAATCTTGGTGGTGGTGGAAAAGAGACCTCAACTTCCCCCTCTCCACTACCAGACCCGCCACGGGGGAGGACACAGGATTCCGGCCAGAGTGTTGAGCAGACAACAACAACTTGCACTTATTCAGTGCCTTTAACGTAGTGAACAAGGAGTTTCATAGGAGTGTTAGCAAGCCACCTGTGAAACAAAGGCTCATAAAGTGTTAAGCCCGGTCAAGGAGGAAGGATTGAAAGACCATTTTAAAGGGTGAGAGACAGGGAGAAAACTGGAGATTTGGGAAGGGAATTCCAGACCTGGCTGTGGTGAACCATCGTTGGTTCCCACTAGGTAGTACTGAGCCAGGGTCTGGCCAGTACTACGAGTCTGTATATATGTTGCTGTTGGGGTTAGGGATGGGTTGTTCTACTTGTTACTGTTGGGGTTAGGGTTGGGCTGTTACACCTGTATTATAGTTATTATGGTACATCCCAGTCGGGCTCCGCCTCCTGGGAGAGGTATAAAGGTCACTGCTCTGTCTGGGACCCCTCAGTCTGGGATCGTGTACTATATATGGTAGCTTCGTTGTAATAGTAAGTAAAAGCCTTTATTTCCTTGAGCATCTCAAGTCTCGTGAGTAATATCGTGCATCACTGGCCATGGGCAGCTGAAGGCTAAGCTTCCAAAAATGGGACAAAGAAAATCATGGATGCAGTGATCTCAGGGATATTTGGACTGGAGATTATAAAGATAGAGAAGGGCACACACACACATATATAAACACACACACACATGTACTCACACACACTCACACATATACACACACATGCACACACATACGCACACATGCACAAACACACACAGGCACACACATGAACACACACATACTCACACACACACACACATACACGCGCACACACACGCATGTGCACACATACACTCACATGCATTCAAATATAGATTCACACACAAGCACATACACACACACACACACACACTCCCACACACACTCCCACACACTCACACACACTCCCACATGCATTCAGACATAGGGCGGTATTTTACCATTTTCCTCTGAGTGCTGGGCGGACTGGGAGAGTTTCAGATCCGTCTTTTGGGCGTGTTTTTAGACCCCGCCACTATGCACTCTACCTGCAATATTCTGAGTGAGTCTGTTGCTCGCTGCAGAAGCCTGTGGGTGGGGCTTAACGCACCCGAAAGCCAGCAGAGGGAGGTAGTGCGCATGTCCAGGCCTTTGATGCTGCACATGCTCACTAGCAGTAGCAGGGGTCTGACGGACAAGAGAGAGCTGTGCAGGCAGCCTGAAGCAGTTGCCCCACCCTCCCCACAATTGCAAAGGCCCGCAGAACGAGATACAGTCCCCGCCGACCCTCCCTGCCCCAGACCGATTGCAGACTCCCCCCCCACCGATTGCAATCCCGCTGTCCTCCCCCCACCGATCGCTGCAGAGTGCCGGCGGGCCATAGAATCTATAGAATCCATAGAATCCTGCAGTGCAGAAGGAGGCCATTTGGCCCATCGAGTCTGCACCGATCACAATCCCACCCTAACCCCATGCATTCATCCTAGCTAGTCCCCTCGACACTAGGATCAATTTATCATGGCCAATCAACCTAACCCACACATCTTTGGACTGTGGGAGGAAACCGGAGCACCCGAGGAAACCCACGCAGACACGGGAAGAACGTGCAAACTCCACACAGACAGTGACCCAATTCGGGAATCAAACCTGGGTCCCTGGTGCTGTGAGGCAGCAGTGCTAACCACTGTGCCACGGTGTCGCCCCATTAGCCCTGCCCCCACTGGCCCCTCCCTCATTGGCCCCGCTCCCTGGCGCTGCCTGGTGGGCATTGCTCAGGTGGCAGGGTGGCACTGCCAGTCTGGTGCCCAAGGGGCACCTCCCCTTGCCCTTAGCCTTCCCCAGGGGCCTCAATGGCTTCTGGTTCCACTGGTGAGGTCAAGTCGACTGTTCCCCGTTCATGGGGAGTGTGTCTAGTCCTCGCCGGCGAGAGCCTTTCCCAGCGAGGTCATAAAGTGGGGTGAACCCGGACGATTGGGCGCCGGGCTCACTAATGATATGTAAATGCTTCTTAAATAAATTTAAATACATTAACCTGCCTCTTGCCCATTTCTGGCGAGAGGCTGACCGCACCAGAAATCCGGCGCTCATAAACGGTGCTGATCATGAAAACCGGCGCCAATCACGCTAATCGCATAATGCCCCATTTTACAACCGCATCGTGCCCGAAAACGGGCACAATGCGATAGTAAAATCGCGCCCATATACTCACACGCACACATGCTCACACACGTGCACACGCATATGCAGATACAATCACACGCACACACACCTGCACACATACACACACTCAAGCACACACACACATGTGCGCACACGCAGGCACACACACACTCCCACATGCACTCATGCATGTACACACTTCCATACAGACTCTCACACATACTCACATACACAAGCACACATGCACACACACACTCACATGCATGCACTAACATATGCAGTCACACACACACACACACGAACACACACATACGAACACACACATACACACATGCATTCACACGTAGCCACATACACTCCACATGCATTCATACATAGACACACATACACGCACACACTGACACATGTACTCACACATAGGTGGAATTTTACCGGCACATCCGCCCGAGTTTCATACGATCCGCCCCGAGGCCAACGGAGAATGCCGTTCTCCCAGCCTCGCCCACTCCCAGAATCGCGGCGGGTATGCCGGTAGAATTCCCGCATAGACTCACACACAGACTCACACACAATCACATACACACATGAACACGTATGCCCTCTCACACACACACACGCACAATAATTTTGTTTTATAAATTTCCCATTGATTCTGTTGAGTTAATTTATTAGTTGGGCCTTCGTAAAACGTACTTCATACAACCTAATATTGCCTTTATGAGTCAATTCAAAGGAGACAATTGAAACTTCTGCTTCCCTGAAAAGTCCACATTTAAATAACGAGATAAATGACTTCAACAGATAAGATGAAATCTCAAAAAGGCAAACAGTTAAGAGCAGTGCTTGTGTGTACGTGTCTTATTGGTGTACTAATTGAATGAAAACTTTAATTCTTAGTTGTATTGGTTTCACTGTTACAATTTCAGTAAATTGTAATGGTGAGTATGTGAATTATCATGTAGCCACACGCCAGGTATATCCGCACTCTGCAATACCATTACAGATAACGTCCTAAATTCAGCTGTCCAAGGTCCAGAGTTGTTTAAAAACCAGACTTTTATTAGAATGTCCCACGCATCAATTTTAATTGAAAAAGTATT
Organism: Mustelus asterias; assembly: GCF_964213995.1. Classification (NCBI taxonomy): domain Eukaryota; kingdom Metazoa; phylum Chordata; class Chondrichthyes; order Carcharhiniformes; family Triakidae; genus Mustelus; species Mustelus asterias. Next base: position 83,020,340 of record NC_135811.1, read on the forward strand.
AAAAGATAACAAACTCAGACAGTTGGGCTAGGTGCCACATTAATGCAATGTGGTGCTGGACTAGTTATCGCTTTTGCCACTTGATGCGCCAATCTATTCTCATGTTTGGAATGACCCGTGAGCACGTCCAACCCAGCCTGACCCGAACCGCCCAAGGTCCGAGCCACCTGACCCGAAATCCGGCAAGATCTGAAACCTGGCGCAGCATCGGCCCTGAGGTTACTGCTTTTCGTACATTGTACTTGTACATATCTTGTGCTTCTAAACTTTTGATTTGATTTGATTTGATTTGATTTACTATTGTCATGTGTATTATTATACAGTGAAAAAGTATTGTCTCTTGTGCACTATACAGACAAGGCATACCATTCATAGAGAAGGAAATGAGAGAGTGCAGAATGTAGTGTTACAGTCATTGCTCGGGTATAGAGAAAGAGATTGAAGTAGAGCATTGTTAGAGAGTTTAAAAGAGTTAGATTGAAGTTTTAGAAGCATAGGATGAGAGTAAAAGATAGAATTAGAAGATATGCTGGGCACTGCTTGTAAGAAGATGCCTCACTCCGATGCAATCTTGAGAAAAAAAACTTGGGTTGTGTCTGGAGAAAAAAGTTTGGACTAAGTGAAATTGGGTATGTACTCTGGTCATGGTTTGTCAATGGTGCTAGTAGTTGGAGTAAGGTGAGGAGATGAATTAAGAGTTTCACACAGAGAGCCTGCCACTTATGAATGAAGATTAGCTTCGGTGATGATCTTCTTTTCGCACTTAGGTTATCATTATCGATGATTGAGTTCAAATTTAAACTTTTAAAATGTCTTCCCTTTTCTGCACCACTTACCATCATGTGGAAGACACATCAAATGCCACAGGGTTTTTTAAAATCTAAAAACCTCAGGTTGTAGTTCAAAACACCCAACAACATTTTAGAGAGGAGAAGAGAATGAAATCACATAATGATTAGATAATCCCAATCAGTAGAAAAGCAGACAGTGATGTAGATAGGAGCTAAGGGCAATCACACTCACTATCTTAGTTACACTCTCTCGTCGGAATTCTACTGCCCCGCCCGCCACCGGAATCGGAGCGGATGAGGGGCGGACAATGGGAACGTCCGTTGACCTCGGATAGGATTTTCCAGTCTCGGGTCAAGCAAGGACGTAAACTCCCGTAACTATCTCTCTATCTTGGGCAGCACGGTGGCACAACTGTTAGCACTGCTGCCTCACAATGCCAGGGACCCTGGTTCGATTCCTGGCTTGGGTCACTCTCTGTGCGGAGTCAGCACATTCTCCCCGTGTCTGCGTGGGTTTCCTCCGGGTGCTCCGGTTTCCTTCTACAATCCAAAGATGTGCAGGTTAAATGCATTGGCCATGCTCAATTCTCCCTTAGTGTTCCTGAACAGGCACCGGTGAGTGGCGACTAGGGGATTTTCACAGTAACTTCATTGCAGTGTTAATGTAAGCCTACTTGTGACACTAATAAATAAACTTTTTTTAAAAACTAAAATTCTGTGTTTTTTTCTGGAAGTTATGATAATGCAAACTATGACATCAAAAATAACAAACTGTCAAATTAATTATTAGTTCGTTATCATGTAAATGAGTTTAGGTTATATTAGAAATGATGTTTACAGTTATAGTCATAAATTGAACCCTGAGGTATGCCGGAATTTCAGTTTGAGAGCATGATATATGTGTGATATTCAGGAAGGTTGTTCTCCTAATCTCTGCAATGAAGGTGAACTGTTAGAATGCAATTTTATTAAGTCTTGGTCATCAGTTGATTATGGGGATATGCCTGTCATTACATTTAATGAAGAGGTCAAGGAGGCAGTGAAGCCCCAAGAGGATGGCCAGGGCAAAAATCTGCTGACAGTCATCAAAGATGACCCATAACACAGATGCTTATTGGTGTTTGGAAATACGTTTGGAATTCCATGGGAGATTGAGAATAGATCTGTTTGTACTGTGCTTCTGTGATCTGCTTCACTGACTTTCCAATCAACCTCACAACACTCAGCCAGACTTTGGCAGATGCTAAAATTATACAAAATGCAACAGCATCCATCATTTTTCACTTTACCAAGATTCTGCGCTACACTTGGTTGACTTGCCAGTTGGGACGATAGGCAACACATAAGGACATTTTCCCCCACTTCCATCTTCTGCTCAGTCCCCCCATAAGGAAGCTCGAATAGGAAAGCATTCAAATATTAGGGATTTCTCCCTATCATTCCAGTTGTAAATCTAAAGCAGTGAACCCTCAGGTAGTGAATTAATCCAAACTCGGTGGCACAGTGGTTAGCACTGCTGCCTCACAGCGCCAGGGACCCGGGATCGAATACCGGCTTGGGTCACTGTCTGTGTAGAGTCTGCACATTCTCCCCGTGTCTGTGTGGGTTTCCTCCGGGTGCTCCGGTTTCCTCCCGCAGTCCGAAAGACGTGCTGGTTAGGTGCATTGGCCATGCTAAATTCTCCCTCAGTGTACCCAAACTGGCGCCAGAGTGTGGCGACGAGGGGGATTTTCACAGTAACTTCATTGCAGTGTTAATGTAAGCCTACTTATGACTAATAAATAAACTTAAGGAAACCAGAGGCCTGATAGGCAATTGAGATGAGGTGAAGAACGTTAAGTTGTTCTCAGTATTCTGTGCTGAACACCAAATCAACCTGACTGAGCTTGGTGAGTGAGGAGACCTGCGTAAAATGGAGTTGAAAACATTACAAGGTTGTATGCTTCACTTATACAAAGATTCACAAACCAAAGCTATCATTGGCAATCAGTTCAAGATAAAGTGGTAAATTACATAAACAAAAAGCTTGCCCATGAACCTCGATGGAGCAGGTACTTGGGGAATGTTGATTACTTTGCTACCCAACTACCAGATGGTTGCACTTTAGAGAGTAGGATTACTTTTAGATACATTATTGGTATGCTACACATTTAAGTAAGGGTTAGTGCAGTAGTAAATAACTATCACCAATGAATTAAAAATACAATTTTCTTATAGAATTCACAGTGCAGAAGGAGGCCATTCGGCCCATCAAGTCTGCACCGACCACAATCCCACTCAGGCCCTATCCCCATAACCCCATGCATTTACCCTAGCTAGTCCCCCTGACACTAAGGGATAATTTAGCCAATCAACCTAACCCGCACATCTTTGGTCTGTGGGAGGAAACCGGAGCATGCGGAGGAAACCCACGCAGACACAGGCGAATGTACAAACTCTACACAGACAGTGACGCCAGCCGGGGATTGAACCTGGGTCCCTGGTGCTGTGAGGCAGCATTGCTAACCACTGTGCCGCCCACACCCTTACTTTTCGGAGTTCTCTAGTCACCAGTGCTATTGGACACAAGTGAGGCGTGATGCCTTGGAATATCTTTGCCGGAATTGTCTGGTCGTTCATGCTGGCGGGATTTTACTTGTCCCGCTGCAGTGAACGAAGATTTGGCAGAGCGCCAAATTCTCCATCCTTGCTTGCAGTGGCGGCGGGGCGTGAATGGCCGGAGAATCCCGGCCTAGGATTCGATATTTGTATTAAGATGGTGAACACCAGGCTGTCTTCACCATCGGATAATACACAAAACTCTGTATAACATAAATTCAGACTAATCTTCCCTACCGTTCAGTTTTCCCCCCCATAGGAGGGAACTGGTTTGATATTTGCACCCTAAGTGTTCCCCAATCAGATGCTTTTAATCACAACTAGAGCTTACACTCAATAGTCACAGCATTTGAAACATTAACAGCCCGTAAGCTTCTGTAACGATTTTAATCAGGCAATTGAGGGCCTGTTTGAATATGAACACCCTGATTAAGGGCCAAATTGATGGTCCGATCAGAGAGCCCCATGTTCTGTATCTAAACAGGAGTGTCAGTTCCTCTGGCACTCCGGATGGGGACCGCAGACTGAAAGCATTCTGTATAATGATGTTGGATCTTGTGAGTAACGGAATTTTGATGAAGTGACTTCTGCCTCCGAGGACTTATTACAGCTTCCTATTCCTGTGTAGTTACTGTGTTTGACAAATTTATTTCTGAGGATGTAAACAACAGGTGCAATTTGGGAGGCGGTAGATGTTATACATTTGGATTTCCAAAAGGTCTTCAGTAAGGTGCCCCGCAAGGTTAGTAAGCAAGATAAGGGTTCATGGAGTTTTGGGGTCTGGATTTTCCCAATGTCACGTTCCTGACTTCTGATGGTCACTTCATTCATGTGGAATTTTCATTTTCCAGAGTGTGGGGCGGGCTAGAGTTAAGGCCGTGGGCACACCCCCCACCTCCCCCCTCCCCCCAACTCAACAGACCGAAGGTATGAATGGGAGGTGAGCAGATACAGGGGCCGGCAGGTAGAAGGCATCTCCTCCATTCACTGGGACATCATCCTGGTTCTTTACAAGGTTATTAGGTCCCTAGTCCTCACCCCATCAACTTCCACTCATCTCCATTATCCCCTCCATTCACCCATGCCCTTTCCAGGTGCCTCCCAAAATGCACCTGTTGTTTCCATTCTCAGAAATAAATTTGTCAAACACAGTTACTACACAGGAATAGGAAGCTGTAATAAGTCCTCGGAGGCAGAAGTCCCATTCATTTTCCAAGCACCGCCCCCCCCTCCCCCTTGCCACCATACATCCTCCATATCTCTTGTATACCTTCTTCCCCCTCCATGCCACCTTACCTACTTCCATGTCCCATGCATCCTCCATACCCCCTCCATGCCTCATGCGTCCCCCGCATTCTACATGCCCCTCTATAATCCATCCACACAGTGCACAGTTCCACCATACCCACTCACCCAGTATCCACGATGTACCGAACTGATGAGCCATATAACATTGGGAAGACTTGCTCAGGAATTTAGAAAAAAAAATCAGTCATTCAAACTCCAGTTGAAAAAATGCTCCTCTTAGAAGTTCAGAAAAATGTCTATCAAACAAACAGTATTGAAACTCCTCTTAAAAAACATTACCTCCTCTCAAGTGCTCATCAGAAACAGCCATTCAAAAGCCTCTTCAAAACATTTAATCCTACTAGCTGCTCATAAAACTGTCAATTAGACAAAGCAAACAGTCAGTGTTAACAGTACCTGATAAACTAATTCTATGAGTGTGTTTGTAACTCAGCCATTCATTCATAATGGGATTGTAATCACACAGCTAAATACACAAATTCTACAGAGTTCAAATACAAGATTCTTTGAAGTTGCCTGACCAGATGTCCAACTATCCGCTCCTTATTTACAAAAGTTCACTGGAGTTACTGTCAAAAATGTCTGGCATCCATGCAGTATTTTTCAAATATTTTACAGATTTCTAGTGCTTTATATCAGTACTAAAGGCATAATATCGAAATGACCCATTTAAATCAGATTCTTAATACAGTTGAGTGCACTGGTTAAAGTACTTTTTTTACTGTTCACTCATGGAATGTAGGCATCGCTGACGAGGCCAGCCTTTCTTGCTCATCCCTAACTGTCCTTGAGAAAGTGATGACTCTCTTTGAATTGTTGCAGTCCATTTGATGTAGGTACATCCATAGTGATGTTAGGGAAGGATTTCCAGGATTTTGACCCAGCAACAATGAAGGAAGAGCAATGTATTCCCAAGTCAAGATAGTGAGAAACTTGGAGGGGAACTTCCAGGTGGTGCTGTTCCCATGCATCTGCTGCCTTTGTCCTTCCAGAGGGTAGCAAATGTGAGTTTGAAAGGTTGCAGTCTGAGGAGCCTTGGTGAGCTTTTGCTGGGCATCTTGTCAATGGTACACACTGCTGCTAACGTGCATTGATGGTGGAGGGAGAGAATGTTTGCGGAACAGGTGCCAATCCAGCGGGCTGCTTTGTCCTGGATGGTGTTGGGCTTCTTGAGTGTTGTTGGAGCTGCGCTCATCCAGGCAAGTGGAGAGTATTCCATCACACTCCTGATTTGTGTCTTGTACATGGTGGACAGACATTGGGGAGTCAGGAGGAAAATCCAGCTCAGGAAGTTCTATTAGCATAGATGGAGGATTGGTGCATGGATAGGAAGAAGAGAGTGGGACTAAATGGGTCAGTTTAAAGTTGGAGGCTGCAAGGATCAATGCTGGGGACACGGCTAATACAAGCTATATTAGAAGCTGGGGTGAAGAGACAGAGGATAGGATTTTCCGGCCACGCTTGCCCAAGACCGGAAATTCCCGCCCAAGGTCAATGGACCCTTGTATGGTCTGTCCCTGCCTGCTCTGATTCCTGCGGCAGACAGGACAGGAAAATCTCCACCCAGAGACTGATGTATCTAGGTTTGCTCATGATATAAAGATGGATGGGAATGTAAACATGTGAGGAAGACAGAAAGAGGCTGCAAAGAGAACTAGGTAGGTTAAGCTGGTGGACAACAAGATGACAGATGGACTATAATGTGGGGAAGTGAGAGGTTGTTCATTTCAGTAAGAATAGAAAAGCTGGAAACTTTCTAAATGAAATTAAGTCATTGACAGGTGGTGTTTGATGCATTTTATTGAAAACTATCCTACAACAATTATGTTCAAAGCAAGTGAATGAAAAGATTTCCTAGGACTGAAATCACCAAGTTCTGGGTGCTCACAACTTCTCATTAGAAGTTTCCAAGGGATGATATTTCATCATGGAATAAACATTTGGCACGCCCAGAGGGGAATTTTACGCCAACGAGATATCATGGTCCCACCAAAGTCAATGGACTTTGAAACTGCTCGCCACATTTAATGATCCTGCCCCCACTGCGATAGGGCAGTAAAATCCTGCCCCAGGTCACCTAAATGGATGGAAAATCATCGAGAGCGACCAGTAGCTTTCGAACCTGTTGTGCTCACTTGGGAGGTTCTGTTGAATGTCCTAATGTAATTGTTACACACAGTATGAAATATAACACCGAAAGAGCATGACCTTGGAGCTTTGGGGTAGCACGGTGGCACAGTGGTTAGCACTGCTGCCTCACAGCGCCAGGGACCCAGGTTCGATTCCCGGCTTGGGTCACTGTCTGCGTGGAGTCTGCACATTCTGTGTGGGTTTCCCCCGGGTGCTCCGGTTTCCTCCCACAGTCCAAAGGTGTGTGGGTTATGTGTATTGGCCATGCTAAATTGTCAAGGGGGACTAGCTGGGGTAAATGCATGGGGTTATGGGAATAGGGTCTGGGTCGGATTGTGGTCGGTGCAGATGGGCCGAATGGCCTCATTCTGCACAGTAGGATTCTATGATTTTTCAGGTTCTAAGAAGGCTGAAAAGTTACTGACGCCAGAGACGACCTCCGTTCTTCCCCGTCCCCCACCAAAACGGGTAAACCTAAAACATTTCTATTTCAAGAAGGAGTTGAAATTGTGACATATGGTGATGGCCATTAATTTATTTGCTACGAGATTCTCTGGCCCTCCATGTTAACTGCCCGTTACCTGGCACAGGATTACTGCTATTCTTTAAATAGGAGACTGAGGCATTCCATGGGAACATGCTAATTTTTGTTAATACTGCAGAGTGCAACTTCAATCACAGAATGTATGCGGGAGTCCTTCAGCCATTAGCACCAAGAAAGCTGCTGAAACATGAATAACAATGTAACCCTAATCCGACTGTGTCCCACATCATTCCATCAATCTTAATAGAAGACATTTAGTGCTGTAAAGGCAGAAAATAGATCAGTATTTACCAAGTCCTTGGTGGTGTATTATTTTACATGTGGTCGGGCTATTTTTAATTAACTCCGTTTTAGTTGTCAGCTACAATAAGCATGTGTATAATCAGTGATTTTCTGTAAAATGGAGAACGGTCCTTCGCTGTCTTATTGGGAGTACGTATTTAAGGGTGCATTTTCTCAAGGGCAGATTAATTTATTATACATTGCACAGGAGTTGGTTAATAAATGTGAGGGGACAGAGGCATTGGAGCCATTGAGAATTATTTTGCAACCTGACAGAAGCAGGTCATTTGGCCCAACAGGTCTATGCCTGACTCTATGGGTGAAATTTTTCTGTACCGCCCACCATGGAAATCACAGCGGGCGGGACACGGACCATGCAAAGGTCCGTTGACCTCGGGTGGGATTTTCCGGTCTTGGGTCAAGCATGGCCGGAAAATCCCACCCTATATCATTTAACCTATTCTTTGTATTCCTTTTTCCCTCATGTGCTTATTAACTTCTTTCAAAGTGCATCTGTGCTACTTAGTATCGTAGAATCATAGAATCTAACAGTGCAGAAGGAGGCCATTCGGCCCATCGAGTCTGCACCGACCATAATCCCACCCAGGCCCGATCCCCATAACCCCATGCATTTACCCTAGCTAGCCCCGCTGACACTAAGGAGCAATTTAACATGGCCAATCCACCTAACCCGCACACTTTTGGACTGTGGGAAGAAACCGGAGCACCTGGAGGAAACCCACGCAGACACGGGGAGAATGTGCAAACTCCACACAGACAGTGACCCAAGTCGGGAATTGAACCCGGGTCCCTGGCACTGTGAGGCAGCAGTGCTAACCACTGTGCCGCCATGCCACCCCGTTACATGCGTTTTCAATCGTCCAAGTAGTTAATAAGTTATTAATAAGGTAAGATAGATCAAAAACGAACTGCTAAATGAAAGCTTTCTCATCAATAAAAGGAATCTTATTAATATTGATAAACAATGCCTTTCCTGCGTTACTCTTTTTTCAAAATCTTTATGTTCATAACATTTGGAAAAATTGTACTGACTTTCATTGATAAATATTGGACAAAAACTCATTTATTCCAAGTTGCCCAGAGCTCGATAATTAATATGAATGAATGCATTCTGCTGCCAGGTCGATTTCACTGATTGATTTCACTCAGATTTAATATTTGACTCAAGAACTGAGATTTCATTTTATTGCAGAAATCACACCTCACAAATTGTTCCTTTATATATTAAAATGATTTATTCGTCCAAGTCATTTTCGCTTTTTGAATGTGGTTCATTTATCCCTTGCCAGCAAAATGCAAAGAAAGGCGCAAAGGGAATGAACATGATCTACAGCTGATTTCAGGAAGGTAAAAGAATCCAAACTGATTTTCTGCTCACTATTTGAGTCTGCGAATAGTGAATAGTAATGCACCCTAACGAGTGGAGAAAATGACCTTCAAAATTGGAGTAAAAATAACCTTGGACCACTGGGGAATCCAGAGAAATGGCTGTTCCTGGGGCCATCTGCTCAGATTATCAGCTCTCAGTCATACCATAACACCGAAATGAACACGAACATTACAATAATAAATCTGGTCAAATATCAGCAGAAACTTTACTGCTGTCGTATGCCTCGATGCTGCGACCTTATCGGACGTACAGGCCACGCTCCCCGCTGCAGCGACTTCAGAGGATTTGGAGGCCAGCCAAATCTCCATTCCCTGCAGCGGGATGGGAAAATCCCACCAGCGTGAATGGTGGTAAGATTCCGGCCAATGCTCCAAGACATCAACATCTAAAACTCGATCTGGAGCAAACATTTTAAAAATTAATTAGTTTACTTCCGTGTGATCCAATATCCATTTTGATACCTGTTTCCATTCTCTCTGTTACGGACAGCAAGGGGTTAATTTACACAGCATTAATTTTACTTCTATCACCCGACCATGAATGGAAAGGTTTTTTTATTTTTTCTCTCTTTATGAGCAGTGGTGTATTTTCCCCCACCCCTCAGTTTTTTGCGCAACCCAAGTTTCTATTAATAACCCCACAGCAAACGCGGGATTTGGTGAACTCAAAGGGTTCGTTTATATTCGAACGCTCAAAATGCGGGAAGAGGGGTTCGCAATGTCATCTCCACACTCAAAGGAAAACAAAGGTTTTACAGCACAGAGACCACAGAGAAGATAACGAGGTGTGAGTTTTCCTGAAACTGCAAAGTGTCTTTTTTGATTCTGGGGTCCCAGACAGACTTGTTTCGGCATGGAAGGGGGCCATTTGGCCCATCGTATCTGCACCGGCTCTGCAAATAAACATTATGACTTATTGCTATTCCCTTGCCTTTTCCCCGTACCCCTGCACATTTTTTCTATTCAAATAATCATCTAATGCCCTCTTGAATGCCCCAATTGAACCTGCCTCCGCCTCACTTGCTGTCGGAAAAAGGATTTTACCACATCACATTTTTTCTTTTGCAAATCACTCTAAATCTGTGCCCTCTCATTCTTGATCCTTTTGCGGGCGGGAGCAGTTTCTCCTTTTCTACTCTGTCCAGCTCTCTCATGACTTTGACCATCTCTATCAAATCTCCTCTTAGCCTTCTCTCTAAGGAGAACAGTCCCAACCTTTCCAATCTATCCTCCTAACTGAAATTTCGCCTTGCTGGAACCATTCTTGTCAAACTCTTGTGCACGCTCTCCAACACGCTCACATCCTTCCGATAGTGTGGCACCCAGAACTGTACTCAGTATTCCAAATGAGTATTCAAAGGGAAATTTCGGAGCATAGAATGTAGGTAACTGAAGCCACAGCAACCACTTGTGGGGCAAATGAAGTGGGATGGTGGGGGGCAGGAAAGATAAATGAAAACCCACAATGCCAGTGTCAGAGGAATGCAGGATTTAGAGGGTGTTGCCAGGGAGTTGGGAGGGGGGGAAGCTAGCTGGAGAAGGTAACAGAGATAAGGGAGGGGCAATCATGGAAGGACTTAAACATGATCAGGGATGGGATCTGCATGCTTCCATGACCCTCACCGCACCCCCCCCCCCCCCCCCCACAATAGCCAACATGCACTAATATTAATCTCCAGTTGGTCTCAGTCGAAATCAGTTCAGTTCAAACCATGGGACAAGCTTCCAATTCACTCACACAATTCTATAGGAGGGAAAGCAGTTACCGTTCCGTCATGAGGGGCTTGTTTATGAATAATAGCTTTGTCCCGGCAATTGTACACCCTGTGGGAATATGTCTGTAAGGCATATCTGTTCCAACATATCTGTTTGAAGTGCACCCTCTAGCAGATTAAAACAGGAATCAATAGTCAAGGGATTTAATCAGCTTTTTGTAATCTATACCAGAAACTAAACTGCAGCGTAGGTAAATAATGGTATCACTTAGAGCAAAATTCAAAAGGATCAGTTTAATCGTATGCTTAGAGCACGAAAGCCTGGTGGAAACTGGCCAGCTAATTAAAATGCATAAGGACACTTTTAGGCTAAAGGTGTTGGTTTGAGGGCTGCCTGGAGTGTTCTGGAGCTTTGGCCAAGAAAAACATGCTAATTATCGCCTTGATGTAGTTTCACACTGTTGTCTATATCCTATCCTGAGTCACATTTCACATTTTGCAAGGACACAAAGACGAAACCAATTTGTATCAACATAACCACATGGAAGGGTGCGGAGAACAGCAACAGGATTGGGGCAGAGGAAGAAGAACCTCAGCATGAAATAGAGGGAAGGAGCTAATGTGGCAATTTAAATGGAGGACAGAGGGTGAAGAGATTTCCCCTGTGAACTGATAGGGTGGATTTTAGAGAGAGCTGTAGGGAGAGGAGGCTTGGGGACATTATCCATTGAGGGAGCTTTCCGGAAATGTCTGGCCCAGATATTCACCACAACAGAGGGGCATCTTGGTGGACAGACCAGCCTGGAAATCCCAAGACCCACCCCCTATCACTTATGTGAGAAGAGACAGGAGGCAGATTGGAGTTTACCCATGCGTGGTTTACAGAGGAGACTAGCCATTTAAATCACCAGCTGCCCCCAGTGAAGTGGGTTTTGGTAGGCCAATCAGGTATGCAGATTAGGCCAGGTAAGAGCTGGTCTGAACTCGGTGGATTTGTTTGGATGGTCAGGGACCCCTTCAGAGCGGTAAGGTAACCCTTTGGATATAGTCCCAAAATAATTTTGGGAGAGGTAAGGCATGTTTTGGGGGAGGTAAGATACACTTTGGGACTTTTAAAAGTCAATAACATTGTGCGTAAAAAATGCATAACTCTTTGGAATTGTCAAAGTGGTCAAAGAACTGTCAAAGGGTATTGTGGGAATGGCATGGAGTGGGAAGGGCAAAGGGTGATGGTGCAGCGGCATGGGCTGCCATGAGTTGGCACTAAATTGGTACAGGGGTAATAAAGGTGAAGTGCGAGGCATAGAGCAGTGATTGCTAAACAGTTTGTCACAGCACACTGGCGCGCCATGAAGACCTCCCAAGTATTCCGCAAGAAAAAATTCAAAATTAGGGTAATTGAACTAGAATTAAAATACAAGCAAAATACTGCGGATGCTGGAATCTGAAACAAAAACAGAAAATTCTGGAAAATCTCAGCAGGCCTGACAGCATCTGTGGGGAGAGAAACGTGGAAAGAATCTCTCCATCTCTACCCTATCCAGCCCCTTCATTATCTTATAGGTCTCTATAAGATCCCCCCTCAGCCTTCTAAATTCCAACGAATACAAACCCAATCTGCTCAGTCTCTCCTCATAATCAACACCCCTCATCTCTGGTATCAATCTGGTGAACCTTCTCTGCACTCCCTCCAAGGCCAATATATCCTTCCGCAAATAAGGGGACCAATACAGCACACAGTATTCCAGCTGCGGCCTCACCAATGCCCTGTACAGATGCAGCAAGACATCTCTGCTTTTATATTCTATCCCCCTTGCGATATAGGCCAACATCCCATTTGCCTTCTTGATCACCTGTTGCACCTGCAGACTGGGTTTTTGCGTCTCATGCACAAGGACCCCCAGGTCCCTCTGCACAGCAGCATGTTGTAATTTCTTTCCATTTAGATAATAATCTAATTTGCTATTATTTCTTCCAAAGTGAATAACCTCGCATTTGTTAACGTTATACTCCATCTGCCAGATCCTCGCCCACTCACTCAGCCTGTCCAAATCTCTCTGCAGACCTTCTACGCCCTCCACACGATTCACTTTTCCACTTATCTTTGTCGTCTGCAAACTTTGTTACTCTACACTCAGTCCCCTCCTCCAGATCGTCTATATAAATGGTAAATAGTTGAGGCCCCAGTACCAATCCCTGCGGCACGCCACTAGTTACCATCTGCCAACCAGAAAAGCACCCATTTATTCCGACTCTCTGCTTCCTGTCGGATAGCCAATTCCCAATCCACGCTAACACCCTACTCCCAACTCCGTGTGACCCAATCTTCTTCAGCAACCTTTTGTGAGGCACCTTATCAAACGCCTTTTGGAAATCCAAAAACACCGCATCCACCGGTTCCCCTCCGTCAACCGCACTAGTCACATCTTCATAAAAATCCAATAAGTTCGTCAAGCACGACTTTCCCCTCATGAATCCATGCTGCGTCTGCTTAATCAAACCATTCTTATCCAGATGGCCTGCTATTTCTTCTTTAATGATGGATTCCAGCATTTTCCCAACTACAGACGTTAAGCTAACCAGCCTGTAGTTACCCGCCTAGGTTTAAGGTGAGAGGGGAGAGATACAAAAGGGTCCAGAGGGGCAATTTTTTCACACAGAGGGTGGTGTCTGGAACAAGCTGCCAGAGGTAGTATTAGAGGCGGGTACAATTTTGTCTTTTAAAAAGCATTTAGACAGTTACATGGGTAAGATGGATATAGAGGGATATGGGCCAAATGCGGGCAATTGGGACTAGCTTAGGGGTTTAAAAAAAAGGGCGGCATGGACAAGTTGGACCGAAGGTCCTGTTTCCACGCTGTAAACCTCTATGACTCTATGTACTTATGATTGACTTTCTGTAATAAAAGCAAAGGAATTGAGTTTAGCTACAGCTTAAATCACAAACCCATGTCCCACTGCATTTGCAGCATAATTGCTTGTTTTCAGTTGTCACAGACTTGCTCTTTGGCTCCCCCTAATATCTCCCTGGAGCTGCTGGTTAGCTCTTTTCCAGCATTCTAAGCTGGCATTTTAAAGAAGTACTAGCTGTGGACCCATTTCCGAATTATTTAGTGCAGCTGTAATCATCAATATTGAGAGATGGTAATACTAACCAACAATATAACCAGTGATAACAGTGCTACTCTCTTGGTTAAACATAGCAAGGACCAAAGGAAACCTAATGCTGATTTAGATTTCCCTGATCACGTACCTAAAAACATCCAAAAATGAAATAAAAGCAGAAAATGCTGGAAACATTCAGCAGGTCTGGCAGCATCTGCAGCGAGAAAACCCCAGTAAACGGCGTGGGGTGTTGGGGGGGCAGCTGTTCTGAGAATTGGACCGGCAATGTCAACTCTGTTTTACTCTCTGCAGATGACGCCAGACCTGCTGAGTTTTTCTGGCACTTTATATTTTCTATCCAATCTATGTGGCTATGAGGAGAGATTGAATAGGCTGGGGTTATTTTCCTTGCAACAAAGAAGGCTGAGGGGTGATAGAGGTGTACAAAATTATGAGGGGAAGAGATAGAGTGGACAGGATAAAATTGTTTCCCTTGGTGGAGAATTCTGGAACCAGGGGACATAGATTCAAGATACCTGACAGTCGGTGTAGAGGGGACATGAGGAAGAATTTTCCTACGCGGAGGGTGGTGGGTGTCTGGAATTTGCTGCCCGAGTTGGTGGTGGAGACAGAGACCCTAAACTCTTTTAAAAAGTACCTGGATCTGCACCTTAAGTGCTGTAAGCTACAGGGCTGTGGGCCGTGTGCAGGAAGGTGGGATTAGAAAGGGCTGTTCTCAGGCTGGCATGGACACGATGGGCTGAATGGTCTCCTTCTGTGCTGTGACCTTTCAATGGTTCTACCTCCAGTATCAGCAGTAGTTTGCTTTTCATTTTTGTGTCCAACAGAATAAACCTCTGGTACACTAAAATAGCTGCCGATTATAGACAGGGAAGCTTGGCTTGCAAACTAAGAGTGCTTGTTGACAATTGTGGCTATGTCTATTTGCAGCACTGTGGGCAGTGTCTGGCTTTTTGAAATGCAAAATGTAGTACATGTCACATCAGGCTTACCGTAATCAGGTGACCTCTGCCATGAAGTACTCAGCTCTGAAAGCTGCCATCTTAGAGTTCAGTTCAATACAGACCTATGATCCTATTGAATGGAGGAGCAGATTCAAGGGGCTGAATGGCCGACTCCTGCCCCTTGTTTGTATGTTCACATGTACATATATCACTTGGGGGGGGAGCGGGGATTGGTTAGCTCAGTTGGCTGGACGGCTGGTTCGTGATGCAAAGAGACACCAACAGTGTTCAATTCCCATCCCAGCTGAGGTTATCCATGAACCAAGGTTATTTCAACCTTGCTCCTTGCTCAGGTGTGGTAACCCTCAGATTAAATCACCACCAGTCAGCTCTCTCTTTCTCTCTCTCTAAGGGGGGTGAGCAGCCCATGGTCCTCTGGGACGATGGCAGAGCATATGTACACATAGCACGGTGGCGCAGTGGTTAGCACTGCTGCCTTACAGTGCCAGGGACCCGGGTTCAATTCCAGCCTTGGGTGACTGTGTGGAGTTTGCAAGTTCTCCCTGTGTCTACATAGGTTTCCTCCGGGTGCTCCAGTTTCCTCCTACACTCCAAAAATACACGGGTTATGTTGATTGGCCTGCAAAATTGCCCCTTAATATCCCAAGATGTGTGGGTTTGGGGGATTAGTGGGGTAAATATGTTGGTTTACAAGGGTAGGATGCTTTGTTGAAGAGTCGGTATAGACTTGATGGGTTAAATGGCCTCCTTCTCACTAGGAATTCTATGATTCTGTGATATATTCAGCTGAGAAAGCAAAGGGGTTTTGTCTGCTATCTTTAAACATGGAACAGTTTGGACCAGACTTCTGATTGGTCCCCTTGGAAGATAAGGCACAGTTTATCTGGAATGTATATTTCATCCTGTCTGCTGCTGTGACTGAAGTTGTGGAATTTGATCCAGTCAGGCAGGCAGCAGAGTTCAGACAATTAACTCTACAGGCTGAATTTCATGGTCCCCTCATGAAGGGGTTGGACCTGGAAAATGCGGCGAGCTATTCAAAAGTCCAAAAGACTAAGGGGGAGTGGATAATCCCACCAACGTAAAATTCCACCCTATTGCTCCCAGTGGACAGCAATGCACGTCACATGTACTGGCTAGGTGTATATGCAGCTGCAACATCAGGTACACATGCATAGCTGCAACATGGAGTGTGCATGTGTGACTCTGGAGGCGGTGGGTGTGGGATGATGTTCAAACTCTGCCCCCCAACATCACACCCACAGTCACAACAGCAATGGACGGATTCAGGATTTCTAATCTAACAATATATCTAACGTTCAGTAAACCATTAATGGATATGAAAATGATGTAAAGTGGCGTACGCTTCACCAAAGTCCTCTTAAAACAAGATGAGATGCGCGGTCACATCAAAGTTGTGAATAATTTAAAAATGTGTCAGGAAATATGAATGACGCCTGCCGAGAGAATGCAGCAGTAAAATAGAAATAGTTCAATAATCTGTCACTAATGAAGAGAGTGTTGAGACCAAGACCTGAAGCGGGCCCAGGTGGAAGATAAGCTACTGTGTTTGAATCGAAGATCAGGCCCTTATGTTGCTAAGCACAGCTCACAGAGATCACTGATTGGGAAGCTGGAGACCTGCCGTGACTGAATCTCCAACCACTTAAATTAATGGATGGAAAATCAGGCACCGCAGCCCTTACATTTTCTAATCAGAGTGCTGCTCAGCACTGGGCATGCTCAGTTGGAGAGTGAACCTTGCCCTCAATAACCTCAGTAGTAGTAAACTGTAAGCATGCTTGCTGACATGAACCCTTGCTACTTTTCACCCAGAAACAAAAAAGTCAAAAATAAAGCCATCAATCATATATAAACCGAAAGGAACTTAAAGGGAAGGCATGGTGACACAGTGGTTAGCACTGCTTCCTCGCAGCGCCAGGGACCTGGGTTTGATTCCAGCCTCAAGTCACTGTCTGTGTGAAGTTTGCACATTCTCCCCGTGTTTGCATGGGTTTCCTCCAGGTACTCCAGTTTCCTCCCACACTCTAAAGCTGCATGGGTTAGGTTGATTGGCCAAGCTAAATTGCCCCTTAGTGTCAGAGGGATTGGCGGGGTAAACACATATAACTACATTCCCTTGTTTGAGACTGTCCCACTAGTGAAAACATCTCACCATCTACCCTATCAAGCCCCCTCAGGATCTTATATGTTTGAATAAGGTCACCCCCTCAGTCTTCTAAACTCCAAAGAATACTGACTCAGACTATTTAATTTTTCTTGATAGGACAACCCTCCCTTCCCAGGAACTAGCCTGGTGAATCTCCTTTGGACTGCCTCCAATGTTATTATATCCTTTTTAAGGAAAGGGGACCAAAACTGTACGCAGTATTCCAGGTGAGGTCTCACCAGCACTGTGCGTTGTACAATCGCAACTAAACCTCTCCATTTTTAAACTCCAACCCCTATGCAATAAAGGCCAAAATGCATTTGCCTTCTTAATTACTTGTTGGACCTGCCAGCTAGCTTTCTGTGATTCATGCTTTAGAATACCCACAGAAGGTGGCGTCACAGGTGGAGAAGGTGGTGAAGAAGGCATATGGCATGCTTGCCTTTATAGGACGCGGCATAGATTATAAAAGTTGGGGTCTGATGTTGCAGATGTATAGAACGTTGGTTCGGCCGCATTTGGAATACTGCGCCCAGTTCTGGTCGCCACACTACCAGAAGGACGTGGAGGCTTTAGAGAGAGTGCAGACGAGGTTTACCAGGATGTTGCCTGGTATGGAGGGGCTTATTTATGAGGAGAGATTGGGTAAACTGGGGTTGTTCTCCCTGGAAAGACGGAGGATGAGGGGAGACCTAATAGAGGTGTATAAAATTATGAAAGGCATAGATAGGGTGAACGGTGGGAAGCTTTTTCCCAGGTCGGTGGTGACGTTCACGAGGGATCATAGGTTCAAGGTGAGGGAGGGGAGATTTAACACGGATATCAGAAGGACATATTTTACGCAGAGGGTGGTGGGAGCCTGGAATGCGCTGCCAGGCAAGGTGGTGGAGACGGACACACTGGGAACGTTTAAGACTTATCTAGATAGCCACATGAACGGAGTGGGAATGGAGGGATACAAAAGAATGGTCTAGATTGGACCAGGGAGCGGCGCGGGCTTGGAGGGCCGAAGGGCCTGTTCCTGTGCTGTATTGTTCTTTGTTCTTTGTTTGTACTTCACTCACCTGTATTCTCTCTCCATTTAGATAATAATCTGCCTTTTGATTCCTCCTACCACAGTGCATGACCTCACACTTCCCCACATGAAACACCATTTGCGGGTCTTCGCCCAGTCACCCAATCTATCTACATCCCATTGCAGAATCACAATATCCTTATCATAACCCGCCCTTCCACCTATCTTCGTATCATCGGCAAATTTGCAAACCTTACGTTCCATCCTCCAGGTCATTAATGTAAATAGTGAACAAATGTGGGCCAAGAACTGATCCCTACGGTACTCCACCAGCTATATCTTTCCACACTAAAAAGGACCCATTTATTCCAACTCTTTGTTTTCTATCTGATAATCCAACCTATCACAGTTTCTCCAATTCCATGGGCTTTTACTTTACGAACCAACCTCTTATACGTCACCTTGTCAAATGCCATTTGGAAATCTAAACATACTACATCTACAGGTTCCCCTCTGTCTATTCTCTCTATTGCATCCTCAAAGATTTTGAGCAAATTTGTCAAACATGATTTACCTCCACAACCTGGCCATCATGAGGGCAGAGCTCACAGAGAACACCTCAGAAAGAGGAGGAGCAGGAGGGAGAGAAGGAGGTGGAGAAAGAGGAGGAAGGGGGGATGTAGCCAGCGCATCCACATTCCACACAGGCTCTCAGTGAGTGCATCACCAACCTCTAATTCCCCTGAATGAAATCCAGGATCCCAGTTGTTCAACAATTCTCCCCCTTACCAAAAGAGAAAATGCTGGAAAATCTCAGCAGGTCTGGCAGCATCTGCAAGGAGAGAAAAGAGCTGATGTTTCACGACCAGATGACTCCCAAAGGGTCATCTGGACTCGAAACGTCAGCTCTTTTCTCTCCTTACAGATGCTGCCAGACCTGCTGAGATTTTCCAGCGTTTTCTCTTTTGGTTTCAGATTCCAGCATCTGCAGCAATTTGCTTTTATTCACCCCCTTACCCTTATTGTGGTGGACACAGCACCTTCTTGGCCACAATCTTGAAATAAAAGCCACCAGAATATAATTAATCCACACCGGCCTTATCCAACAACACACCCAAAGCTTCATACAATACTTACCTAATGAACCTTGCATCATCCCTTGCTGCCAGTCCACTGCTCCTACACAGAGCTTCCCCAGTGGCCGCAGCATGACGGTGAAAGGCAGTTGATTTTCATGGAGAGAGGCTGGATGACCCAATTAAATGCCCTCGAGAAGCTTTGGGTCCTTACACTGCCCCACCTTATCGTTGCCAATAGACTGGGCTGGTCAGCAATAGTAAGGGCACTAGTGGAGTGGCCACGAATGCTTTCATCCAGAGAAAGGGGAGGCGGTTCAAACTCTACACTGTTAGTTTTGCTCTCCCCTCACACCCCCTCCATCCCCAGCCGCAGTCTGGCTTTAAGTCATTTAGATGGTTGTAATCTTATCTAAACTCGGGTCCCCTGCTGAGCTAAGCAGTCACTCAGTTGTGTGTTTGACACTAGGCTGCACACCACAATCATTATAATTAGCAGCCAGCATGAAGTTTGTATGCTGTCTGCATCTTTGAAAGGATGCAGGATAATCGCGTATTGCAACCTCAACACCAGATTTCAGGCACGATCCAATTTAGACTCAGAGTGCAGGTAGTATATGTGTTCAACAGAACAATAATGCTCTAGATTCCACAGAAGTGTTTCCAGTAAATACATGTTGTGTAAATTGTTACAAATGTGAAAACTGCATCTCTAAAACTACGCAGGTTCTTAGAATTGGGTAAAAGTGCACACTAACCCCACCCACCCCCTCCCCCAACCCCTGAAGCAAGTGCATATGTATGGCACTGGGATAAAAGATCAGCCATGATCACATTGAATGGCAGGGCAGGTTGGATGGGCTGAATGGCCGACTCCTGCTCCTATTTTCTATGTTTCTCGGGAGAGGACTTTCCTTTTCCACCCCCAATTTTGGCGGGAAGGATCGGCAGAGGAGCAGGGATCAAGCGGGAAACCCAATACAGATTTTACACCATTGGGATTTCCCCCGTCGATGGTCTCTGTCCCCCAGGGGTACCAACTTTAAAAGTCATAATCAGACATTTACACCTGATTGACCCCCATATTGGGCTGTCCATTCACACCGCGTGAATCACGAGGGGTCCCCCACGATGATGCAGCTGGCAAACAGAAGCCGCAGGAGGTGCTCAGGTGAGTACAGCCCCCAGAGGGGAGAATGTCATGCCCGGACAGTACCCTGGCATTGCAGTAATGCCGGGGGGGTTTCCATGGAGGAGGTGTCGGGAGTTCCGTGCTGAGGGGAGGTTCCATTGGGTAGGGGATTGGGGAGCTGTGTGGATTGTTCCTTCTCTCTTTTCTTTATCTTTCAACAGTCTAAGTTGGTGATGGGCCAGCTCATTCAGAGCTGGCAGCGCAGCTGGGTGTCTACGCTCCGCTTTTCCCGCCCTGGCACTTTTGCCGGAATTTTACCGCCTCGCCCGCCCCGGAAACGGGGCCGGCGTGGCTCGCAGAACGGAATTCTCCATTGGCCCCGGGCGGGATTTTACAAGCCTCTCCCGAACGAGGTCGTAATATGCCAGCCTTTGAAAAAACAATTGGAAAATTCTATCCTGTAACCGAAATCTTGCTGGCGTTTACACCAGCGGAATCTTACCATTCTGCAGATGGTGCACCCCCGCTATGGGTTTCCCGGCGACAAGTGGTGTGTTCAACAGGAAACACAATAGTTGACAATAGTGGGACCATAAGATCCCGCTTGCCAGCAAGCAACACACCGCTGCCAAACACACCGGAGAGGGAGGAAAATACCACCCTATGTTTCTGCCTTAGCATACAATTTTTAATGTGATATTTTAGCACCTTTAACAGGACAAACTGTTGCAAGTATCTAATAGTTACAATTGCTTCCATACATTTCAGTCATGTTCTTGCATGAACATATTTTCAAGTGAGTGATAGAGGAAACCTAATGTCCTGAATAATGTCCCTGTTTCTTCAGGGATTTTACAGCTGGTGGTTCATGGATGTGAGAAAGGGGCCTTGGCTTGTGTGTCACGTAATGCTGGTGCTTATCTTCCCAGCACTTAACGCCCCCTCTCATGTACTAGAAGCTCAGCAGCCCTCATTAAGAACAGAAATTAGATAATAATTAGACATTTATTGCTTGCTCGGCACACAGTGGCAGATGCTCAGGTAATTCAATTAACACAGTCTCATTACTGACTATCAAAAACAGGCACTTGAATAAAGACCTTGAAGGACCTATCCACTGCTCACTGCAATGATTCTGGCAGACACCATCGCCAGAAATTTACACGCCCTTCTCCGGTGGGTTTTTAGAGAAACACGGTGGGGGAATTGGGGGGTGGGGTGGGTGAGGAGTGTGAAATTGAAGGAACAGGATTTCCCCGGGGTCTCCACCTGCTCCGACCTCACAGCGCTGATCTTTCACCATTCCAGAACCAGCTCCAGATCCACTGTAGCTCCCCAGTTATAGAAACACAGAAACTAGAAGCAGGAGTAGGCCATTTGGTCCTTCGAGCCTGCTCTGCCATTCATTTTGATCATGGCTGATCATCGAATTCAATATCCTGATACCCCCTTCTCCCCATATCCCTTGACCACTTTAATCCCAAGAGCTATATCTAATTTCTTCTTCAAATCAGACAACGTTTTGGCCTCAACTACTTTCTGTGGAAGTGAATTCCGCACATTCACCACCCTCTGGGTGAAGAAACTTCTCCTCACCTCAGTTCTAAAAGGTTTGCCCCTTATCCGCAAATTATGATCCCTAGTGCTGGATTCCCCCACCATCGGGAACATTCTTTCAGACTCTAACCTGTCTAAGCCTGTTGAAATTTTATAAGTTTCGGTGAGATTCCCCCTCATTCTTCTAAACTTCAGTGAATATAATCCTAACCGACCTAGTTTCTCCTCATATGATAGACCTGCCATTCCAGGAATCAGCCTGGTAAACCTTCGCTGTACTTCCTCTATAGCAAGGACATCCCCCCTCAGATAAGCACACCAAAACTGCACACAATAGTCTAGGTGTGGCCTCACCAACACCCTATACAATTGCAACAAAATATCCCTATCCCTATACTCAAATCCTATCACCATTGCCCGTGCTGAGATCTGCTGTGACCTGTGATTAAATCTAGAGGTTTCCTGGCCCAGTATTGGCTTCAACCAAGCCAGACAGCACAGTGAACCACAAAACACCTGGTGCTAAGCTATAGGGTTTAATTAACTGTGAAATGCATGGCTCAACAAGCTAAAGACAGGGCCATAATGAAGTTAGTGCTCTCCAAACAATCTCCACGTATAAAATGGAGCATATCAACAGCAATTTGGAGCAGGTGAGATGGGGGGACATAACCTTATTGGGAAGGTCACTAATTCCCCTGTGGGAGCATAAACTATTCTATAAAATGGAGTGTAGGACCCCACTTTACCCTATTGGAATGCACTCACTGTTTTGCAAACTGTTTAAAGATAACAACCATGATTTTCCCAAAAAATGACAAAGGACACGATTTTACGACCCCGTCCTGCCCGTTGTTTGGCGAGGTGAGGTGTTAAGACTTTGTGAAAGGTGAAAAATCGCATTCAGCGTATCCCGCCAGGTGATTCGCAGAGGCAGAGGCGACCCAGCATTAGCCAGTGGTGGGGCCTTCTGGTCTCACCATTGTCAATGGGGTTTTCCATTGAATGCACCCCTCACCGGCATCAGTTGTGCAGTGGGATCTTTAACATTCAACCAAACAGGCAGACAAAGCCTTGATTTAACACTTTACCCATACAGCAGCATCTCCATTAATGCAAATGCAAATTAAGTATCAGCTTGGTTTGTGGGTTTATGACTTCACGTGTGACTTCACATAAAACATTCTGATTTAATGACATGAGTGCCACCGATGAACTTCAAGCTAGCCTGGTTCAACAATAGTCAAAATCATAAAATCCCTACAGTGCAGAAGGAGGCCACCTCCAAACCAAAACCAGTTTCTAAAACACAGTTTTCCAGTCATGTTTTTTTTTCCCGAAGTCATTAACCACCATGTGACTCTTTTGTAAACAGTCCACCAGAGTCAAGAGGTTTCCAGCCTCTTTGGAACTGCTTAATTGTTGTTAAAATGCTGCCTTTTCCAGGAACAGTAACAAGCAGAATCCTTGAGTTAACCCTTTAAGGGAAGATGTCGTTCGAAAAAACACAAGTTCTTCCAGAATGTTCTCAGCCCTTGAAGAACTAGAAAACATATTTATGACAGCATTCATTGGTTCCGAGGCACTTTGAAATGTCTTGAGGATGTGAAAGGTGCTATATGAATGGAAGCCATTTCTTGAATTTTCTTGCTATCAAAATAATCAAGGATAAATATACGGACCTAACTGTTTCTTGAATCCATTTATATAAATTGTTCAATGGCTTTCTTGGTAATCTATTTTATGTATTCACTATTCTCTGTGTGAAGTGGATCTGCAAATGCCCTATTTTCTTGATTCTTTGTTTAAATATATCCTGTATCCACCCACAGTGCAAACTTCTTATACTGATCAACTTTATCAATCATCCTGAAACTTTATAAACTTTTATTATGTGACCATAATTACTTCTCCTTTCCAACAACCATTACCCTATTTTTTTACAACCTAAACTCAGATTCGCGGTGGAGGCCTGGTGAAAAATTCTTCCCATAATATTACAGTTAGGATTACAAATGGGATGTAACACCACATGCTCCTTATCATGCTGAGAATAACACTTACCTGAGTGAGTAAATGAAAAATAATTAAAGCCTGAAGTTCCCCACAACACCAGTTTTAAGTTTATTTATTAGTGTCACAAGTACATTAACACTGCAATGAAGTTGCTGTGAAAATCCTGTCATTGCCACACTCTTGCGCCTGTTCGGGTACACTGAAGGAGAATTTAGCATGGCCAATGCATCTAACCAGCATGTCCTTTGGACGGTGGGAGGAAATCGGAGCACCCGGAGGAAACCCACACAGTCACGGGGAGAACGTGCAGACTCTGCACAGACAGTGAGCCAAGCTGGGAATTGAATCCAGGTCCCTGGCACTGTGAGGCAGCAGTGCTAACCACTGTGCCACCCTGCCGCAATCAAGGGATCGTGTAGAGAAAACATACTGGGCAGGATTTTCCATGGCATTTTACCCGGCACGGTAGAGGCAGCTTGCCAATGGCTGCCGGCAGTGTGCTGTTTTGTGTGGCTCGCCTAGCCTGCCGTCGGGTATCCTGCTGCAGGGGGTCGACTTTGGCGTGACCCAAAGATCCTGTCGGCAGGAAGCACCAGCAAAAAAAAAACGCCCTCTATTTCCACTTGGTCTAATCCTGTTTGCTCTGTTCCACTTGACATTGTGACAGCCACCATTTTGAAGAGAGTAATATATTGGGCGGGGGAGGGGGGGGAGGAATGGCAGTGCAATGGAGTAAGGGAGTAAGGAATTGCATTGGACCAGAGGGGTGCAGTCTGTAGGATAGTGTGGAAGTACAGCATTCATGCACAGCATTCAAGCGAATCACTTCATCATCGGGAAAAGCACCCGTAATGGAGAAATTATCAATTAATCTCGGGGTAAGTATGATAAATATAAGTTTAATCATTTAAGAAGGTAACTACTGAGATGCATGGTTTTTCCACAGAGCTTTACAAGAGGGAAATACGCTGTAATATATGAATCTAATTTAATTTCTGTGCTATCAGTGCAGTCAGGAAAAATTAATTATTCAAAAGAAAAGGTAAAGTGTATCCGATTGTGGCATTAAAAAGGCAGTTCATATCAAGCTTGGCAGTCCTTGTTCATTGTCTGCGCCGATCACTGTCATCTGTGACTTGCCATAGTGCCAGGTTCATACTCATCGACTCTGTGGCATCAAAAATCTGTTTCCCGGACACTTTGCCTGAACATTTAAGCTTGGCAACCGACTCCTTCGGTTGGGTATGCAGCTTTATTTCACAACTTTCAGTCTCTGCCTCTTCAGCTTTACAATATCAACCCCTAATGGGCGGCACGGTGACACAGTGATTAGCACTGCTGCCTCACAGCGCCAGGGATCCGGGTTCAATTCCCGCCCTGGGTCACTGTCTGTGTGGAGTTTGCACGTTCTCCCCGTGTCTGCGTGGGTTTCCACCGGGTGCTCCAGTTTCCTCCCACAGTCCGAAAGATGTGCTGGTTAGGTGCATTGGCCATGCTAAATTGCCCCTTAATGTATCCAAACAGGCACTGGAGTGTGGCGACTAGCGGATTTTCACAGTAACTTCATTGCAGTGTTGATGTAAGCCTACTTGGGACGTTGATAAATGAAAAAAAAATCTTTTTTCCAGGCATAATACAAAGACATTCTAATCCGTTAATTTCTTTCAAGATTTTAAAAGTTAGATCACATCCTGCCTTTAGTCTTCATTATTTCCAAGTGAAAAGACAGATTTAGCTCCCTCAGCCTTTGTTCATAGCTCATTGATTTAAGCCCCGCTTGATTAATATCATGTTCCAATTTCCAGTATGGCATTTTCACAGACTGCACAACAATATGCTTACCCGAGTTTCAACGTGGCCTCTGGATATCACCTATATGGAATCATGGCATATATAATGGATGCACATCCAGAGAGTAAATTTAGCAGTCTGAGCTAATGGGAAGGAATCTTTCCTGCCGGATGCAGGTTCTCCGTGATTTTCAGACTTGAAATAACTGGTGAGAAAATTATAAGCAATGCGGAGCCAAATTTATGATCTGATCCTTTGGCAAGCAGGCAAAATTCCTCAGTGACAAGGAGCCAGCTTAATGTGTTTGTATTCATTTACCTCCTGCTTTCAGATCAGACATCACGCTGGCCTCCAAAATGGGTAAGAAAGAATTATTGTGAAGGAGAGCAAAGGAGTTGTCCCAGGTGTCCTGGCCAATATTTATCCTTCACTTAAATATTACTAAACACATTATCCGGACACTGTCACATTCTTGCCCTCATTACCTTCAGACAAGACTATTCCAACTCACTCCTGACTAGACTCCTGTGTCGGAATTCTACCGCCCAACCTGCCACGGAACCGGAGCGGGTGAGGGGCGGGGTTTTTCAATCTCGCTCGAGCGAGGCCGGAAAATCCCGCCCCTACATCCTCCATAAACTGGGGGCCACCCAAAATGTTCATTCTCCATCGCCCCTGTCTTTGCTGACCTACAATGGCTCTCAGTTAAACAATATGTTGACTTAAAGTTCTCATCCTCATTTTCAAATCCCTTCATGTCCTCAAGCCTCTCACTATCTGTGTAATCTCCTCCAGCCCCACAACCCTCAAAAGTATCTGCGCTTCTATAGCTCTGGTCTCTTCTGCATCCCCGATTATAATTGCTCCACCATTGGCCGTGTCTTCAGTTGCCAAGGCCCCAAGATTTGGTTTTTCCCCCCTACACGGGCGACACGGTGGTTAGCACTGCTGCTGCACAGCGCCAGGGACTTGGGTTCAATTCTGGCCTTGGGTGAATGTCTGCGTGGGTTTCCTCTGGGTACTCTGGTTTCCTCCCACAGTCCAAAGATGTTGAAATTAGGTGGTTTGGCTATGCTAAATTACTCCTTAATGTCCCAAGATATATAAATTAGAGGGATGAGCGGGATAAATATGTGGGGTTACAGGATGAGCCTGGGTAAGAGTTGGTGCAGACAATTTGGGCTGAATGGCCTCCTTCTGCACTGCAGTGATTCTATGATTCTGTACACCATTTTGCCTTTCCACCTTACTTTTCTTCTTCAAGACACTCTTTAAAACTCTTTGACCAAACCTTTTGGGCATTTGACCCAATATCTCCAAATGTGACTTGGTGATGCTTTGTTTTATAGTGCTCCTGTGAAGCAGCCTGGGACATTTCATTGCGTTGAAGGTGCTGACGTTGTCTCACTGAGGTTTGTGGGAGTTTGCTGTGTAAAAACTGTCTGCTTTATTTCCTACATTACAACTGTCACGACAGTTCATGAAATACTTTGTGACGGTAAAGTGCTTTGAGGCACCCTGAGGTTATCAGTTATATCAATGCTCATCTTTGCAGGTTATTTTGGGGATAGGATCTAAACAGGTGTGAAGGTGTTGTGATACTAAGGCTTTATTTGAGAGGCTGGTTTAAGTAACAATTTTGGAACTGATTGATTGCCATAAATTAAATGGGCTTGGAGCCACAAAATTAGAGACCCATGTATTTAGCCCTCAAGTGTGATTCGGAGCAATTTTAACCTCCATGGACACAATTCCACTGAAGATGTGGAGTGTGTGGGCCAACAGTACAACAGCACCTATCAGGATGGCTCAGAGACTAAGGGAGAGGACTCACAGATTCTCAGACACCTGTGAGGGGAGGTGGTGGCATAATGGTATTGTCAGTTAACCAGAGATCCAGGGTAATGTTCTGGAGACCCGGGTTCAAATCCCACTGCAGCAGATGGTGAAATTTGAATTCAATAAAAATCTGGAAACCATTGTCATTTGTTGTAAAAACCCATCTGGTTCACTAATGTCCTTTAGGGAAGGAAATCTGCCATCCTTACCTGGTCTGGCCTACATGTGACTCCAGAGCCACAGCAATGTGGTTAAGTCTTAACTACCCTCTGAAATGATTGAGCGGGCCACTCAGTTTAAGGGCAATTAACACTGGCCAATTTTCTTTTTAAATTACATATAACAGGTGCCGGAAACACCTGACCAAGAGAGGGGGGCAACGTCCTGGGATCCCTCACTTTAAGGAGGCAGTGCTGACTGTGATTGGGTGGTGGGTGGACGATGTCAGGGTCACAGGCAAAGCAAGGGACATATTGCTTTTGACCACTTCCAGCTCCTTGAAATAACCACAACTAATCCCCAAAGCCCATCTCACTGACAGCTCTATATGGCCTGGACACATACATACTCCCATAGTCGAAACCTTCAAGCTTTATTACTGCAGCTCCCAGGATCAGGGTTTATTTACCAGGGACGAAATACTATAAAGGTCTTGGTGAAAGAGGTGGTAATTTATACACGAGAGGGGTTTAAAATTGATTAGCAAGACTGTGTAGACAATCTACATTAACAGTGATGTAAGATCACATGACAACAGAGCCTAATCAGGATGGTTCAATGTGAAGCCTCATGCTATAAGCCTTTAAGTCCTGTGTGTAGTTCAAATAATTTTTAATAAATAATGTTTACCAACAACCTTTTCTCTAACAGTCTCTATCGATCCTGACAGATAATAACCAAAGCTAAGACGGGGCGGCACAGTGGCACAGTGGTTAGCACTGCTGCCTCACAGCGCCAGGGACCCGGGTTCAATTCCAGCCTCGGATCACTGTCTGTGTGGAGTTGGCACATTCTCCCAGTGTCTATGTGGGTTTCCTCCGGGTATTCTGGTTTCCTCCCACAGTCCAAAGATGTGTGGGTTAGGTTGATTGGCCATGCTAAATTGCCCCTTAGTGTCAGGGGGATTAGCAGGGTAAATATGTGGGTAATGGGGATAGGGCCTGGGTGGAATTGTGGTCGGTGCAGGCTCGATGGGCCGAATGGCCTCCTTCTGCACTGTAGGGATTCTATGAAGACCCAAATGAAGATAACAGAGTTCTGGTCACCACATTTTAAGAAGGATGTCAAGGCATTAGAGAGAGTGCAGAAAAAAAATCACAACAATGGTTCCAGGAATGAGGAATTCAGTTAGGTTGAGGAAGTCAACACTATTCTCCTTAAAGAAGGTTGAGAGGAGATATGATCGAGATATTCAAAATCATGAGGGGTTTGGACATTCGTGGAAGGATCGAGAACAATAAGGTACAGATTTACGGTAATTGGTGAAAGAAGCAATGGAGACATGAAGAAAAGCTTTTTCACGCAGTGAGTGCTTGTGGAATGCACTGCCTGAGAGCGTGGTGGAGTATGGTTTAATCAAGACATTCAGAAGAGAATTGGATTATTATCTGAAAAGGGAGAATGTGCAGGGCTATTGCGACAAGGTGGGGCCTGGCTCTGGTGAATTGCTCCTTCAGGAAGCCAGCACTGAATTGACAGGCCGAATAGCCTTCCTCTGTTCTGCAATGGTTCTATGATTAGGAGCCCCCTTTGATTGATAATCAGATCCTTAATTATCCCTAGGACAGTGATTCTGAGTGTGCAGTTCAACTCAATTACCAAGATGGCAACTTGCGCTAAGGGTGGCCTAACTCCACAAACCCCACCTTGGCGACTCTTTAATATCTAAATTAAATAGCACCAATCATTCACTTTCTGCCCCAAGAAAGGAGCTTTGAAACCCCACCTACCCAAGAAATCTGTTGTACAAGTGATCGGACGGTGCTCAGTGATCTCAATTGGAGGTCGTTGTTTATTCCCTCATTTCCTAATCTCATGTTCCATCGAGAGGCAGGAAGATACTTTCCCTTAAAGTAGAGTAAATCCCTTCCAGTTCTCCAGTGTTACTATTGGTTCCCAAGCTATAGATAGGGTATCAGGTATTTTCTATTGATCCTATTGCTGCACAGAACAACACTGAAATTCTTTGTTGCAAATGAAATAACCCATAGAGAGTGAAACAGAGTCAATATTTCCGATCAATGACCTTCCGCCAGAGCATAGAATCCCTACAGTGCAGAAGGAGGTCATTCGGCCCATTGAATCTGCACCAACTCTTCAACAGAGCATCTTACCCCAACCAAATCCCGCCCTATCCCCGCAACCTCATGTATTTGCCCTGCTAATCCCCCTAACCTACAGATCTTTGGACATTAAGGGATAATTTAGCTTGGCCAATGCACCTAACCTGCACATCTTTGGACTGTGGTAGGAAACCGGAGCACTCGGAGGAAACACGGTGCGGCACGGTGGCACAGCGATTAGCACTGCTGCCTCACAGCGCCAGGGACCCGCGTTCAATTCCCAGCTTGGGTCACTGTCTGTGTGGAGTTTGCACATTCTCCGTGTCTGTGTGGGTTTCCTCCGGGTGCTCTGGTTTACTCCCATGCTCCAAAGATGTGCGGATCAGGTGGATTGGCCACGCTATATTGCCACTTAATGTCAGGGGGGCCAGCAGGGTAAATACGTGGGGCTACAGGGCTAGGGGCTGGGTGGGATTGTGGTCGGTGCAGGCTCGATGGGCTGAATGGCCTCCTTCTACACTGTAGGAATTCCATGAAACATACACAGACATGGGGAGAACGTGCAGACTCACACAGACAGCGACTCGAGGCTGGAATTGAACCCATGTCCCAGGCGCTGTGAGGCAGCAGTGCTAACCACTGTGCCACTGTGGCACAGTTCTGATGAAAGATTCATTGGCCTGAAATGTTAACTCTGCTTCTTTCTCCGCAGATGCTGCCAGATGTTACTGAGTATTTTCTGTTTTGTACGTCAGATTTACAGCGATTGCCGTGTGGTTTTTCTTTCCTATTTATTTAGTAAACTCCTCATTTGTCCTTTCTTTAATATGATCAGTCTGGCCCAGTCTCTTACTGGGATATGGGGACACAGCACTGGCAGGGAGAGGGGAAGAGAGACAGAGAGAGAGAGGGAGGGATCATAAAGAAGAGAAATAACATTGTTTAAAACGGATCAAAATAACAATAGTCCCAAAGTAAAATGATCTTTCCTGGAGGTCTAAACCAGAACCACAACGCAATGTGTGGGAGCTAAGACACATTTAACCACAGACTCAACACTCAAAGGGTGATTTGAGACATTCAAAATCAGCTTCCAGTTGACTGGGAGGGGAGGCAGCTCAGGTGGAATAACTAAACATCAGAACCAAGCATGTTCATGTGTGATGAATAAATTAGTATTAGCAATTACAGACTGCGAACGCATTCTCTGGTCTTCTTATTAAATCTCATTTATTTTTGCCTGCAGCCTGATTGTAATCAGCGCAAAACAAGCTTTAAGTTTGTGGATCTCGTGCAGTTTTAATGGAATGAACTGTTTAAGGCAGCTGCCCACAAATTGAAATGAAAACTCGGGAGATTTCATTCTGTTTCCGTTGCTGCAACCACCCAGGGCTGAGTTTCCACAAAGGAGGTGGGGGGTGGAAGTCGGAACTGGTTCCGGGTCCTGAACCCGTCTCTGCAGGAAGTAGTTGATCATCACGGTGGCAATCCCCTCATTGGATTGTAGTAAGAAGTCTCACAACACCAGGTTAAAGTCCAACAGGTTTATTTGGAATCACGAGCTTTCGGAGCGCTGCTCCTTCATGATGAAGGATTTTAACCTGATGGACTTTAACCTGGTTTTGTGAGACTTCTTACTGTGCCCACCCCAGTCCAACGCCGGCATCTCCACATCATTGGATTGGTGTCGGGTTTGGCCAATCACAGGCCGTGGGGCAGGCGCCAGATGAAGTGGGCAGAGCACATATTTTTTGAGCTTCAAAGTGTTTAGAATTTGCGGTGGAAATCTGGAGGCCTGGCAACAGGACAGTCCGAAGCCCACCCCGCCCCCCCCCCACCCACTGCCCTCCAGGTCTTGGATGGTAACGTGGAGATGATGCATGAGCCAGGAGAAAAAGGATTGCAGTCATCTTCCCAGAGAAGCTCAGGAGGAAGTCAGGCACCGAAACTAGGCGGGTTGAAGTAACAGCTAATATCACCAGATGAAGCATTCATGGAAGAATGAGGCTCCATTGCCATAAGAGATTTAACCAGCTGAACCATCCTGGTGATTGTCATCACCGCCCCCCCTCCCCCCACCCCCCTCCCCTCACCCCCCTCCCCTCCCCCCACCCCCCTCCCCTCACCCCCCTCCCCTCACCCCCTCCCCCCCCACCCCCTCTCCCCCCCCACCCTCCCCCCCACTCCCTGGCCTCAGGACCAGTCTTAGGGCTTGGACCCTCCAGCAGACACACCACCTGGGAGAGATTTTTTTACAGAGAGAGTGGTGGGTGCCTGGAACTCAGGCCGAGGGAGGTAGTGGAAGCGGATACAATAGTGATTTTTACGGGGTGTCTTCACAAATACATGAATAGGATGGGAATAGAGGGATATGGTTCCCGGAACGGTCGGGGTTTTAGTTTAGATGGGCAGCATGGTCGGTGCAGGCTTGGAGGGTCGAAGGGCCTGTTCCTATGCTGTAATTTTCTTTGTTCTTTGTTCGTCGATGTAATCCAGAGGAACAGGCTGAGGCTCTGGCGACACAAGTTCAAATCTCACCATGGCAGCCAGTAGGAATTAAATTCAATGAATTAAACAAAGATTAAATCTGGAATTAAGAAATAGACCATCATTTTACAGCCCCATTGCGGCGTGTTTCTATCCCCCCCACCCTCTTCACCAATCCCCAGCAGATGTGTCACTCTCTTCCGTTCAGTGGGGGTGTAATATCCCACTGGGCAGGAGGGGCTTTAAAGTCATGGGCACAAAATCCTTGCCGTAGTCTCAGTAATGGTGACCTTGAAACCATCATTGTTGAAAAAAAAAAATCTGGTTCACTGATGTCCTTCAGGGAAGGAAATCTGTCATTGTTACTTGGCCTGGCCTACATGTGGTTCAAAACCCACTACTCTCTGAAATGGCCATAGAACCTACTCAGTTCAAGAGCAATTAGGAATGGGTAACAAATGTCAGTAACACCCACATTCCATGAAAGGGTAAAAATAGCCAAGATCCGTAGTCCACCAGGGCTGTAGTCATGCAGTGAACTCCATCCTACCTGGTAGCATCTCAAGCGTTGAGCTGTACTGGGGAGCCTCAGCACTGTACTGGCTTCCACTCTCCTAGACTGGTTCTCAGAATCTCTTCTTGTGTTTCTCATTTCAATGGAGCGGAAGGGTCCTTGGCCATTGGGGGTAGATACTTTTAGTGCGGCGCTGGTGGCAGGAAGAGTGGGCATCGGTGCCCAGGCAGTCCATGAGGGTCTTCACCCTCCTGGCATTGTGAGGACAGAAGAGCAGATGGCAAGATATCCCAGAACATCTGGGCAACTAGCTGAGCAGCTGGCAATGGGGGCACTGCTCTCAGATTTTCGGCCCAGCAATGAAGAGCACACCTGCCACAGGCAGGGTCCCTCACATCAGAAGGGCAGAGGAGAAAGCTAAGAGGCAGTGGAAGAGTCCACTGAGGACACTCTCTCCCTTTCTAACTGCAGCCTGGGAGGAACCTTCTGAAAGCAAGGAGGCACGGTCACATCAGACAATCCCAAAGTCTACCAGCGCAGATACTCTCACCTCTAGATAAGGTGGCACTGGGTGAGGAACATGGCACTAGTGCGCAAGAGCAGGTACCAGAGGCAGAGGCGACTTTGGGCAGTTTGGGAAGAGGGTGGACAGAGGGCGCCCTGCTTAGCTGGACAGATGCAGGGTGTCAGGAGATTTTGGAAGGGAGGTCCTACCTTAAAAAGGAGCTGGAGGTGTGGTCTCAAATATCAGAGTTCCCTGAAGCAGCATGGGGCAATGAGCTGAGAATGGAGTCCGTCCATCTGGCATGTGTCACAATGGCTCCAGGCTTTCAGCACAGGCTCCTCCATTGAGAGAGTGGCCAGCTCATGGAGAACCATATGTGGTATCACTCTGTGTGAATTCAGGAAGAATGCTCTGGCATGCACAGGATTTCTGCTCCTTTTGGAGTGGCACCGGTGGCACAGAGGTGTCTGGACTAGATACTAATTTGCTCCAACTGCTATTCCCTCCTAGCCATTCGAAGCACAATAAAAATAGTCAAGGCACACATCTAGACTTCTTCATTTTGGCAGCATGACAGAAAAGGTGGTAAGAACTGTTTTAGGAGATCAGAGGTTCAATTAAGAAGGCAAAGGCTCTGGGCATCCTTCATTATCAGTAAGATTTCAAATATCCCAGCATTTGTCTTCAATGGATGTGTCTGTACAATTGCCTCAGAATCCACTTCATCCCATATCAGAGGGATTCAGTTGAAACATTTTGAAATTAAATGATCCCTGACATTCATGGCATCCTGATGCAACCCTCATGTCCCTAATCCTGCCCAGCCAGGGCATGGCGCTGTTCTACATCCTCACCCTCTGCCTCCAGTTCCTTCTCCTTTCCCATCTCCCACCCTTCCTTTTCCTTCTGATGAGCAGTGTCATTCCAGGCCCTCCCTGTCCACAAGGCCACTCCTCTCTCTCGAGGGCCATGTTAAAGAAAGTGCAGCATACCATCACAATGAATGAGACCCAGGCTGGATGGTATTTGCAGGCACCATCCGACCAGTCTGGGCACCACCTGACCAGTCTGGGCACCACCCGACCAGTCTGGGCACCACCTGACCAGTCTGGGCATCATCTGATCAGTCTGGGCACCACCCAACTGATGCAGTCAACAGAAAGTAATCTTGACATCCCGATTGCCTGCTCAATGGTGGCCCTTATGAGTAAATAGTTGCAGTTGTGGCATCTCTGTTTACCTCTGTTTCAGGCACTCGTAAAGGAGTTAGTATCCAAGAGTGGCATGTTAGCACATTGGTTAGCACTGCTGCTTCACAGTTCCAGGGACCTGGGTTCGATTCCCGGCTTGGGTCACTGTCTGTGTGGAGTTTGCACATTCTCCTCGTGCCTGCAAGGGTTTCCTCCGGGTACTCTGGTTTCCTCCCACAGTCCAAAAATGTGCAGGTTAGGTTGATTGGCCATGCTAAAATTGCCCCTTAGTGTCCTGAGATGCGTAGGTTAGAGGGATTAGCGGGTAAAATATGTAGGGATATGGGTGTAGGGCCTGGGTGGGATTGTGGTCAGTGCAGACTCGATGGGCCGAATGGCCTCTTTCTGTAGGGTTCTATGATTCTATGAAGAGACATCGCTTGTCCCCGGAAGCGATCCTTACACTTTGGGACTGAGAGCGAAGATTTGAGGCAACGTGCACTAACAGAGAATGATGGAGCCTTGGTAACTTCCAGGAAAGTGAGTGCAAACATGCAGGAAGATCTTGCTGTGGTCACAGACCAGCTAAATGTTCACAGAGTGGAAACCCTCCCTGCTGATCAATCCTATTGGCCTGTTGCAGGGAACCTTGAGGGCCATCGATGATGTTCTGATGTTCTGCGACCAGGGGAACCCAACAATGGCAGCAAAACCCATTGTCCTCTGTCACTGTATGGCCCCATGAGTCTGGAAATGAATGTACTGTCCAGGTTTTACAAATAGAGCATCAGTGGTCTGCGAGATGCAGTGGAGCATACCCATTTGTGAAATGCCAGCAAGTTCCACAGCTGATCCTTGGAAGGAGCCAGAGGCAGAGAGGTTCAAGGCTATAGTGAGTTTGACTGTTATGGCAGGGAAGGGTGATCAGGTTTGCAAGGTTTCACATCCATGGCATTGAGAACGTGGTTATCTGTGACCATCTGCCTGGAGAGTGACAGTCTCCTGCGGCATTGGCTCTTGCTCATTTACAGGTAGTTCACTATCCTAGGCTGAGGGCATTGTCTCCTTGTCCTTTCTGCCTCTCAGCTTTCTCCTCTGCCCTTCTGATGTGAGGGACCCTGCCTGTGGCAGGTGTGCTCTTCATTGCTGGGCCGAAAATCCGAGAGCAGTGCCCCCATTGCCAGCTGCTCAGCTAGTTGCCCAGATGTCCTGGGATGTCTTACCATCTGCTCTTCTGTCCTCACAATGCCAGGAGGGTGAAGACCCTCATGTACTGCCCGGGCACCGATGCCCACTCTTCCTGCCACCAGCGCCGCACTAAAAGTATCTACCCCCAATGGCCAAGTACCCTCCTGCTCCATTGAAATGTTTGCGGCTCCAGAATAATTCCCTGGTGCGGCCAAGACCAGTTTTCCCCTCTGTACCTTTCTCCTTTCATCTGGGTTGTCCCAGATAGCACGTGCAACCCACGCACCCCCATGAAACTCTCCAACTCCGTTAATGAGTACTTAACGAGCTCTCCAGATAGCTCAGTTGGGGAATGGACAGGATTGCAAACCTGCCCTTTTTCCACCATTGGGAATATGGCTGGCACCTAGTCAGCAGACACTGGCATTTTCACACTGATGGTGAATCAGCCCTTATTTTCTCTCCTTGTCACCCGCATTCCCCCCTCAAACGCTGCCAGGCTTTATCAGAAACAGACTGATTTCATGTCAGATAAGCTGATACCTCACCAACTTGTTCCGGGTCACCTCCCCGATTCTCCCCCATTGTTGAAATTGCAGAAACTCAGCGGGTCTGGCAGCATCTGTGGTCAACCCTGAATGTATTATTTCAAAAATCAAGTGATTGTGTGTGAAACCTGTGCTTGTTTCAGCATTTTCTGTAATCTTGACTAAGTAGCTGGATTATTGTCTATGTGGACTGTCAGCAGGAGAAAGGATTGCAAATTGATTACATTTACTTGCCGTTCACAGTATCCCTGACCCCTCCGCGTAGTGTTCCTTGGGCATTTACTTATGCATTTATCAATACTGAGCTTTCAGGTTTGAATGAAATGCTTGCTTACAGGAGCTGCACACAGGACGATTGACTTCAGAGTGGGAGCGTCAGACTGAACGTCAATACATTCAGTCTTCATCATAATTACTCATGAAGTGGACGCTTGTTCATCAGATCTTTGTGTATCATAAAACTTTATGAGACAAACGTTGTGATGTTGCTAATAGGTATTTTCAAAAAAATGCAGACTTTTGAGAGAGTACTTGCAGAGAGAAACAGAGTTAATAGGGTCGATTTCCATGTTGAAAGGTCGAGTCGGGAATCTTCCCAACCAGACAGACCAGTCGCCTTTCCAAAAGCCCTCACCTGCCATATTTACATTCTGGAAATGCGGGGGCGGGATGGAGGCTGGCTCCAGAGAGAGGCTCAAGGCAGTCATGGGGGCAGGTAGAAGGCCGGGTCAACAGGTTAGAATTCCTTAATTTACTGGGGCATTGGCTCAGTTTTAATGATGAATGTCAGGCCCTCAAGCCTTTATAGTGCCCTTCACTCCCCTCCCACCCCACATACTCTCTCAGTATCCCCAAATCATCCATGCCACCACCGTGTTCCCTCATATCCCCCATGCCACCTCTAAGCATGTTCCCTTACTCCCGTGCCACCTCCATGCCTCCTTATATTCCCCGTGTCCCCCCAGTATATTATCCATCACCACTCACCCAGTATCCAGGAGCCTTGTAGAGATGAAAATTATAAAGCTCTAGCTATCTAATTGAGCTTTCATACAAACATATTTGACACTCAGAAAAAGCTCTCATTTAAAACACATGCAAAAAATTTAAAGCTGCGCAAGTGGCCAACATGTCATAAAAATAAACATCTATTTCACAGCTGCATTAAAAATGATAATCCTTTAGTAACCTCTTAAAACTGTCAGTTAAAGTATGAGCAAATCCCACTGGTGAGATAAGTGATTCTGAACCATTTGAAACTCAATCAAGCATTCACAATAGACTCAGATAAAATAATAAACCTTGGTAAATGTAAACCATAGAGTCCATTGAACTGAAAAACATTTTTAGTTTTCTTTCACTTTTCCCTGCTACACCAGATGTCCTGTCCTTCTAGTCCAGAAGCAGCTGAGGGCATTTCTTTCTCTGAAAGCTGTTGAAGTTCTTTTTTTGTTCCATCTTAAAAGTACTCTGGGAATTTAAATAACTTCAGATTATTAAACTAGATATCCCAATAACTGCAATAAAAAAAACGCAAATAACTTGGAATACAACATTTAATTATTGAAACTGAAATAGCTATTTTGGTGTATTCCAAAGCCTATCAGTGAAAGGATTGCAGAAGTAGGTGACTTTTTGTTTGATTCCTTACTTGGGACAGGGGTTCTTGCCTCCTTTGAGAGGCTGTTATCCACATCTACTTACTGAAGGGCCCTGTCTGTCTAGAACTGGGCATTTAAACCAGCCTCCCATCTATTGATTCCGTCTACATTCCTGCTGCCTCGGCAAAGCAGCCAGTACAACTAAGGACCCCACGCACCCTAGACATTCTCTCTTCCAACTTCCATCGGGAAAAGATACAAAAGCCTGAGGTGCCAACCGACTCAAGAATAGCTTCTTCCCTGTTCCCTGTTTTGAATAGACCTACCATATATTAAGCTGATCTTTCTCTATACCCTATAACATTACATTCTGCACCCTCTCACTGCCTTCTCCACTTTGTAAAGTTTAAAGTTTTTAAAGTTTAAAGTTTATTTATTATTGTCACAAGTAGACTTGCATTAACACTGCGCCATACTCCGGTGCCTGTTCGGGTACACTGACGGAGAATTTAGCATGATAACTAAATCAATGCACCTAACCAGCATGACTTTCAGACTGTGGGAGGGAACCGCAGCACCTGGAGGAAACTCATGCAGACATGGGGAGAACGTGCAGACTCCACAGTGACCCAAGCCAGGAATCAAACCCAGGTCACTGGGTGCTGTGAGGCAGCAGTGCTAACCACTGTGCCACCATGCCG
This sequence comes from Mustelus asterias, assembly GCF_964213995.1. Classification (NCBI taxonomy): domain Eukaryota; kingdom Metazoa; phylum Chordata; class Chondrichthyes; order Carcharhiniformes; family Triakidae; genus Mustelus; species Mustelus asterias. The sequence continues at coordinate 83,058,821 of NC_135811.1, forward strand.
CCTCTACTCTATGTACTCTATGAACGGTATGTTTTGTCTGTATGGCACGCAAGAAACAATACTTTTCACTGTATCTCATTACATGTCACAATAATAAAACAAATCAAATTAAACTGCCCAGTTCTCAGTGGCACAGTGGTTAGCACTGCTGCCTCACAGTGCTAGGGACCCGGGTTCAATTCCCGGCTTGGGTCACTGTCTGTGTGGAGTCTGCACGTTCTCCCCGTGTCTGCGTGGGTTTCCTCCGGTTTCCTCCCACAGTCTGAAAGTCGTGCTAGTTAGATGCGTTGGCTATGCTAAATTCTCTCTCTGTGTACCCGAACAGGTGCCAGAGTGTGGCGACGAGGGGATTTTCACAGTAACTTCATTGCAGTGTTAATGTAAGCCTACTCGTGACCAATAAATAAACTTTATAGCTGGGGAGTGCTGACTGTGAGAGAGCTATCCCATACTGGCAAAAACTAACAGGAATGGTGACGGGAATTCTGGATTCGAGTCCCACCTGCCATTCTCAAAGGGCTCCCAAATCTGCTAAAAGGTCATCGCCTCAAAGTGCGAACTGTCTTCTTTCTCTCTACAGATGCTACCTGACCTGCTTTCAAGCATTTTTCTGTTTTTAATTTTCACATTTCCAGCACCTGCAGCATTTTGCATTTTGAGTGTGATTGCTTGGCTGCCATTTTGGATACATTTCGACAGACCTGGTGGGGGCCACGCTGCTTCTGTTTATGAAAGTGTCTCTCTGAGGCACAATCATAACAAACGTCATAGCGCAGTTACTCAGCGACATTATTGGATTGAGCCTATTTTTTAATCGGATTTACTATCCCGCAAAGAAAATAAATACCAGAATGTCTTTAATATCAAATTTTAATTAGGTACCTCGTGAGAGCTGTGACTTTTTATACTCAATTCTCTACTAAAAATCGCAAGGCAATTGGCTTCACTGATAATTCATGGAAAACACATTACAATTTAAATATTGCTTCCTTAATTCCTTACAATTATTACTTTGGTGAACATGACGGTTATAGATTTTAATTTCCAGGCAGCCAGCCACATTAATATATTTAACTAAGCCATCCATACACACTGTTATCTCAGGAAAGCACTGACAGAAGCAACCCGATTCTGGCCTAGCTGAAATGAAAATCCAGATTCTCTTTTATCTGCATGGCTGCAAGTTTCTCCTGGTTTTTAAAGTTTAACTCTTGGGACATGAGTGTCACTGGCATGAGGACACCATTTATTACCCATTCTTTACTGACTTGACAAGGTGGTGGTGAGCTGCCTTCTTGAACCACTGAAGCCCATGTGGCAGAGGTACACCCACAGTGCTGTTAGGGAGGGAGATCCAGGACTTTGACCAACTATCGGTGAAGGAACGTCAATTTAGTTCCAAGAATCATGGCCGGGATTTTTGCGTCGGCCGATTTGCGGGTTTAGAGCGAGCATTCGCGCCCCGCTTGCGTCTCCCAGCACCGGATTTCTGGTGGCATCTGCTCCACGCTGGAAATCGGCGGGGAGGAGCCAAGACCATTTAAATGATTTAAATATAATTTGAGTACAATTAGCAGGCCCGGGACTGAATTCTCCAAGCCCGCTAACATCTCCCACCCCGCCAGAGCATTTCACTCCGGTAGGGATTACAGTAGCTCCCCATTTTCAGGGAGCTAGCGGCCTGACCCCGCTGGAGTGAAGTGGGGGGACAATCGGGGGTTGGGCATCAGGGTGGGGGTGCCCCCTGGGCATTGGCACCCTGGCAGTGCCAGCCTATGCCCCCTGGCACTGCCCAAGGGGCAAAGTACCAGTGCCCAGGGGGCACCTTGGCACAGCCTATGGCAGTGCCAAGGGGGGCACGTGGAGGCAGGCCCTAGGGGGCAGGGACTGATGGGGCAGGGCCTAGGGGGCAATCAGTGGGGGTGGGGGGTCCCAGTGCCACTCTGCATAGGGATCAGTGAGGGAATGTGGTTGACTTTTAATTGCCCTCGGAAATGGCCTGGCAAGTCACTCGGTTGTACCAACTCAGCGGTACCACTCAGTTGTACCAACCTGCTACAGCAAACAAAAGGAATGAAACTGGACAGATTAGCCAGCATGGACCTAAGCAATGGAAAAGATAATGGAACACCCTGTCCAGTCAGGCCTGTAAAATCCTCCTTCCTAACACCTGGGGGTTTGTGCCAAATGTGGGAGAGCTGTCACACAGACTGGTTAAACAACTCGTCATATTCACCGAATTGCATCTTACAGGCAATCTCCCAGATACCTCCATACCATCCCTGCAGAGTTGGTGACAGTGGTATACAATTGTAGGGAGTTATTGTGGAGTCCTCCAAATTGACACTGAAACCCAGAAAGTGTCATGACCTCAGGTCTACCATTTTGCATGGAATCCTCTTGCTGATTATCACTGAGATCTTCCATCATGTTGTGTGGCACTAGCACTGTGCTAAATAGTATAGTTTCAGAACTAGGCATCCATGAGGCGTTGTGGGCCATCAGCAGAATTTAATTCAACCACAATCTGTAACCTCATGGCCCAGCTTATCCCCCATTACCATCGGTCCAGGAGATCAACACTGGCCCTGTGAAGAGTGGAGGAGGCCAATGCCAGGAGCAGCATGTGGCATAACAAAACCGGAGGTGCCAACATTGTAAAGGTACAACACAGGACTGCCAATTCCATGCATACCAATCGATAGAATGAGCATATAATAGACAGCGGGAACTGATCCTACAACAAATGGGAGGAGGCGGCTCCACAAATATTCCCATCCTCAACAATGGGGGAGCCCTGCACATTAGTGCAAAAGGCAAGGCTGAAGCATTTGCAACAACCTCCAACCATTAGTGCTGAGTGGTTGATCGATCTCAGCCTCCTCCTAAGGTCCCCAGCATCACAGCTGCAGTCTGTAACCCATTTGATTCACTCACTGTGATACCCAGGAACTGCTGAAGGCACTGGACACTATGGGCTCTGACAACATTCCGGCAATTGTACTGAAGACCTAAAGCTCTAGAACTGCTTGCACACCTAGCCAAGATATTCCAGTACAGTTACAACACTGGCATACACCCAACAATGAGAAAAATTGCCCAGGAATGTACTGTCCAAAAATCCAATCTGGCCAATTATCTGCCCATCAAATACTGAAGCAGTCCTTGTCCATACGCATATGAACAAAATTCAGGCTTGGGTTGATAAGAGGCAAGTAATATTCCATAGAATCCCTGCAGTGCAATAGACCATTCAGCATATCAAGACTCCACTGACTTCCTGAAAGAGTATCTTATCCAGGCCTACCCCTCGTCCTATCCCCATAACTCTGCACATTTATCATAGTTAATCCACCTAACCCACACATCCTGGGACACTAAGCAGCAATTTAGCATGGTCAATCCACCTAACCTGCTCATCTTTGGACTGTGGGAGGAATGATGTGGAGATGCTGGCGTTGGACTGGGGTAAACACAGAAAAAAGTCTCACAACACCTGGTTAAAGTCCAACAGGTTTATTTGATAGCACAAGCCACTAGCTTTCGGAGCGCTGCCCCTTCATTAGGTGAGTGGGAGTTCTGTTCACAAACAGGGCATATAAAGACACAAACTCAATTTACAAAATAATGGTTGGAATGTGAGTCTTTACAGGCAATCAAGTCTTAAAGGTACAGACAATGTGAGTGGAGAGAGGGTTAAGCACAGGTTAAAGAGATGTGTATTGTCTCCAGCCAGGACAGTTAGAGAGAGTTTGCAAGCCCAGGCAAGCCGTGGGGGTTTCAGATAGTGTGGCATGAACCCAAGATCCCGGTTGAGGCCATCTTCATGTGTGCAGAATTTGGCAGAGACAAGGATTTTCTAGCCCTTTGGCTTTAAGGAGCCCAAGAACTTAATGGACTTAATGAGCCCAAGGGCTCGGACTGTGTCAGAGTCTGTACTTCAAGTTCATAACAGCTTCTAGACCTCATTTGTATGGCATTGAACAAGATTATTTATCAGAATATTAACTTAAATAGAACATTTTTGTTTTCACATACTCAATTCTGACCTATTTTATACTGTGTGGCTAATAAAAACAAATGGATAAAAGAGATATTCAAATCCCTGAAAAGAATGGAGGTTTAATTTTCTGTGTTGGTGAATACATGACCACAGTTCAGTATGACACTGTTATCTTATTCACCTTATTTCATCGCAAAATGTTGTTGCAGTTCTATTTCTTTCATTCTTGTGAATTTTGTTCTCATTAAGGTGAACAATGTCAATTCTCAGAAGCTGAATGCTTTTATTTAGCATCAGCACTCTGAGGTCAGACTCTGACCCAAGAAGGGCCTACAAATCTGATTGTACTGCACCCATATTTCAGGCACGAAACTGGTGCCTGAGCATCCAATACAATGGCAGCAGCATGTACCGTACAGAAGATGCACTGCAGCAACTCACCGAGGCTCCCTTCAACAGCATCTTCCAATCCCACAACCTCTGCCACCCACAAGGCCAAGAGAAGGAGACACATGGGAACATCACCATCTGCAAGTTCCCCTCCAAGCCACGCACCATCCTGACTTGGAAACATACCGCCGTTCCTTCACTGTCGCAAGGTCAAGATCCTGCAACTCCCTTCCTAACAGCACTGTGGGTGTACCTGCACCATCTGGACCACAGCAGTTCAAGAAGGCAGCTTCTACAGGGCAATTAGGAATGGGCAATAAATGCCTGCTTTGATCTCCATGTCCCACAGAAAAGAACACAAGCTCATATCCATTTGAACTGCACCGACAGCCAAATTACTGAAATCACCAGAAGAGACATCTTGGGCCTTAGCCTGATAGGAACATATTTGATTTGATTTATTATTGTCACATGTATTAGTATACAGTGAAAAGTATAATTTCTTGTGCGCTATATAGACAAAGCATCCCATTCATAGAGAAGGAAAGGAGAGAGTGCAGAATGTAGTGTTACAGTCAGAGCGAGAGTGTAGAGAAAGATCAACTAAATGCGAGATAGGTCCATTCAAAAGTCTGATGGCAGCAGGGAAGAAGCTGTTCTTGAGTTGGTTGGTACATGACCTCAGACGTTTGTATCTTTTTCCGACAGAAGAAGGTGGAAGAGAGTATGTCCGGGGTACGTGGGGTCCTTAATTATGCTGGCTGCTTTGCCGAGGCAGGGGGAAGTGTAGACAAAGTCAATGGATGGGAGGCTGGTTTAAGTGATGGATTGGACTACATTCACGATCCTTTGTAGTTTCTTGCTGTCTTGGGCAGAGCAGGAGCCATACCAAGCTGTGATACAATCAGAAAGAATGCTTTCTATGGTGCATCTGTAAAAGTTGGTGAGAGTCGTAGCTGACATGCCAAATTTCCTTCGACTCCTGAGAAAGTAGAGGCATTGGTGGGCTTTCTTAACTATAGTGTCAGCATGGAGGGACCAGAACAGGTTCTTGGTGATCTGGACACCTAAACACACTAAGCTCTCAACCATTTCTACTTCATCCACATTGATGTAGACAGGGGCATGCTCTCCTCTACGCTTCCTGAAGTCGATGACTATCTCCTTTGTTTTGTTGACTTTGAGGGAGAGATTATTGTCGTCGCACCAGTTCGCCAGATTCTCTATCTCATTCCTGTACTCTGTCTCGTCATTGTTTGAGATTCGACCCACTACGGTGCTGTCATCACCAACTTAAAAATCGAGTTGGAGGGGAATTTGGCCACACAGTCAGAGGTGTATAAGGAGCATAGTAGAGGACTGAGGACACAGCCTTGTGGGGCACCGGTGTTGAGGATGATCGTGGAGGAGGTGTTGCTGTCTATTCTTACTGATTGCAGTCTGTGGGTTAGGAGCTCCCTTCGAGCCTGCTCCGCCATTCAATCAGATTATGACGGATCTCTCCCTGCTCTCAAATCCACCTCCCCAGTTCCCCATTTCCCTCTTTCCCTTTCTTAAAATTAGAAATATATCTATCTCCTTCTTGAAACCAATGATTCAGACTCCACCGCAAATTCATCACCCTCTGCGAGAAGTAGTCCCTCCTCATCTCAGTTTTCAATCTACCACCTCCCAACTATACCTGTGACGTTCTAGATTGCCCCATAAGAGGAAACATTTGGTCTACATTTACTTTATCAATCCCTTTTAAAATGTTATTTACCTCAATCAGATCCCCCCTCATCTTGCTAAACACCAGCGAGTTTAAGCCCAAACTGTTTAATCTCTCTCTGCTGCAGACACGATGGGCCAAATGGCCTCCTTCTGCGCCGTAACAATTCTGTGATTCTCTGACTTTTGTGACAGAGTTAAAATCTAAGCAAATATCTCCAAAGTTTTGACAAATGAAAGTTGAACATGTTGTACCAGTCCACCTGAAGGAACCTGAGGAGAAAGTTTCCACAACGCAAAGCAGCTAATTGGAGCCAGGAAGTTAGTTCGCCAGCATTGTTAGCAGGAGTGCAGGCCAGCATGCCAAATCTATCACCATATTTCTAGGCAGTACCATATATTGGTACTCCCAAGGTATGGTCTGAGAGTCAAGTTGGAATAGATTTATTTTTTTCATTTGCCTCAGTCCCTGATGCACATCTTGGGATTGCCCTGTTCTAACTCAAGTGCAAGTGAGTGATCAATGTGGCACCAAACCTGACTTTCTCTCTCTGTAAAAAGTGTCAGATTTATCAACGGTTTGTGTCAACATGATGCAAAGGCTCTTCCTTTTGGCTCCCAGCCCACATCAATGTCGAGACATTGGCAGTAAACAAAATCACACCATTTACAGGACACATTACCTAACAGCTGACAGTTCTGTATGACATGCATATGACTCTTACAGGTGCAGACTGTAAACTAAGTAAGATATATAGTCACTAGTAGCAAGGAATAGGCATTTGAAAACAAGACAAATGGCGCTTGTGGAGAAGAAGCTACAATTCATTTGTCTACATTCTCAGATAGGTATAGGAGACATGCTCCTCGCATATAAATATTCTACCTGTACAAAGCACAAACAGGATGAGCAAGATTGATGTAGTAGCATTTCTATAAATTCCTGATAAATTAGCCATTTATTTGCAGCTTTTGACATATTACTGATTAAAATTGATTAACTTTATACAGGTGGAATTCAGTTCTTAAATATGTAATAATTTGCAAATAACTTTGAAGAGAATAGAAGTGGCAGAGTTCCTTTATTGCAAGGTAATGCATGACTCCGTATAGCAAAACTGGGGCCACATATCTGTAGTCAACAACATTCTGCCAACTTCATTGTTCTTGGAGTCCCAGAGAGTTAATAAATCTTTACATGAGGACCAGCTGGTTTGAAGTCATCATCAACCTAAGGCTGATGTTGGGGTAGCAATAAACTAGGATATTTTAAATGTTTGAGGTGACACAATTTTCAGTTTAAATTAAATTCAGCAGATCTTAATCACTCTGAACCAAGCCTGGTTAATATGGTTCCTGTGTACGTACTTGACACATTTACATCAAATTGCTGTGCGACCTTTCATTCTATATTAAATCAGCACAGACAAGCAAGTCACTTAGAACCGGATCTCTCTAATGACAAAAATGCATTGTTCTGCCATTTTTCCTCATTTTTGAGAAAAACTATTTTTCTAGCTTGCTGAAAAATGACCCAAGTTAGGAATAAATTTGGGTTTTGGTCAAATTTGCTGCAGTTGCAAGCTGGATGATGATATTTTATCTTGCACACTATTGTCTCAGGTATATGACACTGTAAAGCATTAGATTTTGGGTGGCACAGTGATTAGCACTGCTACCTCACAGCGCCAGGGACCCAGGTTCAATTCCCAGCTTGGGTCACTGTTTGTGTGGAGTCTGCACATTCTCCCCGTGTCTGCGTGGGTTTCCCTCCAGGTGCTCCGGTTTCCTCCCACAGACATGCTGGTTAGGTGGACTGGTCACGATAAATTCTCCCTCAGTGTACCCATAGTGTGGTGACTAGGGGCTTTTCACAGTAACTTCATAGCAGTGTTTATGTAAGCCTACTTGTGACTAATAAATAAACTTTAGATCGCTTGCTGGTGGAGCACTGAGTTTTAAGCTCACCACAAAATCACAAGATGAATCCGAATAAAATAATAAGCTTGCAAGATACTTTTAAACTAACATGTGGCATTGTAGGAATTGAAATGCGAGGAGATGGTTCTTCATTTTGTTTCTCAATAACTTTTCTCCCCTTACTTCTGCTCCTAAGCTTATTGCATTCTTGCCAGGATATGGGTTCCATGGGCACCAGACCCTCTGTTACTTTGCCTAGTAGCCATTATTTGCGTTCTTTTGAGAAGTTAACCAACCACAGCAGGTACAGACTGAGTACAAAACAATCCACTAGCTAACTCAGCAAAAGTTGAGGACCAAATCTGGGGCATTCCCATTCTGTAAAGAGCAGCAGGTCAATGGATAAAGCTCCAGAGCTGTCAAGGAAACCCGTCCTTTACAATAGATATACCAAATTGAAGCAGATGAAACAATGGATATAGACACAGGGCCTTGTTGCATAAGACTATAAGACATAGGAGAAGAAGTAGGCCATTCGGCCCATTGAATCTGCTCCACCATTCAATGAGATCATGGCTGATCTGATAATCGTCAACTTCACTTTCCCGCCTTATCCCCATAACCCTTGATTCCTTTACTAATTAAAAATCTGTCTACTTCAGCCTTGAACGTAATTAACAACCCAGCCTTTGCAGTCCTCCGCAGTAAATAATTCACTACTCTCAGAGAAGAAATTCCTCCTCATCTCTGTCTTCAATGGGCATTACTCTGAGATTATGCCTCCTCTGGTCCTCAACTCTCCCACAAGGCGAAACAACCTCTCAGCATCTACCCTGAGAATCCTGTCTGAATAAGGCCACCTCTCATTTTCTAAACTCCAATGAGTGCAGGCCCAAACTACTCAACCTCTCCTCATAAGAAAATCCCTCCATACCGGGGATCAACCTTCCCTGGAGGCAGGAGCTATGTAATCTTGCATTGTCCCTTTTTTCTCTCCTGGGATCAGCACTGAATGATGGAATAAAAGTCTCCTCTTTTTGAAATCTGCAGTTTATCAAACTAAACATGATTATTTTGTAAGATCTTAATGCAGTTCTTTACTAAGTGCAAGTCTTCTGCATTATCCAGTCTATAATTGTTAATAACCTGCAATCTATTTTAGAGAAAAGCACAGCGATAGGTGATGAGGGAAATGGAAATCTATGCTGATGCAATATGGAGTGTTCTTCTGAACCTATAATTAAGATATACTCTTGAGGTAGTGTAGGCGGAGCTTTGTTCTCTGACTAACCTGTGGTCTGAACCAGGAGCCCTATTATTTTCATCATCAACCTGATAAATATTCAACTTACCACAAAGCAAAAAGAGTGCTTAAATTGACAGCCTAAAATGTAGAAAGGAAGAATTGGCATTATACAGGAGCCCCAGAACATCACAAAACAGAATCTAAAAGAATATTTTTGAAGTGTTGGGGAAACTTTTATTTGAACAGATTTAATTTCTGACAAGAGTGGCAAAAGCTGGCACAAGACTAACTGAACCGAACCAAGTAACCTCCCCGTGTCAGGGTTAGGACCATTAGTGGTTCGCAGTGTGCCTTGATGGTCGATTAAAATAACATTTTAACATTTCTGTTTCTACCCCAATTATAAGAAAGAACAGGTTTTCTCTAAAGGCTGCACTGAATAAGTCACAACAACTTTTTACTAATATCGGGTGGCACAGTGGTTAGCACTGCTCCAGCGACCCGGGTTCAATTCCAGCCTTTGGGGTCACTGTGTGGAGTGCGCACGCTCTCCCCGTGTCTACGTGGGTTTCCTCCGGGTGCTCCGGTTTCCTCCCACACTCCAAAGATGTGCAGGTTAAGTGGATTGGCCATGCAAGATGTGTACATTAGGGTGATTAGCGGGCTAAATACGTGCATACAGGGATAGGGCCTGGGTGGGATTGTTGTCAGTGCAGACTCGATGGGCCAAGTATCTTCCTTCTGCACTGTAGGAGTCCATGATTCTATCGGTTTTATACAAAATAAATTCTTTAATCAAAATTATTTGAAGAGTTTTCTAAATATATACATTTACTCATTGAGCTGTATTTTCACACGGTCATGAGGATTGCAGAGCCATTTAAATATGGCGATACCTTGTGCATTGAGCAACTGACAAAAGAGATTACAGAAAAACATTGCTTCTTATACCACCATAAAGCTGTCAATTAATCAAAGTTTTCCAATTAATCAAAGTTTTACCGGGCGGCACAGAAGCACAGTGGTTAGCACTGCTGCTTCACAGCTCCAGGGACCTGGGTTCGATTCCCGGCTTGGGTCACTGTGTGGAGTTTGCACATTCTCCTCATGTCTGCGTGGGTTTCCTCCGGGTGCTCCGCTTTCCTCCCACAGTCCAAAGATGAGCGGGTTAGGTTGATTGGCCATGCTAAAATTGCCCTTAGTGTCCTGGGATGCGTAGGTTAGAGGGATTAGTGGGTAAATATGTAGGGATATGGGGGTAGGGCCTGGATGGGATTGTGGTCGGTGCAGACTCGATGGCTGTGCTGTAGGGTTTCTAAGATTTCACTTCTCTGCAATGTGTCAACACAGTTAATCCTTTTCAGGGAGTTTTGGCTCTCATCCAAGTCTCATTCTGTATGTTCACCTGACAGCCCAGACTCTCATTGGATTAAGCGGATGAGTTTGTTTAGGCAGATGCACAGAAATATTGACCAAGATTATACGGCCAACGCGTTGAGGTGGCGCAGGGTTAGAGAATCACGGTTGAGGAGCCTAGCATGCTCCGCACCATCGCAAAAACCCATTACAATCCTCCAAGACACTGTGCCCAGACATAATCTGGTTCCCACACAGTGAGGGCAAGAACCAGATTAGCATATTTAAATAAGCATTTAAATATGCCATGTCCGTTATAGGCCACATTCTCCCTGTTCCCGGGATTCTCCAACTCTCAGGCGCAGGGGGAACACGGTGAGAATCACTACTGGTCTCCACAACCTGGGTGGGGAGGCGGGAGGTGGGGGGCAGCGCTCAAATGCCATTGAAGCCCTGGGTGGTTGGAGATATGGCTGGACTGTGCCGTTCTGGCATTCCCAACCTGGCAGTGTCACCTAGCACCCTGGCAGTGCCAGGTTGACAGTGCCAATTGACACTGCCAGTTAGGCACTGCCAGGGTGCCAGGCCAGGGGCAGTGTCATGGGAGTGGGGCCTAAGGGGGATGGGGTAAGAGGGAGTCAAGATTGGGGAGCATGAAGGGGTGGGGCCTCAGGGGGACAGGAAGGGGGTCATGAAGGGCGTCATAAAGGAGGAACATGAAGAATTTGGGGCCTGCCAGGCGCAAAAAGGGGGTCATGAAGGGAACCCATTGGCAGGGCCCCAATGCCCTGATGCCAACAATCTATGTTGGAGAGGAGGGGTCGGGAAACATGCTTTCAAGGGGGGGGGGGGGGGGGGGGGGGGGCGGCATCGATGTCCATTGGGAGGGGAAAGGAGTTCCTTCAATTTCACTTTGAGATCAGGGCGCCCTTTAAAAAGGTGCAAAACTGGCTCAAAATCAGTGCAAAACTTGTCCCATCCCAAAAAATGATCAAGTGTCGGAAAATAGTGATTTGATTCACAGAAATGTTGGTGCAAATCACATTAGTTTTCTCTCACAAAATGACAGGTTTTTTGGGGAGAAAATTCCACCCACTAACTTTATTTAATTGATATTTTCATGGGTCTATAAAAAGTATTTTTTTTCGGTGATCTCTTTTGTCAATGGTTCAGTGTTTATTTGCACAAGATTAAGGGGTGTCATGCTCATAAAGCTTCTGTTATTGATACTTTAATGGTCTGGTTGATTGAAACTTTTATATGATTCTAATTTTTTTCTAAAACAAATTATGAATGGATGGTTTTTCACACATTTCTGTGGGTTCAAATTCATTGGGTGGGATTTTCTAGTCCCACTTGCTGGCAGGATCTTCCACTCCGCAGTGGGTGCCCCAACGACAGGAAACGGGAGCCATGCAAAATGCCGTAGACTTCAACAGAACAAAGAACAAAGAATAAAGAACAGTACAGCACAGGAAACAGGCCCTTCGGCCCTCCAAGCCTGTGCCGCTCCTTGGTCCAACTAGACCAATCGTTTGTATCCCTCCATTCCCAGGCTGCTCATGTGACTATCCAGGTAAGTCTTAAACGATGTCAGCGTGCCTGCCTCCACCACCCTACTTGGCAGCGCATTCCAGGCCCCCACCACCCTCTGTGTAAAAAACGTCCCTCTGATGTCTGAGTTATACTTCGCCCCTCTCAGCTTGAGCCCGTGACCCCTCGTGATCGTCACCTCCGACCTGGGAAAAAGCTTCCCACTGTTCACCCTATCTATACCCTTCATAATCTTGTATACCTCTATTAGATCTCCCCTCATTCTCCGTCTTTCCAAGGAGAACAACCCCAGTCTACCCAATCTCTCCTCATAGCTAAGACCCTCCATACCAGGCAACATCCTGGTAAACCTTCTCTGCACTCTCTCCAATGCCTCCACGTCCTTCTGGTAGTGCGGCGACCAGAACTGGACGCAGTACTCCAAATGCGGCCTAACCAGCGTTCTATACAGCTGCATCATCAGACTCCAGCTTTTATACTCTATACCCCGTCCTATAAAGGCAAGCATACCATATGCCTTCTTCACCACCTTCTCCACCTGTGTTGCCACCTTCAAGGATTTGTGGACTTGCACACCTAGGTCCCTCTGTGTTTCTATACTCCTGATGACTCTGCCATTTATTGCATAACTCCTCCCTACATTATTTCTTCCAAAATGCATCACTTCGCATTTATCCGGATTAAATTCCATCTGCCACCTCTCCGCCCAATTTTCCAGCCTATCTATATCCTGCTGTATTGCCCGACAATGCTCTTCGCTATCCGCAATTCCAGCCATCTTTGTGTCATCCGCAAACTTGCTGATTACACCAGTTACACCTTCTTCCAAATCATTTATATATATCACAAATAGCAGAGGTCCCAGTACAGAGCCCTGCGGAACACCACTGGTCACAGACCTCCAGCCGGAAAAAGACCCTTCGACCACTACCCTCTGTCTCCTATGGCCAAGCCAGTTCTCCACCCATCGAGCCACTTCTCCTTGTATCCCATGAGCCTTAACCTTCTTAACCAACCTGCCATGTGGGACTTTGTCAAATGCCTTACTGAAATCCATATAGACGACATCCACGGCCCTTCCTTCATCAACCGTTTTTGTCACTTCCTCAAAAAACTCCACCAAATTTGTAAGGCACGACCTCCCTCTTACAAAACCATGCTGTCTGTCACTAATGAGATTGTTCCGTTCTAAATGCACATACATCCTGTCTCTAAGAATCCTCTCCAACAACTTCCCTACCACGGACGTCAAGCTCACCGGCCTATAATTTCCTGGGTTATCCCTGCTACCCTTCTTAAACAACGGGACCACATTCGCTATCCTCCAATCCTCAGGGACCTCACCCGTGTCCAAAGAAGCGACAAAGATTTCCGTCAGAGGCCCAGCAATTTCCTCTCTCGTCTCCCTGAGCAGTCGAGGATAGATGCCATCAGGCCCTGGGGCTTTGTCAGTTTTAATGTTCCCTAAAAAACCTAACACTTCCTCTCTCGTAATGGAGATTTTCTCTAACGGGTCAACACCTCCCTCCGAGACACTCCCGGTTAACACACCCCTCTCCTTCGTGAATACCGATGCAAAGTATTCATTTAGGATCTCCCCTATTCCCTTGGGTTCTAAGCATAATTCCCCTCCTTTGTCCCTGAGAGGTCCGATTTTCTCCCTGACAACTCTTTTGTTCCTAACGTATGAATAGAATGCCTTAGGATTCTCCTTAATCCTGCCTGCCAAGAACATCTCGTGCCCTCTTTTTGCCCTTCTAACTCCCCGTTTGAGATCTTTCCTACTCTCTCTGTATTCCTCCAGAGCTCCATCTGTTTTCAGTTGCCTGGACTTAACGTACGCCTCCCTTTTCATTTTAATCAGATCCTCAATTTCCCTGGTTATCCACGGCTCTCGAATCCTACCTTTCCTATCTTTCCTTTTTACAGGCACATGCCTATCCTGCAGCCTTATCAATAGTTCCTTAAAAGACTCCCACATGCCAGACGCGGACTTACCCTCGAACATCCTCTCCCAATCAACATCCACCAATTCCTGCCTAATCCGGCTATAGTCAGCCTTCCCCCAATTTAGCACCCTGCCCGTAGGACAGCACTCATCCTTGTCCATTACTATCCTAAAGTTAACAGAGTTGTGGTCACTATTTGCCACATGTTCCCCTACCGAAACTTTGACGACCTGACCGGGCTCATTTCCCAGAACTAGGTCCAGTATAGCCCCTCTCTAGTCGGGCTATCTACATACTGTTCCAAAGAACCTTCCAGTACGCATTTTACAAATTCCTCCCCGTCCGGTCCCCCAGCTCTAAGCACTTTCCAGTCTGTGCCAGGGAAATTAAAGTCCCCCACTACAACAACCCTATTTTTTCTGCACCTATCCAGAATCTCCTGACATATCCTTTCCTCCACTTCCCGTGGGCTGTTGGGTGGTCTGTAGTACACCCCCAGCATAGTGACTGCACCCTTCCTGTTTCTGAGTTCCACCCACAGCGACTCAGTACATGACCCCTCTAAGTTGTCTACCCTCTGCACCGCGGTAATATGCTCCTTAACTAATATCGCTACTCCCCCACCTTTTTTAGCCCCTCCTCTGTCTCGCCTAAAACACTGATACCCCGGAATATTCAGCTGCCAGTCCTGTCCTTCTTTTAACCAAGTTTCCGTCACCGCAACCACATCCAAATTCCGCACAAGCATTAAGGCCCTAAGTTCGTCTGTTTTACCCGTTACACTCCTCGCATTGAAGCAGATGCACTCCAGACCTCCAGGCCCAGTCAGGTCCTCCTCCTCCAGAGTGCTCCTCTTCTTAGCTAGCCTTGCCCTGGCCCCCAGCTCGACCCCAGCCTCAGTATTTACTGACCTCCTGTTTTGTTCCCCACCCCCCTGCCACACTAGTTTAAATCCTGCCGAAACACTCAAGCAAAACTCCCAGCCAGGATATTTGCTCCCTTCCAGTTAAGGTGTAACCCATCCTTTCTGTACAGTTGCCATCCTGACTTGAAGATTTTCCAGTTATCTATGAATTTAAAACCCTCCCTCTTGCACCAGTCCTTTAGCCACGCGTTCAACTGTAGAATCTCCCTGTTCCGAGCCTCACTTGCACTAGGCACCGGGAGCAGTCCAGAGATTGCTACACTGGAGGTCTTACTTTTTTTAGCCTAGCACCCAACTCCCTGAATTTCTCTCGTATGACCCCCCTGCTCTTCCTACCTACATCATTTCCCCCAATGTGTACAATCACATCCGTTTGACTACCTTCCTTTTTAAATATGCTTCCTACCCTCTCGGAGACATCCAGTACCCCGGCACCAGGGAGGCAGACTACCATCCTGGATTCTCGTTCAGTCCCACAGAAGCGCCTGTCCGTGCCTCTAACCATTGCGTCCCCCACAACTATCGCTCTCCTAAACCCCTTCTTTCCCTTCCGGACCCCTGAGCCTGTCTCCGTGGAGGCGATCTGGTCCTCGTGGCTTACCCCTGGAGGGTCATCCCCCTCCACAGAATCCAAAACAATATACCTATTGTGGAGGGGGACAACCACAGGGGATCCCTCCACAGACTGCTCACTCCCTTCCCTTCTCCCATCTGTTGCCCATCCCTTTCTCTTATGGGAGACTGCCACTGGGGTGCTTTCTGGCACATCACCCTTCTGACTATTACCCCTCCTAACCGTGACCCACGTGTCTTCCTTCCGAGACCCTGGTGTCACTACCTGACTATAACTTTTATCTATGACTCTCTCATTTTCCCTAACTAAACTGAGTTCATCGAGCCTCAGCTCCAGCTCCCTTACACGATCCTTCAGGAGATGCAGTTCCACACATCTGGCACAGATATGGACTTCCGGGAGGCAAGTTGTCTCCAGGAACTCCCACATCCCACACCGAATGCAGTATACTGGCCTCCCACTCATACCAGCCATGTCCTTTTTAGTTTTGGGGATAAAACAAAAAGGGGGTGTAACCAAAGAAAAACAAACAAACAACCTTCCTCGCCGAAGCCCTGTGAGCCAAAGCCCTTTTAGCTCTCACTCTGTCCCCTGCTCACTCCGCTGCCCGCTAACTGGATGGTCCTGCCGGCAGCCAATGGCAAGCCACCTCCATCACAGGAAAACATGCCACGGGGATCCAGAAAATGTCGGCCATTGCTTCTGCACATAGTGTACACTGGATGAGTGGGCATGCAATGGTCATGTGTTGGCATGGTGGATATGAGGCACCATTGGGTTGGGTGGGGATAAGAATGGACATTGAGTTAGCATGGGGGCATGGAGATGGCATGGGAACTGGTTTGGGGGTGATGGGGTGTGAATAGAGATGGCCTAAAATGTAAGCAATCCAAAATGTCACTCAGCCCTGCTGTCACATTTAATAGCGCTTGCTGAAAAATTCCAGTGTAACTCTGGCGTAGAAACATCATTGTGCTAGAACGATGGAAATGTACATTCATGAGGAAATGTACATTCAATTGATTGACACCAGTTCTGCACCAAAATATTATGATGTGCAAACCTCCTTGGTTATTTATGCTGCTTTTGAGATAAAACTGCCAGAAACTTCTACACCTTCACATCACTGTAGTCCCACACAAAAGACCAGCTCACATGAGTTTGCCGGATTTGGGTAAACAATGCACTGGTGTAGACATACACCTGGAAAAGTGAGACACCTGGAAAAGTGAGACACTGCATGACCTGAAGTCTACTGACAACATTTATGAAATTTGGGAAATGAGATTAAAGGATGTGATGGAAAATAAACAATAGCACTTGAAGAATTAATATTTAAATTAAATTTAATGAAATAATTCATTATTTTCAATCAGTGCTCTCTTTAAAATATAGTTGTCAGGCGCAGCCAGATTTTTTTCAGTGTGTTCTGGTATTTGTCACGGAATAAACTTGGATCATACCATCTAGGTGTGTCCATCCACACACCTTAGCAGGAATAATGTTCACAATGAATGTACTTGCTCATTTGGGGAGGCGGTGGCGTAGTGGTATTGTCACTGGACTAATAATCTAGTAGACACAGGGTAATGCTCTGGAGACCTGTGTTCGAATCTCACCCAGGCAGATGGTGAAATATGCACTCAATAAAAAATCTGGAATTAAAGTTAAAGACTATTTATTAGTGTCACAAGTAAGGCTTGCATTAACACTGCAATGAAGTCACTGTGAAATTCCCCTAGTCGCCATAGTCTGATGCCTGTTGGGGTCAATGCACCTAACCAGCACCTCTTTCAGAATGTGGGAGGAAACCGGAGCACCCGGAGGAAACCCACGCAGACACGGGGAGAATGTGCAGACTCCACACAGACAGTGACCCAAGCCGGGAATCGAACCCGGGTCCCTGATGTTGTGAAACAGCAGTGCTAACCAAGTTTAATGATGACCATGAAATCATTGTCGATTGTCAGAAAAAACCATGTGGTTCACTAATGCCCTTTAGGGAATGAAATCTGCTGCCCTTACCTGGTCTGGCCTACATGTGACTCCAGACCCACAGCAATGTGGCTGACTCTTAAATGTCTTCAATAAATGCTGGCCCAGCCAGCGATGCCCACATCCCATGAATGAATTTTTAAAAATCCTTTAAGGAATATAAGATACCCACAAGAAGAATGATCCAAATAACAAGGAAAGTTAAGGGCAGCTTTAGATTAAAGGAAGAAGCTTATATTGTTTTCAAAAAGAGTGTTGAGCAGGAGGATTGGGAAGATTTTAGAATTCAGCAAACGATGACCAAGAAATGGATAAAGAAAGAGAAAATAGAAAAGGGGAATAAACAAGCAAGCAACAAATAACAGATTGCAAAAGCTTTCAAATCCAGACAAAAGGAAAGGGCTAAGCAAAGCTAAACATATCTCCTGTCTGGAACAGGAGAAATTAAAATGGACAATAAGGTACTGGCAGTGACATTAAACAAATACTTTCTATCTGTCTAGACATAGAAGACAAAAAAAATCTGGCAATAGCGGGGAATGACAGGCAAGTACTAATCGTGGACAAATTAATGGATGGATCTAAAAGTCAACAAATCCCAAGAAACTAATAAATTACACCTTGTTTTTTTTAAAGAGGTGACAATAGAGAAAGTCTATGCACTGGTTTAATCTTCCAGAATTCTCTATATCCAATAGGGCGGCACAGTGGCGAGCATTGCTGCCTCATAGCACCAGAGACCCGGGTTCGATTCCTGGCTTGGATCACTGTCTGTGTGGAGTCTGCACATTCTCCCTGTGTCTGCGTGGGTTTCCTCTGGGTGCTCCGGTTCAAAGATGTGCAGGTTAGGTGGATTGGCCATGCTAAATTGCCCCTTAGTGTCAGGGGGATTAGCTAAGGTAAATGCATGGGGTTATGGGGATAGGGCCTGGGTAGGATTGTGGTCGGTGCAGGCCCGATGGGCCAAATGGCCTCCTTTTGCACTGTAAGATTCTATGATTCTAAAACAGTCTCTGTTATTGGAAGGTAATAAATTGCTATTCAAGAAAGGAAGGAGGAGGAAAACAGGGAATTATAAACAGTAGCAGAAACTAGCTCTCCTAGCTGCAGCATGGGGCCAAAGGTAAAGTCAGTGCAGAGGTCCAGCAGCGTGGCACATTGCTGGAGAAGCCACATCCCCATTTGACAAAACGAGCTGGAGACAAACCGCTTGAGGTCTGTGTTCAGCTCAATGACAGCTAAGTGTTTCCTGATTCTTTGTGATGTCTGATAATTAGGACTAGTCGAGGTGAATGCAAAGTGTGTCTCAACATCTCAAGAATGTGGTGGCACAAATTATACTAATTCTCACTATTAATGTATTGGCATCACTTCTATTTTGACCACACTCTGCATTATATGGTCAAACACTGATTTAAAATGTTACTGTAAGATTCCAGGAATTTTCTTTTCTTCCCATAATGGATAAATGTTTTAATTACAGCACCACCTCCGCCGCTGCCGTCAGCCTTGGCTCCTCTCCACCTCCTACCTCTACCCCCCGCTGCCTCACCCTTGATTCCTCTCTACTCCAGCTCCTCATCAAGAGCTGTTTCCAACATTGGCGAGACTAAGAAACCAGATTGGAGGAGATCTGGAGGTGTGGAGAGGAGCCTGGTCATTTGTGTGGCAGAGAGGAACTGGGATTGAGCCAAGGAATGGAGTGGGAGGGTGGGGAGTCTGAGAATCATAGAATCCCTAGAGTACAGAAGGAGACTATTCAGCCCATCTAGTCTGCACTGACCACAATCCCATCCAGATCCTATCCCCATAACCCCATGTATTTACCCTAGCTAGTTCCCCTAACACTAAGGGGCAATTTAGCATGGCCAGTCCACCTAATCCGCACATCTTTGGACTGTGGGAGGAAACCGGAGCACCCGGAGGAAATCCACGCAGACACGGGGAGAACGTGCAAACTCAGATAGTGACCCAAGCCGGGAATCGAACCCGGAGCCCTGGCGCTGTGAGGCAGCAGTGCTGACCACTGTGCCAACGTGCCGCCGCTGAGGACTGAGTGTTTTAACACTCTTGTTGTTTTACAGGGTTGCGTTCCTGAACAATGCCTAGTAGCAGCAGCCTAAAAAAAATCAACTTAAGTAATAGTGTAACTTGTGGGCAATCAGTTCAAATTCCCAAATGACAGAGCCATCAGCGTAAACTTCTTCAGAACCCATTCCAGCACACTGCATTTTCCAGAATGGAGTGCAAGAGGACGGCACGATGGCACAGTGGTTAGCACCGCTGCCTCACAGCGCTAGGGACCCAGGTTGGATTTCAGCCTTGGGTGACTGACTGTGTGGTGTTTGCATATTCTCCCTACGTCTGCATGATTGTTCTGGTCTCCTCCCACAATCCAAAAATGTGCAGATTCGGTGGACTGGCCAGGCTAAATTGGCCCTTAGTGTTCCAAGATGTATAGGTTAGGGGATTAGAGGGATAAATTCGTGGGGTTACGGTGATAGGGCAGGGGGATGGACCTGGGTAAGATGCCCTGTTTGCGAGTCAGTGCAGGCTCGATGGGCCGTATGGTCTCCTTCTGCACGCAAGGGATTCTATGACCACATTGAATAGTGTAGCAGGCTTAAGGGGCCAAATGGCCTACTCCTGCTTAGCTTTGAGGCGTTTTTATACTTGTAACCTCAACAACACCTCCCCATTCACCATCAATCCTTTGTTTTCCTCTAACACTCACCGGTTCTAAAAGCATAAATAAGTACCACCAGAAAATGAAAATCCAATCCAAATTGTGACAACCTTTGACACAGAAGCAGTACAGCAAGGAAAATTTGTAATTTCTTTAAAATGTATGTGGAATCTGTAATCGGCTGTAAGAATGTTTGAAAGGGACTTTTAAGAGTTTGTAAAGGGATCAATTGCAAATTTCCTGAGTAATATGAAGTACCATTGTGGTTCATGTGGCATGACAACCTTGACCTGGAAGAGTGTGTGCGTGGGTGCACGCGTGTGCGTGTGCGTGCGCGCGCGTGTGTGTGTGTGTGCACGCGTGTGTGTGTGTGTGTGCGTGTGTGTGTGTTACAGTTATTCAGGGCAGAGAGCCAAAGTCTGGGTACAGCACTGATTATGAATTGAACAATTTTACTGTTGCTGCCTCTTTGGTTTTGCCAAAGTTGACCGGATTGTTTGACAGAGTTTATTAAAAGATAAAGGAGCCTCTGGGAAATCTGTGCCGTCGCTGTCTGGAACTTAGCGAAGGACGTTCTGCAGGAGCCATTGGGGTGATGACCATCATGAGGGACCTCAGATGGAATATGTTGCTGATGAATCAGAATTGAAGGCCAAAATGATTGGTTGGGAAAGTGAGAGATCCTATGTACCAGACGCTGAGTTAGAGAACTCTGGAACTGCATGGGAAATTTGCTTTATGGTCTCTCCATGGGGATCGTAACAAATGTCATAAATGTAATCATAAATATAGCACTGCTACCTCACAGCACCAGGGACCTGGGTTTGATTCTGATCTTGGGTCACTGTTTGTATGGAGTTTGCACATTCTCCCTGTGTCTGCGTGGGTTTCCTCCGGGTGCTCCGGTTTCCTCCCACAGTCCAAAGATGTGCAGATTAGGTTAATTGGCTAAGCTAAATTGTCCCTTAGTGTCAGGGGATTAGCAGGGTAAATATGTGGGGTTACAGGGATAGGGCCTGTGTGGGATTGTCGTCGGTGCAGGCTTGATGGGCTGAATAGCCTCTTTCTGCACTGTGGGGATTTTATGATTCTAATCATTACATAATACATGCAAACCTATCAGCCCTATGTATTCCCTTGGTGTCGGTCTTCCATGTACCTTTGCCTCTCCATTTACTCCGATGTGTGTCCCAATTAGCCACAGCATGGAAGGCGGAAGGCTGCTGAATTTTAATTGACAAGACAAGTGGAGGATGACCTCGAGCAGCTCGTGGCCTTGAGGGAGCTGATTCAGACTGTATCACCTTGGCCTGGGCTGGCAGCTAACAGACAACTGCAGAGGCACTGATGGAGCAGTAGGATTGGGTCAGGAATGCTGTCATCCTGAGACAGGCCAGCAGGTTCATGCTCCACAGAGCCACTACCATCCTCCCAAGGCTGTGCTGAGTAATTCTGCTGATCTATTGGACAACAAAGTACAGAATTGCTGTGATTCACTGGAAGTCCCATTGAACAGTGGTGTTGAGAGCCTGGATTGCAGCAGTCTGCGCCGTCACGACAACACTCAGACGTTTCATGGATGCTGTAGCATTGACCATCAGATGCTGTGTTAGGGTGCGTTCCTCAAACATGTTGATGGAAGTGACTACATGTTCCATGTTGGGAAGGGTGAGCTCCAAGCTCTATGCAAAACCCTGCTGTTGGAGACTGGATGGTCGAATACTCTTTGACCTTGTGAATAGACTTTCTAAATCTTCCAGTGTACCAAACAGCTTTCTTCAAGAACCTGGTCCACCAAAGTTCTCATCTGAATTTTAATTTCGAATATAAAATACTGTGACATGTGTTCATAGAATCCTACAGTGCAGAAGGAGGCCATTCGGCCCATCAAGTCTGCACCAACCACAATCCCACCCAGGCCCTATCCCCATAACCCCATGCATTTACCCTAGCCAGTGCCCTCGACACTAAGGATCAATTTTGTATTGCCAATCCACCTAATCCACACATCTTTGGACTGTGGGAGGAAACCGGAGCACCCAGAGGAAACCCACGCAGACACGGGGAGAACGTGCAAACTCCAGTCAGTGACTCAAGCCGGGAACCGAACCCAAGTCCCTGGCGCTGTGAGGCAGCAGTGCTAACCACTGTGCCACTGTGACGCCTTGTACATCCAGTAAATCTCACCATGGCAGCTGTTAAAATTTGATTTTAATAAAAATCTGGAATTAAAAGTTTAATGATGACCATGAAATCATTGTCGATTGTCATAAAAACCCATCTGGTCCTTCAGGGAAGGAAATTTGTCATACTTACCTTGTCTGGCCTACATGTGACTCCAGATCCACAGCAATGTGGTTGACTCTTAAATACCCTCAGAGATGGACAATAAATGCTGGCCCAGCCAGTGATGTCCACAACCCATGAACAAATAAAAAGAAATGTGTGAATTGGAATTTGGGACATTCGAAGAGATTCTGGTTGGTTATTCACCCCGGTTGCATTTAGAAAGTCTATTCACAAGGTCAAAGAGTATGGGGCCATCCAATCTCCAACAGCACGGGTTTGCATAGAGCTTGGAGCTCACCCTTCCCAACATGGAACATGTGGTCACCTCCATCAGCACTTTTGAGGAACGCACCCTAACACAGCATCTAATTGTCAATATTACGGCTACATAAAAGTCTTGGGTTGGAAATCTATTTGTAGATAAAGCTAAAAGTCTGGAAACAATTGGAGTTTATAAATATGGACAAATTAACCTATTGGGTTACTGAGCAGAAGTAAATGGGTGGGATTTCCACCAACCCCCCGGACCCACGGCATGTTTTGCGGTGTTAGAGGTGTCCCACCATTAGCTGGCAATGGGATGTTCCAGCCCCACCACTGTTAACAGGGTTACCCATTGTTCGCACCCTCCACCACTGGGGAACCCACAGCTGGGGGGGGTTGGGGGGGTGGAAGTCACCATCAGGACTGGAAGTCCCACCCATTGGCTGGAATTTTACCGGCCCACTCACCATGGGCGAGGAGCAGAGCATGAGAAGGTCCATTTTTACGGTTTTGGCTTGAGTGATGCCGTAGAATCCCTCCCATTATGTTTTTCTTTAACAGGTGATAGCGATGTTCAGGTCCACACGAGTACTGACAATGCAGCTGGAAATCCAATAATTTTGAAAATTAAAGCACAGCATAGTGGGAATTTGGACTACACTTAATTGCAAGCACATCAGTCTCTGATATAAAATCACCATCCAAAACAACCAAGCTAGTACATAATTGTCTCTGAAATTGGAAATTTAATAAATCAACATGAGTTGCAATTTGCTGCTAACCTTCCTCTGCTCAGAATAATCCCCTCGTGTGCTGGCTTCTACACCGGATGTGATCGTGCTTATTGTGCCACACACCATGTAGGCACAGTGCCAGTCTGTCTCCTGACATCCTTCAACCAGGGCTTGGCCCTCCCACCCCGAGGCAGGATCCACCCCAAATACACCCGGACAACGTCCAAAAATAAAAATTCCCCCACAGTACTGTGCAACTTCGATTGCAATAATCTATTAACTGCATTTTATCTCATTTCTATTGTGTCATAAGGGAGGGTTCCTCATTTATCATCCAATATAACATCAGTGTAAGTTTAGTCCTAACACAAATTTCTTAAACAAAAACATTATCATTATAGTCTAGATAGGTAACACTCCGTTATATTCGAGCCAACATAAGATTTTAACCCTCTCCTCAATAACTGTGGCCAGTATGGTGGCACGGTGGTTAGCACTGCTGCCTCACAGAGCCAGAGACCTGGGTTCAATTCCCGGCTCGGGTCACTGTCTGTGTGAAGTTTGCACATTCTCCCCATGTCTGCGTGGGTTTTCTCCGGGTGCTCCGGTTTCCTCCCACAGTCCAAAAATGTGCGGGTTAGGTTGATTGGCGATGCTAAAATTCCCCCTTAGTGTCAGAGGAACTAGCTAGAGTAACTGCATAAGGTTATGGGAATAGGGCCTGGGTGGGATTGTGGTCGGTGCAGACTCGATGGGCCAAATCACTGTATGATTCTATCTACTAACTTTAATATTAATACTGTTGGCTTTCCTGATGTGGCCATGAAGAAAAGATTTGTCTGATAAACAGTGCATGACTGATATGGAAATTGCTGGAAATCTTTCTTTGATTGTATGGGCGGGATTTTGTGGCCTCGCTCGAGCAAGACTGGAAATTTCCGCCCGAGGTCAACGGACATTTCCGTTGTCCGCCGCTCGCCTGCTCGGATTCCGTGGCGGGCGAGGTGGTAGAATTCCGACATTAATGTCTGACACAAGATCACACCTAATTCATACCTTTTATAATTCTGTGCTGCTGGTATGAGACTCCAGCATAGTCATCTTTCTATAATCATTGAGCCAACTGCGCACAACTTCGCAGAGGGAAATATTACTCTAAGTTTAGCAGTAATGCATCTAATCAAGGCAAGTTATTTCAGATGGGAATATGGGAGGAAAGCAGTAGAAATCAACATTGTGTTTAAAAAAAACATTTATTGTAATTCTCAGATTTGGAAATCTACTTTTTTCATAGAAACATGGAAACAGAAAATAGGGGCAGGAGGAGGCCATTCGGCCCTTTGCGCCTGCTCCATCATTCATTATGATCATGATTGATCATCCAACTCAATAGCCTGATCCTGCCTTCTCCCCATATCGTTTCACTCCATTTGCTCTAAAAGCTAAATGTAACTTCTTCTTGAAAACATACAATGTTTTGGCCTCAACTGCATTCTGTGGTAACAAATTCCACAGACTTACCACTCTCTGGGTGAAGAAATTTCTCCTCGTCTCAGTCCTAAAAGGTTTACCCTGTATCCTTAAACTATGACCCCTGGTCCTGGACACCCCCACCATCAAGAACATCCTTCCTGCATCTACCCTGTCTAGTGCTGTTAGACTGTTATAGGTGTCTATGAAATCCCCCTCACTCACTCAGCTTGTCCAAATCACACTGAAGCATCTCTGCATCCTTCTCACAGCTCATCCTCCCACCCAGCTTTGCACCATCTGCACAATTGGAGAAATTACATTTCGTTCTCTCAGTTAAATCATTATTATATATAATGAATAGCTGGGGCCCCAGGCACTAATCTCTGCAGTACCCCACTAATCGCTGCCTATCATTCGGAAAATGACCCGTTTATTACTACTCTTTGTTTCTTGTCTGCCAACCAGTTTTCCATCCATCTCAATACACTGCCAATCCCATACGTCTTAATTCATTGGGATTATCATCGTTATTTGTCCAGACTTGACTTTTCATAAGTAACATTTTTATTTGTCCTTGCCTCCTTTTTCAATTGAACACCAAATAGTTATGCAGAGTAACAGACGGCTGGCGAATTAGAAGATTGTGAATGACTTACAGACTTCAGATGATATCATAAAACTGCTGAAGTGAAGCCTCAATACTTTGGGCGGCACGGTAGCACAGTGGTTAGCACTGCTGCTTCACAGCTCCAGGGTCCCGGGTTCGATTCCCGGCTCGGGTCACTGTCTGTGTGGAGTTTGCACATTCTCCTCGTGTTTGCGTGGGTTTCCTCCGGGTGCTCCGGTTTCCTCCCACAGTCCAAAGATGTGCGGGTTAGGTTGATTGGCCAGGTTAAAATTGCCCCTGAGATGCGTAGTTTAGAGGGATTAGCGGGTAAATATGTGGGGGTAGGGCCTGGGTGGGATTGTGGTCGGTGCAGACTCGATGGGCCAAATGGCCTCCTTCTGCACTGTAGGGTTTCTATGATTTATGAACCCCCACGAGAGTATACTACAGCTGTAAAATCACTTGCAGGCATTTTCTAATTTGTACGGTTTTTAGAAATGCAGGTATCATTTATGCTTCATCATTGGAATCCAGATTAAAAGCTCTTGCAGCATCCAGCTGCCATTGTAAGCCATCACATTGTTCCATACAACTTCCAATCATGTTTCAGGCGTGAGGCTTCTAAGATTGTTATGGTAGTGTGGGTAGTAATAGTAGCATTTGTCAGGAAGAGAGTGCTTTGCTGAAATATAATGCATTATCTATTACTGGCATACAATGTTGCTATATTTCGATTAGAGTTTCAGTGATTCTGAGCAGTGTAGGGGAAGGTAGCTTTGTGTAGAGGAATCAGTTATGGCTTCACTACATACAGACACAGTTCAGTTCTTCCCACCTATTCACTACTTATGTCTTACCTACTCTAACAGCACATTGCTTAAAATAGTAACGAACCTTACACTTAAGAGATAGAGCAGATTCTCGATGTGGCGAGGTTTTAAACCATCTCAGATTTGCCAATGGCGTGAGTTTACATCAACATTGAAAGCAAAGTTGCTAAAATTAACTGATAAGGTTTTAAAGTTTAAAGTTTATTTATTAATGTCACAAGTAGGCCTACAGTAACACTGCAATGAAGTGGGGCGGCATGGTTAGCACTGCTGCCTCACAGCACCAGGGACCCGGGTTCGATTCCCGGCTTGGGTCATTGCCTGTGTGGAGTTTGCACGTTCTCCCCGTGTCTGCGTGGGTTTCCTCTGGTGCTCTGTTTTCCTCCCACAGTCCAAAGATGTGCAGGTTAGGTTGATTGGCTATGCTAAATTGTGCCTTACTGTCGGGGGACTAGCTAGGGTAAATGCATGAATGTTATGGGGATTGGGCCTGGGTGGGGTTGTGGCTGGTGCAGACTCAATGGGCCAAATGGCCTCCTTCTGCACTGTAGGATTCTATTATCTATAAGTTACTGTGAAAATCCCATAGTCGCCACACTCAGGTGCCTGAGGGAGAATTTGGCATGGCCAATGCATCTAACCAGCACGTCTTTTGGACTGTGGAAGGAAACCAGAGCATCTGGAGGAAACCCACGCAGACATTGACCCAAACCGGAATCGAATCTGGAACCTTGGTGCTGTGAGGCAGCAGTGCTAAACCACTGTGCCAATGTGATGTACAGAGAGAAGCAAACTTAGATAATCATCAACAGTCATGTCATTCGGGAAGCAGCTTTATAATGTACATGTTACAGCTGGACTGGGTGCAGTTGAATAGATTTGGATACCTTGGTGTCTAAAGCCAGAGAATGGGAGATGGGAGTTGTGAAGATGACTTGAGAAGAAGGATTGGGTTTTCTTCTGCCGCTCTTGGAAGATGAAGCAGGAGATGGAAGGTATTTTGATTAATAAAAGGGCAAAAGGTGATTGTTAACCTGGTTTGTTATCTGAGTCGGACCGCTGAAACATGAGCAAAGTTGACCAGCAAATGACACTTACTTCAGAGATGAGTAGATGGAGAGGAATACTGAGAGCATCAGGATGCAAAGAATCCAAACACATAGAATCAAAAAAGAAAATAGCTTGAGCAAGAAATAATGTATAAACAGAAGATCCAAGAATGACATCTTGGGCATTTTTCAAGAATGGAAACATCTGGAAAATCTTTCATGGCCCAGGCACAGAGACATGCAACAAAATGGAGCCAAGGAAAACTAAAGACTAATTGGGTGAATAATATCAACAGCAACTTGCTCGGAAAAGACCATAAATGAGGGATGTGCTTGTTTGAGAACTTACAACAATGGAATCATAGAATCATAGAATCCTACAGTGCAGAAGGAGGCCATTCAGCCCATCAAGTCTGCACCAACCACAATCCTACCCAGGCCCTATCCCCACAACCTCATACATTTACCCTAGCTAGTCCCCCTGACACTAAGGGTCAATTTAGCATGGCCAATCTACCTAACCAGCACGTCTTTCGGACTGTGGGAGGAAACCAGAGCACCCAGAGGAAACCCACGCAGACATGGGGAGAATGTGCAAACTCCACACAGACAGTGACCCAAGCTGGGAATCAAACCCGGATCCCTGGCACTGTGAGGCCGCAGTGCTAACCACTGTGCCACCCCAAAATGGAGTGAATTCATTTGGCCCCATTCATACAGCTGGGATGGTGGACAGGAATTTAGTAGTAGTATTTATTATTTGGCATATTCTGTTGGATATTGACTTCTGATTTTATCTAGCAAATTGATAGATATTGGGTGAGATCCTCTGACCTCCACCGAGCATCCTTCTGAGTGACGGGAGGCAACACCCATTCACTGGTGATGGGATCCTCTGGTCCCGCTGTGTCAATGGGAATTCCCATTGAAGCCACCACATGCCGCCGGGAAACCCTTGACAGGGGGTGTGCTACTGCCAGGACCAGAGAATCCGCCGGCATGAACAGCCTGAGAACTCTGGCCATTGGGGAATTGCCAAATATTTATTAACAATCTATGATTGCCTTTCTGTGGATAGGAATGCTGGAAATGTGGAATACTGGAAATAGAAAGTGCTCATTTCCTGAAAGAGAAAAGATTCATTCTTACCCTTCGAAGCCCTGACGCTGTTGTATATTACTATCATGGAAATCATAGAAAGTTACAGCACAGAAGCAGTCCATTCAGCCCATTGTGTCTGCACCGACCAATAACAAGCTATCTAGGCTAATCCTAATTTCTACCTCTTTGTCCGTATTGTGGCAATTGTCCCTTTAAGGCCCAATCTGCAAATAAGGGTCCCATGACCCGGGAAATCGGTCAAGGAACAGGGTGGGGATCACCCTGCTAAACGCAGGCATCTGTAATCAGAGTTACCTCGGGAGCTGATTGTAGCCACGAGGCTGTCAGCCTCAGTATAGTTTTAACCTGTAAATAAATGAGTTACGTTTTCCCTAAACTGGTGAACAAGCATCTTTATATTTGGCAGTGAAGGTAAAAGAACAAAGATCCTCAGACTGAGAATCCAGTTTACATTGAAGTTGAGAAAAGAAAAGAGTACTTACCAAGAGGCCCCTCTTTGGATGGATAGATCCATCTGACTCCTCCGGAGGACTGGACACAATATTAATGACTTGGATGAGAATATAGGAGGCATGGTTAATAAGTCTGCAGATGACACCAAGATTGGCCGCATAGTGGACAGTGAAGAAGGTTATCTAGGATTGGAACGGGATCTTGACCAATTGGGCCAGTGGGCTGACGAATGGCAGATGGAGTTTAATTTAGATAAATGCGACGTGATGCATTTTTTGTAGATTGAACCAAGGCAGGACTTACTCAGTTAATAGTAGGGCATTGGGGAGAGTTATAGAACAAAGAGATTTAGGGGTACAGGTTTATAGCTCCTTGAAAGTGGAGTCACAGGTGGACAGAGTGGTGAAGAAGGCATTCGGCATGCTTGGTTTCATTGGTCAGAACATTGAATACAGGAGTTGGGATGTCTTGTTGAAGTTCTACAAGACATTGGTGAGGGCACACTTGGAAAACTGTGTACAGTTCTGGTCATCCTATTATAGAAAGGATATTATTAAACTAGAAAGAATACGGAAAAGATTTACTAGGATGCTACCAGGACTTGATGGTTTGAGTTGTAAGGAGAGGCTGGATAGACTGGGACATTTTTCCCTGGAGCATTGGAGACTTAGGGGTGATCTTGTAGAGATCTATAAACTAATGAGGGACATAGATAAGGTAGATACTAAACATCTTTGCCCAAAAGTAGGGGAGTCTAAAACTAGAGGGCTTAAGTTTAAGATGAGGGGAGAGAGATACAAAAGGGTCCAGAGGGGCAATTTTTTCACACAGAGGATGGTGAGTGTCTAGAACGAGTTGCCAGAGGTAGTAGTAGAGGCAGGTACAATTTTGTCTTTTAAAAAGCATTTAGACAGTTGCATGGGTCAGATGGGTATAGAGGGCCAAATGCAGGCAATTGGGACTAGCTTAGTGGTTTAAAAACAAAAAGGTGGCATGGACAAGTTGGGCTGAAGGGCCTGTTTCCATGCTGTAAACCTCTATGACTCTATGACTCTAATACATAGAGCAGTATCACAACCCCAACTCCAAATCATTCAGTGAGTTCATGGGATTGGCAAAGTCGCATTTCCAACCTAAACCAGCAATCATACTCCAGAGAATCAAGTTAAATTCAAGGGGGACAGACAATGACGAAACTATTGTGAATCATATCACTAAGTTGAAACACATATCAGAATATTGTGAATTTGGAGCTACCTTGTTACGGGACAGATTAGTCTGCGAGGTGAATGATGATGCGATTCAACAGTGATTACTTAGAGAACGATATAAATTTTAAATGAGCAATGGAGATAGCGCAGGCAATGGAAAGCATGGAAAAAGGTGCACAAGACTTACAGAGCGCATAAAGTGGTGCCGTTCAGCAATTAGGATAGGAACCTGCAGTCAGTAGTAGTGCCAAACTAAAAGAAGTAGCTGTGAGACTGGAAATTAGTTAAACTACAAAAAAGACAATAAAGATTCAGTAGAGGCAATCAATCAGCAAAGTTTGAAGTGGAATGTTGCCAATGTTACCAATGAGGAACCACTCCCCTGAATCCTGCAAGTATAAGGAGACTGAGTGTTTTTTTTTGTCAGAGGCGAGGCCACTTAAGGCATGGATACGGAGACAAGTTCAAGTCTACTCAGATTAAATAATGCATCACTAATATACAACAATTTAAAGATTCACTCACTGTTTAATATAAAAGTGAGCAAGATATCCCCCATTGCTGTAATACTTTGGGTAAATGGGAAGCCTCTGAAGATGGAAGTTAATACAGGGGCATCAGCTATTGTGATAGGTGAGCATACATATCAGTACTTGAGAGAAGGAGTTCAACCATTGAATTTGAATATTACTAAGGTGAAGTTAACAAATTATACTGGAGAAAAGATAAAAACAGTGGGCACTACTATGGTACCTGTAGGCTATGGGCAACAGTCTGTCCAACTGCCAGTGACCATAGCGCCAGGTGAAGGGCCAAGACTTCTCAGCCACAATTGGTTTAAGGAAATCAGATTAAGTTAGACCGAGATTTTCTGGTGTGGGAAGGAGGTCTGCTCGAACTGATGAAGAAATACGAGAGTGTCTTCAAGGGTGAATTAGGAAAAATAAAAGGCCTGCAGGCAAAGATCTATGTGGATCGAGAGGTGACACCGTGATTTCTTAGGGCGAGACCAGTACCATAGTGAATTTGGTAAGACTAAGATACCCCTTCTAAAGTGTTCGGGCCAGAACGCAACTTGGTTTTACTTCATAGGTAGAGTTGTACAGCCTGTCATCTTTTGCGGTTCAATTTGCAATTTTTCTTCACTTTAAAGGGATGTGCAAATAACAACAAAAATAACTTTGCTTTGAATGATTGACAGAGCAAACTGTGAAGTACAATATTGCTCTTGTCTGGTAGAAAATAGGTTAAATATATTAAGCATTTCATCACACAAACATATGACAGAAGCGAGGGACTTGCATTCACAAATGGCCCTTGTTAGGATAAATGAGCTCTCTTTGTTCATTGTCATCAATACAGATGCTGTCCAATTTACATTTGGTGTAAAATGATGACAAAGTGCCAAAGTGATGAAGGCAGAAAAACAAAAAAAAAATCAGCAATGGGAATGTCACCTGTCTCAGCTTTCTCGAACACCAAATCTCCCATCACAGTGCCCAACCAGCCCTTGAATAACTCCAATAGTTTTAATGTCACTAGCCACCCTGGCAAAATGTATGCATGATGTGGAGATGCCGGCGTTGGACTGGGGTAAGCACAGCAAGAAGTCTCACAACACCAGGTTAAAGTCCAACAGGTTTATTTGGCACTAGCTTTCGGAGTCTCAGGTTCCTTCATCAGGTGAATGGGAGTTGAGTTCACAAACAGGTCATTTATAGACACAAACTCAATTTACAAGATAATGATTGGAATGCGAGTCTTTACAGGTAATCAAGTCTTAAAGGTACAGACAATGTGAGTGGAGGGCCAAGGACAAGTTAAAGAGATGTGTATTGTCTCCAGCCAGGACAGTTAGTGAGATTTTGCAAGCCCAGGCAAGTCGTGGGGGTTACAGATAGTGTGACATAAACCCAAGATCCCGGTTGAGGCCGTCCTCATGTATGCAGAACTTGGCTATCAGTTTCTGCTCAGCGATTCTGCGTTGTCGTGTGTCGTGAAGGCCGCCTTGGAGAACGCTTACCCGAAGATCAGAGGCTGAATGCCCGTGACCGCTGAATTGTTCCCCGAAGGGAACACTCCTGCCTGGTGATTGTCGAGCAGTGTCCATTCATTTGTTGTCGTAACGTCTGCATGGTCTCCTCAATGTACCATGCCTCGGGACATCCTTTCCTGCAGCGTATCAGGTAGACAATATTGGCCGAGTCGTTCAGTGTACCTGGTGGATGGTGTTCTCGCGTGAGATGATGGCATCCATGTCGATGATCCGGCATGTCTTGCAGAGGTTGCTGTGGCAGGGTTGGGTGGTGTCGTGGTCACTGTTCTCCTGAAGGCTGGGTAGTTTGCTGCAGACAATGATACATTGGCCTCAACAATGGGACAATGGCCTCAACCGCGATCTTGGGTTCATGTCACACTATCTGTAACCCCCATGACTTGCCAGGGCATGCAAAATCTCACTAACTGTCCTGAATGGAGACAATACACATCTCTTTAACCTGTGCTTAGCCCTCTCTCCACTCACATTGTCTGTACCTTTAAGACTTGATTACCTGTAAAGACTCGCATTCCAATCATTATCTTGTAAATTGAGTTTGTGTCTGTAAATGACCTGTTTGTGAACACAAGTCCTCACTCACCTGATGAAGGAACCTGAGACTCCGAAAGCTAGTGCCAAATAAACCTGTTGGACTTTAACTTGGTGTTATGAGACTTCTTAAAATATATGCAAACTTCTTCAATCTATGAGATGGAGATGCCGGCGTTGGACTGAGGTGGGCACAGTAAGAAGTCTCACAACACTAGGTTAAAGTCCAATACGTTTATTTGGAATCATCATGAAGGAGCAGTGCTCCGAAAGCTCGGGATTCCAAATAAACCTGTTGGACTTTAACCTGGCGTTGTGAGACTTCTTACTGGTCTTCAATCTGAGCTTTGCTTCAAAGCTGTGCTTCCCAAAGTCAATTTTAAAATCACTTTTCGTTCATTTCCAATTATGGTCTTTAGAGCTACTTTTCTGACTTATTTCAAAGTAGCATTCTGCAATTGCATTCTTTATAGTGGTAAAATATATACTTAACTTCTTTCCTTTTCATGTAGAGTGTAAGTATCTTCAATATTTCTTTGTTACATCTTGTTCTTTATAACAATGTCATACACTTCGAAGACATCTTTCAGTCCAACATGTCTCAAAATGCTTGACAGAATGAATTGCCCTTTCCATTGAATGTTGGAATAAACTCAAACTCAATCTGTCCCAGTTCTGTAGCTTGAGGGGAACATTACAGGAAAGGCAGAACAGGAGAATCAAAATTAACTCAAAGGTTCAAATTTAAAAAAAGGTTGATGAATTGTGTCATGTGTATATACAACTTCCCAACACTTCAAGGAAATGTTGAAGCTACATCGGTCTTCGAAGTTTCTTGCCCAGTGATTGTCCTTTAGGAGAAGGTACTCGGGCATGCAGTCTCTGACTGATTTCCGTGGTTTCAATGGTGTTTAAAATAAATACAAGATGAAGTAAATTAGAGCATACTTCCAGTAGACGCTTTCCAAATGCCGAGTGTTAAATATAATTAAACATTCAGCAAGTGCATTTATAAACGCCAGGAGCAATTCAAATTTAATTAGCATAAAAATGTGTAAATACAGGTACAAGGTACAAAGAGCTGCAGGGTGCAGAGAACACAGCTGATGAAAATGATTTTGAGATGTATTCTAGACACCAGTAGTGCTATTTAAAGAACAGCAAATTAAAAAGGGTCAGGACATCAGCTCAGCGAGGGCACTGTAAACTTATAGCATTAAAGTGCAAGAAGTGTAACGATTTTGCCACCTGAACATTGAGAAAACCAGTGATCAATGTGGCTCCTTTCACACTCTGTACACAATTTCTCACTCCCCATCCGCCACCTCCCCCCCCACCCACCCCTGCCCCCTTTTGCTTACATGGTTTCCCTGATTGCTGACTAGGGTTAAATTGGATAAGGGCAGAAAATAGGGGTCACAGTGTACAGTTTTAATTCTCACCCTTTTAGAAACATAGAAACTATAAGCAGAAGCAGGCCATTCAGCTCTTCGAGCATGCTCTGGGCTAGGGCGACTAGGGGATTTTCACAGTAACTTCATTGCAGTGTTAATGTAAGCTTACCTGTGACACTAATGAATAGACTTTAAACTAAAGGGTTGGTTCTTGCACTTCATTCTTTCCCCATCCATGCAACATTCCTTGTCCTTTTCCCATTTCAGATGCCCAAAAGCTGGAATGTGCCCATTCAGAGGAGAAAGACGAACTTAAGACAGTGAAGCTGAAGAGACCTGGATTCATGATCTTACACTCACAACAATCGGCTTAGACATTGACACAGCCTACATTTGTGGCTGGGATAGAGAAGGGATCTGCCTGTGAGATACCAGACAGGAACGCACAGAAACCAGGACAGTGCTAAAGGACAATAAAGATACCAGCTCCATGGAGGGTGAGGTTACACATTAATTCTGCTGAAGAGGAGTCAGGTGAGAACTTCATTGGTCCAGGCTGCAGGGGTCAGTGATAGGCATACACAAGCTAATGTTTAGTGCATTGGGAAGCCTGCACACAATGTCCAGGAGCATGGAGGTGCCCAGCTCAAACATAACTGGCACAGGGCTTTGTGTAAGACTTGGAGCCCATCCTTTCCAAAATGAACAGTCACCTCCATCAGCACAACTCCAGAATTCACCATGATGAAGTGTCTGATGATGGATACACAAGCACAAACGACGTTTATCAAACTGACTGGTATTATAATTAATGCAGAGTTAATGGTGCAGTCAATCAAAAGACTTGACCTGTTTAAAAAAATAATGCTCAACATAGCCTACCCTGAGCAGTGTTTATTTTATTTGATTTATAACCTCAGAAAGCTGGATGTCGGAGCTTTCATATTACCAATTCCCACAGGTCAAAATCTTAGCAACAACTAAAGGTTAGCAAAATTATTTTAAGTTCTTTGATGTGGAGTTTTATTTTTTTTAAAAATGAAAATAGTCAGATGAACTCCAAATTTGTGTCCCAATCTAAACTATGAAGGAAAGGCCTTCTTTGGCCTCATTCACACCACTGCCACTGTCAGCGAGAACAGAGAATTTGGCCTTCAAGCAAATCTCCATTCACTGCAGCGGGACTGGAGAATCCTAGCTGCGGGCGAGGCCGGAGAATCCCATCCAATGTCTTCCAAGAGGAAGATGAAAATCAAATTCAACCCAGTGTGTACCATCCAAATTGTAACATTTGGTTCCACAACAAATTTGATTCTGTGTTGGTTTTCTGGTAGTTCTCTGAAGTGGACAAAATTCAGGTGTTTCCTTTGGTTTTTGCCTGTGAAAATGTATTTGCGTGTGGGCGTGTAATTTCTTACCACTTTTTTGAAAAAAAATAGCAGCAAGCTTTTGTACATCTAAAAATGAAGAAAACTATTTTATTTCTCACACAGTTGCCCCAGATATTAACAAAAGCTTGATGTTACGTTCCCACTATCACATACAAGATTTTAGATATGGATGAAGACACCAAAAGGTCATTGTTAGCACTTCAGATAGCTTCTGTGAAGTAATGTGCTTTGCAGTGAACAGGCTCACCATGTATCTGGAGCAAGGCAGGACTGTTGGCTTGTTGAACATGTTGCCCAGAAAATACAAGAATGAAAGTCAGACAATGTTTGGTTTTAGTTACTGAAATCCTTTCATGACATGATCATAGAATCATAGAATTCCTACAGTGCAGACTCTCTGTAAGAGCATCTTACCCAAGCCACCTCCCTCCCCATTCTATCCCCACACATTTGCAATGGCTAATCCATTTAACCTATGCATCTTGAGACACTAAGGAACAATTTAGCATGGCAAATCCACCTAACCTGCACATCTTTGGACAGTGGGAGGAAACTGGGGCACCAGGGGAAAATCCACGCAGAGAAAGAATGCAAACCGGGTCTCTGGTGCTGTGAGGCAGCAATGCTAACTAAACACTGTGCCACCCAAGAGCAATTAGGGATAGAAAATAAATGCTGGCACGGCCAGTGACACCCATATCCCCTGAACAAATAAAAAAATAGCCATTAATGCCACATTGCTCCCTTTCTCTTCAATAAACAAGCAAAAATTATCCACACATAATGTATTCCTCATGTCACGAACAAAATTCAGGTCTTTTCTTTTATTTTTGCCTTTGAAAATGTATTTGCGTGTGGATATGTAATTTCTTACCCACTAAGTGGTTGATTCAATTTGAATAAACCAGGAGCAAGATTTTGTACATATAAAAGTGAAGAAAACTATTTTATTTACATTGAAACATACATAAAAAATAGAAGCATGGTAGGCCATTCAGCCCTTCGAGCTTTCTCCGCCATTCATTATGATCATGGCTGATCATCAAATTCAATACCCTGATCCCACCTTCCCCCCCCATATCTGTTGATCCCTTTAGCTCCAAGAGCTATATCTAATTTCTCCTTGGAATCACACAACGTTTTGGCCTCAGCGACTTTCTGTGGTAGTGAATTCCACAGATTCATTACCTTCTGGGTGAAAAAATTTCTTCTCACCTCAGTGGACTGAATAACGACATTAAGCTGCTGTACATAGTTTTAAGATGTCCTTTGCACTTTTTAATTTGCACTATGGGTAGATAGAAGTTTTTAATCAACATTCTTTAATCAACAATCAAATTGCAACATGCTACTTTGCAAAGGGACCTGGGGGTCCTTGTGCATGAGACGCAAAAACCCAGTCTGCAGGTGCAACAGGTGATCAAGAAGGCAAATGGGATGTTGGCCTATATCGCGAGGGGGATAGAATATAAAAGCAGAGATGTCTTGCTGCATCTGTACAGGGCATTGGTGAGGCCACAGCTGGAATACTGTGTGCAGTATTGGTCCCCTTATTTGCGGAAGGATATATTGGCCTTGGAGGGAGTGCAGAGAAGGTTCACCAGGTTGATACCAGAGATGAGGGGTGTTGATTATGAGGAGAGACTGAGCAGATTGGGTTTGTACTCGTTGGAATTTAGAAGGCTGAGGGGGGATCTTATAGAGACCTATAAGATAATGAAGGGGCTGGATAGGGTAGAGGTGGAGAGATTCTTTCCACTTAGAAAGGAAGCTAGAACTAGAGGGCACAGCCTCAAAATAAAGGGGGGTCAGTTTAGGACAGAGTTGAGGAGGAACTTCTTCTCTCAGAGGGTGGTGAATCTCTGGAATTCTCTGCCCACTGAAGTGGTGGAGGCTACCTCGTTGAATATGTTTAAATCACGGATAGATGGATTCCTGATCGGTAAGGGAATTAGGGGTTATAGGGATCAGGCGGGTAAGTGGAACTGATCCACTTCAGATCAGCCATGATCATATTGAATTGCGGGGCAGGCTCGAGGGGCTAGATGGCCTACTCCTGCTCCTATTTCTTATGTTCTTATGTTCTTATTCACACTGATAACGTGGTTTTAGCCCCTATCCTCAAACTATGATCAGTTTACCCCCTATCCTCAAACTATGACCCCTTGATCTGGACTGCCCCACCATCAGGAACATTCTTTCTGAATCTACCCTGTCTAACCCTGTTAGAATTTTATAAATTTCTATGAGATCCCTTCTCACTCTTCTAAACTCCGGTGAATATAATCCTAACTGACATAGTCTCTCCTCATATGACAGACCTGCCATCCCAGGAATCAGTCTGATAAACCTTTGCTGCACTCCCTCTGTAAGAAGAACATCCTTCTTCAGATAAGGACACCAAAACTACACATAATAGTCCATTGTCTGACCTCACCAACACCCTATACAATTGCAGTAAAACATCCCTATTCCTATACTAAAATCCTCTTCCTATGAAGGCCAACATACCATTTGCCTTGTTTACTGCCTGCTGTATCTGTGAGCTTACTTTCAGTTACTGATGCATGAGGACACCGTCTTGCTGAGCATCCACCTCTCTCAAATAATAATCTGTCTTCCTATTTTTGCTATTAAAGTGGATAACCTCACACATTTGCTCCAGATGTTAACAAAAATGTGATGTAACATTCAAACTATCATATACACAAAAGATTAGACACAGATGAAGACACAAAAAAGTCATTATTAAAAATGGAATTTAGCACAGTTTCTATTTTGGTGCAGACCTGATGCTTCTTAGCTGAGTTGATACTTTGGCTGGAGTGAATGTCTTGTAAAAGCAGAGATTTCTCATAGCTGCGAAAGTACTTATAGCTGATCTGCCCGGAGGTGGATTTCGTAGGGGAGCTTGAAGGCGGAACACATTACAGGAATGGGTCAGTCTTTCTCTTTCAAGATATTACAGTTAGAACACATTGCAACTTAGTCAACTGCAGCAGTCTGGGGACTTTACTTGGAGGACTTTCTGTCTCTGGTAAAATTCTCTTGAAAGCTGCTTTGTGCTCTGCTAACATATCTTGAGTAAGAAGTTTAACAACACCAGGTTAAAGTCCAACAGGTTTATTTGGTAGCAAAAGCCACACAAGCTTTCGAGGCTCTGAGCCCCTTCTTCAGGTGAGTGTCTTGTACCTGAAGAAGGGGCTCAGAGCCTCGAAAGCTTGTGTGGCTTTTGCTACCAAATAAACCTGTTGGACTTTAACCTGGTGTTGTTAAACTTCTTACTGTGTTTACCCCAGTCCAACGCCGGCATCTCCACATCATAACATATCTTGACGCAGGGACCAACCCACAAAGTGTCGAGACAATATTGGTAATCTGATAGACAAGATGGGGTGGGTTCATGCACCTGTGATTTTGATCAGTCACAAGCCCTTTGCTTAAAAAGTCAAATCAGTATTGTTACAATGAAAATGTTGAAGATCCTCTTTTACCTTTTGATGTTTGAATTAGTTTGTGGGAGAGCACTGAGTGGGAGAGCACTGAGCATGAGTCCAGAAGGTCTCTTTCATTCCCTCTCAAGTTGGGGAGGTGTTTCAATCTTCGGTTGGCCAACTTTTCCAGTCTTCGAAAAAAATGCAGCTTTTAAACATTAGCTTTAACCATTCATAACATCGTCATGTCAATACTCGACATGACACTCATTTTCTAATATGCTCACAAAATTGGTCTTGCACAAATACTGAGCAACAATTTTGGCAGGTGCAGTTTGTAAGCAATGAGTGTCTGCCTGTCTAGTTCTGTTCTTCTTCCTTCTCTGAGGGGTGAATTTGTTCCTTTTTGTTATTTACTTAGGAGGTGAGGAAAGGCTGCTAACATTGGCAGCATGATGGAATTTCCTCTAGCATTGTTGAAGTGCACTTCTGACCAAACTAATCAATGAATACACTGGCAGCTACTATATAAATGGCTCCAGACTCAAGCTTGTCACTTGTCTGGGGCATGTGCTAGTAAAGAAGAATACAAAATAAGTCAGGCTGTCATATTCTGCTTATTTCCAATCACTTATTTGTCTCGAACACCCTTGGGGCAAAGTACAAATATATATATTTTTTCAGAATCATGAAGCTCGGTGACAAACTCTACTGTCCTGATTCATGCAACTTTGCTGATTTATACGTCCATGGAAGCTGTGTTTATGCTAATAGCGACAATTTATTTGTCTCCATTGAGTTTTGGCATTTGCATGAGAACAATATTCCAAGTTAAGGCTGTAAATTGTTGGTTTCTGACGCCTCTCCGCTGCCAACTCTGTTTGTCAGTGTGAAATACTGATGGTTGGCAACTATATGTGAAACCAACAGCTATAAAAGACTTTCAAATATTATTTTGCCAAAAATAGAAGCGTTAGAAGTCCTGCTATGGTTTTACACCCTATATAATTTGGGACTTGCCAAAAGCTGGCAAGCACAGAAATAGCAACAGTGACCAATCCATCTGGGCAGTGTAATCTGATCTTGTTAACACTTCATTCTGTTTAGCTTGGTACATTCCACTCAAATGACTTCATTGGAGCAACTGTTGCAAAGACAGCAACAATTTGCACTTAGGTAGTGTCTTCAATATTGAAAAATATGCAGGGTGCTTTCCGTAGGTGTGAGGAAATTTAAAGGGTGGCGTCCAGCCAGTCTCCCCCATGGATAGAGTTGATGTGATTCCATAATAATGTGGAGAGAATTATAGAATCATTACAACCACTTAATGTATTGATCAAACATCTTGGGATTCTCTTTGATTTTACTTGCCAATATTCTTTCATACTCTCACTTTGCTTTCTTAATTTCCTTTTTGATTTCACCCCTGCATTTTCTATACTCCTGTCTGCTTTCTGTGGTATTAAGTTATTGCGTCTGATCTAAGCTTTCCTTTTCACATTATCTTACTCTGTAAATTCCTTGACATCCAGGGGGCTTTAGATTTAGCTGTCTTGCCCCTTGGTGAGAACATGTTTACTCCTAATCCCTTGACCTCCCCATTGAATGACTCCTGCTGCTCTAATACCGATTTAACTTTAAGTAAATCGTTTCCAGTCCACTTTTGCTAAATCACTCCACAGCTTAGTAAAATTGTCCTTACCCCAATAGAGAAATTTAACTCCTGTTCTATCTTTGCCCTTTTCCATAATTAGGTTGAACCACACTGAGTTATGATCACTACCACCAAAATGCTCCCCTCACTGCCACCCCTTCCACCTGCACAGCTTTGTTTCCTTAAACTAGTTTTAAAGTTTATTTATTAGTGTCACAAGTAGGCTCACATTAATTAATACTGCAACAAAGTTACTGTGAAAATCCCCCAGGCGTCACACTCTGGTGCCTGTTCGGGTACACTGAGGGAGAATTTAGCATGGCCGATGCACCTAACCAGCACATCTTTCGGACTGTGGGAGGAAATCGGAGCACCCAGAGGAAACTCACGCAGGCACGGGGAGAACATGCAGACTCCACACAGACAGTGACCCAAGCCAGGAATCGAACCCAGGTTCCTGGCGTTGTGAGGCAGCAGTGCTTGCCACTGTGCTGCTCCAAAGTCCAGAATCTCTCACTCTCTTATTGGATCTGCAGCACATTGGCCATAAAGTTTTTCCTGAATGCATCTTCGACATTGTGGCTCCATCAATAGTACCTTCCAAACCCATGACCTCTACCAACTAGAAAGACCACTGCAGCAGATGCTTGGGAACACCATCAGCTACAAAATTCAATCCAAGTCACATACCATCCCGATTTGGAACTATATTGCAGTTCATTTACTGTCGCTGGGTCAAAATCCTGGAACTCCCTCACTAACAGCACTGTGGGTGTACCTAAACCACATGGACTGTTGCGGTTCAAAAAGGCAGCTCACCACCACCTTCTCAAGGGCAATTATGGATGGGGAATAAAAGTGTTGGTCTAGCCAGTGACACCCATATCCCATGAATGAATGAAAAAAAAGTTAATATTGGGGTAGTTAAAATTCCCTACTGTTAACATCCACTGCTTTTACACTTCTCAGAGATTTGCCTGCATATTTGCTCTTCTACCTCCCTCTTGACTGTTTGGGGATCTATAGTACACACCTAGTACTGCGCTTCTTTGTTTCTTAGCTCAAACCATATCATAGAATCCCTCCAGTGCAGAAAAGGCCACTTAGCCCATCGAGCCTGCACCGACTCTGACAGAGTATCTTACCCAGTCCCTCCCGCCACCCTGTCCTTGTAACCCCACACATCTTCCATAGTTAATCCATCTAACCTGCACATCTTGGGACACTAATGGGGCAATTTAGCATGGCCAATCCACCGAACCTGCACATCTTTGGATTCACCTCATTTGATAATCATTCTAACAAATCAACTCTCCTTGCAGCTGTAATTGTTTCTTCCCAAAATTGTCACCATCCCGGTGTTTTTTAATCCTCTTGTCTGTCTTGTCTGATAACCCTGTAACAAAGAAGGAATGTTGAGCTGCCATTCTTGTCCCTCTTTAAGCCACATTTCTGTAATAGCCATGATATCATACAGCTGCATTTCTACCTGTACCCTACATCTGCACTATTTGTTAAATTCCTTCCTTTAAAAGTAAATATCCTTGAGCACTGCCAAACTCCTTTATTTATTTTAGAATCTTAAGGGGCGATTCACCCAAAAGTGCTGAATTGGTGGGAAAACTGTTCTAGGCAACGACTGTTTTCTCAGTTCAGCTCCTCACCTGAATCTCCCCACTCTGTGCAATGCAGAGATCCCAATCGTGAATCTCATTAAAAACCTAGAGGGCGGAGCTGACAGTTCAGGGGGCGGAGCTGACAGTTCAGGAGACGGGGTTGACAGCTTTGGAACTCTGCGCATGCGCAGTGGTCCCGATCTGTCAGATCCCCCACAAAAGGCAGCCTCCCCTCCGGCAGACCGCCCCACCCCCCTCCCCCAGCCCACCCCAATCGCTGCCTCCCTCCATCCCAGACCGATCACCATGCAGAGTGGCAGTGGGATCCCCCACCTCCACCAATCACCCCTCGACCACGCCCACAATCGGCCCCATCCCTTGGCACTGCCCAATGCCCGATGGGTAATGCCAAGGTGCCCGCTGGGCATGGGTACTTTGCCCCTTGGGCAGTGCCAGGGGCACAGACTGGCACTGCCAGGGTGCCCATGCCCAGGGGGCACTACCCACCCCCCCATCTGACCCCCTGGGGACCCCGATTGCCCCCCCTTCATTCCGGCAGGGCCTCCCGCTAGTTCCCCGAATGTGGGGAGCTACTCTAAACCGCGCCGGAATGAAGTACACCTGGTGGGGTGGGAGATTCAATCGGGACTGGCAAGTTCCCGATAATCACATTTAAAATACATTAAATAAAGATTCAATCACTTATCTGTCTTCCCGCCGGTGTCCAGCGTGGTCTGGTCTCCGACTCCTCTGACGCATGCGCAAATCCCGGAAAAAGGCCGGCGACCTGCAATCTCCCACCCCGACCCACCAGAAAAGTTGCGGGTCGCGATGGGAGAATCACCCTCTTTGTTTCCTCTGCCTTCCAGACTCATTCACTGATTTTCTGCTTTTCCATTTCCATTCCTGATTTTTCCCACTTGAATTCACCCTCAGCTTCCCATCCTCCCGTC
Source organism: Mustelus asterias (assembly GCF_964213995.1). Lineage (NCBI taxonomy): Eukaryota > Metazoa > Chordata > Chondrichthyes > Carcharhiniformes > Triakidae > Mustelus > Mustelus asterias. The sequence goes on from NC_135811.1 coordinate 83,102,190, forward strand.
AAACTAATTTAACCCCTGCCCAAAACTTCCCCGCAAGGATATTTATCCCAGCCCAACTGAAATGCAAACTGCCCACCTTATACAGGTCGCACCTCTCCCCCAGAACCTGGTCTCAATGCTCCAGGAATCTGAAGCTCTTCCTCCTGCACCATCTCTCTAGCACACATTCATGTGTTCCAAACTCCAACTGCTGTGCTCACTAGTGAAATGAGCTGGCAGTGATCTGGGTATTACTACTTTAAGCTCCTGCTTTTTAATGTCTTTCCTAACTGCTTGAACTCTGCCCGGGGGACCACATCCCTTTTTCTACCTATGCCTTTGGTGTGGGTATGGATCACGACCTCTGGCTGTTCACCCTCCCCCTCCAGAATGCAGCTGCTCAGTGATATCCATGACCCTGGTACCAGGTAGGCAACATACCATTCAGGATTCAGGTCTGCAGCTGTAACCACACCATTCTGTTCTTCTGGCTATAGAATCCCTTATCACTATTGCTCTTCCAGTCTTCCTTGTACAGTCGAGCAGCCCGTGGTACCATACACAAATTGTTCAAATGTCTATGGGCTGAATTTTATGCTCTCCCACTGGCGGAGTTTTAGGCAGTGGAGGGGGGCGGGGGGGGGGGGTGGGGGAGGGCGGTGACGGGTGACTGAGAAATTGCAGGGATGGGATTACTGATTCTCTCCATGTTCCCACATCCCCAACCATGCAGCGATTTAATGCTGGGGCAGGCAGGGCCATGGATGGGAAGCCCGCCCTTACCCCAATTAAAGTCCTTAAGTGGCCAATTGATGCCGGGAGAGTTGAAAAAGTATTTAGAAAAGGTGTTTTTTTCTTTCTGCAGTGTTTAATTAAAATATGGTGCTTTATCTATAGCCAGGCTCTGACATGCAGCGGTGCTTGTTACTTCTGGTTGTGAAAAAAAATTAACTGGAGCTTTAAAATGATGCTGATGTCTTTGTTCCCCTTGGAGCACACTTGCTGTGAAGCAAGATGAATGATGAATGAAAATGCCAACTGTTCTGTGAGGTGGGAAGCTCTGCCTCTGTGTGGTATAGTGCTTTCCTGCTTAGTGTAATAATTCATTTACCCATGATCGTGCTTATAAGGCGACAATACGTATAAACTAAATACAATCACATATAGACAGAGGATTGCAAAAACGTGGCCTTTTGTTGAAATAATGTCTTTACATAGGCAATGTTTGGGACACTTTATATTCAGATTAACTGACAACATGAAGGTCTGGATAATCAAAGCTATCCCCTACCCTCATTTGTGGAACTACCCAATTTGTCGTTATGTTTCAAAAGGAAATAATTTGTTAATTATATTATGAAAATGTATCATTCAATTATTTATAAAGGCAAAGATGTCAAATATTCAGATTTAAATTATTTTCCATTCACTGCCAGGGTTCGGTATGCAGTGGTAGTTTGTACCCCACCCAATTTGTTCTGTCTGCAACTTCAGTATAGTATCTCCTCCAATGTAATATTTCTGTTTAACAAAATTGAACGTGGCTACAAACTTACCACCAAAATAATGGCAGTTTTATGCCATGTGGTCTTTTGTGTATAAGGGAATGGATTGGTGCTGCCAAGACCCTTTAGGATTGATGTATTTACCCCTGTTGTCATGTCAGACCACAGATCTTGGCTTTAAGACAATCTTTCAATGGATGTGGGCATCATTGGCATTTGCTACCCATTCCTAATCGCTCTTGAACCGAGTAGCTTGCTAGGCCATTTCAGAGAGCAATTAAGAGTCAACCACACTGTTGTGGGTACCAGGTAAGGATGGCAGATTTCCTTCCCTATAAAGCACATTAAGTAAACCAGTGATGGTGAGAATTGTTATGGTCACCATTACTGAGATCAGCTTTATATTCCAGGTGTATCAATTGAATTTAAATTTCTCCAGTTTCTGGGATTTGAACCTGCGTAACCAGAGCATTAGCCTGGATCTCTGGATTACTAATCCTTTGACATTACCACCATGCCACCATCACCGCTGCATTGCTCCTGCAATCTATCCTGAACTACAGTCTGGTTTGAGAATTTAGAAAATCCACAATTGCAATTATCTTCTGCGCCCAGCAGCTCCAAGAGAACAGCCATGAACAAAAGGAGGTCACATTGCCTTCTTTGGTTTCATCAGGGCATTCAATCATGTGAGAAATGGCATCCTGACAAACAACTGAAGAAAATTGGCTGCCTGCCAAAGCTGCTCATTGTGATCTCCTCTCTCTTCTCCATGGCAATATGGGGGGAAAGTCAACTATGACAGGCAATATTGGAACATTTTGAGATCCACAGTCGGTCAAACAGGGTTGTATTCTGGTACTGATACACTTTGGCATATTCTTCACTGTCATATACCCCCAATTCATCCACAGGGGCCTGTCTACTTACATACCAGACTTGACAGAAGTCCTTGCCAACCTGAGATACAAGGTAAAGATGTGCCAAGTTCTGATCAGAGATTTCCTCTACACTGATGTTACAGCACCAACTTCCATACTGAGGAACACTTGCAGCGGTAAACAGGCAGACTCTCTGATAGCTGCAAAGAGTTTGGTCTGACCATCAGCATCAGGAAGACAAATGTCATGCTCCAGAATGTTGTTATACTGCCATCTATCAGCATTGACAATGTTGGAGGTTGTCCACTGACCAGCAACCTGACATTTGAGGCCGAGATCAACACGCGCATTGCAAAAGCTGCAGCTGTTATGTCCAAACATAGTGAGTGTGGAACAATAGCAACCTGACTGAGAATACCCAACTGCAGGTTTGTGAAGCCTGTGCCCTCAGGACATTCCTCGATGGTAGTGAGACTTGGACAACAAAGGCTAAGCAGAAGAAAAAGTCGAACAGTTTGCACCTTCACTATCTCAGACATATCCTCAGTATCTCTTGGCAGGGCAAATGTCACTAACTCAGAGGTCTTGGACTGAGCTAAATCTACCAGCATACACTCATTACTAAACCAACAACATTTACATTGGCTCAGCTACAGTCATCCAGTGGATAACAGCTGCTTACTCAAAGATCTTCCATAAGATGAACTAGCCACTGGGTTATAACCAGCTGTACAGCAATACCTTCGGTACAAACTGCAAGCAAGGTATGAAGATGGCAGACATTGACACAGACCACAACAGGAGCTGATGAATGTGACATCTGGTGGCTAATTGTTTGGAGAGACATTGGAAGAGACCAGGAGAAACAGAGATCTAGGTTGGCCAGTAAGAGGGTGAATTCTGCACCTTCTCAGCCCACCGGCATCATCTGAAGCAAAAGCAGCTGAGATTGCAGTGCCAGAGTGGAGCCTCTGAGCCACACCATGTGATACTTACCACTATGTTGACCACCAAAGCACAAATCATCATCTCACGAGATCCAAGACTGCCAAAGAGAAAGAGAGTTGATGGAGAGGAGACTTTTGATCTATCAACCTAAGCCGGATTATATTGGAGATCCTACAAGTGAATGGACAGTATTCCAACACCGAGCTTCCCAATCTTCATTAACCAGTCTATTTTCAGTTGCTTGGATGGAGAATGTAATCAACTGTTGTACAACGCCTGCCAAGTACTGCAATCAATCAGACACATAATCCCAGGAGTTGAAAAGATGCTAGTTTTGTCTGGATGCAGCTGTGATACTGAATTACTTAAATGTGCTGTCATGTATTGGTTCGAATTTTGCTGGCAATTTAAACATATAGCACAGTCTCCATTGATTGTAAAGGTTAAACGTGGGGAATTGGGATGAATCACTGGAAAGAACCCTGATGAAAACAACGCAAATGAAAGAGCTGAAGGCAGCTGCTCCTCTATACCCAGTGCACAAACGTGGAAGTCATCAGCCTTTGCTGTTTGACTTGAAGCCCCCTGTGACATTTGGTAGAAATCATCTGACAAATCCAAAGTCGTTTTATCTCTCGCACCAACTTTGTCAGGTTGGCTACAAGTAGTTTAAAATGCAGCAATGCTTAGAAAATTGTTTTTAATTAAATTAAGCTTAATTGCGTTTGTTTATCTATATTCCATGTGCATCTGACTTTGTTGTAAAGATTTCCATTAATACGACTCTAATTGCCTTGGCTTTGTGCGCACGTGAATTTCTTGCATGACAACAATGAAAACCAATTCTGTGCATCAAAGGCAGAACTTCCCAATTAACTTTCCAATCATGGACATCAGCAAATAAACATGAGCATCTTTTAAACAGTCCAAAGATGTGCGGGTTAGGTTGATTGGCCAGGTTAAAATTGCCCCTGAGATGTGTAGGTTAGAGGGATTAGCGGGTAAATATGTGGGGGTAGGGCCTGGGTGGGATTGTGGTCGGTGCAGACTCGATGGGCCGAATGGCCTCCTTCTGCACTGTAGGGTTTCTTATTGCAGAAAAATTCAAGGCAACCAGGGTAGTACAGTGGTTAGCTCTGCTGCCTCACAGCTTCAGTAACCTGGATTCAATTCCGGCCTTGGGTGAATGTCTGCGTGGGTTTCCTCCGGGTGCTCCACATTCCTCTCACACTCCAAAGATATAACTCCAGAATGCTGTTCTATGAAACTGCCCTGAAGATAATCTACGAACTCCTCATCTAGGCTATTTTTTTCCGGTCTGTATTTGTATAGATTAAAATCCCACATAATTATCATCCTTGGCGTCTTCAGCTTTCTCAGAGACCTCCCTGGCCCTTTCAGGTGGTTTTCAATTGGGGTTGATGTGGCTGACTGCTGGTGTACAGCAGTCGTCCAATCCAGCAACTGCTGGGGCAACAGTGCGACTGTTCTATTCCGGGTATACATCTCCTCATGTATTCCGTGGATGTCAGCGCTCATACTCTGATATTTGGGGATATTTCAGAATACACGAAATAAATACACAAAAAAAACCCATCCATGGTTAACTAAAAATGTGAGAGTATCAAACTTAAAGAAAGTGCATATAATTGCATAAGGACAAGTGGCAAGTCAGAAATTGGACAGAATATAAAGAAAAACAAAGAATGACAAAAAATATTAATAAGGGGGAAAAATCAAAGTAGGAGAGAAAGCTACATATGTATATAAAGACAGATAATAAGATCCACCATAATAAGATGAGATAATTCTCAATAAGAATTAAATAAAGAGGAGAATTAACAAAGTGATCATTAGTTCAACAGAAGGCGAGTTTGGGGAATTAATGATGGAAAATAAAGAGGTAGCAAAAGAATTGAACATATCCTTCCTATCAGTCATCACTACAGAGAATACAAGTAACATCCCAGAAATAGCTGTAAATCTGGAATTGGAAGGGAACAAGGAAAGTGGTACTTAGCAAATTGTTGGAGCTGTGGGGTAACAAATCCTTGGGTCCTGATGGACCTCATACCAAGGCCTTAAAAAAAAGTGGCTAATGAGATAGTTGACACATTGGCTTTAATTTTCCACAATTCCCTGGATTCGTGGAAGATGTCATTAGATTGGAAAATAGCAAACGTAACTCATTTATTCAAAAAGGCAGAGAGACAGAAAGCAGGAAGCTACAGGCCAGTAAGCTTAACATCTGTCATACAGAAAATGTTGGAAGTTATTATTAAACCTGTTATTGCTGAAAAATTCAAAGCAATCAGGGTGGCACAGTGGTTAGCTCTGCTGCCTCACAGCGCCAGGGTTCAATTCCAGCCTTGGGTGAATGTGTATGTGCAGTTTGCACATTCTCCCTGTGTCCGCGTGGGTTTCCTCGGGTGCTCCAGTTTCTTCCCACAGTCCACATACTAGCTGCTGGGTTATTACTTTTGGCTACTGGTGTATTGGACATATTTTGGGGACAGTTTTCTATAGTTGAAGGATAATTACCCTACAGGGAGTGTATGGCTGCTCTAATACTGTACTGTTCTTCATGTAAAATATGCTAAAAGAAATTGATTTTAGACAGGAGTCACCTGATGGGGAGTACTCTGGGAATTGAATATGATTGGGAGAATAAAGAGGGGCTATGCAGAGGAGGACTAACCTTTAGAAGAGAGAAAGGAGGGCGACAGTGAAATGCAGGAAGAAAGAAGGTCGCAAGATGGATGGCCCCTTTTGACTTGGGGTCTACGTGATCAGACTATTCATGCGGGTTATCTGTAAACCCAACTACACTTCCATATTCAACAACAGTCTGACACTCCTATTTTCCTCAACTACTGACCATCACATTGTCCTCTTTGTGATAATTTAAAAATACAAATCACCGGCGGGGGGTTGGGGAGGGATTTGATCGTCTGGGATGGCGATTGGAGTGTGCGGGGGGGGGGGGGGCGGGTCTGTTGATTGGCCAGTGTGGTGATTGGGGAGCAAGTGCTAAAGGAATGCAATTGGCTGATTGGTTAAGTAATGCATACACAATGGAGCTAATGCATGAGGGGGCGATCTTACCAAAAAGATTCTAAGTTCCCAACGAACGTTAAAACGGGAGAGAATGCGCCAATTTTTGAGCGAGCTCCCAGTTGCAATTGTACGGCACTTAGGAAAAAAAAGTGCACAGATGTGATTCTCGCCAGTAGAGGGTGGGGTGGAGCCTATTCTCACCGGGAAGCCGACTGCTGAGTTCTAGGGGGGGCCATTGCACAGGCGCCCTGATCGCCCAGTGTACTGTTTTAGTCGGGTCATTAGTTTCTTAACTTAAAAATGGTGTTAAATATTTGAAGCAAGGCTCCCCCCCTCCACCCCTCCCCCACCGTGTGATTAAAAGTGAGGAGAGTTGTGTTTATTTAGCACTTGTCCTAGTGTGCCTACAAAATGGTTCCCAAGTTGTTGCAGTACGGGAGGTGTAAGGCTGTTGACCTTCGATTGAACAGACAGCAGATAACCTTAGAGGTGATTTCAAGCAGCTCTGGACCTAGAGGACCTGGCTTCCGACTGCATCAGCCTAGGCTCCAGGACTCTGGGCTGGCTGGCTGACGAGGGACAGGAGGGATGTTAGAGGAGTGGCAGGGTGAGGAATACTGCTGTCCTCAAAGAGGGCAACAGCTGCATGTGCCATTGAGCCGATGACATTCTCCAGGACAGGACCTGAGAAATGCCTGTTAACTGCCAAGCACTGTTTGAAAATTTAAAATAAGCAGTTTGACTCTCATTGCTCAAGGCATTTCCTCAGGGCTGGTTTGGAGAATGGCATCATAGATTAGGCCAGAAGCAGCCTGACATAGCTCTATTCTCAATTATATCCATCAACCCACATTTTAAAAATAATTCATTGACGGGATGTGGGCATTGCTGGCTGGGCCAGCATTTATTGCCCATCTCCAATTGCTCTTGAACTGAATGGCTTGCTAGACCATTTCAGTGGGTATTTTTTAAGAGTCAACTACATTGCTGCGGGTCTGGAATTGCATATAGGCCAGAGCAGCAGATTTCCTTCCCTAAAGGACATCAGTGAACCAGATGGGTTTTTACAACAAGGGCTTCATGGTCATCATTAGATGAAAATAAATCTTTTTCAATTTCAGTTTTTTATTGAATTCAAATTTCACCATCTGCCATGGTGGGATTCGAACCCAGGTCTCCAGAGCATTACCCTGGATTTCTGAATCACTAGACCAGTGACAATACCACCATGCAACCACCTCCCCAGTCCAATCCCAATCTTTCCTGACTTGATCATACATTATCATTCTTGCAGGGTTAACATGGTGAAATAGCCTATCCAAGACCATTGTGGATTGCAGCAGTTCAAGAAGAAGGCTGTCTACTATATTTTTAGGAGTTTATAGAGTTAGAAAGGGGATGATGATGATGGTGATGAGTCCAGTTGGTTAAATGGCTAGCACATGGATCAGATTAACACCAACAAACAGGCTTCAATCCCCATTCCAACTTCCTCACCCTAACCCACCGTAAAACAAATCATGACTCTTGACCATGGTTAAGTGAATAATCATCAAGGATCTGCCTTCAGACAGAGAACTCAAGAAGTGGTGTCAGATAGGAGATACAGCCTTGTCCATATCCTCAAAACATTAAACACCAATAAAAGAAAACTGCCTATGTGAGAAAACTTAAAAAATAAAGTATTTCATTAACATGTTTGATGTCTGTTGCTTTAAGGTTTGGCAGCAACTTGCTTCCACAACTACCATTTTGAATGCATTTCCACAGCAGATGTTTCCCTTAATGAATTCTTGGGGTAATCAATTTTCTTGGCAGCTTAGACAACTCAACATATTGTAACCTATGTAACAAGCTTCAAATGCTAAAACTTATTACATTTTTATTGACAAGAATTAACTAGATCAAGTGCATAAAAATAACTAGTGCTAGAAATATCAAGGAGTTCAGGGTTATAATAGTAGTTATAAAATCAAACAATAGTAGCCAGTGATAGGCAACCTAGGGTAGTGAGTGGGCTGCATGAATGGCCCGCCTTCATCTCAGTGGGCCATAAGCTTAAAGCTGGGTTTGCTGACTAACCTTGACCCCACGAATAAGGTTGAATACATTTAGTACATGCTGAATATTTCATAATGAGTTATAGAAAGTGCTCAATCATTCATACATTAATAGACTGTCATCAACAGTGGCACAGTGGTTAGCAATGCTGCCTCACAGCACCAGGGACCCGGGTTCAATTCCGGCCTTGGGTAACTGTCTGTGTGGAGTTTGCACATTCTCCCCATGTCTGCATGCTCCGGTTTCCTCCCACAGTCCAAAGATGTGCAGGTTAAGTGGACTGGCCACGCTAAATTGCCCTTAGTGTCAGGGGGATTAACAGGGTAAATAGGTGGGGTTACGGGGATAGGGCCTGGGTGGAATTGTGGTCGGTGCAGGCTCAATGGGCTGAATAGCCTCCTTCTGCGCTGTAGGGATTCTATGATTCTTGTGAAATTCAAATGGTAAAAGCAAAAGAAATATATAGTGTTTGGACACGCACAGCTCTCACAGTCAATGTTGTGAGTAATTAGCATGCACCTCACTTCACTTGCCCTTGCTTTATGTGCGTTATCACTTCAGTCATACCAGAGGGAAAAAAACCTCCGTGGATGGAAATCTGTGGAATGTGGCAACCCTACACTCGGGCAACGGTCAACAAAATGGAAATCCACTCCATCTGACGAAGGAGCAGCACTCCGAAAGCTAATGGCATTTGCTACCAAATAAACCTGTTGGACTTTAACCTGGTGTTGTTTAAACTCTTACTCATTGATCCACTGGAGCAAGCTGAGAGGGGTGATTGAAGGCAGCAGTGCTGGTGAGAGATTAATTGGATTAATTGAATTGTTTATTTATTTAATTAGTCAGCTAGTGTGTGTATTTTTTTGGCCTTTACTTTAACAGCAGTTTTTCAAGTTTAAAGTGAAAACTAGAAGTGGGCAGCAAAGGAGTCTGGGAAGGGTTTTTATTTTAACTTTAAAAGTCAGTTACCTGGGAGGTTCCCCCTCATTGATCCACTGGAGCAAGCTGAGAGGGGTGATTGAAGGCAGCAGTGCTGGTGAGAGATTAATTGGATTAATTAAATTGTTTATTTATTTAATTAGTCAGCTAGTGTGTGTATTTTTTTGGCCTTTACTTTAACAGCAGTTTTTCAAGTTTAAAGTGAAAACGAGAAGTGGGCAGCAAAGGAGTCTGGGAAGGGTTTTTATTTTAACTTTAAAAGTCAGTTACCTGGGAGGTTCCCCCTCATTGATCCACTGGAGCAAGCTGAGAGGGGTGATTGAAGGCAGCAGTGCTGGTGAGAGATTAATTGGATTAATTGAATTGTTTATTTATTTAATTAGTCAGCTAGTGTGTGTATTTTTTTGGCCTTTACTTTAACAGCAGTTTTTCAAGTTTAAAGTGAAAACTAGAAGTGGGCAGCAAAGGAGTCTGGGAAGGGTTTTTTAAGAGCGTGAAGTATAAAAGGTAGGCTGCAATATACAGCGGGCAGCGTCGGGAGCAGGCAGTGTAGTGTGTGGGAAGCAGAGTGTGAGCTATAAGACTTTGGCTCACAGGGCTTAGGCTGAAAGGGCGAGCAGGGGTGAGTTGAATTCATTTTTGCACTTTCTACCTGGTACTGGCAAGGTATCTAGAGGGGATGGGTGTGCAGGCAGTGCAATGTTCCTCTTGCACTATGTTTGAGGTGAGGGACGACGACAGTGTCCCTACTGATTACACCTGTGGGAAGTGCACCCATCTGCAGCTCCTCCAAAACCGTGTTAGGGAACTGGAGCTGGAGTTGGATGAACTTAGGATCATCAGGGACGCAGAGATGGCCATAGACACAAGCTTTAGGAATACAGTTACTCCGAGGATTGAAAACAGATGGGTGACGGTGAGAGGGGCTGGGAGGAAGCAGTCCGTGCAGGGATCCCCGGTGGTCGTTCCCCTTAGCAACAAGTATTCCGCTTTGGATACGGTTGAGGGGGATGACATACCAGTGGGGAGCCGCAGTGAGAGGATCTCCAGCACTGTGTCTGTCTCTGTGGCTCGGGAGTGAAAGGGGGAGAGCGGGAGGGCGATAGTTATTGGGGACTCGTTAGTTAGAGGGATAGATAGGAGGTTCTGTGGCAGCAAAAGAGACTCACGGATGGTATGTTGCCTACCGGATGCCAAGGTCCGTGATGTCTCAGACCGTGTTTTCCAGATTCTGAAGGGGGAGGGGAAACAGTCACAAGTCGTGGTGCACATTGGTACCAATGACATAGGTAAGAGAAGGGACGGGGATTTAAAGCAGGAATTTCTGGAGCTGGGCTGGAAGCTGAGAGCCAAGACGAAACATGTGGTCATCTCTGGTACGTTGCTGGTACCACGTGATAGCGAGTTGAGGAACAGGGAGAGAGTGCAGTTAAATATGTGGTTGCAGGGATGGTGTAGGAGGGAGGGTTTCAGATACGTGGATAATTGGAACACGTTCTGGGGAAGGTGGGACCTGTACAAACAGGACGGGGTGCACCTGAACCAGAGGGGCACCAATATCCTCGGAGGGAAATTTGTTACGGCTCTTCAGGGGGGTTTAAACTAATTTGTCAGGGGAGTGGGAAAGGGAGTTGTAGTCCAGAAGTCAGTGAGGGTGGTGAGGTATTGGGGAAGGTATCAGGGTCAAGGGTGGGTACTGGTAAACAGGAAGGTGGGTTGAAGTGTGTCTACTTCAATGCAAGGAGCATCCGGAACAAGGTAGATGAACTTGGGGCGTGGATTGGTACTTGGGACTACGATGTTGTGGCCATTACGGAGACGTGGGTAGAACAAGGACAGGAATGGTTGTTGGACGTTGCGGGGTATAGATGTTTCAATAAGTGTAGGGAAGCTGGTAAAAGAGGTGGAGGAGTGGCATTGTTAATCAAGGATAGTTTAACGGCTGCGGAAAGGCACTTCGTGGGGGATCTGCACACTGAGGTAATATGGGCTGAAGTTAGAAATAGGAAAGGAGCGGTCACGTTGCTAGGAGTTTACTATAGGCCCCCAAATAGTAATAGAGATGTGGAGGAAGAAATTGCTAAGCAGATTATGGATATGTGTGGGGGTCACAGGGTAGTTGTCATGGGGGACTTTAACTTTCCAAATATTGATTGGAACCTTTGTAGGTCAAATAGTTTGGATGGGGCAGTTTTTGTGCAGTGTGTGCGGGAGGGTTTCCTGACACAATATGTGGATGGGCCGACTAGAGGTGAGGCCACATTGGATTTGGTACTGGGAAATGAACCGGGCCAAGTGTTAGATTTGGTTGTGGGAGAGCAATTTGGAGATAGTGACCACAATTCGGTGTCTTTTGTAATTGCAGTGGAGAGGGATAGGGCCGTACGGCAGGGCAAGGTTTACAATTGGGGGAGGGGTAATTATGATGCGATTAGGCAAGAATTAGGGGGCATAAGTTGGGAACAGAAACTGTCAGAGAAAGGAACTAATGAAAAGTGGAACTTTTTCAAGGAACAAATACTGGATGTCCTTGATAGGTATGTTCCTGTCAGGCAGGGAGGAAATGGCCGAGTGAGGGAACCATGGTTCACAAAAGAGGTGGAATGTCTTGTGAAAAGGAAGAGGGAAGCTTATGTAGGGATGAGGAAACAAGGTTCAGATGGCTCGATTGAGGGTTACAAGTTAGCAAGGAATGAGCTGAAAAAGGGGCTTAGGAGAGCTAGGAGGGGACATGAGAAGTCCTTGGCGGGTCAGATCAAGGAAAACCCCAAGGCTTTTTACTCTTATGTGAGGAATAAAAGAATGACCAGGGTGAGGTTAGGGCCGGTCAAGGACAGTAGTGGGAACTTGTGTATGGAGTCAGTAGAGATAGGCGAGGTGATGAATGAATACTTTTCTTCAGTGTTCACCAAGGAGAGGGGCCATGTTTTTGAGGAAGAGAAGGTGTTACAGGCTAATAGGCGGAGGAAATAGATGTTCGGAGGGAGGATGTCTTGGCAGTTTTGAATAAACTGAAGGTCGATAAGTCCCCTGGGTCTGATGAAATGTATCCTAGGATTCTGTGGGAGGCAAGGGATGAGATTGCAGAGCCTTTGGCGTTGATCTTTGGGTCCTCGCTGTCCGCGGGGATGGTGCCAGAGGACTGGAGAATGGCGAATGTTGTTCCTCTGTTTAAGAAAGGGAATAGAAATGACCCTGGTAATTATAGACCGGTTAGTCTTACTTCGGTGGTTGGTAAATTGATGGAAAGGGTCCTTAGGGATGGGATTTACGACCATTTAGAAAGATGCGGATTAATCTGAGATAGTCAGCACGGATTCGTGAAGGGCAAGTCGTGCCTCACAAATTTGATAGAATTTTTTGAGGAGGTAACTAAGTGTGTTGATGAAGGTAGGGCAGTTGATGTCATATACATGGATTTTAGTAAGGCGTTTGATAAGGTCCCCCATGGTTGGCTTATGATGAAAGTGAGGTGTGGGATAGAGGGAAAGTTGGCCGATTGGATAGGTAACTGGCTGTCTGACCGAAGACAGAGGGTGGTGGTCGATGGAAAATTTTCGGATTGGAGGCAGGTTGCTAGCGGTGTGCCGCAGGGATCAGTGCTTGGTCCTCTGCTCTTTGTGATTTTTATTAATGACTTAGAGGAGGGGGCTGAAGGGTGGATCAGTAAATTTGCTGATGACACCAAGATTGGTGGAGTAGTGGATGAGGTGGAGGGCTGTTGTAGGCTGCAAAGAGACATAGATAGGATGCAAAGCTGGGCTGAAAAATGGCAAATGGAGTTTAACCCTGATAAATGTGAGGTGATTCATTTTGGTAGGACTAATTTAAATGTGGATTACAGGGTCAAAGGTAGGGTTCTGAAGACTGTGGAGGAACAGAGAGATCTTGGGGTCCATATCCACAGATCTCTAAAGGTTGCCAGTCAAGTGGATAGAGCTGTGAAGAAGGCCTATAGTGTGTTAGCTTTTATTAACAGGGGGTTGGAGTTTAAGAGCTGTGGGGTTATGCTGCAACTGTACAGGACCTTGGTGAGACCACATTTGGAATATTGTGTGCAGTTCTGGTCACCTCACTATAAGAAGGATGTGGAAGCGCTGGAAAGAGTGCAGAGGAGATTTACCAGGATGCTGCCTGGTTTGGAGGGTAGGTCATATGAGGAAAGGTTGAGGGAGCTAGGGCTGTTCTCTCTGGAGCGGAGGAGGCTGAGGGGAGACTTAATAGAGGTGTATAAAATGATGAAGGGGATAGATAGAGTGAACGTTCAAAGACTATTTCCTCGGGTGGATGGAGCTATTACAAGGGGGCATAACTATAGGGTTCGTGGTGGGAGATACAGGACGGATATCAGAGGTAGGTTCTTTACGCAGAGAGTGGTTGGGGTGTGGAATGAACTGCCTGCAGTGATAGTGGAGTCAGACACTTTAGAAACATTTAAGCGGTTATTGGATAGGCACATGGAGCACACCAGGATGATAGGGAGTGGGATAGCTTGATCTTGGTTTCAGATAAAGCTCGGCACAACATCGTGGGCCGAAGGGCCTGTTCTGTGCTGTACTGTTCTATGTTCTATGTTCTTAAAAGTTACACACCACTGTACGAGATAGTAACTGGTAATAATGGAGGGGTGGGGGCAGAGAATCAAAGAGACACAGGAATCATACTAATCATTGTCAAAGAAGTTATTTTAATGTGTCCTTACTCCATTCAGAGAAATACCAAAAGGCAGTCAGGGACCCCATTGATAAAACAAGACATATTATTAAAGCCTTCCAGAATAGCAAGCCACCTTGTGGTGAAGCGGAATGCACCATCATGTGTGTGTGTTATATTAAAATAATTTAAGATGTGGGTAAATGGATGACAGATGCAGTTCAGTGCAGAGAAATGTGAAGGGTAAAGTACAGTAAAAGAAAGTGTACCTTAAATCTTTAAAGATGCGAGTGCGGGAAAAATGTAGTGAGAGTCGGAGGATGTTCTTATAAAAATTAGCTGAAATATTAAGAAATTCTAAAATTGCGACTCAACTTCACCTATTATTCTGTTCTCAGTAAATAACTATTACCTGGCTGGTTAGTGAATGATGCCAATGATTAAACCACGTGCCTTTTTTTTAAAAAGCATTTGCAATAGCTCTGGGTAAGTTACAACACGCTGCGTGGAACTGAGACGTACACAGCAGAATGGGTTCAGATTCAAACTTTGGTCTTTACTGACATGGATGCTCTTGGTGTAAATACACAGAAACATAGAAACATAGAAACATAGAAACCCTACAGTGCAGAAGGAGGCCATTCGGCCCATCGAGTCTGCACCGACCACAATCCCACCCAGGCCCTACCCCCACGTATTTACCCACTAATCCCTCTAACCTACACATCTCAGGACTCTAAGGGGCAATTTTTAACCTGGCCAATCAACCTAACCTGCACATCTTTGGACTGTGGGAGGAAACCGGAGCACCCGGAGGAAACCCACGCAGACACGAGGAGAATGTGCAAACTCCACACAGACAGTGACCCGAGCCGGGAATCAAACCCGGGACCCTGGAGCTGTGAAGCAGCAGTGCTAGCCACTGTGCTACCGTGCCGCCCCAGGGAGGTGAAACAATGAAGCAAGGTAATGGTTTTTGATTGCTGTTAAGCCCCGTTAAGTGCACGCTTGAACCTGACGACAGGATCAGCCTTGATGTTTAAAAAGGCTGCTGACACGAATCATTCACACATGAAGAGGAGTCACTTGGTTGAGTTTTGGAGAATTTCTGGCACCTGCAAGGCTGACCCCAGAAGGAGACTGAATCTGCAAAAGAGGGGAAATGAAACAGAAAATGCTACTCAGTGGAACTCATTGGATTTAATTCACTAAGATTTAGTAGAAATCTGGTCTATAATAAATAGCATGGTTCAGTCAAATTTCCATATGGTCCTGGATGTGACTAACTAGCAGCTGCCCTTCAGTTTATTTCAGGCTCTGTAAAGTAGCTTAATAGCAATGCATTGAAAATAGAGTTAGGTTGTGGGGTGGTGGGGTGGGGGGATGGGGGGGGGGGAGATGGAAGGGAGAAAATTAAATGAAAGCAGGAGTGAGACATACTGGATAAGAGATTTTTATTGGGATTATCGCCACACGTGCGGTTTATGGACATTGGAGATTTTAAAAAATTAATTTGAGTTGATTAATGTATTCTAAACTATTCATACAAGTGTTATCTATTTTCCAGCACAGACTAATCCCCTGCACTCGAAATTTAAATAGTGTTAATTATATTCAAATTAATGCCACGGTCCTACTGAATTTTGTCATAAAAATGAACAGGAATTTCAATAAGATTGCTGAGGACTTCAAGACCACTGATGTTTTCATGTGCCAGGCGTTTTAATTTATACTTTTCAAAATGTGTTGCTAAATGAGAAGAGCTGTAAGTGTACTGATTACACAGTTTGCTTTTAAGTATTTCTGCTTGCTTACCACATTAAAAACTCCCAGGGGCCTAAGCTTACAAATTGAATGCCTTTAGGGCTTTCTTAAAGATTTTATAGGCAAAATTTTGTGGCAGAAATAAATCGGACAGCAACCTACAGGGGATATGCACACACAGTGGGAATCTGGAAGTTGCTGTCAGGGTTGCTCTGTTTCTTCAGAAGCTTCACTATAACGGTATGTCTCCGGGAGACTCTCCATCCAAATACATGGAAAGGCATGAAGTTGCTGTACTTGACTGATACATATACCCACTAACCCACCAAAGAACAAAGAAAATTACAGCACAGGAACAGGCCCTTCAGCCCTCCAAGCCTGCACCGACCATGAGTTTAATAACGAGATGCATCAGGGAATGCCATCCCATTTTAAGTAGGCCTGGGGCAGACCACCAGAAATTGAGCCGCAAGAATGGATGTGCAACCGGTTTCTTACTTGAGTGGGCAGCCCATCAATCTTATGAAAACAAGGCTCAGGGGAGTTTAATGCAGATGGTATGATGGAGGGTTGCTGCTCACTGCCCCTTCCTGGAGTTAACAATAGAGGTTGGGAGTCTGAAATGCCAACTCGTCAGCATAACTAAAGTGTCTATATTAAAGAGGTAGCCATTTTGAGATTATAAAAAATATATATATTTTCTTGGTCGTGGGCGGTGAGGAATGAAATTCTTCCCATTTCACGCACCCAGCGTTAGCACTCACAGGCCAGATATAGCACAATTAGATGCAAAGTAAAGCAGTCTCGTCTGCCCCACCTTCATCAGCTCATTTGTTTTCTATTTTTGATACCAACCATCCTGTGGCAGGTGAAAGTGCAATTGGAAGGCAGACTCCTTGAAATACTTGCATTTGGACAAGGTATTCAATCTTAAGCAACAAAGGAAAAAAAAGACTTGAATTTATACAGGGTCTTTTGCAGCCAAAGAACATTCAAAGTGCCTGAAAGCCAAAGCACTTTTGATGTACCATCACTATTGTAATACATGAAATGGGGCTGACAATTTGCATAGCAAGTTCCCATGATCAGCAAGGTCACCTGATCAAATTGTCCATTTCTGAGGTGTTGACGGTTCAATATTGGCCAGGGAATCAGCGTCACCTTCCCCGCTCCTCTTCGGAATAACGCCAGAGATCTTTAATGACCACCCGAGAGGGAAGACAGGATCTCCATTTAACATGGCATCCAAAACTTTGACACCTCTGGCAGTGCAGCAGTCCCTCAATACTGCACTGCTGTGTCAGTCTTGGTTCTTGAGTTCAAGTCCTGGACTGGGACTTGAACACATAACGTTTCCATTCAGCTAGTGGTCGAGGCCAAAACGTTGTGCGATTTCAAGGAGGAATTAGATATGGCTCTTGGGCTAAAGGGATCAAGAGATACGTGGGGGTGAAGGTGAGATCAGGGTATTGATTTGATGATCAGCCATTATCATAATGAATGGCGGAGCAGGCTCAAAGGGCTGAATGGCTATTCTTGCTTCTATTTTCTATGTATGTTTTTAGGATGTAACTAGTAGATAAAGGGAATCAGTAGATACAGTATACTTAGATCTTCAAAAGACATTCAGTAAATTGCCACATCTTAAGATATAAGATAAAGACTTTCGTCATTTAACTTACCTCATTTTCTGCCCTATCACCAACCTTCTCTTGTCTTTTTCACCCTCCTTTTCATCTGCTTAAAACCTATTACATTTCAAAATTTCCAGTTCTGATGAAAGGTCATAGGCCTGAAATATTAACTGCCCAATCTACCCATACTGTCTGAGAGGCTGAGTATTTCCAGCAATTTCTATTTTGATTTCATATTTTCAGCATCCATAACATTTTGCTTTTGCGAAAGGGATAATAGATTAACATGTTTGTAGGATTTGTCAACAGACAGGGAGCAGAGGGTAGGGGGTAAAGTTGGCAGAGAGTAACTAGTTGAGTGCAAGGATCAATGCCCGGGTCTCAGCTGCTTGAGTCTAAGTCATTAGCGTAGATTGTTGAGACCAAAGCAATGTACCCAAGTTTATTGACCATACAAAACTGGGTGGGAATATAAGCAGTGAGGAGGACAGCAAGAAGTTGCAAGGAGATATAGATAGGTTATGAGTAGGCAAGAAGTTGATCAAGCATAACGTGGGGAAGGTTGAGGTTATTGACTTTGTTGATGGTGGTGGCAAGCCTTCTGTCTCATAAGGCAATGGTTTGTGTATTGTGGGTCAACTCTGCATTCAGCGTTGCCTGTTATAGTTCAGGAGTCCACTCTGGCTTAGCAGTCTCTGCCACAGAGAAAGACAGTGGAATGAAAAGGAGCATGATTCAAAAGGCTTGTTTTCTCTGCCAGCCAGTTGAGCTTTTCATTTCAGCTCCAATGCTCTTCAAAACAGTCAGCCACCAGAGGCCATGGCCATCAGCAACTGTCTCCCAATTGTCAGTGGCAATGCCCACTATCTTCATAGCTCGTTTGCTGGTGTCCATGGAACAGAAGTATGGATGCCTATGACATCCTGACCCAGTGGCTGCTCACCACATGGAAGGTCTTCGAGTGCATGGTCATTATCCATCCAATGAATGTGCCCAAACCAGCGCAGACTGTCAGTGAAAGCCTTGGCAATTGTGAATTTTTTCTATCGAGGGCAAGATTTCTTTAGAACACTGCATAGTTGTGAGGAATGCAAAATAATGTCCCTTCAGGATTTCTTTGAATGGCAAAAGAAATCATAAAATGACTTTGAAGTTGCCAACAACACATTTCATTGGCAGTATAACTCACAAAACAAAGTGACTTTTGAAGCAGTTACTTATGTTTCAAATATTTCTATGAACCTCTCCCTTGTAGAGTCGGGGACATGAGGACTCAGTGCAGTGACAGAGACTGCCCAGGGTATTTAAGAGAGGAACACCTAGACTTCATGGCATGATACTGAGATACACTGCTGAGTTTGTACCGTCCAAGTGATCTTTTGTAACATTATTTGATGAGTGCATTATTTTAATTACTTTTGGCAACAAAATATGCAAGTTTTGTTCACCAATGTTACTCAAACATTATTTAAATTCTGAAATACGCAAGACATTAATTATTAGCTAGTCTTTCTCATTTGACCTGAAAATGATCAAGATAATAAGATAAGACAAGAATCTAAATGGACATTGTATATCCTGTGAAGCTCTTACTTGTCCTCAGTCAAAAGGATTTGTTCTCATCTGGGTTGATAATTAAAAATAACTTTGGTTAGAATATTAGCTGAAGATGCATTAGATTAAACAACGATAAGGACACAGAAGGATGACAAAACTTCTGATTGGCTGATAAGTAGTGTAAAATTCACAGTTCGTAGTTGGCCTGATGATCAGAGCTGTCGCTGTGAAACAAGAGATTCACAGATACGAACAGAAAATCAAAAAATATTAAAAATTCATAGCTATACTGTAATAGCAGACATGGATAGGGTAAATGTGCATTTATCCCATACCACAGCATTCCCATGTGCTGAATCTCCTCTCATTAAAACAGAGAACTCCATTAGCATCATGTTGAAATTTGACCGTGACTGGCAAGTCACGACCTTGCTCCAGCTGGTACACTGCCAAGACTTCTTACCCTATTGACGGCAGCACTGAATGAAGTCAGGTATATTAGTATCTGAGCGTGAAGAAAACTCAAGTATATGCTTGACTTCCAATCACAGTTGCCTGATTATTGTGGATAGGTTTTGGAGAGTTATGTTGTCATGTTCCCACCAAGAGTCTAGGCTATGGGATTTGGGAGGCTACAACGGAAAGGTAGTTTCAGGATACCGCTGGTCACTGATATGGTCTTTGATATTCTTTAGTCTAATGTATTTGTGTCTCCCATACCTTTTTCAAGACTTTTTTTCTAATAATTCTGAACATCAAATTCGAAGCTCTCAGTTCTCTGAACCACTTCCAAAATATTAATATCTTTAGAAAGCTAGAAAGGCTCAAAGCCCCAGGGTAAATTTTTCTGCCTCAGTGCATGGTGATCTGTATGTTTATTTTAATGAATGTACAAGTAAAGGGATTGGACAGCAAACTTTAGCCTATAGACCAAGTTTATGTAAATGCATCAAATATTTTAAGAATGACTTCATATTGCCTTGAAACTTTCAGTGGTTCATCGGTTATCACATCTACAGTTTTGCCTTTTCTTCAGCTTTGCGAATAGATCCTCATCGGCAAATAAATGTCTTACCTGGGGTATCCCAAAGTTCTATTATAAGGAACAGAGAAGAAATTGTTACCTGTATTCGATGTCCTCATGCACTGCCATCCAGTAGTGTCTGGGGTAGTGATTAGAAACAGTAACCCTGGTTGATGTTTTCCCTGCTTGCTTCATGGACTTAATTCTGGTTGCAGTGTCTTTACTTCAGCTGATATCAGAGAACTCAGTGCAGACCAGAGGCTGTACTTTAAATTTACCTGGTCCATCAGCCCGCAGCTCATCACTTCCTTTGCGAGCCACTAGAGCAGGCAGATTGTTTTCCTTGAAGTTCATGGCGAACATCCAATTCCCATTTCAACATGACTGGCATGTCTTGTTCCCCTTGTTCATTCACAAGCATTTATACTTCACTAGCACTTCCAATCCTCATAAATGGGCTCTCTCAAAAGTCTTTCAAACATCAATACAGCTTCTTCCCTGGGTACTTCCTAACGTTAAATGGTTCAGCAATATTCCTAACAAAGTCTAGCTAATGTAACATAAAATTATGGATTAGATCTTGTACAAGTATGACAGAAGCACAAATTAAGAAAATCTACTCCATAATATCAGTATATATTACAGCATCTGTCAAATACAGTTGCCTACTTCATGGGCTGCAATTCAGTTTCTAGGAATAAATGCAAAGGCGCGCAATACATTTTATTCAAAGTACATTTTCCAAAGGTGCCAATTTGCTCTCATTCACTTGTGTTCCCAATCTGAGCACATTTCATTTACGAGTGAGGCTTCTTCTTCCCCCAATATGTGATTCATAGTCACAGTAAAGATACCATTTCCATTAGCAAATGCCAGGAATATTTGCAGTTCTCCCAATTTCTCATCATAGCTTCAGGTCAACAGAAACCCCAGAAAAATGACAAGCAGCTGCTTAAGCCAATCTTCTGGTGCTATTACAACACGCAGGAAAATGTTGTCATGGACACCCAGAAAACTCCAATGTTCTTCTTTGACTGATACATTGGAATTGTTTAGGTCTATCTTTTCCTCTTATTCATTTACGGGATGTGAGCATTGTTGGCAATGTCAGGATCTATTGCCCATCCCCAATTGTCCTTAAGATGATGGTGAGCTTCCTTCTTGAACTGGAGTTCATGTGGTGTTAGAGGTACACCAACATTGCTGTTAGGGAAAGAGTTCCAGAGTTTTGACTATGAGTGAAGGAATGGTAATTTAATTCCAAGACAGGATGGTGAATGACTTGGAGGTGACTTGCAGATTGTCAAGTTCCTGTGTGTCTGCTGCTGCCCCGATCTTCTAAGTGGCTAAGGTTGCAGGTTTGGAAAGTGCTGTTGAAGGAGCTCCGACTAGTTGTGTAGCATAAGGTGTGGCACATAAAGGGTTAATGTGGAAACGGGTACACTACCCCCCTCCCTGCACACTGATGTAAAAGAGCACATGACCAGCAACTAGCACTCTGCGCAACTTTGGACAGAGTCATATGTAGAAACATAGTCCCAGATGATCCTTTTGAGGTGGGGAGCCGAAGGCATGGGGGCTGGTTAGCTCAGTTGGCTGGACGGCTATTTTGTGATGCGGAGTGACGGCAACAACACTGGTTCATTTACCGTACTGGCTTTATTTATGAAGGCCCCACCTACTCAACCTTGACTGAGGTGTGGTGATCCTCAGGTTAAATCACTGCCAGTCAGCTCTCTCCTTCAAATGCGAGATCAGCCCATGGGCAACTGAAACGATGTTGACTTTACCCTTTTAAATAGGAGCATGGAGACAGTCCCCATCGTGAACCTTTATTGTACCTATGGATATTGTTTCTAATTGTTACTAAATACTTACTATTGAACTACCAAAGGCTACGAAGACCAAGCCACACCCAACACTTTACAACATGGCGGCAGTGAATGGAACAACTCACATCCTTGCAGAGACCACAGAAGAAAATTACGATCCTGGAAAATTGACAGAAAAATCAAAGAAGGTGTGACCTGAAGAAAAGCTCAAGAAGCGAAGGTGCAGGAGGAAATCTCCAGAGAAAAGCTCCAAAGATAGGCTTAGAAGCTGATGCTAAAACTAAACTCCTCACTCCAGCAGAAGTCTCTATTGAATCCCATAGAAATCCAGCCGCAAAACCAGAGCGTGCAGAGTCAGCACACATAGCAGGAGTGAGCTATAAATTTAAAATCCTGGACAACGCAAGTCCTGAAAAAATTTTCAGTGATCAGAAATTGCCATTAAAATCACAGTCCGAGAAACCCAATTCCCAAGTTGGCACCTGAACACATGGCAGCCAAGCTCACGCTGAACAAAGAAAAATAATAATATTAATTAAAAATTAATCACAACTGAGTAGGCAGTTTAAAAGACACAATAAAATCTGGGATTTGATGCTCCAAGACCCAAGACATTGCACTAAAGCAGGGAAAACTAATCAGTAGATTCAGGCAGCCATTGTTGAAAAAAAACAAGATAGTAAACTAAATTACTGTGGGAGCCCACCAAAACCAGCAAGCATGGGAAAACCCTTTGTGAAGGAGCACATGGGTGGCACCATCTTGAATTTTCAGAAACCTCTTAAAGCAGAACAGAGATGTATTGTAGCCCGAATTCTCCTCAAAATGGCAGACAACCACTGTTGTAAATTATACAGAACTGCAAGTTCTCAACAGCTCCAACAAGAATTCTCTCAACATAGAACATAGAACAGTACAGCACAGTACAGGCCCTTCGGCCCACGATGTTGTGCCGAACCTTTTCGAAAACCAAGATCAAGCTATCCCACTCCCTATCATTCTAGTGTGCTCCATGTGCCTATCCAATAACCGCTTGAAAGTTCCTAAAGTGTCCGACTCCACTATCACTGCAGGCAGTCCATTCCACACCCCAACCACTCTCTGAGTAAAGAACCTACCTCGTACATCCCTCCTATATCTTCCACCATGAACCTTGTAGTTATGCCCCCTAGTAACAGCTACATCCACCCGAGGAAATAGTCTCTGAACGTCCACTCTATCGCCCTCATCATCTTATAAACCTCTATTAAGTCGCCTCTCAACCTCCTCCGCTCTAAAGAGAAAAGCCCTAGCTCCCTCAACCTTTCCTCATAAGACCTACTCTCCAAACCAGGCAGCATCCTGGTAAATCTCCTTTGCACTCTCTCCAATGCTTCCACATCCTTCTTATAGTGAGGTGACCAGAACTGCACACAATATTCCAAATGTGGTCTCACCAAGGTCCTGTACAGTTGCAGCATAACCCCACGGCTCTTAAACTCACGCCCCCTGTTAATAAAAGCTGACACACTATAGGCCTTCTTCACGGCTCTATCCATTTGAGTGGCAACCTTCAGAGATCTGTGGATATGAACCCCAAGATCTCTCTGTTCCTCCACATTCCTCAGAACCCTACCTTTGACCCTGTAATCCGCATTCAAATTTGTCCTACTAAAATGAATCACCTCGCACTTATCAGGGTTAAACTCCATCTGTCATTTTTCGGCCCAGCTCTGCATCCTATCAATGTCTCTTTGCAGCCTACAACAGCCCTCCACCTCATCCACTACTCCACCAATCTTGGTGTCATCCGCAAATTTACTGACCCACCCTTCAGCCCCCTCCTCCAAGTCATTAATAAACTTGGACTTCAGCTCTGAACTGTCTTCTCTCTTTGAACAACAGGTCTGTCCATGTGACAGAAGTCCCTGATTGGTCAAACCAACCAACCATGCAGATGGTTACCATGACACCTTGAGCAGGTAACAGTCAAGTGAGGAACCAGCAGTAAGAAGAGCCTTAACCTCCATCTCATATTGGGAGAGATAAACACTGAGACCACAGAGCAGATGCTGTAATTCCCGGCCAGCATGATAGTGCCACAAGCAATGCTGGAAACAAGTAGCAGCTGTCCATTGATGACAACACATCACATAGCCAATTGTAAAATGAGCTTACCACCAAGTCAAACTCTCAGATCAGGAAGGGCCACCTTTCGTCCCAGCGTGCGTCATGGCAAGCCACATGAAGGAAATGTTTGTCTGCCTCATAAAGAGCGGGATAAACCAACCACCAATCACTACAATTGGCCAATCGACAGAGTGATTTAATATCAAAGAATTGAAAAAAAATGAAGACACCCAAATGCCAAAACGACCTCCGATTCAACAATGTTTACCTGCAGCAACAGAGCCTTCCATTCCTCCAGCAGTTGTAAGAACAAGACATGGAAGGATTGAGGTCTCCAGACTGCCTGAATCTATGAATCCAGAGACATGTGTGTGTGTGTGTGTGTTTTGGGGGCGGGGGGGGGGGGGCGGGGGAGGGGGGGTGAGTGGAAGATGGGGTAGTAGTAGTGATGTAAATGTATGGTCTAAACTGGGATAACTTGTAAATATGTTGGATGAAGATGGGTGGAGAGTGGGAAGCAGACAAGTATCTGGCACATAGAGGATTAATGTGGCACTGAGTACAGTGCTGCTCAGTGGCGTAAGAAAACATATGACCTGCACCTAGGGGTCAGTGTATGTTGGACAGAGCCCCATGTGGAAGCAAGCATGGTGTCAGCTCCTAGCTTGGACCACTACTGTATCTATGCACATAGATTCTAGCAGATCATAAATACTTACTGTTGAACTACCTAAGACCTACCGAACTAGACCCAATACCTTGCAAGTTGCTGCAGCGAATCCTGTAGACAGTATAAACTGCTGTCACTGTACATCAGTGGTTTCCCTCTCTTATATCTTCCCACTCCTATTTTTAAAAAATCATTTGGGGAATAGTGGGGGTGGAGGAAGTGAATGCTTAAACTGGTGGATCGGGTGCCATTTAAGTGGCTCCTTTGTCCTGGATTGAGCTTCTTGCATGCATTTGGAGCTGCACTCACCAAGATCAGTGAGGAATATTCCTTCACACTCCTCACTTGTGTTTTGTAGACGGTGGAAGTGGTTTGGGGAGTCAGGGGATGAGTTGTTGCAGAATTCCCAGCCTCTGACCTGCTCTTGGAGGCACACTACTTATATGGTTGGTCCATAGTTTCTAATCAACATTAACCCCCAGAATGTTGATGGTGGGAGATTCAGCAATGGTAATGCGCGTTATGTCGTCAATGAAAGATGATGATAGTCTTTCGGTTATAGCCTGGCACTTGTATGACACAAATGTTATTCGCCACTCATCAGGTCAAGCCTGACAGTTGTCCAGGTCTTACGGCATGGTGAGATAGACCACTTCAGTATCTGAGGAATTGTAAATGGTACTGAACACTGTGCAGTCAGTGAACATTTCCACTCTGACCTTACAGTGGAGACCATTGATTAAGCAGCTCAAAATGGTTGCACCCAAGACACCACCCTGTGGAACTTCTGCACTGGTACCCTGGCGCTGAAATAATCAGCCTCCACCAACCACAATAAGCTTCCTTGTGCTAGATATGATACCTGTCATAATGGAGAGATTTCCCCCCCGCCGATTCCCATGGATTTTGCTATGGTTCCTTGAGACCATTCCCTGACATACTGCCTTGACTTCAAGAGCAGTATTTGGAACAAGGCTGTTATGAATGCTGGAGCCAAGTACTCCTTGTGGAAGCGAAGCTGAGCACCAATGAGCAGGTTATTGGCAAATGCCCTTTGTTAGTACTGTCAACTACACCTTCCATCACTGCTTTGGGATATTATTGGCCAGATTGCATGTGTACTGTTTTTTTATGGACAGGACAACTGTTTGGTAGATACCAATGCTGTAGCTTTACTGGAACAGTTTGCATATTAGGGCTGTGGGGGTTGCTCGCTCGGGAGCACAAATCTTCAGAACTACTCCCGGGATGTTCATCAGGTCGCAAAGTCTTTGCAGTATCTAGTTCAGCTATTTCTTGATATCACATGCAATATTTCAAATTGGCTGAAGATAGGCATCTGTACTACTGGGGTCCTCAGGAGAAGGCCTAAGACCCAATTAATGAGTCATGTGTAAGATAGTAATTTAGCATGCATCCATGACTGCACTCCAATATCAGCTTGGAACCTGAACCCACACATTTTGCCTCAGAAACAGAAATGCTCCTGTAGCTGACATTTTTAATACACTTATAACATGCACAGGCTAGAGGAAGTCATGACCTGAAAGATGACCTTAGAGGGATACAAGATAATAGATGATACAGAAATATAAACCAATAAAATGACATTAAATTGCAAGACTAGGTCATAGAATAATTTGCAGTTAGTCAGGAATAGACAAAGCATTAGTAGATTTAAAAACAGCTCGATTCAGTGTTTGAAAATGTAGGTTAGTGCACTAAGTTGAGCCCCTGAATTCCAACACTAAATAAATAAAAAACAGGGATCATACTCTGAATACTTATATTTTCCCTGCAGATTCATGTTAAAAAGTTTTTTCTATTGATATATTGTCAGCTTACTGAAAAGTCAAATTGGCAACTCAACCTCTGTCCACAAAATTATGCGAGCAACCATAGAAAACCTACAGTGCAGAAGGAGGCATTCGGCCCATTGAGTCTGCACAGACAACAATCCCACCCAGGCCCTATCCCATAACCCCACATATTTGCCCTGCTAATCCTTCTAACCTACACATCCTGGGACACTAAGGGACAATTTAGCATGGCCAATCCACCTAACCGGCACATCTTTGGACTGTGGGAGGAAACTGGAGCAAATCCACGCAGACATGGGGAGAACGTGCAGACTCCACACACTGACCCGAGGCCAGAATTGAACCCAGGTCCCAGTGCTGACCACTTGCCACCGTGCCGCCCAATATGATGGCCCTGCTTCTGTCGATTGTAGGTTCAGGATTCATGTCTTTAAAAAGGGTGAGGAATTTCATTATCTGTTATTCCAATTCTTCTTTGCTCCCCATGGTATCTACCAACAGAATTTAGTCAATTGGAGAAAGTGATTGGTAACTGAGCAAATAAGTGCATATTTAAGCTATCATTCATTTCTGGATACTGTGTTGCTTGAGGTGAGATACCTACAAGGTCGTGATTTTAAATGGTGGACTGAAAAGATGGAACAGATAGTAGTTCATATAAAAATTTGGTGAGGAATCAGGAGTGTTAAATTACCGGTACAGTTAACTAATAATATTGCATCAGCTTTAACTCAGCATATCCATTCAGCACCTGCACATTTCAAGTTCAGTAAGTAGAGTTTCTGTGACAAATATTTTCCGCAAAAAATTCAAAATATAAAAATATCTTTATAACAATTTTTTAAAACCTGAATGATGACACTTAAGTCTTTGAAACTTTAGTTCAGAAAGTGTCAAGAGAGTAAGACACAAATGAAATCACCACGTGTGATCTTACACCACAGCACACCATGAAGGAACAAACCCAGCCATTTCTACAGCATGGATTTCAGCTTGACATTTAAGCTGTGGGATAAAGTTTAAATCTGTCTTCTTAAAGCAAACCATGTGCTGTACTTGGATTTGCACTTTTATTCCTTTGAAAGTATCATGATAAGTTTGCCTTTGAGAGGCTCTGGGCTCAATGCTATCCTAAAGCTATAAGCAAAATGGTTTATACCCAAGATTGAATTTCAGTGTCCCCTTAGGCCACCTAGTTCTGCAAATGCATCATCATCTTGCGTCTTTTGATGTCCATTGTTTAACGTTAAAGCAAGTCATAATGTTAACAATATCCATGAGTGAAATATGCAATATTAAATCTGGTAAAATCTGGTATATAAGGTGCAATACCAAGTAATTCATAAACCATAATTGAGCTATAATAATGTGCTTTCTTAAAATTAATTTATGGGATGTGGGTGTTACAGGCCAGGATGACATTTATTGCCCATCCTTAATTGCCCTCAAGGTGGTGGTGAACTGTCTTCTTGAACCACTGCGGTCCCTGTAGTATAAATACATCCACAATGTTGCTT
Organism: Mustelus asterias; assembly: GCF_964213995.1. Classification (NCBI taxonomy): domain Eukaryota; kingdom Metazoa; phylum Chordata; class Chondrichthyes; order Carcharhiniformes; family Triakidae; genus Mustelus; species Mustelus asterias. The sequence goes on from NC_135811.1 coordinate 83,130,143, forward strand.
AGGAAGGAGTTCCAGGACAGTGAAGGAACAGTGCTATATTTCCAAGTCAGGATGGTGAATGAATTGGCGGGGAACATTCAGGTTCCCATGTGACTGCTGACCATCCAGATGATAAGGGTGACGGATGGAAGGTGCTGTCTAAGGAGCCTCGGTGAATTCCTGCAGCCCACCTTGTAGATGGTACACACAACCACCACTGTGTGTCCGTGGTGGAGGGAGTGAATGTTTGTGGAAAGGGTGCCACTCAAACGGGCTGCTTTGTCCTGCATGGTGTCCAGCTTCTTGAGTGCTGTTGGAGTTGTACTCATCACACTCCTGACTTGTGCCTTGTAGGTGATGGATATGCCTTGGGAAATCATGGATGAGTTACAAGCCTCAGGATTTCTAGCCTTTGACTTGCTCCTGTAGCCACAGTATTTATATGGCTAGTCCAGTTCAGTTTTGGGCAATGATAACTCCCAGGATATTAATAGTTGGGAATTCAGTGATGTTAAAATTAATGTCAAGGGGTGATGGTTAGATTCTCTCTTGTTGGAGATGGTCATTGCCTGGCAGCTGTGTGGCACAAATGGCCCAAACTTGGATATTGTTCAGGCCTTGCTGCATTTGGACATGGAATGCTTCAGTATTGGAGAAATCACGAATGGTGCTGAACATTACGCAATCTTCAGCAAACATTCCCACTTCTGACCTACTGCTGGTAGAAAGGTCACTGATGAAGCAGCTGAAGTTGGTTGGGCTTAGGACACTACGTGGAAAAACTCCTGCAGTGATGTCCTTGAACTGAGATGATTGACCTCCAACCATAATCATTTTCCTTTGTGCCAAGTATGAATCCAACCAGCAGAGAATTTCCCCCCTCTTCACACTGACTCCTCTTTTACTAGGTTCCTTCATATCACACTATCAAATACTACAAGGGCAGTCAATCGCACCTCACCTCTAGAATTTAGCTCTTTCGGACCAAAGGCTGTAATGAGATCAGGAGCTGTGGAGCCCAAACTGAGCATCAGTGAGCAGAGTATTGCTAAGCAAGTTCCGCTTGATAGCACTGTTAGCGACCCCTTCGATCACATTATTGATGATCAAGATTAGACTGATGAGGTGGTACTTGGCCCAGTTGGATTTGTCCTATTTCTTGTGTACAGGATATACCTGGGCCATTTCCCCACATTGATGGATGGATGCCAATGTTTAGATGTACTGGAACAGCCAAGTCACAGGCATGGCAAGTTTTGCAACACACGTCTTCAGTACTATGGCTGGAATATTGTCAGGGTCCATAGTCTGCAGTATCCAGTGCCTTCAGTCATTTCTTGAGGAGTTGGCTGAAGACTTACATCTCTGATGCTGGGGACCTCCAGAGGAGGTTGAGATGGATCATTCGCTTGGTATTTCTGGCTGAAGATTGTTGTGAATGCTTCAGCCTTACCTTTTATACTGGTGTGCTGGGCTCCATTATTGAGATTGGGATATTTGTGGAGCATCTTCCTCCAGTGAGCTAATTATCCACTACCATTCACAACTGACCTGGCAGGACTGCAAAGCTTAGATCTGATCCATTGGTTATTGAATCTCTATTACTTGCTGCTTATTCTGTTTCGCACATTAGTCTACTGTTGTACGTTTCATTTTTAGGTATGCCTGGTGTTGTGTCTGGCATCCCCTCCTGAACTCTTCATTGAACCAGGATTGATGCCCTGGCTTAGTGGCAATGGTAGAGTGGTGAACATGCTTGCCCATGAGGTTGCAGATTGTAGTTGAACACGGGTGGCAGGGTGGTTGGCACTGCTGCGCCAGGAACCCAGGTTCAATTCCAGCCTCAGGTCACTGTCTGTGTGAAGTTTGAACATTTTCCTGTGTCTGCATGGGTTTCTTCCGGGCACTCCAGTTTCCTCCCATATGCTAAAGATGCGCAGGCTAGGTTGATTGGCTATGCAAAATTGCCCTTTAGTGTCAGGGGGATTAGCCGGATAAAAATACGTGTGGTTACAGGGATAGGGCCTGGGTGAGATTGTTGTCGGTGCCGGCTCAATGGGCCTAATGGTCTCCTCCTGCACAGTAAGTTGCTGCTGATGACCAATAGCACGTCATGGATGCCCAGTCTTGAGTTGCTATCTGTTCGAAATCTATCACATTTAGCAGTGATAGTGCCACTTAACATGATGGAGGGTATCCTCAATGTGAGTGTTCATTCCTACTGATACTATCATGGACAGACACATCTGTGGCATGCAGGATGGTGAGGATTTCCTGCTTGTTGGGTGTCCTCCCCATGTGCAGCAGACCCAGTCTAACAGCTATGTCTTTTGAGGACTTGGCTAGCTCAGTCTGTGGTGTGGTACTACTGAGCCACTCTTGCTGATGGAAATTCAAAGTCGCTCACTGAGAATATTTTGCACCCTTGCCAACCTTAGTGCTTCCTGTAACTGGTGTTCAACATGGAGGGATACTGATCTATCAACTATGGGCCCGGGGGGGGGTTAGAGCTTTCCTTGCCCATGTTTGACCTGATGTCTTGAGACTTCATGGCATTGAGAGTCAATGTGGCAACCACCTCCCACCTGCATACCACTGTGCTGCCACCTCTGCTGAGTCTATCCTGCCCGTGAGACAGGACACACCCATGGATAGAGATATGGTATCTGGGATATTAGCTACATGATTCACAAGTATGGCAATCTCGACTGGTCTGTAAGCCAACTCTTCCAATTTTGGCACAAGTTTCCAGGTAGTAAGGACTTTGCAGGGTCAACAGGGTTGAGTTTGCAGTTGTCATTTCCAGTGCCTAGGTCAGTGCCAGGTGGTCCATCTCGTTTCATGCTCTTGTAGGATGTCTTTGGTAAAACAAAACTGCAGAATTATGAAAAATGTGAGCATTTCAAGAAAGTATGAAAGTGAATAGTACAAGTGTCAAAGAGTGCCTCCCCAGCGCAAAAGCAAGTTAATTATATTCAATTTTCTTTATTCTATTACCATTGGGTACAAAAGAAATCTTGGAAACCTATGGTCAACTGAGAACTACAAGAGAGCAACTTGGATGTTGCAGGTATTCAGCTCTCTAATAAAGGTTGCATTTGTTTCAACAACTGGCAATTGAACACAAACTACAAAAGAAACACACCCTTTGCTGCCCCCCCACCCCTCCCAAATCTACACCAATTCCTTTTGTCGTGGTTAGGCTTACGATTTTGTAAAAGACCAATAAAATAAAAGAGTTCTATCTCAACATAACTTTGTGTTCTTGTATTGTGTCTTAACTGGCGACTGAAAGGATTTTCAGTTTTATCATGATTTTCAACTTCTCGAAAAAGAGAGCAATTTTATCCAGTACCTTTCTGGATAAAATCTTTGTTCACCAAACTATTGCATGGAATGTAGCATATGTCTAAATAGCTCTAATTAGCATCGCATTACACACATGAAAATGTTCAAAAGTAAATTTGTGAAGCTCTATCAAGAAACAGAGCATCAGAGATGGAAGGGTTTGAATAAGCAGTGTAGTACAATGAAATGGAGAATAAGCTGGTAGATAAAAGGACAAAATACATAGGTGACATACTTTAATATATCAGCCTATCCACATATCATTTTGCTATGTTCACATGAGCAATGAAAGCAGACCATACAGTTTATAGTTTCAGGAATGTAAAGCTATGCTGCCATTGGCTGTGGGGAAAAGAGTACAGCTTTGATTTAAAACAAAATCATAAAGTGCCACAATGCAAACTCAACCACCATAAGTTTCCAGTCTGATTTTATTTTCTCTACTCTGCACCATCTTCTTACTTTGGAGGGGGGAACAAAAAGGGGCAAAGAGCAACACTGGGAGAAGACAGTGCGCTCGAACTCGTTTTTAAAAAAAGGACAAAGAAAATACGGAATTTTAAGCTTTTGATAGCACAGCCAGACGTCACGGAAACTATGTCCAAGTTTCAGAACTAAATTTACAGGATGCAAGGATTGTTTGCGGCATCCATTCTCATTTCAAAATGTTTGTAAAACTGAGATCCCAACCTTGGTAACAGGACAATACAAGAGCCACTTTAATCACCGTCTCAAAAGGAGATCAGCTTTTTCATACAAGTTTGTGATGCCCTCAAAGCATAACGTTACAAACACTATTGAATCAAATCAAAATAGCAGACTTTGCTCCAATAAATAAGTTTGGAAAAAAAAATCAATACAAATTCTGTTTAAGTGACAGTCTTTAAAAATAATTTCTGCACAAAATTTATTCACTAAACAAAAGCTGAATTTACTGTCAAAACCATACAATTAATCAATATTTCACAATATTATTTTTTGGGGAAAAAGGATTTCCTCTAAAGAGGAAATACACAAAAGGCATTTCAATACAAAATAGTATTTTATTTATATTTTCCAAAGAAAAATTTGGGAGTTGACTATTTTAAATTTTGTTTCCCCACTTCTGAAAAGCAATGAATCAAAGTAGGCAATGCAACCTGGGAACAGGTTGTTACAAATTAACCTTTTCCTTCTTGGGTAGAAATGGTTGAGTGTGTTTGACAATAGCTTGAATTCAGGAGCTGAAGTAGGACTGTTTTTCTTCATTGAACAAGAAAATGTGTTCATCAACTTTTGTTCCATTTGCTAATCCATCCAAGAAAAATGCTAATACATTTTTCACACATTCTACACATGAAACCTCAGTATTCATTTGAAAACACATTTACACAGCCATAGCTCTTATTAGCTTAGACTGCTAAGAGCACGTGGGTAAAGTCTAAACTGAATGGTTTCTTCCCATGTTTTTAAAATTTGACCCAAATTCCTGTGGTTTCATTTTTCCTTGTAAAAATGTTCTTTTTTTTTATTATAATGATAATACAAGTGCTAAGACAGTTTTCTCTTTTGACTGCAGTTGCAAACGTGCACACTTTGGGTCAGATGTGGCTAAGGACACCAACATATTTGCATTTTCACTGGAAGGACAAAAGAAGCCCATTGACATCTATGGCATCCACAGCCTGGGTGCTTCTCTCCTCCTCCATTTAGAGGTCGTCCATTTGACTCTCGATGCCCCTATCCATTTTTCTTGTGCTGACAGAAGCTGGCTTCAAGTTCACGAAATGAAGTAGATGAAGTAGTGCAAGTTAAACGGCTACCCTTTTCTTCCCCCCCCACCCCCCATAATGAAAGCTTCTGAGCCAACATCTAAAAACATCCGTTAAAAAAAACAGCGGGAATCCGTTCAGCCAGGTCTAGGGGGGCACAAGACAATGCAGCAAAAGTTTGTGGTTTGTTTTTCTCCCCAAAGTGCTTAGTGCAGAAAGGTCATTAGCACACCAAGCACGGTCCTTCCCACGGCGGGAAGCGCGTCAGAAAGCTTCATACATTGCATTGTGCAACATTGTGATCGGGTCAGTGCTGTTAAAATGATGCGCTCCATTTTCTAAATGTCACTTTAGGATTGCTTGAGTCGCTTGCGGGGAGGACCAAGAAAAGGACATTGAGCTGATGCTAGTGACCGGTAAGCTTCAGCCACCAGATGAGGGTGGGACAAAACCATAGATTTCCAGCCAGATGTTTCCATTACGTCAGAGGCATGGCTATAAAGATGAAAGAAAAATAAGTAAATTATATACACACATTCATAATAGGTCAATGCATTAATGGACATTTTCAAGTTATCACATCCTTTTCCCAGTACTTTGCTGAAATTTAACTTCGCCATTATTTCTCTCCCTTCTATATCCAAGCAAATAAATTGCATAAAGAAATGTAACAGTTGTGATGTGTTATTTGTGGGTTACAGAACTGGACAACACATTCAAAATGAAACCACTGGTGAAAATCGCTAATTTGTCATAAGAACATAAGAACATAAGAAATAGGAGCAGGAGTAGGCCATCTAGCCCCTCGAGCCTGCCCCGCCATTCAATAAGATCATGGCTGATCTGACGTGGATCAGTACCACTTACCCGCCTGATCCCCATAACCCTTAATTCCCTTACCGATCAGGAATCCATCCATCCGCGCTTTAAACATATTCAGCGAGGTAGCCTCCACCACCTCAGTGGGCAGAGAATTCCAGAGATTCACCACCCTCTGGGAGAAGAAGTTCCTCCTCAACTCTGTCTTAAACCGACCCCCCTTTATTTTGAGGCTGTGTCCTCTAGTTTTAACTTCCTTACTAAGTGGAAAGAATCTCTCCGCCTCCACCCTATCCAGCCCCCGCATTATCTTATAAGTCTCCATAAGATCCCCCCTCATCCTTCTAAACTCCAACGAGTACAAACCCAATCTCCTCAGCCTCTCCTCATAATCCAAACCCCTCATCTCCGGTATCAACCTGGTGAACCTTCTCTGCACTCCCTCCAATGCCAATATATCCTTCCTCATATAAGGGGACCAATACTGCACACAGTATTCCAGCTGCGGCCTCACCAATGCCCTGTACAGGTGCATCAAGACATCCCTGCTTTTATATTCTATCCCCTTCGCAATATAGGCCAACATCCCATTTGCCTTCTTGATCACCTGTTGTACCTGCAGACTGGGCTTTTGCGTCTCATGCACAAGGACCCCCAGGTCCCTTTGCACGGTAGCATGTTTTAATTTGTTTCCATTGAGATAGTAATCCCATTTGTTATTATTTCCTCCAAAGTGTATAACCTCGCATTTCTCAACGTTATACTCCATTTGCCATATCCTCGCCCACTCACTCAGCCTGTCCAAATCTCTCTGCAGATCTTCTCCGTCCTCCACACGATTCACTTTTCCACTTATCTTTGTCGTCTGCAAACTTCGTTACCCTACACTCCGTCCCCTCCTCCAGATCATCTATATAAATGGTAAATAGTTGCGGCCCAAGTACCGATCCCTGCGGCACGCCACTAGTTACCTTCCTCCAACCGGAAAAACACCCATTTATTCCGACTCTTTGCTTCCTGTCGGATAGCCAGTCCCCAATCCACTTTAACACACTACCCCCAACTCCGTGTGCCCTAATCTTCTTCAGTAGCCTTTTATGGGGCACCTTATCAAACGCCTTTTGGAAATCCAAAAACACCGCATCCACCGGTTCTCCTCCATCAACCGCCCTAGTCACATCTTCATAAAAATCCAACATGTTCGTCAAGCACGACTTTCCCCTCATGAATCCATGCTGCGTCTGATTGATCGAACCATTTCTATCCAGATGCCCTGCTATCTCCTCTTTAATAATGGATTCCAGCATTTTCCCTACTACAGACGTTAAGCTGACCGGCCTATAGTTACCCGCCTTTTGTCTCCTTCCTTTTTTAAACAGCGGCGTAACATTAGCCGTTTTCCAATCAACCGGCACTACCCCAGAATGCAACGAGTTTTGATAAATAATCACTAACGCATCCACTATTACCTCTGACATTTCTTTCAATACCCTGGGATGCATTCCATCCGGACCCGGGGACTTATCCACCTTCAGTCCCATTAGTCTACCCAGCACTGCCTCTCTGGTAACATTAATTGTATTAAGTATTTCTCCTGCTGCCAATCCTCTATCGTTAATATTTGGCAAACTATTTGTGTCCTCCACCGTGAAGACCGACACAAAAAACTTATTTAAAGACTCAGCCATATCCTCATTTCCCACTATTAACTCCCCCCTCTCGTCCTCCAAGGGTCCAACATTCACTCTAGCCACTCTATTCCTTTTTATATATTTATAAAAACTTTTACTATCATTTTTTATATTAATTGCTAGCCTAGCTTCATAGTCTATCCTTCCTTTCTTTATCGCTTTCTTAGTCTCTCTTTGTTGTTTCTTAAATTTTTCCCAATCACTTGTTTCTCCACTATTTTTGGCCACTCTGTACGCAGCTGTTTTTATTTTAATACTCTCCTTTATTTCCTTCGTTATCCACGGCTGGTTCTCCCTTTTCTTACAATCCTTGTTTTTTGCTGGAATATATTTTTGCTGAGAACTGAAAAGGATCTCCTTAAAAATCCTCCACTGTTCCTCAGCTATCCTACCTGCCAGCCTGCTCTCCCAGTCTACCTTAGCCAATTCATCCCTCATCCTATCATATTTCCCTCTGTTCAAACAGAGGACACTGGTTTGGGACCAAACTTTCTCCTCTTCCATCTGAATCAGAAATTCGACCATATTGTGGTCACTAGACCCAAGAGGGTCCTTCACAATAAGATCCTTAATTCTACCTACCTCGTTACACAATACCAGATCCAAAATAGCTCGTTCCCTCGTCGGTTCCGTAACATGCTGTTCAAGGAAACTATCCCGACAGCATTCTAAGAACTCTTCCTCCATTCCACCCTTACCGACTTGAGTCTGCCAGTCAATGTGCATGTTGAAGTCCCCCATGATTATTGCCGTTCCGTTTTTACACGCATCCCTTATCTGCTTGTTTATAGCCCTCCCTACCTCAACATTATTATTTGGGGGCCTATATACCACACCTACTAGTGTCTTTCTCCAATACCTAATTATGCCCAAAATGGGAGAGAAAAAAAAACACAAATGCATAAAGCTGAAGAAAATCCCACCTGCTCCATTTCATATGACCAAGTTTAAAAGATTACTGCAATCAGCTAATGGGCTGTAAACAGGAGTTCAAGTACATTTCTGATCCCTAAGCAGATTACTTTCATTCAAGAAAGGAGAAATTGGGGTATGTTAATGGGAGCTGGTAAGCACTTCTGGCAATTATTGCCACATGTATAAATTGCTAAAATATTCACATCCATAGCATTTGGACAGATGAGAAATCCCTTTTCACTACAACATTTTACACTGAAATAAACTCCAACATTTACAGTTGAAGAGCAGGAATTCTAGAGATTAATGTTTGTGCATTTCAGAATTGTTACAAGCACAGCAGGCGGCCATTGGGGCCTGCTGTGCCCATGCTTAGGTCCCTGTAAGAACACTCAGCAAGTCCCACTTCCCCACCCTTTTCCCATAACCCTGCAAATTTCTCTTCAAATATCAACTTTCTTTTTGAAAGCCACAAATGAATACGTCTCCACCACACTCTCAGGCAGTGCATTCCAGCCCATAACCAGAAGCTCAAAAAAGACATTTTTCCTTTAGCCTTTGGTTCATTTATCAACCCCCTAAAATTTGTGATTTCTGCTAATGGAAACAATTTCTAACTACACTGTCCAGATCCCTCATGATTTTGAGCTCACCTCTGTCAAATTGCCTCTCATACCATGTCTTTGCTAAGGAGAATAGCCCCACCCTCTCCAACTTATCCATGTAATTGTTTCCAAATCTTTTCTTCATTGTCTCCAATGTCTTCACACCTTTCCTAATCCTTGGTTGAGACCAAAATGGTTGTCTTGCAAATGTTTGCCATAACTTATTTGCTACTGTACCCATGTCTTGATATATTAAAACCCAAGATTCCAAAAGCCTCATTAACCTTCGCTCAACCTGCCTTGCCGTGCCCGGCAATTTATGCACATTTACCCCCAGGTCCCTCTGCACCCTCTATGGAATTGTATCCAATATTTTATATTGCCTCTCCTAGTTCTTCCTACCAAAACATATCACTTCACACTTCCCCACATTAAATTTCATCTGCAGTAGGACTTCCTTTCCCACTAGCCCCCGACCTCTTCACAGGTCACAACAAAGCTATGTGTTATCTGCAAATTTTGCCCTGCGCAATCAAGTCATTTGACTTTTGGAAGTTCATATACATTACATCAACTACCCTCATTCACCCTCTCTGGTATCTCAAAGAATTTAATTAAATTAAACATACCCACGCTGGCTTTTCTTAATTAATCCACATTTGTACAAGTGCAGCTAATTTTGTGCTGGAGTATCCGTTCTAAAAATTTCCCCACCACGAAGGTTAAACTGACTGCCCTGCAGTTGCTTGGCTTACCCTTGCATGTTTTATTTGAATAAGGATGAAAACATTTGTAATTCTCCATTTTTCTGACACCATCTCTGTACTCGAGAAGGATTGGAAGAATATGGTCAGTACCCCTGCAACGTCTACCATTATTTCCTTCAGTATCTCTGCGGTCCGAGTGTCTCATCAACACTTCAACACAGCCAGCCTATTACCTCGGACATTTTTTAAGCACATTCATTGTCCCAACTACCTGCTTTATTACCATGACTTTGGTAGCAACTTTTGCCTTGGCAAAGACAGGTCCAAAGTACTCATTCAGTATTTCAGCTATGCCTTCATCGCCATATGTAAATATCTTACTAGGTCCCTCATTGGTCCCATGCCTCCTTTTACTATTTAGATGCCTAAAAGTATTTTGGTTTCCTTTTTATTCAAGTTAACTATCAGTCTCTACATAAACTGTAATTCTCTTTTTTTACAATTCCCCTCGGAACTTTCTTAATTCCGCCTGGTTCTCACTTCAATTAGCAACCCTGATATCTGCTGTATATACTCTTTCTCTGCTTATCTTGCTCATCTTGACTCTTTGGTCACCTAGGGAGCTTTGCCTTTGTCTTACCTTTTCCCATCCTGAGAATGTACCTAACCTAAATCTTATGATACAATGATCACTGTCCTCTAAATGTTCTCCACTGACACTTGATCCACCTCATTCACCAGAACAAGATCCAGCAATGCTTCCTTCCTCTATGAGCCAGAAACATACTGATCAGTCCCTGTGAACACACTTCACCCTCTCCGCCTTTTACAATATTACTATCCCAGCCCTTACTAAGAAAACTGAAGTCCCTCAATCCAGAGATTGCTACCTTAGGTCCTGCTTGCCAACTTATTTTCTAGATCCCAAAAATATACCACTACCAACTCAGGTTGTTGCACTTACGTGGGTGGTGACCACAGCTGTTCACACACCCTCTCCGCCCATACCATCCTGGATTCACAAATGGCCGCAGAAACACCGTTCTCCTAACCATATAGACCCTTGCTCTTTGTGATTTTTATAAATGACCTGGATGAGGAAGTGGAAGGATGGGTTGGCAAGTTTGCTGATGACACCAAGGTTGGAGGTGTTGTGGATAGTGTAGAGGGATGTCAGCAGTTGCAACGAGACATAGATAAGATGCAGGACTGGGCGGAGAAGTGGCAGATGGACTTCAACCCAGATAAGTGTGTGGTGGTTCATTTTGGCAGGTCGAATAGGATGGAAGAATATAATATTAAGGGTAAGATGCTTGGCAGTGTGGAAGAACAGAGGGATCTTGGGGTCCGGTTTCATAGGACGCTCAAAGCGGCGTCGCAGGTAGAGGCTGTGGTTAAGAAGGCGTATGGAATACTGGCCTTCATCAATAGAGGAATTGAGTTTAGAAATCGGGAGATAATGCTGCAGCTGTATAGGACCCTGGTCAGACCCCACCTGGAGTGCCGTGCCCAGTTCTGGTTGCCTCATTACAGAAAGGATGTGGAAGCCATAGAACGGGTGCAGAGGAGATTTACGAGGATGTTGCCGGGATTAAGTGGTATGCCTTGTGAGGATGGTTGAGAGAGCTAGGTCTATTCTCCTTGGAGAGGTGAAGGATGAGAGGTGACCTGATAGAGGTGTATAAGATGTTGAGAGGTATTGATAGAGTGGATTCTCAGAGGCTTTTACCCAGGGCTGAAGTGGTTGTCACGAGAGGCCACAGGTTTAGGGTGCTGGGGAGTAGTACAGAGGAGATGTTAGGGGTAAGTTTTTCACTCAGAGGGTGGTGGGTGCGTGGAATCGGCTGCCGGTAGTGGTGGTGGAAGCGGATTCGATTGAGTCTTTTAAGAGACTTTTGGATAGGTTCATGGAGGTTAGTAAGATAGAGGGTTATAGATGAGCCTAGAAGGCAAGGAAATTGTTCGGCGCAACTTGTGGGCCGAAGGGCCTGTTTGTGCTGTAGCTTTTCTATGTTCTATATAGTTCCTTATCACTACTGCTGTCCCAATCTTCCTCGTGCTGCCCTGTGCAGGTGAGCCAGTCATGTTGCCATGAACTTTGTTCTGGCTGCGCTCTCCAGAGGAACCAGTATTTAGACCTGAATATCAGTTGTAGAGCAAGATGTCCTGCCATGCCTCCATTTATTAGACTATTAACTGATTTAACAGAAATAGTCGCCAGACTTAAATAAAGATTCACTAACCACTCACCAGGTTCCATTAGCTGATGTCACTTTGTTTTATAGAGGCGCAAAGTTTAACGTTTTACTTAACTCTTGCATAAAAATCTCATTTCAGTTTACTAAAAAACCCAAATATACTGTGCCTGGGTATTTAACTTTAACGTCAACACCCAAGTCTAATTAATTAAACACATTGTAATTATGATAAATTATCAAATTGGCCTTAGGTTGTATATTAATTGATCAATCTGGTTTCATTTTATAATAGATTAATTTGAATCAAAATAAAAGCTAACTAACATACTCACCCAGTGAGTACTTGACTTGAAAACATCACTTTCTTTCCTTGAGGTTTGGTTCAAACTCTCAGCCTGATTACAGAGCTCTCCTCTGCTCCCGGACCTTTCCTTTTATGCTGCTCCGCTCCCAGATCTCTCATTTTATTATACCGCTCTTTCCCTTTCCTGGGCCTCTCCTCATGTGCTGCTTCTCCCTATTTCCTGGTCTCTCCTTCGAAATCTTTCAAATCCCTGCAACCTGGAGTCCCCACTCTGTTTACATGTTTTTCTTCAGGTCAATCCACCGCTCAATGTCTATCAGAGGCCCTTAATAATGCCCAAGAAAAGGCAACTTTATCCTCACTCTCTAAATTAGGTCATAAATAAATAGCTAGAAAGACAACTTGTGAATAATGGCTCAGAAAATAAAGCCTTTCTAACCTGAACACACAAAATGAGACAGTCCATGCGATCTTATAAAAATACATCATGATTTAAAAACTTGTATTAAAAAGTTGTAAAGCCCTGGTGGACCGGCAAATTTAATTAAGTAAAGGATGTCATCTTTAATTGTTCTTTCATTGGGGTTCAGTGTACTCTCCAAGAGGCTAGAATCAGCATTTTTAACATGTATGGAAGTGTGACTACTGGTGAGAGGATGCAAAAATGCCAAAATCTGAGGTCAGGTACCAACCGACTCAAGAATAGCTTCTTCCCTGCTGCCATCAGACTTTTGAATGGCATTAAGTTGATCTTTCTCTACATCCTAGCTATGACTGTAACACTACATTCTGCACTCTCTCTATGAATGGTATGCTTTGTCTATATAGCGCACAAGAAACAATACTTTTCACTGTATACTAATACACGTGACAATAATAAATCAAATTATCCTGCAAACATCTACTTTGAATTATCAAACGAAATTAAAACTGGAAATTCTGAGGGCAAACAACATGACCATCTTTAGCAAAATCATTACATTTATTTAGAGTTAACAACTTGACTCAGTAGCTTCCATTCTGGTTTCCAAGTCAGAAGACTACTTCAGTAAGTCAGCTTAGAATCCAGGGTGCCATCTGTTAGATGTGCCATCAAACCCAGTCTCAACCTGCCTTGTTAAGTGATTCAGGTTTACACCAAAGGTTCTATGGCATCATTGGCAGTTCTTCCAGTCAGCATTCTTCCCTCAACCAGGTAAACTGGTCATTCACTTCATTGCTATCGATGGTAGCCTGCACTATGCCAAATGACTGCCACATTTTCCACGATACAATATTTAATTTATTCATTGTGTGGGTGTTTTAGCACATTTCTGGGAGACATGATCAGATGGTATATGTGCGCAAATGTTCTTTCTTTTCGCTGGCATTGTTCTGCGGCTCCACATGGTTTTACAGGTTTAGGAACTTGCTTCATATTTCTATATTTCCAAGTTTATGACCTCAATGCCAAACATGAGACTGGCAGTAATTACTCAATGTTGACAGAAATGTTGAGTAATAATTTGCCTACCAATTATTAATACTGCAAATAAATATTGGAAAATTCAATTAAAACACAAAAAAGGTTTCCTCCCAGATACAAAGTTTTTTGAGGCCCGAGTTGCAAGTGCACAAAGGCCAGCTTAAGATAACACGCAATACACTCTAGAGAAGTTCTGAAAATCTTATTTGTAATGCCAAAGAAATATTGGTGGAAACACAGAAGAGACACTTTGGCCAGAAGGGCAGCCCCTACGCATATTCTAGTCACGCTCTGGATAGCAACCCATGAAACTGCTAGCAGTGTGACCAATCTTGTAGAAGACCCAATTCAGTGTGTACTGCACCTATCGATTAGAAAACGTGTCTCCACTGAAAACTGGATAAATATCATGGAGTCTGGACTTCTTATGGGTTCATTTAGTATAAACTGTCCCTCCAGCACAGCAGATCACACCAAATCCTCCTACTTATCAGGAAGGATAATGATTTGAATCAACACAATCGTCAGCAATTGGGAGCTTCCCAGCTGCCCCAAAGTGTAACAAATTCCCAAATGCCACAACTAAAGAGCTGCCTGATCCCACTGACCCGCACTGTTCCCATCACAGCCATGCCAAGAAACATGAATAAATTGATGCACTCCTCCTACAATCACATGTAATCAATGGCTCCAAAGAATTGTGATGGGACTTTTGAGAACTCTATGCAAAATAAAATCAATGGGGTAGCCATCCTAGTTGATCTTTGCCAGTGTTTCACAATGTGGTATATATTGCCATACAAATCATTTACTGCTTTTTTTTGCCCCAAAATTAAGTAATGAGATCCTGCTCACCACTCCAATTAAAACTAATGAATCTTAGGCAGACTGTCGTGTGGGACAGTGCTGAATAGAAAAGAGCTTTGGGCTCTTCTAAGCTGAGGGAACAATTAACAATCTGTCTTGTTTGGAAAGGAGCGAATAGAAAGCTAAATATTGTTACTTTTAGTGGTAAGCTTCCCATTCCTTTCCTAAGGCTGTCCACCTTTGCTACAATATTCACAAAAGGCACCAGTTGCCTCTAAAACCTTGTCTGGGTCACTGTATTTTTTCTGTAAACTTTAGCAGTGAGTTTCAGTCAGTGATTCTATCATCTCTGCCCCGCACACACCTGCGGTTTCTAGCAGGAGTCACTGAACAGTGACAAAGGAGCGGGAATCCAAGACAGACTGATTCATTTTTCCTGCCTAGTAAGTGGGTGAGGGAAAGAGTAACCCCCAGTTGGTGTCGTGGTCGAGATCAACACAATTTGGAATTTAAGTTTAGCCTGTATAGCTTACAATTATGCTAGGCTACATTGTGAACCACCACTTGCGCAATGAGGTTAACCAAAGTTAATTTATAAATATTTTGAACAAATGAAAAACGTTGAAAATGGCAGTAATAACCTAGGAAATGCACTCTAGAGATCATTAAACACAACATATTTAGGTGCCTATTAAGGCAAATAGGAGAAAAATGCAATCAAAGCGTTTAACAATAAGGACATTTAACTCTCTTCATGAAAGCAACTAAAGCAGTAGACACCAGTTCTGACAAACTAGCACTGCGAACTTGCTACATCAGTGATCAACAAGATAGCAATAAAGCTCAAAAATGTTAACACAATCATGTAAAAAAAGTCTAACATAGGCAGTGGTGGTGTTATGGATTTAAAAATAAAGTGGCTCTGAAATCTTCATTTCTCATTCCTACTCCATCTTGTATTTCCCTGGTGGTCTATCCAGATACCAAATTTGACATATCTCGTTAGTACTTGGATTAATAAGCCAGGATGGCCTTTCTGATGGGAAAGCCTTCCAGATATACTAAACCCAACAAGTGGATTTTTAAAATATGTTCTTTGCCACAATGTACTGTGTAGTTTTCTTTTATCTGCGAAAGTTCCCTTCTGAAAACCAAAACGGCTCCTTGCTGCAAACTGCTGCTACAGACAGACCACACAGGTTTCAGACTCGAGCTGGAGTTACATCAGTGGCATGCCAGGTCTGCATTAAAGCAAAACACTGCAAACAGTCTCAGCGTTCAGAGCTCTTCATATTTTTTTTGTAAAATTGTCTCACTTGCTCATCAGCAACTTAGTGGGGGAACCTGATAGTCGAGTTCCAAACCATCAAAATGTACTTACAGATTAAACGCAAGATCAACCTTGGCTGATGTTCATCTGCAAACTTCGGTTGCAGTTAGGTAGTTTGTAGGTGAGCAAAATTGTCAATACTTAGAATCTCTCTGCACTCAAGATAACATCCCTAAGAATTGATAATGACTATTTAAGCAGAGGTGAATTATAGGGTAGATTTAATTGTTTTCTTCACTGAGGATAAGGATAGATACTTTATCTTTGGGGATGGGTGAAAAGAGAGAAAAATAGGGAATAAGAACTTTTCAACAAAACTACAACTGCTAGACCTTTGGTTGACTATCCTCCCAGCAACTGTCAAGTTAAAATGATTTTAATTAATCCTCAGTAGGAAATATTTCACAGTTCTTACAGCCATTTGGTAAAGAGACTACCAGAAATCAAAGCAAATTATTCAGTTTTATATATATTCACAAAATGAAAAAATTATAAATGTGTAACTCCTAATCCTACAACAACCCACCACCAGTGTCAATAAGTCCAAAGATGTGCGGGTTGGGTGGATTGGCTAAAATTGCCCCTTAATGTCAGGGGGACTAGCAGGGTAAATATGTGGGGATATGGGGATAGGGCCTGGGTGGGAATGTTGCTGGTGTAGCCTCGATGGCCAAATGGCCTCCTCCTGCACTGTAGGGATTCTATAATTCTATGAAGTGTTTTTTTATTTTTTAAAAACTCCAACCCAGGGGTTAGGAGGTCACTTGTAGCCAAACCCCACTGAAACCTAGTTAACTCAGCAGCAATCAGGCTTCAAACCTATTGTTCAGTAGGTTAAGGCTTAAGAGACCTTGACAGTTTCCTGTGTCTAATGGCACTAAGGGAAGACAAAATAAGTTCTTCTGAGTTTCTATAGCTTTTACCTGGCAAAGGTCCCAGAGAGAAAGCTCCTTTTTAAAGGCTCTCTTCGGCAGTGCCTTTGGTTTGAGGATTACCTGCTCCCACTCCAGTTCCAGTGGCCAGGAAATGGCTGATAAGTCAAATGCATGATCTTCAAACTTGATCACATGACGGCCAGGTGAAGCTTGAAGTGTCAAGCAGGTGAGTGGTTTACTCTCCCTGACTCCTTCACCTCTGCATGCTCCTTCGCCATTGTGATCTGTCACAGGCCAGAGATTCACACAAGTTGGTGGAAATGTTTCCACGTGCTAAGAGTCACCAGCCATGACCTGAGATCAGAGCAGAGCAGTTGCAATGGAGTCTGGTGTCAGCAAAGCTGCTACTGAGCAAATAGCAGCTCAAGGCTAGGCATATTGGCTTGGAGAGGATGCTGTGGTCTTTCTTACCAGTGGATTTGAAGGATCTAGCAAAGGCAGCACTGGTGGCATTTCCCGAGTGCTTGATGTAGGTTGTCCAAGTTTTCGATGCATGTAACAGCACATGGGTCCCTCGCTGCTACCCGGTAAACCATGACCTTAGTCTTGGGGTTTGAGATCCAGTCCTCAAACACGCTTTTCCTCAGTTGGCTAACGACTGAACAGGCATATTTTCATTTTCTATGCTAATCATGTTAAAGAGCTGGAAATAATGTGATCTTGCAGCTCTGCCACCTTATTTTATAAGGGCATAATAAAATATAAGAACATCTTGTTCTAATTATCCCTCTCCATTAACTTAAATGTCAAGTTTCCTTTAGAAAAGATTTACAAGAAAATCTAACTAATGGTTATATTTTATGCTCTCTAAGCACAGTTGTCACTCCACATTAAATGCCATTACAAGATCAAATCTCCAGCAAAGCAAGCATCTACTTGCTTGCTTACAGAAATTTACTTGCATACAGAACCCCCTAACACCAGAATTTCACAGTTTGTGTTCCAAGGCTAGATTTTCACAGTACTATTTTACTTTAAAATGGAATTCATATATTTTAATTAATTCTCCAAGAATTCCTCATTAATACCAAAGTGGCAACTTTTAACTATGCAATAACGAGAATTCATAACTCAAATTGATTTTTTAAAAAGCCCTTGATGCGGAGTATGACAAACAAACGACCAACAATAGTTGCTTTCTCACTAGACAGACCAATCCTTTACTCAGAACACCAAAACCAGAAGGTACATTAGCTTAAAATTGAAATTAAGAACATGGTCCCTTCAATCATGTAGAGCAAAGCAAACTCAAGTTTTGGATTGTATTTTATGCCAACCTAACAGAGGAGCAGAATGCGGTAACCAGCTGAGATTAGTACAGAAGCTTAACTTCAAAAAAACTGCAAATCCAGACTTTCCCATTATGTATCCCATTCTTGGCTCAATTTTAATTATATACAGGAAAAGTACAATGTGAAAACAGGTTTGTATTCACATCATTTTAAGCAAGTTTACCTACACTAGTCATTTTTCGAATTCAGATTGCTTGTATTTTTCTGTTTTTAATTTGATACAATCTCACCCTCTTTTGCCTTTGACACTTGGCAGATTGCATTAAATGTCAGCCTTTGATCGTGCTAGACTTGTACGTTCTTTACCACCCCAAACATGGTGGGATCTAATCAACAAGCCTATAGGAATTGTGATACAGATCACACAATGTGAGGACCAAAACATTACTTTTACAAACTTAACTGCAAACCCTAAAACTTGCATTGTGGCATTATTTAGTATTGTAAAAAGAAACATGAAGGCATTGATTCTTTTATGGTATTTGTTGAGAGATTTTTCACATGAAATGTCATCTGATCATTGCTGACAGTTATGTTGTTTTATAACAAGAATCCTGTTAAAACAGTCAGCAAAACTCAGGGGTCAGTACCGCACATAAGTGAATACAAAATATATGTAAATTATAAATAGAAATGGGATCAGCAACAAAAATTTTCATAAAATCACTAGACTTAGCTCCTAACATCCTAATGCATCGAATGCAGATTTCTGTTTAAAGAAAATATTTGGGATCAAGCAAAATATGCACAGCAGATTCTTAATGATGTCTGTTTCAAATAAAGTCATAACTAATGCAATCAGTTTGATCCAAACAGAGAATTCTAATTCACTGGATTGTCACCAAGCAAGCCAAGAGAGTTATAGGAAGTACAAATTCTTCATCCAAATGCTAAATTTACTACCAAAAGATCCTTCAATGCAGAGTAGAATACTACTGCGAACCATACCTTCGGCACTAAAACATACACTGAGAAGTTCATATTTTCTGTTTTTTCATGGAAAATATTGAAACAATTCAAATCTTGCTCTAAGTTTTATTCTAATAAACTGTGATTCAACTACATAGAAACATTGGCACAGTACTCCAATCTGTCCCAGGTATGTTAGCTATTTAGGTTACTGAAGTCTGCTTTACTGAGGTTTGGCATTCTGACTTATTGCATGCTAAGATTGTACTGTTTTTCACTGCTATCAAACATAGCATGTGACTGGAATTCCTCCCAAAAAATTAATAGTTATTTAACTCCCATCTCCTATGGGTACGGAGGATAAAAATAGTCCATTTATTCATTCTGCATCTCTCCTTAAAGGAAAGATCTTGATCCTTGAAGCCATTATCAGCCTATCAGTAAGGACACCATTGAGCCGTGAAGAGTGTCTTTTGTTCTCTCAGTGCAGTATTTTCACCATGCGTCACCCCAGGCAACATATATATTATACAAGAGGTCGTTAGCTCTATCTCCAAAAGCACTGCTTTAAAAAAATGCTTCCAGAGTTTACTAGTTTTATTTCTTACTTACTGGGGGGTTTAAATGTGTTAAGAGGATGGTAACCAGAACTGAAATCTCAGTGGAATTACTGCAAGATCATTCGACATAGGGGCAGGTAGGCCCATTTGGTCCATTCCTCCTCAATTCCCTTGTAGAACAAAAATTTAACTCAGCCTTGAATACATTCAATGACCCGGCCACTACGGCTCTCTGTCCAATGTTCAAATTACAACCATTTAATAAAACTAACCATGCAAAAACATCAACAAGTGCTATGACATTTGATATCTAATCTAAACTGCATCTCTTCAAGCAAAACAGTATATTTGTTATTTGCTTTCTGCAACCATTTAACAGATATGTAAAACATGTAACTATTAGCAACACATGAAAAAATTTCAAGCAGTATTTACCACAAATTAATAATTTAATTTACATAGCATTAATTTTTGTGATCAAATTGCTGCCCATATGTTTACAGCTTTACGACTAGTTACTTATAAGTAGGTAAAGTAAATAGTGAACACAAATTGAAGCCATATCACTATTTATAATTTCCATTTTGTAATATAGATATGCATAACTCCACTTGACTGTCAAATATTGCCTTAAAATATTTTTTAATCTCCTGATATCTGTCCTAATCTGGAAATTTGTTATATTTTAGACACTGCAGTTTTTCATGTTACTATTAGGCATCTGCAAATCAGCCCAATCAAAAACACCACCCACTAATTGGGATGTAGAGGGGTGCAACCCTCCACTTTAAATCCAAGATTTTGGAGAAAAAAGTTTTGATTCAGAGGGTACAAATTTGAAGCTTCAGAAGATTTGAAGTTAAAACCAGCGTGGCGCTACTGGGTAACTTTTAGTCCAAACTTTGAAGTAAAGAAAACAAAAAGATGAAGCTACAAAGCAGAAAAAAGTTAATAGCAGTATCATAAACAGGTAAATGTACAAAACCACTTGTAATGGGATCGTGCCAGAGTTGCAACGTATGTTTTTTGGGCTTGTGAAAGTAGGGCTGACAATGGAGAACAAGACTTTTCCATTTTGGGAATTCAATGTTAACATCAAGGATCCTTAAATGTCAAGTAAAGCTTGCTTAGCCTTGACCTCAGCAAATTACCACCAGCTGCAGAGCTGAGATTTTAACTCTCACACAGCATAAACTGTGGGCAGTCTGCTGCTTGGAGCATCCAGGATTGATTTCATCCAAGACTTGAGAGGAGCTGCCCAAGCTCAAACTGAGGTAGAGATTAAAGGTACTGACCTTGTGACAGTCAGCCTGTAAGCATAATTATAAAAAGTTTTCAGTTTGTTACAGCACTGAATTTTGGTACTCACTAGTTTATGAAGTCTACTGCTTGAGTTTTGAGTTGATCTGCACTGTGTAGATCTGCCAGAATTAAAATTTCTGCTGCATTTTCTACAGACAAATTGCTGCAAAGAGCATCCTCACACATCACCTTCAAGCGCTCCAGAGCATACTGAAACAATAAAGAGTTTGGATCATTTAGAAATGGAAGACTCGGCAAATATTAAATTACCACAATTCAGTGACTACCATTGGAACTAGTTAAAAACATCTTGCCTTTTTTGTAAAATATATTCAATTGAATCACAGTACATCCAAACATATCCAGGGCCGGTGCAAAAGTACTAGGCAAGCCTTCCCATCCCACAATCAGCTTTCGAAAATGAATATTGTAAACTAGTATGAATAAAGGTTCTGCACTTTCCACAGGATATGTACCAATGTACCAGGAGAAATGAACATCTGGGGTGGGGGCGGGGGGGGGTTTCCCAGCCGAGGGTTTTCAGAGTAATCAGCTCCACGAAGATCAGGGGTAATGGGGGTGCCACTTGGGCAGTACCAGCCAGGTGCCACCCAAGTGGCAAACTGGCAATGCCCAAGGGGCATATTGGGCATTGGAGGGAGGGAGGGTGGTGATTGGGGCTGGCCATCCGGATCGGAGAGATTAGGGCATAAGGGTTGGCCCGGAGAGGTCCGGGAGGCCAGCAGGAGTTACTCCCGTTTTCACGTGAATTGGGGGCTTCAGAATTTTTTGGGGAGAATCCCGGCCATCATATTTAATATGGTTCATACATACTGTGATCCTGCAACAGTTACTGCATGACTTTATGCTCAATTCACACAATCAATAATCATTACGATACAGTGGGTTAGATTCAATTATGTTTTGACATTATTCACTGGTTCACAGTTTTGGAATAGTCAGGTAGATGTACAAGTTTATAAAACTGTCGTATAAACAGAATGAGGATTATAACATTAAATTTTGGGAAAGACCATTGGAAACGTGTGTGTCAGGGTTCTTTAGTTGTATATCTGTAGACCTTAACCTTTCATTTCCAAATTTTGACTCTCTAGGCAATTGCCTAGTTTGTCTGCTGGTTGCACTGACTCTGACCATACCCATTTCTTACTCAGATCAAAAATACATACTCATTCAAAATGGAGTTTCTGAAATTCTAAGATGCATGCATACTATCCGAGTCTGAATGTTGGGATCATTGCCCTGACCTGGTTAAAATTTAAATGCAATTTCCAATAACATTTTCATTTAGCCACTTGTATGGGTGCTGTATTCAACCTGAAAATAAATTGCATGGACTTCCGAAACCATAGTCAATAGAGAGAATATCTGAATTCAGATCGCATTTTTATAAACTAATCTGATCATGTGGCACCAATTAAGTTTTGAAAATATAACAATCTCAAATGGGTTAATCATTCAGAAGTTTATAAAAACCGGGTTTGACATTCAGACCATAGTATAAAATACTTGTTGTCGATTTACTTGTGCAGTGCTGTTTGTCATCAGTTAAGCATCAAATTGTAACTACAAAACAACCTCAAGCTTTGCTACCTTACAGATTTGACCCATACAATAAATTCAAACCATTTTTTGTTAAGAACAGACACAACTCTACAAAGATAAAACGTGATCACACTATATACTGCAAAACACAGTTCAATATGTTTACAGATGGGCTTCTCACATCTCAGCCTTCAGCTACCGAGTCACTTTTTTTTTTGAGGAGTTGGTTCCACAACAGCTGCCAATCCACAGAATGAGCTCATTTGTGATATACGGCAAAAGGGATAAGTGAAACACAGAAGCTTCCATCCCCCTAAATGGCAGAAAAGACAGTTGCAGTGTGGCTGGTGCACTAAAGAGAGAAATTTTACAAACATTCCTTGCCCTTAAGTGACACACTGATCAGCAAGTGAGAAAAGTTTATACGTAGTGAGATACTAAACCTTGCTAGACCATCAATATTTTTCTAATGAGGAGGAGGAAAGATGGGAAGAGGCTCGACTGGCACTTAAATGAACAATGGCTCCAACCAGATCATCCAAAAGACACTAACACGGAAGTACCGGCGCTAAGTGTGCATAGCAGTCATATTATATCCACAATGCTAAAGCAGAACAATACTGTACGAGGCAACTGAAAATGGGGACTTACTGTAATACTATCAACACCAGTTTTACAACTGAAGTTGGTGCTACATCACAAGCAGGAGTACATCATTCAACCACTTGAATCTATTCTGCCATTCCATGAAATCAAGGATGACCTGCAACCTAAATCCACATATCCATCTTTGTTCCATACCGCTTAATACCATCAGCTGACAAGATTATCAATCTCAATTTTACAATTAACAATTGATCTAGCATCAATTGCCATTTGCAGAGGAGTGTTCCAAACCTCTACCATCCTTCCCATGAAGAGGAGTTTCCGTAATTTCACTCCTGAAAGACCTGGCTCCAGGTTGGACTATTCTCCCTGGTCCTAAACTCCACAAATAGGAGAAATAGTTTCTCCCAATCAACCCTTTCTCCCTTAATATCTTAAACTTTGGTTTCTTAGCACCTCTTAACTTTCCAAATTCCAGAAAATGTAACCCTGATTCGTGCAATTTCTCCTCATAGCTGAACCCTTAGTTAACAGGGGATGGCAGTAGTGGCCAACTGTGCAAAATTCCATCAAGTTTCTCATTGCTTAAGCCTGCCATCAGTCATCAAAGGAAAATAATTTCTATAAGCTTCAGGTCTATGATCAGCAACACTGAAGTACTAACTTCTACTGCTCAAATATCCTAAGTTAAAATATAAATAATCAATTATCAATTGATCAAAGCATCAAGGAATCAGAATTGCATAATACATTAAGCAGGAATAATTTTTGTACTGTAGCTTAATATGACCAGACAAAAGTCACCATGTGCATCAAATAGTTCTATTGTTTTTGCACCACAAGATAACAAAGCATGCAGTTTGTATTAGAGGTACCATTGCCTGGAAGCTTTGAAAAGAAGAGAGCTTGAAGATTGAGAAGAAAACAAATTCAGTGTCTTCTAATGGCCAAAGCCTCAAGTTATCCATTGATTAAAAGTGCTGAAAGTCAGAGAACTAAACAAGTCATATTTTTAAAAATAGTCTTAGACAGGTTAAGTGAGTGGGCAAATGCAAAATTGTCCATTTTGGCAGGAAGAATAATAAAGCTTATTATCCAAATGGTGAGAGACTGAGGCAGAGTGGAATCTGGGTGCCCTAGAGTATGAATCACAAAAAGGTTTGCATACAGGTACAGCAAGTAATTAGAAAAGCTAATAGAATATCATTTTCTGTGAGAATTGATTACAAGAGTAGGGAGGTTATGCTTCAGTTGTACAGGGCATTGGTAACACCACATCTGAGGTATTGGTCTCCTTATTTAAGGAAGGATGGAAATGCGTTGGAAGCAGTTCAAAGGAGGTTTACTAGACTAATGTCAGGAATAGACAGGTTGTCTTACAAGGAAAGGTTGGAGAGGTTAGGTTTGTATCCTCGAGTTTAGATGAGCAACAGACGACTTGATAGAAACCTTTAGGAATCTGAGGGGTATTGACAGGGTGGATGTAGAGGCAATGTTTCCTCTTGTTAGAGAATTATTTTTAAAACAGAGCTGAGAATTTTTTTTCTGAGTCTCGAGTCTCTGGACTTTTCTTCAAAAGGCAGTGAAAGCACAGTCTTTGAATATTTTTAAGTCAGGGCGAGATAGATTCTTGATTAACAAGGGGGCGAGAGGTTATAGAGGGTAGGCAGGAATGGGGGAATTGGAGTTATCAGATCAGCCATGATCTTACTTGAGGGCTTGAATAGCCTACTCTTGCTCCTAATTTGTATGTTTCTAAGTGCGATAAGCACAAAAAAAGGCTCAAAACACTGTTGTTCGCCCACTTATCTAAGTGTGAGAAATAGTTAATACCTTAATTGCTTGCATTTGAAGTGGTTTCATTTAAAAGATCTAACATTAAATGAGGCAGCAGTGCTTAAGATCTCAAGTTCGTGCTTCACACTGCTTATTCTGCATGAGGTGGCTAAGAAGGGTTTTTTGAAGTCATCACCCGTGTATCATTTAATCAAGAAAATTAGTCAGAAGCACTGCTAAGATTTCTGAATTTTGTTGATGTGGAATAGTTCATCTATGAAGCAAGTATCGTATTACTGGTTTCTATATGCTACATTCTACCTGTGTGTAATTATTTTGCTTGCAAATAAATGTAAACTATTAGCTTTGGCTTGAATACACCCTATGCCTAATGGGACACAAGTTTAAGTTCCTAGGATTGGTTTGGGGGATGGTGGGGAACACGCTGCATACAGGAGTTGCATTTTTCTGTGAAAGTAAACTGAAAGCATCAGGAGCGAGTTCATATTTTAACAGATGATACAGACTGCCTGTGATGCAGCAAATCAATGGTTTATCAAATATTAAAGCATCTCATCCGTTGATGTAACGGCAACTAGATTATGACAGTAGGATACAAGTCTTGGACATGTCTATGGACAAATCATTTAACTAGCATCACAACAGGAATACTGGGGGGGAGGGAATATGAATGGACATTAAAAATAATCTTATGAAATCTGGATTACTTCAGATGTTGCCGTGCATGGCAATATGTTAAACCAAGACTCAGATTTTCCTAGGACTAAAAAAATGTTAGAGCTCCAACATGTAAAAAAAACAGAGAATTACTCATCTGATGACCTGCCCAGCAACTCAAAATCAATCTCCGATGATAAAGCCCGAATCAGAGAAGGTTCACCAGATTGATTCCGGGGATGAAAGGGTTTTGACGTATAAGGAGATTAAACATTTTGGGCTGATACTCGCTGGAATTTAAAAGGATGAGAGGGGATCTCTTTGAGGTATATAAAATTTTAAAAGGGATTGATAAAGTAAACAGACCAAATGTTTCCTCTTATGGGGCAAACTCAAACAAGTAGTCACAGGTATAGGTTGAGAAGTGGTAAATTTAAAACTGAGATAAGGAGGAACTACTTCTCACAAAGATTGATGAATTTGCGGAACTCACTGCCCCATAGTGCGGTGGAGTCTGAATCATGAAATGGTTTCAAGGAGGAGATAGATATATTTTGAATAAAAAAAGGGATATGGGGAACAGGTGGGGAGGTGGATTTGAGACCAGGGAGAGATCAGCCATGATCTGATTGAATGCCGAGCGGGCTCAAAGGGCTCAATTTGCCTACTTCTGCTCCTAATTCCTATGTTCCTATGAAACCTTGCTTTTGTTTTGGGGGTAAGCACAGATAACAAAAAGTGAAATGTTTTCAGTGCTCTTATTTCAATTTAAACCCATTTTGTTGCCAAATTAAATACTGGTTAACTACACAGTCTCTTTCTAACCTTTCCACTCACCTTATCAGCAGCTGCAAGCAAGTCATCTGCCATTTTGTCAAGATTTGGTGCTTTCCCCGTATAAATAAAGCACATCATCTCCTTAAAGACTTCAGGCTCCACATCATTAATTTCCACTCGGTTCTGTAGAAAATTGAGGGGGGAGGGAGAAGAAAGTGATTTTTAAATTAAATTGCGACTGAAAATTGCCATTGCCTATCTTTCTTTCATAACAATTCCAAGGAACAAAATAGAATTTGGTATTGAAATTCAACTCTTCATTTTCTAATTACACAGTTACAGCTTTTACATGAAGAATACTGTGCAGAAATGCCCTGTGGCTCCATAATCTTTCCTAATTACACTTTATCACCCCAAAACTAGAAAAATTCTGCTGGATAAAATCTGAAACTTTCTGTGCAGCTTGGTTATTAGAAGCTGCAAAGGACACATAGGCGAAATGCTTCAACATTACATGAGGATACAGTGTATTAGAGTATAACATAACAGTTCGTAGCATACTTTCCCAGGGTCAGGGAAGTCTACGTCCACAACACAGGCTGTGCTGAAGTCAAAGACCCAGTTAAAACACAAGCGATTTTTCCAGGGTTCAAGCATGCCCAGTCATTGATTACATTAGAACAAACATCTTATTTAAGGAAAATGGAGGCTTAGCAAGGTGTTTTAAATAACACAGCCCAAGTACAGTGTCTATTATTTCTGCTTACAATTTAAATGCACGTACCTTTTTGCTTTCTTCCATTTCATGCTCAAACATAGCACTGAAGACTGGGGAACGAGCTAAATGTAAAAAAAAATAATAATTTAACTATTCTAATTCAAACAATCAGACTCCAATTAATTATCAGTGATTGATTGCACTAAATGTAGTGGTTTAAACATTTACAACGAAGGTAACAAGCATAAGACACAGTACTTATCTAAATTAGCTTATGCGTATGCACTTTGGGCAAAGGAGACTCAGACTGCCACCTTGTATTTATTTGTTTCTACCATATTTGAACATCTAAGTTTTATTATAATCATCCATTTTTAAGCATCCTAGTACTTAAACCTTAAGTACGATATGTACATCCTGTTACTTAAACCATATGTACGATTCCAAAAGCAAAAATATGGGTCACAATTTCAATAGCTTTAAACATAAATTTAGGAACAATGAAAACCGCAGCAGAGATATTGCAGAATCGAGCTGGTGGGTTTCATCATTTAATGTCTGAATTTGGGTGCCACAATAGATTCTGATGTTTCAATTTAAATACATCTGATGGCACTCTGTCAGAACAGATTTGCTGTAATATTGCATAGCACAGATCCACCTGATCCACAATGCATACTTATTCAATAGACATTGGGGAGGGAAAAGGGAAGACTCTTGGCAATTCTTGTGGCATTCCCCCAGTACCTGCCCCTGAACCCAAAGTTATAATTTGCAGGTTATAGATAAAATATTTGGAAATAAACATTTTTTCTGCCAACTACAGCCAATTCCTAGGGAGAGATCTGTAGATTTAAATTACCAGATGCAACATCAAGCTTCTTGGTATTGATTCAAACAGATTGAAACCTAGAAGCCCTGCACATTTTAAATTCATTTTTCATCCTCTACAATGGAGTTTGGCTATCAAGTACCATTCTATTTAGGCCAATGGTAAATATGCTGTACAGCAGTCCCCCAAAAGCTAGCCAGCAATAGAAAACGGAGTGACACCAGTTAACAAAATGCAGGCTACCTTTCCGAAGCAGTTTTGTTTATATGGCTGGGGAGTACTTTTGAGGTTCTGTACCAACAGAAGTGCTTTGTTAGCTGTCAACCAGTGGTATCTAAGGAGGACTTTTTCCCTGCAGATATCTAGAGGTTCAACATGTGGGAGCACAGGAAACCATTCAAGCTGTGTTGGTCTCAATGTCCCTAAAATAAATCCCATGACTCCTGGGAGTGGATATCAAACACATTTACATGGCAGCTCAAGTCAGGTTAAATAGAAGTACTCTGCTGTTGGCTAGACCAGAATGAGTGAAGCAGTGCATTGGCTCTGCTGACCCAGTTTCCATACGAAATGCATCCTCATCTTGACCTTGGCTCCAGTGTTCTGGTGGCGTTGCTGGTAGGTCAATGTATAGTCAGGATTGATGTCAAGATATTTTGATGTTGGATCACGGGAGACTGGTAGGCCACAGAAGACTGAATTGATAGTCCTGGCAATCTCCA
The DNA here is from genome assembly GCF_964213995.1 of Mustelus asterias. Classification (NCBI taxonomy): domain Eukaryota; kingdom Metazoa; phylum Chordata; class Chondrichthyes; order Carcharhiniformes; family Triakidae; genus Mustelus; species Mustelus asterias. Next base: position 83,158,735 of record NC_135811.1, read on the forward strand.
TGTGGCCCTCATGTTGAAGTTAAATTTTCCAACTTGAAAACTGCAAACCTCACCCCAGTCACCAGACTCCTGGTTCAAGCTATAGAAGCCAACTAGTAAGTGGATTCTCTTAGGAGTAAGGAAGCAGAGGAACAGGACCAGCAACAGCTCAACATTAAAGGTCTATTCTGGGCAAAATGCAAGTTACTCACAAAATAACCCTCTGACAGGAAGATGGACATAGATACCCTGCAAGGAACTCAATTCGCAGACTACTGTAGCTGTTGAGTCCACATTCCTGGTTACAAATACTCTGCATGTAAAGAATACAGGACATTTGCCCAAGCCACCTGCACTGGGGAAAGCCTTACCAAAGAATTTTAGGAACTAAAATCAGATGACCCCTACTCTATCGCCATCAAAGTAGACAAGCTTATTATCATAAATATCAATAATCTGTGGCCCAAAATTGCCATTGTCTGCAGTAACCCAACAAACTACACCTGCAACTTCAACCTCCAGCATCTCACATTGGGATAGCTCAACAACAACAACTGTCTGACTGGGTACCCCTTGCATAACCTGAAAGTTGTGTATGATGCAAAGCAGCCTGGCACATTCCATTTCAAAGCAATAAATGGGTGTTATACATGGAAACTGCTCACATTCAGCTGTATAAATTAAAAGAGCCCATGAACCTACATTTCAGAGGAAGATTCTGTAGAAGTTAATTGTATAGATTAATACATAGCTTTGGGATCCAAAATGAGTAATTCAGATAGGTGGAAATGTATGGCAAGTGGCCAAACCCGTACTAAATATCCACTTCACCGTCTGTATTAGTAGCAACAAAATACACTACTGGTGTGTTAGAATAAAGCTGGCAAGTGCAGTTTTATTTGATATTCTCACCTACACCATTTACTGAGTGGAATCACTTTCTGATGTAACCTGGCCTCCAAAACTACTTCAGTTCATGTTTTTATCATAATGCTTATACACTTTAGCAACATTTTCATCTCCGCCTCTTTTATATATAAAATTTGCTTGTTTGGTTGAGAAGGAAATTAGAATTCTGCTGCTAATTTGGAGGCAATTACCAATAAGTCCACTATTAAAACATTGTGACCAGAATGCCAAACAAAAGGAGGAAATACAAATCAATTCCATCAAAAACAGTGACTATGGCTCATTAAACTGATCTCATCATAGAAATCATAGAAACCCTACAGTGCAGAAGGAGGCCATTCTGCCCATCGAGTCTGCACCGACCACAATCCCACCCAGGCCCTACCCCCACATATTTACCCGCTAATCCCGCTAACCTACGCATCTCAGGGGCAATTTTTAACCTGGCCAATCAACCTAACCCGCACATCTTTGGACTGTGGGAGGAAACCGGAGCACCCGGAGGAAACCCACGCAGACACGAGGAGAATGTGCAAACTCCACACAGACAGTGACCCGAGCCGGGAATCGAACCCGGGACCCTGGAGCTGTGAAGCAGCAGTGCTAACCACTGTGCTACCGTGCCGCCCCCTGGATCTGGAAAATTATCTGGAAAATTATGAACACGGTTTCACTTAAAAGCATCGAGGGTTTCATTTTCTTTGACTAACACAATGTGTTATTCTAAATATTACTGTACAAAATTCTTGCGATTAACAGTATTCTTGGTGAAAAATACTGAATGTGTCATCTATCTCATTCATTGAACCCACACAACCTATTTGTAACTTTCATGATTCCCATTGTCAAGAGATAAATTCTTGGTTCCATCTCCCACTCATTCTGGACCCCAAAAGCCCATTCTGACCAACTAAAATATTAATGCATCTTTATTTTTCAAATGCCAATCTCCCAAGAAATTGAGTTTTTTTGTTTTGACCTCAGATTTTCAGAATCCCTGGTGTGCTTTTGATTTCTTTTAAAAATGGTGGAAAATCAGAAAAAAATACACTAGGTTAAAACAATTGCGTACTTTGATGCACGGTATCAAAACAAATTTATCAATGCTGAAGTATGATTAGCAATATGCCTAGTAAGAAGCTACATGGGTGCAAGAATGGTCCAAACCTGCGAGAATTGCTTTGTGCGCTTGAAACTCTTGGCCAGCTACACAAAGGCAACAATCTGTAAACCTAGAATTCTCCCATAATCCTCCGAGTTCATCTGCTAACCGACATTCAGGAACTTTCACCATATTCATGGTGTTCTGGCCTGATATATTCACTGAGTCCTGGACCACGCTAACCTAGAGTATAAAAGAAAACATGAACATCATTGTGTTACACCAAGACAAAGTTATTGACAGGAAATCCTTTCTTTCCCAATTGGCATTATTAAAAATAAACGCACCACCACCAGCATTAAAACAATGCTGACTGGAAAATGCAGGTTTTTTTTGTGCATTAACTTTGTACAAAACCATTGTAGTCAGGGTGTGTAAACATAATGCAGGTTAAAAGGGCAGGGGAAAACTCATTATAATGCATTTCCCACTTTGATAATCTATTGATTTGTCAAAACGCCACTTTTCTTATAAATTCAAATGTCAATACAAGAATATGCCCGAAAGCTTGACTGACATGGGCTGCAAAATTTATTCAACTTTGAAAGCAACTGAAACAGCAATGTGTGCATTAAGTGAACAGTACAATTTGTCAAAGTCATTTCCAATCAAAATCACTGTAAACGTTTTTACTGTCTTTCCAAAAAAATTTCTTCTTTCACAGTTGCCAGCAGCTTAATTTCCAGCAAGTTTACTAATTCACATACTAGCTCAAACAGCCTGTTAAAGTAAACATGCTGAAAATGGCGATTAAAAAGTGAACACAAGATGTATTAAATTATTACCTTTGAATAGAGAGCAATAGATAATATTATGCGAGCATTATTTATCATAATGTACATATTTAACAGCCAATTCATATGAACAGAACACTGAGGTTAAAATAATGACTTCCAAGTTTGTACACACAGTAAACAATCCATCTTTATCCATGAAAATATATCACAGGCCATTAGCACCTAGGAACAATCAGGTTACCCCTCATAGAAGGTTCATTACACTACGTGGTGTAATCGCATAAAGCTTGGTTGAATGCAGGCAGTGCAGTATAATGGTCTGGCACACAATGTTAATGAGGAACTGAATACAATGCCTTCCACAGAACGATACTGGAGAACACAAACCCGCACCTAAAAGTCAGTGTGGTATTGGACAGAGTCACGTATAGACCCAAGCATGGAGACAGCTCCTAGTTTGCATCCGTCACTATACATTTGTAAATAGTTCTAGTGGTTAATAAAGACTTAGTTAACCTACTTCAGACCATGAAGATTTCATTAGAACCTACTGGGCATACCCAACACCCCACAACAGACAATACAGGAGTACAGATTTTAACCTAGTTAGTTGGTGGATATCGATTATAGTTGGTTAGGGAAATAACTAACAATAAACTTACTGAAGTCAAATGAACTGATGGAATTGGTGCAAAAACTTAGCCAAGAGGTGGAATTTTAGACAAATATGACCATACGTGGAACATTGAAGCTTCATTCACTTCAATAAAACACAGTATTGGACTTCAGTTCTTTATACTTTGAACTGTGTAGAATACAGCGTGAGATATCTTCTTCCAAACTGCCTACAATGTGATCCCCAGATTAAATAGTTGCAGGAGATCTGTATGGAGGGGCTAATTTTGTTTTATAACGACAGATCTTCAAAATATGAAAAATACAAATTTACAAGATATCTCTACAAGGCTGTCTTCAAAAACTAACAGTACATTACTGAGAGGGGTGCTATTTTAACAAACTTAAAGTTGATCGAAGATGGGGAAAAAGAGACAGAAATAATCAGACGAGATTGCGATCTAAACAAATTATTTGTGTAAGGCATCAAGACCACACTTGGCTGTGACACCGCCCTCCTCCCCCTCCACAATCAAACAGCCTATCAGCCCTCCAGTCTCAGGCTCTCAGCCAAGTGGCCCAAGGTAACAAACTCAACTCCTACATATTTTTAAAAAATCTCAGTGAAAAGCTGTGATTCATTTGTCGACATCAAAAACCTACACAACCTCACAGGTAAAGCACTGCTGAAACAGAGAATTTCAAACAAAGTCAAAGTGTGAAAGAAAAGTGCAACTCTTCACAATTGCTTCCAAAGAATGTTGAAAAAACAATCTACCACTCACCCCATGATTTAGGCACAAAATTTGCAGGAACAGCCTTAATTAATTATGTCTGCCTCAGTCCAAAGATGTGCGGGTTAGGTTGATTGGCCATGGTAAAAATTGCCCTTAGTGTCCCGAGATGTGTAGGTTAGAGGGATTAGTCGGTAAATATGTAGGGATAGGAGGGTAGGGCCTGGGTGGGATTGTGGTCGGTGCAGACTCGATGGGCCGAATGGCCTCTTTCTGTACTGTAGGGTTTTTATAATTTCTATGATTATTTCCCAAACCTTTGCACTATTACAGTGAGGGACTTGCACCCAATCTGATAAAATAGTTTTTTTTGGAGTCCTCACTGGACTCCTTCAAGCTCCCACATATTCTACATAATCGTCTTGATGCATGATCCAGGTGTTTGAAAAAAACCCAATTTTATCCAACTCTCAGTACATAATAAGGCCATTGAGGCTTGGAGGACATTGCCCTAGTGATAATATTTCATGTCATTTCATAATCTTCACTTTGCATAATCATAGGATTGAAAAGGTAAACTTTAATTTCTTTGCCTGGGAGATGGCAGAAAAGGGACCCAAGGAATCATCAAGGACATTGAAGCATTCCATTAAAATTGGCACCAAGAATGATATTCATGGTATGTAATATTGGGCCAGAACAAACAATGATTGCAGGAAGCAGCTTCCTATGCAAGAGGTCAAATTACTTTTGAACGATCAAGAAAGAATAAGGTCAGTAAACCGTCGACTTAATTTAGTCTCGAAAGAATAAAAAGTGTGTCAAAACAATATAAAAGCTGGGGCGAAGTTCGAGTCCCCACACCATTAAATTCAACTTGGAGAACACCATTGCCTAAAGCACATCATGAATTGCTTTACGTGAAGACAATAATGTTCAAATGAAAATTTGGTGCAAGAAATTTGTCTTGCCCTTTTAAGAAAGGTATCAAGTTTCATACTTCTACCAGTGATCTTTGTTCATCAATGGAGTGACCTTACCAACTGTATTTGTAATATAAAGAACTGCTGCAAAATAGTTCCAGAAAGTGCATATAGAAAAATATTGCTAATTTTGAAAATATTCCCTGAAAATGTTTCAGCCAAATCAAAAAGCATCATGGAAAATTACCTTTAAAGGTGCAGGCCTGTACAGGAACCTGGACAGTACCATATGCAGCCCACAAGTTCACCCAGTTAAAATGCGTGCCACACAAAAAAAGGTACCATGCACTAAAATGAAATTGAATTGGACCTTGAATTTGTACGGCTCAAATGTTGAAAAAGCCAAAGGAGCCTTTAAAACTGGCCTTCAATCTTGTAAATACTATAATAAAACACTGATAAATAATATCAGCCCGACTCAGATGTTAGTACTTTTGTAGAGGTGGAAATAGGCAGTCATGGAGATGGCACAAATGAGGTTGAAAGCACATCACAGGTTCAAATGTAACACCAAGGTTGCAAACCAATTGGCTTAATCCCAGAGAATGTTGCCAGGGAAAGGGATGGAGGTAGTAGTTAGGGAAGAGAGTTTGGAGTGGAGATTGAAAACAATGACTTCAGTCTTCCCAATATTTTACTGGGAGGAAATTTCTGTTCTTCCAGTCTAGATGTCTAATAAGCAGACTGATAATTTAGCAATGAGAGAAATGGTGGTAAGATAGAGCTGGGTGCCATCAGTGTACACGTCAAGACCCATTCTACTTCAGCACAAAAATCAAGGGTAAAACATCAGTGAAGTAATGAGGATTACACCATTGGAGGTGTCATCTTTTGGGTGAGACGTTAGCCCTCTCAGATGGACCTAAAGATTCCATGGCATGATGTCAAGGTGCAGCAATGGAGTTATCCCAGTGTACTAGTCAATATTTATTTTTCATTCAATATCACAAAAACAGGTTATTTGGTCATCATCACATAGCTGTTTGTGGCAGCTTGCTGTGTGCAAATTGGCTGTCTTATTTCCTACATTTCAAAACACAACTTACTTCACAGTAAAGTGCCTGGGATGTTCCGAGTATTTGAAAGGTACTATAAAATGCAAGTCTTCCTTCTGCTAAAATTCTTCTGAGATTTAGTTTTCTGGTACACGTTTATTTTATATCTATGTATGTGAGAACTTTTGAATACAAATAGGGAAGAATGTAAACAGGTGGCAGCTGGTTGCTCCAATCATTGCCGAGGGGACTACTAGATGTCTACTTGATCTCTGAAATTATTAGATATATAAAGACACCTTGAGAGATCTCTTTACAGGTCACGTTCATTGGAATGAAGCCAGAAGACTGTTACGGCACCTGTGTCTATTCATGGAGGCAAGCAAACAGCACATGGTTGTAATAGTGTAAATAATGACCAATCTCAACAATAAGTCACTAAAAAATACCAAAAGCAAATTGAGTATTGAGATCATGACTATGCCCGAGTATCGATGTTTTGATATCTTTTTTGCATCACATTCAGATTAAAGACCAAAAAGTGAAAAGACAGCATACCTCTAAGTTCTTAAAGTCGCCCCATGACAGCTGCTATTATAGCTGGTCCGACAGTTAATACAGAAATGGATCGATTAACTCATTACTTGCTTTGAAATATAAAGATATTGAACTGGGTTTCTGCTTTTACAACTACTTGTATTTATATAGCACCCTTGATGCAACAAAACGTCCAAAATGCTTCACAGGAGTATTATGAAACAAAGTATGACGCCAAGCCACCTAAGGACACAGATCAGGTGACCAAAGGTTGGGCAGAGAACTGGGTTTTAAGGAGTGTTTTAAAGGAAGAAAGCAAGGTAGAGGGGAACAATGTAGGCATTCCAGAGCTTTGGGGGGGGGGGGGGGGGGGGGGGGTCTAGGCAACTCAAGGCACAGTTACCAACGATGGAGCAATGATGATTGGGAATGCACAAGAGGCCACAATTAAGGATCGCAGATATCTCAGACAGTTCTGGGGCTGCAGGAGAATACAGAGGTGGGGAAGAGGAAGGCAATGGAGGCATTCAAAAGCATAAAATAGAATTTTAAAGTAAAGACGTTTGATCAGGAGTTGATGTAGGTCAGCGAGCTCAGACAATAGGGAAATGAGAGAGTTAGGGCACAAACAGCAGAGATTTGATTACCTCACGTTTACAGAGCAGTCAGAAGTGCATTGAAATAGTCAAGCTTGGAGATAACAAAGACATGGATGAAGGATTCAACAGATGAGCTGAGATGTGGATGAAGTTGAGCAATGTTAGAGGTGGAAATAGGCAGTCTTGGAGATGGCAAAAATGAGGCTGAAAGCACATCACTGGTTCAAATGTAACACCAAGGTTGCAAACCAATTGGCTTCATCCCAGAATGTTGCCAGGGTGAGGGATGGAGGTAGTAGTTAGGGAAGAGAGTTTGGAATGGAGATTGAAAACAATGTCTTCAGTCTTCCCAATATTTAACTGGGAGGAAATTTCTGTTCTTCCAGTCTAGATGTCCAATAAGTAGACTGATAATTTAGCAATGAGAGAAATGGCAGTAAGATAGAGCTGGGTATCATCAGTGTACCCGTGAAAACTAATGGCATACCTTTAGATGATGTTGACGAAGGGCAGCGTATAGATGAGAAATAAGAGGGCCAATGATTGATCCTTGGGGAACACCGGAGGTAATGGTGGAGGAACAGGAAGAGAGGCCATTGTGATTTGGTTTAGATAGACAGTAATGTAAAACCATGTGAGAGTTGTCCTGCACAACTGAACAACAAGTGTTGGAGGAGGATGGTGTGGTCAACCATGTCAAACGCTGCAGATGGGTAGAGAAGAATGAAGGGATTGAGAAGTTTACTTTTGTCACAGTTAGGTAGGATGCAATGTGACTGAAAGCAGCAGTTTCTGTACTGCGGTGGGGTGGAAACTTGATTGGAGGGATTCAAACATGGTGTCCCGGGAAAGATTGGAACAGATTTAGGAGGTGGTAGCACCTTTACAGGCTTTGGGAGGAAAGGCTGATTGGTGACGGGGTGGTAGTTCGCAATGACAGAGGGGTCAAGTGCTGCTTTTTTTGGGAGGGGGTGATGATTTAAAGAAGAGATGGACAACACTTGGAGAGAATATTTTACTATAGCGGCTAACACAGGAACCAGGAGGGAATGCTGGGTGAGCAGCAGTTTAGTGGGAATAAGATTGAAGGAACAGGATGTGGGTCTCGTGGACAAGATGAGGTCAGAAAGGGCAGGAGAGGTGGGAGTGAAACTAGAGAAAGATACAATTTCAGGGCTAGGGCGAGGAGGAGTGTTGAAGAAAGTTTGTTCAGGTGGCCTGGTGGAAGGGATGTGGCAGAAGAAATTTACTGGATTGTCTCAATCTTGATGACAAATCAGCCCATATTATCCTCAGACATATTTCTGGAGATGAGAGCACAAGAGATGGGGAGAGTGGTTTCAGACAACAGGTTGGCTGTCGAAAAAAAGATGCCAGGTTGGAGCACTATCTTTCCTTCCAAGATGAGCCCTTGCGGCAGATGAGAGTAGGATTCAGTAAGTGTTTCAGCCTGATCTTGTAGTGGATGGCTAAACAAATTGTGCACCATATTCAAGTCTGCATCCCTGGGGGCTGTGTCACAGGAATGGCGAAGGTACTGTGCACTTCAGTGATGACTTAAAACAAAGACCACCTCAATTGTTTAAACCCACTTTCAGAGCTTACTGCTTATAGACATCTGTGGTTTAAAAGGCAAATTGGATAGCTCCATATTCAACTTCACAAAAGAGAAAAATCCATGGAAATTAAAACAGAAGTCTGTCGAGTCATGAACTTCTGCAAGAATAGAATTAAAAATTACCCACAACAGTATTAGTAAAAAAATTAGATATCTGCCTCACCCATTAAACCTGCCAATCACTATTGAGTCACAACATTGCCACAAAGGCAAATATTAAGCAAATACTCTTTTTGGTTAAAACAAGAATAAGCCTTGAATAATGTAGATAGTTTAACCAGCTCCCACTGAGACTAGAAGGAGTTTCAGTCTGAAAGTTATATTAAATATATGGTAATGTTCCTTCTACCAGAAATCACAGCAAATAAAACAACGTCACTGTGACTACATCCGACAGTCTGATGACTTTACATATCAGAACAACCTCGAGGGAATGCTAGAATAACAGGCTATTCAATATTTTTAATATTTAAAGCACAAATATTGCAGAAATGGGCCACGAACAACAATGACATTCAGCCAAATGTGGACAGCTTAAACAGGTCTAGAGCTACTGGACAAGCTCGTATGGATGCAATGAAATCTGAACTACCCCACCAGATGGTTATGGGAGAAGAAACATCCCTAAGCTTGATGTTACCTAAATTTTGGAATAGATAAGCACTGAACTATGATAAACTTAAGGGCGGATGTGCTCAATCAGTTGTAAAATTTAATGCCGGTTCAAAGACAAGGGTTAATTGCAACAGCTATGCTTATACCTGTTAGCTAGCAGAAAAAGCACTACTCGTGCAAAAAGCACAAAAAGAAAACCTCAATTTAATTCTTCAAATCAATAAGCGAATAGTTGGGTTATCTAGCATGTAATTGGGGTTGGCAGTTTTGATTTATAATGTACACCAGGCGCTTAATTTCCTTCTCAATTTGTGCCATAACTGCAAATGTTTCTTTAATATACCATTCTGTGCGAATTATGAGATTATTCTGCAGCAATAAAGTTGCAATACTTTATGAAATGCTGATTATATAGCTCAGATATAGCTTGCACTATTTAAAGTGAGTTTCATTTACTTTCTAAAATAATTTAAGCAGAAGTACAATATTCTGACTTAATTTTAGACACAGATGACATCTGTAAGCTGCATGATATATAATTTATAGCATATAAATTTCATGGTTAATTGAAACCAATGCTGTTCAATATTCCATCACATGCATTATCATTTAAATTTATCCAAGACATGTGTGTGCATATTTCAATACAAAGCAGAATATTAGGGAATGTTGACAATTTTCCAATAATTGTAATTTAAGATTCTGAATACAACAAATACACTGTAGCACAATCCTTCTTCTAAAGTCTCAGGAAATAAATGTACACTCCACATAGAATCTCTCGAAGGTTCAACAATTTGTATATATACAGTGCCATTAATATAACACAGCATCCCAAGGTGTTTCAGAGGAACATTTTCAAACAAAATCTGACACCAAGACACGAGGAGAAATTAGGCTAAATCACCAAATGCTTGATCAGAGTTAGCTTTATGGAGCATCATTAAGGAGGTAAGAGAACAAGAGGTGAAGGGACTTAGGGAGGGAATTCTAGAGTGTGTGGACAGCTGAAGGTCTGGCTAGTGATTAAAATCAGGAATGTTCAAAACTGGAGAAGCACAGAGATCTCAGACAGTTGTGGGGCTGGAGGAGATTAGATGCAAGGAAAGGCAAGACCACAGATAGGTTTGAAAAAGATGAGAATATTGCCAAATGAGCTTGAAAACAGGAGAGAACTGTGCCCATTTTTTGAGCTAGCTCCCAAATGCAATCATATGGCACTTAGCAAAAAAAAGGCAAAATGTGATTCTCACCATTTGGGGGAGTGGGCAGAGCCTATTCATCCTGGGATGCCAGCTGCTGAGCTCTAAGGGTGCCATTGCACAGGCGCCCGGACCTCCTGGTGCACTGTGTACAGTGTATACACAATGCACTGGGAGATCTGTCACTCCCCCGCCGGCCAATCATCACCCCCAATTCTCTCTCTCGCCCCAGCCAATTTTTTACCTCTTGCTTGATCTTACCAGCTCGCCATGCCGATCGACCGACGTGATGAGCCAGTCAGATCGCTCCCATGGAGCTTTATCTGGCTTCACATTTACCCCGAGTTTGCACAGCAGTCTACAAAAGGCAGGGCCTTCAATATAGCAGTGTCTCAAAGTAATAGCAAGAAAGCAAAAAAGTACATCTATTAAATCACTCTCCATAGGGAGTGACCAGACAGTAATTAAGTTCCCCATATTGATAAATTACCATATTTACCATGATTGCATAATTTGCCGAATTATGCTCTGAACTTTGCAAAGTACATCAATTTGAGGCCAATTTCAGTGATCATACACAACAGTACATTGTTACCAGCCCGTTACATCACAGAACTAATTCTACTTGACGCTTCTATTATGCAGTAAACATCTTAGTCTAAGTCATAATCACAATTGTTAGGAACTTACTTCACAGAACAACGTAAGTTTGTCATCAGGAAGGAGCCCATTGGCTTCATCTAGTAGGAAATCTCTTCTAATAAATTTCTTGAAACCCCAGTCTTTTCCTTGTACAAACCGATAAGCTCGCTGGCTCTCTGCAAAACAAAATTAGATCCGTTCTACTTAGCTCAAGCTGCAATACTACAAAGTAGATCAATCCTAGAAAGAGATTTCCAACCTTCTCCTATTTACATCTATCAGCTTTGATTTTAGCAGAACAGTTTGAGCCATCTGAATAATACCCTGTACCTGGGTAGGGTCACACGATATTATATAGAGAGATTCTACATGATGGAAAAATGTAAAGACTCAAATGATTTCAGCTTGCGGCAGTATTGAGGCTCATCAAGTTTATATGGCTTTTAGCAACAAGTATTTTTAAATTTGAATTTTGGGTGCATCAGTTAATCCACCTCTACTTTGTACCTCATTCACAGAAATAAAAATTTGACTAAACAGTTATCATAAACACGCTCATAATTGAACAGGACAGCATTTCAATGTAGTCATATAACTGTCAATTTTTAAAAAATGTCCAGTTTATTAAAATTCTACCAGATGAATTTGAATCTCTTAGTAACTTATAACCTCATTTTCCAGTTTAGGGTTTAAACAAGAGTCTGTATCCGAGCTGACCAATATATGTAAATTAAATAGGAAAGTAATCCTGTAAATTAAATAATGACATCTTTATGGTAATCAAAATTACCATTTTACAGATCAGCTTTGAGCCTGCTGGAATGGCTTCTGCTAATGATTAATCATGGTAAACCATGGGTTTTGCTTCTTATGACAAATTATTGATATTTGTTTTGCCAAGATTCAGAGACACACCATGAGTTAACACAAAGGTCTTTCATTTCTGGAACCTAGTTTCAATTCCAGCCCAAAGTGATAGGATGAAAGTCTATTGGCCATAAAAGATCCTACATGAAATGAATTGAAGCAGTCTTAATTCAGTCCCAAGTGAGCATGAACTTAGTGCGAAACTGCTATTACTTTGGCATTAAGTAATACCAGATACAACAACATGGCTGATTTAGAAAAATGAAGGAGGAGGTCCTCTTGAAACAGAGTCACATTGCTAAACAAGTGTAATAAAGTTCATTCTACTTCTAAAAAGAGCAACGCCAATGCTGTGAGTGCTTGATACCACTAACAGGTGCCACAAATCAAATTCCATTCCCAGTTCTAAAATCTCTCACCTTATTAATAGCAAAATTTAACTAATTTGCCCATAGATAATGCAAAATACCAGGGAAGAGGGGAAAAACAGAAGTTTTTTTTTGCTAAATAAATATTGACCAAGATGAACTCCACAAGACAGCATGCGTTTTTTAAAACGAGACCCCAAGCCGCGAGATCTCAATTGAGCATTTAAAGCTTTTGATATTAAACCAAAAAAGTTAATACAAATCTTGCAGTGAAATAGAGGCTACTTCATTCAAAATGAATATCTCAGTGATTTAAGTTGCAGTTACAGCATGTTAAACAAAACTGGCTGTTGAATGCATTAACAGTGCACAAAAGCGTATAACTAAATCATGGTACTGTGAGATGTGAAATCTCTGGTGATGAGCAACTTCCATACAATGCTGAATTTCTCTTAAAACACGATTGCCTAGCAGCTCAATCGATAACTGTTTCTCTCAAATAAAAGTGATGAAATAAAAAAAATGAACATTTACAACAGGTCTTTCAGCTTCCAAGAGAAAAGGCAATACTTTGCATTAAGAATTTTTTAGTCCTCCACCCAAAATGCTAGTCTTTTTTTTTCCAGATACTACCATATCAACTAGTACATTTCCTAGCATTTTGTATTAAAAGGTTAAGAGTTGTTTGACTCTCAGGTTGTCAAATACTTGAACTGTTCAATTGTGCAAGTTTTGTCAGGCACTGATGGCTTAAAGATAAAGCATCCTGTGAAAACAAAGTTATGCAAAGTGCAACTTGTCCACTCTTATCTCATTGCCCGAGAACCAACCATGAAATTTACACAGAAGTCCACAGTTTAGCTTTCAATCTCCCTATAGGAGATAGGCAGGCAAGATAATCAAATTGAAAAGCTCTCTCGTTCTCAAACAATTAAGGGCAATTATTTTTAGTTATGTTTTTAAGCTACTGAGATGCAAGCTTTCTCCTCCAATGTTAAAATAAACAATACTCAGGATTTCCATCCCTTCAGTGTTAATGGGTAGATCTGAAAATAACACTACTGTAGTTCAAATGGAATGAGTTACAGGCAGTAAAGAATAAAAACACTACATTTCCTTTTTTGCTTGGCTTCCATCTCTTATACAAAGTGGAGTAAGCCTTTCCCTGACCTTCTTCCCAAATCTTTATGTACAGAACCGAAAAGGTTGGAGTAACCATCTTCAGTTTGCATCATTCTGTAGCATTTAGTTTTGTCTTAGTGCAGTGAGGCTTGACATTGGCCAGGCTATTTGCTATACTGTGGACAATGCAGAACCAGGATGAGGTTACAAGGAGTTTCAAACATGCAGCTACATTCCCAACGAGGGAGCTGAAGTTGGAAGTTCAGTCGAACAGTAATGGCTCTTCACGACAATTATTAAAAAGAGCCTATATAAACAGTGCTGCCAGCAGCAGAAACATCATGCAGCCAGTGAATGTCTAACAACTGAATCCAGGCAGGATTTCTCATTAATTTAAACTTCAGCTCGAGTCGCATTTCTTGGCTTAGTAATTTTTAAAGCTACTAGAGGGGAGACTAATGGAATGTTGTTGCTTTATTGCAGTTGTGAGCATTGTGTATTTGCTATAACTTTTAGATCTTAAATGACAAAGCCTTTCAACTTGCACACAAATGCATAACTTCATAGAAACAGAAACTAGAAGGAGTAGGCCATTCGGCCCTTCTAGCCTTGCCCGACATTCATCTTGATCATAGAATTCAATATCCTGATCCCCCCTTCCTCCCATATCTCTCGACCCCTTAGCCCCAAGAGCTATATCTAATTTCTTCTTGAAATCACACAACGTTTTGGCCTCAACGACATACTGTAGTAGTGAATTCCACAGATTCACCACCCTCTGGGTGAAGAAATTTCTCTTCACCGTTTCTAAAAGGTTTACCCCTTATCCTCAAACTATGACCCCTAGTTCTGGACTCCCTCCGCCATTGGAAACATTCTTTCTAAATCCACCTTGTCTATGGGGCGGCACGGTAGCACAGTGGTTAGCACTGCTGCTTCACAGCTCCAGGGTTCGATTCCCGGCTCGGGTCACTGTCTGTGTGGAGTTTGCACATTCTCCTCGTGTCTGCGTGGGTTTCCTCCGGGTGCTCCGGTTTCCTCCCACAGTCCAAAGATGTGCGGGTTAGGTTGATTGGCCATGTTAAATTGCCCCTTAGTGTCCTGGGATGCGTAGGTTAGAGGGATTAGCGGGTAAAATATGTAGGGGTAGGGCCTGGGTGGGATTGTGGTCGGTGCAGACTCGATGGGCCGAATGGCCTCCTTCTGCACTGTAGGGTTTCTATGATTTCTAACCTTGTTAGAATTTTAAGTTTCTACGAGATCCCCTCTCACTCTTCTAAACTCCAGTGAATATAATCCTAACCGACCTAGACTCTCCTCATATGATGGACCTGCCATCCCAGGAATCAGCTTGGTAAACCTTCGCTGTACTCCCTCTATAGCAAGGACATCTTTCCTCACATAAGGACACCAAAACTGCACATAATACTCCAGATATGGCCTCACCAACACCCTATACAATTGTAGCAAACCATCTCTATACTCAAATCCTCTCATTACGAAGGTCAACATACCATTTGCCGCCTTTACTGCCTGCTGTACCTGCACGCTTACTTTCAAGCGAAGGATGCATGAGGGCCCAAAGGTCTCGTTGAGTACCCACCTCTCTCAATTTACATCCATTCAAGTAATAATCTGTCTTCCTATTATTGCTGCCAAGGTGGATAACCTCACATTTACCCACATTATACTGCATCTGCCATGCAGATGTTCATACACACAGCCTGTCCAAATCACGCTGAAGCATTTTTGCATCCTCCTCACAGCTCACCCTCGCACCCAACTTTGTATCATCTGTAAATCTGGAGATAATACATTCAGTTCCCTCTTCCAAATCATCAATATATAATGTGAACGGTTGGGGTCCGAGCACAGATCCATGCAGAATCCTACTAGTCACTGCCTACTAGCCAATCAGAAAAAGACCAGTTTATGCCAACTCTGTCTCCTATTTGCTAACCAGCTTTCTATCCATCTCAAGACATTACCTGCAATACCATGTGCTTAATGGTACATAGTAGTCTGTTATGTAAGACCTTGTCGAAAGCCTTCTGAAAGTCTAAATAAACCACATCCACTGGTTCTCCTCGGTCAACTCTACTCGTTACATTCTCATAAAAGTCCAATAGATTCCTCAAGCATGATTTCCCTTTTGTAAATCCATGCTGACTTTGTCTGATTATACCACTGCCGTACAAATGCCAAGTTATGAAATCCTTGATAATAGACTCTAACAACTTCCCAGTACCAGCGTTAGGCTCACTAGTCTACAGTTCCCTGTTTTCTCTCTACCTCCCTTTTTGAATAGTAGGTTTACATTAGCTACCCTCCAATCTGTAGGAACTATTCTAGAGTCCAAAGAATTGTGGAAAATAACCACCAATGGATCTACTCTTTCCAGGGCCACTTTCTTAAATACTCTGGGACGAAGTTTATCTGGACCTGGAGATTTATCCACCTTCAATCTCATCAATTTCCCCGAAACCATTTCTCTACTAATGCTGATTTCCTCCAGCTCCTCACTAAAACATGTTTTTTCTCAGCACTTCTGGCACATTATTCATGTCTTCCTTTGTGAAGACTGAAGCAAAGTACAAATTTAGTTCCTCAGCCATTTCTTTATTCCCCGTTATGAATTCTTCCCTTTCTGACTGTAAGGGACCTACATTCGTTTTTGTCGATCTTTTTCCCTTTACATATCTATAAAACTTTTACAGTCAGTAAATCTTCAATCAATCTAGTTTCAAAAAGAAAGCAAATCAGATGATAAATCAATTCTTATTTCTGGTGGTGGGTGGGGGTGAGGAGTGGAAACGGAAGGGAAGCATATTTTTCTGTTGACAGTAGATGCACATACTGATATGAAAACAATCCTTATTCAAGGAATCAAGTCTGAGCAGGGTAAGTGAATTCCAAATTTAATATATAAATGGCACTTTCTAAAAAGTAGTCTGCATCAAATTGTAAAATTGAGAAGGGTCATTAAAACACAGTTTTTGGCAAACCTGCTTTTGCAAGGACTCCAGCCTCAAGTAAAAGATAATTCCAAATTTCCATCAGATCAAGGGGAAAAGAAATCGAGAAAGGGGAAACATTGGTCATAAATAGTTGTTCCTTTACACCAGTTTGCACAACTGAATAGAACTGCATTTAAATGCTGAGCCTGTATCTGAAGCAGACTGTCACTTCACTTACCCATTGCCTTAGTTTCTTCACCTTTTGCGTTCAGAATGGAGAATTTAAATTTTGCTCTGACTTCACTTTTTGGACAGCTGACTAGCAGCAGGTAGAGTGATAGGTAATCTTTACTTTCCTCATCTAAACCCTTAGGGTTCACTCGGAGGCACCTTAAATATACATAAAAAATGAAATATGTTAAAAAGAAAATGAATGAATCACATACAGGCTAAAAAAAAATAAAGAGAGCATTTAGATGCAGGATTGGTCTGTCCCAAGTTTTTCCCTTCACCATGGCTTTATCATAACTGCATCTAGTTCACTGTATATGAAGTCCAGCTCAATTTTTTTTTTAAAAAGGATGGTCTATCTCTCACACACTCAATAATGCTACTGTTCAACAATTGCCATGCTGTACTTCATGTCATGTATTACCCACCATCTTTTAACTACACTTCCCAATCCATTTGAATGCACTAATAGTCCAAAGCACTGCTACAAAAACAAGACAACAAGCCAACAAATGTTTAAAGTCATACTTCAATTTATTCATGTCTCCAGTTCCTTCCTCCTCTTAACTTATAATTTATTCAATTTTACAATGAATTTGTCATACTTACCATTTTCCCTATAATTATCATGCAGCACTTGGGGGATGTGGGAATATTTAATCAATTTAGGTGAGGCAAGTTGCTTTTTAACTATGAACTGAAAAGCACAGCAACTCTCTTTCCTCATGAGCATTTTTATCCAATTTACCCCTGTGCACCTTAATGCCAATTATTTTTCTGCCTATTACCCTCAGTTCATCTCCTCCCCACTCTGCACTAATTCACCATCAATTACAAATAGATTATATTGCTTTTAAGCATTCATATGCTATTATTAAAGTTATTAGCATGTGAAAAGTTTAATGGGTGAAGTCAAAGAGAAAAAAAATCTTGTTTGCCAAATGCAAACTTGAAATTAAAAAGATTGCGAAGTTATTTAATGCCATGAAAACAGAACAGCTCACAACCCTGTTATGTGTATGTGCCTTCGCTTACCCTGATGTAGTCACTAGTTGGCATGAAGCATGAGCAATGCTAAAATTTATATTAAACAAAGCAGTGCATCCTGCTTAAAACGATATAAAAGCAGCTTCAGAAAACAGCTACAACTCTCAGATATTTACAGTTAAGAGAAGCTTTAGGACTTGATCTTTTATAGCTTTATCGAAGAGTGTTAAAATGTTGACATGTTGAATAGAACAGTTGGGAATACTTGAATGTTGAATCTTAGTACATTTGCATCAAATTACAATTCCACTTAAATTGGCCTTTGACGATAATTAGATGATGGATGATTTGTAACAACATAATTTCTCCAGTTTCTTCCAATTAGTTAAAGGTCCACTTGGAAAAATCTTGCAGCATCATAACCTTTGACTGTTTGAAATTAAATGCTGCATTAATAAATGTTTTAACAACACTGAAGGTGAAAGATCATGTCCGCAAGCAGTACAATGGCCAACGATAATCTTGATCAACGTATCATGATCAGGTCAAAAAATGCTAATACTTTTCTCATCAAGATTATGAAGATTTTCAACTGGACAGCTTCACCAACAATGTACCTGCCCACACTCCAGCCGATCAATTTCTCCCTTTATTTAAACGATAATTACCACTAATCCATCAATTCTGCCATTTGAACCTTACCAGACTAAGTTACATTTGTGTGTAGCATATGGCAGAATGGAAAGAGATTGTTTTGAATATGACAGCAAGTCTAGCCCAGAGTAAGGTACAATAAATGGCTTGGGAATGTGCTAAGTCAATTCTTGTCATTTATTGTTTGGAGGGCCGAGAGTTCTTCTTGCTCCAAAAAAAAACACTACTCAATAGTTTAAATTGATAAGAGGAAGAGGTGCACTTCAAGACGAGGGGATTTTCACAGTAACTTCACTATAGTGTTAATGTAAGCCTACTTATGACACCAATAAATAAACAAACTTAAACAATGGAAATGCACTGCATGTATTTTAACTTTTGGAAAGAGAAAGGATGTGCTGTTTCAGATTTCAGTTCTGACAAAAGGGCTGACACAAAACATCAATCAACTTTTCTAACTTGACGTATTGCATTTTTGGAGGCCAAACTGAGAAAAGGAATACAAAATAAGCAGGAGGATGGTGAGGGGGTAGAGGAAGTGATAAACCTTGGAGTGCATGTCCACAGGTCCCAGAAGGTGGCAGGATAGGTAGACAAGATGGCAAAAAAGGCATATGGAATCATTTCCCTTATTGGACGAGATATAGAATACAAAAGCAGGGATGTAATTCTGTATAACTACATAAAACACTATCGTGCCACAGCTGGAGTTTTGCGTACAATTCTGGTCACCACATTACAGGAAGGAAATAATTGCTCCGGACAGAGTACAGGAGAGATTTGCAAGAATGTTGCCAGGCCTGTAATCTGCAACTGAGGAAAGATTGGGTAGGCTAGGGTTGTTTCTCAGAACAGAAGAGGCTGAGGGGTGACATAATTGAGGTGTACAAAACGAGGGAGCTGGATAGACAAGAAAGACTTATTTCAATGACCAGGGGGCACAGATTTAAGATTACTGGTAGAAGGATTAGATGGTAATTAGGAAAACTGTTTTCACCCAGAAGGTCCTTGGTATCTGGAACTCTCTGCCTAGATTGGTGGTTGAGGCAGAAACCCTCAGCTCATTTACAAGGTATCCTGATCCGCACCTGAAGTGCTACACTGCAAGGCTACAGACCAGGTGCTGGAAGATGGAAACAGAATGGGTTGTTGATTTTTCCAGCTGGCGCAGGCATGGGCTCTATGGCCTCTTTCTGCGCTTTAACTTTTCTATGGTTCTCTTTCCAAATGTTAAAAGGTGTCCTATACATTTATTTTATAATCTGCTTATTCTATTCTCAATCGAGGGAGAGGGGAAGTGGAAGGGAAAGGGGATGATGCAGAACAATTTTTATTGTGGGGAGACGACACTGAAGGCAAAAATCTGCTTCCTTTCATCATTACAAATCAGTACCATCATTGGTCAGCAATGACATAACCAGACTGCATTCCGACATTGATGCAGCTACTGTTTTTCTTACTTTTTTTATAATTGATTATAGTACTGCTCAGACAGTCTTCTAACACTGATATTTTGTGGGTACCTCAACATAGTCACGAATTTATTGAAGCAGTGTATTTTTAATTTCATGAATTTTGTGTTCATTCAACTTTCAGCAGTCTCCCGCAAGATCCGGGATCTACGGACTCCACTTATTGCAAAAATAGAGTTCTCTTTACTATGACTTCCATGCTCAAAAGTTTTAAAATATTATTGCAAAATAGAATAAGGTAATCACCTGGAAGGATGAAAGCTACAAGATAGAGTAAGATGTTTTTCATCACTTTTAGTAGGGGGTAGCCAAGGAAATTAATTTCATTACTCTTTAAAGAAGAAACATTTTTGTTTCATCAGCATTACTATTGATAATTGTTGACTCACCACATTTCAAGGAAACTGAATTAACAATTGATATACTGCACTACTGTGTATGCTATTTAGGTGCATTACACGCTTAGCCTCTTGAGCTCATTATCCTAAGACTCAAGTGCAAACCATTTTCTGAAATCAATATTTTTCAAGTATTGACAGAACAAAAAAGGTTAAAATAATGGTATAATGTCTGATTTGTAAAGTGATCTCAACGATGTCACTCACTCTTCAGATATTTCAATATCAGAATGTTGTTTTTTTAACCTCTTAAGATGAATAAATTAAACAGATGTTCATTATAATTTTAACTTAAAAGCAAAGTATTGATGATATATTTGATTGTAAAGAAAAAAATGTAACCAACATAGCTGATGCTCATTCTGTGTTCACACCTTGTTAGTACATTATATTAAGCCATCAACATAGTTTAATTGTTAAATAGAACCAAGCCAGTCAGGAAAGAGCTGAATTCTCTAACCATTTCCTTTCATTCCTGATTTTAACCCAGTACAAATCTGGTCTCCAAGGCAAATTATATTCTGCTCGTACAGTATAAAATGGTTGTAAAAAAAAAAAATCACATTTAAAAAAAATTGTATAGGTAAAATAACTAGTTGACAATCTATCTTACTCCTGCATAAACACAGCACATATCTCCTTCTGATTCGGCAAAGTGAAAATAAACGTTTCATAATTGCACATCTAGTAATTAAGACTAATGTGGATGAATATTTTATAGCATGATACAGAACATACCCTCCAAATTTTGCCTCTTTAGTTTGAGATAGAACATTCCAAATGGAAGCACTTTCAATACAAGGATTGCTCTCTCATAACACCCAAAATAAAAATGAGAGAGAAAATTAAATTCTTTATGGTCGAGGATGCTCTCTCGAGAGCAAGCTTCCTAACTTCTCCAATGGCTCAGTCCATGCAATCAGGTCTTGGATCTGGAGGACCCAATATTAACTCTGAGCCAGGAAAACTATCAGGTGACATTTTCTGAAGGAAAATCCATAAGTATGACTTTCCCCCAGGTCCTGCCAAGATTAGTTGCAAGAGCCATTTTAGATTTCCTCAACATGTTTCCTCCCCAACACAGCCAGTCAGATTGACACTGTGAAAAGTATCCAGGAAGCAGATACTAGTTAAGTCTAACATCACAGTTGTTTGAAAGGTAGGCTCAGTGGACTGGGAGGCACCTCCTGTCCTACAGACAGAGCAATAAAGTAGCTTACCTCAAGGCAATCTGCTGTCCTTACCTGTTCTGGCCTACATATGATTCCAGAGCCACATCAAAGTGGTTGACTCTCAACTGCGCTCTGAAATGGCTGCGTTCAAGGGCAACTAGGGATGGGCAAGAAATGCTGGCCAGCCAGCAACACCCATGTTTCATGAGTGAATGATAAAAAAATCTGGCCCTTCACACCTTTTCATTGACCAGGATTCCAGAGTGGGATTTTCTTTTTTTAAATTTTAGCTCTTCCCTCCAACCTCATCTGCCCTGGGAGATTAAAATTACCCTCAAAGCATCTGTTAAATTAGAGGCTCTAAACTGCATGGATTGTGACATGCGACAATTGGTCTACGTACTGCTTATTTAGGAAATGGAAAATCAGCCCAGTTTTTCCCACTTAATTTCTATCTAGCAATCCCTGCTGGAACTGGGTGTGTGGACATGGAGTAAGAACTTGGTTTGGATCATTTGTTATGCCTGCACAATAAAATAGTTTATCAAAATTCACCATCCAGATTCACATCCAGTTGGGATACTATCGAGTTGGAGGATGTACTGGATAGCAATCCAGCATCCATAGAACCCTACTCTGTCAGTGTTGTTACCTTCAGATTTTTTTAAAAATTCATTCATAGGACATGGGTATTGCTGGCTGGCCAGCATTTATTGCCCATCCCTAGTTGCCTGAGGGCAGTTGAGAGTCAACCACATTGCTGTGGCTCTGGAGTCACATGTAGGCCAGACCAGGTAAAGACAGCAGATTACCTTCCCTAAAGGACATTCGTGAACCAGATGGGTTTTTCCGACAATCGACAATGGTTTTGTGGTCATCAGTAGATTCTTAATTCCACTTTTAAAAAAAAATTGATTTTGAATTCCACCACCTGCCATGGTGGGATTTGAACCCGGGTCCTCAGAACATTAGCTGAGTTTCTGGATTAATAGTCTAGTGATATTACCACTAGGCCATCGCCTTCCCTAAGATGGGAGAAAATTATTGAAAAATACATTTTTCTTTTAAAAAGCATCATCAGGCTACTGGGACTAGTTTTGCCACGCTCGCGTCCCTATGCTCAAAGGGATATAATTTTACCTATGACCTCATCAAGGATGTCCACAAAGCAGTTTCTAGCTGTGCACAATGTACCAAATTTTAAGTCTCTATTCTTGCGAGGGTAGGAGAGTTGGAATATGCATCAGAAGGTAATTTATTTTATGCACTGCATTTCGTGCTTGGGATAAGGGGAGAGTTTAATATAATTTGAAAGCATGGCGTCTTCCTGCCAGTTTACAGAAATGCTCCCATTTTGACTTGCGTGTAGAGTATAATAAACATGATTATAGCATTTCTCTGAAAATGGACAGTTGGCAAAGTTACAATAATCAAACATATTCCCAAGGACCGACGGGTTATTTTTGTGTTAACCACGTGTTAAATTAAGGTGGATTACCACACAAAATTATTTTAGAAACTGACAACTTCGGTCAGTGTGCGAAAAACTTGTGGTGAATGAATCTGAATGGGAAGAACAAGGAAGGAGTGAGGAAAGAACTTTCAGTGCAGACTCACAATTATCAAGTTTTTCTTCCATGAATGCAACCTTGCTTTTTGGAGGGTCAGACACCACCCTTTCTGATGTCTTATTACATCACATCCAAATACATAATAGCCAAACTAATCTTCCAGAAACTGACACAACATAAATGAATGTAAACTTTACACCCTGCCTTTATTTACACATAAATCAAATATTTACAGATTTCACTGATAAAATACGGACATATATTTCCTGTCTCACACGAAGAGATTCAACTTAAACTGCAGTCTCAATCTATTGCAAGTTGGTACATTATAGCAGTGTGCTTTGTTGACACACAGTAAACCATATTCTGTGTCTCAATGTATGTTTAACAGTACTTCTATCTGACCTGGCTTGGTGCCAACACTAGGAACCCAATAATGGAAACATGCCATCTCTTAATAATAATGTCCCTCTACACTACAAAATAAGGATAGCAAAATGTGTGTCTCCTTGCACTAAAATCCATCACTTTTAGAAACGAAGTAAAAACTGCCATGTTTCACAGACAAAGGGCTTTACCACTTATGCTATCGCATTTATAGTTTACCTAAAGGTTTGGAATTTGAGCATTCTGGAAGCCACATATTAAAAAGATATGGTGTTGCCAAATACACTGCATTTTCATTTGGATTTTATAAATGCTGAAAATTGTTCCCTTATTAGTAATGAGGATGAACCATAACATTGCACCTAGAACTTAGAAACATAATCCTGCATTTAACTTTAAATAAAATATCAAGATTACATGAACCAAACACGAATTTTCAAATTGTGGTAACAGTAGTTCTGGAAAAGGCAACCATGAGTACGACACTGTACCAAAGATTTCTGCATTACTCACTACATAAAGTGAAGTACTCATTTCCTCTATTCCTCAACCAGCCCACTTCTTTTACATTGCAATTAAATTATATCTAATACATTGAAATGCTAGAAATATCATTGGCAAGTGCAACAATCTCAGCAAGTTATTCTTGAAACAAAACTATCAGAAAATTTAGTGTTTGCAAAGATGTTGAAGTTTGTCAGTTTTGGTGGTCTGTACAACTCAGGTGAAACTACAGCAACAAATAATTCCTCTTGCTTTTTCACTGGAGAGCAGAAGGAATGAGAGCAATGAACAACTAATCTCACATCTAAAGAACTCTGCTCAGAAGAAAGAAGGGCAAGATAATGAAAAATGAAGTACTAATATTTGCAAGTAACATTAAGAGTAATATTTATAGAACACTAAATAAACCAACATGTCAGGTATCCCAGATTTTAGCCCTTTGGTCCAGATCAAGAGGTTCCTCTCTCTCTCTCCTCTCCCCCCCCCCCCCCCCCCTCTCTCCCCTCTCCCCCCTCTCTCTCTCTCCCCTCTCTTCTCCCCCCCCCCCGGATCTTTGTAAGGGTGCTTAATAAATTCCAATACTCCATTCACCAACTGGGAGACAATGAAATACAAATTGGGAGGGACAAAGGGCACTTTAACTCTCAATATCAACAGTAAATAATTATTCAGAATCTACTGTACAGTGATGGATTGTGAACATAAAACAACAAAGTGCTTTAGAAATTATGTCTGACTAGTGCTAAGAATTAAAATGGCCAGCTTGAAACTGATAGATAGCAAAAGAGTTGCTCATAGGTATGGAGCAAAATTGGTTAATATTAAGCCTTGAGCCAATTTGCTGGGTTTTAAATTTCTAACAACCGGTGTCTGATCTCATAATTCTACCTACGGTACAAATATATTCTTTTGATTTAAATGGTTACAGATACCACAGGGTTGTCATGGAGGATTACACACACGCAAGGGTTCAAGAATTCTGAAATTTGGATTACCCACTATATCTGCATGGAAATTTTAAAATTAGGTGCCATGGCTTCCACGGCCTTGGAAAGGAACTTCTAGTTCACGGGCAATATAGTGATTAGGTCAAATGCATTAAGCCACAATATAAATTTCATTTCACTACATGCTTCACTAAGCCTTTCAATCATTTTGCCTTTCCCAAAACTACTCATAAGCAAATCCCCACTTATAAATGCAAACGTTATCATACGGAGTTCCACACTCACCACTTTAATTTATCATTTGCTCCAGATGAGAAAGTTGAGCTCTTGATAACTTCTCCCATTTCCTCTCGGCAGAAACTGAAGTTGTTAATAGTCCACATATAGGAGAACTTCACTACTTTTATCTAGCAAATAGGAAAAAAAAAGGGGGAAGGAAATAAATACTTGAATATTCAAACAAATGGCAATCATTTAACTACAAATAACAGTAGATTCATGCTCTATTTTTGTGCATTCATAATTAAGCAAAGGGCAGGAAGAGGCCAGAATCCAAAGAAAGGAATTCTCCTATGGCAGTTCAAATTATAATTGATATTTAGATTAGTGCAGCATTCATAAATTCCAACTCCATGGCAGGTAATAATGAACTCCTAACTTCATTGAATAACCAATCAATTAGCAATAAATACAGATAACGAATTTCTGAACATCACTGAACTGCTTTGAAAAATTCAAGCCCTTGCATCCTGAACTGTGCTGTTACTAATTATCTTGTGCAATCTGTTACAGATGACCTGAGAGGATTATCTATTCCATGGAGTTTCAAAGAATTCGCGATAATCAAATTGAAACACACAAAATTCTTAAGGGGCTTGACAGGGAACGTACTGAGAAAGCATCAACAGGGTATAAGGAGTGGGCCATTTTGGACAGATGCATTTGCATCAGATAGTTGTGAGGGGGTCATCAAGGCGGTTTTTCTTTGTCAGTTCCCACACCACCTGCTGCATGAATCTGCTGTTATTCGTAGTTGCATCACTGCAGTTTCTTTCAATATTCCTGACAGATACGTCCTTCAGAATTCAGCCAGCTCAGCCTGTAGTGGTGGACATTGATGCCCTCTACCCAGAGTACATTCTGTGCCCTTGTTATCCTTAGCATTTCTTCCAAGTGTTGTTTACTTGACAGATTCCTGATTCATCAGCTGAGGGAGGGCAATAGTTATCAATGAGTAGTTTCCTTGTGCATGTTCGAGGCTGATGTTATGAGGCTAACATGGAGTCCAGAGTCAATGCTAAAGATTTTCAGGGCAACTTCCTGCTGACAGTATACAAATGTGCTACTGTCTGTGGTGGGTCTAACCTAGTGAGGAGTCTAACATCATCAGGTTAAAGTCCAACATGTTTATTTGGTAGCAAACGCCATGGTGTTTGCTACCAAATAAACCTGTTGGACTTTAACCTGGTGTTGTTAGACTCCTTACTGTGTTTACCCCAGTCCAACGCCGGCATCTCCACATCGTGGGTCTAACCTGCCAGAGGGACAAAATATATCTAGAGATAGTGATGGAGCATCTCAGATATTGGCTGCAAGATACAAGATGATGAATATGACTACTTCAGGATATTCCTGGACTAGTCTGCAGGCGCCCTTCCAAATTTTGCCACAAGCCTTCAGACGTTAGTAAGGGAAACTTTGCAGAGCCCAGTGCGCCATTATCATTTCCAGTGCTCGAGTTGATGCTGGGTGGTCAATCAGATTTTATCCTATTTCGACTTTCCTGTAGCAGTTTAGTACAACTCAATAGCTTTCTATTTCAGAGGCAAGTTAAATAGAGCTGTAATCCCATATATACCAGGTCAAGACATTAGTGAACCAGATGGATTTGCAAAACAATCTCAGTTTCATGGTCACAATTACTAAGAGTAGCTTTTAATTCCAAATGTTATTAATTGAAATTAAATTCCACCAGTTACCATGGTGAGCTCTAAAACACGTGTCCCCAGAGCATTAAGACTGGAATTTTGGATTACTAGTGTAGTGACATTACTACCAGCACGCCACTGTCCCCCCATTTCTTAAATTCTTGCACCTGGTATTCTCCGGAGCTCTCCCACTCAAGAACTAACCAGGCTCAAGTCTGCTTAGCTTCAAAGATCAGGCATTTGCAGACCAGTATGGTCTTCTGAATGGTCTATTCCAACTTCTATTCCTTAGGTCTAATGAGATAGCTCAGTTCAACTGGCAGCTCCAACTACTGGTTCAGAGGTGACAGGTCTGAGCTCATAATTTAGGCCAGAATTCCATTGTAATCATTAGAAATTGCTGCAAAGATACTAAGCTTTGGAACAAGACGTTAAACAGAATTCCTTTCTGCCTGCTCCATTGATTCGGATAGACTTTGAAAACCCAGGGTATTATTCAATGAGAAACAGGGACAAGATCCTTTGCAATCTGAACTAATATTCTTTCATCAGCCAATATCACTAAAAGCAATTAACTGGCCAATTAGCATCTTGCTGTTTGGGTAACATTGTTGGTGTAGAATGGCTGATACTTTTGTCCATGTAATATTAATTGAACTTGAAAAGTAATTCAATTTGCAAAGTATAATGAAAGATCATGATGTAATATAGCATAAAAGCAAGGGTGATTGCCCCATGCTGCTCTTAGGATTTAACTGTTCTGTAATGGGAGTTATTTAATGAAAGCTATTTATAATTTATAAGACGTTGTATTTTTCTCAGCAGGGAGCTAAAATACTGTGGCATTGGTTGCCTCAATTCATCATGAACTGTACAATACCTTTCTCATCAAGTCATAGGATGTAGTTCTCAAGGAATTCTACTGACTAAAAATGCCTTGAATAAATTTAATTTGCTGAAGTTAACATTTTAGAAACAGAAGGGGTTATGAAATTCAGACTCTTCTGCAAAGAAGAAACTTCATAGCTGTTTGAGGAAGAGTAAAATTTGCATTTGGCTTTATTCTGGCACAGGCATTGATTGTACATACAATCCGGGTGCTGCAGGATATTCATACAAAATGAATACTGTTTAGTCAGCAATTGGCAACTTTAATTACTGGGTCCAGAGCTCATAACTTTGGTTGGAATTCCAATGAATTGGTTAGAGATTTCTATCCATATCATCGATACTGAGCTTTAGAACAGGATGCAATCAAGACAGATTTAATTTAGGAATAACCTTATGACTGAGAATTTTATATTTGGTAAAAATGGTTACATTACCTACAATTTTCTGTGCCCTATATGGGATAATACATTGTTTCAATCATTTACTAGGGAATATTTGAGGACCAGGGTGACATAGATACGGTAGATAGTCAACATCTTTTCCTCAAAGGTAAGGGAGTCTAAAACTAGAGAGCATAGGTTTAAGGTAGCAGGGAAGATACACAAAAGAGTCCAGAGGGGCAATTTTTTCACTGAGGGTGGTGACTAGAGGCAGTAGTAGAGGCAGGTACAATTTTGTCCTTTAAAAAGCATTGAGACAGTTATATGGGTAAAATGGGTATAGAGGGATATGGGCCAAATGCAGGCAATTGGGACTAGTTTAGTGGTTAAAAACTGGACAAGTTGGGCCTGTTTCCATGCTGTAAACCTCTATGATTCTAAATACAAGGGAAATTTAAACATTGTCTTTACAAAATGGTCACAACTCTAGTAAAATGTATTTAACAGCATCAGGAAACTTTTATTATCTGCGATTGGTAAAGCCTCTTCAATAAGGTACCAACCTACATGTGTGAAAAGAGTGCATGTGTCCAAACTGAGGCATTGGCTCCTAAACCTTGGTAATCCAGCCAAGGAAACTGAGGCAATCCAGCTCTATTAGCACTTATTGATTTTCTGTCCTGTGAATTAGATCTTCTTGATTCACTGACAGATTGATCCTTTTTTAAAATTTTAATCCATTCTTCAAGTTGCAAAGCCAATGTGCAGAGTGGACCGGGCAAGCCCTTAATCCATCTCCTTGCACCAAAAAGCAAGTCAAATTGAATTTAATTCATGGTCCCCACAAGAGAGACATACAAGGTCCAAGCTGACAAGAAAAGGCATTACACCTGATCTTGGGCTTGATCTTAGCCACAATGTTGAGAGGTGCACCCTTGCCAGGTGATCACGGTTTCACCTCTGCCAGCTAAGTATCCTAAATCGAAACATCAAGTTTGATCATCATCAGCAACTGAAGACACTCAAATTAACGAGAGCATGGATATAAATGTCATACTGATGAAGCCATGAAGGATACGCAAGTACATATGTGGTTCACAAATATAACACGTTTCAACACCCTGCAATGGGGTTTGTAATTTGAATCCTTTACAGCTTTAACAGCTGGCGTGGAAAAACTTCAACCTTCAGTGCATTCTGCACAATATGGTCAAGCATGCGACAGAAACAAAATTTGAAAGGCTGTGATCAAGACACTGTTACAAATAAAAAACAAAGTACTGGAAAAAACTCAGGTCTGGTGGCATCTGTGGAGACAGAAACAGGGTTAACATTTTGAATCCAATATGACTCTTCTTTGGCATTGGTATTACAATTTAGAAACAGCCAGACTGCCCACAGGAATAATGTGAATATGTGCCACATGGCATGGTAACAATTGAGTCTAGCAGATCAAGAAGGGCCCAGGTACTATCCCTAACCAGCATTAAGTAAACTGTCTCAATCCCCTTCATCACTATTCAAGTTATCTAGGGTCAAGTTTGGCAGCAATGCCTTCTCACAAGCAAACAGCATGCAGACAATAATTAGTTGCCCCACACAAACAGAATAGGAAGCTACTGCATATTGCTTCTGCCCATCGAATCAAACCCCAGGCATAACTCAACACCTCTGGGTATGCAAAATTGAAAACAAAGATACGCACAACTTTGTTCAATTTGGAAATAAAGTCTTCCAAAAATAGGCAGAAGCAGCTGATGGTGCCAATATACTTTTCTTCACCCAACTCCCACACCCAAGCAATAGAACTGTTTAAAAGGACTAGCCTACCTGTGTATAGCACCAGCTCTCTGCCACAGGCCCACTTGACATTTCAGCCGGGGGTGGTGGACTCGGTACCCTTGACATCGCCAGCTTGACGATTCTGTAGGTTTTCTCAAGGCAGATGAAAGAAAATTCTGTAGAAAATTTATCCCGTTACTGTAAAAAAAATAAACATTTGTTAAAGGGGCCAGTTGCCTTTTTTTGTGGCTATTTTACGTTCAAAATATTAATATAATTCCCTCAAGAAATTTTATCTTCCGGAAGAAAATAATTTAGTTGAGTCAAAAACTAACCTTTGTTTTGCAAAAATTAAGATGAATTCAATTACATAGAATCATAGAAACCCTACAGCACAGAAAGAGGCCATTCGGCCCATCGAGTCTGCACCGACCACAATCCCACCCAGGCCCTACCCCCATATCCCTACATATTTACCCACTAATCCCTCTAACCTACGCATTTCAGGACACCTTTAATTACGCATTTCAGGACATGTTTAATTACGATTAAACATATTTATCAGATCCCTTTCATCAGCTTAGAAATCCTTCAACATTCAATAATCTGGCAACAAATTAATGACATCAAGGGTTAGGCAAGCCTGCTGGGTTAATTCAACTCAAATTAGCAAACTAACTGGCCGAGTCTAGTTTTCCAGAGCTGGGTTTGAACCAGAGTTTCCACTGTTGGGGGGTGCCTAAACTTGTGCTACAAAACTACCATCAGCGAGGAGAGATCTGTGCTATGTTCCTAGATGATCCTGGCTAAAGTTTGTTGACAAGGAGCAAGGAATTCCTTGTTTGATTGAGGCGGTCAGAGATGGCCGTAGTAGGGCCCAGTTGGTAGTGGTGGCTTCACTGGTGAGCAGGCCCATGCTTCAGCAATGCCATAGGCATCGAGATGATGGCTGCTATTGTGGGTGAAGTTGTGTATGATGGTCTTGGCTCCCTAGCATAGATCATTGGTGCTTACATGACGAACTGCGAGATATCATAGGGAATAGAAGTGGTGAAGAGAATCCAGTCAGTCAACAGGACAATTTCCTTGGTGGGGGCTCACCTTCAGTCCTTGGAAATCCAGGTTGATTCGAGGAGATGGAGCCAGAGGAGAAGTATCCGCGCACTTGGGCATGAATTCAGCCCATTGGGCTCGCACCGACAACAATCCTACCCAGGCCCTAGCCCTGTAACCCCACGTATTTACCCTCTAATCGCCCTGACACTAAGGGGCAATTTAGCATGGCCAATCAGCCTAACCTGCACATCTTTGGAGTGCAGGAGGAAACTGGAATACCCAGAGGAAACTCACGCAGACACGGGGGAATGTGCAAACAGACACTAACCAAGGCCGGAATTGAACCCAGGTCCCTGGCGCTGAGGAAGCAGTGCTAACCACTGTGCCACCCAATTCCTGGCCAAATTTGAGAACTGGCTGCCATGCTTTCACAATCTCGATATGAAGGCTGGCTGTTAAATTAGATGGAACATATTGTATCCAGTGTTCGAGGCCTCGAGTTGGTCAAAGACTCCGATGGTTGGTCTTGCATTGTTTTGTCCTCAATATTCATCGAGGAGGACTGGAGGCAGCCGGACGCGACAGGTCTTCACAACCCATCAGGGTCTAGGTTTCTCTTTACTGGGGCTGCAGGGCGACAACATGGCAGAGATACAAAGGTTTGAGTGAAACTCTGGATGGATCCAGGATGTTGCTCGATGATCCTGCCATGGCTTTGGCCTTTTCAAGCTCCATGGATGGTTATATTATCCTGCAGTTCAACGTTAATCCTGAACCTTGTTCCCTTGTGATTATTCTCCTGATTTTGTGATATTGTCTTTTATCCCGACGAGGACGTATGATATATGAGCACAGGAGGCATCTGTCGCCTGTTATCCTGCGAAAATCAAGATGGTCTCTTTTTTCTCTTCAATGGTATTCATCCCAACGCTGGCGAGAGGAAGGCCTTAGCTTAATGTGCATTACTGTCTGCATTCAATCTTGGTTTTGATATTGGGGAAGCAGGGTGGGTAAGGGGGTCTGCTTCTGGCCCTGTCTCAAATTTTAATTATTGGATTTCGGTGTTTGCAATACAGAGATATTTCCTTGTTTGGGAATTGTTTGTAGGTCTCCTTTCTGTTTGGGACCACAGAGTTGGATGTATGACATGAGGATTGGATGGTATTTACATGTTTTTAATTGCTGTAATCCTTGTACTCACACTGAGTGAGTTATTTTTGGTACCCTTCACTTTATTTATAGATGAATAGCGCCACAGCGGGGTGGCAGGTAAGTGGTTTGGTATAGTGGTGGTTGGTATGGCCTTACAAAGGTAAGGAAAACCATTAGAACTACTTTTTTTAATACATTTATTATTTTGGGATTAAAGAATCTTTGCTCGTCTCCTATGAAGGTACAAAGAGATCATGAATCCTGGAAAAGACTGGGTTCTTATTTTTTCTGTCGTTGGTGCCTCTGGTGTTGTTGGAGTAGGGGGAAATATGTACTGGTGCACGCTTCGGCTTAGTCAGCTAAATCTTGGATATCTGGGCCGTGATTCTCCCATCCCGCTGCGCTAAATTTTTAGCGCAGCGGGCCGGGAGAGTCTTGCGTTGGCCAATTCACAGGGTTCGCGCCCTGCTTGCGTCTCCCAGCAGCGTCTGCTCCACGTGAAGGAGACGCAGAAATGATTTAAATAATCATTTCCCTACAATTTAAATGAGATTAGCGGGCTCAGGACTGAAGTCTCTGGGCCCACTAGCCTTTCCCACCCAACCAGAGTGTTGCACTCCAGCAGGGATAACAGCAGCTCTCCACTTTTGGGGAACTAACGGCCAGGCCATGCTGCTGGAGTGAAGTAAGGGCAATCGGGGGCCCTAGAAACTGTGGGGGGGGGGGGGGGGGGAGGCTGGTGCTGCCTGGGCATGGGCACCCTGGCAGTGCCAGCCTGTGCCCGTGACATTGCCCAAGGGGCAAAGTACCAATGCCCAGAAAACACCTTGGCACTGTCCAGTCAGCGCCAAGGGGGCAGGGCCTAGGAAATAGGTGGGGGCAGGGGGTCCCGCCCCTATACATTGGGAGGGAGGCCAGCGATCAGGCCATGTGAGGGCAATCGGGGACCCTAGGGGGTGGAGAAAAGAAGAGCTGGTGTTGTGGGGCTGGCCAGCAAAAGGGGAGGCTGTCAGTGCAGGCCACTGCACATGCACCCATCTCGACATTGACAGATCGACGTATGTGCTGTGGCCCACTCAGCCCGCTGATTTAAGCCTCTCAAGCAGGAATAGGCCCCATCTCCTGAAATTTAATTATGTTCATGTTGTTGGCCTTTGCGGTGCACAGAGTGTGGGAAATTCTTCTCTGAGCTCCCACTGAAAAAATCAGCGTGAATTACTTCAGTTTTCACGTGAATTTTGATACTTACAATTTTTGGGGGAGAATTCCAGCCATGGCCTTCTATATTTACTTGGCTGCGCAAGTAGTGACAGCAGTTATTTGATTACTTGCCTCATGAAATGTACAGGGGGCGTATCATCCTGTTGTTAGGGTTTTTTTGACGAGGGAAATGGGTGGAATCTCACTGATGGTGAGGCCTAAGTGGCGCCTCTGGGGTGCCTAGAGAGAGGTAGCTTGCTTTGTTCAATGCGTAAGAGCGATGTGAGCATCCTTGGCCTGTTGACCCTTATTCGAGTGTGTCGCTGATCCTAGTTTAGCTTGATTGAGTAAGTTAGGGTAGTAGTAACTGTGTTTATCCAGGTCAGGTAGAGGATACATTTGGCAGGGGAGCAGGTCACCCTCCCCAGAGATGTCCCTTATGGGGGATTCTAGACTACTCTCCCTCCTGAGATTTGTTTCCCCTGGGGATGTAGTGGAGCCTGAGTATTTTAGTTCAGCATTGTTAGAGTCTTTCTTTGGTTTCCTCAACAGTACAGACTGGATAAAGCACCTCATAACCTACACCAATTCCAGCACCTGATGTTGAGACAAAGAGAAAGACAGAGGATTGGGAAGCCTTCAAAAGCGAGCAGAGGACAACTAAAAATGCAATAAGGGGGGAGAAAATGAAATAGGAGTGTAAGCTAGCTAGTAAAAAAAAATGATAGGAAGAGTTTTTTTCCAATGTATAAAAGATGAGAGAGGGGCAAAAATAGCCATTGGACCACTGGTAAATGAGGCTGGAGAAGTAATAATAGGAAACAAAGCAATGGCAGAGAAACTGAATAGTTACTTTGCATCAGTCTTCACAGTGGAAGACACCAGTCGGATGCCAGAGCTCCAGGAGTCAGGGGGCACAGGTGAGTGTAGTGGCCATCACTAAGGAGGTGGTTCTGGGGAAACTGAAAGGTCTGAAGGTGGATAGATCATCTGGACCGGATGGACTACACCCCGGGTTCTAAAAAAGATAGATGAGGAAATTGTGGAGGCATTGGTGCTGATCTTTCAGGAATCACTGGAGGCAGGCAGGGAGCCAATGAACCGGAACAGCCGACAGAGAGATCCGCAGCATCTCCACATCATGGCAGGGAGGGTACCAGAGGACTGGAAAGTAGTAAATGTAACACCACTGTTTAAGGGAGGGAAGGAGGCAGCAGACGGGAAATTATAGGCCCGTTAGCCTGACTTGGTCATTGGCAAGATTTTAGAGTCCATTATTAAAGATGAGATCAGAGAGTACTTGGAAGTGCATGATAAAGTAGGACTGAGTCAGCACGGCTTTGTCAAGGGAAGGTCATGTCTGACAAATCTGTTAGAGTTCTTTGAGGAGGTAACAAAGAGGTTAGATAAAGGAGAGCCAGTGGACATGATTTATTTAGATTTCCAGCCAGCCTTTGACAAGATGCCGCATAAGAGACTGATAAGTTAAATGCCCATGGTGTTATGGGTAAGATCCTGGCATGGATAGAGGATTAGTTGACTGGCAGAAGACAGAGAGTGGGGATAAAGGGGTCTTTCTCAGCATGGCAGCCGGTGGTTGCCTCAGGGGACCACAACTTTTCACAATATACATTAATGATTTGGAGGACTGAACTGAAGGCACTGTTGCTAAGTTTGCAGATGATACAAAGATATATAGAGGGACAAGTAATATTGAGGAAGCCAGGGGGGCTACAGAAGGACTTGGACAGGTTAGGAGAGTGGGCAAAGAAGTGGCAGATGGAATACAATGTGGAAAAGTGTGAAGTTGTGCACTTTGGGAGAAGGAATGGAGGCATAGACTATTTTCTAAATGGGAAAATGCTTAGGAAATCAGAAACACGAAGGGACTTGGGAGTCATTGTTCAAGATTCTCTTAAGGTTAACGTGCAGGTTCAGTCGGCAGTTAGGAAGGCAAATGCAGTGTAAATTCATGTCGAGGGGGTTAGAATACCAGAGCAGGAATGTACTTGTGAGGCTGGATAAGGCTCTGGTCAGACCCCGTTTGGAGTATTGTGAGCAGTTTTGGATCCCATATCTAAGGAAGGATGTGATGGCCTTGGAAAGGGTCCAGAGGAGGTTCGCAGGAATGATGCCTGGAATGAAGAGCTTGTCATATGAGGGACGGTTGAGGACTCTGGGTCTGTACTCGTTGGAGTTTAGAAGGATTGGGGGGGGGGGATCTTATTGAAACTTTTGTCTTGTGAAAAGGAAGAGGGAAGCTTATGTAGGGATGAGGAAACAAGGTTCAGATGGCTCGATTGAGGGTTACAAGTTAGCAAGGAATGAGCTGAAAAAGGGGCTTAGGAGAGCTAGGAGGGGACATGAGAAGTCCTTGGCGGGTCGGATCAAGGAAAACCCCAAGGCTTTTTACTCTTATGTGAGGAATAAAAGAATGACCAGGGTGAGGTTAGGGCCGGTCAAGGACAGTAGTGGGAACTTGTGTATGGAGTCAGTAGAGATAGGCGAGGTGATGAATGAATACTTTTCTTCAGTGTTCACCAAGGAGAGGGGCCATGTTTTTGAGGAAGAGAAGGTGTTACAGGCTAATAGGCTGGAGGAAATAGATGTTCGGAGGGAGGATGTCTTGGCAGTTTTGAATAAACTGAAGGTCGATAAGTCCCCTGGGCCTGATGAAATGTATCCTAGGATTCTGTGGGAGGCAAGGGATGAGATTGCAGAGCCTTTGGCGTTGATCTTTGGGTCCTCGCTGTCCACGGGGATGGTGCCAGAGGACTGGAGAATGGCGAATGTTGTTCCTCTGTTTAAGAAAGGGAATAGAAATGACCCTGGTAATTATAGACCGGTTAGTCTTACTTCGGTGGTTGGTAAATTGATGGAAAGGGTCCTTAGGGATGGGATTTACGACCATTTAGAAAGATGCGGATTAATCCGAGATAGTCAGCACGGATTCGTGAAGGGCAAGTCGTGCCTCACAAATTTGATAGAATTTTTTGAGGAGGTAACTAAGTGTGTTGATGAAGGTAGGGCAGTTGATGTCATATACATGGATTTTAGTAAGGCGTTTGATAAGGTCCCCCATGGTCGGCTTATGATGAAAGTGAGGTGGTGTGGGATAGAGGGAAAGTTGGCCGATTGGATAGGTAACTGGCTGTCTGACCGAAGACAGAGGGTGGTGGTCGATGGAAAATTTTCGGATTGGAGGCAGGTTGCTAGCGGTGTGCCGCAGGGATCAGTGCTTGGTCCTCTGCTCTTTGTGATTTTTATTAATGACTTAGAGGAGGGGGCTGAAGGGTGGATCAGTAAATTTGCTGATGACACCAAGATTGGTGGAGTAGTGGATGAGGTGGAGGGCTGTTGTAGGCTGCAAAGAGACATAGATAGGATGCAAAGCTGGGCTGAAAAATGACAAATGGAGTTTAACCCTGATAAATGTGAGGTGATTCATTTTGGTAGGACAAATTTAAATGTGGATTACAGGGTCAAAGGTAGGGTTCTGAAGACTGTGGAGGAACAGAGAGATCTTGGGGTCCATATCCACAGATCTCTAAAGGTTGCCAGTCAAGTGGATAGAGCTGTGAAGAAGGCCTATAGTGTGTTAGCTTTTATTAACAGGGGGTTGGAGTTTAAGAGCCGTGGGGTTATGCTGCAACTGTACAGGACCTTGGTGAGACCACATTTGGAATATTGTGTGCAGTTCTGGTCACCTCACTATAAGAAGGATGTGGAAGCGCTGGAAAGAGTGCAGAGGAGATTTACCAGGATGCTGCCTGGTTTGGAGGGTAGGTCATATGAGGAAAGGTTGAGGGAGCTGGAGCTGTTCTCTCTGGAGCGGAGGAGGCTGAGGGGAGACTTAATAGAGGTGTATAAAATGATGAAGGGGATAGATAGAGTGAACGTTCAAAGACTATTTCCTCGGGTGGATGGAGCTATTACAAGGGGGCATAACTATAGGGTTCGTGGTGGGAGATACAGGACGGATATCAGAGGTAGGTTCTTTACGCAGAGAGTGGTTGGGGTGTGGAATGGACTGCCTGCAGTGATAGTGGAGTCAGACACTTTAGAAACATTTAAGCGGTTATTGGATAGGCACATGGAGCACACCAGGATGATAGGGAGTGGGATAGCTTGATCTTGGTTTCAGATAAAGCTCGGCACAACATCGTGGGCCGAAGGGCCTGTTCTGTGCTGTACTGTTCTATGTTCTTACAGGATACTGCGAGGCCTGGATAGACTGGATGTGGAGAGGGTATTTCCACTAGTAGGAAAAACTAGAACCAGAGGGCACAACCTCAGGCTAAAGGGCCGATCCTTTAAAACAGAAACGAGGGGGAATTTCTTCAGCCAGAGAATGGTGAATCTATGTAAGTCTTTGCTGCAAAAGGCTGTGGAGGCCAGGTCATTGAGTGTCATTAAGACAGAGATAGATAGGTTCTTGATTGATGAGGGGATCAGGGGTTATGGGGAAAAGGCAGGAAAATGGGGATGAGAAAAAAAATCAGCCATGATTCAATGGCGGAGCAGACTCGATGGGCCCAGTGGCCTAATTCTGCTCCTATGTCTTGTGGACTTTAGTGCTAATTTCCCCCTCTAACCCAGGAGCATCATTATCCACCAAAATCAACATAGATCAGGAATTGAACTTTGGATAGCTGATTTGCATGGTTTGGATATTTGAAAGGTTAAACTCTTAGGTGGGCAGGAATCCAGAGAAATGTTCCCAAGCAAAGTCAAAGCCTATCCTGAAGGCTCCATTATAATTGCCTAGTAAACATCTTGAGGTGGATATGGAAAGTAAACTGAACAATGAAACCAGAACTGTGAAAACTGCACCCACATCATAAAATGAGCACCTTTGGCGGCTTTGTCTTCTTACAGTTGTCTACACCAGTTGCAGAGTGAAAATTTGCAATGTGGCTTCTGCGTCATTGAAGCCACAAAGAAAATTATATAGTTTAATATACTCCTAATTATTAACTCAGTAAATTGCTTTGAAATAATGTTTGCCAGATGCCCTCTAAAATAGTGTTTCTGGTGGCTAGAGAAAGTTCTATTTCTTTCTGGATATATACACTAAAAATAATCTCTGAAGAGACTGCAGGCTGGCATACAAGTTATCAGAGTATATGCACACATTAAATTTGACAAGGCTTCGGATACATATCAATTTCTGCTGATCTACAGGTTGATATTTTGAAGAGGCTTTACCACATTCTGGTAAACTCTGCTTATTAATTTCTTGCAAATCTCGATAAATGGCAAAAAACATATGACCAATTATGCTGCAGACTGCAATGCAGTACAGCTGTCAAAAAGGAATGTAGGCTGCAGATTTCTCTCATCTCAACCATGGAAATTGAGGTACCA
Organism: Mustelus asterias; assembly: GCF_964213995.1. Classification (NCBI taxonomy): domain Eukaryota; kingdom Metazoa; phylum Chordata; class Chondrichthyes; order Carcharhiniformes; family Triakidae; genus Mustelus; species Mustelus asterias. Next base: position 83,197,455 of record NC_135811.1, read on the forward strand.
TAACACCTGAATCGAAAATGTGGTCATAACTGCAAACTGCAGAATTAATTCTTCATAACCCTGCACCAAATTAACTTTACATTTGAAAAGGCTGCTGCGCCAAGATAAGTACATTGTTGTTGCAGTGTTCCTCATTCCAAACCATGCCAAAAGCTGCCTGAAAACTACTGGAGTGGCCTACATATAGCACTTGCAAGAAGAGAACTCCCCGCCTCACATACACAAACATTAAAAAGGGACAAACGTGCAAACATATGCACATTATTAGAGCACACAAATGCAGTTTGATCTATTTTAAATATAGCTCTAGGGTCCTGTGGCCAACCGAGCTGTTAAGATTGTACAGCTCTGCTCTTTTTAAAAATGCTGCAGCTGAAATCTAAACTAGAGGTGAGCTGATTCTTATCAAAAGCGAGGTTTTAGTTTTATGGAAGAATGGTGCCAACTGCAAGACTAAGAAACCTTTCGTAAATAAAATAGGACTTTGAAATGGAGTAACCCATTATTAAAAAGGTAGCTCACAAAAAATTCCAAGACAAACTGCAGTGAAAGTAGACATCACAACCATATAAATTACTTTACCAATGTTTTGTTTAGTGCATCGATTGCACCAACTCTTTGCACTAAATAATCCTGAATGAACATGTGCAATTAATTTGGTTGAGATTTTTTTGATGAAGTAACAGCGTAACATTGTTGATGTGGTGTATAGAATCTCTATCGTGCAGGAGGCCATTTAGCCTGCACTGACAACAATCCCACCCAGACCTTACCTCCCCATAACTCCACGCGTTAAATCTTCTAGTCCCCCTGACACTAAGGGGCAATTTAACATGGTCAACCAACGTAACCTGTACACCTTTGAATTGCGGGAGGAAACCGGAGCACCCGGAGAAAACCCACACAGATATAGGGAGTGTGTGCAAACTCCACACAGACAGTGACCCGAGGTCAGAATTGAACTCATGTCCCTGGCACTGACAGACAGCAGTGTTAACCACTGTGTCACCATGCTGCCCTATATATGGACTTCCAAAAGGCATTTGATAAAGTGCCACATAATAGACTCGTCAACAAAGTTGAGGTCACTATCATAAATGGGACAGTGGCAAAATGGTTAAGTTGACCAAGTGACAGGAAACAGTAGGGGTAAAAGGTTGTCTTTCAGAGTGGAGGAAGGCACTAACTAGCGCTAACCTCTGGGGTTAGTGCTAGGACCACTGTTTCTATTAATGACTTAGACTTGGCTGTATAGTACATGCAAGTAAAATTTACAGATGACAAAACTTGGGAGTATTTGAACTGTGGTGAAGACAGTGCCAGAGTTCAAGAGAACATATACAGGCTGGTGGATTGGACAGACGTGGCAAGTGAAATTTAAAGCGAAAAAGGGAAATGACACGTTTTAAAAGGAAGAAACAGGAGAGGCAGGATAAACCAAAAATGATCATTCTAAAGGAGGTGCAGGAACATAAACACCCAAAAGCACAAATTCTTGAAGATGGCAAGGCAGATCAAGGAAGTGTTAAAATGACATACAAGGATGCTATGAACCTTTATGAAACATGCGTTCAGCTTCAACTGGAGGATTATGCCCAATTCAGAGCATTGCCCTTTAGGAAGAATGTGAAGGCTGTAAAAGGGAATGCAGAAAAGAAATGGTCTTAGGCATATGGGCTTCAGTTATGGGGTAATTTGAAGAAGCAGGCTCACTTTTGATGCTCACTTAGAGAAGTGACGGTTGTAAGGAGGTTTGACAGGTGCTCAAAGTCAAGAGGGATCTATGCAGGATAGGACAGATAGAGATTGGCAAAGGAGTTCAGTACCAGAGGGCACAAATTGAAGATGTTCAGCAGAAAACCCACCAAAAAACTCTTTAAACACAAGTGGTCGGAATCTAGTATGCACTGAGTGTGCTGGAGCAGATTTAACTGTGATATTCAAAAGGGAATTTGGATAAGCATCCGCAGAAAATAAATTGCAGGGTTACAGACAAATAACTGGGGAGTGAAACTAGTTGAATAGCTCTCACAGAGTGGACTTGGTGGGTTGAATGGCCTCCTTCTGTGCTGGAATCAGCTTATAATTCTAAGTGTGCAGCCTAGGTCATGAAATTTATCTTTGAACAACCTAATGTGTTTCTCCAAAGATCACAGACCATTCCACGGAGGTGAACATATGTTGCAAGCATCATGATGGAATGATATTGGTGGTGATAGAAGATCATGATGTTATCGCTTGTGAGCATACACTTACATTGGTCTGACCCAACGTGGGCGGCACGGTAGCACAGTGGTTAGCACTGCTGCTTCACAGCTCCAGGGACCTGGGTTCGATTCCCGGCTTGGGTCACTGTCTGTGTGGAGTTTGCACATTCTCCTCGTGTCTGCGTAGGTTTCCTCCGGGTGCTCCGGTTTCCTCCCACAGTCCAAAGATGTGCGGGTTAGGTTGATTGGCCATGCTAAACTTGCCCTTTAGTGTCCTGGGATGCGTAGATTAGAGGGATTAGCGGGTTAAAATATGTAGGGATTTGGGGGTAGGGCCTGGGTGGGATTGTGGTCGGTGCAGACCCGATGGGCCGAATGGCCTCTTTCTGTACTGTAGGGTTTCTATGATTTCTAATTTAGTATGTATGCTTACTGCATTATGTACATATAGTTTTGAGCTGATCTCGTGGAGCTATACCTAGAGCAAGGCTTCCCAAATTGTGGGTCGTGAGTCAATGGGGTCACAGGACAAGCAATTGGGGTCACAACCTCCAAGGCAACAATGACAACTGTGGAATGGAAACTAAACTCCAACAGTACTGGGAATGACTGAAAGGCTTTTTAAATGTCTGCAATTTTTTTGTTTGGTGAGAATGTGGCCCAATGAAGTGGGTTGTGAGGCCCAATCTCTGCTAACAGAACCCGTAAAATAGTAGAAGTCTTGGGTTTTTTTGTGCCTGTAATCATTCTGTTTTTAATTCTGGGATCACACCAAGTGTGAAGTATTAAAAAGGGCTCAATTAAAAAGGATCACTGCAGGAAAGTCTGGGACCTAACATGAAGCCTGATGGACCAATAGAAGCCCTCGTTTGTGTTTCAATAACTATTCCAAACAAATAAAATGTAGATTATGCTACATTAGTAAAAGTATTCAAAGTAATGATTCAATGCTTTAAAATTGGCAGACTACAAAAACATCCAAAATAGGAATACAAAAGGAAGTCTGAGATAATTTAACAGCAGTTCTGGGAGAAAAGTGTGTCCTTAATATTTATTAAACTCGAACAGTTCATACTAAACAAAAACAGAAAATGCTGCAAAATCTCAGCAGGTCTGAGTGTCTGTATACAGAGAATAGGGCCAACGTTGAGTCTGGATAACCCTTTGCCAGCGTCCGCAGTATTTTGCTTTTAGTCCATACAAAACAGTGGACCAGATCAGCAAGGTCTGTTTCACACCTTATGAAATTTAAGAGTCTCTTTTCCAGGCTGTTAGTTTTCTATTAGCATTCAGCTGAAGCAGCAAAGCAATCACTAGTGCTAAATATACAAATTGAAAGCAGGAACAGACCATTCAGCCCTTTGAGTCTATTGTACCATCTGATAAGATCATGGTTGAACTGATCGTGGCCTCAACCCCACTTTCCTGTCTTTCTAATTCTGCCTTTAAAATATTCAATGACCTGCCTCCACTGCCCTGAGGAAGAGAATTCCATAGACTCGCAACCCTCAGAAACAAAAATCATCTCCATTTTAAATGGAACACCCCTCATTTTTAAACTGTATCTCCTAGTTCTAGTCAGTCTCACAAGGGGAAACATCCTCTTGGCATCTACCCCGTGAAGTTTCCTCAGGATCTTGTATTTTTCAAAAGAATCACCTCTCAATTTCTAAACTCAATGGATACAGGGTCCAACCTTTGCATAACGACCCCTTCATTTCAGGAATCAGTCAAGGTAACCTTCTCTACACTGCTTCTAATGCAATTATATCCTTTTGCAGGCAAGCTGTAAACTGTACCCAGCACTCAGATGTGGTCTCACCAACATCTCGTACAACTTCCCAACATTTATATTTAATTCCCCTTGCAATAAACAATATTCCATTTCCCTTCCTAGCCATTTGCTGTGCCGCATACGAACTTTTACTGCTTCAGACAGGAGGACAGCAAGATGCCATAGAGTTCGGCAATCTCTTTTCATTTAAAAAGTGCTAATTTTCTAATAATCTTGCCAAAGTGCACAAGTTCACATCCGCCATTTTTTACCCACATGCTTAACCATCTAGATCCCTTTACAGACTCTTGTCTTCCTCAATTTAGTTTCCTACCTTTGTGTCATCAGCAAATTTAGCAAACATACATCTGCTCCCTTCATCTCATGTCACTGATATCATTTGTAAAAATCTGAGCTTCCAGCATTGATCCCTGTGGCACTCCTTGCTGAAAGTGACCCATTTATCCCTACTTTGGCTTCTTCTTAGTCAACCAGCCCTCCATCCATGCTAACATGTTGTCTCTTACACTCTTATTTTAATGGAGTAATCTTTGATGTGACACCTTATCAAATGCCTTTTGAAAATCCAAGTACAGCATATCTACACATTCCACTTCATCCACATTCTGTGCCACTGCCCCAAAAAATACAATGAATTAGTCAAATGAGATTTTCCTTTCACAAAAAACTTTCTAAGTGCCCTGCTGTAACCTCCTTAATAATAGACCCTAGCATTTTCTCTGACAGATGTTAGGTTAACTGGACAGTAGTCCTGCTTTCTGGCTCCCTCCTATCTTGAATAGGGGAGTTAAATTTGCTATTTTCCAATGCAATGAGACCTTTCCAGAATCTATGGAATCTCAGAAAATTACAATCAATGCATCGACCATCTCTGCAGCCACTTATTTTAAGACCCAAGGTGAAGTTTATCAGAATCTGGGGAATTGCCAACTTTTAGTTCTAATAGTTTACTCAGTACCCTTTCCCCAGTGATTGTAATTGTTTTAAAGCTCCTCTGATTTTCAATTTTCCAAACATCCAGTCTTTTGAAAGAGAATTCCCGATTTCTAATATATTTTGTGAGCAAAATGCTTCCTGATTTCACTCAAATATAAACCTGCTCTGACAAGAAGAATATTTTCTCTTTCCTGATTTTCATAGAGGGAATAATTTATCTGTACTGCACACAATCAAATCTTTTTACCATTTAAACATCTCTATTAGGTCACTCTTCAGCCGTCTACATTCAAGCCGAGTTTGTCAGCCCTCACTACTTAATTCTCTAAACCCTGATATAATTTCAATGAATCTGCACTGCGGTCCCTCCAAGGTCAATTTACCATTCCTGAAGTGCAATACCCAAAACTGATTTGCAGTAATCCAGATGGACTCAGACCAAGGCTTTGCACAACTGACACAAACTTCCCTTTGTACAGAGTCCCCGTCAGAAAATGTATCATTCCATTAGCCTTTTTGATTTTAAAAACAAATCTCTCTATAGGTTTTAAATAACTTGCGTATTTGAACTCTGTGTATTTGCTCCCTTTCAGGTACTATTTCCTTATTTAAAAAATATATGGATGTAACATTCTTCGCTCCAAAGCAGATGACCTCACACCAACCCACATTAAACTACATCTGTCAGAGAGATCTGACCACTCACTTAACTTTTGCAACTTCCTGCTTCCGGCTGCAATACATATTCTCTCCTACTTCAATGCCAAATACAAACTTGTTTCTTCACACAAATCATTAATAAGCCATTACCATTTCTGCACTGGACTACGTTGGAAAAAAGCACAAGGCTCTGCTTTTTATCTATGTTTTTTTCAAATCTGCAACCTGTGGAAAAGATCTGGAAAAATCTATACCTACATTTTGTCATGAAATCCATTGATCTGTGTGTCCCCGGGTGTTAAATTATAAGTATGTGGACATTGTAATGTTTAAGGTACAGGATGTTCAAATGCTTGTTATATTGGTTTCTGCCTACCCTCTGGGCATGTTTTGATAGGTCCCCAGATCAGTTCAAGAGTCAGTTTCAGGAAGTCAGCCAACAAGCGACAGAGACAGGAAACTCTTTTCTCTTTACCCCTCCGAGACTCTCTTCTGTTATTATACCTCCTTTCAACTTGCCTTCCTCCAGTACCCTGCTCTCCAAATTCCCCACCCCAACTCCTTGATCTTCCTGATCTCCTGGCATCATGCCAGGCTCAACCTTCTTTGTTCGAAAAGCCTGCAACTTCCCACTGGGTCTTTTTTTTGTGCTCCTTTGACAGGCTCATCGAGTGATACCTTCCCCCATAATGATTTTTTCACTACGTGCCTCGATCAAACTACTTTGCATTTTCATGATTTCAACCTCCATCGACTCATCAATTTCTCTTTCCTCCCTAAATCTCTCTCCATGTAAATTCCCCAACCCAAACTCACAGAAACTCCCTTCACCTTACCAAATCGTGTCATCTCAGTACTGTTTCAATCACACAAGATCACCTCACCTCCTATTGCTCATCGCCCACACCCTATGCCTACCGCGTTTTATATCTGAATGCTGGAAAAAGCTGCCCCCAACTGAGTTGTAACTGCACTTTCAAATTCTCAACCACCTAGCCTTTGGACCTCCATTTATACATTTCTGCAGCTATTGATTTACTCAGCTGCACCCTCACTTCCACCTTTGATATCCTAGTCCCCAATAAAACTATTACTCTTTCTCACCCCTGGCCATTGCCTCAGATACAGTTCTTATCTCCACTCATTTAACTCCAAGAGTTGCAGACTTGAAAGGACACAATGGACAACCAGTTGAGAAATCCACTACCAGATCTAGCTGGACAACTTATTATCAGGGACTGCTCTCATCTGCTAAAACTGTTCACTATTCCAGGATAATTCCGGAATGCAAAGATAATTCCAGCTTCTTTTCTCAACCACAAACCACCTTCTTAAATCCTTCTCCTATTACCCTCACCTCCAACAACTACAAGAAGTGCATGGACTTTTCCGTCATTATGATCGAGACAATCCAATTAGCTGCCTCTGCCATGGTGCTCCCTTCCACTAGCCCACCTGACCAAACTTTCTTCAAATCTTTTTACCCTAGTTCTGAACTCAACTTGCCTTTGATTCCCATTAAACTGTTGATCACACAACTTCCCTTCCGGGTACTCATTCTAGCCAGTATTGGAAGTGGTTTTCTTTTCAAATCTCTCTCTCTCTCCCCCCTTTAAATCTGTCATCACTCCCTCCTCAAAAACAAACTGCCTTTGACCTCAATGTCTTTGCAAACTCTCAACCCATCCCCCATCTCCATTTCCTTTCCAAAGTCATAGAATCCTAGAAACGCTACAGTACAGACAGAGGCCATTCGGCCCATCGAGTCTGCACCAACCACAATCCCACCCAGGCCCTACCTCCATATCCCTACATATTTTACCCACTAATCCCTCTAACCTACACATCTCTGGACACTAAGGAGCAATCTTAGCATGGCCAATCAACCTAATCCGCACATTTTGGACTGTGGGAGGAAACCGAAGCACCCGGAGGAAACCCACGCAGACACGAGGGGAATGTGCAAACTTCACACGGAGAGTGACCCAAGCCAGGAATCGAACCCAGGTCCCTGGAGCTGTGAAGCAGCTACCATGCCACCCACAGTATTGTTAAATTGGGTAACAACGTCCTTGAATGTGCTGCTGCCTTCCAAATCCACTCCCATCTTTCCTGAAACTCATGTTTGAATCCCTCCAATCAGATATCCACCCTCGCCACAGCCCAGAAAAACTCTTCAAGTCACAAATGGCATCCTATGTGACTGTGACAAAACTAAACTTTTCCCTCCTCGTCCTTCGACCTCTTTGCAGCCTTTGGTACAGTTAAGCATATTATTGTCCTCCAACACCTTTCGACTATCACCCAGCTGGGTGGGACGACTCTCAAGTTGTTCCATTTACTTTATCTAATCATTGCCAGAGAATCACTTGCAATTGCTTTTCTTCCTGCTCCCACGTTATGTTCACCTCAAGTATCAATCCCTACTCTAATCTCCTCCAGCCCCATAGCCCTCCATGATCCCAGCAGTCCACCAACTCTGGTCACCTGTACATTTGTAATTATAATTGCACCACCGCTGGTGTCTGTGCCTTTTGTTGCCCAGTCCTCAACCTTGGAATTCCCGCCTGACCTCCGCGCCTCACTTTCCTCCTTAAACCTGTTTCTAAGCAAGCTTTTGGACCCAATGATCCTTGTGGTTATATGTCATATTTACATATTGCTCTTGTGGATTATCTTGCGAAGTCTCACCGTGTTAAAGGCACCAGATGAATTTGTTACAGTGATGGTGAAAATCCTCCAACAGATACCACTTATTTTATTCTGCCAAACTGAGTATACCTTTTTACTGCCATTCTCTGCTTCCTTTCTCCCAATTAATTTCTAACCCAAGTCAAAAGCTCTCCAATTCGGGGCACTTTTTTTCCACAACTTTGTGGGGAATCCTATTGAATCCTTTTTCTAAGTCCATATAGATATCAGTCCTTTACCTACCCGACTTCAGAAAATTCAACCAGATTAGTCAGACCTAATTTATCTTTAGCTCATTCTGATCAGTTAATTTGCTCCAGTGCTCAAGTTACTCTATCCCCAAGGACAGATTCTAGTACTTTCCCCACAACTGACAAACTAACAGGCCTACATTTATCTGATTTATCCCTCCCACCCTAAGTAATGAAATGATATTAGCAATTCTCCAGTTTAACAGCACAATTTTTGAAACAAAAGAAAGGATTGAAAGATCAACGGTTCTGCAATTTCTTCCATCTACTTCAGTTAATAACTGAGTGTGAAAATCATCAGACCTTGGAGATTTATCTATCTATCCTAAGACCCATTATTTTCGCCATTACTTTTTGGCATAAACTAATACTGACTACAGAAAGTTCCTCCCCTTGATTTATTCTTAGTATTCCTTCTGTCTCAAGTATTGTATCCTCTTCCTCCACTGTGAAAACTGATACCAAGTATTTAATAAATCTGCTATTACTTTGTTACCCAATACCATATCATTGTGCAGTAACATAATACACAAAAAGTGGATCATGCAAGAAATGTGTGATAACTGTAAGGTTTGAATCTACTTATCAATTAATTTGCACCTTGCAAAGGGAAACAATGAAACCTAATTCTACAAAATTAAGCACATCTGATAGACTTGTCTACAGCTCTTTGCATAGGTGGAAGAATCAGTTTTTTTCACATGAGACTAGTTGTCACTGCTAGATCAGTTAAATCCAAAGATGCGCAGGTTAGGTTGATTGGTCATGCTAAATTGACCCGTGTTTCGGGAGAATGAGCAGGGTACATATGTGGGGTTATGGGACTCGGTGGGCCGAATGGCCTCCTTCAGTACTGTAGGGATTCTATGAAATCTATTAAATCAAAACATTATGAAATGATTTATTTTAACTGCATCTTCAAGAATTCCACATTTTGCAGGAATTTTAAACTTTTGTCACTACATACTTACATGCCATCTAAAAACATATAATTGGAGGGGGGCCAACTTCAGCAAGTTAGAAAAGGATGCCCGTGTTCTTACAACAGTCTGCCTGGAGGGGGGGGGTTCAAAACGGAGATGGGAAAGATATCCAAAACTAGGGCGCCCTAAATGACTGAAGGTAGAGGTTAAAACCAAACAGGAAAGGAGGTTTATAACAATTGAGGTTTATAATACAGAGAAGTAAACTGAATGTAGAAAGTACAGAGGGGCTCAAAAAAACAGAATAAGTGGAGCAAAGAGAACATGAGAACAGATCAGTACCATAAAAGGGAACCCAATAACACAGTAAAAGAATAGGCAAAGGAATGGTAGCATCAGTTAGGGACCAAAAAAGTAGATCTTGTGAAAGTAGACAACATGATTTGATTTATTATTGTCACATGTATTAGCATACAGTGAAAAGTATTGTTTCTTGCGCGCCATATAGACAGACTGAAGTACTAAATGAATACTTTGCATCCGTCTTCATTAAAGGAGGATCCTGCAAATGCAGCAGTTATATTGAATATAAAAATGATATAAAGAGGAAGTAGTGAAAAGGTCAGCAATTTTCAAAAGACATCCAGCCCAGATGGGATACATCTCAGGTTACTCTGGGAAGCAAGGATGGAAATGGAAGACGTTCTGGCCACAATTTTCCAATCCTCCTCTCGTATGCAAGTGGTCAGTCCCAGACGATAGATTGCAAACGTAGCACAACTGTTTGAAAAAGGGGAACGCGATAAACCAGGCAATTACAGGTCATAAGTACAGCTACAACACTGGCATCGACCAGACTCATGGAAAACTGCCCAGGTTTTAAGCCTGTCCACAAAAAGCAGGACAAATCCATCCAGCCAATTACTGCCCCATCAATATACTCCTGATCATCAGCAAAGTGATGGATAGCATGGTCAACAGGATTATCAAGTGGCACTTACCACAAGTAAGCTGCTCACTGATGCTTAGTGCGAGTCCTGCCAGGGCCACTCAGCTCCTGATCTCAGTAAGTCATTAATACAGATTGCATATAGTTCAGGCCCTGAGGGCCAAACCCTGTGGCACTCTGCTAGTTACATCTTGCCAACCAGAAAAGGACACACTTATCCCAATTCTCTGCTTTCTTTTGTTTAGCTAGTTTGCCACCCAAGCTAATAAATCTCTAACCCCATGTGATCTTACCTGTGGATCAATCTTTTGTATAGCACCTTATCAAATGCCTTCTAGAAGTCCAGACATACTACAGCTACAGGATCGCCATTATCCATTTTGCTTGTTACATCTTTGAAGAACAAATTAGTCAAACACGATTACCCTTCATAAAGCAATGCAGAGTTTGATGGGTTGCGTTTTGACTTTCCAAATGTCCTGTTACTACTTCCTTAATAATGCATTCTAACAATTTCCCAACACAGATGTTAAACTAGCTGGTCTATAGTCTTTTACTTTCTGCTTCCCTTTTTTGAATAAGGGCATTATATTTGCATTTTCCCAATCCACTGGAACTTTTCCCACATCCAGGGAATTTTGGTATATTATAACCAAAGGATCCACTATCTTCACTGCCACTTCCATTAAAACCCCAGGGTGTAGGCCATCATGCCCTGGGGACTTGTCTGCCTTCTATCTTAAGTTTGCTCAGTACTTTTCCCCTATTAATAATGATTGTTCCAAGTTCCCTTCTTTCTATAACGCCTGCATTACCCGTTACCATTGGCACGGCGCTAGTGTCCTCCACTGTGAAAACGGAGACAAAATACTGATTTTGAGACTCCACAATTTCTGTGTTCCCCACTATTAACTCCCCTGTGTCATCCTCCAAGGGTCCAACACTGCCTTTAGCCACTCTGCTTTTATATATCTATGGAAGATTTTGCTATCTTTTTATATTTTGTGCTAGTTTTCTTACATAATTTACCTTTGCTCTTCTTATTACTTTTTAGTAACCCTTTGTTGATCTTTAAAAGTTGTCCAATCTTCCAGCCTGCCACTGGCCTTTGCCATATGGTATGCCTTAGTATTTGTGTTTGTCTTTATGCTATCTTTAATTGCTTTGCTTAGCCACGGATGTTTCTTCCCCCTTTACAATATTTCTTCCTCGCTGGAAAGTATGTTTGTTGGGAGGAATTGACCATCTCCTTAAACATCCGCCATTCTCATCAACTGTCTTCTGTTCAGTCCACTAGAGCCAAATCTGTCCGCATGCATAGGTACTTTTGTTTAATTTCAGAATGCTAGCGTGGGACTCCAGTTTCTCACCCTCAAAACGGAATTTGAAATTCTAGGGTGCTATGATCACTCCTCTCTAGACAATCCTTAACTTATGAGATTAATTACATTCACTCTTTCCACCATTAACACAAAGTGGTAGCGTGCTCCCTTTAAGATGTACTGCAGCAACTCACCAGGTTCTTTTGACAGTCCCTTCCAAACCTGTGACCGTTGTCACCTAGAAGGACAAAGGCAACAGACACATGGGAACAACACCATCTGTAAGTATCACGCCATATTACACACCATTCTGCCTTAGAACTATATCACTATTCCCTCAGTTGCAGAATTAAAATTCAGGAACTCACTTCCTAACACTGCAGGTATACACATACCAGTTCAAGGTAGAGGGTCACCATCACCTTCTCAAGGACAATTAGGGATGAGTAAATGTTGACCTTGTTAGTGACGCTCACCATTCCATGAAAGAATTAGAAAAGCATACACAATGTTTAAGACATTCAGAAATTAGACCTCAATATAGACAAAAGAAACATCATGACACAATCAGCACGTATCAAAAACTTAAAAGGCAAGATCCCACAAACACACAGCGAGACCCTGATCATACACAAATAACCCTCAGAACCTTCCTTTACATAAGCAATTTCTCATTTTTCCTGATCCAGTACCTCCAAAAGCTCAAGCTCAAAGCTTTACATACAACTGGGAAGAAGATAGAAAGAAAGGAATCGAGAGCTTTGTAAACATGTTCAAACGAGTGCATGTGCTACCTCTTGCGCTTCCTCACAGTACTAGATCAGAAATTTTCTCTGATCTCAGGAAATTGAGGGAGGATAGATGGAGCCTAGATAGGCTGAGCGTGTCACAAGTTTTCTTGTTGGTGCATGTGAACAAAACTAACCTCAATATTTGTCCCATGCACTAGATCTCTTCACATTCCTTCAGTCTATGTAGTCTGCATCTTGCTGTGCTAATCACTGTTAGATGCTAATCCAGTTTTGATCAAATTGGAATGGCTTCCAGCAATCTAACAACATAGCCACAGCCTGAAATTCAGCACAACTCACATGCTACCAAGTTGACAAATGCATGTGAGGCAGCAGGTTTCAGAACATCTATCCAAAGCTGCGATCCAGTCAAGATAAAACCTGCATAGCACAGGTTGGATCTAATCTTTCAAACGTTCAGTAACCTGACATTCAGTCCAAAGACATTATTATAGGCTGCGGATTTGTCTGCTTAAACATATTTCTCAGTAAATGGGAGATAGAACTGTGGTCACAAAATTGAAAGCACTTACTTCTACCAGCTAAGTTAGTCAAAAATATTTAGATCCATAGGTTTTCAAATCTCTCAAACTTGGCACACCAAGTTATGAAGCACTTTATAGCATCTTAAAAAGTGTTAAACAAATGGGAAGCTATTATAATCAGTTTATAGCCAGAGTACTCTTTGTGGCCTGAAGTGCAAAATGATATCAAACATCCTTTTGAGTAGGCCTTGGTCCGACTGGGACAACAGCATAGAATACTTGAGAATAAATCTTTGGTAATAGATTTCACAAAGACACAGATTTAATTCAATCAATAAAGTAATTGATATTTAAGCAGTGTGTACTAATTTTGGCAAGTGAATTCCGTTAAAAGGAACAGGAACAAATCTTGTAAATAATAGCAATTTTACCAAAAAGAACCAAAAATCTTTTGACTGAGAACCCCTTATTATTTTGAGCACCTGTAGTGCAGAGGTCAACATGTTCACTTCACACATGAAAGACCCTTGCTTCAAAACTAGAACTCCTCATTCTACATGAAAAGTTGCTCAAAATATTTATGACAAAAATAATTTTAACCTGACTGCAATGTTTTCTAAGAATTGTCCACTTTCGGAAACAGATTAAACAAAACACAAACATAAAATAAAACAAATTTGTGTGTCATTTCCTTCAAAAAAGTTATTGGTCAAAAATAAAATTCTCCATTTCTTTTTTCGGGTCTGCAATGGTTTTCATTATGATCTGCAATAATCAACCTTGTTCAGAAATCAAGTAAAGTGTATCCCAAATGGTCAATAAAGTAGTCTAATAACTGACAATAAATACTACTCCAGTAGAATTTGATTCATATCATTTTTGAGATAGCACAGATGTCCCTCAAAACACCACCACCAGTACGATGACATTTCAGACTACTTCAGCAAATTAATTCCTCACACAACACTTCCTGTCAGAGATCATATATCCCTTACAAATCTGTAATCCTTCAGTTTTCCTCCTCTGTAGTGACAATTTTAAACTACTTGCACTGTTTGTTGCATTTGATTTTTCCCTCCAGCCTATTTCTGAAGATGGTAATATCAATACAACACAGTAGTGGGTTCAGATTCAGAAATAACTGATAGGTCTGCAGAAATTAAACAAACAGGAGTAAAAAGAACACAAACTATTTTACTGACAAAAGAAACAAGTAATCTTTTTTAAAAATCTACCATCCACTCTAGCAGCAGTTAACTTAATGCATGGTCTAGCACTATTTTAACTTGATTCTCTTTCAGGGATGCTCCATCGTCAAATCCTTTCTCTAAGGCAAAGGCTTCAATGCCCTGTTTTCCCTTTATAATGGTAAAAGTGCATGGTAAAATTTGGGCAGACATAAAATCATGCACATTGGATTTAGTCGCGTCTGTTTTACAACATCACCAATACATCAGATTTACATGCAAACAAGACTATACTGTTTCTCACACTCTCTCAGGAAGATCATACTTAAAAACGTAACATTTTTACCTCCTAAACACTCATGGCAATGATATCAAAAGTACTTGTTTAAATGTGCACTCCACAACAAGCTTTTAATTGTAGCTGCTTTGTGCTCATGTAATTCTCGCATCTTTTGATTTTCCTCCTGGTAGTGTATAGACCAGTGTCAACTGGTAACACTAAAACCGAAGTTGTGACACAAATAGAAACAGGAGAATTCCATTCAACCCCTTGAGACTTGTTCCATCGTTCAATTAGGCATGGATGATCTGTACTTCACCTCAGTTTACTCACCACACCCTCAATATTCTTAACAAAAGGTCCATCAGCAATCCAATCTATATGGCATTCTTTTTGAGGGGCGGGTGGAGGAGGCGCTTCCAGATTTGCATAACCCTTTGAAGTAATGTTTCCTCAATGACCAAGCTACAATATTAAGATTGTGCTAGATTCCCCAGAGAAAACAAGTTATTTGCATGTCTCGTAACGAATCATTTTGACTACTTCAATTAGAACTCAACTTGCCAAATTTAGAGGAATACAGATCAATTTTGTGTCTTCATAATTTAATTCTTTAAGCCTTGGTTTAAGAGGACCTGGACTGATCCCCATCCAAGACTGATATCTTTCCTGAGGTTTGGTGCCCAAAACCGAATTCCAGATAAAGTTTGCCTAAACCTAACAACTAACTTCCCCACTTATGTTATAAACCCTCAAGATAAACAGCACCATTCAATTAATATTTTTGATTATATTATACCTAGTCAAAATATTGATACAATCCTCAAATCCTCCAACTATCTTGGTCACAAAGTTGAATATTTTCCAAAAAGGATGGAGCTCCATATTTGATTACTGAAAACATCTTGCCGTGAACAGTAATTACAATTTTTCCCTGTGTGTTATTATTTCTGCATCACTAATTGATAACAGTGCAACGTCACCCTCAACGCCATGGGTCCAATGATTTATGTCCTAAACCAATTCAATTTAAGGACAGAGAAAGAAACAGAAAAGGAAATAGACGAATTAGAATTAAATTAGACATAGAAAGAGAAATTAAGAGGAAAAAAAGATCGGGTTGAGAGAAGATAAAAACAGACTGTAGAAAAGGAAGGTTTGTTTTAAGGTGTTAATTTAAAAATCATGAGGAACAACTTACTACCTGCAAGTTTGAGACTTCAGCTTCAGTTGCTTCTTTTCTGGATCCCAAGGTGCAGGTCAGAATAAATTAACAGGGTCCTTACAAAATGAAGTACTAGCCTTAAATTCTGCAGCAAGATTCATTTTCATTTATGGCACAAAGCAAGCAATTTCATGACACTTGCGAGCAGGTTGTTGGCAAGCTCCTTTTTTGCCAGGCTAAATGTCAAAACAATGCAAAACATCCAGCAATTTATGGCAAACTGCAACTCATAACATGTCTCTATCACTGCAAATGTTGTTGACTTTTTATTATTATTGGTGGAGACCTAGAACTTGCTAATATTTTTCCAACAAATGTTTGGCTGATGTTTTTTGGATTATAAATTCTGTGTGCTTTCATAGCAACAGCATACTGTAAGCCTATGAGATAGACATTTTTCAAAAACGAGAGAGAAATTCAGTCTATTCTGAGTTTTCAACATTGGTTTGTGGCATCTTCAAAGGAACACCCATCTTTATACTCTACAGAACAGATTGGGGTGAATTTACTATAAAACATTCCACAAATGGTCGCAGTTGACAGCTTCAATAATTAAATCATAACCTTAAAAAGGTATACGACATCAACTAGAGCAACAAGGCCATATCAATCATATTGACATGTTAAAAGCACAAACGTATCGTGAACATATATATAATGAGTTGTCATAAATTACTTAATCCTCAATTAGTAATAAGGTGTTCCTTTTTCAGTGGAATAAAACTCACCTTTCCTGATTTATCACTGTATTTGCGTACTTCAACACAATAATTTGCTGTGGGCAACTTCTTCACCACAATATTCAGATAGAACCATGCCTGTAAAAGAAAAACAAAAAGTTGCTAAACTGGCTTCATTTTATTTTTTATTAAAAGCAATTTGTCTATGGGTGTTAGTCATGCAAGATAGTAACTTAGCAACCCAAGGTAAAAACATCTGAAATCATTCAGCATGTGAATTCAGGCCATGTTTAATGAAATAAAAAAGTTCCTTTCAGAAGGAGAATTCTGTTTTTTTTTTAAAAAACACAGTTTCTTCCCCTTCTTGGTCATCAAGCCATCTGCAACCAAGAGTCAGCAAGCATTCAGTTCCAAAGCCACTGTTTTGTGTAACCACTGTTACACTTAAACCAGATACTGAGATTCCAGAAACACAGTAAGAAGTTTAACAACACCAGGTTAAAGTCCAACAGGTTTATTTGGGAGCAAATGCCACTAGCTTTCGGAGCGCTGCCCCTTCGTCAGGTGAGTGGGAGATCTGCTCACAAACAGGGCATATAAAGACACAAACTCAATTTACAGAATAATGATTGGAATACAGTCTTTACAGATAATCAAGTCTTAAAGGTACAAACAATGTGAGTGGAGAGAGCATTAAGCACAGGTTAAAGAGATGTGTATTGTCTCCAGACAGGACAGCCAGTGAGATTCTGCAAGTCCAGGCAAGCTGTGGGGTTATAGATAGTGTGACATGAACCCAAGATCCCGGTTGAGACCGTCCTCATGTGTACGGAACTTGGCTATCAGTTTCTGCCCAGCGACTCTGCACTGTGTGTCATGAAGGCCGCCTTGGAGAACACTTACGCCAAGATCAGAGGTCGAATCTCCGAAAGCTAGTGGCATTTGCTACCAAATAAACCTGTTGGACTTTAACCTGGTGTTGTTAAACTTCTTACTGTGTTTACCCCAGTCCAACGCCAGCATCACACATCATTCCAGAAACAGCCAGAGAGGATGGCTCTTTCATCAGAACTTCCTCCCATTCTAGTGATGAGGCAATAGCACAAACACTGACAGTCCCAATGATCGCTGGGACTGAGATATGTGCATCGCAGAAAATCCCAAGTCTACATTTGACAAACTGAGGTAAATAGCTGCTGCAATTACAAATTACGTCCTATTCAAATAAAACTCAAAGAAAAGAATTATGTCCCAACAATTAATAGCTACTATTTTAAGCCATCCTAAAAAGATCAGAGGAACATTGCCAGGTTCAATGCTCCTAACTCCCAAGATGAGAAGCCTACAATTTAAACCGAGCTTTCAGTTGGAGAAAAATAAATGATCACCAAGACTGCCTAGTCCGCTCCGAAAACATAAAAGTGTACTAAGGTGAGAATTTATCAGGCAAGGAGAAACATCTATTTTTCTTTAAAGTCACTACACAAGGTGGTTACAAAAATGTAACAACCCCTCACACCTCCCTTCCTGAAGGTTCATGAAAACTCTCAGGAGTAAACAGATATTTTCAGGATTGGTCAGGAATGTGGATGAGATAACAAACTTTCAACAGTTCCAATACTGTTCTTGTGATAACACTATTGGCCAAAATTGACCGTCTGTTTCTTAAGTTTTTATATTCTCCTTGGAGATAGTCTACAAGGTTAATCTTGTAAATGTTGCAATGAGGTTTCATTGTAGTTGGCATCATTATTTGTTAGAAATAATCCACAACTTGCCGTTTGTACTTAGTCAGGTCCACCATTCTACTTAGTTCTCTGAATTATTGCATAAATAATATTAAATGATAAATACAGGAAAAAATGGAGACCTTGCCTATGTTTATTGTCGGTGTCAAAGTAACAACTGCATGTGGTAATTCAACTGCTAGTGGAGCAGTTCGAGTTTGTGTGTCTCAGTCTGTACATGTTTCAGAGCCTGTCATTTGTGCCGCTTCAGGGAGTTTTACCTCAACTTCCAGCATGAACTCTTTCACTGAGGTCAACATGGTGCCATAGCTGCAGAAGCAACCCTTTAGTGCCTTGTCAAAATAGTTATTCTTCACGGATGCGCCTGGGATCTGATGTTGCTACAGCCAAGCCTTATCCCATCCAAAATACCGGCACACAACTAGGTCAAACTGGGGTCACTTGCTATCTCAAAAATGTTGACGTCCTGCGCTACCTTAACAGCCCTGTTACAACTCTCAGTTCACCTCAACAAACCCAAAGAACCTTTGGTACCTCCCCTGGGTATCTGTGACACAATAAGATACCTATACCAAACAGCAGCAGAAATGGGATATCTTGCAGTTAGATTCACAAAGGAGGAGCCATTTGGTCTGTTGTGGCTGTACCATTTTCTTCCCAGGACTATCCAATTACTTTGACCCCACCCATTTGTGTAAGAGCTCTGCAAATTCTCCTTTTAGCGATATAGCCAATTCTTTTCTGAAAGTTACTATAGAATACACTTCCAGCACCTCACTCTCTGCAAACTCTCATTGCCCTGCACCCCCCCCCCCCCCGCCCTCCAAACCCGGATAATTTGACCATTTTCTTAAATCTGTGTCCCTCTGGTTACCACAGCTCCTGATGTGGAGATGCCAGTGTTGGACTGGCATAAACACAGTAAGAAGTTTAACAGCACCAGGTTAAAGTCCAACAGGTTTATTTGGTAGCAAAAGCCACAAGCTCCTGCCAGTGGAAAGTCATTTCTCCCCATTTGTTTTATCAAAAGTCCTCAAATAAAATCTCTCCTTAACCTTGTAGGGAGAGTACTCCAGCTTCTCTAATTTCTCCACATTTCTGAAGTCCCTCATCTCTGGTACCATTCCAGTAAATCTCCTCTGCACCCCTCTCCTAGGACTTGGCACCTATTTAAAAATACTGAGGGGTGCATTTCTGCATGGAAGGCTGTGACTAGCGGTGTTCCACAGGGATCAGTTCTGGGACCTTTATTGTTCGTGGTATATATAAATGAGTTAGAGGAAAATGTAGCTGGTCTGTTTAGTAAGTTCACAGATTATACAAAAATTGGTGGAGTTGCGGATAGTGAAGAGGATTGTCAGAGGATACAACAAGATATAGACCAGTTGGAGACTTGGGCAGAGAAATGGCAGACAGAGTTTAATCCGGACAAGTGTGAGATAATGCATTTTGGAAGGAACAATACATGTAGGAATTATACAGTAAGTGGCAAAACCCTTAGAAGTATTGATAGACAGAGAGATCTGGACGTACATGTCCACTGATCACAGAAAGTGGCGACGCAGGTGGATAAGGTAGCCAAGAAGGCATGCTTGCCTTCATCGGTCGGGGCATTGAGTATAAAAATTCGCGGGTCATGCTGCAGCTGTACAAAACCTTAGTTAGAATATTGTGTACAATTCTGGTCGCCACACTACCAGAAGAATGTGGATGCTTTGGAGAGGGCACAGAAGAGGTTAACCAGGATGATGCCCAGTCTGGAGGGTATTAGCTATGAGGAGAGGTTGGATAAACTCGGTTTGTTCTCACTGGAACGACAGAGATCAAGGGGTGACCTGATAGAGGTTTACAAGATTATGAGTGGACAGTCAGATGCTCTTTTCTCAGATAGAAAAATCAAGTATAAGGGGACATAGGTTTAAGGTGCGTGGGGAAAAGTTTAGAGATGTGTGAGGCAATTTCGTTTTTTTTACACAACGGTGGTGAATGTCTGGAACGCACTGCCCGGGGAGGTGGTGGGAGCAGGTACGATAGCAGCATTTAAGGGGCAACTACACAAATATATGAATAGGATGGGAATGGAAGGATACAGACTCCGTAAGCACATGCGGTTTTAGTTTAGGCAGACATCATGACTGGCGCAGGCTTGGAGGGCCGAAGGGCCTGTTCCTGTGCTGTACTTTTCTTTGTTCTTTGAGACACAGAGGTTATGTAATCACAAGGAACCCATTTT
Source organism: Mustelus asterias (assembly GCF_964213995.1). Taxonomy (NCBI): domain Eukaryota; kingdom Metazoa; phylum Chordata; class Chondrichthyes; order Carcharhiniformes; family Triakidae; genus Mustelus; species Mustelus asterias. The sequence goes on from NC_135811.1 coordinate 83,217,818, forward strand.
TATAATTTAGGCCTCTATTTTAAAGCCCGAGATCCCATATGTTCAACTTATTTTCCTCCTTAAAACCAAAAACGAAACCCTTACATAAGCATTATCAGTACTCGGAGAACATGCATCAACTGATAGTAGGCAATGTAACTATCAGGTGAAACATTTCAGGTGATGGATGGCATTTCTAACAATGCATAAGTACTTTTGCTGCACTAAAGTGCCTACCTAGATTGCACACTTAAATCCTAGAGTAGGATTGAAGACGGCACAGTGACAGTGCTTAGCACTGCTGCCTCTCAGCGCCAGAGGTTTGATTCCCAGCTTGGGTCACTGTCTGTGCGGAGTCTGCATGCTCTCCCCGTGCCTGCATGGGTTTCCTCCAGGTGCTTCGGTTTCCTCCCACTGTCCAAAGATGTGCAGGTTAAGTGCATTGGCTACACCGAATTCTCCCTTAGTGGACCAGAACAGGCACCGGAGTGCGGCAACTAGGGGATTTTCACAGTAACTTCATTGCAGTATTAATGTAAGCCCACTTGTGACTAATAAACAAACTTAAAAACTCTATGGACAATTTGCCGAAAGGTGTGATGACAGATCGCTCTGCCTATACCCAACCAGCTTGCAAAAAGTGCACTATAAGAAGATTTGCACAATATTTCAATGACTTAAAAACTGAATTTCAAACATTGAGCTAGGAACAATACTGAAGACAATATAAAATCGGCTCCTACCCTGCACTTCACAAGCTAATATTTCTGGCTGCTTTAAGTGTACACTTCCTGATAAGATGAGTGATGGACAAAGGTGATTTACAATATTTCAAGCAGATTTTTTAAACAATTCATTTTCTCCTTCCTACAGCACACAACTATCTACTTTGCCCTTAAAGGCAAAATGCTTTGCAACTTTATTGGATTCACTTTGCAAAAAGCATAAAAGGCCAAAGTAACTGGCAATTCAAAAGTTTTTTGTTTAAAGTTTTAGTTTTTATTAGTGTCACAAGTCGGCTTACATTAACTGCAGTGAAGTTACTGTGAAAACCCCCTACCTCGCCACACTCTGGCGCCTGCTCAGGTACACTGAGGGAGAATTTAGCATGACCAATGCACCTAACCAGCACGTCTTTCAGACTGCGGGAGGAAACAGGAGCTCCCTGAGGAAATCCATGCAGACACAGGAGCGACCGTGCATACTCCACACAGACAATGGCGCAAGCTGGGTCCCTGGCCACTGTGAGGCAGCAATACTAACCACTGTGCCACCATGCTGCATGTGAAAGTTTAAAGGAAAAACAATACTGACAAATGCTGCAATTCCATACTGATCATAGGAATGATTACACTAACCAGCCAAACTTAAAATGCTTCCTTATTAAAATGTGACATGGTGATTTTAGAAAGTAATTTAGAATAGTTTCTAACATCATAACTGCAAACGTTGTACTAATCAGAATTTTTTAAAATAAATATTTCAACAACTGTGCAGGTTAGGTTAATTGGCCATGGAAATAAGATCTGGGTGGGGTTGTGATCGGTGCAGACTCAATGGGCCGAATGGCCTCCTCCTGCACAGTAGAGATTCTCTGATTCTATGATGTTTCAAAACATGTAAACATATACAAATTTATATTTAAAGCAGATATTCAATAGTAGTTCAGTGAAAATTCTATAAAATGCTTTGATTTTACTAAGCAGACTGGTGTTTACAGAAGGAAATCATGAATTTTATCTGCTGCTCCCAAACAGACCCTTTCTCAAAGCATTATGGAAGTAGTTTGATTTATTACAAAGACTTACAGCTAGACAAGGCAGCATTCAGATGGTTGGTTCCCACAGTAGTCAATTACTAAAGTTTTTCCTCAGATTTTGCATACACAATATATAAATTGAATTCCACTATTATCGCAATTTAAACAAGTTAAAACTTGTTAAACCTAATTAATTGCTGTCATTCAAACTGTTTAATTTCTAAAATAATAATAATTGGTTAATTACTTTATTATGGAAATATTTCAAGTTAGTCACCCTGAAATCTAACATATATTCTTTTTCAGTTTGACTGCCATTGTAATAGCTGCCACACCCGAACACACACTCAAGTATATAACATGGGAAGAAGTGTTAAATTGTTCATTTTGGCAGGAAAAATACAAGGGCATATTATCTAAATGTTGAGATTTCAGAGCTTTCAGATGCAGAGGTATGAATCGCAAAAGATTAGCATGCAGATAAAGTAATTAGGAAAGCTAATAAATTACAATTTACTGCAAGGGGAATTGAATACAGAAGTAGGGAGGTTATGCTTCAGTCATATAGGGCATTGGTGAGACCAAATTTGGAGTAGTGTATGGTATCGGTTTCCTTATTTAGGGAAGAATGTGAATATCGTGGAAACAGTTCAGGGAAAATTTACAAAACTAATACCTCACTGGGCAGGTTGTCTTATGAGGAAAAATCAGACAGGCTAGATTTGCAGCTGCCGAAGTTAAGAGTGATAGATGACTTGATTGAAACATACAAGATCCTGAGGGGTGTTGACAGGGTAAATGTTAAGAGGGTGTTTCCTCTTTTGCAAGTATCATGTACTAGGGACCACTGTTTACAAATAAGGGGTCGCCCGTTTTGGACAGAGATGAGGAGAATATTCTCTCGCAGAGGATGAAGTGTCCATGGAACTTCCTTCCTCAAAAGGCAGTTTAGTCTTGGTAAGCTAGGAGGTGAAATTATCACGGGTAGACAGGTATGTGGAGTTGAGGTTGCCACCAGAATCGTCATGCTTTTATTGAATATTGAGTAAGCTCAAACGGGCCTGTTCCTGCTCCTAATTCGTATGTTTGCAAATTAAGACCCTCAGTGAAAAATCCAATAAATAGCCCTTTACAATTCCAACAAGTGTTGTAATTAATACCATTTGGAATGCTACTATTGCAGATAGAACAGGGAAGGGAATTCAGGTCACAGCTTGCTTCAGCAATAGGATTTCAAAGAGACAAGTATGCTTGCAATTAAATGAAACCATGTCACATATCATTTTCAGATATCACAGACGATCAGCTTTTGGGGGAATATAAATTATTCATTCACCATTTTGTTCATTTAACATAGTCTCAACACTCAGATTAGTTTGGAAACTCCACTGTTCACTCCAATTCTCCTCGTTTCCGCTTATGTAGGCGAGGGCCGTTAACACTGGGAAATGAAACAATATCCTTTTTTCATTGCCCATCGTCAGCATCATGTGCTCCAAGGTCAGGCACAGCACAGACAGATGCAAAGTAAAGCTTTCCCTTCACCTATTTCAAGTGCATTTACAACTACACTATAGATTTTTATTTCCCATGTCAGTCACGACCAACTGAAATGGTGATTGTGATACCAATTACTATTTTGTGCTATAGCTACTCAAATCTATCCAAAATAGAAACAAATAACATGATAAACGAGACTCAAAGCCAAGTACCAGAAATGGTGGTCAGTGTCTAGCATTGTCACTGTACCTTGAACTTGGTATTTACTAAGTACCTTGGTTCAGTTTAAAATTCATCAGATCATCAACTTTTTACTGAAAATTTCAAAAAGCATTTTCAGATTGGAATTTACTTTGCTCCAAGAATTATGGAAGAATGTCAGAAAAGTTTTACTCATATAGCAGTGCTTATTTCTCTTTTACCCTTAAAGAAACAATTACTGAATTTATAAATACTGCAGCTAAAATCCCACAGGAAATTCAACAAAGGCTCATTAATCATCAGTATTCAATAAATATGTCTCACAATCCTTTTGACCCATCAGGTCCATTTGGATTTATTTTTGAAGAGCGTTTAAGATGATCTAAATGTTTCATTAGCATACAATATAGCACCTTACAATACCTTTTGAGAGAGAATTATTTTAGATTAAATTCTTGATCTAAAACACCAATTATAGAACATCTCTAGTATAATAATGAACTCAGTAATTATACTCCATCTATTTATTTAAGAAATCCATTAGGGAATTTAGAAGAAACGTCTTCACCTAAAAAGTAGTAAACTGTGGAATTTACAATCATAAAGAGTGGTTGAAGTAAACAGCATAGAATCATTTAAGAGGTAGCTGGACAAAACATTCGAGGAGGAAGACAATAAATAGTTATATCAGTAGATTTAAATGAGAAAAGATGGGAAGAGGCTTAAGTGGAGCATAAACCATGAACCATTTGTACCGAATGGCCAGTTTCTGTAATGCATATCCTATGTAATTTGGCATAAATCTGAAAGGCTCAAAGATCATACTTACTAAATAATGAAAAATTGTTGTTTCACTGTCTCTCATTTCACTATTATTAAAAAAGGAACTAATCACAGCCTCAAGTCATTTTCAGCAACCAGGTTGGTTCTTTGTCCACTATTTTAAAAAATTCCTAGAAGTAAAATTTATATTATTCATATAAAAGTCTTCTCATTTTCACAGAGTGGAAAAAAATCCAAAGTGGCATATAATACAATGAGCAACTCCCAAGTGTCTTGGGCATTCCTTCTTCACAAGCCAGGGTTATTCTATTGGCCTTTCATAATAATATGTCTTGGGCCTTTATACATGCACAATTTTTCTGGCCTCCAAGTATATGCAAACATTATTGCCCTCAGTGTTGCAGTTCTGAACTGCATGCATATGCAATCATTACTGCTCAATCACACTGACAACTTTGCCCTTGCTGACGCACAATACAAAGCAGCAGGACAAGTAATCCAGTACAAAACTGAAACATTCTTAACCTTGACCTTGACAACTGAATCAGACTGTAACACTAGAACGTAATTCAACTCTCATCTTGGCACTCTGTGTTGCTCCCTAAATAAGTAGCTTCATTTTATAAATCGCAACATTTTAATTTATTTGATTTAATTTAAATTTATTTCATTAAATGACTCAACTAAATTTCATTTATTAAATTAGACTGCAATTAAATTTATTCATTTAACATTAGGTCATTTATTCCCTAAAAAATCAACATGTGGAATAAATATAATCAATGGGTTCACTGCTACAGTTTCAGAAATTCAGGTGTGGTCTTATAAACTAGCCTATGGGAAATACTGAACTGGAATGTCAGCCTAGATACTGTGCTCAAACTTGCAGTTATGCTCAAGCTTCTGGAGTAGGACTTGAAACTTCAGACTTGGATGCAATGGCACTACGAAATGAAACATGCCTGACACTTTCATAGAATCCGAGCAAAAGGAGGCTATTTGGCCCATCAGTCTGCACTGACAACAATCCCACCCTATAAGACAGAAAGCAGTGTCACTGTACTCCCATGCATTTACCCTGCTAATCCCCCTGACACTAAGGGACAATTCAGCATGGCCGATCAACCTAATCGGCACATCTTTGGACTGTGGGAGAAAACCGGAGCACCCGGGGGAAACCCACGCAGGCACGGGGAGCATATGCAAACTCCACACAGTCACCCAAGGCTGGAATTGAACCCAGGTCGTTGGCGCTGTGAGGCAGCAGTACTAACCACTGTGCTACCATGCCACCCTTTTTTTAGGCAAAGTTTATACATATAGTGTCTCAAAACCAGAAAACGGGGGACCCCACCCTGCTGGATTTCAGAGATATCCGTTTTTCAGAGAAAAGTCGGAATCTTAATTCAATTAAAAGGAGACACATGAAATCAAGTGGATATGTTTCTTGTTGTTAAAGTTTGACAAGAACACATAATAGTGAAGAAAAAACATTTGAAAAAATTAAATAATAAGCTAAGTAAGGTTGACTCGCAGGCTGTGAAGGTAGCCTGGATCTCAAGTTTTTGACATTTGAATTTGGCATGGGTGAGCATAAGGTGTGTCAGTCCAGGTATGATTCAAGTGACCCACTAGGAAGCTTTTATCAAACAAAGTTTAAGAGCACAGTTAAAAGTATAATAAAAAGATTTAGCGTAAATTTTACCAATTACAAGAATCAAACATGATACAGTATAAACCTTAACAGCTAGCTGTATATGATGTTCCAAATCAAACATTCCACAAACATACACCCCTTTCTACACTTTGCACAAAAAGCAAGTATGCTCACGTGATGCTGGGTTTTCAGCTTTTTAAACACCTGCTGTGAATTGTTTCTTTGAATGTTGGATTAAAACTCTGAAGCTTCCCAGTCCTGGAACTTTCCAAAAAGCCTCTGGAGAGAAACAGAAAATCAGAGACACTGTCTGCCTCCACCAACGTCTAACAGCAACTCAGAAACAGAATGTCCAACTCCAGAGAGAGGGGAAAACCAGAGACATTGCTTTCTGTCTCAAGTCCAAACAGCATCAGAGAAAAATGAAACCAAAACCTTGGACTTTGTGGAAAAAAAACTATCACCTGACCTGTCAATCATGTTCCATCTGGCAATTCCAAAAGGATAAAACCCCAGGGCACTGCAGTAGGCCAGATTAAAAATAAACATTATGTCCAGTATACAGTTTCAGCAACAACTAGAGGATACTAGTTACAGGCAAAACAGTGCTAAATTAAAACGCTACTGGAGATCCAGGCTACCTTCACAGCCTGCAAGTCAACCTTTCAAGCTGCTTGAAAAACCTGCGAAGAAACCTGATTAAAATACATTTCATAAAGGCACAGTACGGTCACAAATAAAGAAATAACCCAAAATTCTGTGTGACCTCTTAAAAGCATTACCAGCTTGGTTTCATAGTTGCATTACTTTCCTATTTTATACAACATGTATATGTTTTAAGTCCAAAACTACAATAGAATGGAAGGATGAATACTTAACCTACTAAATTTCACATTCAAATAGAATTCTTTTTACAGAATTGCCCAAACCCATAGTGTTTGTATTTTAAACTATAACACAGAGAGGAGATTATTCACCCTTTGTAGAGCATCCAACTAGTCCTATTCCTTTGTGCAGAAGTAAAATACTGCAGATGTTGGAAAACCGAAATAAAAACAGAAAATGACCTGAAAATATTCAGCATGTTTGGCAGCATCTGTGGTGGAAGAAACTGTAAATGTTTCAAGTCAATAACCTTTCATCAGAACATTAACTTGGTTTCTTGCCCCACAGATGCCACTGGACCCCTGCTGAGTACTTAGAGCATTTTCTGTTTTCAATTTCATTTCCCTAGAGCCCTGGATTTTTTTATTGCTTCAGGTATTTAACCAATACCCTTCTGAAAGTTATTATTGATTCTGTTTTCATCACCCTTTCAGGTAGCGTATTGCAGATTTTGTTGGCATAAGAAAAACTGATAAGAAAACAGTATCCCAGAGAGAACAATACTGGGGACCATATTGGTATGGACCTTTTCTCTTACCTTTCAATTCTATTCTATCCATACACCACCACCCCACCCCCCCGGGCCCCAAACTACTTACGAGTCCATTGAACATCACAAAATTCAGTCTTGAATCCTGTCTAACACTTATAATTACAGAGCGGAATGCCAGTCCAGTCAGATGCACAGCACAGCTACACGTATGCCAATGTGAAACCTGCCTTATGCAAAACCAGAGTGTCAAGGACATCAGTTAAGTATTAAAGGTTTACCATTTTGCACTACAAAATGAAATTCACTTAAGAATTTGAATACTTCCCAAAAAAAGGCAACATCTTCCACAAAAGGAAAATTGATCTACTTTCTCAATAATCAGCTCAATCTGCAGTTTATAAGTGACATGTTCAGACACTTCTGTCTATTCAAAGTAGTCAGAAAACAAGTAACCTGAAGAATGAAGTACTTTGTCCTTCCCAAGACAAAATAGCAGCTCACCACCATTCTCTCTTCTCATAACATAGGAGGAATCAGACAAAATGTTTTCAAAATTCCATGGCATAATGCCGAACCAACATGCCAAACTACATTTTTCAATATATTAAATGATAGAAACAAGTCAGCATTTTATCAGTTTCAAAGATAAGCCAGTGGAAATGTTTTAAGTGCAAAGAGAGATTTAAATACTAACCCCGCATCCAAAAGGTCAAGATTACACTAATATAAAAGGCAAAATACTGCAGATGCTGGAATCTGAAACAAAAACAGAAAGTGCTGGAGAAACTCAGGTCTGACAGCATCTGTGGAAAGAAAATAGAGCCAACATTGCAAGTCTGGATGACCCTTGAAGCATCATCCAGACTTAAAATGCTGGCACTATTCTCTCTCCACAGATGCTGTCAGACCTGCTGAGATTTTCCAGCATTTTCTGTTTTAGGTCAAGATCACAATTGGGCACAGGCTACTTATGCAGACATGTCCAGATGGTAGAGAAAAATTCAACACAAATGCTGCAAATAGACAAGGAGGTAAGGTACAAATATCTTGCATAAATAAAGACAAGAGTGGGATAGTAGTGTCCCGCAGAGATCAATATTAGAAATCCAGCTCCTTACTTTGTATACTTAGTTTGGATATGGGAATGTAACAGTGCATATCCGAATTGATGATCTAATGATGACCAGGGCAGCACAGTGGTTAGCACTGCTGCCTCAGTGCCAGGGACCAGAGCTCGATTCCTAGCTTGGGTCACTGTTTGTGCGGAGTCTGTACGTTCTCCCCATGTCTGCATGGGTTTCCTCCAGGTACTCCGGTTTCCTCCCATAGTCGAAAAACGTGCTGGTTAGGTGCATTGGTCATGCTAAATTCTCCCTCCCAAACAGGTTGCGGAGTGTGGCAACTAGCTGATTTTCACTAACTTCATTTGCAATGTTAATGTCAGCCTACTTGCGACACTAATAAATAAACTTAAAACTTAAGTTGCATGGTCCGTCATAAAGAAAAACGAGCCAAGAAAGCATATCTTAAACCAGTATTTGAAATAGGGTGGATACAGTTTTAATGTAACCAGTTGAAGTCACTCACTTTGAATTTAAGAATGATAATCTAAGTGGTAAAAACACAGGGCAGGTTGGGGAGAAGTTTTAGATCATCAAAAGAATTGAGATCGTCAGGAAGTGGCCATTAATTCCAGTTTGCAGTAAATCCTGATTTTGTTGCTACCTTCTTGACATCCTGACTATTAGCTCAAAATAACAATCTCCCAGTTTGCAGATTTTTCCTCTTACATAAACCATAGATTTCCATCAGCACTTCACCTTTTCATACAGCATCAGCTTCTCTTCACTTCCTCTCTCCTTTATCTCACACGTTGTTCACTGTTGGTAAACCCAAAAGAAACCCTCTTGCACTGCACTGCATTGCAGCCTGAAATGGAATGGCTGCCTACTCGTCAATTGTTAAGTGGCTGGGCCAGGACAATCCCACATGTGCAGAAACCCTTCTCAGTGACAGCAGGAGCTGAGAGCCAAATTCTTTTCACCAAGATAGTCATCAACGAGATAGCTCTAATTGTGAAAGTTTTGCATTTTTCTGTTTTCCAACCGTGTCCTCAGCTGTGTTAACTTTATTTACACCTATGCTTCTAAGGAATGGGGTGGAGATGCCGGCATTGGACTGGGGTGAACACGGTAAGAAGTCTCACAACACCAGGTTAAAGTCCAACAGGTTTATTTGGTAGCAAATACCATAGGCTTTCGGAGCACTGCTCCTTCGTCAGATGGAGTGGAAATGTGCTCTCAAACAGTGCAAACAGACAAAATCAAGTTGCAGAATACTGATTAGAATGCGAATCCTACAGCCAGCCAGGTCTTAAAGGTACAGACAATGTGGGTGGAGGGAACATTAAACACAGGTTAAAGAAATGTGTATTGTCTCCAGACAGAACAGCTAGTGAGATTCTACAAGCCCAGGAGGCAAGCTGTGGGGGTTACTGATAATGTGACATAAATCCAACATCTAAGGAATGGATGCATGTGAGGGTGACTGACAGCAGTGTGGGCCAATTGCAAGGGCCCAGACAGTTGGACAACCCATTAGATCCGAAAATCAAGTAGTACATTCAACCAATGACTTAATAGCATTGCCAACTCTGACTGGACATATTCCAGGAGATGTCATCATATGGCCTCTCACCTTAAACTATCCCTTCCACAGACCTGTTCTGACTTCTGAATGTTTGGTTACCCTAGTTTTCAGGCCAAAACAAAATCAAAAAATTCAAACATCACAAGAGAGTTCCTCACAGCATGTAACAGAAAGGAAGAATACAAACTACATTTGAAAAGTTATATTGCTCCGAGTTTACCCAACTACAGGAAAAATGTATGAGATGTCAGTAACAATCTCGCAGCACATCACTAGGAACATTGAGATGATGGAACTCGGCCACAAAAAGGGCATAAGTAAATGGCTATAGTCACCAGATATGAGGTGCCTGGAGTTTCATACGATTGAGGCATTTCAAATAATATTGACAGATTAGGAATGAAATGACTGTCCCCTCTAGGCCAAGAAGAGGGGATATCATAAAATTCCAGTTAAGCTAGTTAAAAGCAAATCCAGATAGCTATTTGTAGGAACACATTTCTATGAAAATGAAAAAAAGTGCTCTAAAAGGCCACAGATGCAAAGTTAATTAAGGCGGCTATAAAGGAGATAAATACTTAATTGGAAAATAAGTACATTAAGGGATTATGGAGAAAAGGCAGAGAATTACAATAAAGATAGAGCTTCATGGTGAACAAAACATGGAGCGGGTTCAATGGTCTTAATGGCCTACTGTGCCTTCATTCTTATCTTCCTTACTGACTAATTCATTTCTTAACAAGCTTTAAAAGCTGTGTCGTTCAGTAGAAACATTGGTTATGTTCCACTGACAACAGGAGTCCATCAACCTGAGCCAGTAATAAATCAGATTGGTCAAGATCTTCAAATTGGCAACAAGGTCAGCAAATCCAGCATTTAAGGGGGTGCCAAACACATGCAGTGAAAAACAGCACTAACTTACTAAGGTGTGATCTTGTTGGAAATGTATTTTAGTATCTTTAATAGCTACTTAATTAACTGAAAAGGGACAACAAAAGGCATGTGATTACTGACAAAATCTACTTCAAGCTTGAATAATAGTTCAAATCTAGGCCTAACCTGTGACAGCTAAACAATACTATCCAAATGTAAACTTCATTACCTGCCAGATCTATGAAACAAGGTTCAGCCTATAGCTGAAGTAAAAGTTACTTTAATGTTTTTTCTTTTACTCCATTGCGGATTTAACTGAAAATTGAATGAAATAACTCACCCAAAGCCTCATCTGTTTAGCTATTCACGAAACAGAATCCAGATTCTTGCTCTAACTTTTCCCACCCAAATGGTTAACTGAGTAACTGTAATGAGAGTATATCGGAGACAATGCTAATCTCAAAATTGACAACTAGGTTAAAAACTGTGCGAAAAAAATATTAAAGTTTTGTTTATTTAAAAAATACAGTGAAGTAGAAAAAAAACAAGATAGATCAGATTTGATGAGGTCAAGTTCTGATTGCTTTTTATGAACCCTTGTTCTATATAACACTTAGCCCTTTCAGTATTCAAACCCTACAAATACATTGCACTTTCTGCAGAAGATAAATCTACCTGGAACTGTACAGCACAGCAAAATATTTACTACCGTGCATTATATAGTGTACCATATCAAATACAAACAGCAAATGCTGGAAAAATTCAGCAGGTCTGGCAGCATTGGTGGAGAGATAAACAGGATTAATGTTTCGTCTCCTTCAAGACTCATAAGGACTTGAAACTTTAATTCCGTTTTTCTCCTCACCAAGGCTGCCAGAGCTGCTGAGTTTTTCCAGCATTTTCTGTTTTTATTTCAGATTTCCAGTATCTGCAGTATTTTGCTTTTAATATAGTATATTATCCTAACAAAGATGATCAATTGTGGTTATATTGTTCCAAGTGAAATATTTAATGCACCCTCACATACAATTGAAGCTCCACTCCAGCAGGCTTTTAAATCAGGCTTTAAATCTACTGACTACATTGTCCACACTCTAATACAACTAGGTTAAATAATCTGCTATGATACACTACGCCATAATACGTTCTGTACATGTTAATGGGGTACTCTGGCCCAAATGTTCCAATATGGGAAGAGGCCTTCAACTCGTCATCAATGCACACTAGGTCCCTGTCCCAACATGCACAAATCCACGATAGATACATAAAAAAGTTCCAATTGCAGTTTTACAATGTGGAAACTCCATGATTCCAATGATAGTGGGATCAGGAATTGGGAACCACAGAGACTTTGGGCTGTTTGTCCTAAACTCTCTGGTTTTTAACAACGACTCATGTGAATTTTTCAGCGCAGATATAAAACCAGCAAAACTCTAAGCAAATCAACTAACTCCACAATGTTCACCACCACCCACCCCCCTGCCCAATTACCCCCTCACCACAGACTGCACAACCCTCACCTTCCTCCAGCCCTGGAAAGTGTACACCCATTCCCTCATCCCCGCTCCTGATTCACCTTTTGGAATCTGACTCCTGTGCATCAATCTCAGAAGAGTCAGCAGTTTTTGGAGTGCAAGGAAAGGGGTTGAGCATTTTCATGGGACAAGGGAGGGGAATGAAGGGGACTGAACATAATCAGGACGAGGGTAATTTGAACACAGTCAGAGGGTGAGGGAGGGAGAAAAAAAAAGTGTTAGGTGGCAGAGGAGGCTGACGCTTTGCAATTTCAGATGTTGACAGCTCCATTTGAAACAGTGAGTCAATGAACTAAACAACAGACCTTAAGGGACATGACTTCAGTTCATGACAGGAAAGTGATCTGGCTGTGCTGGAATTACACTTAACATTAGGCCTCTCGACTGCTGCATTCATCCCTGTATCCCTGCTGGAGCCAGCACTGCAAAGTGCAAAGGCTCCATCATAAAATACTAATAAGGCAGATTAAATTGCAGCCAGCATTAGATTGCACCCACTCCAACAGTGACTAGAAAATCTGGGCCTCTCACTTGGTGTCCAAAAAGCACAACTTTGTATTTTAAGAAGTCCCAGAAACAGAAAATTAGCTGTTTAAGTGCATCTAGATCATTTACTGTATTTAACATCTGTGCTAATACATTGGCAGAATAACTATTCACAGCTGTGCAGTGTATTGTTAATGTTTTTGTAGGAACAATGGCCAGGATACAAATGGTACGAATACCCACTAAAGTGATGATGTGGAGATGCCGGCGTTGGACTGGGGTGGGCACAGTAAGAAGTCTCACAACACCAGGTTAAAGTCCAACAGGTTTGCTTGAATTGAAGTAGCTGTGAAAGCTCGTGATACCAAATAAACCTGTTGGACTTTAACCTGGTGTTGTGAGACTTCTTGCTATAACTTCTTGTACTAAGTGGAAGTGCTCATGCTTAAATACTTTCTGTTGTACACTACCAACTCAAATAATTTGCACATTATTGAATTATTGACTGACTTGCAACTTAACCATGGACGTGATTTCTAAGCAAAGCTGAAAGTTTTCCACGGCTCTTCCCTGCCACCAAAAACTGAGGGTAGATTTACAAGTCTCCAAATAACCATAGCTTAGTGTTTTTTTATACATTTATTGTAGTGAATAAGATTTTTAGTGCCCAGTTTAGTTAATTCACAGATATACCCCTCATTAGCACTGTTCAAGTTGCCTTTTTTTGCATGAGACACCATTCACTTATTGACTATTTTTTGTATTTCAGAAGTAAATGCCAGCAGTCCCAGCACTGTTTGCACATTTTATAACTATCTTATACATGACAATGTTACCAGTAGGATTTTTAAAAATGCTGGACTGTGCAACTTCAATAATATCACATTAAGATACATTAGATATTAATAAGCTATAAATTAATTCAATCTGTCTTTTCTTTGAGGACTCCTTATCTGACAGTCTTGTTTCCTGAAAGAATACCAATCATGTTGCAAATCACTTATAATTTTCACCAACTTGCAACGAGCAGAGGATTGACTTAAAGACTGCATTTGAAGCAAGCTTTGGAGTTCAGGGATTATCTCTAACAGTAATAAGGGTAAAACAGTCGCGGATATAACTAGGAACAGTGATAACATTTAAAATCACTATGTCAGAAGATATCTTTAGCATGAACAAGAATTTGAATAAACGAGAAACATTAATTCCAAACTAGCTTCAAAAGTTAAAAATAATTCACCAGACTAAGGCTTTACAATGCCCGAGTAAATTATAGTCGTTTGGTAGTACAGAACTGGAGTATCGCTGAAAAAAGATATTGTCAAAGTTTTTGGCTTGTACTCATCAGGACAATCGCAAGAATACCAATGTCAGGGGAAACAATTTCATATGGCATGAGAAGAAAGCGTTGTTTGGTTGTCTTATTGGTAGAGGCGTTGCTCTGAAGAATGCACCAAAACAAAGACACAAAAGTGATGTCTCTTTATCCCCATCGTTTAATCAATGCAAGGTTCTGCACAACCTGAATTGACCAAATGATTGGGTGAATTAGTACAAACAGTTTTGAATAAGTTTTCCAGATTCGTGGTGAAGGATTCCTTCACATTTACAGGACCATACCGGACTTGCATATCGACAGCAATGCTGTGCCCATGTGCTCATTAGACATTGCTAGCCGAATCAATGTTCCACTTAAGAAGCCATTGATATTTGCACTGCAACACCATATCATGGCAAGCTCAACCCACCACTATTGAGTGAATCAGTATTCATTGAGCTCATGAACTCAGCATCTTGCGGAGTTCAGCCTTAACGACACGATGTATGCCCAAATGGGATCCCCTCAAGGCCAGTTCTCACAAATATCTTTTTGGGTCCCATGAGAAACACGTCTATGATGGAATGACATCTAATCTTAAACCCTTGACATCGCCATATTTAAATCCCATTTCCTTGCATGTCTTAAATGGGCTGCATCCTGCACTCAAATTCACCCTTGAAATGGAGCAGTCAAATAACTCCCTTTTCTTGACGTGCTATTTGAGAAATCTGCCAGGGGTCATCCACCACAGGTCTATCTTTACCAGCCAATACATGTGTTGGAATTCTTAACAATTCCATACATAAGATTGGCTTAATTGGCCACGTGCAAGCCTGATGCTCAAAGATGACCTGCGGGATAATGCAGGAAAATGGAGTTGAAGATTATATCAAATCAATCGATCTCATTGAATGGCTGAGCCGACTCAATGGGTTGAATGGCCTACTTCTGCACTTTCATCTTATGGTCTTAATGGCTACCCTGATCAGATCCTTGCAGACTGCACGTCACACAAACTTACGAATAAGCCCAAGGCTGTCACTTTCAACTCTGAAAAGTGCAAGTGTACCTCAGATTACCCTGGAAGGCAAGGTGTCTTGACAATATGAGCAACAGATGGAACTAGTTGTTTCACAGTGCTACTAGAGAGCAGCAAAATGAGTGGTATTCGCCACTGACAGGATGCTGCCTATCACACAAATGAATAATATGGTATATGAATTTTGTGCCAGTGTGATGAGAGATATAGAATCTGCTAGTCATTGAGGCGTATCAAACTCAAAACAATGTCCAACATTAGATGCAATTCTCTGATTGGACCCATTTACTAAATAATTCTCAAATTACACTAACAACCAATTTAAGATAGTCAGGTAGGTTCATATTGTGGTGGATTTACATACTGGAGATTGCATACATCAAAACATAATTCTTTATGGACAGAAAGAACATGTACACATTTTGCTTAGCTGAAACAGGTAATAAGCAATAGCCATTCGCTGGTTCATTCCTGAGTCAAACTGGCTGGTTTAAACTTCAAACAATGCTTGGCAGTTAACTGTCAATCACTATTAACTAGTGCATTGCCCATGGCAACACCTCTGCCAATCACAGTCCACTTGTCAAGTAATCAGCACTGTCTTCTCAGCCGTATAAAGTTGTTTCTCCTGACATCACATGGAAAAGGCCATCTTCGATAAAGAAGGGAAGCCATCGACAACCGTATTTTTCATTTCTGTAAAATCGCCTGTGTGGTATCTTATCAAAAGTAGAGTATGAATGTATGCATCATCTATTTCTGCACTCTTGACTTGCAGCAAATAATTCAATAGGAGGTGCCCTTTTGATACAGGGCATGGCTACAGTGCATGAAATAAGGGCCATGAAGCTGCTAGTAGTACAGTGCAGAAACATATTATGCAGCATGAAACTACACAGATCAAATAAATCTTTGATTCTATTTCTGATCTGTGGCAAGATGTATTTAGCTGCTTTGCTATTATTCTCATTTTCATTCAGATTTGGCAAAATGTTCATGAGTCAAGTTCAAGCATTCATACTACTAAATCCAACTGCTTTATACCAAAGTCAGCTCATGGATTTAGGATTATGGACCTAATCCTACCACTAGTACATGGAAACTACATTTGATACTGTAAATACTGGGAACATCAGGACCCCTTAACTCAACTTAAAATAAGGCCTATATAGAAGTAGCCTTAATGGATCCAGGGGATAGGGCAACAACATTGGACAGTGTCCTTGGGCTAGGGTGGGCAACCAGGGTTCTTCCTTCCAATTACTGGGGAACTCATGAATTTGAAATTATGCATTTTTCAGCTATTTCAATTGTTCAAGGTTGCACTTTTTTTTGATTCACAAAATGTGAGTATCACATACAAAGGCAGCACTTACTGCCCATCTCTATTTGCCCATGAGAAGGTGGCGATGAGTCTTGAGCCACTCCAGTCCAGGTGGTGTCAGTACATCCTCAGTGCTGGTAGGGAGTTTGTGTTTTGACAAAGCATTAGCGTGAACTGACAATTGGGAGGGGAATTATCCAGTGGTGGTGTTCCCATGTGACTGCTGCCTTTCTTTTTATAGGTGACAGAGTTCATAGGTTTGGAAGATGCTGCCAAAGAAACCTTGACTAGTTGCTGCAGTGCCTGCTGTAAAGGATGACACACACTGCAATGACACTGCACCAGTGGTGGAGGGAGCGACTGCTTAATGTGGTGGGGATGGGGGTGATGACTACTTTATCCTGAATGACGTCAAGCTTCTTGGGATTGACATGTTGGAGTTACTCTCCACTTGTCTGGATGAGTGTATTTCCTCTCACTCCTGACTTTTGCCTCAGATGGTGGACAGGTTTTGGGGAGACAGAAGCGGATTATTTGCCACAGAATTCCCAGCTTCTGGACTGTTCTTGTAGCCACAGTATTTATGTGGTTGGTCTATACAAGTTTCTGGTCAAAAGTGACTCCAGAAGGTTGGTGCCAGGGGTTCAGTCATGGTAATACCATTTGGAATCTGGTTACATTCTCCCTTATTACTTGCTATTTCTCAGTCCAAGCCTTGGCCCATGCAGACCAAGACCGCTCCAGCATATAAGAAGTTGGGAATAGAACTGAACACTTTGCAATAATCAGTGAACATCTTCTCTTCTGACATTACAATGGAGGGAAGATCACTGTTGAAGTAGCTAACACTGTTGAGTTTGGGACACTGCCCTGAAGAACTCCAACAGTGATTTCCTGGTGCTGAGTTGTTTGGCCTCCAACAACCATCTTACTTTGTCCTAGGTAAGATTCAGCCAGTGGAGAATTTTCTCTCCGATTCCCATTGACATTAACTTTATTATGGCTCCTTGATGCCACATTCAGCCAAATGCTTGATGTCAAGAGCAGTCACTCTCAACTCACATAAACCACCTAAATTATGCTCTGAATTATTTATCATGGAAACGCAAATTACAATATTGAAATTTTGGTTAACTGAACAATTACAGTCAAAGGCTTTCAAGCCAGCACTGCCACAACATTCGACAAGTTTATTATTGAAATATACATTTGCATTGAAGGATGAATAAATCATGTTTATGCAACATATAGTTTGGCAGAATTTGCAACCAGGTTATGACCAGACAACCAATGTCAAAGTCATGCATTCCCTAATTGACACACACTACTTATTACTGTCTGCTTTAACTGCTGCTTATTCAAATCAACAGAATGTTGCTTCGGATTTCCTTTGAACAAGATCACATAATAAAAGAACGCATTAAGCACTGAACACCAGAATAGAATTTACAGACAAGATAAGCGCAGCAAGGAAAATTTGTAGTTATCAGAAAATACAAACTATTTCTCATCAATTTTGTTCCCCTATTCTCAACTCAAAAATCAGAGAAATACTCTATGTATTCCCTCCTGAATGCATTGTAGCCAAAACCTTTACTGCCTATTCATGCTCTGGACTTGGCTACACAGGGGACAACTTCAAAGTTTGCAAAGATATGAATCTCGTCAATATACTAACAACGAAGTGGATAGCAACAAACTTCAGGACAGAGACAGGCACATGGCAGATTGAATTGAAAATATTTGAAATATTATAGTAGGAAAAATGAAACACAATGTGAACTAAATAATACTATTTTAAAAGGAGTTCAGGAAGAAAGAAACCTGGAGGGTTGTATGCACACAAATCTTTGAAGGTGACAAGACAATTAAGGAAGATTGCAAAAAAAACATAAGATCTTTGGCCGAGTAAATAGAGTACAAGGCAATGAAGCTATGCTAAACTTTTACAAACCACTTGGCACACCTCAGCCAGAATACTGCATTCAACAAATAATGGAATTTCCTGCATGAATTTGCAAATAATTATAGACAGTTGAGATGGTAGGGAAAATTATTGCCGAGATATATGCATCTAATCATTATGATTGGACTGACTACCACATATGTACTCCATCCATTTATTTCGATGTGCAGACATGTAACAAACATCTGAGAGCATGCTCATCAGCTTCACTGAGTTGGCCATGTGCTTTCCACATACCAGACACTGAACTCAAGCCGCACAACAGGACATCCCAAATTTAGATACAAAGATAATTTGAAAGCCAATTTCAGAGCCTGCATGTTGAGACCCACTACATGGGAAAAGACAACCCTGGACAGGTCCGAACAGAGAAGCCATTCTATCAAGCAATCTTGACACTTGAGAAGAGTAGTCAGAACAAGTGAACATGCTGCAAAGCCAGTACCTTCACCAATGCCTCCAACAGTGAATTCATGTGTAATAATTGCAGTCGCATCTGCAAATCAAGACGGGTTAACATCACATACAAATGACACCAACCTAGACAACAAATAACAGATCTTCTTGTTGAATACTCATCCATCAAAGTAAGAATCCATCAGCAGACGGGTAAATGGCATAATTACAAATGAACACATAGGCAAGCACATGACAGATTGAATTTAAAATATGTGAAACCTATTAAAATAGGGAAAATGAGACAACATGAACTAAATTATACCATTTTAAAAGGAGTGCAGGTCATTTGTTTTGTTTCACGCACACTCTAGAGAAACTAAAATGATCAGAAATGTGGGCATTTGTTTGAAAAACTGATCAAGTAAAACATTTTTACGTAAGCAAAACATATGCCAGAGAAAATACAGCAGTGTGTCCTGACATTAATTACTTGTTCTACAATAACTATAAATACAGTTCCCCAGTCTCAAATTTTTGAAGTGTTCGCTGAAACTCAAGACCATGGCATTAACGAATTGCTAACATACCTTCAACAATTTTCATAATGCCTACCTTTTAATGTTAAAATATTAAATCTTAAGTGCAGTTTCTACATTTTCTACTGATTCCATTCACAGTCCCTTGGATTTAGGACTTCAGTTAGAGTGACCAAGTTCATTAAAGTTGTCTTTGACTAGAGTATGGAGGTCTTGTGGTGCAATGGGTAGCGTCACTGCCTCTGAACCAGAAAGTCTGGGTTCAAGGACCTGATGCCCAAGGAAGGGGTGTTCGTAATGTGGCCAAATAGCTTTAGTATCAACTTGTAAATCCTTCCAATATATGCCAGTGATAGGTGGTAAAGCAGAAAGGTTCCTGACCAACCATGTGATGGAAAGTGGAACCTCTACCATCATTATCAATAGCTTCAGGCTACAACATGCATGCATATGTTTCAATACGTTTACCTTTTGGGTATAGGGCTACTCTATTCAACCTTTCCTCATAAGGTACGAGTCCAGTGAACCTTACACATGAAGCATCTGTGCACCCCATATTTGTTTGTAAAGTTGGTATGTCTATTAAGGAAAGGGCAACATTGAAGTCATGTTTCTCCAAGGTCTAATTCCCAGAAATTAATCTCATGGAAAAGACAGGTATATACTTAACGAAGTCAGACTGAGTGGCAGGGCCCTTACCAAGAGTCAGACAGAGCAGCGGACTGAACAGCACAGCTCCTGGATGCTAAAATGAAAGGGCAGCTTTCAAAATGTGTACAACAGGCCAGGCTGGGCTCAGTTTAGGAACAGATAAGTACAACAACCAGAGAGAGACCGAGGTCAGCTATAGACAGAATAGTGTAGGTTATGCTACAAAGATCCTCTGGTACTCTCCATGCACTATTCCTGGGGAAAAGGATAAAAAGGGCTTCAATGTTGGTTTCATTTGAAGAGTCAGCCAGATCACAGAAGGGCAACAAGCACATATTATAGAGATTCATATGACTTTTTATATCTCATGAAGGCACAAATCCATGCACACCAAATCATCCTACTTTACTGCAACAGAATCTGTATCTTTTTTTTGGTGAAAGCTTAAAAGAAATAGGAGGGTAAATCTAGAATCACAACTCAGCTCATCATGCAGTAAAGTGGATTGGTTCATCTCCTGCTATACCATCTCATTCCATTTCATCAATTAAGCCTGGCCTCAACTCCGACTTACACTCAGTGGAATCTAATGATAGACCAAATGATACAGATGCAGGGTAAACAGGATAAAATAAACCCTGGATTAAAATTGTCACAGTAGTCACAATTCCGTGACAAGTGGAAGCAAATCCAAGGCATTGCTCATCGTTGTCAACAACACACAATTCCCATAAACTTCCCCAGCTTGGTTGCCCCAAAAAGTTGGATCCCAATATGAAATATATCTCATATACAAGCTCTGTCCATCCACATTGTGGCAAACTTCAAGGAATGACATCGGTGCTCATTGTTGTTTGCCTTCCCACTCAGTCATAAATGATTGATCCTCAATCATACCGACATGAATGTAAGTGGGCATCGAAGCTGATCTTTAAAAAAAAAATTATAATCGGGACTTAAAGAGGGGGAATAATCACTCAAAAATGGTCAGAACACTACCTAGCTTGCTTCCTTTTCCACTAAGAAATTATAACCCCAATTCTGTGCATAGCCCATAAGGAAATAAAATCTTATGCTGACAAAAATATCACTACTACAAAATGTGAATCTATCCAGAATACAAAACCAAAGTTTGATTGAATCACTGGAAGGTAGTGATTAAAGATTGTTTTTTGCCTAACAATAGATCAGCAACAGCTGAGTGTCATGCAAGAGGTAGACACAAAATATCAGCTATAAAGCCATACACAATATTTGTAGCAATCACAACAAGAAACTGTTTCTGCCGAAAAGCTTGTATGCAGAAGTTCAGACAAATCTATTCAACTTTCTGAAACGGGTGCAAATGAGATAAAAGCTCTGGATTTACCCAGGTCTATGGGGTCTGTACACAACAACCACCAGAATCGATTTCACGTAACACCTGGTTAGAGATGGCTCCAGCTGCATGACTCATTGTTCACTACAACCAGGCAAAAAAAAATTAAAATTAAAAGTGCACTTTATTTGTGCTGCAATTTCTGTGGGTCCAAGCCGAGCACAGAGCATAGAACAGTACAGCACAGGAACAGACCCTTCGGCCCACAATGTTGTGTCGAACATGACGCCAAATTAAACTAATCCCTTCTGCCTGCCCTTGGTCCATATCCTTCTATTCCTTGCATATTCATGTGCTTATCTAAAAACCCGTATCGTACCTGCCTGCACCACCACCCCTAGCAACGCATTCCAGACACCTACCAATCTGTGTAAAAAACGTGCTCCTCACATCTCTGAACTTTCCCTTTCTCACCCAAAGCGCCTGGCCACGAGTATTAGACATTTCGGAAGGGATTTTACAGTCTCGCTCGTCCCAAAACCGTAAAATCCCGCCCGAGGTTAACGGACCTTTCTATGGTTCATCCCTTGTCCGCTTTGATTCCTATGGTGAGCAGGACGGTAAAATTACAGCCATCAACTCTGGGGGAAAGATTCTGACTTGTTTTTAAAAAAAGCTCAGGGAGACGGTTTCCAACACAAACGGTTTCAGCCTCCGACAGAAACAAAATTGTCCTTGTTTTAACTGAAGCCAAGTTAAGACCATTGATCTAGGGGGTGATTTTGAAGATTAATTGGAGGTGGAAAGTGCTATCTCAATGTACAGGCTCCATCCCACTCACTTAATGGTGTGTGTTATCCCACTGCTCCCTTGCTTTCCCAAGAAACAAAATGCCACTTTTACCATTTACTGACCTGTAGTCATGTTGGAATCGGCAAAGGTGAGAAGGTCAGCTGTACAAACCAAATGGCATCTATTGTTCCATTTTGCTTTGAAGAAGAAAGGATGCTACCTGTATTTATCTCAGGAGGTTCTGAATTTAGATGCTATATGCTGCAACTAGAGTCATAGAGGTTTACAGCATGGAAACAGGCCCTTCGGCCCTACATGTCCATGCTGCCCTTTTTTTAAAAACCCCTAAGCTAATCCCAATTGCCCGCATTTGGCCCATATCCCTCTATACCCATCGTACCCATGTATCTAAATGCTTTTTAAAAGACAAAATTGTACCCGCCTCTAATACTACCTCTGGCAGCTTGTTCCAGACACTCACCACCCTCTGAAAAAATTGCCCCTCTGGACACTTTTGTATCTCTCCCTTCTCACCTTAAACCTATGCCCTCTAGTTTTAGACTCCCCTACCTTTGGGAAAAGATATTGACTATCTAGCTGATCTGTGCCCCTCATTATTTATAGACCTCTATAAGGTCACCCCTCAGTCTCCTATGCTCCAGAGAAAAAAGTCCCAGTCTATCCAGCTTCTCCTTATAACTCAATCCATCAAGTCCCGGTAGCATCCTAGTAAATCTTTTCTGCACTCTTTCTAGTTTAATAATATCCTTTCTAGAATAGGGTGACCAGAATTGCACACAGTATTCCAAGTGTGGCCTTACCAATGTCTTGTGCAACTTCAACATGACGTCCCAACTCCTGTATTCAATGTTCTGACCGATGAAACCAAGCATGCCGAATGCCTCCTTCACCTGTCCACCTGTGACTCCACTTTCAAGGAGTTATGAACATGTACCCCTAGATCTCTGTTCTGTAACTCTCCCCAATGCCCTACCATTAACTGAGTAAGTCCTGCCCTGGTTCAATCTACCAAAATGCATCACCTCGCATTTGTCTAAATTAAACTCCATCTGCCATTCGTCAGCCCACTGCCCCAATTGATCAAGATCCCATTGCAATTGGAGATAACTTCCTTCACTGTCCACTATGACACCAATCTTGGTGTCACCCGCAAACTTACTAACCATGCCTCCTATATTCTCATCCAAATCATTAACATAAGTGACAAATAACAGTGGACCCAGCACTGATCCCGGAGGTACACGGCTGTTCACAGGCCTCCAGTTTGAAAAACAACCCTCTACAACCACTCTCTGGTTTCTGTCAAGAAGCCAATTTTGTATCCATTTAGATACCTCACTCTGGATCCCGTGAGATTTAACCTTATGCAACAACCTACCATGCAGTACCTTGTCAAAGGCCTTGCTAAAGTCCATGTAGACAACATCAACTGCACTACCCTCATCTACCTTCTTGGTTACCCCTTCAAAAAACTCAATTAAATTTGTGAGACATGATTTTCCACTCACAAAGCCAACTAGCGAGCGATTTCTTAAGCAAAGTGAAACCATTTGTAAACAATTGAAAAATAATGATATTGGCCTAAATCGCGAAGGAACGTTCTAATATCGTGTCGAGTGGCCTTTAATCTGAGACCAGCCAGTGAGTGATAATAACTAGATAAACACAGGAGAACATCGCAACAAAGTCCGATCATGCCCTCATCAACCGTTCTAACAGATGTCACTGGGTCAGGGGTGGCCAAGCCACAGCTAACAGAACCTAGTTTACATTAGCTGGTTCCTGCCTGGTAGAAACTGCAAATGCTCTATTTAGGAGAGAGCTATGTGCTTGCCTGGAAATAATCACACACACAGATCTTTTCCACAGGATAATCCCTGCTTTCTTCACATATAAATTTGCAGAACTATATTTAAGCAAAGCCAAGGAGGATCAACAAACTTTCAGCATTTGCTAACCAAATTGGACTGGCTATAAATCATGATGTATAAAATCATTATACATATAATCATGTATGTATAATCATATACATCGCCCAGTATAAAAGACAATCCCAGTTTTTCAGCTCAAAAATCATACTTTCATATATACTTGACATATAAATTGAACTCCCTTTTCAACCACAACATGCAGTACTCACATGAGTCAGCCTCAATTTTTCACCCGAAAGATGGTTGTTTATCTGGCCAGTACCTTAGAATTGTGTGCAAGAGATCAAGCAGACAATATGGACTGTGCAGGAGTTTAAGACACGTCCACAAAGAGCAGATCCCAACTGGAAAGCAACAAAAGGTCATCCACACAAGCCGTTCACTTTTAGATCTGGTGCACAAGTTGACTCCCATCTTTGAAGGAATTTTCTAAGGCTTCAGAAGTTGGTGGTATATGTCATGTAGTGATAGGAGACTACTGCTTCCAAGGAGCTGTACTCCCTTTATTACTAAGACACGTCAGGTCCCACTCAGCTGTGAACTCAGATTGAAAATCTGTCAGTGCTAAATTGGAAATCATTATGCAAATACTTAACTTGCAATGTAAACGTGCCCTTAGTCTTGGTATTAAGACCAATTATTAAATTAGAGACAAAATATATTGTTAAAAGTGTGTTCTTATATATAGATATTCATTACAAACACCATTGACTATAAAACTGTGTATTGCAGATAAACTAATCCAGAAAGAGTGGCTTTAAAAACACAAGCAAGCTAACAAAATGAATTCTGGTGTTTTATCAACACTACATATAAATGAGATTAAACTGTAATTTAACACAGGAAGAACTCAGTGATTACAGTACTCCAGACCCACTTGAAATTCTTTTCAGTATTCCTTTCACAACTAGGTTGATTTGCCCCATTATGAAACAGAAATTGTTCAAGCTTTTAGCGAATAGCCAGATGAAGTCATGGACTTGAAACATTAAGCGTTTTTTCTCTCATCCAAAGATGCTGCCTGACCTGCTGAGCATTGACAGCATTTTCTGTTTTTATTACACAAAAAATTATTTTCATTGGTTGCTGACTGCCCTTTGTTGATAAGTAACATGGCACAGAACACATTTAACTTTCCTCCTAGCTTCCACTTATACAACGTTCACAGTATAGAAAGCATGGCTCTACGTGCAAATACAAATTGATAGAGTGAGCTTTACTTGAGAACTTAGACATCTGCTTTTTATTAAAACAAACGGTAGTAATTTGTCACAAGAAACTCTGATGAGGCATTTTTATTCATTAAATGAAATAACATCGGAAATTTGACGAGAGCACAACAATGGGTGATTAGGACAGGACCCTTTCCACTATGCCAGCAATCAAAATAACTAAAACCAGTTGGAACTTGATCATTTGGCCAAGGAATGAAGATAATCACTTAGCCCAACAATTCATTTATGTAAGTTCCCACTGTATTTCGAGTTATGCCACTACATTTGCCTCTTACATTGTTTGATAAGATTATTTTCTTCATTCAAGAGTAACAAAGAACTAAAACTGAACATGGTATTCTAAAAGGTACTAATGGATATTTGCAAGATTAAGTTTTAAAAAAAGAATAAAGCCTTTTTGACTAACCACTAGCAAAAGTAAAGACCCAATATTACCACTAGAAGAGTGGAGGGGGAAGTTAGAAAAGATATTAAAAACTTGAATGTTTTGCCACATGCGTGGAACAATGTAAAGGTGTGAGTGGCAGCAGTATCACATGTAAAATGGTATGAATGTCCTCTGCAGTCTCTCTCTTACACACACTCCTTTGAAATAAAAGGGATTCAATACATCTATGCCATTTAATGTACTGCAATGTTTTTTCCCCCACCCTTCCTGCACTGCAAAGCTTAAAGGTTCTTTAAGTATTTAAGTTCAACTACTTCATAACTGGAAATCACTCCTGTGACTTTCTGCACCTTTTTTTAAATGCAAAAAATGTATTTTTGGAACGGTAACGATTCTGACCAAGATATATTCAGCTAATTATATTCTGGACATAACTTTGGTTGACATATTGAATTGTCCTAGCTATAAATCTTTGCCAGTGCTTAGGCACTGAATATTACAAATGTACTCCCAGATCATGTTAAAGTCTCTATGCATTAATTCAAGATCATTAACTGAATAAATTTATTTCATTTGCGAAGCTTTAAGACTTTATATTTAACTTTCAGATTTGGAATAATTAAAAATTAGGCCTTGCACTAGCAATGCAACAGCACTGATATTTTCAGGTCACAAAACTTAGTCTCAGTCCAACAGAGCCTATAATTTCAATTTTCAGACTACAACTTACATCTTTTTACTGATGGGAGAGAAGATACAAGCAGCAAAACTCAGAATTGGGGGGGTGGGAGGAAAGACATTTTAGCCTCGGAATCCCAAGTACCGAATTTCATTTAATTCCTATTGTAAATTTTTTTCAGATCAATTCAGGACACGAGTAACTTCTAAAACTCGAACCCCAATATTGATAAAAATCATTAAACAATAATAAGTATTTCTGCAGTACAGATAGAAAGGCCATTTGGCCCTTCAAACCTGCTCCGCCATTCAGTTTGATCAAGACTCCCATTGTTAGCTGAAAATCTGCTAATCTTAAAATCCAATCTGAATAAATTTGCTCATTAAACATTCACTGTCTATTCATTTAACTTATTCTCAACAATCACCTCATTCAGCCCACGTCTATCACACAATGCATAATTTTCTCAAATTTACAAAAGAAATCTCTATAAGCTTGGATTTTGGATTGAATAATCATGAGTTAATGACAAAAGATAGTACAGGTAAATATTCTCCAGTAATACTATGTGAACGTGCCCACATCACCAGCCTATATTTTGATTTAGTTCAACTGCCACAGGACAATAATTCATTTTAAGAGCCTCACACAATACAATAAGGCTGATCGTGCATTTAGAAAGAATGCTGTCACATTTGATTCTGCTACATCTTATGGACTTGCCCTCAAGCAGCAGTTGCAACTGTTGTACCAATACACTAGGCATGCACTTGAAACAGATGGCTGGGAGTGTATTCCAGATTCTTATACAATTATGGGGTTCAGATACATTTTAAACCACAGGGGTGAAACTGGAGAAGTTTATTAATATTATTTGAACACAAACAATTACATCACATTTTCTAATACACGCTAAACCATCTGTTCTATATATAAACATTTGTTTTTTTAAAAAATGATTTTCTTCCCTTGTGTATAAAGCCACAATTTATAAAGGTTATCACCACAGTGGAAAGGATGATTATGATCCATGTATCATAACGGTACCTACAATGTGAATATTACGAACAGTACAAGGAACATTCTGTCCAGCATTATAAATCCTTCAAATCACATACTAACCCAACATGGACACATAATTGCAGATTGTTCATTGTTTTTGAGTTAAAAGCCTGGAATTGCAAGCTATCGTGCAAGTCCCTTCATCACTTGGGAGTGCAGCGGTTCAAGAAAACAACCCACCACTAAATTCTCAAAGGCAACCTGGGATGGGAAATAAACGCCAGCCTCAGCAGGTAGAGCTACATTGTGTGAATGAATGTAATTTGAACACAATTGGGCAGTGCACCAGTAAACTTTTAAATAATCCTTCCAGTATTCCAACATAATTTGTCATTTAAGCTTCTGCTCCTGCTGTTGCATTGGCTGGTATTTTAAATACAAATACACCAGACATGCACTTGAAACAAAATTGTCCACAAGGAAAGCCCTTGACCTTAGTCACCGCTTCTTTCTCTCGAATTATCATAACACTTTGTCTTGAAGTCTTAGAGCACATTGTTCATTCATAATTATCCTACCAATAATGCCAGTATGAAATTCTTCAATAAAGCACCCACCCTTCCAATGGCACTCGGGTTGCTCTTTCCCTGTATCACTCTTTCCTCAGCCACTCGCTCCATCGACATTCATAGCATTAATAACTCTATCCATTTCCTGTTCTGCTGTCTCCTGGTATGATTTACAGCAAAGACAGCATGCCCTCCACCAATTTATCTTTCCTTTCATCCTTTGCCCATCTCCAATGAACAGAAAGCTTCCATCCTCAATTGCTGCAAACCACATTGACATTTTCCATCTGGGATTTTTAAAAGTATCAGGTCATATTCTACCTGTACACCAACCCATGACTTCTCCAACTGCCCCAGGACTATTGCTATGCTCTCTAGCTTGTCAGATCTCAAAATTAAGCCAAGATTTCACCTTGTCTAAACGTCCACAAAACCCGAAAGTCACTGCCTTGCTCTCCCACCTGCACTGCTGTAGCTCTGGCTTTGACTTGCGTTTTCAACTCCCACCTCAAACCAAGTCCAAAGTATTTCAACATGGTTCTATATACAAAGCTTACTTCCCCTGTGTAAGGTCCCTTACTGAAATATCACCCGTTTCAACTCTACTCAGTATGGATTCAGTAATCCATCCAAATGAGTATGATCTAGTGGCCATCACAGAAACGTGGTTGCAGGGTGACCAGGACTGGGAACTGAATATCCAGGGGTATCAGACATTTAGGAAGGATAGACAGGTAGAAAAAGGAGGTGGGGTAGCTCTGTTAATAAAGGATAATATCAGGACGGTAGTGAGAGACGACATAGGCTCTAAGGAGCAAAACGTGGAATCGTTGTGGGTGGAGATAAGGAATACTAAGGGGAAAAAGACACTGGTAGGCGTGGTCTATAGGCCCCCAAATAATAACTTAGAGGTGGGGAGGGCTATAAACAAGCAAATAATGGATGCGTGCAAAAACGGAACGGCAATAATCATGGGGGATTTTAACCTGCATATTGATTGGTCGACTCAAATTGGATGTGGAGGGCTTGAGGAAGAGTTCTTAGAATGCTGTCGGGATAGTTTCATTGAACAGTATGTTACAGAACCTACGAGAGAGCAAGTTATCTTAGATCTGGTAATGTGTAATGAGACAGGTAGAATTAAGGATCTTCTTGTGAGGGATCCTCTTGGGTTGAGTGATCATAATATGGTTGAATTTCTGATACAGGTGGAGGGTGAGAAAGTAGGGTCCCAAACCAGTGTCATCTGCTTGAACAGAGAGGAGTACGATAGGATGAGGGCGGACGGAATTGGCTAATGTAGACTGGGCGAGCAGACTGGTAGGTAGGACAGCTGAGGAACAGTGGAGGAACAGTGGAGGATTTTTAAGGAGGTTTTTTTAAGTACTCAGCAAAAATATATTCCAGTGATAAAGAAAGACTGTAAGAAAAAGGATAACCGGACGTGGATAACGAAGGAAATAAAGGAGAGTATTAAAATAAAAACAGATGCGTACAGAGTGGCCAAAAAAAGTGGAGAATTAGTGGATTGGGAAAGCTTTAAAAAACAACAAAGAACGACTAAGAAAGCGATTAAGAAAGGAAAGATAGATTATGAAACTAAACTAGCTCAAAATATAAAAAATGATAGTAAAAGTTTTTACAAATATATAAAAAGGAATAGAGTGGCTAGAGTGAATGTTGGACCCTTGGAGGACGAGAGGGGGGATTTAATAGTGGAAAACGAGGAAATGGCTGAGACTTTAAATAAGTTCTTTGTGTCGGTCTTCACGGTGGAAGACACAAATAGTTTACCGAATATTAGAGATCGAGAGTTGGTGGGAGGTAAGGTCCTTAATACAATTACTGTTACTAAAGCGGTAGTGCTTGGTAGACTAATGGGACTGAAGGTAGACAAGTCCCCAGGCCCGGATGGAATGCATCCCAGGGTACTGAAAGAAATGGCTGAGGTAATAGCAGATGCGTTAGTAGTTATTTATCAAAATTCGCTGGACTCTGGGGTAGTGCCGGCTGATTGGAAAACAGCTACTGTCACGCCGCTGTTTAAAAAAGGAAGTAGACAAAAGGCGGGTAACTTCAGGCCGGTTAGTTTAACGTCCGTAGTTGGGAAGATGCTGGAGTCCATCATTAAAGAGGAAATAGCAGATCACCTGGATAAGAATGGTTCGATCATGGATTCATGAAGGGAAAGTCGTGTTTGACGAATTTACTGGATTCTTATGAAGATGTGACTAGTGCGGTTGACAGAGGGGAACCGGTGGATGTGGTGCTTTTAGATTTCTAGAAGGCATTCGATAAGGTGACTGACAAAAGGTTGCTGCAGAAGATTAGGGTACACGGAGTTGGGGGTAAGGTGTTGGCGTGGATTGGGGATTGGCTACCTAACAGGAAGCAGAGAATTGGAATAAATGGGTGCTTTTCTGGTTGGCAGTTGGTGACCAGTGGTGTGCCGCAGGGATCGGTGCTGGGGCCTCAACTGTTTACCATTTACATAGATGATCTGGAGGAGGGGACCGAGTGTAGGGTATCAAAGTTTGCTGATGACACGAAGATGAGTGGGAAAGCGAATTGCGTAGAGGATGCAGAAAGTCTGCAGAGAGATTTGGATAGGCTGAGCGAGTGGGCGAGGATCTGGCAGATGGAATATAACGCTGGCAAATGTGAGGTTATCCAATTCGGAAGAAATAATAGTAAATTGGAATATTTAAATGGAGAAAAATTACATCATGCTACTGTGCAGAGGGACCTGGGGGTCCTTGTGCACGAATCGCAAAAACTCAGTCTGCAGGTGATCAAGGCGGCGAATGGAATGTTGGCCTTTATCGCGAGGGGGATAGAGTATAAAAGCAGGGAGGTCTTGCTGCAACTATACAAGGCACTGGTGAGGCCGGAACTGGAGTACTGTGTACAGTTTTGGTCCCCTTATTTGCGAAAGGATATATTGGCCTTGGAGGGAGTGCAGAGAAGGTTCACCAGGTTGATACCGGAGATGAGGGGTGTTGATTATGAGGAGAGATTGAACAGATTGGGTCTGTACTCGTTGGAGTTTAGAAGGTTGAGGGGTGATCTTATAGAGACATATAAGATAATGAAGGGGCTGGATAGGGTAGTGGTAGAGAGATTCTTTCCACTTAGAAGGGAAACCAGAACTAGAGGGCACAGCCTCAAAATAAGTGGGGGCCGGTTCAGAACAGAGTTGAGGGGGAACTTCTTCTCTCAGAGGGTAGTGAATCTCTGGAATTCTCTGCCCATTGAAGTGGTGGAGGCTTCCTCGTTGAATATGTTTAAATCACGGGTAGATAGATTTCTGATCGATAAGGGAATTAAGGGATATGGGGAGCAGGCGGGTAAGTGGAACTGATTCACCTCAGATCAGCCATGATCTTATTGAATGGCGGGGCAGGCCCGAGGGGCTAGATGGCCTGCTCCTGCTCTTATTTCTTATGTTATGTTCTTATGTACTCATTTGCCAGTACTCCCTGTTACCCATGTCTTCTACTACATGGAAATCCAAATTTTCCAACAAGTTGGGTCAATTTCCATTCAGAATGCTCCAATTTGCATCTACGCCAAGACCCAAACCATTTTTCACAGGTTCCATTGCTTTCCCATGCCCCAGTGAAGATCCTCATCTTCATTTTTAAATCTCTCCATGTCTTGTCATACTCTACTTCGACTGGGACATCATGTCACCATCTAAATCCCCCCCCCAATTCTTCTTCAATTTGTAAAGAATAAAGAACTACATTTATGTGGTCAGGTCAGCAGCACAAATCACAAACAGCGAATTACCTTTGAAATGTAATCACCATTGTTTTGAAGGCAAAGATAGTAACTAATTGGAGTACAGCAAGGTCATACAAACAGTCGCAAGATAAACGACTGATTAATCAGGTTTTTGGTAGCATTGAGTGAGAGATTAATGTTGGCCAGGATAACAGGAGAATTGCCACAATCTTCTTCCAATAGTGCCACAGACCTGTTACAGCAAATCGAGCGGGCAGGCTGCGTTTAGCAACTCATCTGTAAAACCACGTCTCTGATATTGGAGTACTCCCTCAGTGCCACATCAACAAAGATTTTGTTCCCAACCAAGTCGCAGAACTTGAAACACAACTTTGACTCGGAGGCCATTGTGCCAACACTGAAGCAAGTTGGGATTGAGGTATCCTTCTGCACAAGGGGCACCATGGGAATTTAATTCACATCTCAGATGTAAAATAATTAAAATCAAGGCAGGGAATGAACAGCTCGGTATATAAAGTGCCCAAAAAAGTTATTCCCAAATCAGTAATTTAACAGCTCCTCTAAAGGTGCATCGTGTGACAGAAGCACTTCCTGAAATTCTTGTTCCTGTAGAAAAGGCTGAATTTATACTGTGGGTTCCCTGGCAACCAATTAACTGTAGAAGTACAGACACAAGTTTACACGTCCTCAATGATTTTAAAGATGAAAGCTGTCAATAAGTCACTGAAGCCAACATCTTGGCCAGAACCTCCAACAACTGTACAGATTTACAAAGGACTTGTACAAGTGCTCCAGATACTTAGGACAGCAAATCTGACTTCCTTCTACAAAGCATTACAATTAATTGTGAGGCAAGAATGGAAACCGACTGGAACAGGCATGTCATTAGAACTCTTAAGGCAGAAATGATAAAACATCTCATAACTTGGAGATAAGAAAGGTTCAAACAACACAAAATTTGTACAAGTGAACATTTGGTTACTATTAGGAGCAATTCCAGTACTTTTAGTGGAAGTACTCCATTTGGCCCCGACAAAAACACTAGTGTGCCTGTACCCGTGCACACAGAACAAGTACACAGTGGGAGTCTGACGTGAAAATAATTATGAACATTACAGGCTGTGCTGATAGTAATTAAATGTTACACACTCAAGACTTTCCTTCTAATTCAAGGTGATGGCAGTGAAATTCCTGGAGTTTCCATCTATGGAGCAAGAGATAAAATGAATATTGAAAATTCTGATAAGTACAGGATACCACAAGAGAGACTTGAAACCACAAGTGCAAGGAAGGAAAAGAGCCAGGTGCTAAAGCAAGCAGGCATGAGTGAGTAAATTATATATTGAATGAGTGCATTAGCCAGTATCAGGTCTGATGTTCCTTTCAGATAAAATTTGCATTCATTTCTATTGTTCCTTCTGTCTCTGGACCAACCTTTCAGTTTGGAGTCTAATGCTACTGCTGCTCAGCTGCCTGACCAGGTTGGTACAGCATAACAGTTCACAATTATAAACTTTCCAATAACTGGTACAAGCCCCATCATGTAATTAACTGCAGAATGTCTTCAGGTATGTTATTAAAATGACTAACAACTTCTGACTGTCCCCAAATCCATTACACTGAAAAGCCCGATAAATAGACTGCATCACACTCATAGGAAACGACACAACTTGAAGATACGGTGACTGCAAGTAAACTTGAGATTCACATGACACTTTTGTGGTTTCGGATTTAATTTGAACCCCTCAATTAGATTATTTCATCAGATAAAAAGCAATGTTGCTTCCCTGTAATTCACTACAGATAAACTTGTAATGTCCCAAATTTAATCCCCCAGTAACTGTCATCACAGAGCTGTGTTTGTCATCCAAACCCCTCAATAGATTTTATCCCCCTGCTCCATCACCATCTGCGTATTACACAATTTGCTCAGAGAATTTATTATCCAGCAGCTGCCTACAAGTATAGATTACTGCAGGTACTTGCTACTGAGCATTCTAGTCATAATCCAAAACACAGAAAAAACATTTACAGTGAAGTGGAAATTCTTTTGATGGGGTGAAAATTTTGAAAAAAGTTGCTACTAGCAAATCCACCAACACAATACAAAAAAAATTTCCATCACTAAGCCCACGGGGGGGGGGGGGGTCAATGAATTGCTTGCTTTTATTTTCACTTTTTCTTTCTTTAAAACCAAAATTCTACTTCCTATTCAGAACATTTAAAAGCTTCCCAAATATTTGGTTCACTTTCCATCTCAACACAGACAATGCTCTTCCTGCTCAACTCCATGGTTTTCACAGTAAGTTTCCAGCGTACACCAGAAGAATACATCTGCCATTTATATTAAAATAGTACAGTTCAGTACATGGAAAATAGATGCCAAATTAATCTGCTAAAAACGGCTAGGATATGGTCATTGCTAAGATTTATGAAAGCAAGTAGGTAGCAGTTCTGACAATACGGAATTGGAGTGGAGGAGAATTTCCATCTGTCTGATCCTACTGTTGAATAACCAACAGCTAGCTGGTCAAAAGCTTTAACCCAGCAATGATAACTTGCTTAAGCATCATGGTTGACAGGACAGCAAATATATATGCATATTAGCCAGCCACATCAATGATTAAAGAATTTTTCAAATTGAACTAATGTTTAA
This sequence comes from Mustelus asterias, assembly GCF_964213995.1. Classification (NCBI taxonomy): domain Eukaryota; kingdom Metazoa; phylum Chordata; class Chondrichthyes; order Carcharhiniformes; family Triakidae; genus Mustelus; species Mustelus asterias. Next base: position 83,252,192 of record NC_135811.1, read on the forward strand.
ATAAGGATGAGTTTCAATGAAATTGAAACTTGTTACTCATTCTACACTTTTAAAAACAATGAATCTGAATTTGGGAACTAACTTGATGCAGGTACCAAGACTATTAATTAAAATATCAGTGCATTAGCATCCAATGTTAAACAACTATTTCTGGTGATATTAGTCATCTTACACTGTCAGATCTGGTAAGTCATCAAGCAACCTACCGTCAATGGTTAAAAAAAAAGTAAAGTTTATTTATTAGTTACAAGCTTACATTAACACTTCAATGAAGTTGCTGTGAAATTCCCCTAGTTGCCACACTCCAGCGACGCCTGTTCGGGTCAATGCACCTAACCAGCACATCTTTCAGACTGTAGGAGGAAACTGGAGCATCCCCACGCAGACATGGGGAGAACGTTCAAGCTCCACAGAGAGTGACCCAAGCCAGCAATCGAACCCGGGTCCCTGGCACTGTGAGGCAGCAGTGCTAACCTCTGTGCCATGATGGTACTCCCATCTTCAAACAGAGTCATATGGGCTCAAAACGTTAACACTATTTCTCTCCACCAATGCTGCCAGACCTTCTGAGCTTTAATATTTTCTGTTTTTTATTTCAGATTTACAGCAGCCACAGTAATTTGCTTTTACTACATAAATCTTTCTGATTATTTGTCTTAAATGCATTATAGTTAGATGTGTATTAGAAAGGTTCGAATGCTGATTGTCCCTGTAAGGTGGATCTTCAATTTTCTCCATAATTTGTTAAAATGGTGATCAATGCTTTCTTCAGATTGTTGGTTAGTATAAATGGAAGCTAGTTAAAAACATACTGAAATAGTGGCTAATTCTGCTCTACTGGCTGAAACAAAGGCGGTATTGTAATCAAAAACAAATCCACTGATCAATAGATGATTGGTTTCACATTTTGAAGTTAGGCATGCGGCAGATTCAATATCCAAAATCCAGCATCTATGGACCAAGACCATGCCAGATTTTGGATTACCTGCTGGATCAGATGACAACAGGAGGGTGATGAAGGTAAGCACTTTATTTTCAAGTTCCAGAACTGGCCTGAGGCTGTTCCATCTTTTGTTTCCGAGGTTGATAATCCCTCCTGTACACCTATTTTAGGAGCTCCTTGTGTTTAGCCCCTGTATTTAATACCGAGGCATCAGAGGGTGGGCGCCAGAAATACCATTCAGTGGTCACAATGATTTAAAGGGTGCAATTTATGTAAGTGCCCATATAACCCAGCGTTGAATTTCAAATTTACAGTTATTCTTTTTTCTCCATTCATCAAAGTTCTGTGCAGAATTGAAGAGTTATCCATCTGATCTTGTAAGGAATAATCTACCTTTGGAGCATGATGAGAAAGCACAATGAAGCAACCAAAAATTAAGACCATAGGGTGTTCATGTAAAAACACCTCCCTCAATTATATTACAGATTTCAACTTTCATATTGATCATCATTGTACTGAGTCACAGCCTTTATATCATCATGGAAGGATTGTACCAGACTGGCACATCACACAGAAGTAATGGTTGCTAGAGATTGTACACAGGTTTGACTACTTTGAATTAATGCATTGAATAATTTATCCCTCGATGACAAGCTAAATTCTGGCATCAGAAAAACCACCACACTCAGCTCACTAACTAACCATGCCTGGGATATTAGAAAATGATCAACCCGCATCTTGATGTTCAATCAAAAACCAGTTCTGAGCTCATTGCGATATAACAGCAAGAACTGAACCACCTACAGCAAGCATGGATGGACAAACTCATTCTACAACACTGTATCTACCACATTAAATGGGATGATAAAAATCCTCATCACTTTACTTAGGAAACAAACCACTAAGTTGAATAATATTACTGAAATATAGATGCCGCCGGTGGTGGCTTCATCATCTAAATGGAAATCGGAAATAAGAATCCTTTGTATGAAGAACTCAAAGCAGCTTCAAGGCCGTTGATCTGACATAGACTCAGATTATGGAAACTTGAAAAAGGGATTTGAAAACTTAATATCAATACTGCATGCTGGAAAAACGCGGCTAACACCAGACCATAGTAGAGGGCTGTGCTGCATTGGAGACCTAAGAGTGATGGCTAAGAGGAATAAGATAAAATATCAAAGAGAAAAGCACATCCGGCTTCAAAAATTAATAAATCTGCAAGCTTCATAATCTGGTCCTGTGACTTCAGACATCTCTATGTTGCAACTGCTTTGGCACTTAAATCATCATCTTTCATGATGGATGTTTGCCATATCCTTAACAGACTGTCTCATACCCTACTGATGCCACTGGTCATCACCAAAATAACTCTTCAAATGTGACCCTAGGTGGTGATTGTGATTGACGGGTTATTCCACCATAGGGGGCATCACACCAGTCCAATCCTATTTCTGATCACCAGCAGAAAAAAAAATTTTCACCAAGGTATCAGATAGGAATGGAAAGCTCAGGGATCAGCTGGCGTAGCACAAACCAGGAATTAAATCCAGAATTCTCTTTTCCTCTTTGAATGAAGGTCACACAGGGTGGTGCATTTATCACAGAGTCACAAGGGAGGAAAATCTCCTGTTTTAAATAATTATTCAAATAATATTGCATGTGGACTTCAAAGTTCAATCATGAGTCACTTTTTTGATATTCAATACTTTGTTAGTTTAATAAGAAGCATGATTGCAAGCCATGACCCTCTAAAATACAAAGTAGCACTGTTTTCCTACCATTATTTCCAGTCCTTAAATGTTTTGGCAGCGACAGTGTTCATAATCTCTGCGTAACAACTAACATTTTGAATTAGCAGAGTCATGGACATTAAAGTATTCCAAATGCAGTTGGATACTCAGCAGTGACAAAATAAGAGAGGGGTGAACTTTCACAAAATAAATGATCATTGCTCAGACACTGTTCTTGAGATTATATATTTAAAAAGAAAAGTACGCCTGCTGAGAAAAGAGATGCAAATAATCCATGTTTTGAAAGTGATTGATTAATAACTTCCACAATAAAGTGCCATCCCTTTTCTCAACACAGTACTTGGCTTCAAGCAGCTTTCAATTCTTATTTATTGGTTGATACTCTGCAGATTTAAGTCACTGCTATGGAACGATGCTTAAAAAATGTTTTAAAGTAACCAAAGCTGGTTACATTTATCTGGTTTAAATTTTGGACCAGAAAAGTTATGATTTTAGGAACGATGAATATTACGATCATTTCCTAAAAACGGCTGACCAGGACACAACAAGTTCACAATCCCAAAGCATCAAGTACTACAGTAGCAGCAGATCAAATCACTTCATCTTACATAAACGTGCACATCAGCATTATTATTGTTCCAGTTCAGAACAGCAGTATGAAAAATACAGCAGCATGAAGACCACCACAGCTGAACAAATGTTTTTTTTAATAAACTGAATTACAGTGGAATTTTAAAAACGAATTATGTTTGCTGTGAGCCAGCAGTTTTGGATACAGGGAGTAAGAACAGGCATGGGAGAAGAGGAAGATTAATCGATATTGATTTTAAAAATTGAATGACCTTTTAAAAGAAACACTTCACACCAAGTGTTGTCATATATGTAATAATAGCATAGGAGGGATGGTTTAGCTTAAGTTACTGGTTTAATCCTTCACTGCAATAAAGATGCTTGCAAAGTGCAGAAATTCCAATTCTGACACCTAACAAGACTTACTGCATATTTTCACAAATCAGAATGACTCAATTGAGCTTACAAAGTCAACCTAAATGAAGTCAGGAATTGAATGCAAAAAAAATGCACTTATGAATAAAAATGCTGACCTATTTCACTCTATACAGCTTGCAGGAATGAAGCTGGGTTGCATCCCCTGCCCCCAGATTGCCACAATGTCTACCACTCTCTATTCTGTTGCCACTTCATTTCTTTTCCCTTCCTGCTCAACAAAATAAACCTTTAATAGTCATTAGAAGATTCTGGCAACACCACTGCATAAGTGACTCAGTGATGTTACACTGCTAATAATGACAGAGCAGCTGTCATTTCACCCCCTCCCCCCAAAAAAAACTACAAATATTACATCAACACTGCTGCACAAGCCAAGGCCTGTCACATCCTCAGCCTGACTTAATCCATCTTTACCACTGGTCCAGCACCTTGCAAACTGAAGAGGGAGCAAAATGCAGTTACATGATTTCTATTGACCAATGGAATCGTAAGAAAGCAACACTTCAAACAGTGAGGATGAGCTAATGAGACTAATGGAAAAGCAGCAGCACGGTCAAGATTACCACTGCTAAGCTCAGGAGTGAAGCTCACCAGGGTTTCTGTTTTGGTTGCTGGATTGAAGAAAAAGAGCCACCACTGTGTTCCAACAGTTAAAAGCAACTGGAATTGTGATGCTCTGATGGCAGTTACACTATCTTGGCCTGATTTAAGGGGAACTGCTGTGACATCACAGGAGTTAGTGACCTCAGGAGTCACAGCACAGATTCACCAGCCCCAATTCTAGTGGGGGGAAAAAAGCTGCGTCAAATGCACTTTAGATGAGAAAGAGCCAGATAAAGAGGGCAAACTTATCTTTGCTACGCCAAACTTTGCACCAATACTTTAGAGAGTGGGGGGAAAAGGCCTTTACTTACCACCCCCCTACACACACTCGGGTCATTTAATGCGATCAGGCAGACTGAAAGATTGCCCTTCCTTTTATGGAACAAAAAAGGTACATAAACCGACAAGTCACTTTTAATGGGGAGAGCAGCTCCAGATGCTTCCAAGACACTAACTGAGGCCGGTGGATCCAGTTCCTGGGATTGGTCTCGGCCTCCAGCCTCCCCCCCCCGGGGTGGATGCTGGGTGTGGAGGTTGGGTACTAGACACCGGGGGGGTGGGTGGGTTGCGAGGGGAAAGTTGGTGAAGGGCTGGCGGCGCGGCCTGCGGGACTGCAGCAGCCTGCGGGAGGGAAGGAGGGACGGCGGAAACCACCGCTACCCGCCCCCATTTTAAATCAAAACCCCGTCCGTTTATTATTTCCACCCCTCTCTCTTACTGACATACTCACAGACTCTGGCCGCTCTGCTGTGGGCTTCGCCACCATCCCCCCCCCCCCCTGCCGCCGACCTCTCGAGCCGGGAGCTCACGAGTTAACCGAGCGTCTGGCCTCCCATCCGGGACCCGCGACCGCCCCGCCGGAAATGGCGTCTCCCTCCACCCACTGCGCCTGCGCAGACGCCGGGGGGGCCGGCCGCGTCGCACTGCTGCCTTGTTTATCAGGCGCATGCGTCTTCCCCGCACTGTGTCTAATTGAAGGGAAAGGGGGGGCCGCCATCATTGATAAAGGCGAAAAGCAAAAGCGCAACTTAGTGCAGTGTGGCAAAACTCATTGATTGTCGCAACGTTTTAAACAAACTACATATGTTCACACCAAAGCATAGTTAGCACCAGGAGTGATGCGGAAAATGCATTCGAGTGCACAGGCATGTTAATAAAGTCTGATGAAAGGTCATGGACTGAAACAACTTGGACAGCATGATGGCACAGTGGTCAGCACTGCCTCACGGTGCCAGGGACGCAGGTTTAATTCCTGGCTTGGGTCACTGTCTGTGCAGAGTCTGCACGTTCTCAACATGTCTGCATGGGTTTCCTCCAAATGCTCTGGCTTCCTCCCACAGTAAGAAGTCTCACAACACCAGGTTAAAGTCCAACAGGTTTATTTGGTAGCAAAAGCCACTAGCTTTCGGAGCACTTGTCACTTAAAAGTCACACCAAATAAACCTGTTGGACTTTAACCTGGTGTTGTGAGACTTCTTACTGTGTTTACCCCAGTCCAACGCCGGCATCTCCACATCATTCCTCCAAACGATGTGCTGGTTAGGTGCATTGGCCATGCTAAATTCTCCCTCAGTGTACTCAAACAGGCGCTGGAGTGTGGTGACTAGGGGATTTTCACAGTAATTTCATTGCAGTGTTAATGTATACCTACTAGTGACACTAATAAACTTAAGATGAACAATTTTCTGCTTGTATCATCATTTTCTATGCAGGTATGGTCCTAGAAAGGTTCGATTTTTGACACCTGTTTTGATGTATTTATTTGACTTTTTTTATTCATTCACGAGACATGGTCGTCGCTGGTTGGCCAGCATTTATTGTCCATCCCTAGTTACCTGAAAGCAGTTGAGAGTCAACCACATTGCTGTGGCTCTAGAGTCACATGTAGGTCAGACCAGGTAAGGACGGCAGATTTCCTTCCCTAAAGGACATTAGTGAACTAGATGGATTTTTCCAATAATCGACAATGGTTTCATGGTCATTAGCAGATTCTTAATTCCAGATATTTTTTATTGAAATCGAATTCCACCAACTGCAGTCGTGGGACTCGAACCCGGGTCCCCAGAACAGTATTCTGGAGCCTATTGTAATTCTGAGTGTGAATATCTGATTTTTAAAAAAAGTGAAATCCTCATCCACTCACTTATTCCTAAACCATGCACACTTCATTATTTCCTGAACACAAACTAATGTCAATGGTTCCAATCCTACCACATGGACTGCAACAGTTCAAAGAATGCAGCACACGACCATTGTCTCAAGGGCAATCAGGAATGGACAATAAATGCGAGCCTAACCAGCCACATCTCTTGATTTAACAAAAAATGGACATTATAACATTCAATGCTAATAATATTAAAGCTGCAAGTGTCTGCAGTATAAGAGTAGAAATTCTTGGCAGAGCACTAGTCAAGCAGGAACAATGTGATTTGGGAGATCCCAGCCCCAAATTCAATTTACTATAAGCTATCAACTGTAAGTAAAAGCAGAATGCCATGGAGTCTTCTTTGGGCTCTCCCCACAGATGCTACACAGATGCTACACAGACCTGCTGAACATCTCCAGCATCTTCTGTTTTTTATTATTTACTCTTAATTGTCAATTCCTTCAGAACCTATTACCAAACTGACCAGTGAATTCAAAGCAGTACTGCAGCACATTAAAGCTATTTAATGCAATCCGATGTGAAATTAGCAAAAGGAACAAGCTTTCACACTATTTCTGTTCAATGGAAGATTCACGACATTACGAAGGGCACATTCATGGCTGACACCCTTGAGGTGCTGTTACAAAAGCAGGTTCTCCTGACTGACATTGAAGGGCTTTCTCCCCAGATATGAATCACCTGAAACATATCGCAGGAAATAACTGACAAGGTGAGATCTGGCTTCAAATATACAGCCAAATTATTCACTGATTACAAGATATCAGGGTAATCCAGACAAATGCGAGGTGATGCATTTTGATAGCTCCAATTCAGGTGGGAGCTATAAAATAAATGGCACAACTATCAGGAGCATAGAGACACAGAGAGTCCTGGGAGTACAGGTCCAGAGATACTTGAAAGTGGCAACACAGATGGAAAAGGTGGTGAAGAAAGGTGCGTTTGATAAGGTCCCCCATGGTCGGCTTATGATGAAAGTAAGGAGGTGTGGGATAGAGGGAAAGTTGGCCGATTGGATAGGTAACTGGCTATCTGATCGAAGACAGAGGGTGGTGGTGGATGGAAATTTTCGGATTGGAGGCAGGTTGCTAGCGGAGTGCCGCAGGGATCAGTGCTTGGTCCTCTGCTCTTTGTGATTTTTATTAATGACTTAGAGGAGGGGGCTGAAGAGTGGATCAGTAAATTTGCTGATGACACCAAGATTGGTGGAGTAGTGGATGAAGTGGAGGGCTGTTGTAGGCTGCAAAGAGACATAGATAGGATGCAAAGCTGGGCTGAAAAATGGCAAATGGAGTTTATCCCTGATAAATGTGAGGTGATTCATTTTGGTAGGACTAATTTAAATGTGGATTACAGGGTCAAAGGTAGGGTTCTGAAGACTGTGGAGGAACAGAGAGATCTTGGGGTCCATATCCACAGATCTCTAAAGGTTGCCACTCAAGTGGATAGAGCTGTGAAGAAGGCCTATAGTGTGTTAGCTTTTATTAACAGGGGGTTGGAGTTTAAGAGCCGTGGGGTTATTCTGCAACTGTACAGGACCTTGGTGAGACCACATTTGGAATATTGTGTGCAGTTCTGGTCACCTCACTATAAGAAGGATGTGGAAGCGCTGGAAAGAGTGCAGAGGAGATTTACCAGGATGCTGCCTAGTTTGGAGGGTAGGTCTTATGAGGAAAGGTTGAGGGAGCTAGGGCTGTTCTCTCTGGAGTGGAGGAGGCTGAGGGGAGACTTAATAGAGGTTTATAAAATGATGAAGGGGATAGATAGAGTGAATGTTCAAAGACTATTTCCTCAGGTGGATGGAGCTATTACAAGGGGGCAAAACTATAGGGTTCATGGTGGGAGATATAGGAAGGATATCAGAGGTAGGTTCTTTACGCAGAGAGTGGTTGGGGTGTGGAATGGACTGCCTGCAGTGATAGTGGAGTCAGACACTTTAGGAACATTTAAGCGGCTATTGGATAGGCACATGGAGCACAACAGGATGATAGGGAGTGGGATAGCTTGATCTTGGTTTCAGATAAAGCTCGGCACAACATCGTGGACCAAAGGGCCTGTTCTGTGCTGTACTGTTCTATGTTCTATGTTCTAAGAAAGCATATGGCATGCTTGCCTTCATCGGATGGGGCATCAAGTATAAAAGCTGTCAAATTATGTTACAATTGTATAAAACGTTGATTAGGCCACATTTGGAATACTGTGTCCAATTCTGGTCATCACACTTACCAGAAAGATCTGGAGGTTTTGGAGAGAGTACAGAAAAGGTTTACCAGGATGTTGCTTGGTATGGAGGGTATTAGCTATGAGGAGAGATTGAATAAACTGGGATTGTTCTCCCTGGAAAGACGGAGGCTGAGGGGCGACCTGATAGAAGTTTATAAAATTATGAGGGATATAGATAGGGTGAACTGTTGGAAGTTTTTCCCAGGGCAGAAATTACAATTACAAGGGGGCACAAGTTCAAGTTAAGGGGGGAAAGGTTCAGTGGAGATGTGTGGGGGAAGTTTTTTACAGAGATGGTGGTGGAGGCCTGGAAGGCACTGCCAAGTAAGGTGGTTGTGGCAGATATGTTAGCCACATTTAAGAGTTATCTTGATGGGCATATGAACAAACGGGGAGTAGAGGGATATAAGTGGTTGGTCTAGATAGGACAACGTGATTGGCGCAGGCTTGGATGGCCGAAGGGCCTGTTCGTGTGCTGTATTGTTCTTTGTTCTTTGTTCTTAATGACACCTTGCTCTAAGAAGCATCTACCTGAAAAGATGTTCTCTAAAATAGTTACTTTTATTACAAACTCCCCCAAAGAGTTTTTACACAACCTTAAAGCCCATCAAATGGTCAATGTGCATGCCCATGCAGCAGTATGATGTACAGCCAAACTAATATCAACATTTGAAATGATCACATTGAAAGATTTTTGTGGAATTTCAGGGAAAATTTATATTAAGATGTTGCTATTAATTCAGCACATTAGGGATCAGATCCATCAAACTCACAATGTCCCTGAGAAAGTACATTCTCACAACAGCCAAAAACAGACATCTGTCAGAGAGGTGTTCCAACATATTATATTAGTTTGAGACAATGTGGGTTTACCAATTCACATGTGTTATGATGAATTGACATTATTCAGGGGAGTCCAAGGACAGCTGCCATGAATTCACACCAGAGAGGGCAGGTGTAGATAGAATTGGTATCTCCAATGGCTAATCCCCAGACTTGCAAGGGGAACAGTCAGAAGTCTCAATCCATTAAAACAGTGACTGATTCATCTTTCCAAAGATGGCAGACAGTACATGAGGTAAAAGACTGATGTGGGGAATTTTTAAAAGATGGCCAATTTGTATCTAAAAACTTAGACTCTATTCGAAACTCGCAAAAGGCAAAGTCTCTATTCAAAGGACGTGACAAAATTTATTTAAAAACGCAAAAATCATACAGGACAAACAAAACATAAACGTACGGCCATTATGGAGACCCTCAAAGGGTTAAACAGCTCAGGTCCAGAGTTCCAAAATCTCTCCAAAGATCTGAGGCACTCAGCCAAAATACAGAACGATTATACCTTTCTGTTATCTAAAATACGCCTTTTCATTAGCTTAAAATCAATTTCATTTAGTGTTCACATGTCAGTCCAGTTTTTGACAAAGTACCTCAGTCAATTGCAATTCTGCCAATCAGTACAATGATATCTCATTAGTCTATTCAATTCAGACATCCTCCCATCTTGGCTAAACCCATTTCCTGGTTGCTATGCAACTATAGACGCTTTCCATAGATGAATCTTTCCCACAGGCACATTGCCAAGACAGAAAAATACATGATTCCTGGGCCCTAGGAATGCATTATCTTATGTCTGGATATCCCGATATAAAGTTACAACATTTGTCCCAAAAACTTGAAAGTTTCTAATACATACTTTTGCTAACTAATGGATTCCCAGCTTATAGCTCTAACCTCCTGACCGTACCATTACACTTAACCCCTTCTTGCTAACCTGTCTCCAGAAAGACTACATCTATCTGTGAATTTCATTGGCTGATTTGAAATTCCCTTCTATAGCATATGTAAGATCACAGTATCTGGTACACAATCTGGGATTTCATTATTATGGATCATGCTATTTTGTAATGAGATATAATGTAATGAGACCTGATACCAAACCCAAGAGGCTATCTCATGCAGATATGCAATTTGTAACAAAGAACTTCAAAGAGAAATCTTTCCAACACACCCTAGCTGTGCAATATCACTACAACTACAGTTACTGATACACTGGCTGCAAGTTAGTCAAATATCTGTCACTGTACATACTCCTCAAAAATGCAGTATCTGAAAGCTACGTCTCTGCTTCCAGAACACGATAGAATATAACAAAAGGAAACAAACTTAAACTGGAAGCCCAGAAATGCCTGTTCATCACTCTTAGAAGCGGGCTATCCTTGTTAATGCAAGCTTCTATGATGTAGGGAAGGTAAAGCCAGAGAGATCATAGAAATCTCTATAGTGCAGAAAGAGGCCATTCAGCCCATTGAGTCAGCATCGACCACAATCCCACCCAGGCCCTATCCCTGTAACCTCACGTATTTACCCTGCTAATCCCCCTGACACTAAGGGGCAATTTAACATGGCCAATCCACCTAACCCGCACATCTTTGGAGTGTGGGAGGAAACCAGAGCACCCAGAGGAAACCCATGCAGATACGGGAAGAACGTGCAAACTCCACACAGGCAGTCACCCGAGGCCAGAATTGAACCTGGGTCCCTAGTGCTGTGAGGCAGCAGTGCTAACCACTGCACCACCATTCCGCCCAAAGACGTCTTATCAAACCTCAGGACTATTCCCACCTCTGCACTTATTATGCTTTTCCACCGATTTGCTCACTGGAAACATAGGGACAGAAATATTACACATATGTATTGCAATGCAAGCTGTTTGCAATGTCCCTTGGTGTCAGCAGCATGACAGATTTGAGGGCAGCCTTCAGCTGAATGGAAATTAAATGCCCACTGAAGCTCTTGTACATTCTGTGCTGAAATAAACAGAAGAGATGGACTACCGGTTCCATCATTTTGTGCATTGTGTAAAGCAGGCTGGAATGCCAGGTCTGTAAATGTTTAACTTTAGACAGCCTTTTTACCGAGCTGAAAGCATTTTCATCAGCAGGAATACCATAGAATCATAGAATCCCTACTGTGCAGAAGGAGGCCATTCAGCCCATCGAGCCTGCACCAACAACAATCCCACCCAGATTCATGTGGCTGAAAAAACGCGGCCAAAGACTCATACAGTTACTGCCTAAAGCGGAACTGAACCAAAAAGACCAAGAAGTTCTAGTTTTCATTGTTTGTGTTGAGCTAACCACAGCTTGGGTGCCAGCAAGAAATATAATTAATCAGCAGCCTCAGATTAGGAAATTCGGAAAGGGTTGTTACTCCTCACCATTATTCAGTAATCCCTGTTCCAAAACATTTGCTGTTGAATTAGAACCATGGCATCCCTCCAGTGCAGAAGGAGGCCATTCGGCCCATCGAGTCTGCACCGACTCTCTGAAAGAGCATCTCATGGTGGGAGATATAGGAAGGATATCAGAGGTAGGTTCTTTACGCAGAGAGTGGTTGGGGTGTGGAATGGACTGCCTGCAGTGATAGTGGAGTCAGACACTTTAGGAACATTTAAGCGGTTATTGGATAGGCACATGGAGCACACCAGGATGATAGGGAATGGGATAGCTTGATCTTGGTTTCAGATAAAGCTTGGCACAACATCGTGGGCCGAAGGGCCTGTTCTGTGCTGTACTGTTCTATGTTCTATGTTCTATCCCTATAATCCTATGTATTTACCCTGCTAATTTCCCTTATACTGAGGAGAAACTTAGCATAGTCAATTAACCTAACCCTTACATCTTTCGACTGTGGGAGGAAACCCACAGAGACAACGTGCAAACTCCACACAGATAGTGACCGAGGCCGGAATTGAACATGGGATCTTGGCACTGTGAGGCAGCAGTGCTAACCACTGTGCCACCGTGCCGCCCTAGTGACAGGAATGGTTCATTTCTCAACATTCTTCCTCATGACTGAATTTTCAGTAATTATGTTAGAGAGCATCTGATTCTTTTGTCTCATTCGAATTACCAATCATCAAAACTCTTGGTTTACAGTTTTCATGGAAAAATTACAGAATGTGATTTCCAACATACTTGTAAATATCTTGGAATCCAATGTAATAAGAATAGAATTTTATCAGTTCAGTCAGTGTAAAGTAATGTCCGTACTCATAATATACCAGAAACGTCAAAATTGTGCTACATTTGATCAATTATTTAACATTGCTGAATAAAATGAATAGTACATCTTAGAAAAACTGGATATAGTGGAATAAAATAAATGGTTTATCTGGGGAATAATCTTTTCACTCCATTAAGGAAAAAAGGGGAAAAAAAGCAATAGTGTCTCCAGCATTTGAAACATTAGACCCCAATGTATTTTTGTTTGATGGGTGTCATCGCCACATTTCAGCTGCACCTTGGTTAGGCTCCTCTAAGGCAGGAATGGAGCTTGATTAGCCACACAAATACAGGCATGGCAGCATGTCAGCCACAGGATGCCATTCGCTATGCAGGACCCATAGGAAGAGAATGGTGGGGCCAGCGTGGCCCCTCATGAGGCAGGCTGGCAATCAAGCTCATTAGAACGTTGTTAAAGTTGAGTTTAGGAAGCCTACTGTGATTTTCCCAATGTTTCCCAATCCCCAATGTGATGGTGGCCAGCTCAGGATGTTGAATGATGTGTGTAGCTCAGTCAATCTCTTGAAGAAGTTGAGTCTTGTATAGTTTAACGGTCAGTGTTAACTACTTGTAACTATGTACATATATAAATATATAGTGTAAGCTCTAAGCTAGGATCTGTCTCCATACTTGCTTCTGCACACGTATCAGTCCAACACAAGACTGCCCTCTAAACTCAGGTCATGTGTTCCTTTCTATCACATTGTGGGCGGTACAGAACCCAGTCCCATGTTAACCCTTTCTATGCCACATCCTTATACTACATCTCTACCCAAGTTTCCATCCAATGTATCTACAACGCATTCCTGTTTACCCAATGTATTTACATTACTTTGACTGTCCCTTCTCCCCAGGTTCAGGCAGTCTGGAGCCTTTATAATTCTTCCAGATCTTATCCTTACAGCAATTGGAGGAGCTGTAAACTCTGTTTTACTGGGTAAAACTTGATGAATAGGAGGTTGTTTTGAATGTGACCATTCCGGTGGTTGGTTGATCTTAATTCTCTTTGGAGTTGAACCGCTCTTTCCCAACTCCACATTTGATGTTGTTAATGGTCATTGGTTTATCTGTTCCTTACGAGAGAGAACACGCAGCTTGTTAATGATGCTCATTCTGTTTATCCTCCTACATGTAGTTCTCCATCATGTACACTGGGATGGAAGATGTCTCTTCCTATTGTTTGGGTGCGACTCATCAACAGGCTCACTTTGCAGTTTAACTTTATGTGCAATTATGTTCTCATTAGTTTGCTTCCTTGCCTCACTGAGCTGTGCTGTGGTTGGTTGATGGCTGCTTCTCTGTTCCAGCATTGTCTGGCTAACCGTTATACTATCCAGAAGTTGCAGCGTCTGTATCATGGAGTCTTGAGGTATCTGACCAACAGGTGTTGGAACTGAAGATTGATTGCTGTTGGTTCATCTCTTGGTTGTCTTCCACTTGAGGCATGGTGGTAACCATCTGAGTGGTTGGCTGGTCTGCCCAATGAGGAGCATTTGGCACCTGCAAAGAAAATGGGCAAAACAGCTCTACAAAGAATGAAGACAATTCAGAGCTGAAGTCCCAGTCGAGAGTATCATTTCTGTTGGGGCTCTCAGGAACTTATAGTTCTGTGTAATTGATGACAGAGATTTTCTTGACGTCTTCTGCCACCTTAAGAGGGTTCAGGGCAACTCAGGCATCTCTGCTCAGAAGAGAAAAAGGACTGGATTTGGAGGATGTACGTGACTTCAGAGATTTGTTCACATCTTAATGGTGTTATAATGCAACCAATGATAACATTGGAATCTGTTACACTGTAACCAATGGAAACATGCTGTGAGGGTCAGCTGACCAGCTGACCTGGTATAAATGGAAAGCATATGGGGATTGCGGGGAGCATTTGCGGCCCAGGGCTTGGCCCAAGTGGTGATGTAATGAAGTTCCTTTATTAAACATTCTTTTGGACTTACTTTGTGAAGTTAGTTCTTTTATTGCTTGCAACTGGATTATCCTCAGTGCTGAATGAACAAATGGTTCCACAATCATACCTATAACTGGAAGTCGATTCCTCCAAGCCCATAGTTCCTTGTCTGAGAAGATCATCCCTGTCCCATATAACGTTTATGAGATGGCCATTAACCAAAATGTCTGCTTTTCAGAATGGAAATCCCTGATCTTTGACCTCACGCAAACAGCGTTGTTTGTTTCCTCTTGGAGTGGTGCCTCAACCTTATGGATCATCTTGGGATCATCTGTGCATCTGATTGTGTTAGCTTTGCATAGCTTTCCGAACTGTCCTGTGCAACTACAATTAAAATACTGCGGAGACTGCCGGACATTGATTATGCCTGTGGGGGGTCACTTGGCTTCACAGCGCTGGCATGGTCGCCCACCCTCTAGTGGTTGGTTAGGTTATTGCTTCCCTTTGCTACAAGTGTCACTGCTCCTCAGTTGTTTTTCTGGCTGGACAATGGGTATTGCTGTGTCCCATGGCTTGCTTTCACCTCTTAAGATGGATCAGTGCAATAAACGGATTTCGCATTGCCTGACACTCTGAATAACCTTTTCAAGGATCAAATTTTCCTTTTTTTGAAGTACATCATTTGCCAAGCCAACAATTCTGTCCCAGATTAGCTCTGACTTCAGGTAGCCCTAGTCACAGCCTTCAGCCATTTTGTGCAGCTCATTATGAAGGAGTAAACAGGTTCTCCCAGCTGTTGGACAGATTTGTTCAACTTTACTCTTTCAGGGACCTTGTTACTGCTCAAATTAAAACATCTGTCAAATGATTATAAAACTTTGTCAAAGTTTGCTGAGGATCCATTGATTCCTTGTCTTGTGGTTACATGGTCAGCTATTGGACCTGTCAAATAAAACAGTATATGAATCTGTTCCGCTTCTGTCTTTCTGGAGCAGCACGGTGACATTGTTGTTAGCACTGCTGCCTCACAGCACCAGGGACCTGGGTTCGATTCCCGGCTTGGGTCACTGTCTGCGTGGAGTCTGCATATTCTCCCTGTGACTGCATGGGCTTCCTCCGGGTGCTCCGGTTACCTCCCACAGTCCGGAAAACGTGCTAGCTATGCTAAATTCTCCCTCAGTGTACCCAAACAGGTGCCGGAGTGTGGCGACTAGGAGGTTTTCACAGTAACTTCATTGCAGTGTTAATGTGAGCCTACATGTGTCAATAATAAACCAAAAGAGAAAATGCTGGAAAATCTCAGCAGGTCTGGCAGCATCTGTAAGGAGAGAAAAGAGCTGACGTTTCAAACCCAGATGACCCTTTGTCAAAGCTTGTGCCAATTATTATTTGTGCCAATAACAAACTTTACTTTACTTTTTTGTCTAGACCTAAAGAAATTGTGTAACTAAGGTATCTATTTCTCCAAAGTGTCATGCATTGGATCAGTCCAAACTGGTCTGGTAGGTTGAGCAGTAATGGCGGTCACAATTTCTGTATTTTAAATTTTCAGCAGCCTGGATCGACCTTTACTGAGTCTTCCCCAGAGTATCTCAGTAATTTCGGGTTGTGAAACCATCAATTCCCAGCTTTCGCTGGGTCTTTTAAATTTGTTGTTTAATTGAAATTCTTTTTCGCTCGGAGTAAGCCCAGCACCAAATGGTCAGGTGCCAGCTTGGGTCTCGGGCTGTTTGCATGCATTTTAAAACAGCAATTCTGACAGCTGCTTACTTAAAAACATATTCAAAACTTGTACTGGCCAAGAACATACATTTTTTTCAGCTCACCCGGCTAGGTTTTCTCATTCTGCACTCCTTAGATTTTGAAGCTGGACTTGCTTGGAATTCAATGGAGTTTTCTTCTAGAGTGTGAAGTTTTAATTCTACCTTCTCTGCTTTGGAGCTCTTTTCAGGCGATGTCCTTCTGCTCCTTTGCTTCTGACGCTTCTGGTCAGGTCAGAATGCTGTTTTTTCAATCTTTCAGTTTCAGAATTTCTTTTCCAGCTGCTGTGAGGTTCTGGATGGTTCCAATTTCTGTCAGCATGTTGTAAGATGTGTATCATTCAGTGGGTCTCCTGAAGAGGTTCAGAGTCCTGTGTCATTTAAGACTTATTGTTTATTAACTACTCATGACTTTGGACATAAGTACAGTATAAGGTCTAAGCCAGGAGCTGTCTCCATGCTTGCCTCTACACATGTCTCTGTCCAATGCAAGTCTGTCCCCTTGACTTGTTACTTTACATCACGCTGTAGGTGGCGCTGTTAACCCTTACTTTGCAAGGCCATTATACTACAGATGGCACCACTGGCAGACTGGGATGTCAGCATTCTTGGCAGGCCGACAGGTCAGTCTTAGTTGCCTGGGTGGAGCTGCCGTTAACAACCACCTTGTAGAGGGATTCTCCACTATCTGCCTCACTGCTTTTTGTGCTTTTTAAGTAAAGTTTTAAAAAGTGGCTGAGATGGCTTCTTCTTGTTGAGGCAACCTCAGAGTTACATACTTTGTACTGCAGCTGAATGACTCTCTGAAGCTGGACGGCCACTGGTTGCCCCCCACCACCCCCTCCCCCACCACCCCAACTTTAAGAGCCTGCATACACTTGCTCTAATTAGACAGGGAATTGCCAACAGAGATACCAGAAAACCTTAAGCTTAATGGGGCGAATTTTACCGTCCCGTCCGTCACAGGAATTGGAGCGGGCGAGGGGTGGACCATGGACAGGTCCATTGACCTCGGGTGGGATTTTCCAGTTTCAGGGCAAGCAAGGTCGGAAAATCCCACCCAATCACTTTCCCACATGAGGCAAGTTTCAAACCAGAAAAAAAACCTGAGGTGTGATTCTCCCAAAATAATTCTACGTGTCGAATTTGCATAAAAACTGGAGTAAATCCCGTTGGTTTCTTCAGCGGGATTTTTAAGAAGAATTTCCCACACTCTGTGCACTGCAGAGAGCACTTGCGAGAATCATGCAAAGAATCAGTGAACAGGACCATTCCTGCGGGAGAGGCCGGCAACATAGCGCTAAGCGGACCACTCCGCATGCACTGATCTGTCAGAGGAGAGATCGGCACATGCGCAGTAGCCCCGCACTGCCGGCCTCCCAGTTGCTAGCCAGCCCCACGGCCCCGCATCGCTGGTTGTGCGACTCCCCCCCATCATCCGATCACTGGCCACCTGGACGTGTCCAGGCCAGCCCTGGCCCTAAGTCCCCCAAGGACTGCCTCAATCTTCCTCCACGCCCAATGGTCCACCTCAATCTCCCCCCCCCCACCCCCCCCCCCCCCCCCCCCAGCAGTCTCAATCTACCCCCTCCCTCACATTGGCAGCCCCGACCCCCCTGGCAAGCTGACCTCAACCACGGCCACCCCCCCCCCCCCCCCACCCCCCCACCCCAATGGCCAGCCTCAAATGCTGGCCTCCCTGCCTCTGTTGCCGCCGAGTGCAGAGTGGCAGGATCAGTGGGGGTGGGGCTAATGGGGGTGGGGCCAGTGGGGGCAGGGCTAATAGGGGGAGGGGGACCACTTCCACTCTGCAGGGATCGGTGGGGGGAGGGAGGGAGAGGGGGCCCGCTGCCACTCTGCAGGGATTGGTGGGGGAAGGGTGGTGGGTCCGTGATTGGTGGGGGGAGAGCAGCGGTGGATCCACGATCAGTGAGGGGAGGGGGGTCCACGATCGGTCTGGGCAGTGAGTCAGCAGGTGCTGTATCTCGGGGGCTCCGCAATTGTCGGGGGGGAGCTGCTTCAGGCTGTCTCTCTCTTTTCTCTCAGACCCCTGCTACTGTTAATGCGCATGTGTAGCATCATAAACCTGCACATGCGCACTATCTCCCTCTGCAGGCTTTCGGGTGCATTAAGTCCCGCCCACAGGCTTCTGCAGTGAGCAACAGACTTGCTCAAAGTTTTGCAGATAGAGTGCGTATGGGGTGAAACATGCCCTAAAGACGGATCTGAAACTCCGCCAGTTTCAAGTCTGCCCAGCACTTAGAAAGAAAATGGTAAAATCGTCCTCATGTCTCCGGGGCCCGCTAATGAGATTGAAATCATCATTATAATAATTTAAGCAGTTCCGCACTGATTTCTGGCACGGAGCTGGTGACACTGGAAATCCTGTGGCTGGAGACTCACGGAGGCTGTGGCGCCCAAAGGGAAACCCGCTATATGGCCTCTGCTTGAGTCTCCCGGCCCACTGTGCTGCTAAAGCAGTGAGCCCCCTTTTTGCAAAAAGAAGCACAGCGGGCTGGGAGAATCGCCCCCCAGTTCCTGTTTCCCACCTCTCCAGCAAAAATTTCATCTGCATCTGACAAACTCTGGGTGACTTCGAAAAATTATTGCTATTTTGTGAATCCATCAGTGATTACACTGATCTTAGGATCCATATTTATTTTGATTTGATTTATTATTGTCACATGGGATACAGTGAAAAGCATTGTTTCTTGCACACTATACAAATAAAACATATCGTGCATAGGGGAAAAGGGTGGGATGCAAAATATAGTGTAGGGTGAAGAGAAAGATCAGCTTAATATGTGGGAGGACCATTCAAAAGTCTGATGACAGCAGGGAAGAAGCTGTTCTTGAGTCAGTTGATCGGTGTTTTTGGACTTTTGTACCTTTTTCCCGATGGAAGAAGGTGGAAGAGAGAATGTCCAGGGTGTGTGGTGTATTGAAGCTTCACTTTATGTTTCTATATTAATCTGATGTGCCCTTGCTCTGTAGCGATGCATATGATGTCAGATTGAAACATTATTAAGAGCTAAACTGTCTGAGCCTTTGGGAGTGTATTCCAGTGCCAGTAAGTCACACATAAAAGCTGAGAGAACGGCAAAGGGTCTCTAATAATTTGGAATCAATCCTCCAAAGAAAAGATTTTGCTCGGTGCATCACATGCTCTTGTAAATTTATTCATTAATGCATTGATTTTCTTCATATCTCAATCTGCTGAGCTTGGTAAGATGTGCCAGATACCACAATCTGTTCTGGATACTTTGTACTGTATTAAAACTTAGCTATGCAATTTGGCTAATCAAATAGTCTTTAGAAAATGAGGTGATGCATTATTTTCTAGCAAGCTCCTTTGTCAAAAGTTCCACCCGCTATCCAACTGGTAGAATCATAGAATAGTTGCAGCACAAACAGAGGCCATTCAGCCTGTCATGTCTGTACCGGCTCACTGTGAAAGGAAATGAGCTGGACCCACTACCCATCCTGTCCCAGTGCTCCTGCAAATCTTGCCTATTCAGCTAATTATCCAATTGCCCTTGGAAAAGTAGTTTCTTCTGGGTGCTCTGGTTTCCTTCCACAGTCCAAAGATGTGCTGGTTAGGTTGATTGGCCGTGCTAAATTGACCCTAGTATCAGGGGATTGGCAGGGTGGATATGTGGGGTTGCGGAAGCGGGGCCTGGGTGGGATTGTGGTCGGTGCAGACTCAATGGGCCGAATGGTCTCCTTCTGCACTGTCGGGATTCTATGGTCCTATTCTATGATATTTTCTGAGCATCAAAGTATTCTGGTCCTTTTCCTCTCTGGAATCTACTTTGAAGTCTTAATATACAGTTTACTTGTTCTGAGGAACGATTGTACCGAGTGCTTTCCCCATGAAGTTATTCCTCGCTTCGTAGTATTTTCAAATATATCAAGTATCAAGTGGAAGTTCTAGCCTTGCTGCTTTGAGCCTACTACCAGGAAACAATTGGAAGACTTGCAGAAACAACTCCTACTTTGATTTTCTCCAAGAACTGTTAATTGTTCTCTTACAACACTTTGGTCCATAATTATATTGTTTAAACTGGAACTTTTAATTGATGACATTGTTACATTGTTAGGTTTCATTCATAAGGATTTAACTCTCCAAGACCATCTTTTCTCTGCACAATGCTAGCTGCTTAGTTCTTATCTCAGCAATACTGATTTAGGGACATAGAAAATAGACTAGGCCATTCAGCCCCTCGGGCTTCTACTTCATTCAATCAGACCATGGCACATCTGCACCATTTTCCTGCCTTACCAAAATTCCTTGATACCTCAACCTTTCTCAATGCTCTAGCTTTGACTGTAACACTGCATTCTGCACCGTTTCCTTTCCTACTTCCCCTCTGTACTCTATGAACGGTATGCTTTGTCTGCATAGCATGCAAGAAATACTTTTCGCTGTATACCAATACATGTGACAATAATAAATCAAATCAAAAATCAAAATCAAATCTTATTGAAAACCCTAGCGTTATAAACGCAAAATATACCGCAGATGCTGGAAATCTGAAATTAAAAATAGAAAAGGCTTCAAATACCCAGTGGGACAGGTAGCATTCTGTGAAGAAGGAAGCAGAGACTGGAATTTGACCAGCACGCCCGGCCGAGAACGTGCCCAAAGCCAATGGAGAACACTGTTCTGTGAGCCTCGCCCGCCCCGATTCCAGAGCAGGCGTGCCGGTAAAATCAGGGCCAAAGTTCAGGGCGCTGACCTTTCATCAGAAAATCTTGGGGTATGTGTGAGCAGTTTATAATGCCTTGGAGCTTGGTGATTGTGTGAAGTCCAGAGTCCTCTCAAGGTGAATCTGGAAGTCCATGGGGAAAGTGATGAAAGCATGGATTGATGGTAATATTGATCTTTCCTGATGTGGGAGCCTGGAAGGAGTCAGAGCCAAAAAGGTCAAAGCTGCAGTAACTTCGTTATTTGCTGGTCGTGGAGATTAGCAGGTTACCTTTGCTGAAAGCGACGCAAGTATACTGCTGCTTCCCTGGAGAAGTGTACCATTCTCATGCATTCCTTTACTGTTAAGATACATGACTTGTACATACAGCTGGAAGATAAGGTTGAATTTAAGTGTACTCCTTCCACATCCTGGCCCTAGAACAAAATTCCTGTTTCCTCCATCTTTCTTTAGATTCTCTAAGGAATCCAGATACATGGGGATTTCTGGAGGGAATCTTGTAAAGCATAGAGCTGGACTACTTGCAATAAATGGCCCACTGAAATCCATTCTTTGGTCACATCTTCAATAGAAGCATATCCCTAAAGCCCATTATGAAATGGGCTTCTATTATTGGTCCCTTTGTATGTCCGGGGTGCATGGGAGCCTTGATTATGCTGGCTGCTGTTCTGGGGCAGCGGGAAATGTAGACGGAGTCAATAGATAGGATGTTGGTTTGAGTGATAGACTGGGCTTCGTTCACGACCCTTTGTAATTTCTTGTGGTCTCAGTCAGAGTAGGAGCCATTCCTTGCTGTGATATATCTGAAAAGAATGCTTTAGACCCAATGTGTATGGCAAAAGATAAAAATAAAGAAAAGTATTAACTTTTTTGCTTGTTGGCAAGTGACGGTAAACAGCTTCTCAAGTGAAAAAATTAAAAAATAGGATCGCCCCCAATTTGGCTAACAAGTTGTATCTTCAGCTTTATTCCTTTATGTACAGATGAAAAAAGAGCCGCAATTTGTTTCACCTTTAATCTTTACTTACAAATAAAAAACATAGAATTGTTTTTGAACTCAATAGAAAATTGTTTGTAGGATACATCTGAACATTGTCCTTGCATCTCTGAGAGGCGGTTCAGTGCAGGCAGATGGGATGAAGTTATTCTCGCTCCACCAGCTGCTACAAGTCCTTTTGGAGCTCAGTTTGGGCAGTTTTCATCCAGTTCCCAATAGACAAAATTATGCAGCAGAAGAAAAACAACCTGAAATTTGGCACAAATTAGGAATTTAACAAATGCATTTTGGCAGCCGCATGCTCCAATCTGGCCAACTGTAATTCTGTGCACCAGCCAGGGAACAGCAACACGATACTGGAAAGTAAGGCATGTGGATGCAGTGAGCACCCACATCACAAATACAGACGCTTATCCTTTACATGTCACTAATTTTGACATTGTCACTCAGCTATAAGAATAGATTGAGGAGCGAATAATGTGTCACACAGGACTAATCAAAGATAGGGACGGAACACTCATTTCAGAATGAAGTTGAAGTATATTGTCAGGTTGTCAGTGTGTATGAGTTGCAGTGTGCCTGATAATGGCATATCCTGTCTGGGAGATCCTAATATTGTCAGCAGACAGAAAGTGCAAAGCTCTTGCCCTGGTAATATTCCCCGTCGCTCTGGGAAAAAGGTAGCCAAATTATAAATTACTGGGTTGAATCACATACTGGTAAGTAAATATTGAGTTCTACACCAATGAAACATATCAGGCCAGATTCTCCGACCTCGCTCGCAGCTGGGATTCTCCAGTCCCGGTGCAGTGAACGGTGATCAGGCTGAGCGCCAGATTTTCCATTCTCGTTAGCAGTGGTGGTGCAGAATTCTGGCCATCAGGTCTGGGAGAATGCATCACAACATTTGGGAAGAGCTTTTCTCTGGCGATTTCCTCCTGCACCTTCATTTTGTGACACCTTCTTTAGGTGACACCTTAATTGATTTTTTTGTCAATTTTCCAGGATTTTAATTTTCTTCTGCAGTGTGTGTGAGGTTGTGAGTTGTCCCATTCACCGCCACCATGTTGCAAAGTGTTGGGCATAGTTTGGTAGCTTTTATTAAAGTATTCGTAGTCTTAAATAGCTCAACAATATTTATTAAATACCAGAAACTATATATATCGATACAGCAAAGGTCCAAGCTGTCTCCATGCTTGCTTCTACACATGGCTCTGTCCGACACTACACTGACGATGAGGTCTGGGTCATGTGTTCTCTTATGTCACTATGTGGGCAATGCTTCATTCAGTTCCACATTAACTCTTAAGGTGCTTGACCCTTATAATTACACCAATCTGTTGCGATACACAGTGATATTGTAAATAAATGAGCATTCCTGCGAAAATCTTCTCCCATTTGTGAACTGACATTACTAGTCACAGTAATGAAAGAGATCTGCCCCTCAGATGTTTCATATTTCACGAGGTATGGAAAGTCCCGTGTTGGGTTTTGCTCAGACCACAAACTTTAAAACAGAATCCAGCCTGACACTCCACTGCAGTACTAAGGGAGATGTAATGTTAAACCAATGCCCCTTTAGATGAATGCCGGTGGCACAGTGGTTCGCATTGCTGCCTCACAGAGCCAGGAACCTAGGTTCGATTCCCGGCTTGGGTCACTGTCTATGCGGAGTCTACACGTTCTCCCCATGTCTGCATGGGTTTCCTCCGGGTGCTCCGGTTTCCTCCCACAGACCGAAAGATGTGCTGGCTAGGTGCATTGGCCATGCTAAAATTCTCCCTTGGTGTACCCGAACAGGCGCCGGAGTGTGGTGACTCGGGGATTTTAACAGTAACTTCATTGCAGTGTTAATGTAAGCCTATTTGTGACACTAATAAAAAAACTTTAGATTCCATGGCAGTGTTTTGAAGAAGAGTACTGATGTTCTCCTCCATGACCTGACCAATATTTACCCCTAAACCAACTACAAAACAGCTGAGCTAATCACGACCACTCGCTTCTTGTGAGACCTACCTGTGGATGAATTGACTGTTACATTTCCTATATTACTGAAGTGACTACAATATTTGCCTGTAAAGCATTTTGAAACATTCTGATGTTGTGAATGTGCAAATCTTTTTCTTTCCAGTGAAAATCCAAACTCTGGAGATCTCCAAGAAGAGAAAGTGAAAGGTCTTTCTTTAACCTTAAATATATAGCAAAATGCAACCTAACAGAAGAACTATTATGGTAAGTACAACACAATTCAAAGATTGACATTTTCCATTCCCATCAGTGAAGCCTGAGGTTGGACTGGAACTTTATTCTGTGCCTCTTCCTTGGTAGTTTCTGTTTTGTGATGATTTGTGCTTTTTTAAGAGTGATGATTGCCATTGCTATTGCATTGAATGCATTCCACAAATTTGCTGATGGCTAAGTTATCACTATGAACGTAAAAAATAATAAAATTCAGCTCATGACGGAAAGGGACAGTGCATGTGGGCACAGTATGGAGATTGGAAGTCCATAAACTTGCACAATGGAGCAGTGGGGAGTAAGGAGTCTTGTCCATAAGCTTCATAAATACCAATGGAATTTTGGGGTAGCTACAGTGGAGAGGTCAGTGTTGCCTGGTCTCTCCATACACAGGAAAGTAACATCAGATTGAGAGTTACTCTGCACTAATCCCATGCTTGTAAGATCATGGATTGCAAGGGATCCAAAACAGATTACCAGCATTCTTAGTCATAGGGTCATATGGCAGAATTTTCCAGTCCCACCCGCCATGGGAATTGTAGCGGGCAGGACACGGACCATGTGAAGGTCTGTTGACCTCGGGCGGGATTTTCTGGCCTTGGGTTGAGCACGGCCGGAAAATCCCGTACGAGTCATAGAGCAATACAGCACGGAAACAGGCCCTTCGGCCAACCGGTCCATGCTGACCACTGTTCCCTCCCAGCTAGTCCCAATTGCCCGCGTTTGACCCACATCCCTCTAATCCTCTCCCATCCATGTACTTATCCAAATGCTTTTTAAATGTTGCTATTGTATCCGTCTCAACCACTTTCTCTGGCAGCTCATTCCATATAAGCACCACCTTCTGTGTGAAGAAGTTACCCCTCAGGTCCCTTTGAAATATTTCCCCTCTCACCTTAAAGCTATGACCTTTAGTTTTCAATACCGCTTCCCTGGGAAAAAAACAATGTGCGTTCACCCTACCTATGCCTCCTCAAGTGAGGAGAGAAGGCGATTGAGGGACACTGAAGAAAACAAAGTGAACTAAAGACATTAAAAAAAAGATGGGAGCAAAATACTGGGAGCTGGAATTTGAAACAAAAACAGAAAATGCGCGAAAATCTCTGCAGGTCTGACAGCATCTGTGGGGAGAGAATAGAGCCAACGTTTCGAGTCTAGATGACACTTGAATGACATGAAACATTGGCTCTATTCTCTCCCCATAGATGCTGTCAGACCTACTGAGATTTTCCAGCATTTTCTGTTTTTGTGTAAAACAAAGATGGGATTTCCATCAAAAAACAAAAAAAACTACCCAAGTAAAACTCAAATGTGTTATTATTTATTGAGGAAAATCCAATGTTATTTCCGTCTGCTACAAGCTGCAGCAGAAGACTCCATCAAATCCTATGGAAGTCCACCTTAAATACCCAGAGTGTGCAGACCTAGCAGGGGTGAGCTAAAGGTTTAAAATTCCTGGAAGAGTCCTGAAAATTATTAAATATTGCCATTTAAATCATAGTCTGAGAAAGCCAATTTCCAAGTTAGCACCTTTAAAGCCCAGAAAATCCTGTATTTGATGCTCCCAAGGCATTGCACTAAAGTGGGGAAGGCTCTGACCAGTCGGTCCAGGGAGCCATTGGGCTAAAAGAAATTAGCGCAAGATTGCAAACGCCATTACCGCCGGAATTCACCAAAAATGGAAAGCATGGGAAAACCCTTTGTGAAGGAGCACGCGGTGGTGCCATCATGAATTTTCAGAAACCTCTTAAAGCTGACCCTGAAATTCAAACATTTTCATCACGGATCAGAAATCCAATTGATCCAGATCAATTTGGGCTTATCCGAGGCCTAGATCAATCACAAAATTGGGGAAGAGATTCCTAAGATATATGATTGCTTCAAGTCTGGATAAAAAAAGCAGAAACTGAACAAGTTAACACACTGCTTTATTTGGTAGGCCCGATAGCTGATGATATAATAGCCAGACACTGAAATAACAAATCAGCTGAAAAATTTGGGGGAAGTTTAAAATTCATTTAATGCTTATTTTAACCTCAGATGTAGCAAATTCCTTGCAATGACTAAATTTTAAAAGATGTGCCCAGCAGCCAGGAGAACCTGTCAACTCCTTCAATAATCAGCTGTACAGAATGGCTGAAAGTCGTAGTTATGGTGACATAAAATCTGAGATAATCAGGGATAGGAGTAGCAGATGACACACTCTCAGACATGCTTTAAGTGAAGGAGAAAGCCAATCAGATTACTCCCCAGTTGCCTGGATGGGTGCAGCTCCAACAACCCTCAAGAAGCTTGACATCATCCAGGATAAAGCAGCCCTGCTTGATTGGCACCACCTCTCCAATAATCCACACCCTCCTCCACCAACGTTCAGTAGCAGCAGTATGTACTACCTGCAAGATGCACTGCAATAATTCACCAAAGATCCTTAGACAGCACCTTCCAAACCCCCGACCACTTCCATTTAGAAAGACAAGAACAGCAGATGCATGGGAGCACTATCACTTGCAAGTTCTCCTCCAAGTCACTCACCATCCTGACATGGAAATATATCGCTGTTCCTTCGCAGTGGCTGGGTCAAAATCCTGGAATTCCCTTCCTAATGGCATTGTGGGTCAACCCACAGCATGTGGACTGCAGCGTTTTAAGAATGCAGCTCACCAAAAGCTTCTCAAGGGCAATTAGAGATGGGTAATAAATGCTGGCCTAACCAGCTATGCCCATGTCCCTGAATGAATAACAAAAAAATGATTGTCTGGCAATCTGAAATTCATTTGCAGCAAAGATTTATTTTAAGGGGTGAAAATGAACCCTGGGACAAAGTAAACACCACTGTCTGGTTAGTGAACCAGCAAAGAAACAGGGACAGTCCATGCCAAAGGAAGCAATACCCTAACTAACCAGTAGAGTGACTGTGCCACCATTGTGGAGCAAAGTGCCCCACAGACATGATCGATGTCTGGTAACTTCAGCCCAAAATTTACAATGTAACTGAATAGGACACTGTAATGGCTTCAACGAGCCCAGTGAGGTGGGCCTCTTGGAGTATGAGCTCCTTGATTGAGGTAATGATTGCCTGCCCAATCAGGGAGTCTCAGAACAAGAAGAGCCATCTTTCATCCCAGCATGCACTGCAGCGAGTCACGTGAAGGAAGAAGGGAAAACAAACTATAGCGATGAACCAAGAGTTCATCCACCCCGTACAGGGAGGGACAAACCAACCAGCATGTATCATTGCAATTGGAGAATGAGCAAAGGGTGATTCTTGGCTACAGAATGGAGAAAGAGGATGGAAAGAGACTCAGATGCCAGAATAAACTTTGATTCAACAAAATTTACCTGCAGCAAAAGAGTCTACCACTCATCCAAAAGTAATGAGAAGATGAAATGGAAGGGCTATAAGGTTTTCAGATTGCCTGAATCTAAAACTCAAAGATGTGCTGGTTAGGTGCATTGGCCATGTTAAATTCTCCTTCAGTGTACCCAAACAGGAGCCAGAGTGTGGCCACTAGGGGATTTGCACACCAACTTCATTGCAGTGTTAATCTAAGGCTACTTGTGACACTAATAAATAACTTTAAACTTTTAAACTTTAATGGGGCAGAGACAGAGGAGTAGTGATCTTGAAAATACATGGGGTAAATTGGGATAACTTGCAAATACTTTGGATAAAGACTTGGGAGGAGATGTAGCATAAGGGCACATAAAGGGCTAACGTGAGACTGAGTACAGTACCGCCCATACAGTGATGTAAGTGAGCACATGACCCAGTCCTAGGGCTCAGTGTAGTGTTGAATCGAGCTGTGTGTAGAGGCAAGCATGGAGACAGCTCCTATTTTGAACCTTTACCATGTTAATGTGTATCGTTTGTAGCAGTTAATAAATACTTACTGTTGATCTACCCAAGACTACAAATATCTTGATGAGACCTGAATAAGAACTGTGCCCAATACCATACATACAACTCCACCAATACCACCGCTATGACTTGAGCATCACATGGGCCTGTGGAAACTTGACCATTAAAAAAATATATGGAGCATAAGTCTTGGTCAATAAGAGGATCAAGGGTTACAGGCAGAAGGCAGGAGAATGGGGATGAGAATCATATGAGCCACAATTAAATGGTGGAGCAGACTCGATGGGCCAAGTGGCCTAATTCTGCTACTATATCTTATGGTCTTAAGTCAGGGAAAGCTATAAACTTGGCAAAACCTGCTGGTAAGCAACATGACAACTGCAGGATCAAATACCCATTTTCAAGACATATTTAATCTATGTTAAGTGTGGACATTCACACCGAGGCTTAACACTGGCTGGTTCTAGAACCTGCCAGTCACTGGAACTGTTGACTCTACTTCCTAAGCAATCATGTCGCGAGGTCAAGTGAACATTACATGTCATTCTTGAGCCCAGCGCAACAGAAATATCTGCACAGCATGAACAGAGAGCACTGCTCACATATGGAGAACATCAAGAGGAACATGATAAACAAACCAGCTCCTGACAGCTGATAGTTCAGCATGAGAACCACCTTTGCAAATCAAATCAAAACTCAATATACTCGGTGAGCCATGAAAAATAATTAAAAGCATCAGCAAACACATTAAAAAAAATGGCCCAGCACAAACAGAAACATGGATTTTTTTTTTCGCAGCACAGCTTGAAGTGTGGGAGACGTTCTGTAAAACTGCCAGTCCAACGCAAGGAAAAGGACTCATTTAAAGAAGCATTGTCAGCGTGTTTAAAAAGAAGCACGAGAGTTCTCAACAAGGTGAAGCCAGACATGAAGGATCCAAAAATGTTTTCACAATATTATAGTTCTGTGGCATGAATCATTTTGACTGACGATCAGCAAATAAAAATATTCAGTATTGAACCCGTTTCGTTAACTTGAATGCAACAACATAGATCATAGGACAGTACAGCACGTGATGTTGTGCCGAACATGACGCCAAATTAAACTAATCCCTTCTGCCTGCCCTTGGTCCATATCCCTCTATTCCCTGTGTATTCATGTGCTTAACTAAAAGCCCTTAAACGCCCCGATTGTACCTGCCTGCACCACCACCCCTGGCAGCGTGTTCCAGACACCTACCACTCTCTGTGTAAATAATTTAGCTCTCACATCTCCTTTGAACTTTCCCCCTCTCACATTAAGTGCATGTCCCTTAGTACTAGACATTTCAACTCTGGGAAAAAGATTCTGACTGTCAACCCTATCTATGCAGGTTTTCCTTTGTTCAAGAAATGTCAATAACACTGACCATGAGCATTAATTTCCCAGAAGTTAGCGATGAGCTGCCACAGGAACTGCTGCTGTCTGTGCGATGTAGGTACAGCCAAACGACCATTAGGTTGGGAGCTTTATCATTTTAACCCGGTGCCATTGAAGGACTATCATTTATTCCCAAGCCAGTATGGTCCATGATTTGAAGGGAAATTTCCAGATGGTGGTGTTGCCACTTACCAGCTGCCCTTGTTCTTATAGGTAGTAGCGGTCATGAGCTTGGAAGATGCTGCTGAAGAAGCCTTGGCAAGTTGCTGTACTGAATCCTGTAAATGGTTCCCACTGTAGCCACAATGCGTTGGTGGTGGAGAGAGTGAATGTTTAAGTTAGCTACTGTGATGTCAGTCAAGTGGGTTGCTTTGTCCTGGACGGTGTCGATATTCTTGAGTGTTGTTGGAGTTGTACTCATCCAGGCAAGTGGAGAATATTGCACTCCTAACTTATGCCTTGTAGATGGCAGACAGGCTTTGGGGAGTCAGGAGGTGAGTTACTCGCTGCAGGATTCCTCGGCTTTAACCTGCTCCGGTAACCAGAGTATTTAACTAGTTCAGGTACTGGTTAATGGTAACCCCGCAGAATGTTGATAGTGGGGGAATTCAGCGATGGTAAGACCATTGAATGTCAAGGGGAGATGGTTGGATTTATTGAGAGTTAATCCAAAGTTGATTACTGCTAAATAATGCAATTAGCATACATTTAACTGAGGAACCAAAGAATACAGGATGAAAGCACTTAGTGGAAGTCAACACCAAGAGGAAAAATATAAAGAAGGCAAATTAAATCAAAATGCAGTGGTAAGATGACGTCAAGTTTATGTTTAAAAAGTCTACAGATTGTAAAATCTTACTGAAGATTGAGGGAAGTGAGGAGTTCAACAGTTTTGAGATAGAATGGGAGTTGGTACAATAATTGATGCATTGAAACAATATCAACGAAAATCCAGATTGCCATCAGAAACAGCTTAATGTGAGCTCAAATTCTATTTGTGTTCCAATTGTGATGATACTATAAGAAATATATTTGTGTCATGTTTCTTGTGCAGGATTATTTTTAGCAGTCAGTTCTGTTTACCAGTGCTTGCTTAGTCTACAACCAGTGGCCACAGGTTGATGCTGCAGAAGCATAATTGATCCTAATTGCTGGAATGTTTGTTTTAATCTGGGCTAATGCAGTGTTGTTATTTTAGTTTCCTCCCCTGGGTTTTTTTCAGAGTGGGGCGTGATTGGGTTGATTGACAAGAATAATCATGTGACTGGGTGGGACTAGGTTTACACAGAGAAACCAGGACAGATGCTGTTGGGAATTGTTATAGAGAAGTAGCTCTCTGTCTCTCTCTCTCTCAATTTGGAGATTGAGATCTGCCAGAGAATAAATCTCTTTCTTTGAAATTCTGCAATTTAAAGATAGATCTTTCTCTGGAGGCTGCTTAATGGGATGCAGAAGATGGGTGTCTTTCTGTATCTCTGTCCAGAGGAGTTAAAAGGCTCAAAACATAGCAAGTATATGAGCCTATATGTTTTTGTGTTAACTGATTCAGAAGAGGGATTTATGTATGTGGGGATATTGCTTAAATTGGAACTATAGAGATAGCTAGCTGTTAAGAATGGTACCTTGTCATGTTTAAGTATTTCAATTGGTAAAAGTTATGTTTGTTCTTTTTGTTAGATAACTTAACTGTGTTTTTAAATAAAGTTTGTTTTAAGAAAAGCTTCCCATTAGGTCAATAAAATCATACCTGGAGCAAAACGGTGACAAGTGGTTAGCACTTTGCCTCACAGCATCAGGGACCTGGGTTCAATTCCGGCCTCAGGTGATTGTCTACGTGGAGTTTGCATATTCCCCCCATGTCTGCGTGGGTTTCCTTCAGAAGCTCTGATTTCCTCCCGCAGTCCAAAGATGTGCGGGTTAGGTTAATTGGCCAAAGTAAATTGCCCTTTAGTGTCAGGGGGACCAGCAGGGTAAATAAGTGAGATTACGGGGATAAAGCCTGGTTGGGATTGTGGTCGGTTCAGACTCAATGGGCCAAATAGCCTCCTTCTGCACTGTAGGGATTCTATGAAAATGCCTTATGCGCACACACTAATGGCAAAATCAAAAAAGGTTGGGGTCAAGGTTAACTTCATAATATACTTTGGAGTTTCTGACCTGGTCCCTAACATAATTTATAGAAATGTTCTGAACATTCTGCCCTTGATATTTTGAAATATTCAGCTTTTGAAATGTCAATGAAATATTCTGTATGCAAAATCAAACATCGCGTGAAGGAAGAGTATCATTACATCAGGAATATTACTCTTTAATTTTATTAATATTATTGCATTTTGTAAAAATCAGTGGACCATCCAGGTATGATATATTCTGTTAGGAGAATTATACCTTTGTGGAAAAATACCCAAAAGCTGCTCTGAAAAGCAGCCAAATGCAAAGTAATATAAAGATTTAGTTTAGTCTGACTTCAGTAAAGCCACAGAGGTGAGAAGGACAAGGCAAGGGATAACTGTTAAATATAGTAATAATAATCCTGAATAATGTCCATTTCATATACATATTTTAGGTGCATTTAATTTACATTATCTACCTTCAGGATGTTGGTGGCCTGATTTCCACCCTTAATCCCTTTCTAAAATTTCCATAGGATTTTCAGAATGACAGTCAGAAGTCCATTAAATCCTACATGACAACACAAAATGATACCAAACTTAATTCGCTTGAGGACTTTGATGGAGTTTGTATATTTTGGCAAATGTTAAAAATAGAAAGTGTGTGTTAGTCTTAAACTGTCAGTCCTGCTTTCAAAGCACAGCTGTGATTTAAAGAAGGGAATTTAAAATCAGACATGCTGTCCCATTTTTCACAAATACAAATGTCCATTTTCTCCCTTCTGCAGTCTCCCATTGGAAGATTAGGGGAAAAATCTTTTGTTGGTTATGTTGAGTTCAGCACCAGTAGGAATCGTACATGTCAGTTCTCTTGTGTTATCATGATGGCACAGTGGTCAGCACTGCTGCCTCGTGACACCAGGGACCCGGGTTCAATTCCTGGCTTGGGTCACTGTCTGTGTGGAGTTTGAACATTCTCCCCGTGTTTGTGTGGGTTTCCTCCGGGTGCTCGGATTTCCTCCCACAGTCCAAAGATGTGGGGGTTAGGTTGATTGGCCATGCTAAAATTGGCCCTTAGTGTCCTGGGATGCGTAGATTAGAGGGATTAGCGGGTAAAATATGTAGGGATATGGGGCTAGGGCCTGGGTGGGATTGTGGTCGGTGCAGACTCGATGGGCCGAATGGCCTCTTTCTGTACTGTAGGGTTTCTATGATTCTATGTGCAGCTTAGGTTGATTGGCCTTGCTAAATTGACGCTTAGTGACAGGGGGACTAGAAGGGTAAATGGGGTTACAGAGATAGGACCTGGGTGGGATTGTGGTCAGTGCAGATTTGATGGGCCAAATGGCCTCCTTCTGCACTGTAGGGATTCTATGATCATGTATTTTACTTACTGGTGCAGAGTAACTGAGGTTTGCAGGGAATTGATCGCTGTGTGATCCAGTGCTGAGTGGTGCAGTAAGCTGCCAGTGTTACAGTGATCAATACTGAATGGTGCAGTGGGCTAGCACTGAGGTCTTGCAATGGGCGAGTACTGTGTGAGTAGTTGGCTGGCATTGAATGGCGCAGTGAACTAGTATTAAGTCCACTGTTGGTGCATCCAGCCAATCTCCGTCACAGTTAGCATGGACTGGATGCTAAATTATTGAAATGAACAGGTATCACGATGTGCTGACTGCATCACAATCAATGAGTGCGGGTTGATCACGCATTGCGATCTGCATGCGTGTTTTCAGGAGCTGTCGAAGTCCCGTCGGTATTTTATGCATGTATTGTACACCCATAACACTTATGCACAATGTGAGCATATATTAACCATTCAAGTTCTGGGATCAATGTACCTGATTTATAGTCACAGAATCTTCACAGTGCAGAAGGAGGCCATTCAGCCTATTGAGTCTGCATTGGCTCTCTGATAGAGCATTTTACTCACTCCCACTCCCCTGCCTTATCCCCATAAGCTTGCACGTACTTTCTTTTCAGGTAGCGATGCAGTTTTCTATCCACTCACTTTAATCAGTGTTAAATAGTGGAGGGGGCAAACCAACCTTTGCAACCAAAGCATTGATGGAATCTCAGAATTTCATCGCACAGAGCATTCAACCCAATGCACCTGTACCCTGGGTATAATCTAAATTCACTGCCCTTTCCCAATGACCTTTTAATTCTTCTTTTCAATGTTCTCCCGCTGCATGAATGTGTTTACAAGGAGAGATAATCAATATTTTCCCAGAATTAACAATGGCACTAAGAAAGGCTGACACAGGTGCTATGGAGGGTGCTCATAGCGTTTTGGGTACATTGTTGGGGCAGAGTACAGGGAACTTTAATCTGCATCCAATCACTTTATAAGTGAGTCGGGAGAGTTGGGTTTGCATACTGGATGCCTGAAAAGGAATCACATCTTCCACCTCAATCACCAAAAAATTCACACCGAGAGTCAACTGCAGGCCTTGGAATGCACACCTACCCTAAGCAGACCAATTCAGAGTATTTAAAAGTGAAACACAGTTACAAAACGTTTCCTCAGGCTTCATAAAACCTGAAAAGAAGCATATTTGTCAATTTGTTTGGCTCCAAGGAAATAGATTTTCCAATGAAATATAATGGCTTTGAATATATAATCACTACAGTGCAGGAGGAGGCCATTCAGCCCATCAAGCCCACACTGACTCTCCAATAGCCCACACCCTGCCCTATCCCCATAACCCCCCGCATTTACCCAGTAATCCTCTTAACCTATCTTAGGATAGTAAGGGGCAATTTAGCATGGCCAATCCACCTAACCCACACATCTTTGGAGTGTGGGACGAAACCGGAGCACCCAGAGAAAACCCATGCAGACACGAGAAGAACGTACGAGCTCCACACAGACAACCACCCAAGGTTGGAATCGAACCCGGGTCCCTGGCACTGTGAAGCAGCAGTGCTAACTACTATGCCACCATGCCACCTTTATATTTCAAGAAAAAACTGCAAGTATATTTCTTTCAGTAGTTATTAGGAGTTTTACGGGAGCACGGTAGTTTATATAACATCTTTGGCGAAATCATCATTTAAAGGCCTTTTTAAAATATTATCCAACAAGTGGCGGTTGTCAGCTATTTTGATGCTTTAAACACAAGATGGGCTAGTAGCGTACAATGGGCACATACTCAATACTTGGCATGATTCTTTCAGCCAGTGGCAACGTTTGAAGATACATCAGCAAATCGAAGGGCAAAGCAGTGGAGTATCATAAAAGTAGCTTGTCTCAAAGTTTTCTCCACTTTTAGATATCACCCAAAATTGGAGAGGTTCGTTGTAAGAGAAGCAAAAGGGAATCTGTGAGTGATTGAAGGTGTGAATGTGTTACAGGTGAAGCACCCAATATTTCATGCTAAGGTTTTGGATTGATTTGCTGTAACTTCAAAAACAAAAGTCCCCAACTATAAAAGTTTTTAATTCCAGTTAAGGGTATCTTTTGACATATCATTCCATGAATTAACTTGAATCTCCTCTTGGGAGAGGAGATGAGTGATCACAGTATGATTTTAGCTGATGCTGAGTTCCACAGACTCAAACATATACATATTCCCCTACCTTTTCCCTGTAGTCTTGCAAATCTTTACCTGGCACATAACGAATTAATTCCCTTTCAAATACATCAATTGACACTCCTCCACCACAGATTCCAGATCCTAATCACTGAAAAAGGTTTTTCCTCATATCGCAATTGCTTTTTTTTGCCAATTATCTTAAATCAGTGCCCTTCAGTTCTCGCTCCTTCCACGAATGGGGCCAATTTTTCCCTTTCTACTCTGTCCAGACCCCTCGTGATTTTGAATACTTCAAGTCTCCTCTGAGCCTCCTCTTCTCCAAGGAGGACAGTCCCAACTTCTCCAATCTTTTTATGTAACTGAAGTTCCTCATCCCTGGAACCATTCTCATGGACCTTGTCTGCACTGTCCCTAATGCTCTCATACCCCTCCCAAAGTGGTATTCAGAACTGAACTCAATGTTTGAGTTGAAACCGAGCCAATGTTTAAAATAACTTGCTTTTTGTTGTATTCCAAGCAGGATGCAAAATGCTTTATTAACTGTGCTCTCATCCTGTTCTGCCACCTTCAATGATTTATGCACCTGTCTATATCCTTTTGAAATTCTACACTATCCAACACAATCTACATCACAGTGTTCTACACAATCCAACACAGTTCACAATACTTCCAGGTTTCCCCCTCCATCAGAACTGGAAAAAAAGAGGGATTTGGGGTGGCACGGTGGCACAGTGGTTAGCACTGCTGCCTCACAGTGCCAGAGACTGGGGTTCAATTCCAGCTTCGAGTCACTATCTGTGTGGAGTTTGCACATTCTCCCTGCGTCTGCGTGGCTTTCCTCCGGATGCTCCGGTTTCCTCCCACATTCTAAAGATGTGCGGATTAGGTTGACCCTAGTGTCAGGGGGATTAGCAGGGCAAATATGTGGGGTTACAGGAATAGAGCCTGGGTGGGATTGTGGTCGGTGCAAACCCGATGGGCTGAATGGCCCCGTCTGCACTGTTGGGATTCGATGAGATGTGACAGGTTTGAAATAAGTAGGGAAATGTGAATGGATTTATACCCCAGTTTTCTTGCTTCCAATTGTTTTGAAAGTCTATCTCAATTGCTTATATCACCCCAAAAAATATACTAGTTTGACTCAATCAGGGGAAATTTCCTGTTCCGCCCGCCTTGGGAATCATAGTGGGAGGGGGAGGAGGACCATGCAAAGGTCCGTTGACCTCAGGTGGGATTTTTCGGTTTTGTGGTGAGTGCGGCTGGAAAATCCCGCCCAATGTTCCCTTCTTCCACTCCCACAATTTAGAGTGCCTAGTCTGGGTTTACATTTCCACCTCTTTAACCATCATCTCTATAAATCACCATAAATCCCAAAATTCTCCACATGTCAGACATTAGGGGCCAGATCAGAAACTTCAAGGTATATTATGAAGTTAGCCAAGACCCCAACGGTTTTTTTGAGTTTGGCATTAGGGTGAACATAAGGGACGGAATTTTACTCTCTCACCCTCCAGAGGAATCGGAGCGGGCGAGGGGCGGCCCATGGAAAGGTCCGTTGACCTTGAGGAAGATTTTATGGTTTCGGGATGAGCGTGGCCATAAAATCCCAGTAAGAAGTTTAACAACACCAGGTTAAAGTCCAACAGGTTTATTTGGTAGCAAAAACCACACAAGCTTTCGGAGCTGCAAGCCCCTTCTTCAGGTGAATGGGAATTCTGTTCACAAACAGAGAATATAAAGACACAGACTCAATTTACATGAATAATGGTTGGAATGTGAATACTTACAACTAATCAAGTCTTTAAGAAACAAAACAATGTGAGTGGAGAGAGCATCAAGACAGGCTAAAAAGATGTGTATTGTCTCCAGACAAGACAGCCAGTGAAACTCTGTAGGGGTTACAGATGTTGTGACATGAACCCAATATCCCGGTTGAGGCCGTCCTCGTGTGTGCGGAACTTGGCTATCAGTTTCTGCTCAGCGACTCTGCGCCGTCGTGTGTCGCGAAGGCCGCCTTGGAGAACGCTTACCCGAATATCAGAGGCCGAATGCATAAGAACAGGATATAGCGCTCGACTCATTGATCAACAGTTCTAACGCGCCACAGCGAAAAACCGCACCGACCTCCTCAGAAGACAAACACGGGACACAGTGGACAGAGTACCCTTCGTTGTCCAGTACTTCCCCGGAGCGGAGAAGCTACGGCATCTCCTCCGGAGCCTTCAACATGTCATTGATGAAGACGAACATCTCGCCAAGGCCATCCCCACACCCCCACTTCTTGCCTTCAAACAACCGCACAACCTCAAACAGACCATTGTCCGCAGCAAACTACCCAGCCTTCAGGGGAACAGTGACCATGACACCACACAACCCTGCCACAGCAACCTCTGCAAGACGTGCCGGATCATCGACACAGATGCCATCATCTCACGTGAGAACACCATCTACCAGGTACACGGTACATGCTCTTGCAACTCGGCCAACGTTGTCTACCTGATACGCTGCAGGAAAGGATGTCCCGAGGCATGGTACATTGGGGAAACTATGCAGACGCTGCGACAATGGATGAATGAACACCGCTCGACAATCACCAGGCAAGACTGTCCTCTTCCTGTTGGGGAGCACTTCAGCGGTCACGGGCATTCGGCCTCTGATCTTCGGGTAAGCATTCTCCAAGGCGGCCTTCGCGACACACGACGGCGCAGAGTCGCTGAGCAGAAACTGATAGCTAAGTTCCGCACACACGAGGACAGCCTCAACCGGGATATTGGGTTCATGTCACACTATCTGTAACCCCCACAGAGTTTCACTGGCTGTCTTGTCTGGAGACAATACACATCTTTTTAGCCTGTCTTGATGCTCTCTCCACTCACATTGTTTTGTTTCTTAAAGACTTGATTAGTTGTAAGTATTCGCATTCCAACCATTATTCATGTAAATTGAGTCTGTGTCTTTATATTCTCTGTTTGTGAACAGAATTCCCACTCACCTGAAGAAGGGGCTTACAGCTCCGAAAGCTTGTGTGGCTTTTGCTACCAAATAAACCTGTTGGACTTTAACCTGGTGTTGTTAAACTTCTTACTGTGTTTACCCCAGTCCAACGCCGGCATCTCCACATCATAAAATCCCACCCAAGGTGCTTTGCGCCAAGTATGATTCACTTGACCCACTAGGAAACCTTTATTAAAATAAACTTTAGTTAAGAACACAGTTAGAATATAACAAAAATAATTAGCATGACTTTTACCAATTAAAATACTCGAACATGACAAAGTATAATTCTTAACATAAAGGCAAAATGCTGCGGATGCTGGAATCTGAAACAAAAGTAGAAAATGCTGGAGAAACTCAGCAGGTCTGACAGCATCTGTGGAGAGAGGATAGAGTTGATGTTTCGAGTCTGGATAACCCTTTGTCAGAACATTAATTCTTAACAGCTGTCCATCTCTATTCTTCCAATTTAAGCAATATCCCCATAGATATAAATCCCTCTTCACACCCAATTAGCACCAAAAAACAGATCTACTCATGTGGATGCTAGACTTCTAGCCTTTAACTCCTCTGGACAGATACAGAAAGTCACCTACCTTCTGACTCCCATACAGCGGTTTTCAGAGACAGATCTACCTTCAAGCAACAGAGCTTCAGAGAAAGAGACCTAGCTTCTGGCAGATCCCAGTCTCCAGACTTCAGAGAGACACAGAGCTATTTCTGCTCTTCACAGCTCCCAAGCAGCAACTGCGCTTGATTGCTCTGTCTAAGCCTAGCTCCACCCAATCACAGGACCTTACCTGCCAATCAACCTAATCAAGCCCCACCCTAAAAGGCGCAAGAGTGTGGCGACTAGGGGATTTTCACAGTAACTTCATTGCAGCGTTAATGTAATCCCACTTGTGACTAATAAACAAACTTTACTTTAAATCCCCAGGGGAAAGCATTAAAATAATAACCCTGCAGTAGTCCAGATTAAAACATTGTCGCAATTAAGATCAATTATGTGCTGCAGTAACAACAGGATCTGCTGCGAACAGACAAAATGGTACCAATACTTAGAACTGCCTGCTAAAAGATATCCTGCATGAGATACATGACACAAATACATTTCTTAATGAGACAACATTGTCAGATTGCTGCCACAATGGATCAGCCTTGTGGATTTTCTCTGAACATTCTCAAATGCTTCAATGTTTCCTTGCTTCTTGCTGGTCAGAATTGGACACAATTGTCATGGTGCAGTCTGGCCTGAGCATTGTGAAGTTCAATCATTACCTCTGCCAGTTCCAGCAAGAAAATGGCACTTGACATTGCACGTACCTTTTATGAAGTGATTGACAACACCAAGCCTGGAACAGTTGAAACTGGGTCAAATTGTTCTCAAGCACACAGATCATGGCACTGTTTGGATTTAAATTTGGGCTTGCTGCTTGTGCCTTGTGCAGAACATCAATAATTTAAATGGTAGATGGTAGCTTGACCAACAGTCTTGGGTTGGATCCATCATACAAAAAAAGGAAAATCAGTATTCAATCCGCCAATTTATTAAAAGCAACCTAACGCAGAAGTGAGCTTCAGGTTAACAGTGGAGCCACATTAAATCTGAATGGAAATTGTTGAGTTGAAATTGAATCTGCCTTTTGCAGACAGTTTCAGTTAAGAATCCCCTTCAAGACATTGACCTGCCTTTTAACACTGGATGGATTTTATCTTCTAAAATTTGAGGTTCTATCAGTTCAGGTCCATTGATTTGCAACATAATATAAATAAGATGGCTTGTTCTGAAAGAGTTTGTTCTCTGTTTCCAATTATTATTCTGTGTCTCTCAATACAATGATAGAACTACTTTAATAGAAAGCCATAAGAACTGAGCAAGTACACAAATGCATAACTATTTTGTGGGACTAATGATTTTCCTCATACATTTGGTAAAGTGAACTGCATAATAGATCGTACAATGATAATTTGACTGATTTTTTTGTTCCTATCTATTAAAATGTTCGACTGAGAATAATATTTTTGCATCAAGGTTATATCCACTGAAGACAAGTGTTTCGATTCACAAGATAGTTTTGTTAGCACAGCGTCTGGTAAATTGCCCAAAGGCTTCCTTTGGAATTCAGAAGAGAAATACCCTAAATTGTGTCTAAGACGGGAAAGTAGCTTGAAAGCTGACCACACAAAACTGAGTGCCAACAAAATGCTCTTAGTCGATACATGTTCTTAGATATTCCAAGCACTGTGAAGGCTATAATTTAATTAAAATCATAAAACCTCTTTTCCCAGAAAGGATTGAGTTTATAAACTAAACATTCCTTACTAGCATGAGAAGGGATCGTCACCAAGTTAAACAACTTAGTTAATACATTATGGAGCAGGAAGGTGCCACTTTTCCCGCTTTGAGGAAATGCGTGATTGGTAATCAAAAGGTCGTAAATCACAAGTGAAGCCAAAATTATTCCCTAGTGAGTCAATAAGTCACAGGATTCTAAATGTACCAGATTCGATTGGCAAAAAGGTTGTGGGGGGATTAGAATGAGGAAAGGGAAAATCTTCGAGTGCATGTGTCACTGATTGGTTCATTAAATGTGGCAAGGTCTGCCTTTGAAATTAAGACACAAAAATAGCACATGACACAGTGATTAGCACTGCTGCCTCACTGCGCGAGGGATCCGGGTTTGATTCCCTGCTTGGGTCACTGTCAGTGCGAACTTTGCACATTCTCCCCGTGTCTGCATGGGTTTCCTCCGAGTGTTCCGGTTTCTTCCCACAGTCCAAAAGACAGGTTGGTTAGATGCATTGGCCCTGCTAAATTCTCCCTCAGTGTACTCAAACAAGCGCCAGAGTTTGGCGACTCGGGGATTTTCACAGCAACTTTATTGCAGTGTTAATGCAAACCTACTTGTGACACTAATAAATAAACTTCTGCACCCCTCAAAAATCTATCAATCAATGGGAGGAAATCTGTAGTAATCTTTCCATGGTAGCAAACAGTCTGTCCTAATATCTCCTTTTGCCTTTGGAGAATTAGCAGCTTCTTGTTAGTTCACTTAGGCTCTCTTTGGTTAGATGCTTCACTTTGAAGACACAGAATGATTCATTTATAAGGACTGTGTATTAAAAGAAAAATAAAATAATGATGTAGCTTGTAAGGCTATTGCAACCAGTATTCAAAAGAAAGTGTCTCACTTAACCCTATATAGCCAAGATCAGAGAAGGGACGAACGCCAACTCAGCTACCGTCACTCATGTGGAAGGTAGATTTACGGTAAGAAGTCTCACAACACCAGGTTAAAGTCCAACAGGTTTATTTGGTAGCAAATACCATAAGCTTTCGGAGCGCTGCTCCGAAAAAGGTAGATTTAGCCAGAAAGAAAGTTCCAAGTGGAACAGATATCCCAGTTGCTGAGGTCAATCTTATCAACTTGTAGCTGCAGAAGTTAATGTCTCGAGCCTTAGAATCATCGAGACATTACGATGTGAAAGAGACCATTCAGCCCCTTGTGACTGCGCCGGACAAGAAACAGAAAAAAGAAACTAGCCGATCATTTTAATCCCACTCCTGGTTCATAGCCTTGCAGATTTCAGCACTTCAGATGAAGATCCTGGTATCTTTTTATAAATTAAGCATTTCAGCCTCAACCACCAACTTAGGCAGTGAATTCCATTCACCCACTGCTCTCAGGATGAAAATATTTTTCCTCGTGTACCCTTTAATGCTTCTATCAACCACCTGAAATCTATGTCCCTGGTGATTGACTCCAGTCCACCTTGTTTAGGCCTCTCATGATTTTGCTCACCTCAATTAGGCCACCTCTCAGCCTCCTCTGTTCTAAGGAAAACAATGCTAGCCTATCCAATTGTAGCTGCAGTTTTCAAGCCCTTGTAACTCTCCTCTGTACTCTCTTCAGAGTTATAAAAACGTCCTTCCTGTAATGTGGTGACCAGAACTGTACACAAAACTGCAGCTGCGGCCTAACCAGCACTTTATACAGTTCCATCATTAGATCCCCGCTTTTGTATTCAATACCTTGCCCAATAAAGGAAAGTATTCCATGTGCTTTTTTAACCATCTTGTCCACCTGTCTCAACACCTTCAAGGACCTGTGGACATGCACTCCAAGGTCTCTCTAGCCCTCGGAGTATCTTCCTGTATATTGAGTCTTTCCTTGCTTTGTTTGTCCTCCAAAATGCATTACCTCACACTTTTCCGGATTTAATTCCGTTGACCACTTCTCTGCTGACTCAACCAACCACTAAGGATGGGCAATAAATGCTGGCCAGCCAGTGATACCCATGTCCCAAAAATTAAAAAAACCTTTATTTTACCTGGCCTTAACTTTATTTCCCTATTGCTTGTATTTCCTACTTAAATGCCTAGAAAGCAGGGAAGGAAATGATGGTCTATACTGCGCTGTTCCTAAAGATGAGGCTGTCTAAACTCTAAAGCACTGCTCACAATGTGTATCTAGATGATAATTTATGGCAAGCTGTTAATTTATGAATATTGATTCTTGGGTTGTAGGCATCACTGGCAAGGCTAATGTTTATAGTCCAACCCTAATTGCTGGCTGCTGATTTGAAGAGAAAATACTCTGCAATATATACCGTGCAGTTTGCACACACGTTCTTTTCTGCCCAGCAGAATTCATCTAGGATGGCATTATGACATAATTTCCAGCAGGGTGGCACAGTGGTTAGCACTGCTGCCTCACAGCGCCAGGACCCTGGTTCAATTCCAGACTTAGACGACTGTCTGCATGAAGTTTGCACTTTCTCCCCATGTCTGCTTGGGTTCCCTCCGGGTACTCTGGTTTCCTCCCAGAGTCTAAAGATGTGTTGGTTAGGTTAATTGGCAATGCTAAATTGCCCCTTGATGGCTCAAGATGTGTAGGTTAGATGGATTGGCCATGATAGGTACGTAGGGTTACAGGGTGAGGGCAGGGTAAGACACTTGGTCAGAGAGTCAGTGTGGACTCAATGAGCCAAAAAGCCTCTCCTACACTGGAGGATTCTATGATTCCATGATCCTATGAATTCCCTTAACTTCATTTATTGCAAGTTAACCCACTTCCAAAATTTTCAATCAACATTTTATATTTATAGCTGATGTGCCAGTAGCTATCTATAGAATAATAAAAGTCACCCTCAAGCTGGATGTACATTTGTCAGCCACACAGGCATAAGTGCAACAGTTTAATCACTGCTGAAGATGTATCATGAGTTCAGGGTTATAATTTCAGATTTTGAACACTGCCAAAGCAATTCCATATTGCATCCAAATAGATGGCGCAATTCTCCCAACCCGCTGCACTAATTCTTTAGAGCAGTGGGCCTGAAGAATCCCGCAGCGGGTGATGCGTGGGTTTCGCACATATGTTCGTGCCCCGCTAGTATTTCCCAGATCCGCTTTTCCAGCAGGAAGGCACAA
Organism: Mustelus asterias; assembly: GCF_964213995.1. Classification (NCBI taxonomy): domain Eukaryota; kingdom Metazoa; phylum Chordata; class Chondrichthyes; order Carcharhiniformes; family Triakidae; genus Mustelus; species Mustelus asterias. The sequence goes on from NC_135811.1 coordinate 83,295,914, forward strand.
AGACCATTAAAATGGTCATTCAAGTATAATTTGAATGAGATTAGCCAGCCTGGGACTGAAGTTTCCAGGCCAACTAGCATCTCCCCCCTGCCCACCAGAATGGTTCACTCCAGCAGGGATTACACTAGCTCCCCTTTAATGGGGAACTCGCAGCCCGAACCCGCTGGAGTGAAGGGCGGGCAATCGGGGCCCCCAGGGGGTTGGGCGGTGGGGGGAGGGTGCCCCCTGGGCATTTAAACCCTGTAAGAGTTTTAACAACACCAGGTTAAAGTCCAACAGGTTTGGTCCAACCTGTTGGACTTTAACCTGGTGTTGTTAAAACTCTTACTGTGTTCACCCCAGTCCAACGCCGGCATAGAACAGTACAGGACAGAACAGGCCCTTCGGCCCACGATGTTGTGCCGAGCTTTATCTGAAACCAAGATCAAGCTATCCCACTCCCTATCATCCTGGTGTGCTCCATGTGCCTATTCAATAACCGCTTAAATGTTCCTAAAGTGTCTGACTCCACTATCACTGCAGGCAGTCCATTCCACACCCCAACCACTCTCTGCGTAAAGAACCTACCTCTGATATCCTTCCTGTATCTCCCACCACGAACCCTATAGTTATGCCCCCTCGTAATAGCTCCATCCACCCGAGGAAATAGTCTTTGAACGTTCACTCTATCTATCCCCTTCATCATTTTATAAACCTCTATTAAGTCTCCCCTCAGCCTCCTCTGCTCCAGAGAGAACAGCCCGAGCTCCCTCAACCTTTCCTCATAAGACCTAACCTCCAAACCAGGCAGCATCCTGGTAAATCTCCTCTGCACTCTTTCCAGCGCTTCCACATCCTTCTTATAGTGAGGTGACCAGAACTGCACACAATATTCCAAATGTGGTCTCACCAAGGTCCTGTACAGTTGCAGCATAACCCCACGGCTCTTAAACTCCAACCCCCTGTTAATAAAAGCTAACACACTATAGGCCTTCTTCACAGCTCTATCCACTTGACTGGCAACCTTTAGAGATCTGTGGATATGGACCCCAAGATCTCTCTGTTCCTCCACAGTCTTCAGAACCCTACCTTTGACCCTGTAATCCACATTTAAATTAGTCCTACCAAAATGAATCACCTCACATTTATCAGGGTTAAACTCCATTTGCCATTTTTCAGCCCAGCTTTGCATCCTATCTATGTCTCTTTGCAGCCTACAACAGCCCTCCACCTCATCCACTACTCCACCAATATTGGTGTCATCAGCAAATTTACTGATCCACCCTTCAGCCCCCTCCTCTAAGTCATTAATAAAAATCACAAAGAGCAGAGGACCAAGCACTGATCCCTGCGGCACTCCACTAGCAACCTGCCTCCAATCCGAAAATTTTCCATCCACCTCCACCCTCTGTCTTCGATCAGACATGATGTGGAGATGCCGGCGTTGGACTGGGGTAAACACAGTAAGAAGTTTAACAACACCAGGTTAAAGTCCAACAGGTTTATTTGGTAGCAAAAGCCACACAAGCTTTCGGAGCTCTAAGCCCCTTCTTCAGGTGAGTGGGAATTCTGTTCACAAACAGAGCTTATAAAGACACAGACTCAATTTACATGAATAATAGTTGGAATGCGAATGCTGTCTTGTCTGGAGACAATACACATCTTTTTAGCCTGTCTTGATGCTCTCTCCACTCACATTGTTTCGTTTCTTAAAGACTTGATTAGTTGTAAGTATTCGCATTCCAACCATTATTCATGTAAATTGAGTCTGTGTCTTTATAAGCTCTGTTTGTGAACAGAGTTCCCACTCACCTGAAGAAGGGGCTTAGAGCTCCGAAAGCTTGTGTGGCTTTTGCTACCAAATAAACCTGTTGGACTTTAACCTGGTGTTGTTAAACTTCTTACTTCGATCAGACAGCCAGTTACCTATCCAATCGGCCAACTTTCCCTCTATCCCACACCTCCTCACTTTCATCATAAGCCGACCATGGGGGACCTTATCAAACGCCTTACTAAAACCCATGTATATGACATCAACTGCCCTACCTTCATCAACACACTTAGTTACCTCCTCAAAAAATTCTATCAAATTTGTGAGGCATGACTTGCCCTTCACGAATCCATGCTGACTATCCCGGATTAATCCGCATCTTTCTAAATGGTCGTAAATCCCATTTCTAAGGACCTTTTCCATCAATTTACCAACCACCGAAGTAAGACTAACCGGTCTATAATTACCAGGGTCATTTCTATTCCCTTTCTTAAACAGAGGAACAACATTCGCCATTCTCCAGTCCTCTGGCACCATCCCCGTGGACAGCGAGGACCCAAAGATCAAAGCCAAAGGCTCTGCAACCTCATCCCTTGCCTCCCAAAGAATCCTAGGATACATTTCATCAGGCCCAGGGGACTTATCGACCTTCAGTTTATTCAAAACTGCCAGGACATCCTCCCTCCGAACATCTATTTCCTCCAGCCTATTAGCCTGTAACACCTTCTCTTCCTCAAAAACATGGCCCCTCTCCTTGGTGAACACTGAAGAAAAGTATTCATTCATCACCTCGCCTATCTCTACTGACTCCATACACAAGTTCCCACTACTGTCCTTGACCGGCCCTAACCTCACCCTGGTCATTCTTTTATTCCTCACATAAGAGTAAAAAGCCTTGGGGTTTTCCTTGATCCGACCTGCCAAGGACTTCTCGTGTCCCCTCCTAGCTCTCCTAAGCCCCTTTTTCAGCTCATTCCTTGCTAACGTGTAACCCTCAATCGAGCCATCTGAACCTTGTTTCCTCATCCCTACATAAGCTTCCCTCTTCCTTTTCACAAGACATTCCACCTCTTTCGTGAACCATGGTTCCCTCACTCGGCCATTTCCTCCCTGCCTGACAGGGCCATACCTATCAAGAACACCCAGTATTTGTTCCTTGAAAAAGTTCCACTTTTCATTAGTTCCTTTCTCTGACAGTTTCTGTTCCCAACTTATGCCCCCTAATTCTTGCCTAATCGCATCATAATTACCTCTCCCCCAATTGTAAACCTTGCCCTGCCATACGGCCCTATCCCTCTCCATTGCAATTACAAAAGACACCGAATTGTGGTCACTATCTCCAAAGTGCTCTCCCACAACCAAATCTAACACTTGGCCCGGTTCATTTCCCAGTACCAAATCCAATGTGGCCTCACCTCTTGTCGGCCTATCCACATATTGTGTCAGGAAACCCTCCTGCACACACTGCACAAAGACTGCCCCATCCGAACTATTTGACCTACAAAGGTTCCAATCAATATTTGGAAAGTTAAAGTCCCCCATGACAACTACCCTGTGACCCCCACACATATCCATAATCTGCTTAGCAATTTCTTCCTCCACATCTCTATTACTATTTGGGGGCCTATAGTAAACTCCTAACAACGTGACCGCTCCTTTCCTATTTCTAACCTCAGCCCATATTACCTCAGTGTGCAGATCCCCCTCGAAGTGCCTTTCCGCAGCCGTTAAACTATCCTTGATTAACAATGCCACTCCTCCACCTCTTTTACCAGCTTCCCTACACTTATTGAAACATCTATACCCCTGAATGTCCAACAACCATTCCTGTCCTTGCTCTACCCACGTCTCCGTAATGGCCACAACATCGTAGTCCCAAGTACCAATCCACGCACCAAGTTCATCTACCTTGTTCTGGATGCTCCTTGCATTGAAGTAGACACACTTCAACCCACCTTCCTGTCTACCGGTACCCACCCTTGACCTTGATACCTTCCCCAATACCTCACCACCCACACTGACTTCTGGACTACAACTCCTTTTCCCACTCCCCTGACAAATTAGTTTAAACCCCCCGAAGAGCTGTAACAAATTTCCCTCCTAGGATATTGGTGCTCCTCTGGTTCAGGTGCACCCCGTCCTGTTTGTACAGGTCCCACCTTCCCCAGAATGTGTTCCAATTATCCACGTATCTGAAACCCTCCCTCCTACACCATCCCTGCAACCACATATTTAACTGCACTCTCTCCCTGTTCCTCAACTCGCTATCACGTGGTACCGGCAACGTACCAGAGATGACCACATGTTTTGTCTTGGCTCTCAGCTTCCAGCCCAGCTCCAGAAATTCCTGCTTTAAATCCCCGTCCCTTCTCTTACCTATGTCGTTGGTACCAATGTGTACCACGACTTGTGACTGTTTCCCCTCCCCCTTCAGAATCCGGAAAACACGGTCTGAGACGTCACGGACCTTGGCATCCGGTAGGCAACATACCATCCGTGAGTCTCTTTTGCTGCCACAGAACCTCCTATCTATCCCTCTAACTAACGAGCCCCCAATAACTATTGCCCTCCCACTCTGCCCCTTACCCTCCCGAGCCACAGAGACGGACACAGTGCTGGAGATCCTCTCACTGCGGCTCACCACTGGTATGTCATCCCCCTCAACCGTATCCAGAGTGGAATACTTGTTGCTAAGGGGAACGACAACCGGGGATCCCTGCACGGACTGCTTCCTCCCAGCCCCTCTCACCGTCACCCATCTGTTTTCATTCCTCGGAGTAACTGTATTCCTAAAGCTTCTGTCTATGGCCACCTCTGCGTCCCTAATGATCCTAAGTTCATCCAACTCCAGCTCCACATCATGACATTCAAACCCTGGCAGTGCCAACCTGTGCCCTTGGCACTGCCCAAAGGCCAAAGAGCCAATGCCCAGGAGGCACCTTGGCACTGCCCATTGGGCATGGGGGGGGTGCGAGGCACATTGGGGCGGGCCCTAGGGGGCAATCGGTGGGGGTGAGCAGGTCTCGCTGCCACTCTGCAGTCGGGATTGTGGGGGAAGAAGGGTGGTCAGCGATCAGGATGGGCTGGGTGGAAGGGTAAGCCAGTGGGGGGGAGGGGAGGAGTGCACAGAATGTGGGAGATTCTTCTCTGAACTCCCACTGAAAAAAACAGCATGATTTACTCCAGTCTTCACGCAAATTTGACACTAGAATTTTTGGGGGAGAATTCAGCCCGTTGTTTTTAGTGGCGTGTATGTGTAGGAAATGCACCAACATGAAGGAGGGCAGCACTCATCTGTGCCTCCAATACCTACAACATGGCTGGACAGTGGTGGGGGCGGGGGGGGGGTGATGCCTTCTGGGCATGGGCACCCTGGCAATGCCAGCCTACTGCATAAACAATGTAGGTTTGCTAAAGTTTCATGAAAATTTGTTGGTTCCATTGGTGAGCTCACCAGAAACAAGTGAGAGAGATGAGGGAGACATTAAGACCATAAGAGGTAGGAGCAGAAGTAGGCCATTCGCCCCACCTGGCACTGCACATCGGGCATTGGGCAGTGCCAAGGGGCGGGGCCTATTGTGGTCAGGGCCTAGGGATGATTGGTTGGGGGGGGGGGGGGGGGGCTCCCGCTGCCATTCTGCATGTGGATCGGTCTGGGATGGACGGAGGGCAGCAATTGGGATGGGCCGGGGGTTGGTCTGCCGGCGGGGGGGGGGCTGCCTCCAGGGAGGTCTGACCCTGGGGGTGGAGTCAGCGGAGGGGGGTTCTGCCGAGGTGAGTGGGGTGGTGGGATCGCGACTGCTGGGATGAGGTTGGGCTGTACATCAGGGCGCTCTGGGAAGGGGAGCGGAGGGAGGCGGGTCAGGGCTGGCCTGGGAATTGCTATAGGGGCCGCAATAGGGCCATGGGAGGGGGCTAGAGGAGCAGCACTGTGGTGGTCCCGGGCTGGCCAGCAATTGAGCTGGCCAGCAAATGGGGAGTCTGACAGATCGGGACCACTGCGCATGCGCAGAGTTCCAGAACTGTCAGACTCCGGCGCGAATAGGCCCCACCCTCCGGGATTTTTAAGGAGATTCCCGATAGAACAACAAAGAACAAAGAACAATACAGCACTGGAACAGGCCCTTCGGCCCTCCAAGCCCACGCTGCTCCCTGGTCCAAACTAGACCATTCTTTTGTATCCCTCCATTCCCACTCCGTTCATGTGGCTATCTAGATAAGTCTTAAATGTTCCCAGTGCGTCCGCCTCAACCACCTTGCCCGACAGCACATTCCAGGCTCCCACCACCCTCTGTGTAAAATACGTCCTTCTGATATCCATGTTAAACCTCCCCCCCCTTACCTTGAACCTATGACCCCTCGTGAACGTCACCACCGACCTGGGAAAAAGCTTCCCACCGTTCACCCTATCTATGCCTTTCATAATTTCATACACCTCTATTAGGTCACCCCTCATCCTCCGTCTTTTCAGTGAGAACAACCCCAGTTTACCCAATCTCTCCTCATAACTAAGCCCTTCTATACCAGGCAACATCCTGGTAAACCTCCTCTGCACTCTCTCTAAAGCCTCTACACGTCCTTCTGGTAGTGTGGCAACCAGAACTGGGCGCAGTATTCCAAATGCGGCCGAACCAACGTTCTATACAACTGCAACATCAGACCCCAACTTTTATACTCTCTGCCCCGTCCTATAAAGGCAAGGGACCTATGCATTGCACAGAGTGCGGAGATTCAGGTGAGAAGCTGAACTGACAGAACAGTTGGGATTTAGAACAGTTCTCCCACCAATTCAGCACTTTTGGGAGAATCGCGGCCATTATCTCAGCAATTGTCAAGCCTACTGCATAAACAATGTAGGTTTGCTAAAGTTTCATGAAAATTTGTTGGTTCCATTGGTGAGTTCACCAGAAACAAGTGAGAGAGATGAGGGGGACATTAAGACCATAAGAGGTAGGAGCAGAAGGAGGCCATTCGGCCCATCAAATATGCTCCGCCATTCAATGGGCCCTGGCTTGATCTCAGCTAGGACAGCAGTAACAACATTATAACTGGCCTCAGCCATTCTAGGCTACGCAAGAAGAGGAAAACAAAAGAGAGACAGCGAGGAATCCCGGCTGAAAAACCCCTGCCATTGGAGTATCAGGTAAAAACAGGATTGCAAGCAGTGTTTCGTTTGATTTGAATTTGTTCCAGCACTTTATTTTGATTTGAAAGAATCTTGCCACAGGCCAGAACAAACTTCTGTTTAATGCTAAACGAAGGATGTTTATTTTATAGATATCAACTCCGCTGCATTCTGTCCTTGCCTCAGTTTTTGGCAATGGCCAACCCAGCTTCAGAAAGTGCATCTACATTTCCCGAGGGCTTACGACTCTCCCAGCCCAGACTTTGAGCCAGCCTGTGTGCAGTGTAAGGGACACAGCTAATCAACAGCATTGCTAAAAGCTTAAAAGTCACCACATGCGGGGGCAAGTGACTTATAATAGCGAAACCAGGCCGAAAGGTGTGAGGCCGCTGTGCGGGGAAACAGCTAAAATCTTGGGCAGATGCAGGGAATACTTCTGTCACTCTTAAGTCACTTTTCCCCTTTCGCCAGCCCTGTAATCAGCAACATATTTCAAAGCACTCAACGTCTAGCCAATGTTTAAAATTAGAGTTTGAATGGAAGTGCTGCTGAGTAGAGTGTGTGCTGACTGCTACGCTAATCAGTTAGAAGTTTCTTTCGCTCTTAGGTGGACTGAAAGAGAGAGTGAGAGAGCCCTCCCAATACTTGCTGCTGATTAAAATTGAAGTGCCAGCGGAGGGAGAAACTGGGCGAGCAGGTGATGCTGGAAGGTGGAAACCGCAGGATTTGCCACTAATAGCTTTCCTCTAATCATGGGTTAAGGGCAAGCTATTTTAATGAATCAGTGAGTTTGTACAGTGAGTCCTTCAAGCATTTTACACTGGGGTTTAGTTCTGATTGTGGCTAAGTGATGTCCGCATGCTGGCTCCTTCCACTTATGGAGACACAAGTCTTGAGAAGTGGGAAGATAAATCAAGAAAACTGCTTAAATATGCAAGTAAGATTAATAAGACTCTATTAACAGAAGAGGGAAGAGGTAATGCCAAAGTTGTATCAATCATTATTTTGACAAGTCGGGTGTTCTTTCTCCGAAACCCTCAGGATCGATTACATTCTGGATTTCAGATCATTTCAGATATGAACGTATGATATAATAGCCTGAGCCTAGGCTGGCTATCGTCCAAAGTAAATAAAATGGCAGGAAAAATAAATGTGTCACTCGATAATAAATACAGGATAGCTCAAAAAGTTTATTTTTGTCAGGTTCACCACAAAAGGTGAACCGGCGCAGACAGAAAAGTAGATTTCCCACACTAAACGTTCAAAAAAAGTGTGTATTTTGGATGTGCACAGTAACAAGTCTCACAACACCAGGTTAAAGTCCAACAGGTTTATTTGGGAGGATGAGCTTTCGGAGCGCCGCTCCTTCATCAGGTGAGTGGAGAGATAAGTTTCACGAACACGGCATATATAGACAAAGACACATTTGCAAGACAATGGTTGGAATGCGAGTCTTTTCAGGTAATCAAGTCTTTACAGGTACAGACAGTGTGAGTGGAGAGAGGGATAATCACAGGATTATCATATTTTGGATGTGTTCAGTTTTCGGATTAAAGAATCCCCAAGCTATATGTTGTGTCCAATTTGGACAGTCCTACTTTAGAAAAGGCATCAACCACTGAGAGGGTGCAGAGGTTGTTCAATAAAAGGACATCAAGGATGAGAAAGTTTGGCTGCGAGGCAAGCTAACAGAAAGATAGGCTCTTTACATGTGAATGGCAGAGAGGAAATCTGTTAGATCTTCTAAGGGATGTGTTAAAGTGAGTGAAGAAAAACTGTTTCCACTGGTCATTGAGTCAGTCATTGGAGGGTAGACATTTGAGATCAATACCAAACAAGAGCTTAGGAGGATGTTTTTATATATATGCAAAGGGTTCAAAAGACATGAAAAGACTTATCAGAATCAGTAATGAAAACAGAATTCATAATACTGTTCACAAAAGAGTTGGATTCATACAGCACGATGGCACAGTGGTTAGCACTGCTGCCTCACAGCACCAGGGTTCGATTCCTGGCTTGGATCACTCTCTGTGTGGAGTCTGCACGTTCTCTCCGTGTCTGCCTGGGTTTCCTCCGGCTGCTCCGGTTTTCTCCCCCAGCCTGAAAGACGTGCTGGTTAGGTGCATTGGCCATGCTAAATTCTCCCTCAGTGTATCTGAGTGTGGCGACTAGGGAATTTTCACTTTAACTTCATTGCAGTGTTAATGTAAGCCGACTTGTGACACTAATAAATAAACGTGAAAAGGAACATGTTTAAATGACACGGGCTAACATTTTACTGAAGATACAAGCTGCTGTATTATAAATGAATACTTGGCCTAGACCAGATAATGAAACACAAGCTGGAAAAAAGGAGCTATGATTCTTTGTGTGTTTGCTATGTCCGGTAGTGGCCTTACCCATCAATCCACCAACACGCCTTCTGATTTGTTCATTTCCTTAGTTATAATTTGGGGAAGGAGGTCTACATGGACTCATCCAGTAGTTACTGTTAGCATCTGGCAGATCAAAGGAGATTGTGAAAATAAGCTGGAGGGAAATATTGTTTGATTTAATTTAACAATTTTTCAGGCCTAATGAATTTCCAGTGTGATTTCCCAGGGTGCACTGTGGCATCGCCATGCTTGACACTGTTAATAATGAGTGAGGAAAAATCTAAATGCAGCTCCTGTTAATTAGTGTTAACATCGCGCCATGCTTTAAACATTAATACATTAACGGCCAAGGTGACATGACTATTAATGGCCATCTTCAGCCACTCTGGGAGTTTGTGTGACAAATAATTTCAATTATTTTGAGTAGGAGATACTTAACCATGATCTTTTGGATATTTATTCGTGGGACACGGGCGTCGCTGGCTGGGCAGCATTTATTACCCATCCCTAGTTGTTCTTGGAGGAAAGTTGAGAATCAACCACATTGCCGTGGCTCTGGAGTCACATGTAAGCTAGCCCAGGTAAGGGCGGCAGATTTCCTTCCCTGAAGGGACATTAGTGAACCAGTTGGGTTTTGCCGACATTTGATAGTGGTTTCATGGTCATCAGTAGATTCTTAATTCCAGATAATTTTTATTGAATTCAAATTCCATCTGCCATGGCGGGATTCGTACCCGGGTCTCCCAATCAAACAATATCTCCAGAAGAATATTATCTAAGTTTCTGGATGAATAGTCGAGCGATAATACCACTGGGCCATCGCCCACCACCACCGCACCCGCCCCCCCCCCCGCCCCCCGCGCCACCCCCCCCCCCTGCCCTTATGAGAAGATGAAACAGAAAAATTCTAATTGCTGAAAATGTGCACATTTTTCCAACGCTTAAATTAAACTGAGAAACAATATCTTCTGAACCAATCATTATTTTTGGCACTGTGATATAAATGTGTATTTGCCAACACTGTGGGATTGGCCAGGCCTACCAGGCAGGATTTTCAGCGCATGGTTATGTTTAGCCACTGTGATTTTTATTTATAAAAGCACTTTTTTCGCTTGTTACCGCAATTTTGCCGAGACAGCTTACTACCTGGAGTATTCTATGGCCAGGAGTTTATGGCGACACCATGGTGTGTCTCACCCTGGTGGATATGGTGGGCCACTTGGCTTGCTGTTTACTTCAACCGGGCCACAATATCCCATCAGGTGGGAGGGCGCGGTTCAACCTTGGCATATATCTCTTTTGACAGAAATATTTACTGGAATATTTGCCAGAATCTATGCTGGAATGTTCTTGGTCTAAAGTATGGACTCTATGGGCCTGATTTTACCATCAAGTTGCGCCTGTTTTCGGGCACGAAAACTTGGTAAAGTTGGGCGTGAGGTGAGTAGCGCGATCCGCGCCCGCCTCCGCGCCAGTTCCCCCTTTACCAAGGCCCGAAAATGGCCGCGATAGGGACCACATGGCAGTCATTTAAATGCATTTGCATGCATTTAAATTGACTTAATGGGCAACAGGCCCAACGTTACCGGCACTTCCCCCTTTACCACCGCGTTCGCCCATTCAGATTCGGCGCAAAACAGACATGCTCCACAAAGGTCCGATTCGGGCGCTCCAGTTAGTGAGGAGGTAAGTGCCAAGCATCCCTCCCACCTGGTGGGTTATTGCGGTCCGGGTCGGAGTAAACAGCAAGCCAAATAGCCGACCATATCCACCAGGGTGAGACACATCATGGTGTCGCCATAAACTCTTGGCCATAGAACACTCCAGGCAGTAAGTTGTCCCGGCAAAATTGCGGTAACGACCGAAAAAAGTGCTTTTATAAATAAAAATCACAGTGGCTAAACATAACCATGTGCTGAAAATCCTGCCTTGTAGGCCTGGCCAATCCCACGGGGTCGGCACATACACAAATACACATGCTTGAGATCGGTTTGGGGTGGGTGGTGGGGGCGGTGGGTCTGACAGCTCTCTGCTTGAGATCAGTGGGGGGGGGGGGGGGCGGGGGGGGGGGTGTGGGGAGGTCTGCTGCCACTCTGCCTGAGATCGGTGGGGAGGAAGGTAGGCTAGGGGTCTGCAATCGGTCTGGGTGGCGGAGGGGATGGGGGAATAAGGGGGTCGGTAATGTTATGGGGGTGGGGCAATGTCTCTGGGCCGGGAGCGATATGGCAGGGGAGCCGCGTTCTATCATTTCTTTCTTTCTGCGCATGTGCAGTTGGAGGCGCCGACCGGAGCTGCAGGATTTCGGGCACGTTAAGCCCCGCCCACAGGCTTCTGCAGTGCGACTCAGAATTGCTGATATTTTTCCAGGCTGAGTGTGTATGGGGGCGCCTGAGAACGGGTCTAAAAGTCAGATCTGGAACACACCTCATTTCGAGTTTGCCCGGCTCTTAGAATCAAAATGGTAAAATAGGACCCATGGTCTATCAGTTAAGCTGAAGCATCTCCGGCGCTAGAATCCTGCTCATGACAAAAGTCCCCTTTGGGACTCCTCAAAGATTCTAAAAACTATTTTAAAACTATTGCTGCTCCTTTCTGTCCCTGGTTACGTCTTCCCAACAGTTTTCTAAAACAAAATCATTCTTGGGATGTCAGCAGCATTGGCAAGGCCAGCATTTATTGCCCATCCGTAGTTGCCCTTTAACTGAGCGGCTTGCTGGGCCATTTCAGAGGGCAATTAAGCATCACCCACATTGCAGTGGACCTGGAGTCACGTAAATGCTAAACTGGGTAAGGATGGCAGATTCCACAACGCACATGAGTTGAACCAGATGGCAGCTGCTTTTCTCCTCTATTGCACTTCTCCCTTCCTTTTATACTTCTGATGATATGTCGATATCTCCCACCATATGATTGGTTCTCGATTGCCAAAAACATCGGATTTAAATTTAGTAGGTTCTTGGTATCTAAGTCCCTGATGCAAATTTGATTGGCTGAATTCAAATAATTCAAATGACTGAAACCCAGTTGCCTTGGCAACCCTGCTGCTTGGCCTTTTGATACAAATGTTTCATTCTGGGTACTCTATATGTACTTGCATTTTTAACTTTCTAAGCACAGAAAAAGCACCACCTTTTCAAAGGGACCATGCAATGCTTTCCCCAGCATTTTACAGTTTTGCAAACATTAATCTACAATTACTCTACTCAACTTCGCAACAGTCTTCAATTTAAAACTGCATCAACCAGATTGTGGAGGGAAGGGAGTGAGATTATCTCACGTTCCATTTTTATTGCCCACTACCTAGTTTCTGCCATCTACAGTAAATTCTCCATTTGATCAAGCCCTAGGTCCAGCCACACTTTCTCTCATGCCTATTTCTGAGTGAGGCTGGAGAGACCTGGTGTTCCAGTCTACCGGAGGCTCCGCGATTCAACATGTTGCATTGTCGTATTGAGAAAGCCTTGAGGCTCAACATCTCAGAATTCAATGTGGCCCAATGACCTGATCTACTCCCAAGCAGGCCTGAGATTATGTTCAGAGGGAACTCAGTAGGAGGGGCATGGTGGAAGATTTTTTTTATTCATTCGTGGGCGTCGCTGGCCTGCCAGCATTTATTGCCCGTCCCTAGTTGCCCTTGAATTGAGTGGCTTGCTCGGCCATTTCAGAGGGCGGTTGAGAGATAAATCACATTGCTGTGGCTCTGGAGTCGCATGTAGGCCAGACCGGCTAACGACAGCAGATTTCCTCCCTTAAAGGACATTAGTGAACAAGGTGGGTTTTTCTGGCAATCGACAATGGTTTCATGGTCATCAGTAGTTCCAGATATTTTTATTGAATTCAAATTCTACCATCTGCCATATACAATGTTGGTAAATGTGAGGTCATCCATTTTGATAGGAATACCAGCAAAATGGACTATTATTTAAATGGTAAAAAATTGTAGTATGCTGCTGTGCAGAGGGACCTGGGTGTCCTTGTGCAAGAATCTCAAGGAGTTGGTTTGCAGGTGCAGCAGGGTAATTAAGAAGTCAAATGGAATTTTGTCCTTCATTGCTAGAGGGATGGTTATGTTGCAGCTGCATAAGGTGCTGGTGAGGCCACACCTGGAGTACTGTGTACAGTTTTGGTCTCCTTACTTGAGAAATGATATACTGGCACTGGAGGGGGTGCGGAGGAGATTCACTAGGTTGATTCCGGTGTTGAGAGGGTTGGCTTATGAGGAGAGACTGAGTAGACTGGGGCTATACTCATTGGAATTCAGAAGAATGAGAGGAAATCTTACAGAAACAAATAAGATTATGAAGGGAATAGATAAGATAGAAGCAGGGAAGTTGTTTCCACTGATGGGTGAAACTGGAACGAGGGGGTATAGCCTCAAATAAGGGGAAGCAGATTTAGGACTGAGTTGAGGAGGAACCTCTTCACACAAAGGGCTGTGAATCTGTGGAATTCCCTACCCTGTGAAGCAGTTGAGGCTACCTCATTGAATGTTTTTAAGGCAAGAATAAATTTTTGAACAATAAAGGAATTAAGGGTTATGCTGAGCGGGCGGGTAAGTGGAGCTGAGTTCACGAAAAGATCAGCCATGATCTTATTGAATGGCGGAGCATGTTCGAGGGGCCAGATGGCCTACTCCTGCTCCTAGTTCTTATGTTCTTATGACGGGATTTGAACTCAGAACATTAGCTGAGTTTCTGGATTAATAATCTCGTGATAACACCACTAGGTCATTGCCTCCCACTAAAGATGAGAGAACTGTGTCGGTAACTCTACACCTATCGTATCTTGCACAAATGATTCCTTTACGTGAGAGATAGTGACAATGTTAAAACCAGATGAGGAAAGGTGCATATACTTAACTGTTTACATGCTGATTGCAAGGAACTCAGTCAGACAGGATTCCTTGATTTTAAACAAAGAGGTTAGATTTTATTGTGCTAAAAATCCACCCAGGTAGACATATAATAAAATTAAAAAGTAAACACATGTCCTGATAGTTACAACATACACAAACACAAGCAGGCAAAAATGCAAGTTACAAAGTAAAGGAGGTAAAAACAAAGAACAGTACAGCACAGGAACAGGCCCTTCGGCCCACCAAGTCTGTGCTGACACAGATGCCTCTCTAATCTAATATTTTCTTGCCTCTACATGGTCCATATCCCTCTATTTCCTACCTATTCATGTAACTATCTAGATGCCTCTTGAACATTACAGAATCTGCTTCCACCACCTATCCGGCAGCACATTCCAGGCATTCACCCACCCTCTGTGTGAAAAACTTGCCCCTTGCGTCTCTTTTAAACTTTCCCCCTGAGATTCAATCAGACAAGATAAAGATATGAAGAATTCATTGGTTGCAAGTTGTCGGCTGTTGCAACATAAAAGCTTTGTTTCTCAGCTGGTGATGTTTAAAATGGTAGCTGTTGTTTCCTCTTTCCTGGAACGCTGCTGTGGAAATTGAAGTCTTCCAAGAATTAGTCTGTCCTTGTGCAGAGCCATAACTCCTCATATCAGTCCCCTATTCGATGTTCCCAGTTCTTATCCATGTCTCTATGTTTCACAGTCAAGGTTTAACGTAACTAACGCTCAGGATCAACCTTTTCTTTTCTATTTCTCTTAGTATCTGATAAGTTTTTTAAAGTCTTTATTTATTAGTGTTATAAGTAGGTTTACATTAACACTGCAATGAAACTACTGTGAAAATCCCCGAGTCGCCACAGTCTGGTGCCTGTTTGGATACACTGAGGGAGAATTCAGCATGGCCAATGCACCTAACCAGCATGCCTTTCATACAGTGGGAGGAAAGCAGAGCACCCGGAGGAAACCCACGCAGACACGGGGAGAACATGCAGACTCCGCACAGACAGTGACCCAAACCGGGAATCGAACCCAGGTCCCTGCCGCTGTGAGGCAGCAGTGCTAACCACTGTGCCACCGTGCCGCCCAATTCCCTATACACTTCAGACTGCTGAGCACATATGCGTCCTCTTTTTCTCACAACTCAATGCTTGGACACCACTCAGCTTCATTGCTTTTCTCCGCACTGCATGTAGGGCCATGAAGGTTTCCCTTGTGAACAGGACTTGTAGTTATCAGCATCGGATTTCACTGCTATTAACGTAACAGGGATGAGGAGGAATTTCTTCAGCCAGAGGGTGGTGAATCTATGGAACTCATTACCACAGAGGACTGTGGAGGCCACGTCATTGACTGTCTTTAAGACAGTGATAGATAAGTTCTTGATCAATAAAGCGATCAAGGGTTATGGGGAGAAGGCAGGAGAATGGTGATGAGAATCATGTCAGCCATGATTGAATGGCGGAGCAGACTCGATGGGCCAAATGGTCTAATTCTGCTTGTATGTCTAATGGTCCTATGGTGACCACCGGAGTCTGAGCCTGAATGTGAATCCGAACCAAAATGAGATGCATGACCCATTGAGGTGTGTATCTCTGGGCTGGCGGAGGGTGCAGATGAAAGTTGTGACAGCTCAACAGGTGTGAAGCAATCCTTGTCCTCCTCTGAGGTGCCCTACAGGCTGGGGGTGACTTCAGGAGCAGAGCTTGGCCTCTTCCTCTTCCTGCTGGCACCTGGAATGGAGAGAAAAGAGAATGAGCGATGGCTTAGGCTGGCTCAAACATGACACTCATCAACCTCCGTAATTTTCCCCTGTTGTCTGGATTCTGCACGCTCCCTCATTGGGAAGAGGCTGGCCCCACTGTTGGCACATGCAGTGTCACTGTGACAGCTCATCACCCTGTTCTCATCTTCTTCCTGTTGTGGTCTACCTTCTCCTACGTAAAGACAATTGGCAAAATTTTCCTCTAAGTGCTGGCTGTGGCAAGAAAACTGGTGTGCAGCTCTCCAGCTATGCAGCGGCTTTTCTCACCAGACACTGCCGCACTCAGAGAAAGGAAAATGCTGGAGGCATCTCTGCCGCTGTCACATTGGCGGGGTGGGGTGTGATAGAACCAGCAACGACGATCTGTATTAAAAGAAATACATTCCCCCCCTCCACACAAACACCAGGACAGCCTCCCAATCCCACCCACCACCATGGAGCTCCCCATGGCCGTGCCGGGGGCAGTGCCAGACAGCAGTGCCAGGGGCAGTGTCAGGGTGCTCTGCTAAGTTGACAGCGTCCCAGTGTATAGTGCAAGGGTACCAAGGTGCTAGGGTGCCAGGTGGCAGTGCTGGGGCAGTGTCTGGGTGCTGGGGGCAGTGCCAGGGTGCAGTGCCAGGATGCCAGGGTGCATTGCCAGGGCAGTGCCAGGGTGCAGTGCCAGGGTGCAGTTCTAGGGTGCCAGGGGACAGTGCCAGGACATTACCCCAGCATGCCCCTCTCCCCACGGGGAGGGTTTGGGTGGGGGGCTATATGTATCTATGTCCACCCAGCAGGTTCCCCTCAACTGCTTCATGTTTTCAAAATTTTTTTAAATATACTTTTCCAATTCAATCAAATCAAATCCAATTCAGAGTCTCAACAAGTTGAGACATTTCAGATCCAGGCTGACAAGACAGGGCGAGCGACCAAACCACCCTGTCCTGGGCCTGATCTACATGAGCCAAGCTGATTGGAGAAGGGGGAGGTTCCTCCTCCAAGACTTGAGCTCATTTGCATCTTAGCCAAAAGGCCGAGAGCTAACTGCTTCATGTTTTCAAATACTTGTTGTAAACCTCATTGATGTGATGTCAAGTTGGTGAGCGGGGAATTCTACATGTGGAAGGATATGGCGGGGAAGCCCTTTAATTATATGTTAATTTATTAAAATGTATTCAAATGAGGTTCCCGCCCTTTCTGAGCAGGAATCTTGTGACGTCACCAGCACGGGGCAGACAAAATTGGGAAATCAGATCTTGCCGACGAGAATCTCGTTTTCCGACTCTCATGAGATTTCACACACACATCATCATTGGTGCTCACGGTGAATGTGAAATGACCCCCAGTAGATGCACTGTGAGCACCTCTGATAAAAGGCCCCAGGCTGCTGACCCTGTGGCTAATAACTGACCTTGTGATTCCCCAAAATCCAACCACCATATCACAAGTGAGGAGTGAGATGGAATGTTTGCCACTTGACTGGATGAGTGCAGCTCCAACATTTCTCAGGAAGCCAGACACCATCCAGGACAGAGCAGCCCCGCTTGATTAACACCTAATCCAACACCCTCAACATTCAATGTCCCCACCACCAACTCAGAGCAGCAGCAGTGTGCATCATCTACAAGATGCACTGCAGCAAGTCACCCAAGGCTCCTTCAATCCCATGAGCTCTACCGATGAGAAGGGCAAGGGCAGCAGAAACATGGGAACACTACCACCTGCACATTGTCCTGTACTCCACCCCATGGCTGTGGCTGGGTGAAAATCCTGGAGTTTCCTCACTAACAGCACATGGACAGCAGCGGTCCGATAAGGCAACAGTTCCCTCCACCCACTTTGTCAATAGCATTTAGATATGGGCAATAGAAATTCTGGCCTTGCCAGTAACACCCACGTCTCCATGACAGACACACAAAATGAATGGTAATGTGAGTTGGGAGAGTATAAGGTTCACTTACCCTAACGGCTTGTTTGAGATCATTCATCCATTCCCTGCACTGCAGGGTGGTCCTCCTCAGGACCACAGAGGTATGACCACCCTGGCGACCACTTGCCAGGTTGGTGTGGTCAGTCAGGTGGGCCGGGAGAGGAAATCCCACCTTTCCTGAAGGGCCTCAAGGTGATGCTCCATAGAATCTCTACAGTGCAGAAGGAGGCCATTTGGCCCATTGAGTCTGTGCCGACTCTCCAACAGAGCACCTTACCTAGGCCCTATCCCCGTAACCCATCGCATTTACCCCACTAATCTCCCTAACCTACACATTATGGGACAGTAAAGGACAATTTAGCATGGCCAACCCACTAACCTACCACCTATGGACTGCGGGCGGAAACCGGAGCACCCGGAGGAAGCCCACGTAGACATGAGGAGAATGTGCAACTCCACACAGACAGTTACCCAAGGCTGGAATCAAACCCAGGTCCCTGGCACTGTGAGATAGCAGTGCTAACCATTGTGCCACTGTGCCGCCCCAGGGATGCATTGCTGAAGCGGGAAGCCGTGGTTTATTGCCTTCTCCTGCGCATCCTTTCTCCAGGTCCTGGCACCAATAGTGATGGCTCATCCGGGTGTCCAGATGTGATGGTGGGGCGGCTGACTTCCTGCCTGCCCAGCCACGGGATTTGATGCAAAGTGTGCACATGCCTAACCAATGCGGAGGGGAGCACATGATTGTGCGTAACTGATCCCCTCCTCCTTCGTTCCATGGTGGGAGTCACTCTGAATTTCTGGTCCCACCACAGAAGTTAGGGCAGGAGTGGAAGATTCTGTTGTCAGAATTTTTTGAAAATCCACAGCTAACCCTCTGAACCACTGCACTATCAACTGCTGTACAAACAACCACCTTACATAAAATGATATTCGCTTACCATAAACATTTATATAACAAGAATCAGCAAATAACTCACACAATATATGCTTCAAATAACCATCTTAACATAGTTTTGCATTCACGGAACACAGAATCCGTGCTTCCATGCTGCTTCCACCACATAACACTTTCCACCCTTGCCCTGAACTCCCCTCTGGGTTAAACTCCAGGTCTACCTGCCCAAATGGATTCCACTGTAATTCAAATATTCTTCAACAGCAGATCAAAATTTGCATTTAAGGAAATGCTTCTTTTAACCCATAAAATGAGCACACATGAAAACAAAACTACAATATGAAACATTTTTTGACCATAAAGTTAAAGACCGGAGACCGATGGGACTGACAAAGATAAAGGCAAAATACTGCGGATGCTGGAATCTGGAACAAAAACAGAAAAATGCTGGAAAATCTCAGCAGGTCTGACAGCACCTGTGAAGAGAGAACAGAACCAACGTTTCGAGTCTAGATGACTGTCAGAGCTGTGTTGGACTGACAGAACATTTGTTTGTGTGTCCCTTTGCAAATTTAATGTTGCTTTGGGAACACAAATATTTGTTGTAGCTATACTTAAGGTGTGTTTGCAGCTACCAATTATGTTCGTGGGATGATTTGATGAGTTGTAGACTGGACATTTGCAGGATTCTCTGGGGTTAAATTTGCCACCTTCAGCCATCAGAGAGACGCAATGAAGAGAATGGTTCCAAAGCGATTCTAACAAGGTCAGAGGGGGGACAAAACAACAGCAGGGGGGAAGTCCGCTTTCTCTTTTGCTGAGCACTGGTTAGAGGAAGAGGTCCAGCTAGTTGGATGTAGCGATATGGGCAAAACCTAAAGAAAAGGAAAACACAACAAGTTTGAGAGGATTGAGATTTTTTCGAAAATTGCAAATAGGTCAAATTGTACTTCCAATGCTCTCGAGCTAACACCAAAAGTTTTCGATATGAAAAGAGACGGACATTATTTCCCAGTAATTGCAAGATCACAAGTTAATTACTGTTCAGAAAGGTCATCCAACCCACCTTTGTCCACCTATCCAGCATTACCCCAATGTTCCTGCTGTTACAGCATCCAACTGGTTCATTACTGAGTCATCTCACATTATTGCTTACATGTATCCAAAGCCACATGGCGTGAGGTGAACTTTATTGAAGAATTGCAGTCACAGCAGTTGTGCAGCGCTTAAACAAAGTGTCTGATCTCTCCCAAGGTTGCTGTGATAGTCATGTCATGTCGCCACAGTGGGAGCATGGGGGATTGGAGTAATTGGGGATGGGTGGGAAAGGTGCTGGATTCCCAACTGTGATTAAATATTGTAGGAGGGAATGAACAAACTGAGTCTTCTGAGACCATATTTACATCAGGTCGTTGATGCTTCGAATTGATTACAGTTCTGTTTTTGATTACATCATACGGTTCCATTGCCTTGTGTGCTTTAGCTTTTAATCATTTTCTGGACATCTGCTGTCTACCTGTTTACAATATCAAAGCGTTGTGTTAGTCAAACTAATTTCGATGGGATGTCAATGGTCCCATCTCCTGGATATTTGATTAAGTTTTCAGAGTCACAATGTTTCCTCTAGACCTTTTGGAGCCTTCATAAGTGGTGTCAATTCTCATATAGTTGTTGTAACCTTGGAGCGATATCATCTGGGGTGTGACTGTTTTAGTGCTGTCTGAGATATAGTTATTTGTATTTTGTTCTGTCTGCCTGCCGTGAGTATAGATGCTACAGTACTGTCTGTTTAACCCTTTCCATACATTCCTCTCCTGCTGCAGCCCACACTCCCTCAGTTTTGCCCTACTACAAATATATTCCTGGACCTGACTTGCACCCACACTCCTGCCATTAGTCAGCCAATGCATCCGTCCCTCGGGCATACTGCCTTGCCAAGCCAATGGAAAGCTAATTGCCCAAGCAGACCATGCCTGTCTGTCCGCCATACCGGCTTTCCTTTCTCCCATTTTCAATAATTTTATACCTTGTAAAGCGAAACATTCAAAGAAAATAAAGCAAAACAATGGGGCGATTCTCCCATACCATTGGTAGAGCAGTGCAGCGGGCTGGGAAACATCAGCAGAGGCTGTGTGCGGGCTTCCCGCTGGTCATCAGGTAGTGCCAAGGGGGCAGGCCAGAGGGGATGTGGCTTATTGGGGGCAGGGCCTCTGGGGTTATCGGTGGGGGTGAGGGGTCCCACTGCCACTCTGCATTGGGGATTGTAGGCAGAGGGAGGAAGGACAGCGATCGGGACTGTCCATCGGTGTGAGGGGGCAAGGGGGGCGTCCACCTGCTGGGGGGCCAGGGCTGCGGGTCAGGACTGTTGGGGGGGGGGATCAGGACTGCATTGGGGGGTTGGGGCTGCAGGTGGTGGGGGGAGGATTGGGAGGTCGGGACTGCTGCGGGGGAACGAGAGAGATCAAGGCTGGCTGGGAGACATCTGGGGGGCAGCGATCAGGGAATAGGGGGATTGGAACAGCAGCGATGAGGGCTCGTGAGACAGGCCAGCGATCGAGTTGGCTGGCGTTCGGGAGGCTGGCAGTGCGGGGCTACTGCGCATGCGTCAATCTTGGCACTGACAGATCGGCACATACGCAGTGGCCCACTCAGCTGGCGGCCTCTCCAGCGGGAATAGGCCCCGCCCGCTGATTTTCAGTGTGATTCATGCTCGTGTACTCTGCAGTGCACAGAGTGTGGGAAATTCATTTTGTAATCCCCGCTGAAAAAAGCAGCAGGATTTACTCCAGTTTTTACACAAATTCGGCACTTCGAATTTTTTTGGGAGATCTTCCCCCAATCCTTTTTAATGTTCTGATGATTTTTCTCCAGGGTTGCACACAGAAGTGTCCTGGAGATTGAGTTTCAATTCCGGGAGACTCCAGGCCAATCCTGGAGGGTTCGCAAGCCTAGAAGGTGTCTATGGATCTGTTATGATTTAGACAGCATTCAGGGAGGGCACAGGGTTTCAGCACCACACCATGCTCTTGAGCTAATGTGTGTGTGTGTGTGCTATTCGGCCACTATTCCTTTAAAATAACCATGAGGGAAAAACTGCAGAACTCCCAATTTGCGATGATTTATTGCTTCTGCCACTTTGGTGACTAGGGACTAAACAACTTCGTTAACCTTCCTGATCCTAAGCTTGGGCGCACAGAGACAATTAACAATGAAAAACATGACAAAAATGCATTGAAATCCCACGTCCTGTTCCAATTACCAGGAGATGTCCTGCGTCCCCACATAGGAAGTGATGTCAAAGTCACTACAGTATATAACCATGTTGAAGCTGCTGAACTTGGCAACGTACAGAGAGTTACAGTAAAAAGCCACTGAGACGAACGTAAGGAAATCAAGAAGGAAAATGCATCTAAACTTCTGCAGGAACTTCCAAACAATGCGAATCTCACTGCATTTTTTTGTCAAATATTGCACTTTTTCTGGAAAAACAGAAGGATATAGGTTAATGAATTAGATTTTGGTAGGCTGGGCCCATGGGGTGGCATTGTGCCACAGTTGTTAGCACTGCTGCCTCACAGTGCCAGGGACCTGGGTTTGGGTCACTGTCTGTGTGGAGTCTGAACGTTCTCCCAGTGTCTGCATGGGTTTCCTCCGTGTGCTCCAATTTTCTCCCACATTCCAAAAGACGTACTGGTTCAGTGCATTGGCTATGCTAAATTCTCCCTCAGTGTACCCAAACAGGTGCCGGAGTGTGGCACCTCGGGGATTTTCACAGTAACTTCATTGCAGTGTTAAAGTAAGCATGCCTGTGACAAATAAATAAACTATACTGTTAAATAACTAGAATTGTGTGCGTCTTTCACCTGTGGAATTCAACACAAATTCAGGCCAGCCGACTGAAAGAGAAAAAAGCAAAAAAGCAAAATGGATTGTAATAATGCTTTTCCCAAACCTGGGACATCCCAAGGCACTTTACAGCCAATGAGATACTTCAGACATATAGTCATTGGCCGGAATCAGATGGGTGGACCATGGAGAGATCCGTTGACCTTGGACGGGATTTTATGGTTTCAGTGCATGCAAGGCCGGAAACTCCCCCCCCCCCCCCCCCATTGTTGTAACAGAGGAAAGGCAGAGCCTTTTGAGCAAGGCCCCACAAATAGGCTTGTGGTGTATACTCCTCGTGAACTCCTCGTGAACAAGCTCGAACTGATTCCATCATCTTCACGAACTCCTCTCATGACTGAAGAGAGGGACACACATGTGTACATGCAAAGATCATTGAAGGTAGCAGGACAGGTGGAGGGAGCAGTATTTAAAGCATCCTAGGCTTCATTAAAAGGAGCATAGATTACAAGACTATGGAGGTTATGCTGAGCTTGTATAGGACACTAGTTAGACCTCAGCTGGAGCATTGTGAATATTTCTGGGTGCCACACTTTAGGAGGGACGTGAACACATTGGGGAGAGTGCAGAAGAGGTTTACAAGAATCGTTCCAGGGATGAGAAACCTCTGTCATGAAGGTAGACTGGAGAAGTTGGGACTGTTCTCCTTGGAGAGGAGAAGACTAAGAGGAGATTTGATAGAGATGTTCAAAATCATGAGTGGGCTAGACCAAGTAGATAGGGAGAAACTGTTTTTGCTTGTGAAAGGATCAAGAATGAGAGGGCACAGATTTAGAGTGACTTGCAAAAGAAGCAAATGTGACGTGAGAAAAAACTTATTCACAGAGTGAATGGTTCGGGTCTGGAATGCATTGTCTGGAAGTGTGGTGGTGGCAAATCCGATTGAGGCATTCAAGAGGGTATTATACAATTATTTGAATCGAAACAACGTGCAGGGGCAACAGGGAAAAGGTAGGAGAATGACCCTAAATCATGATGCTCATTCGGAAGGTTGGTGCAGACACAATGGGCTGAATGGCCTCCTTCTACACCATAACAATTCTGTGATATTTGACTTTGGCGGAGGCATACTGGGGACAATGAAGTGAATCCCTGACCAGAACCTAAAGCCTGAAGGCCTGTCTCTGGTGGCTTCCTTAAGCATTGCAACAAAGAATCGATTGAAGAGTTGAGGAACACATCCTTGCTTTACTACAGTCATTGCAAAGGCATTGGATATCTCACCACAGGTACAAACACGTTCAATTGTGCTCTCACACATTACCCACAGGATTTTAACAAATTGGGTCAGATATCCTAGCTTGGAGAGCAAGTGCCTGAGATCAGGTTGACTCACACCGTCAAAAGATTTACTTAGGTCTATAATGAGATTTTTGTAACGATCCTTCCAGTGATTGAGGGAAGATTTATTCCTCTGACGTTGCTGCGTACATTTCTGGATCCATTCCACTTCTAGATGCTGACTGTCTTGGCATCCTTGTGGACCAGAGGAACATTTTTTCTGATCTCAGATACCCTTGAGCAGGATGGTAAGGTTGTTAACAAACTCTGTGCAATTACACTTCCAAATTTCTGTTGGGCCATCTGGGCCAAGGGCTTTAACTTGTTTGGTAGATTTGATTGCCTCGATCACTCTTCAGTGGAAGAGGAAGGGACAGGATTTATTTCTCAGGCAACTGTTCAGCTTGATGCAAAGAATCTGCTGAGATGTGGGAGCCTCCATTGAGGAGCTCTTTTGAGGAGTCTCTGTTGAGGACTCTCTGTTAAGGAGCCTCTGTTGTAGATCCTCTGTTGAGGGCTCTTGCGCCTGAGTTGGAAGGTTGTGGGTTTATGTCCCTCTCCAGGGACTTCAAAATCCAGACTGATCCAGTGCAATACTTCCAGTGCAATACTGAGAGAGTACTGCACCACTGGAGGTGCTATCAACAATCTCATGCTCACTATCAAATCACTGCCAGGGATGGGGTACAGTGGCATAATGGCAATGCTACTGGACAAATAATTCAGGGGCTTGGAAATTGCCATGGAGGCATCAACTGAAATCACACCACAGCTGCTGGAGACATTTAAAATGGTATTGACTGGTCAGCTCAGGTGGTTCGAATAGGATGCGATGCAACAAGGTCACAGGTTCAATCCCTGCACTGATTGCTGTCACTGTTAAGCCTCCAAGCACATAAGGTGAGGCAATGGCCTAGTGGTATCATCACTACACTATTAATCCAGAATCTCAGCTAATGTTCTGGGGACCCGGGTTCAAATCCCGCCATGGCAGATGGTGGAATTTGAATTCGATAAAGAATATCTGGACTTAAAAATTTACTGATGACCATGAAACCATTGTCAATTGTCGGAAAAATCCATCTGGTTCACTGATGTGCTTTCAGGAAGGAAATCTGCCGTCCTTACCTGATCTGGCCTACATGTGACTCCGGAGCCACAGCAATGTGGTTGACTCTCAACTGCCTTCTGGGATGGCCTAGTAATCCATTCAGTTGTATCAACATTTCAAGAAGGCAACTCACCACCTCCTTCTCTCGAGATGGATAATAAATGTTGGCCAGCCAGCGATGCCCATGTCCCACGAATAAATAAAAGAAAAAAATCACTCATTCCAATTTAGTTCTTAAACAACCCTGTGATAATGATCAGATCATCTGTCATTTTTTGTGATGTTGGTGGAGGGATTAATATTGGCCAAAGTGATGATGAGATCAAACTCTTCCTTAGCTGCTGGCTGCATGGATTTGAACATGAAATGAGTTTGATCAGTCTCAACCCATCCAGTCAGTAATGAGTTTGGCACCAGAGCATTAAACTGTCAGCCATTGAGCACAGCACATATACCCCCTACTCTGACGTACAAGATAAAAATCACGCAGCACAAAAGTTACAATTTTACATTTGAATAATTTTATTCATCTCCTTGACAGGAATTTATACCCAGAGTGTTCCAACTAAAAGGGATGAATGCAGACTTTACAGGATAATAGATGGCAAGCAACAGGACACCAGGCAGTAATTGAATCAAGGGATTCTCATTATGCGTAACTGGGAAAGGGTAGCTTTTTCAGTGTCATCAGAACTCTGGATTTAACTACTATCCTGCATCTCTGCCAGAAAATTCTCATCCTTGATAATGTTTTCCATCACTTATGCTGCATACTGTTGCTTACTGGTCTGCGTGCAGTTTTTCAGCCCTGGACTAGTGAAAAGCATCAACAATATAATTAATCCGTTACAGATCACTGTAAAGGTAAGAGCAGCAGCAGAGCGAAAGATTGGCACTATAGCATGAATCTTTTGTGGAGATGGCAGAACAAAGGGAAATATAGGTTTCTTGCTGAATTCCAAAGATTACAACCCTCTGAAAGAAGAAATTTCTCAATTCATTCCTAAATTATTGACCCTTTATCCTGAAGCTATGCTCCCAGTGTTCTAGATTCCCCAGGGAAAATAAGCCACCAATGTCTCCTCAGTGGCAGCTGTCCCTGGGTGGCAGCTGACACAAGTTTTCTAAGCTGTAAGGATACGCCACAATTTAAGTCCATTAAACAATAGGAAGATCAAAACCTGATAGCTGCCTCACAGCACCATGGACCCCGGTTCAATTCCGGCCTCGGATGACTGTCTGTGAGGAGTTTGCACGTTCTCTCCATTTCCTCTGGGTGCTCCGGTTTTCTCCCACAGTCCAAAGATGTGCAGGTTAGGTGGATTGCCAAGCAAAATTGCCTCTTAGTGTCAGGGGGGCTAGCAGTGGGGTTACGGGGATAGGGCCTGGGTGGGCTTGTTGTTTGTGCAGATTCGATGGGCCAAATGTCCTCCTTCTGCACTGTAGGGATTCTATGATTCTATGACTTTGGCCCTGCTATAAACTATACATGCTTGCCAGTGATTCTTTCTCCCACCTCAGCCATTGTCTTAGGCTGAACCACAATACTTAGAACCTCAACGTCCTATTCGGGCTCAAGCTGAACTTTCAATGACATATCTTCCTCAGCACAACGATACTGACTTCTGCCTCTAACATAACCCACTCTATTCCTAAACTCATGCCTTTATTGCCACTAGATCTGAATGTTCTAATGCTCTCCTGGCTGGTCCCCCATCCATTATTTTCTTGAATGTCAGTGTATCCACTACTCATATCCTATTCCCCACTAGGTCTTCCTCATAGAACATTCCTGTCCTTGGGAGACCCGTCCCCCATTTCATTCTCATACTTAAATCTTTAAAAGGTTTCTCCCCGCATTATCACTATGACTTCCTCCAGTCCTACGACATTCCCCAATTCCAAACTTTTGTTCTTCACTCCACCATTTTTTCTTCCGCTTATGGGCCAATGGAAATAAATTCATTTCAGCGGTTAGGGATCAAGAATGAGGGATCATACACACAAGATCAACATTAAGAAATTTTAAGCAGAAGTGCATATGTTACTTTACACACAGATCTAAAGCTGTGGAATTAACTTCCAAGATTAGTAGATGAGATTACAGATCAATTTTCTGTGGAATTTTGCAATTTTCTGTTTTCATTTCAAATGTTAAACACGCTTGCCTCATCCCTGTGTATTTGTGCTGTTCGAATGAGATTCAGGTTGTTATGAATAAAAGCCATCTTGTGCTTGTTGAATCTGTCACATTTGGGGTGTCACACTGCACCCATGCGAGTTTGTGTGGCAAATTTGAGGGGGTCAAATTTCATAAAACATCAAAACACGGTAAAGCGCAAACATTTCTGAAGTAATTTTGACAGGAATAACCACATCTAAGTGACTTATACTTGTCCAAACACCACAATAGCATGGAGAGATGTATGTATTTACATAATCTCTGTGGTATCTTGAGAGGAATGCACTTCTTATTCTATCAGCAGTAGGTAGGATGGCAGAATGGTGTTGTCACTGCATTAGTAATCCTGAGACCCAGGGTAATGCTCTGGGAACCTGGGTTAGAATCCCAGGATACAGGTGATGGAATGAAAAGTCAAATGATAACCATGAAACGATTGTCATAAAAACCTATCTGGTTCACTAGTGTCACCCTGACCTGGTCTGACCTATATGTGACTCCAGGGCAATGTTGTTCAAACTGTTAAAAGGTCTCCACGTGGACGACAGCGGTTCAAGAAGGCAGATCGCTATCACCTTCTGAAGGGCAATTAGAGATGGGTAGTAAATGCTGGCCTCGCCAGCAATGCCTCTTGAATGAACTAAAACAAATAGGAAAACATTATAAGGTAAATTCAGTGGAATGTCACTCTTAGTTCAGTGCTTCACTGAACAAAAGTACAAAGCAAACTATTGGCCTTTATTAGTTTTATCTCAATCTAGCAAGGCTCCGCGTTTGGAATTTGCTCACATGTATTTTCCCAGAATCAATTAAAAGCTTTAGTGCTCTTCTTTCAAGAATTATCCCAGGAATGAAGAGTTTGTCATATGAGGAGCGGTGAGGACTCTGGGTCTATACTCAATGGAGTTTAGAAAGATGAGTGGGGATCTAATTGAAACTTACAGAATACTGAGAGGCCTAGATAGAATGGACGTGAAGAGGATGTTTCCACTAGTGGGAGAGACGAGAACTCAAAGCCACAATGTCAGAGTAAAGGGACGCTCCTTTAAAACTGAGATGAGGAGGATTTTTTTCAGCCAGAGAGTGATGAATCTGTAGAACTCATTGCCACAGAGGGCTGTGGAGGCCAGGTCATTGAGTGTCTTTAAGGCAGAGATAGAAAGGTTCTTGATCAATAAGGGGATCAAGGGTTATGGGGAGAAGGCAGGAGAATGGAGATGAGAGTCATGTCAACCATGATTGAATGGCGGAGCAGGCTTGATGGACTGAATGGCCTAATTCTGCTCCTATGTCTTTTGGTTTTATGGTCTTTCACTGTATCCGATATTAGGGCCCCAGAACAGAATATAATGAAGCCAGTCTCAACTTCAACAATTTTTCAATTTTGGTATAAATGTGAGGATAGGATATTTTGCTCAAGGAGTAATTCTACTGACAAAGTAGGGATGTTTTAGAGTAAAGCAGACTTTATTAAATAATACAGTTTAAGTATAACTCTAACAAAATTAAGCAGCTGAACTCTTAACAGTTGAACAGTAGTTAAAAAATGAAAGGAAACAACTTTAATTTCTAGCTTCTCACTGTTTCAATTCCAAATAAGTAACATTCTATTACAGATTTAAAATTCCACTTTAAATATATTTAGCAACCATAAATATACTTGCTACAAGGGGTGTAGACAGTCTTGAAGCCGTCAGAGAGAGATTTTGAGTTTCAGAGCAATTTGCAGATCTCTATCTTTAAAGAAACCCCAGTCAGTACTGTAAGCTGTTTCTCTCCTCCACCAACCACATTATGACATGACCCTGTTGATCAACCTAATCAAAAACCCTAGGGGAAATCTTCATCTATAAACACAAGCTCTCTCCTAAGTAAACACTACATGGCTAAAACATGTAATTATTTTGCTCTTCCAGCATCTGAGCTGCATTTTTACCAGACACACTGACTGCCTGTAGAAAAAAGCTGAATTTTAAAACATTCCCCTTCAACATGAAAAAATCTATAGCAACTACTATCAACACACACAGCACAATTCCCAAATCTCCACCCAAATGCTTGCAGTGATGTTATCTTCTTCTCAATCCTGCCCAGTGCTGCTCCCTGCCACTTTTGGTCGGTAATCACTATCTCCAATTTTGGTGCGAAACCTCAGTTCACATTTTTGAAAGAAATGATAAGAACAGATGAGGAAGCAACCTTGGAGACTGCTCTGGAGAACTAAGAACTAAGAGATCAGCTAAAGAATAATGGCCACGATTCTCCCATTGCAACACGCAACTTTTCTGTCGGGTCGCGGTGGGAGACGTGCATCTGCAGCCTTGAACAGGGATTTGCGCATGTGCCAGGAGCCGGTGAACAGTCGCCGATCAGACCACGCTGGAAACCGGCAGGAAGGCAGGTAAGTAATTTAAATTTGTTTTTAATCTGTTTTAAATATGTATCTTAGTTCTCCCACCCCACCAGGAGTACTTCATTCCGATGGGGTTTAGAGTAGCTCCCCACATTCAGGGAACTAGTGGGAGACCCCACTGGAGTGAAGGGGGGGCAATCGGGGCCCCCCCAGGGGTTCAGGTGGTGGGGGTGTGGTCCCCTGCGCATGGGCAACCTGGCAGTGCCAGTCTGTGCCCCCAGCACTGCCCAAGGGGCAAAGTGCCCATGCCCAGGGGGCACCTTGCACTGCCCATCGGGCATTGGGCAGTGCCAAGAGGGTGGGACCTATTATGGGCAGGGCCTAGGGGCGATCGGTGGGAGTGGGGGATCCTGCTGCAACTCTGCAGACAGGATTGGTCTGGGGTGGAGGGAGGACAGTGATTGGGGCGGGCTGGGGGGGTGGGTGGTCTGCCGGGGGGTGGGGGGGGGCCTCCCTCCAAGGGGGTCTGACCCCGAGGGAGGGGGGGTCAGTGGGGGGGGGGGGTCTGCGGGGGGTCTGCTGGGACGAGGGGGTAGGGGGATTGCCACTGTGGGGGAGTGAGGCCTGGACATCGGGGCCCTCCGGGCGGGGGGGGGGGGGGGGGGGGTGCGGTCAGGGCTGGCCCGGGAATTGCGATGGGGGCTGTGATCAGGCTTTGGGGGCGGGCTGTAGGGGCAGCACTGCGGGGGTCTCGGGCTAGCCAGCGATCGGGCTGGCCAGCAAATGGGAGGTTGACAGTTTGGGGCCACTGCACATGCACAGAGCTCCAGAACTGTCAAACTCTGGCGTGAATAGGCCCGCCCCCTTGGGTTTTTAATGAGATTTGCGACTGGGATCTCTTCAGAACAAAGAACAAAGAAAATTACAGCATAGGAACAGGCTCTTCGGCCCTCCAAGCCGGCACCGACCATGCTGCCCGATTTAACTAAAACCCTTCCGGGGACCATATCCCTCTATTCCCATCCTATTCATGTACTTGTCAAGACGCCCCTTAAAAGTCACTACGTATCCGCTTCCACTACCTCCCCCAGCAACGAGTTCCAGGCACCCACTACTCTCTGTGTAAAAGATCTGCCTCGTACATCACCTTTAAATCTTGCCCCTCGCACCTTAAGCCTATGCCCCCTAGTAATTGACTCTTCCACCCTGGGAAAAAGCTTCTGACTATCCACACTGTCCATGCCTCTCATAATCTTGTAGACTTCTATCACGTCTCCCCTCAACCTCCATCGCTCCAGTGAGAACAAATCAAGTTTCTCCAACCTCTCTTCATAGCTAATGCCCTCCATACCAGTCAACATCCTGGTAAATCTTTTCTGTACCCTCTCCAAAGCCTCCACATCCTTCTGGTAGTGTGGCGACCAGAATTGAACACTATATTCCAAGAGCGGCCTAACTAAGGTTCTATAAAGCTGCAACATGACTTGCCAATTTTTAAACTCAATGCCCCGGCCAATGAAGGCAAGCATGCCTTCTTGACTACCTTCTTCACCTGCATTGCCACTTTCAGTGACCTGTGTACCTGTACACCCAGATCCCTTTGCCTATCAATACTCTTAAGGGTTCTGCCATTTACTGTATATTTCCTATCTGTATTAGACCTTCCAAAATGTATTACCTCACATATGTCCGGATTAAACTCCATCTGCCATCTCTCTGCCCAAGTCTCCAACTGATCTCTATCTTGCTGTATCCTCTGATGGTCCTCATTGCTATCTGCAAAGCCACCAACCTTTGTGTCATCCGCAAACTTACTAATCAATCCAGTTACATTTTCCGCCAAATCATTTATATATATTACAAACAGCAAAAGTCCCAGCACTGATCCCTGAGGAACACCACTTGTCACAGCCCTCTATTCAGAAATGCACCCTTCCACTGCTACCCTCTGTCTTCTTTGACCGAGCAAGTTTTGTATCCACCTTGCCAGCTCACCTCTGATTCCATGCGACCTCACCTTCTGCACCTTGTCAGAGGTCCCTCAGTGCACAGAGTGCGGAGATTCAGGTGAGAAGCTGAATTGACAGAACAGTCGGGATTTAGAACAGTTTTCCCGCCAATTCAGCACTTTTGGGAGAATAGCCTCCAATGTTTCTGATTATGTCCTGCAAACCTTCAGTTCTTTGTGATAGTGCAAGTCAAGACGATATCTGTTACCAGCTGATCAAAACTGCAACCACGACCTTATTTTTCTGGTCCTTTGCACTGATCAAAAGATGCCACTTTAGATTAAACATGTCGCTTGTCAATAGATTATCTGTTGCCACCAAAAACAAGGTGAAGGGATTTGATTGGTTGGCGCTACACCAGATGCTAATCATGCCTTCATTCAGATTGAAAAATCTTGCCTCTTGCTGATGGTTTAGCTTGCATCTCAAGCAGTTAAAATGACTGCAGATGAGCAGGTGCCTGTGATGATTGCATTAAACCGCCAACGGACTGTTTGAAACAAATGTTCTTTCACCACCTTTCCGATTGCAAACCATTTCGTTGTCAGCTTTTACGCATCTCCTACTTCCCCTCATGTTCTCCGTTCCAAATGTTAAAACCTTTTTACCTTTTCACAAATTTAAAACAGCTGTGAAGTAAGGCTTGCTCATAAATAGCACAAGTCATTTCACACCGTGCAACATCCCATGATGAAACTTGCAACTCTCTGTACTTGCGATATGCATGGTGTGATTGATGCGCAAGTACTGCAGTTTTTGTCAGAAGTCCTGATGGTTGTGAAGGTGCTAATTTCTGAGCTGAACGCAGGGATGATCAATAGTTTGCTTTTATGTGGCAAAAATAAAAATGAAACCGGGAGATGTTATCATTGGCCTCTCCAGAAGTTTTAATTTTACACACTGGTTGTAGCTTCATTCTGTGCTGTTGTTGGTTAGATGCCAGAGTAATTTGCAATAGATTAAGATTTCCAATGTTATATGAAATCCTTTAAGGGTGCATCATGCTGTTGGTGGTCCAACAAGTATTTGCTATGGTTTAACATCAGTAGAATCTGTCAATTGCATCATGATAGTGGGAGAAATCTGGATAGATTTGATACAAGTAAATCCTAGAAGTGACATTTTATAATCCCATTATCACGTTATAATACAAAAGCACAACATGACATTCCTCTGCCCACTATTTAAATGGAAGTATTCGCTGACTTCTATACTGACCAATTGAAACTTTACAAAGAATCCATAGAATCCCAACAGTGCAGAAGGAGGCCATTTGGCCCATCAAGTCTGCACCAATCACAATCCCACACAGGCACTATCCCCTTACCCTGCTATTCCCCCTGACACTATGGGGTGATTTACCATGGCCAATCAACCTAACCCACACATCTTTGGACTGTGGGAGGAAACCGGAGCACCCGGAGGAAACCCACGCAGACTCCACACGGACAGTGACCCAAGCTGGGAATTGAACCTGGGTCCCTGGCGCTGTGAGGTAGCAGTGCTAACCACTGTGCCACTGTGTCGCCTGCACATTTTCACAAATATGAGTGGCTCTAATCAAAGTATTGGTCTTTCAAAATTATAAGGGCTAATAATTGCAATCATGAGTCTTCACTGTTAATTATCTGAATCTCCGTTCACTGCAGTGGGACCAGAGAATCCAGCCTGTAGTCATTATTGTAATATAAGAACTTGTGCAGAGCAACTTCCATAAACAACAATGTGATATATCTATTAATAGAGGAATGAATATTGAGCAAGGCAGTAGGGACAACTCACCTGCTCTTCTTTGAAATAGTGCCATGGGATCTCTCACATCCACCCAAGCTGGCAGATGGGATTCAGTTTGACATCTCATCCAAAAAACAGTACCTCCAACAGCGCAACACACCCTCAGTGCTGCACTGCAGTATGAGTCTTGAAGTCATAGAATCATAGAGTCATAGAGATTTACAGCATGGAAACAGGCCCTTCGGCCCAACTTGTCCATGCCATCCTTTTTTTTTAAACCCCTAAGCTAATCCCAATTGCCCGCATTTGGCCCATATCCCTCTATACCCATCTTACCCATGTAACTATCTAAATGCTTTTTAAAGGACAAAATTGTACCCGCCTCTACTACTACCTCTGGCAGCTTGTTCCAGACACTCACCACCCTGTGTGTGAAAAAATTGCCCCTCTGGACCCTTTTGTATCTCTCCCCTCTCACCTTAAACCTATGCCCTCTAGTTTCAGACTCCCTACCTTTGGGAAAAGATATTGACTATCTAGCTGATCTATGCCCCTCATTATTTTATGGACCTCTATAAGATCATCCCTCAGCCTCCTACGCTCCAGAGAAAGAAGTCCCAGTCTATTCAGCCTCTCCTTATAACTCAAACCATCAAGTCCCGGTAGCATCCTAGTAAATCTTTTCTGCACTCTTTCTAGTTTAATAATATCCTTTCTATAATAGGGTGACCAGAATTGTACACAGTATTCCAAGTGTGGCCTTACCAATGTCTTGTACAACTTCAACAAGACGTCGCAACTACTGTATTCAATGTTCTGACCAATGAAACCAAGCATGCTGAATGCCTCCTTCACCACTCTGTCCACCTGTGACTCCACTTTCAAGGAGCTATGAACATGTACCCCTAGATCTTTTTGTTTTGTAACTCTCCCCAACGCCCTACCATTAACTGAGTAAGTCCTGCCCTGGTTCAATTTACCAAAATGCATCACCTCGCATTTATCTAAATTAAACTCCATCTGCCATTTGTCAGCCCACTGGCCCAATTGATCAAGATCCCGTTGCAATTGGAGATAACTTTCTTCACTGTCCACTATGCCACCAATCTTGGTGTCATCTGCAAACTTACTAACCATGCCTCCTATATTCTCATCCAAATCATTAATATAAAAGACAAATAACAGTGGACCCAGCACTGATCCCTGAGGCACACCACTGGTCACAGGCCTCCAGTTTGAAAACAACCCTCTACAACCACCCGCTGGCTTCTGTTAAGAAGCCAATTTTGTATCCATATAGATACCTCACCCTGGATCCCGTGAGATTTAACCTTATGCAACAACCTACCATGAGGTACAAAGCATAGAATCCTAACAGTGCAGAAGAGGGCCATTCAGTGCATCGAGTCTGCACCAGCTCTTAAAAAGAGCATCCTACTCAAGCTCATACCCTCCCATTCCCCCACACCATCCCCTAACCCCAGGCTAATTCACCTAACCTACTCATCTTTAGACTGTAAGGGGCAATTAAACATAGCCAATCCACCTAACCTGCATATCTTTGGACAGTGGGAGGAAGCTGGAGCACCCGGAGGAAACCCACGCAGACATAGGGAGAACATACAAATTCCACACAGACAGTCACCTGAGGCTGACATTGAGCCTGGGTTCCTGGCGCTGTGAGGCAGCAGTGCAAACCATTGTGCCACCATGCCTCCCACCCAGAAGTGGGTTTTAAACCCACAAACCTGTGACTCAGAGACAAGAGCACTACCAACTGAGTCACAGCTGACAGTGGATGTCATTATTGTACCTTTAAGCAAGAAAAGGCAAGTCAGAATATCATTTCTGACCATTTATGAATAGAAACAGCGTATGCAGATCAGATATAGAAACTGGCTTGTGTCATAGAGTTTGACGAACAAACATTGCACACAAAACTCAAATGTGATAACAGGCATGCTGCACTTACCCTGCCTCCCTGAAGCAGGCGAGCATATTCATGATTACAATTTTAGCGTTATTAACTGTGTTGAGGTGGGAGTTATTACGTTTATATATTTAGCAACTCTCAACCTTCTCATGAGTCTGTCAGGATGGTTAGGCTAACAAATTGCTTCCTGACATGTGGGGAACAGTCTGAGATTCACATGAGGAGCTGAATTCAATGACTGTGATGTGAGTATTGTCCACTGGCTGGAGAGCTAGTGGCAATCCAGCCCCGGCAATTTTCGGGAAAGCTGATGGGACTGACCTGCCTGTTTGGGTTCCCAGCCCTTCAGGACAAGGAAATCTACCTCCAAGAGCTCCCAGCCAATCAAAGCTGTCTGCTCTTCAGTCTCAACAGTGCCAACAGGAACGGTGGCCACTGCTGGAACTGCAGGAAGCCCTGGACCAGAAGCAACAATGGATGTCCTCGAACCCAGTTAAGTGGGGTAGTCTTATTGAGACCAGTCAGCAAAATGTGGATTAGGGTGTTTACAAGGAGGGAGAGATTAACTGAGGATAATAGGGCAATAAACTTTGAGGAAAGACAGCATGATGAATTGAGATGGAGGTTGAATGTGCCAAGGATGAGAATCTGCTCAAGGAAGAGGCTCAGGAAGGAAAGCAATGAAGATGATGTAGAAGCAAAGATGAAATTCAAACAAGTTAAACAAGCAAATAAGAAATACAAGTGCAAATATTACTGAGTTGCCTGAATTTCAGGAATAGGAATATCTTAAGCGCCATAGTTGAGATTGCCTTGCACCAAAAAGAAAAAAAAATCATAGGATCCCGACAGTGCAGAAGGAGGCCATTTGGCCCATCGAGTCTGCACTGACAACAATCCCACCCAGGCCTAATCCCGTAACCCCATGTATTTAGCCTGCTAATCCCCCTGACACTAAGGGGCAACTTAGCCAAGAAACTGACGCAGATGTGGGGTGAACGTGCAAACTCCACACAGACAGTGACCCAAGCCGGGAATCTAATCCGGGCCCCTGGCACTGTGAGGTAGCAGTGCTAACCACTGTGCCACCATGCCGCCTGTACTATTAATCATAGAAATACGATGCAAAAATAAAATATAATAAAGGAACATGCAAAAAATGTATTGCACAAGCATTAAAATCAGCTGCTTTTTTTGCAGTGTGAGTGGTGATGGTAGATTTGTGCAGATCAAGAAGTTGCTACTGGTTTCCAGAAGCTAGTTACAAGTTATTTGTGAAAAATCTTTTTTGGAAGAAGCTATAATTACATTGGGAATAAATGTCTCAGAGTTGTCACTAACCTGTATTTAGTTTGTTCAACTGTCTGCTTACATTGGGCTAAAAGTTAGATGTTGTTTCTTCATGGCATTCGACAGGAATAGTGTACAATAGGTGCTGTTCAGCACAACTGTTAATGTTGGGGACGAATGCACAGTCAGATCTCCCAAAAGGAAAACTCTACTCTTGGTGCTATTTCTGATCTGAAGGGCATTATTATACCGTGTTTGCATAGGGCTTGAGTAAAGCACAAAGGTGGGTGGGTGGCATTTTAATAGCATGTCCAGCCGATAATATGAAAAATACCTAACAGTACAATCCGAGGCTTAGCCTCCCCAGATTTGCATCTGGAGAGGGTCCCTTCTCGCTGTCTGATGGGTCGGATTTTACAGTGGAAATAACAGTGAGGTGGAAATCCGATGGCAACTTCCAGGAACCACATGTGAACAGCTCAAAGCAGAAATCATGGAGCTGTTCTCTGGGAAGATCTGATCGGTAAGAAGTCTCACAACACCAGGTTAAAGTCCAACAGGTTTATTTGGTAGCAAATACCATAAGCTTTCGGAGCACAGCTCCTTCGTCAGATGGGGTGGATATCTGTTCTCCAACAGTGCACAGACACAGAAAACAAGTCACAGAATACTAATTAGAATGCAAATCTCTACAGCCAGCCAGGTCTTAAAGGTACAGATAATGTGGGTGGAGGGAGCATTCAACACAGGTTAAAGAGATGTGTATTGTCTCCAGACAGAACAGCTAGTGAGATTCTACAAGCTGTGGGGGTTACTGATAATGTGACATAAATCCAATATCCTGGTTTAGGCCGTCCTCATGTGTGCGGGACTTGGCTATCAGTTTCTGTTCAGCGACTCTGCGCTGTCGTGTGTCGTGAAGGCCGCCTTGGAGAACGCTTACCCGGAGACAATACATATCTCTTTAACCTGTGTTGAATGCTCCCTCCACCCACATTATCTGTACCTTTAAGACCTGGCTGGCTGTAGAGATTTGCATTCTAATTAGTATTCTGTGACTTGTTTTCTGTGTCTGTGCACTGTTTGAGAACAGATATCCACTCCATCTGATGAGGGAGCTGTGCTCTGAAAGCTTATGGTATTTGCTACCAAATAAACCTGTTGGACTTTAACCTGGTGTTGGAAGACTTCTTACTGTGCTTACCCCAGTCCAACGCCGGCATCTCCACTTCAAGATCTGATCGACCAGAATCTATTTGATACCACGAGAGTCACCGTTCAAATTCATGGGCATGAAATCATTGCATTTTTTAAAATTTATGGGATGTGGGCATCACTGGCTGGGCCAGCATTTATCACCCATCCTTAATTACCCTTGAATTAAATGGCTTGCTCTACCTCAAAGATAGCAACTGAACTCATCAGAAAATTTAGAGCATTCCCATTTATGTGAAAACATTCTTTTAAAAGTATGATAAGTCTTCGTAAGTGAAGGCGTGTGGGGCGGCACGCTGGCACAGTGGTTAGCACTGCTGCCTCACAGCGCCAGGGACCCGGGTTCGATTCCCGGCTTGGGTCACTGTCTGTGTGGAGTTTGCACGTTCTCCCCGTGTCTCCGTGGGTTTCCTCCGGGTGCTCCGGTTTCCTCCCACAATCTGAAAGATGCGCTGGTTAGGTGCATTAGCCATGCTAAATTCTCCCTCAGTGTACCCGAACAGGTGCTGGAGTGTGGTGACTAGGGGATTTTCACAGTAACTTCATTACAGTGTTAACGTAAGCCTACTTTATTGAGACACGAATAAATAAATTAAATTAAATAAAGTAGTAAACAACTACTTTTACATCAACTTTTACATGCGTGGATCTGATTACTTCAGATTTTATTATTGTCGATTTTTTACATGTATTTTTACTGTTTTCTTTCCTTCTCTTTTATCATTCTTAAGCTAAACTTTCTTTTCTTTGCTTTATTTCCATTTTTATACCTGATTTGATATTGAAAGCAATATCCTAACTCACATTTCCTGGTTTAGATTCTACGCTACTCGTTAACAATTCCTCAGTCTGATTTTTTAAAAGATACATGGATATGCTTTTATTGTTCACACAGGCCCCAGATAACCTGCGGAGGGTGCTGCACTTCATAGAATCCCGACAGTGCAGAAGAGGCCATTCAGCCCATCGAGGCTGCACCAACTCTGACAGAGTATCGTACCCAGGCCCTTTCCCTCATCCTATCCCTGTAACTCCTCGTATTTCCCAATGGCTAATCCCAGACAAATGTGAGGTGATGCAATTTGGAAGGTCTACTGCAGAAGGAAAATATACAGCAAATGATAGCGCCCTTAGAAATATTAGCATACAGAGGGATCTAGGCGTGCAGATCCACAGTTCCCTGAAGGTGGCAACTCAGGTGGACAAGGTGGGCAAGAAGGCATATGGCATGCTGGCCTTTATTGGTCGGGACATTGAGTATAGGAATTGGAAAATCGTGTTGCAGTTGTATAAGACTTTGGTTAGGCAGCATTTGGAGAATGGTGTACAATTCTGGTTGCTACACTACTGGAAGGATGTTGATGTATTGGAAAGGGTGCAGAAGAGATTTACCAGGATGTTGCCTGGTTTGGAGTATTTGGACTATGAAGAAAGGTTGAACAAACTTGGATTGTTTTCTTTGGATTGTCAGAGGATGAGGGGGGACCTGATAGAGGTTTACAAGATTATGACAGGCTTGGATAAAGTGGATAGTCAGAGTCCTTTTCCCAGGGTCGAAGGGTCACTTACTCGGGGGGATAGGTTGAAAGTGAAAGGGGGAAAGTTTAAAAGAGATGCAAGGGGCACGTTTTTCACACAGAAGGTGATAAATGTCTAGAACACGCTGCTGGAGGAGGTGGTGGAAGCAGATTCTATTGCAACGTTCAAGAGGCATCTGGATAGATACATGAATAGGCAGGGAATAGAGGGATATGGACCACTTAGAGGCAGAAATATATTAGATTAAAGAGGCAGCTGTGTCGGCAGGCTTGGTGGGCTGAAGGGCCTGTTCCTGCACTGTACTGTTCTTAATCCATCTAACCTACACATCTTGTGACACTAAGGGGAAATTTAGCATGGCCAATCAACTTGACCTGCACATCTTTGGACTTGTTGGATCTTCAAATGCACAAGCCCATAGGAAGACTCTCAGCCGGTGCAAGTTTAGTTTGTACCCATTGAACACAAAGCCCAGCCCATTAGCAGGGAAAAGTGTCAAACTACTCAACGTTGCCGATCAGATGGTGATAGGGATGGGAGCTTTTCGGAAGCCATGAATTAAAAGTTCCACACAAGCCATACATTGGCAAATGATCAAAACATAATGAACTTACAAGAAATTTTCCAATGAGATAATTAATCTCAGTGCCTTACTTTAAAGTGACCCTGAAAAGGAGGAAATACCTCCACCAAAACCTGGAACTCATTTGCAAATCCAGTGATCTGCCATAGAATCCCTACAGCCAGAAGGAGGCCATTCAGCCCATCGAGTCAGTACCAGCCACAATACCACCCAGGCCCTTTTCCCCTAACCATCATGTACGCTGCTAATCCCCCTGATACTAAGGGGCAATTTATTATGGCCAATCAACCTAACCTGCACATCTTTGGACTGTGGGGAGAAACCGGAGCACCCGGAGGAAACCCGCACAGACATGTGGAGAAAGTGCAAACTCCAGACAGACAGTGATCCGAGGCCAGAATTGAACCTGGGTCTCTGGCGCTGTGAGGCAGCAGTGCTAACCACTGTGCCACCGTGTCGCCCACATAAACAGAATTATTCAGTGCTCACAATTAAATAAAACCTTTCCACTCTTCTGAATTTTCCAAAAGAACAATATGGATTAAAGAAATTCCTGCCAAGTACAGGAGCTTCACAAGTGATGTTGACGATAGAAAAATCAGAAAAGAATGAAACTTAAATTATTTTCTGGCAACTTTAATTCACAAATGGTTGTTACGTATGAGCCACTTTGATTTCAATTTCTGGAGCAGGGGCAAGGATAACAAACAAAAAGTGAGGCGAACTATTGATGTGTGTCTGAAATAAAAGAAAGGGACATATTCCTATTTGATTTGACCAAATGAATCTAAAATGTTGCTACTTTATGACTGATGTGAATTGCATGCAAGATGGCAGCTTCCAGCTTGGAATATATTGGTAATCGTTGCCTGAAAACAATCAGTTTTGAATTTCAAATATTTTTGTTTTGTAACTTGTATTGCTTAATTTGCTTTTTTCCTGCGCCTCCTTTTTAAAAATTAATTTCCAACCCTGGATCAGTTTAGGATGAGGAACTGCATCTTATCTCTGTACTCTACCAGCAAGCAATGAGCAATTGCCTCAATTTTTGGGCAAATGAACCAATCTTTCATATTTTCAGCTGTAGTTTTGGTTTTTGGATCACAGGCCTCACTGGAACTTTACTATACAGATGCCCAAGCAGTGCTATACCTTCCTGCCTATTATTCTATTCAGATTAGAAGTTACACTGTCAAATTGGAATCTGTTTCACAGTCATGAGAAAGCGAGAGTATAACAACACTGTAAAGGGGAAGAATAAAACAGACAGTTATTCCACAATTCCTCATACATTTATATTCCTCTTTGACTGTTATTGCTATATTCATTGTCCACCATTCCCCTCCTAATCATATGGATAGAATTATTGTATTTTTCCACAATAAAGCACTCAAAAAAATACTATCTTAAGCAGATACAAATTCTGGCTCATCTATAGAATGGGCTGACTCCTGCTTCCTGACAAGACCGCAAAAAACTACAAA
The DNA here is from genome assembly GCF_964213995.1 of Mustelus asterias. NCBI lineage: Eukaryota > Metazoa > Chordata > Chondrichthyes > Carcharhiniformes > Triakidae > Mustelus > Mustelus asterias. The sequence continues at coordinate 83,337,216 of NC_135811.1, forward strand.
GGGTTGTGAACGTAGCCCAGTCCTCCTATCTATTGACTCCGTCTACAATTCCCACTGCCTCAGAAAAGCAGCCAGTATAATCAAGGACCCCATGCACCTAAGACACACTCTCTTCCACCTTCATCCGTCGGGAAAAAACATACAAACCTCAGAGGTCACGTGCCAACCGACTCAAGAACAGCTTCTTCCCTGCTGCCATCAGACTTTTGAATGAACCTACCTTATATTAAGTTAGTCTTTCTCTACAACCTAGCTATGACTGACACTCTACATTCTGCACCGTCTCCTTTCCTTCTCCCCTATGTAGTCTATGAACAGTATGTTTTGTATAGCGTGCAAGAAACAATACTTTTTACTGTATACCAATACTTGTGACAATAATAAGTCAAATCACAAAAGCTTGATAAATCATGTTCCTTGTGATTTATAAATTAAACTAATTCTTTATTTTATAGAGAATTCTGCCTTTTAAATTTCAGCTAATTATCATTTTAATTCTTGAATTGGTTACTGGGGCATCACAACATTAATTTGTTGGTGCACTGTGTGAGTTTCTAAGGTACCCCAGTCAATGCCTTTTTACCCCAAAGATATTTAATTTGCTTTGCGTAGTTGATAAGTACTCTCAAAAGCCAGAGTGGTCCAGCAAGACTTCCCTGCAGCTGTGAGGGTCACCCATTGTTATTCTCTCTTTCTCACTAATATATCTTAGTCCCTTTCTGACATTTAGAAAGTTACCAGTCCTAGTTTGCAAGAAATAAAACCTAATTAAAATCTCACCACATAGCAAAAAACTGTCTACTCTTCCACACTGATTGTTCAATCAGGGAAAACAGAGGTGCCCTTTGGAACAGGATTGAAATCAGGTACCTCTCATTATTTTCAAAGTATCAGACTGAGCAATGATGGAAACGGTACAGGTTGATCTGTGTGTTTGTGTATGTGTGTGTGTGTATGTGTGCGTTTTTCTCCAATTTGTACTCTTGTGCTTACAGAATAAATTCAACATCCTTAAGTAAGAATGGTCCCCCCTACCCATCTCTTAACTCTATTTTGTTTGGGCATTTTGATGAGTATTCCTTCGCTGACCTACTTTAAGTACTTCCTTTTGGTTATGTAAAACTGAATGCAACAACAGCTCTTAAAACGTAACTTATTTCATTCATATTGGGCAGCTTGAGCAATTGTGGAGACTCTTAATTCAAAGTGCATTAAGGGATTTCTGAGGAGTCAGTATTGCAGCAGTTCATGATAGATCATAGAATCCCTACAGTGCAAAAGGAGGCCATTCGGTCTATTGGGCCCGCACCGCCAACAATCCCAACCAGGCCCTATCCCGTAACCCCACATATTTACCCTACTAATCCCCCTAACACCAAGGAGCAATTTAGCATGGCCAATCAACCTAACCCGCACATTTCTGGACTGTGGGAGGAAACTGGAGCAGGGAGAACATGCCAGGAATTGAACCTGGGTCCCTGGCACTGTGAGGCATTAGTGCTAACCACTGTGCCACCGTGCCGATTTTGATCCTGATTCTTGCTGTACTGCAGTGTCAATGAATAGTGGCCAGATTCTGGCTGATTTAATTCCTTACTGGTTTATGAACCAAGAAATCAATTATAGTGCCCAAGAGGGGATCAGCTAACAACACAGACCATGTCAAAAACCACAACAACTTTTCATGGACTCCAGTATCTCTTCTATTCCTAAAGGAAAGACCACATGTATTCAGGATTGTGCTCAGCTGTGCTGCTCCCCTTGATAACAAAGACTTGGCTGGTGTTTTGAAAGGATGCAAATAAATATTTTTTGTCCTTATTGCTGACTTAGCTGTGATCATTTAATAAGGACAAAACCAAACACTTCTATGCTACGTACCACAATCAACAAAGTATTTAATCACTCAGTCATCATCAGAACCTCTAAATGCTTCAAAGCAAAGATCACCAGTACCTTCTGTTAACAATGTACTAAGTTATATTACTCAGCGGTTATTAGTTTTATTCAGCTCTGGAAGATTTAAGATTGCTTTGATGGACAGGCCAGCTGGTGTAGCATCTATTAGTGCCCTATTTGCTGACATTTCCCTCAGGGCTATTATTATGTCATTATGCAAGTTTGGCTATATTGCAAAAGCCCTAAGGCCCGAAATTCCCGCCAAGGTCAATGGACCTTTGCATGGTCCGCCCCTGCCCACTATGATTCCCATGGTGGGCGGGCCTGCAAAATTCCATCCCATAGTTTGACAGCTTAAATAATCTATTCAAGATTGAGTTGTTGCTGATGTGGTGTATGAATTGAAGTTTGTTTTTTATAAGAGATTAACCACTTGAGAATTAAAAACTTTCAATGGACTTCATGAATGGGAGCTTTTTTCAGTATCAAATGTCCAGAGTGAGAGCTCTCTTGCTTTTTTCAAATTTATTTTATTTCATCTCCACATGGCTTCTGAGGTCTGTCCATGGGATACCATGTGATTTGACATTGAATTGGCATGGGGGTTAGGGGGGATATGTGAGGGTGGATTGGAGGATTGAGTTGGTAATGGAAGCCCTGGAGAGTGGGTGGAAGATAGAGAGGGTGTGCAGGGTCAGAGCTAGATAGCTTAACTGTTTTTTAAAATTACAACTGGGATGAAGTCCCAAAGGACTAAGGCAGGCCTTCTAACTAGCCCATCTCCACACTTGCCTGCTCCTGTGGCCACTTGCGATTTGCTTCCAGAGTTGGCAGGCCTGCTTCTATCCAACTCCTGCATCCCTGGAATTAAAATTGTGTGTGACAGAGCCCTATATAGCGAGTTGGGAAAGCTACTTTCCTCTGGTAGTGAAACTCCTGCCCTCACTCTCTTTTTCCTCCCTCTCCTTTCCCTTTCTCCAATCACCCTTTCTCCTCTCTCTCCCTCATCTTCTGCCTCTTCTTAGCTCTCCCTCATCCCTCTCTCGCCTTCCTTTCCTTCTTTCTCCGGCTTCCGTTTGTCCCTCTTCTCCTTCCGACGTGGATAATAAAATCCTAACGCTGTTGTCAATTTTCCAGGCAGAATTGGGATAATAAGCAGAATAACAGAGCATGAGTACAACACACTGTGGTATCCCTTAGAGAAACACTTGAAGTGAATCATTTCACATTACAACTATTAGAAAATCATTTACTTCTAAGAGTGACTGCAGCTGCAGTTTTGTGAAGATATGAATTCATCTACCGTGTATGAAAAGTGACAAATTCCTGCGTTTGATTGCCATGAAAATGGTAATAAAGTGTAGACCTGGATGGCAATTTTGTACAAAAAGTCGTAATAAGAATTGACATTGTCAGATAAAGCGGAGTGGTGCCCTGGCTCTGTGCCCAAGCTTCAAACATTTAATAGTGAATCTTTCAGTTTGACAGAGCGATTTGTAGAAGTTGTATTTAACATAACAACTAGACTTTGTGCAGGCTGCAAAATATATTTTCACAATGTTTTGATGTGGTGGCCTTAATTGTGGCCTTTGTAAAGATAGTGGAGTCAAAAGCCTGGTGCCCTTGCAGCAGACTGCCACTAAAACCCAGGCATCAGCTCAGAGATGGACCCGCCCTCCCCCTCCCCAGCACCACAATCCCCAGGAATCATCAACATGGTCTGATGGAACCAAGGTCTCCAACCGCCCCAATCAGAACAACTGGCTCAGCAGGAGCTAAGACCAAGAGCAGGGAGCCCATACAGACAAGATTCCTGCACCCCTGACCCTAAAAGGGACCCAGCACAGGATTGACAGTTGTGCATCTTGTAAGATGCACGGCATGGTGGCACAATGGTTAGCACTGCTGCCTCACAGCACCAGGGACCCGGGTTCAATTCCAGCCTTGGTGACTGTATGGAGTTTGCGTGTTCTCCCCATGTCCGCGTGGGTTTCCTCCAGGTGCTCCGGTTCCTTCAGTCTAAAGGTGTGCTGGTTAGGTAGATTGGCTATGCTAAGTTAGAACATAGAAACCCTACAGTGCAGAAGGAGGCCATTCGGCCCATCGAGTCTGCACCGACCACAATCCCACCCAGGCCCTACCCCCACATATTTACCCGCTAATCCCTCTAACTACACATCTCAGGGACAATTTTTAACCTGGCCAATCAACCTAACCCGCACATCTTTGGACTGTGGGAGGAAACCGGAGCACCCGGAGGAAACCCACGCAGACACAAGGAGAATGTGCAAACTCCACACAGACAGTGACCCGAGCCGGGAATCGAACCCAGGACCCTGGAGCTGTGAAGCAGCAGTGCTAACCACTGTGCTACCGTGCCGCCCCTAAGTTGTCCCTTATTGTCCCAAGATGTGTAGGTTAGATGGTAAATGTATGGGTTATGGGGATAGGACAGGGGAGAGGGTCTGGGTAAGATACTCTGTCAGAGAGTCAGTGCAGACTTGATGGGCTGAATGACTTTCTTCTGCACCATAGGGATTCGCTGATTCTATGGAGATAAGGCATAGCAACAAGACAAAAGGCACAGGCTGGGATTGTGATGTCTAATGGATAAGGGATGACACTATCAACATATAGTGGAGAGAAATTGACACATGGCCCCTCCCTGAGATACTCTAAATTCCACTGTACGCTGTGCCCATAGCATAAGATGGGTGATCCAGTTCATTGTGTCTCCTGCCAAGTCAAGATGCACTCTGGTACCCGTCTGCGCATGTGCACTTGTCCCCACAGAAAACCAATGATGGATTTTGTCCTTCCAAACTTGTGTCAAGGGCTATTTTTAGATTTACAAGTACGATTGTAAACTGATGCAGCATGATCAATGAAATGAGTGGGGAACTGCAGTCACACAGATAAGAAGTCAGAATATAAATGGGTTGCACAGAGACTAGCTATACTATAGACTATTCCAGCCTGTAAAACATCCCACAACACTGCACACACATTGGACTACAGATTTTTATTAGTCTGTGTCAGCTCTCCAGTTGCCTGACGTAATTTTCCAACAACAAGACAACCAAAAGGGAAAAGGGCAAAATATAGAAAAAAATAACCTATAAGCCAAAAATGTTGGATAAGAATGAGCCGGTCCCGCAGCATTTGCGTAGCGGATGGAGTTAAAAGGTCAGAGCTTGTCCAGACCGAAAGCTAAATCCGAGATTCTTCACCAAATAAATAATTGCAGTTTATTTTCCTTTAGTTTTGTCCTGGTCGCTGCCCACACTGTCACTGCCAATGACGTCATGGAGTAAACAGTACATCTGCACATGCACTGTGTTGGCAACAAACATAGCCAACTCACACATGTCAGAATATGACCATCCCTCCTCATTTTCAGGTCTGAGAATTATCAGCTTCAGCTTGAGAAAAGAGCCATTTATTTCACAAATTTTTACGACTAATCAGAGTAATTTATTAATCTATTAATGAATTATCCTTCCGAGTCCACAATTAGTGTCCATCTTTTATAAAGGTCAGGAAATCCATCTTTTCATTAGTCTATTTTGAATATGTAAATTGGATCCAAATGACATTGTTTGCTAATTGCTTATTACTAGTAGTATAATGATTATTCACAGTAAATTCACGACGCTTGTACTTGTCTAAATACTAATTCACCTAATTTAAATGCTAAATTAAGTCAAGTTAGCATCAATCATTATTACTGAAGGAGATGGTGGTGCAGTTGTAATGTCATTGGGCTAGTAACCCAGAAGTCCAGGTTTAATGTCGTGTGGACTGGGTTCAAATTCCAACTAAGAAGTCTCACAACACCAGGTTAAAGTCCAAGAGGTTTATTTGGTAGCAAAAGCCACTAGCTTTCAGAGCACTCGCTGCTCCTTCGTCAGGTGAGTGGGAGTTCTGTTCACAAACAGGGCATATAAAGACACAAACTCAATTTACAAAATAATGGTTGGAATGCAAGTCTCTACAGGTAATCAAGTCTCAAAGGTATAGACAATGTGAGTGCAGAGAGCATTAAGCACAGGTTAAAGAGATGTGTATTGTCTCCAGACAGGATAGTTAGTGAGATTTTGCAAGTCCAGGCAAGTCGTGGGGGTTACAGATAGTGTGACATGAACCCAATATTCCGGTTGAGGCCATCCTCAAGTGTGTGGAACTTGGCTATCAGTCTCTGCTCAGCGACTCTGCGCTGTCGTGTGTCGTGAAGGCTGCCTTGGAGAACGCTTACCTGGAGATCAGAGGCCGAATGCCCGTGACCGCTGAAGTGTTCCCCAAGAGGAAGAGAACACTCTTGCCTGGTGATTGTCGAGTGGTGTTCATTCATCCGTTGTCGTAGTGTCTGCATGGTCTCCCCAATGTACCATGCCTCGGGACATCCTTTCCTGCAGCGTATCAGGTAGACAACGTTGGCCGAGTTGCAAGAGAATGTACCGTGTACCTGACGGACGGTGTTCTCACCTGAGATGATGGCATCCGTGTCGATGATCCGGCACGTCTTGCAGAGGTTGCTGTGACAGGGTTGTGTGGTGTCGTGGTCACTGTTCTCCTGAAGGCTGGGTAGTTAGCTGCAGACAATGGTCTGTTTGAGGTTGTGCAGTTGTTTGAAGGCAAGAAGTGGGGGTGTGGGGATGGCCTTGGTGAGGTGTTCATCTTCATTAATGACATGTTGAAGGCTCCAGAGAAGATATCGTAGCTTCTCCGCTCCGGGGAAGTACTGGACGACGAAGGATCTTGGGTCATGTCACACTATCTGTAACCCCCACGACTTGCCTGGACTTGCAAAATCTCATTAACTGTCCTGTCTGGAGACAATACACATCTCTTTAACCTGTGCTTAACGCTCTCTCCACTCACATTGTCTATACCTTTGAGACTTGATTACCTGTAAAGACTCGCATTCCAACCATTATTTTGTACACAGCAACCTTTGCAAGACGTGCCAGATCATCGACACGGATGCCATTATCTCACGTGAGAACACCATCCACCAGGTACACAGTACATACTCTTGCAACTCGGCCAACATTGTCTACTTGATACGCTACAGGAAAGGATGTCCCGAGGCATGGTACATTGGGGAGACCATGCAGACGCTACGACAACGGATGAATGAACACCGCTCGACAATCACCAGTCAAGAGTGTTCTCTTCCTGTTGGGGAACACTTCAGTGGTCATGGGCATTCGGCCTCTGATCTTCGGGTAAGCGTTCTCCAAGGCGGCCTTCACGACACATGACAACGTAGAGTCGCTGAACAGAGACTGATAGCCAAGTTCTGCACACATGAGGACGGCCTCAACCGGGATCTTGGGTTCATGTCACACTATCTGTAACCCCCACAACTTGCCTGGACTTGCAAAATCTCACCAACTGTCCTGTCTGGAGACAATACAAATCTCTTTACCCTGTGCTTAACACTCTCTCCACTCACATTGTCTATACCTTTGAGACTTGATTACCTGTAAAGACTTGCATTCCAACCATTATTTTGTAAAGTGAGTTTGTGTCTTTATATGCCCTGTTTGTGAACAGAACTCCCACTCACCTGACGAAGGAGCAGTGAGTGCTCTGAAAGCTAGTGGCTTTTGCTACCAAATAAACCTGTTGGACTTTAACCTGGTGTGAGACTTCTTACTGTGTTTACCCCAGTCCAACGCTGGCATCTCCACACTCAAATTCCAACAGAGCAGATGGTGGAACTTAAATTCAAGTAAAAATCTGGAATTGAAGAGGTAGTCTCAGGAATTCTGATCATGAATCCGTGTTATAAAAATACAACTGGTCTTTTTGGGAAGGGAATCTGCCATCCTTATCTGGTCTGGCCTACATGTGACTTCAGGCCCACAACAATGTGGTTGACAATGTGGGCGGCACGGTAGCACAGTTGTTAGCACTGCTGCTTCACAGCTCCAGGGACCTGGGTTCGATTCCCGGCTCGGGTCACTGTCTGTGTGGAGTTTGCACATTCTCCTCGTGTCTGCGTGGGTTTCCTCCGGGTGCTCCGGTTTCCTCCCACAGTCCAAAGATGTGTGGGTTAGGTTGATTGGCCATGATAAAATTGCCCCTTAGTTTCCTGAGATGCGTAAGTTAGAGGGATTAATGGATAAAATATGTCAGGATATGGGGGTAGGGCCTGGGTGGGATTGTGGTCGGTGCAGACTCGATGGGCCGAATGGCCTCTTTCTGTACTGTAGGGTTTCTATGATTCTATGACTCTTTCCTGCCTGCCCTGTGTGGCAAGCAACTCCAGACCCCATGGCCGGGCAAGGCATTGACTTCAAGGGCAATTAGAGATGGGCAACAAATGTTAGCCTTGCCAGTGATGCCCACATCCCATGAAGAATAAAGCAAAATAAGTCATCCCTAAAATTGTAAGTTTATTGTTTAAATCCAGGGCCTAATTCCTTCATTATCATCAGAAAAGTAAAAGAATGCCACTGACCTTACACCTGCACTTTGCAATATTCAACAATTCTTGATCTTTTAGATCTAAAATACATACTCAGAGAGAAGGGAAACAAGTAAGCCTGAGAAGCAGACCCATGAATCTCTACCCCAAAAAAGTTAAAAAATTATGTTTAAGTTTAATTTTGAAATTTAAGAATTTTTGAAAGCTTTTAAAAATATTCTTCAAGTATACTGTCAGGGTCAGGTGAGGACAGACCCTTACCTGGGTTCATTGTAACAGGGTTTTAAAAAAAATTATAAATTTAAATTTCTAACAATGAATATGCCAATTCAATGTATTGGGGCGGCATGGTGGCACAGTGATTAGCACTGCTGCCTTACAGCGCCAGGGGCCCAGGTTCAATTCCTGGCTTAGGTCACTGTCTGTGCGGAGTCTGCACGTTCTCCCCGTGTCTGCGTGGGTTTCCTCCGGGTGCTCCAGTTTCCTCCCACAATCTGAAAGAAGTGGGAGGCGAGGGAGGAGATTGCGGAGCCTTTGGCGATGATCTTTGCATCGTCGATGGAGACGGGAGAGGTTCCGGAGGATTGGAGGATTGCGGATGTGGTCCCTATATTCAAGAAAGGGAACAGGGACAGCCCGGGAAATTACCGACCGGTGAGTCTAACCTCAGTGGTTGGTAAGTTGATGGAGAGGATCCTGAGAGACAGGATTTATGATCATCTAGAGAAGTTTAGTATGATCAAAAGTAGTCAGCACGGCTTTGTCAGGGGCAGGTCGTGCCTTACGAGCCTGGTTGAGTTCTTTGAAAATGTGACCAAGCACATTGACGAAGGAAGAGCGGTGGATGTGGTCTATATGGACTTCAGCAAAGCGTTCGATAAGGTCCCCCATGCAAGACTTCTTGAGAAAGTGAGAGGGCATGGGATCCAAGGGGCTGTTGCCTTGTGGATCCAGAACTGGCTTGCCTGCAGAAGGCAGAGAGTGGCTGTGGAGGGGTCTTTCTCTGCATGGAGGTCAGTGACCAGTGGAGTGCCCCAGGGATCTGTTCTGGGACCCTTGCTGTTTGTCATTTTCATAAATGACCTGGATGAGGAAGTGGAGGGATGGGTTGGTAAGTTTGCTGACGACACCAAGGTAGGTGGTGTTGTGGATAGTTTGGAGGGATGTCAGAAGTTGCAGCGAGACATAGATAGAATGCAAGACTGGGCGGAGAAGTGGCAGATGGACTTCAACCCGGATAAGTGTGTAGTGATCCATTTTGGCAGATCCAATGGGATGGAGCAGCAGTATAAAATGAAGGGTACCATTCTTAGCAGTGTAGAGGATCAGAAGGACCTTGGGGTCCGGGTCCATAGGACTCTTAAATCGGCCTCGCAGGTGGAGGATGCGGTCAAGAAGGCGTATGGCGTACTTGCCTTCATTAATCGAGGGATTGAGTTTAGGAGTCGGGAGATAATGCTGCAGCTTTATAGGACCCTGGTTAGACCCCACTTGGAGTACTGCGCGCAGTTCTGGTCACCTCATTACAGGAAAGATGTTGAAGCCATTGAAAGGGTGCAGAGGAGATTTACAAGGATGTTGCCTGGATTGGGGGGCATGCCTTATGAGGATAGGTTGAGGGAGCTTGGTCTCTTCTCCCTGGAGAGACGAAGGATGAGAGGTGACCTGATAGAGGTTTACAAGATGTTGAGGGGTCTGGATAGGGTGGACTCTCAGAGGCTATTTCCAAGGGCTGAAATGGTTGCTACGAGAGGACACAGGTTTAAGGTGCTGGGGGGTAGGTACAGGGGGGATGTCAGGGGTAAGTTTTTCACTCAGAGGGTGGTGGGTGAGTGGAATCGGCTGACGTCGGTGGTGGTGGAGGCAAACTCGTTGGGGTCTTTTAAGAGACTTCTGGATGAGTACATGGGATTTAATGGGATTGAGGGCTATAGATAGGCCTAGAGGTGGGGATGTGATCGGCGCAACTTGTGGGCCGAAGGGCCTGTTTGTGCTGTGGCTTTCTGTGTTCTATGTTCTTAAGTGCTGGTTAGATGCATTGGCCGTGCTAAATTCTCCCTCAGTGTGCCCAAACAGGTGCCAGAGTGCGGCGACTAGGGGATTTTCACAGTAACATCATTGCAGTGTTAATGCAAGCCTACTTGTAGCACTAATAAATAAACTTTAACCCTTTATGCGCTGATTGCTTAAATAAAGACATCAGTCTGACAGGTTTTTTTGTGTTTAAAACAAGTTTTTATTCTGCTAATAACTCAACTTGGGAAAGATACGAAAATAGGCAAACGTACATCCTGACTGTTGAAACATACGCACAAGCATGCAAGAAGTCAGAAAGTGGATGAGGTCAACTTTTGGCCAAATTAAGATTCAATGCAAAAAGTCAAAGAAAGAAAGAGTTCGCTGACTTTGAGTCCTTTGCTGTTGTTCATGTAGTCTTTAGTTTACTCATGGAAACACAACTGTGGAATTCAAAGTTTTCTCTGGGATTTCTTTTTTTCTGCTGCCCACAGTCTGATATAAATGAGACACAGGGACCGGATGGGATGTACCCCAGGTTACTGTGGGAGGCGAGGGAGGAGATTGCGGAGCCTTTGGCGATGATCTTTGCATCGTCGATGGAGACGGGAGAGGTTCCGGAGGATTGGAGGATTGCAGATGTGGTCCCTATATTCAAGAAAGGGAACAGGGACAGCCCGGGAAATTACCGACCGGTGAGTCTAACCTCAGTGGTTGGTAAGTTGATGGAGAGGATCCTGAGAGACAGGATTTATGATCATTTAGAGCAGTTTAGTATGATCAAAAGTAGTCAGCACGGCTTTGTCAAGGGCAGGTCGTGCCTTACGAGCCTGGTTGAGTTCTTTGAAAATGTGACCAAACACATTGACGAAGGAAGAGCGGTGGATGTGGTCTATATGGACTTCAGCAAGGCGTTCGATAAGGTCCCCCATGCAAGACTTCTTGAGAAAGTGAGAGGGCATGGGATCCAAGGGGCTGTTGCCTTGTGGATCCAGAACTGGCTTGCCTGCAGAAGGCAGAGAGTGGCTGTGGAGGGGTCTTTCTCTGCATGGCGGTCAGTGACCAGTGGAGTGCCCCAGGGATCTGTTCTGGGACCCTTGCTGTTTGTCATTTTCATAAATGACCTGGATGAGGAAGTGGAGGGATGGGTTGGTAAGTTTGCTGACGACACCAAGGTAGGTGGTGTTGTGGATAGTTTGGAGGGATGTCAGAAGTTGCAGCGAGACATAGATAGAATGCAAGACTGGGCGGAGAAGTGGCAGATGGACTTCAACCCGGATAAGTGTGTGGTGATCCATTTTGGCAGATCCAATGGGATGAAGCAGCAATATAATATGAAGGGTACCATTCTTAGCAGTGTAGAGGATCAGAAGGACCTTGGGGTCCGGGTCCATAGGACTCTTAAATCGGCCTCGCAGGTGGAGGATGCGGTCAAGAAGGCGTACGGCGTACTGGCCTTCATTAATCGAGGGATTGAGTTTAGGAGTCGGGAGATAATGCTGCAGCTTTATAGGACCCTGGTTAGACCCCACTTGGAGTACTGCGCGCAGTTCTGGTCACCTCATTACAGGAAAGATGTTGAAGCCATTGAAAGGGTGCAGAGGAGATTTACAAGGATGTTGCCTGGATTGGGGGGCATGCCTTATGAGGATAGGTTGAGGGAGCTTGGTCTCTTCTCCCTGGAGAGACGAAGGATGAGAGGTGACCTGATAGAGGTTTACAAGATGTTGAGAGGTCTGGATAGGGTAGACTCTCAGAGGCTATTTCCAAGGGCTGAAATGGTTGCTACGAGAGGACACAGGTTTAAGGTGCTGGGGGGTAGGTACAGAGGAGATGTCAGGGGTAAGTTTTTCACTCAGAGGGTGGTGGGTGAGTGGAATCGGCTGACGTCGGTGGTGGTGGAGGCAAACTCGTTGGGGTCTTTTAAGAGACTTCTGGATGAGTACATGGGATTTAATGGGATTGAGGGCTATAGATAGGCCTAGAGGTGGGGATGTGATCGGCGCAACCTGTGGGCCGAAGGGCCTGTTTGTGCTGTGGCTTTCTATGTTCTATGTTCTATGTTCTATTTTACCATTTTGATTCTAGGTGCTGGGCGAACTTGAATCTGGGTTTGTTTCAGATCCGACTTTTAGACCCGTTCTCAAGTGTTTCCATACGCACTCTGCCTGAAAGAATATCAGCGTTTCTGAATCGCGCTGCAGAAACCTGTGGGTGGGGTTTATCGCGCCCGAAACACTGCAGCTCCGATCGGTGCCTCCAGCTGCGCATGCGCAGAAAAAAAATGATAGAATAACGCTCCCCTGCCACTTTGCTCCCGGGTCGGATAATGCCTCACCCTGGCTTCCCACAGACATTGCCCCATCCCCACAACATTACTGACTACCTTATCCCCCCATCTACCCGCCACCCAGAATGATCCCGGGCCCCCTTCCCCCCATCGATCTCAGGCAGAGTGACCACGGAATCCTCCTGCCCCCCCAAATGATCTCAGGCAGAGAGGCAGTGGACCCCCCTTCCCTCACACCGATCTCCGGCAGAGTGGCAGTGGACCCCCCTTCCCCCACACCGATCTCAGGCAGAGTGGCAGTGGACCCCCCTTCCCTCACACCGATCTCCGGCAGTGGCAGTGGACCCCCCTTCCCCCACACCGATCTCAGGCAGAGTGATCCACCCTCCCCGCTTCACCCTACAGATATCAGGCAGGGTGATTCCCCTCACCCCCAGCCCGGACCCTCCCGCACAAGGCCCCCAACTCCTCCGGACTCTGATGGCTGTGTGACACCTCCCTCTCTCTCCCCTGTCCCCAATCATTGAGGCACTGATCCACCACCCGCCCCCCTCCCCATCAGTACTCATTTGTGTAAGTGCTCATTTGCCTTCCCCTCAATGCGAACAAGCAAACTGCATGTAATTTGCTGGAATGCTCTGCCAAACTGCCTGCAGCTGATCTGTCCTAATGAGGGGCAACTCCATAAAAACACAAGAATTGTTAGGAAGGCATTCCTGCGCAAAATGTGCGCATGACCACCCCCCCCCCCCCAATTTTCTGAGGATGACCTGGGGAGGCTACTGGATGCAGTGGAGGCGAGGCAGGACACCCTCTTTCTCCCAGGAGGATGCAGACCCAGGGGGGCTGATGGCAATGCGGCCTGGGAGGCAGTCACTGCCTCGGTCAGTGCCAGGGCACTGGCCCCCGAACCGCAAAACGGTGCTGGAAAAAAGTCAATGACCTCATCCGTGCACCAAGGGCGAGTGCTGAACCCCATCTTGCATCTTGCCCCAAATCTCCCCCAGATCCTCCCATCCCCAGCATCCTGCATGCTTCCAGCTCCTGACCCCCAAGCACCTCCTTCCTTTCCCCTCAGTGAGTCCCACTGCGCTTGCCCTCTAAGGGTCACCACCTGATACTCTGCAGGAGTCACACCACCATTTCTTTCATCACTCCTTCTGTCTCCACAGGAGAAGACCGACCGTAACACCCGTGAGAGGGTGAAGACGGGATGGTGAGCCAGACCTCCGGGTCCTCACCCCGTTCGAGGAGCGGGTGCTGGAGCTGTCAAGAGATGGGGAGACGCGGGCTGTCAGCGACAGCATGGTCGGGCTGCCGTCCAGACGTGAGCACCTGTCATTCCTACTCTCACTTTGAGGCAACTTCTCGGGAGCATGAGTTTTGGGTGCGAGGGGCAAGGTGTAAAGGAAATGTACGAGGCATGTTTATTTGCACAGAGAGGGTAGTGGGTGTCTGGAGCTCACTGCTGGGGGAGTTCACAGATGCAGATATGATAGTGACCTTTAAGGGGCATCTCTACAGCTATGTGAATGGGATGGGAATAGAGGCACATGGCCCCAGGAAAGGTAGGGGCAAACAAAACAGATGGGCAGCCTGGTCGCTACAGGGTTGGAGGGCCGATGGGCCTGTTCCTGTGATGGAATTTTGTTGGTGCTTTGTTCTATGTTCAATGGAGAAATTTGAATCATGTTCTTGGCATCCTGGATTCCTCTCCCTCCCTTGCATTTAATCTGTGTCCTGTGTTGCAGGGACACATCCGGACGCCCCGGGGCCTTCTGGACTCCAGGCCCGTACTGCAGTTCCCGTCCATCCTGGTCCAGACAGTTTGGATGAGTCCTCGGAGGATCTGGGTGAAGGGACCTCCGAGGGTGGCATAGTTTTGGTGTCAGCTTCCACCTCACAACTCATCATTCCAGATACTGACACATCGGTGGGTCCAGTTAGTGGTGAGGCTTCTGGGTAACTCTCTGGTGAGCACGACACATCTGATAATGTACATCAGATGGAGGAGGGAACATCCGAGACCTCTGGCATGCGGGGGCCTGCAGAAGGCGAGGACTCAGCTGGCCCCAGGCTACATGTTGGGCCTCTGAGATCACTTCTCCCTCAGCTGCTGGAGATGCAGCAACAGAACCAGGGAATGCAGGAGGGGCTGACGGCCACACTGGACCAACTGTGAGGTTGCTGGGAGGAGTCCCAAAGCTTTCAGGCGGACCAGCTATTGTCTGTCTTGCATGCTTCCCAGGCCAACACTGCAAGGGTGGCGTCTGCAGTGGAAAGCCTGAGGCAGGGGATCCTCACCATGAGTAGCAGGCTCCAAGCGATGGCTGAGTCACAACAGGCCACAGCTGAGGGACTGAACAGACTTATCGAGATTCTGCGGCCCATGGCTGAAAGGCTCGAGAGCTTGCTGGAGACCCAGCGGGACAGTGCTGAGACACAGCGGGCTACGGCAGCAGCCCTTGAAATGTGGTCCAGTCTCAGAGGGCCACGGCTGAGGGCTTGCAGAGTGTGGCCCAGTCTCAGAGGGCACTTGCTGCAGCCACTGAGAGGTGGCCGCCGACTCAAGTGGCCATTGCAGAGGGCTCGGCCACCATGGGTAGGACATAGGTGGTCCTCCAGGAGATGCCAGAGCTTCTGGAGCTCACTGCAGAAGCACTGTCGTTCCATGGAGTGACCCAGGGGCCAACAGGGACCCCAAGGGAGGAGGAAGGGCTTGAGCCCATGCCGGGGGCTTCGAGCCAGGAGACTGTGGCTGTGGCTACACCTTCTGATTCCCCCCTTCCTGACACCGGGGCATCTCAGGGGGAGCGGGATGAAGAGGGTGTCATGGAAACACCCCAGAAACCTGGAAGCCGGCCAGGGCCCTCAAGGTCCAGAGCCTCCAGAGGATGCCCGCCACGCATATCACAGGCCACGGTGTATGGTAACCCTCCAACTCCGATGTACATTCTGGGGAGTCACTGAGACAGGAGTGGTAGGCCACATAAGGTTAGGAAGTTGTAGTTGTACTGAGATGGCACGGGTGAAGGGCTGCACTAGTTTGAAAGATATTTAAGCACCTTAACATTTTCAGTTCACAAGTTTTTATGTTAGAACATCTGATTTAAGCATCTTTATTGCAATTAAATGTTTTTTCACCAATCATCTGTGACTGACTTGTCTCAAATAGGAAGGCATTGGTTCCTCAGACCCCACGAGCGATTCTGTCCCGTCCCCCACTCCGCCCGCCCCAGGGCACTGTATGGGGGTTTCAGATCCCTTACCCACTATACAGACATGGGCCCAGGTGCCAGCGTGCATGCGGAGCTCAGGTCGGAGTCAGAGTAGTTTGCACCAGGGCATCATCGGGATGGAGCCCACAGACACAAAACCCTAGCGAGTGAACTGCCTGGTGATCAGGGCCTCCCTTGCCGCCCTCGCATGCCTCTTTTGGACTGCCAGCCCTCCAATGCCTGGTTGGTGTTCCTCTGTATGCTCTTCCTCATCTTTCTCCTCCTCTTCCCCCTCCTCCTGCTGGTCATCCTGCCCAGCGATGCCTGACTGGTCAGCCTCGACGTCCTCCTCCTCCTCCAATAGGTCATCTCTCTGCAGAGCCAGATAGTGCAAGGTACAGCACACAACCACAATCTGGGACGATATCCGGGGGCTGCACTGGAGGGCCCAGTCAGAACGGTCCAGGCACCGGAATCGCATCTTGAGGAGCCCAATGCACCTCTCTACTGTCGCGCGGGTGGCTACATGGGTCTCATTATAGCGGGTCTCCGCCTCAGTCACAGGGCCTCTGCACAGGCGTCATCAGCCATGTCCAAAGCGGGTAACCCAGATCGCCCAAGAGCCACCCCCGCAGCCTGGGCTCCTCCTCAAATGCCTCCGGGATGTCCGAGCTCCTGACAATGAAGCTGTCGTGTACCCTACCTGGATATCTTGCGCAGACATGCATAATGTTCATCTTATGGTCGCACACTGGTTGAACATTCAGGGAGTGGAACCCCTTTCTGTTGATGAATCTCCGCGGATTCTGTAGGGGAGCCTTCAGGGCGACATGTGTGCAGTCGATGTCCCCCTGTATGTCAGACATCCCCAAAACGGCTGCGAACCCTGCAGCCCAGGCTTCCCGATGGGCCTGCTCCAGGTTAAATTTGATGTTCTGCCCAGCCTGGGCAGACAGGCTTCCATCTGCTTGACACGGGTATGCACGCCTGATTGGGAGATGCTACAGGCTTCTCCACTAGGGGTCTGGAAGGAGCCAGTCGCATAAAAGTTCACAGCTGCCGTCAATTTGACAGCCACCAAGAGTGGGTGCCCGCCTGCAACCCCCACCCCTAGGTGCCAGGTCCTGCAACAGATGGCACAGGTGTTGCACTGTCTCCTTTTGGAGGCGGAGACGCAATGGCACATGGTGTCCAACATCTGTTCAAATGACACTCGTGCACAGAACTGCCGGGGTCTCTGCTCCCTCCTTCTCCTATGCCCCCCTTCTGGGTGAATGGCAGCCACCTCCTGCCTCTGGTGGTCGTCTCCCTCTACTCCTGCAAGTGGTAAGGCCCGGGCCTCCTGGACCCGCAATTCTTCCTCCTGCTCCTCCTCCTCAGCTCCAGCAGCAACCGAAACAACAGCAAGATCGATTAGTTGCATCGCAAAAGCCATCTCGTCACTCTGAAGGGGTTGGGGGGGGATGGCGAGGAACACATGTAGAGGTTAAGGAATGTTGCTTGCCCCTAGCACAGTCACAGACCTCCCCAATTCCCCCAGCCACATGTTCCCCTCAATCACAGCCCCCCCAATTCCTCCAGCAACATGCTCCCCACAATCACAGCCCCCCCAATTCCTCCAGCCACACGCTCCCCAGAATCACAGCCCTCCAATTCCCCCAGCCACATGCTACCCACAATCACAGAACCCCCAATTCCCCCAGCCACATGCTCCCCACAATCACAGCTCCTTGCAAGGTTGAGAGGCTGCAGCAGTGCAATTTGCAAGGGCTTTGTGCACATCCTTCAGCTGGAAGTGAGCTGAATGCACTCGGACGCAGCAGCACCACAGGACCCGAGGTCAGTGCTGAGGCCCGGGTCCGTGCTTCAAATCGGACATCGGAGACCCTGCTGAGAAACAGCCCCCCACCCTTACACACTCTCCGCCACTGACCCGAGACAGAAAATGGCCACAACAAAAGGACACCTGTGAGCAACAGAGAGCCATTGGATGCTAAGCACTCCTCAGTAACCCTCACTGATGGAGCGCCCGAATCGGATTTTTATGGAGCATGTCTGTTTCGCGCTGATTCTGGGTGGGTGAACATGGTGGTAAAGGGAGAAGCACCGGGAAAGTTGGGCGTGCAGCCCATTAATTCAATTTAAATGCATTCAAATGCATTTAAATGGCTGTCGCGCCTGTTTCGGGCGCGGTCCCAATCGTGGCCATTTTCAGGCCTTGGTAAAGGGGGAACCAGCACAGAGGCAGGCGCGGATCATGCTACTTGCCTCACGCCCGACTTTATCAAGTTTTCAAGCCCGAAAACGGGCACAATGCGATGGTAAAATCGGGCCCAGAGGGTGGGCCCTCAGTTGCCAGCTGAGTTCCAGCTCAGTTGGAAGGGAGAGAGTGTCAAGCAGCCTTTTTGCTGCTCTCAGATGTTCATTCCCAGACTTCTCCAAAACAAGTTGAGTTTTGCAATAAAAGAGATTTCAAAATGGAAATCCCCATCACGAGTTCTCTCTCCATGATGTTTGAGTGTTCCACAGAAGGTGGTTGATTAACTCATGTCTGGACAGACCTTGGTCTCGTTGATTATTTTTTTATAACCAAGTCATCACTTCGGAATGACGTATTCTTCCATTTAATGAGCCAGGAAGAACATAGCAACACTTTCAAAGTGGCTATTATCTCTGTAGTATCTCCATCTCTAGCCTGATGGAAGTGAAATGTGAATATTATAATGATGCAAATAGTGGCAGCTATTTTAAGTAGAAGTCCAGTTTTGAAGTAATTGTTGACATCCGCAGGTGTGAAATTCCACAGGACAATCGCCTGGAGATGTCTTGGTTGTAATCTGCATTCGAAATTCCAGAAACTTGACCAACTTGCAGTTGCAGAAATATCAGTTGACTTCTGGCAGCCATCTCTAACAGTATCTTTGTTTTAATTATTGAAACTCCCCTTTTTTAAGTTTCATATGTACATACTGCAGATGGAATTGAAATTGAATGTTGAACATCAACACACCCTGTGACAAATAAAAAGTAAATTTAAGAATTTTCAAAATTATTTTTATAGCCTTTCATTAAGTAATCTTACAGATTCAACCCCCAGGGCCAATGGCATCTCTCTTAAGACTCATCCTGTTCCTTTATTTTGATGGGATATGGTGTGGCACTCACTGCAAATACCACCTTCTTTCATTAGCCTATGTTGTTCTCTTTATGGGCGTCCTTGCTTTGAGGCCTAAAAGACAGGTCCTCCTTTGGTGAAGTGCACTCAGTAACAACTGAACCGAGGAAATTTGTGGCTTTGGTGCCTTGAAGGAGCATTGGCATCAGACTGCACTGACACGATGACTTGCATTCTCCAGCCATTCACACCCTGTCATCACTGCCATAGAGTCATAGAGTCATAGAGATATATAGCATGGAAACAGGCCCTTCAGCCCAACTCGTCCATGCCGGCCAGGTTTCCTAAACGGAACTAGTCCCATTTCCCTGCGTTTGGCCCATTTCCTTCTAAACCTTTCCCATCTATGTACCTGTCCAAATGTCTTTTAAATGTTGTAATTGTGCCCGCCTCTACCACCTCCTCCGGCAGCTCATTCCCTATACGCACCACCTTCTGTGTGAAAAGGTTGCCCCTCAGGTCCCTTTTAAATCTTTCCCCCATCACCTTAAACTCTAGCTTTGGACTCCCCTACCCCGGGGAAAAGACTTTGGCTATTCACCTTATCTATGCCCCTCATGAATTTACTAATCTTTATAAGTCACCCCTCATTCTCCTACAGTCCAGGGAAAAAGGTCCCAGCCTATCCAACCTCTCCTTATAATTCAAACATTCCAATCCCAGTAACATCCTTGTAAATCTTTTTTGCACCCTTTCGAGCGAGAACGGAGAATTTTGTCCTCAGCCAAATCCCTGTTCACTGCAGTGGGACCGGAGAATTCTGGCTGCAGCAAGCTCGGAGAATCCAGCCCGATGTTACAGAAATAAATGGTTGCCATGGCTATTTTAGGAACTATCCAACCCTCAGAAAAGATTTCCTCAATAGGCTGAATTTATGCCACGAATCCATCATGAGTATGTAATAGATGTACCCTGAGGTAAACTGGGCTAGTTCTGGGTAGAGTTATACTATTGGACAGTAATGCAGCATGGAGGCACAGTGGTTAGCACTGCTGCCTCACAACGTTAGGGACCCGGGTTCGATTCCCAGCTTGGGTCACTGTCTGTGTGGAGTTTGCACATTCTCCCCGTATCTGCATGGGTTTCCTCCGGGTGCTCTGGTTTCCTCACACAGTCCAAAGATGTGCGGGTTAGGTGGATTGGCCATGCTAAATTGTCCCTTAGTGTCAGCTCGGGAAAATGCATGGGGTTATGGGGATAGGGCCTGGGTGGGATAGTGGTCAGTGTAGGCTCGATAGACGGAATGGCCTCCTTCTGCACTGTAGGATTCTATGATGCTGACATTTCAGTGTTAAGGCCACCACAGTGGAAAGACTCTATTACTCTCGCCATCTTTCATCAAGTCAATCCTTTCAATATAACATCTACAAATATACATATAAAACCAGTAAGAAGTGTGCAAAAATATTGAAAAGATCATCATCTACAATTTTCTTTTTGCTTATGTTAACATTTCATTTTCTTTGTTTCAACTAATCTGCCAGAGCGCTCTCATTAATCTCCATGGTCCTTCCAGATCATTAAATGGTCAACTCACTCTCCCTGAGGAATATCTCAAACGGTGCAACATATAGACCAAATATTATGGTATTGGGGAATATGGTGAGGCGAGAGTTATATTGAAGCTGATATTTTTGAAATTAGACTTATTGGGTGAGATTTTAACAAGCTCAGAAGTCACTCGCACCAAGTTAAATTCAGGCCCAATATTAGGTCTGTACGAGTCAAAACAGCTGCATTTTCATAATCTTTCCCTCATTTTCTGGAGGGTGAATCGTCCTAATCAAACTTTTCCATTCTCTCTTATCTCTGAGCTACATTAATTCCTTGGTGCAATAGCCACCAGGAAATGTCAACGCAATTTGTTCTGTCTGGAAGCTCCTAACAAGGTGACAGTTGTGTCTACAGCTCCCAGCATTTTAACAAATTTAATGGTGTTCTCTCAAATCAAATGACATATTTCTACCTGATTGCTGTTACATTTCACAAGACATTTGGTGCTAAGAATTTGGTTGAAGCGCTGTTAGACGTGGAGTCCATGTTTGATTAGTCCAATGCTTTAAATGTCAGAATGGTGCTGGGGCTTTAATACAACAGTCAATTGCAAACCTAATTGAGATTTCATTCGTTAACAAGGACTCTGGCTGGTTAGCTGGGAGCACAGTTTTACTTTCATACAGAAACATATGCTATGTTGCTGCAAAACTAAATGGATTAAAATACCTGGATGCCCTTAAAGCTGATAATGCTACAAGATCCAATTCCATTTACTTCAATATACTCAGTGAAATGGGGGAAGACATATGTTATCCATGGGTTCATATAGTCAATAGCTACATGAGGTGTGGTTGACATCCTAGGGACTGAAGAGAGACTTGTGTTATCCCATTATTTTAGAAGCGGAATTAAAAGCCTGAATGTTGGACATGGGCAAATAGTTTGACATGATATTTATGACGATTTTGAAGACTTTTATAGTTGTTATGAATTCCTGGTACATATGAAGATACAAACATACAAGGTATGTTCGGTTCAAGAATTAGCCGACACCTCGTGGGCTGGTACAAGTGTACAAGTTTATTCGGAGTTCCTTCTTCCTTGCATGATGTTTATAGTCTTCTATTGTTCTCTCTTGCAGTCATTATTATCCATTATCCACCACTGCCGTCAGTGGTGGTGGAGGCAAACTCAATAGGGTCTTTTAAGAAACTCCTGGATGAGTACATGGGACTTAATACGATGGAGGGTTATAGATAGGCCTGAAAGGTAGGGATATGTTCGGCACAACTTGTGGGGCCGAAGGGCCTGTTTTGTGCTGTAGTTTTCTATGTTTCTATTATTTCAGAAAATACCCATTCACATTCATTAGTTAATTAAACACATTTGCAGAGGTGGCCGACACTAATTGGTTCTGACCTCTGATCATGCACTGTCCACGAGTTAGTGGTCTCTGCTGAGGTTAGCTGATCACGAGCTGTGAATGTACGCAGCACGTCCCAGCATGTTGTATCATTGTAACATGCCCCAGCACAAGTAAAACCTGAAACCTCAGCATGAGGTGTAAAAGTAACAGGGTTGTTGTGGTGGGAGATTTTAATTTCCCCTATATTGACTGGGACTCACTTAGTGCTAGGGGCATGGATGGAGCAGAGTTTGTAAGGAGGATCCAGGAGGGCTTCCTGAAACAGTACGTAGATAGTCCAACTAGGGAAGGGGCCATACTGGACCTGGTATTGGAGAATGAGCCCGGCCAGGTGGTTGATGTTTCAGTAGGGGAGCAGTTCGGGAACAGTGACCACAATTCAGTAAGCTTTAAGGTACTGATGGATAAAGATAAATGTAGTCCTCAAGTTAAGATGCTAAATTGGGGGAAGGCTAATTACAACAATATTAGGCAGGAATTGAAGAATGTAGATTGGGGGCAGATGTTTGAGGGCAAATCAACATCTGGCATGTGGGAGGCTTTCAAGTGTAAGTTGATAGGGATTCAGGACCGGCACATTCCTGTAAGGATGAAGGATAAGTATGGCAAGTTTTGGGAACCTTGGGTAATGAGAGATATTGTGAGCCTAGTCAAAGAGAAAAAGGAAGCATTTGTCAAAGCTAGGAGGCTGGGAACACATGAAGCAAGTGTGGAATACAAGGAAAGTAGAAAGAAACTTAAGCAAGGAGTAAGAAGGGCTAAAAGGGGTCATGAAAAAGCATTGGCCAGCAGGATAAAGGAAAATCCCAAGGCTTTTTATACATACATAAAGAGCAAGAGGGTAGCCAGGGAGAGGGTTGGCCCACTCAAGGACAAGGGAGGGAATCTATGCGTGGAGCCAGAGGAAATGGGCAAGGTATTAAATGAGTACTTTGTGTCAGTATTGACCAAAGAGAAGGACTTGGTGGATGATGAGTCTGGGAAAGGATGTGTAGATAGTTTGAGTCATGTTGAGATCAAAAAGGAGGAGGTATTGGGGTTCTTGAGAAACATTAAGGTAGCCAAGTCCCCAGGGCCTGATGGGATATACCCCAGAATACTGAGAGAGGCAAGGGAGGAAATTGCTGGGGCCTTGAGAGAAATCTTTGTATCCTCACTGGCTACGGGGAGGTCCCAGAGGATTGGAGAATAGCCAATGTTGTTCCTTTATTTAAGAGGGGTAGCAAGAATAATCCACGTAATTACAGGCCGGTGAGCCTTACATCAGTGGTAGGGAAATTATTGGAGAGAATTCTTCGAGACAGGATTTATTCCCACTTGGAAATAAGTGGACATATTAGTGAGAGGCAACATGGTTTTGTGAAGGGGTGATCATGTCTCACGAACTTGATCGAATTTTTCGAGGAAGTAATGAAGATGATTGATGACAGTAGGGCAGTGGATGTTGTCTACATGGACTTCAGTAGGGCCTTTGACAAGGTCCCTCATGGCAGACTGGTGCAGAAGGTGAAGTCGCATGGGATCAGAGGTGAGCTGGCAAGATGGCTCGGTCAAAGAAGACAGTGGAAGGGTGCGTTTCTGAATGGAGGGCTGTGACAAGTGGTGTTCCTCAGGGATCAGTGCTGGGACCTTTGCTGTTTGTAATATATATAAATGATTTGGAGGAAAATGTAACTGGGTTGATTAGTAAGTTTGCAGACGACACAAAGGTTGGTGGATTTGCGGATAGCGATAAGGACCATCAGAGGATACAGCAGGATATAGATCAGTTGGAGTCTTGGGCGGAGAGATGGCAGATGGAGTTTAATCCGGACAAATGTGAGGTAATGAGAGGGTGTGGAGGGATATGGTCCAAGTGCAGGTCAGTGGGACTAGGCATAAAATGGTTCAGCGCAGACAAGAAGGGCCAAAAGGCCTGTTTCTGAGCTGTAATTTTCTATGGTTCTATGGTTCTAATGCATTTTGGAAGGTCTAATACAGATAGGAAATATACAGTAAATGGCAGAACCCTTAAGAGTATTGGTAGGCAAAGGGATCTGGGTGTACAGTTACACAGGTCACTGAAAGTGGCAATGCAGGTAGAGAAGGTGGTCAAGAAGGCATACGGCATACTTGCCTTCTTCGGCCGGGGTATTGAGTTTAAAAATTGGCAAGTCATGTTGCAGTTTTATAGAACCTTAGTTAGACTGCACTTGGAATATAGTGTTCAATTCTGGTCGCCACACTACCAGAAGGATGGAGGCTTTGGAGAGGGTACAGAAAAGATTTACCAGGATGTTGCCTGGTATTAGCTATGAGGAGAGGTTGGAGAAACTTGATTTGTTCTCACTGGGGCGACGGAGGTTGAGGGGAGGCCTGTTAGAAGTCTACTAGATTATGAGAGGCATGGACAGAGTGGATAGTCAGAAGCTTTTTCCCAGGGTGGAAGAGTCAATTACTAGGGGGCATAGGTTTAAGGTGCGAGGGGCAAGGTTTAAAGGAGATGTACAAGGCAGATTTTTTACACAGAGAGTAGTGGGTGCCTGGAACTTGTTGCTGGGGGAGGTAGTGGAAGCGGATACAGTAGTGACTTTTAAGGGGTGTCTCAAGAAGTACATGAATAGGATGGGAATAGAGGGATATGGTCCCCGGAAGGGTAGGGGGTTTTAGTTAAGTCGGGCAGCATGGTCGGTGCAGGCCTGGAGGGCCGAAGGGCCTGTTCCTGTGCTGTAATTTTCTTTGTTCTTTGATTTATCTTGTGAGAAAATGTAAAGAAAAAATAGAATAGAACAGTTGGCTTCCTACAGGTAAGCCCTTCATGCCTGCATAGCCATTCAATAAGATTATAGCTGATCTGACTGTAACCTCATCCCTACCTCTCCTCATCAATCCTGTCAAGACTCCTTACGATCTTATGTTTCAATTCTTATGTTTACTCTTCTAAACTCCAGTGGATACCAGCCAAGCCTGTCCAATCCTTCCTCATAAGACAGCCCATCCATTCCTGGTATCAGTTTAGTAAACCTTCTCTAAATTTCTTCCAATACATTAACATCCTTCCTTAAATAAGGAGACCAATATTGTACACAGTACTCCAGATGTGGCCTCACCAATGCCCTGTATAACTGAAGTATAACTTCCCTACTTTGATATTCAATTCCCCTAACATTAAACTGTAAGCTTTCCTACTTACTTGCTGTACTTGCATAGTAGCTTTTTCTGATTCATGCACTAGGACACCCAAATCCATCTGCACATCAGAACTCTGTAGTGTATTTTCATTTACATAATATGCTTCTTTTTCATTCTTCCTGCCAAATTGGACATTTTCCCATTATGTTCCATTTGCTAGATATTTGCCCACTCACTTAACCCATGCCACCTTGTGTCCAACATTTCGAGTCTGGGTGATCCTTTGTCAGAGCCAAGAACAAAGAAAATCAGAAGAGATTTATACTATGAGGGTGGCGGGGGGTGGGGGGGGGGGCGGTGGAGGAGGCTGGAATTGGACAAAGGAAACGTCAATAATGATGAAGAAGGCTGAAAAAGGTGCTAAAAGTGTCCAAAAAGCACTTTCTCTCTCCACAGCTGTTCACTCAGCCCTGATGTATTCATGCAGCTTTATTTGAAGTCTCTGAGCCTTCCTGGAAAGCTGAAACCTTTGAAACCCTCTCTATTCCATTGAAAACTTTTGATCTCTTTCAATGTCATAATGTAGTGCTTTGAAATAGGCTTTGATTGACAGTTCAATGGATTTCCACTCAGCCTCTAGTCAGCTGTGATTATTTATCTTTCCCTTCACACTTGAATGCATCTCAAGTACAGACATTGTCCACAACCACAATGTTTACAGAGAATCTAAGCCTGATTGGCAGCTGATGTTTCTTCAAAGAGTTTAAGTGAGTTCACTTCCTCTTTCGCAGACCGTCATCTGATGGGGTTGATGAATTCCCCCCTCTTTGGGGGTGTGATCAGAACATGGGATGAAGGCCTGATGTTTTGCACTCTGACTTTCAAATAAGTGTTAATTTCAAATAATAGTTATTGGGGAGTTGTTAGTTAGAGGGATAGATAGGAGGTTCTGTGGCAGCAAAAGAGACTCGAGGATGGTATGCTGCCTACCGGATGCCAGGGTCCGTGACGTCTCGGACCGTGTCTTCTGGATTCTTAAGGGGGAGGGGAAACAGTCACAAGTCGTGGTACACATTGGTACCAACGACATAGGTACGAGAAGGGATGGGGATTTAAAACAGGAATTTCGGGAGCCGGGCTGGAAGCTGAGAGCCAAGACAAAACATGTGGTCATCTCTGGTACGTTACCGGTGCCACGTGATAGCGAGTTGAGGAACAGGGAGAGAGTGCAGTTAAACATGTGGTTGCAGGGATGGTGTAGGAGGGAGGGTTTCAGATACGTGGATAATTGGAACACATTCTGGGGAAGGTGGGACCTGTACAAACAGGACAGGGTGCACCTGAACCAGAGGGGCACCAATATCCTGGGAGGGAAATTTTCTATGGCTCTTCAGGGGGGTTTAAACTAATTTGTCAGGGGAGTGGGAAAAGGAGTTGTAGTCCAGAAGTCAGTGTTGAGGGTGGTGAGGTATTGGGGAAGGTATCAAGGTCAAGGGTGGGTACCGGTAGACAGGAAGGTGGATTGAAGTGTGTCTACTTCAATGCAAGGAGCATCCAGAACAAGGTAGATGAACTTGGGGCGTGGATTAGTACTTGGGACTATGATGTTGTGGCCATTACGGAGACGTGGGTAGAACAAGGACTGGAATGGTTGTTGGACGTTCCGGGGTATAGATGTTTCAATAAGTGTAGGGAAGCTGGTAAAAGAGGTGGAGGAGTGGCATTGTTAATCAAGGATAGTTTAACGGCTGCGGAAAGGCACTTCGAGGGGGATCTGCACACTGAGGTAATATGGGCTGAGGTTAGAAATAGGAAAGGAGCGGTCACGTTGTTAGGAGTTTACTATAGGCCCCCAAATAGTAATAGAGATGTGGAGGAAGAAATTGCTAAGCAGATTATGGATATGTGTGGGGGTCACAGGGTAGTTGTCATGGGGGACTTTAACTTTCCAAATATTGATTGGAACCTTTGTAGGTCAAATAGTTCGGATGGGGCAGTTTTTGTGCAGTGTGTGCAGGAGGGTTTCCTGACACAATATGTGGATAGGCCGACAAGAGGTGAGGCCACATTGGATTTGGTACTGGGAAATGAACCGGGCCAAGTGTTAGATTTGGTTGTGGGAGAGCACTTTGGAGATGGTGACCACAATTCGGTGTCTTTTGTTATTGCAATGGAGAGGGATAGGGCCGTACGGCAGGGCAAGGTTTACAATTGGGGGAGAGGTAATTATGATGCGATTAGGCAAGAATTAGGGGGCATAAGATGGGAACAGAAACTGTCAGGGAAAGGCACTAATGTAAAGTGGAACTTTCTCAAGGAACAAATACTGGGTGTCCTTGATAGGTATGTCCCTGTCAGGCAGGGAGGAAATGGCCGAGTGAGGGAACCATGGTTCACGAAAGAGGTGGAATGTCTTGTGAAAAGGAAGAGGGAAGCTTATGTAGGGATGAGGAAACAAGGTTCAGATGGCTCGATTGAGGGTTACAAGTTAGCAAGGAATGAGCTGAAAAAGGGGCTTAGGAGAGCTAGGAGGGGACACGAGAAGTCCTTGGCGGGTCGGATCAAGGAAAACCCCAAGGCTTTTTACTCTTATGTGAGGAATAAAAGAATGACCAGGGTGAGGTTAGGGCCGGTCAAGGACAGTAGTGGGAACTTGTGTATGGAGTCAGTAGAGATAGGCGAGGTGATGAATGAATACTTTTCTTCAGTGTTCACCAAGGAGAGGGGTCATGTTTTTGAGGAAGAGAAGGTGTTACAGGCTAATAGGCTGGAGGAAATAGATGTTCAGAGGGAGGATGTACTGGCAGTTTTGAATAAACTGAAGATCGATAAGTCCCCTGGGCCTGATGAAATATATCCTAGGATTCTTTGGGAGGCAAGGGATAAGATTGCAGAGCCTTTGGCTTTGATCTTTAGGTCCTCACTGTCCACGGGGATGGTGCCAGAGGACTGGAGAGTGGCGAATGTTGTTCCTCTGTTTAAGAAAGGGAATAGAAATGACCCTGGTAATTATAGACCGGTTAGTCTCACTTCGGTGGTTGGTAAATTGATGGAAAAGGTCCTTAGGGATGGGATTTACGACCATTTAGAAAGATGCGGATTAATCCGGGATAGTCAGCATGGATTCGTGAAGGGCAAGTCGTGCCTCACAAATTTGATAGAATTTTTTGAGGAGGTAACTAAGTGTGTTGATGAAGGTAGGGCAGTTGATGTCATATACATGGATTTTAGTAAGGCGTTTGATAAGGTCCCCCATGGTCAGCTTATGATGAAAGTAAGGAGGTGTGGGATAGAGGGAAAGTTGGCCGATTGGATAGGTAACTGGCTATCTGATCGAAGACAGAGGGTGGTGGTGGATGGAAAATTTTCAGACTGGAGGCAGGTTGCTAGCAGAGTGCCAAAGGGATCAGTGCTTGGTCCTCTGCTCTTTGTGATTTTTATTAATGACTTAGAGGAGGGGGCTGATGGGTGGATCAGTAAATTTGCTGATGACACCAAGATTGGTGGAGTCGTGGATGAGGTGGAGGGCTGTTGTAGGCTGCAAAGAGACATAGATAGGATGCAAAGCTGGGCTGAAAAATGGCAAATGGAGTTTATCCCTGATAAATGTGAGGTGATTCATTTTGGTAGGACTAATTTAAATGTGGATTACAGGGTCAAAGGTAGGGTTCTGAAGACTGGAGGAACAGAGAGATCTTGGGGTCCATATCCACAGATCTCTAAAGGTTGCCACTCAAGTGGATAGAGCTGTGAAGAAGGCCTATAGTGTGTTAGCTTTTATTAACAGGGGGTTGGAGTTTAAGAGCCGTGGGGTTATGCTGAAACTGTACAGGACCTTGGTGAATCCACATTTGGAATATTGTGTGCAGTTCTGGTCACCTCTCTATAAGGATGTGGAAGTGCTGGGAAGAGTGCAGAGGAGATTTACCAGGATGCTGCCTGGTTTGGAGGGTAGGTCTTATGAGGAAAGGTTGAGGGAGCTAGGGCTGTTCTCTCTGGAGCGGAGGAGGCTGAGGGGAGACTTAATAGAGGTTTATAAAATGATGAAGGGGATAGATAGAGTGAATGTTCAAAGACTATTTCCTCGGGTGGATGGAGCTATTACAAGGGGGCATAACTATAGGGTTCATGGTGGGAGATATAGGAAGGATATCAGAGGTAGGTTCTTTACGCAGAGAGTGGTTGGGGTGTGGAATAGACTGCCTGCAGTGATAGTGGATTCAGACACTTTAGGAACATTTAAGCAGTTATTGGATAGGCACATGGAGCACACCAGGATGATAGGGAGTGGGATAGCTTGATCTTGGTTTCAGATAAAGCTCGGCACAACATCGTGGGCCGAAGGGCCTGTTCTGTGCTGTACTGTTCTATGTTCTATAATTAAATGGCTCATACAAAAAATAGATGGGACATAGGCTAGTTATTGAGTTAGACAAGCGGCTGGTTGAAATCACTTAAGCAAATGGGGTTAGCTGTGGCTGGAACATCATGGCCTGGATTTTCATCGTCAAGGCAGGCAGCGGAGTTGGAAAACTTGATGGCTTTGTCTGATAGCCTCAGGATAGCCTCAGCCTGCAAAGCTGGGGCTTTCACTTGTGGGGGGAGGTGTAGCGGGTGCTGACTGGACTTAGTATTTTTCCGCTATTTGTTGAAACGGGGGTCACTGGCACAGGTTAGAGGAAGGTGCAGGCTTGTTTAAGCTCAGTCACGCGTGCAACAGGAGGGTTCTGTCGAAGCGCAGTTTTAATTCAGTGTTCACAGTTAAATTTATTGGACATTTTTAGCTTCTTGTTGACGTGGCAGCACCTAGCGCAATTCTACAAACGGAAAATTTAAAAAGACGGCATTAATTTTGCAGTTGCCCCAAAATAGAGAGATCAAATAGTCTTCTTACTCAACTGGAGTCAGGAAGGCTGAATAACGGCACGAGTCAATTTTTCATTCTGTCACCCAGTAATCAGAGAGAATACTGCTTTTGATTAGCTGTGAGGTTTTGGCTCTCTCAGTGCTCCCCAGGTGGGCAGCAGTAAAATTGCTCATGGGTGAATGTCAATTTTAGCCGTTCACTCTCAGTGGTGCAAGTAAATGGATCTTAAAAAAGGCAATGCCAGCCTTGGGGAGGCAGACATTTCATTTTATTCGCCAGTCCTTAAATAATGACACAGTTCAACAAAACGTTGAGACAAAGGGTGGTGAATTCTATTTTAAAGGTGCAAGTCATCAGTCTTGCTGCACACAAGAATTTCTATTGCAGTAATAGTGAAAAGCGACACCATGTCTGTTATTAGTGAGGCCATGAAAGCAACACTGATGGTCAACGCTTCAGATCATAGTTATGTTTTCTCATCCCCTCCTAAATTTCCTCCTATGTGCTCCTGAAGGCAGTGGCTCCTGCGAAGGTATAGTCCCAAGGATGTCAACCACTTTACAATGTGTAGCTCAAACGAGTGCAATTTAACTGTGGAGTGATTTTTATGGTCACCCACTGATCCACTTGAAGACAGGTTTGCTGGTAAAACAAAATTTAACCTAAAAATAGGGGAGGAGGTGATGGCCTAGTGGTATTATCGCTGAACTATCAATCCAGAAACACAACTAATGTTCTGGGGACCCGGGTTCGTAATCCCAAAATAGCAGATGGTGGAATTTGAATTCCGCAAAAAATAATTTTTGGAATTGAGAATCTACTGATGATCATGAAATCATTGTCGATTGTCGGAAAAACCCATCTGGTTCACTAATGGCCTTTAGGGAAGGAAATCTGCCGTCCTTACCTGGTCTGGCCATTGTGACTCCAGAGCCACAGCAATGTAGTTGACTCTCAACTGCCTTCCAAGGGCAACTAAGGATGGGCAATAAATGCTGGCCAGCCAGCGATGCCCGTGTTCCATGAATTCATTAAAAAAAGGCGGCCTGCTTGCACCTTCCCATCCAGCGCTGACACGTCTCCCATGTTATGGTGTGTGGACAATACAAGTGGGCCTACTAAGGCCCTTAAGTGGCCGCATTCTGCCACTGACACTATAACATGCGCAGCAGAAGACAGTGCCAGCTTATTGGCAGCTTTCACTGCAGGGGCTGTAGTCGGGAAGAAAGAGGTGTCTCTTTTGGGGGAACCCCTGTACTCGTCAGAGGCACACTGATTCCAACATTATACCACCCCCCCCCCCCACCCCTTCTGCCTCCCTTTATCCCTTATCCAGTGCTCTAAAACCCATCCCCCTCTCCCCGCTCACTTGGGTCTGTTAGGCAGGTCCAACCAAAATAATTGACTTACCTGAAGTCCGGGATCCATCACCCCTTCATCATTGGAGTCTGCCTGTAGTTTCTGCGGTGGCCACTACTCAGGGTGGTGGGTGCCTGGAACTTGCTGCCGGGGGAGGTGGTGGAAGCAGATACAATAGTGACTTATAAGGGGCGTCTGGACAAATACATGAATAGGATGGGAATAGAGGGATATGGTCCCCGGAAGGGTAAGGGATTTTAGTTCAGTCAGGCAGCGTGGTCGGTGCAGGCTTGGAGGGCCAAAGGGCCTGTTCCTGTGCTGTAATTTTCTTTGTTCTTTACTCAGTTCTGGTTTGCTGAGACTACAGAGTTGTGAAACAATAGAATTGGCCAGCAGGTCATGAGGGTGTGGCTTCCTCCCAGGTGGGAATGAAGGTCCCACTCTGATCCAAGTAAGGCTGCCCCCACTGTATTATCACTGCGGGGCAGCTAGCTTTCTGCTCTATATGGGGCTGACAGATCCTTTGTTCAGGGTGTACGGGGAATCCATCCTCCCCCTGTAGAATCCACCCCCGAGTTTAGGCAGCGTGTGTTAGTGGGCTGTTGTTTTATTCCATAATGGGATCTTCACCAAGCTCTCTTCATAGGATCACACTTGAACACCTAAAACCTGGATCTCAAACAAGGGTTTGGGTCCCTCCTTATACAAGTTGTGCTGATGTCAGTTGTAGCCCCTTTATTATCACTCTGTCTGGGAACTCCTGAATAAGCAAAGTCCAAGGAACCAAACTCGGACTTTCTTGGTCCATTGGTTCAGTTCCACAATTGTACA
This sequence comes from Mustelus asterias, assembly GCF_964213995.1. Taxonomy (NCBI): domain Eukaryota; kingdom Metazoa; phylum Chordata; class Chondrichthyes; order Carcharhiniformes; family Triakidae; genus Mustelus; species Mustelus asterias. The sequence continues at coordinate 83,369,341 of NC_135811.1, forward strand.
CAGTACCCTGGATGCTCTCCATTTTACAGCGCGTTGTCTGAATGGCTGTTACTTAATTGGGAGTCTAGAAAGTCACTGTGTTAGGGATCAATTCAGAAACTCCAAGGTATAATGTGAAGTTAGCCTAGACCCCAACTTTTAGTCATAGAATCCATATAGTGCAGGAGGAGGCCATTTGGCCCATTGAGCCTGCACCGACAACAATCTCTCCGAGGCCCTGTCCCCATAACCCCATGCATTTACCCTGCTAATCCCCCTGATATTAAGGGACAATTTAGCATGACCAATCCACCTATCGCACACATCTTTGAACTGTGGGAGAAAACCGGAACACCTCGTGGAAACCCACGCAGACACAGGGAGAACATGCAAACTTCACACAGTCACCCGAGGCTGGAATTGAACCTGGGTCCCTGGCACTGTGAGGCAGCAGTGCTAACCACTGTGCTACCGGACCATCCTATTTTTGATTTTTGCATTGGTGTAATTAGTGTAAGCATAAGGTGTTTCACTCCAGGTGTGATTCTATTGACTCACTCGGAAAATTTTATCAAAACTGCATTTTAATAATACAGTAAACTATAACTGAATTAGTGTAACTTTTATGAATTGAAATACTTAAACATATCATTTTTAACTGCTAGCCTATCTGTATTGGTTCCAACTGAAGCAATATTCCTCATAGATGTAAATTCCTCTTCAACATCAGTTGGCAAACAATAGGCTTACATGTTGGCATGTGTGCTGCTGGGTCTCCAGCCCCAGATAGCAGATAGATTTTTTTCTGTAATCTTAGTTCCACCCGTTCACGTGACTCTCTCTCTCTTGTCAATCAACCTAATCAAACTCTACTCTGAAATCCCAGAGTAAAATCCAAAAGATAAACAAAACTGCATTAGCTCAGATTAAAACCAACGCCCCAATATTTAGGTTCAATTATGCTTCTATATTCTCGGCAAGCAGCCTGTCTGGAGCAGATAAATCTGCACCGTAATCAGAGCTGAGGTTTAAAACATTCCCTTCGTAAGAAACATGATATAAATACATTTCTTAAAGACACAGTATCAGCACAACTGTCAGAAGGATGTGTTTCTTTCAAAAACAATATTTCTGCCAATTGCCATGCCTATTAAGGGCACTTCATATTTCCCTGTGCAATGCAGAGAACATCTCCTCCAATAAATCTTTTGTTTGTTACTTTGAATCTATTTGTGCAAAGCACACTCTTTTTGTTAAAACCCACAACACTAAACATGGTTAGGACATTGCACCTTAGTTATTTGACTATTCAAATGGCTGTCTGCATTCTTAGATGAGAATACATGATAAGACTTGGCTCAGAGCCCAAAAATCCATGAGCTTGTTCAAACACCTGGAGAAAACTTGCTTGATTAACAGCTCTGATTGTCCGGTCTATCCTGTCAATTACACCATTTATTCACATAAGACAAAGAGGTTTAAAGTGCTTTCAGTTTCAGTAATTGAAGTTTAAAGAGTCTGGATGATGGACATTTTTATTGGGCTGTAGTAAACAGGAATTTATTTTGAGGAAGTGAAAAAAAATTAATTAATGACTGTTTTTAAAGCCTTTTCTTTACACATTGTACTGACACTATGGGGCTCATTGCTTCTCTGCAGTATAGTCTGTGAATGGGCAGAAAGGTGCCATAGCTTGGTCTGGGGAACATGAGGGGCCATGTGGATGGGTGGGGCATACATTGGCTTGGGGAATGAATGGCCAGAGGGTGTGGGTGGAGGGGCATACATTGGCATGGAGGGATGAGGATCCAAGGGGGTGGGTGAGGGCATACCTTGGTATGGGGAATGAGAGACGAGTGGGGTTGTTTGGGGGGCAGACTTTGACACAGGTGCATGAGAGGCACTAGGGGTGGGTGGGGGCATATAGTGGCATGAGGGGTATGAGGAGAAACTTTTAAACTTACCTTTTGAAAGTCCCCTCATGCAGACTAAAATGTTGTAAACTATGATTCAGCAAAAATCTGGCCTGACCCCATGAAAATTGAGGAGGACAATACAGCTGGCTAGATCGGGAGTGCAGGGTGCAAGCTTTTGACTTGACCCAACCTGCACCCTTAAAAGGCACTCCCAAAAATTAGAAGCGCCAAGAATAGGGTCAGGAATACCAAAATTGGGTCCAGAGGCATCTCAACGTGGTCAAAATTCAGACCTACACATCCAAGTTTAGAATCTAACTAAAGAAAGTTAATGAAACCAGTTATTCATCAGTTAAGTATGAGCAATCTGCATCTACCTTCCTTTGTGTAGTGATGGCTTTCGATTTCCAAACCATTCTGGTTGGATGATACCAGTATGATCCTGTGACCGAAACTGACTTGAGATAATGACTTACTCTGAACACCCAGCGAGAAGCTGGGCAGTGTGCAGATAAGCAGTGAAGAAGATGGCAGCTACAGAAATGGCATGGTCACATTTGCTTTGCAATAATTATGAGGTTGTAAAATATTTTTTAAAAAGCCTCCCAGCCTGGTTCCGCAACTGCAAGTCAATCTGTGAAGGAATTGGAACCCACGGTACAAAACCTTTGACAGCCGAACCTCATGACCTGCTGAACATTCATCTCTTCAAAGAAATCCTACAGTAGTCCTGATACCCGATTCCAGTTATCTGAACTCATCTCAACTATAATTCAAACATGGAAAAGACTTCCTTTTTCACTGGGCCTGCACAGGCTGGTCCAACAATGAGCTAAATGTACCAACTGTTAAATTGTTTTTTTGGTTTAGCCCTTGTTGAAGTGCACCATCCTTTTTAATTGTACCTTTGTTGAGTTTGCGGTGTGTGACTGATGTGGCACCAAGATTTTCAGGGTGAGTGTGCGGATAAATAATCCTCTTCATTCCGACCCACAGAAATCCGACGTTGTTATTTAAATTGATGGGACACTAAGAAGCACGTATATCTACCTTTCCAAAAGAAAAATCACTGATTTGGGCAGCACGGTTGCACATTTTTGGAGCGTGGGAGGAAACCGGAGCACCCGAAGGAAACTCACACAGACACACAGGGAGAACGTGCAAACTCCGCACAGACAGTTACCTGAGACCAGAATTGAATCTGGCGCTCGTAGAAAAAATAAAAGATAGGTAGGAAAGTAAGTTGTGAACAGGACATAAGGAGGCTACAAAGGGATATAGATAGGTTAAGTGAGTGGGCAAAGATCTGGCAAATGGATATATTGAGAGAAAATGTGAAATTTTGGCAGGAAGAATAAAAAAGAAGTGTATCATCTAAATAGAGAAATTGCAGAATTCTGAAATGCAGAGGGATCTGGGTGTCCTTGTGCATGAATCGCAAATGGTTAGTATACAGGTACTGCAAGTAATTAAGAAAGCTAATAGAATGTTTATTGTGAGGGGAATTGAATATAAGAGTAGGGAGGTTATGCTTCAGTTATACAGGGCATAGGTAAGCCACATCTGGAGTATTGTGTACAATATTGCTCTCCTTATTTAAGGACGAATGTAAATCCATTAGAAGTTCAGAAAATGTTCACTGGTCTAATACCTGGAATGGGCAGGTTGTCTTATGAGGAAAGATTGGACAGGCTAGGTTTATATCCGAGATGACTTGATTGAAACATATAAGATCCCGAGGGTCTTGAAAGAGTGAACATGGAAAGGATGTTTTCTCTTGTGAGAGAATCTAGAACTTGGGGTCACTGTTCATAAATAAGGGAGTCACCCATTTAATAAGAGATGAGGAGAAATCCTTTCTCGGAGGGTCATGAGTCTCTGAAACTCTCTTCCTCAAAAGGCAGTGGAAGCAGAGTCTTTGAATATTTTTAAAGCAGGAGGTACAAGGATTCTTGATAAACAAGGGGGTGAAATGTTATCGCGGTAGCCTGGAATGTGGAGTTGAGGTTACAATCAGATCAGCCATGATCTTATTGATTGGAGGAGCAGGCTCGAAGGGCCGAGTGGCCTACTCCTATTCCCAATCTGTACGTTCACACAGGCAATGTCAAAAGATCTACAGAATATTAATGTAGTAACTAGCAGTGCTACTGACTAAAGTTCAATCTTTCCTATGCTACTGGGCAAAAACATTTAACAATGAAGATAAATTCATTCACGGAAAATATTCCGGCTGTGGCAAATGAAATAGAATGTTGACCAATGTCTGTAGATGATAGGGTTGGTATTAGGATAAGATCAAATGAATCAAAGGGCAACCTTCACCAGAACATATCTTGTGATCTTGTCATATTTGCCCTCACAATGATGACCAACCTGATAGTGAGATTGAAGTGAATGCTGGAAATATAAAGCAGGTAAAAAAAAACTGTGATGACATTTTGAGTAAAGCTGTTCAACAAAACAGTCTATAAAATTTGGCCAAGGGAAAAATGAAAGATTTGTACTTCCCATTGAAAAAGGGCACGAAGGAACGGGGTCTGAAAAAATGAATTTGATCAAAAAACATCACCATTTAAACCAACTTATTAGTTGAGGCCCCCTGCCATTTTGAAGACTAGCTGAGATGACAAAATGGCTGTGCAACCAGACAAGCCCCATTGTACATCAATAACACAGTATTTAAATATTTTCATTTTGAAAACCACAAAAGCAGAAGAGAAAATGAGGGCGATTATCCATCCCCATTTGCCACGATACAAATCCCATTATGCTCGCTAATTCTCACAAGATCCCAATGACAGGATTGTGCCAGGGAGATCTCAGAACATCCCCCCCCCCCCCACCGCCTCCCCCATTCCCGCCAGCGACATGAGGGTGTGAACCTGATTAATGTGAATTTAAATAGATTTAAATAAACCTGAACAGTATAACCCCCTTATCTTCCAGTTCACTGTATGTGGAGTGAAGTCACACTGGCAGGAGTCACTACTGGTTTCCAAAAATAGAAGCCAGTTGCAATGGCTATGCCAGGGGCTCGGAGGTGAGTATAGCCCTGGGTGGTGAGGGACATGGCTAGGCAATGCCCTAGGTCTGCCACCAGCACCCTGACACTGCCAAGTTGGCAATACCAGGGGCATGGCCTCCAGGGAACCCCATTGTGGTTTCCCATTATGTGTGTGTGGGGGGGGGGGGGGGGGGGGGGTGGAAGAGGTGGAATGGTGAGGGGAGTGGTTTGTGCCTATATTGTGATGTTGGTGGTGAGGGGGGAGGGGGGTGGGGGGGGGGAAGAAGCCTGCATTGCAGGAAAGGGGAGTGGTCTGCATTGTGGGTGGGCAAGCGGAGGCGGCTCTGCTGTCCCGATGCTGGCAATGGTGTGAGAGGCGAGTGGTGTTTAACTTTAACTTGAGATTGGGATGGCCTTGCTGGCATCTTTGGGCCCCACCTTTCACGAATGACAACGCAAAATATGCCCCCTGCTCTTTCTGAGCAAGTGTCGGAAGATTTGGGGAGAAAACCTGCCGGTTTTCAGTCATCTTATGTGAAAATTCCACCAAATGTGTCTCCACTGTCATGCCAGGTATGTTAGTGTCATCCTTACTCTGGTTCGTGTCATTGCTATGGGAGAATAATACAAGGTTCACTGCTTTTTCTTAAGATGTTAAAAGACTATTCTTTTCCATAGAGTTTTGCAGATCACACTAACTCTTTCATTAAAGGGAAAAGATCTCCCAGTGCTCTCAACATGCTTCTTTGTTTGCTACTTTGACATTGCGTTGAACATATTTATTTTAACATGGTTAGTTTTGTTAAATCCTTAGACAACGGAATATTGTCTGAGTGTGTGCCTTGAATTTTGGTTCTTTGTGTCTCACTTTGAGATGAATGCCTAACACATTTGTTTGATATTCTTTTCTGCACTATTTTAAAGGAGGCATCTTATTTTAAACAGGTCAGTGCCTCTGGTAAAGCTTAAAGAGAGACTTAATATGAACGCATAAAGCTAATACTCTGAAGATAAAACTTCACAGCAGAATCTGAGTAATTATAGGCAGGAGGATGCTACACATCAGACTTTGAGGATAGTTGCATAAGTTAGCTGTTGCCTTTATTCTCTGAAGTATTTTCTCTGTTTGATCATCTTTATGTTCATATCAACGATAGCTGGAGGCTTCCAAACATTAAGTTGTCTAATGCTGTCCCGTATACTTTATAGAGTGCTTGCATCTTCTATTCCATTTCTTTCAATGATTGTTTAGAATTATTAGTTTTCCTTTGGTCTTTCAGTCCCAGAACTTTTGTTGTAAGCTTGATTGGTTCGAATGGTATATTTAAATCTGGTCTGCAGTACTGTGTATTACATCTGCTCCAGGTATACTCAAAGTGGGTACAGTGTATCTATGTACTGTACGTGCTGCAGCAAACATCGGTGGTTAACGTCAAACCTTTTCTTTTACCATTTGACAACCAGGGCTGCTCTTACAGTGAGAAAACTAAGAAAGCAGGCCGGCCCAATGGACGCAATCCAATTAAGGGTGAATTAAAGGTTCTCAAATCCATATGGCCCTTCAAACTTGAGATTGGTTTTAATTTATTATTGTCACATGTATTGAGATAGTGAAAAGTATTGTTTCTTGCACACTATACAGACAAGACATACCATTCATAGAGTACATAGGGGAGAAGGAAAAGAGAGGGTGCAGAATATAGTGTTGCAGTTCCCAATAGGGTGAGGAGAAAGATCAGCTTAATATGTGATAGGATCATTCAAAAGTCTGATAGCAGCAGGGAAGAAGCTGTTCTTGAGTTGGTCGGACTTTTGTATCTCTTTCCCGATGGAAGAAGATGGAAGAGAGAATGTCCAGGGTGCATGTGGTTCTTGATTGTGCGGGCTGCTTTTCCAAGGCAGTAGGAAGTGTTGACAGTCAATGGATTGGGGGCTGGTTTGTGAGATGGACTGGGCTACATTCACAACCCTTTATAGTTTCTTGCTGTCTTAGTCAGAGCAGGAGCCATAGCAAGCTGTGATCACGTGACTCTTACTCAATATGGCCAGTCTTAAAGTGACCATGACCGAATTATTTAAACATGCAATCTGTAAGGAAATGGCTACTCTGCAATGTGGCATGTCCTGGAGGAACGCTTTGAATTCAGAGTCAGAATGTTTCCGGAAATACTAAGTTTCCTCAAAAAGTAAATTAAAATTGTCGATTGTTGGAAAAAAAACACCTGGTTCACTAAAGTAGGGAAGGAAATCATGTCAATGCACTCTGCATGTTCTGAGTTAAAGTTTATTTCACGAGTGTCACAAGTAGGCTTACATGTGCACGTTAGGTGGATTGGCTATGCTAAATTCTCCCTCACTGTACCCTAACAGGTGCCGGGGTGTGGCAACTAGGGGACTTTCACAGTAACTTCATTTCAGTGTTAGTGTAAGCCTACTAATAAATAAACTTTATTTTAACACTGCAACGAAGTTACTGTGAAAACCCCCTAGTCGCCACTCTCCGGCGTCTGTTCAGGTACACTGAGGGAGAAATTAGTATGGGCAATGCACCTAACCAACACGTCTTTCAGACTGTGGGAGGAAACCGGAGCACCCAGAGGAAACCCACGCAGGCGCGGAGAGAATGTGCAGACTCTGCAGAGACAGTGACCCAAGCCGGGAATCGAACCCGGGTCCCTGGCGCTGTGAAGCCACTGGGCCACCATGCTGCCCCATTGAATTGGTGGCATTACATGTAGATCACCACACTCTAAGCTGAGCCTATTACTCAATGAGTGAGTTAATGCCAAACTCAAGACAAAGCGAATGAAGGAATAATGTGAGATTCTCTGGATCCGGTATTGCATAGAAATCTTGCCCACGGGGCACATCTTTTTCAATGTAGGTAGTCTCCACTGTAATAACTGATTAAACAGCAAAGGAAATGAATGTTATAATTAAACAATAATAACCAAAAGCTCCAAACGCAAAAGGCAGTCTCGCAGAAAGAAACACACAACATCCTGAGTCGGGAAGAAATGCAAAAAGTCTTTGTAACTTATTTTTAAAAATAGCCTCTTGGCCCTGACATAAATTGCATGGTTTCCCACCCTGCAATTTGCTTTCTAAATATCCATTCCACACCCATGGCAACATGTTAAATACGGAGACAATGCCTGTATCAAGCGTTGCTGAATGACTAAGGTAAATTACACCGTGTGTGATGTAGTCCTGTGATTTGTATAAATTTAGATGTGTTGCCCATATTTGGGTGCTCATACTTCATTCCCAACCAGCACCTTACCACTGCACACCACCCCCCCTCCCCCCGCCCCTGCCACCCCCCCAAATTCTTCAGAGGCGGAATTCTAGAAGGGATAAGGGAAGAATGAAATGCTGGTTCTGAGGTTCAGGATGAAGCTTTTGCTGCATTCTGTTGGAATTGCATTGACTACTTGATGTGACTTATAGAAAGATAAGCAATGTGTGCATGTGTGCGTGCGTGTGTGCGTGTGTATGTGTGCGTGTGTGTGTGTGCGTGTGTGTGTGCGTGTGTGTGTGCATGTGTATGTGTGCGTGTGTATGTGTGTGCGTGCGTGTGTGTGTGTGTGTATACATGTGTTGGGGAAACTAGTGGCAAAGTTTCATCCATCGATTGTCTTTTCTTTTGGTGATTGCTCAAAATGCTAAGCTTTGATTTACAACCTTCTTTCCTTCAATCTAGCAACACCCACTGACTTCCTGAAACAATCAGATAAGGGACTATTTCCCATGCAATTATGGCAGCGCGGTGGCACAGTGGTTAGCACTGCTGCCTCACAGCGTCAGGGACCCAGGTTCGATTCCCAGCTTGGATCACTGTCTGTGTGGAGTTTGCATATTCTCCCCGTGTCTGTGTCGGTTTACTCCGGGTGCGCCGGTTTCCTCCCACAGTCCGAAAGACGTGCTGGTTAGGTGCATTGGCCAAGCTAAATTCTCCCTCAGTGTACCCGAACAGGTGCCGGAGTGTGGCGACTGGGGGATTTTCACAGTAACTTCATTGTAAGCTGACTTGTGACTAATAAATAAACTTTAAACAATTATCTTTCTCATCTCCAACGCGTTGAATGACTCTGTTCTCATGAAAGCCACTGGACACTGTGGCCTCCAAAACATGCCAGTCTGCCAGGCCCCAAACTCCATCCCAAGTGTTGGTTCGAGAGTTTCAGCAGATGTAAATGTCTCTTCAATCACCATTCCTCCGTCTCCTTCAAACTCCGTACAAAATATCGCGTTGACCAGAAAACCACCAAAGTTGCACATACGAAGGAACATTTTCATCACCTCGATTCATAATGAAGGTGCCTTTTACAGGTTCACCTGGAAAACCCTCCAACCCTCCCCTACCTGCACACCCCGCCCCTCCAACACTGACCCCTGGCACTACACTGGCAGTGATGGGCATGATCCTCTCCTGACTGCTGCACTCACCTGAGCTCCCCTGGGCGGCCTACTTGCCCAGATGCACACCTTGAGAGACAAGTTGGATTTTTTGATGGACCGGGGAAATGATTCAGGCACAGAGGCCTGATAATTAGATGCTAATGCATTCAAATGATGTTCCTGATGTCAAATGTCGAGGAATGGAAGGGGGAAAGGGGCAATCACGTCATGCGGCGTTTACATTGGAGTGAAATATGGTTTGGGGTTCTCGTGGGTTTTACATTCCCCTTTTCGTTGGGTGGGTTTGGCGGCAGGAGCGGAACATTCCGGTGTTTTTAATGTCTCCCTGAAGGGTTGAGACTGAGGACTGTGAGAATGACTAACCTCTCATGATAAATCTATAGCTCAATGAGATATCTTTGAGGCTCCAAGTGTTGCTTCAAAATGAGATTATTTTAAAAATATTCTGGCCGTCCATTGATGTAATGTTTCCCCATTCCAGCACATTCTTCATCAGCTTTTTGCACCTTTTGAATTTCATTTATCCTCTCCATTGTTGCTGGGAGAAATGTAGTGCTCAGTCTGGTATCTAACTGCACATCATTGATAACGGGGCAATTCTCCCAGTCTGCTGCACTGCTTTAGCAGTGCAATGTGACAAGGGACATCAGCAGAGGCCGTTCAGCGAGCACCCCACCACAGCCTCCACCTGTCTCCCAGCCGAAGATTTTTGGAGTATTTAAAAATATTTAAAATTTTAAAATATTTAAATTTGGATTTCAATTTCATTAGCATTTCTCCACCCCACCTCCAGCCCCCCCCCCCCCACCGCGCCCCCCCCCCCCCCCCCCCCCCCCCCCCGCCATGCCAGGAGTGGTTCCCTCCAGTGGGGTTTACAGCAGCTCCCCAGGAACAGGGAACAGGCAGCTCGACCCTGCTGGGAGGAACAGAGGCCGTGGAGGCCCCTCCAAGAGGTCAGGGGTCAAGAGGGGTGCCCCCCTGTCACTGCCCAAAGGGGCAAAACCAGCAATGCACAAGGGGGCACATTGACACTGCCCACCGGGCATCAGGCAGTACTAAGGGGTGTGGCCAGAGAGGGGGCAGGACCTATTGGGGGGGTGGGGCCTATAGGGGAGCGATTGGTGGGGGTCTCACTGCCACTCTGCACTGGGATCAGTGAGGGTGATCTGGGTTGGCTGTCTGGGTGGGGGGAGGGTTGGCCTGCTGGGGAGTGGGGGGGGGTCAGGGCTGGCGGCGGGGGATGGGGTTGGTCGGGACTGGCGGCTGCGGTTAGGTTGAGACTGTTCAGGGACGGAGGGGGGTACGTCAGGAGGCCAGCTACTGGGGTGTGGGGGCAGGGGTGTCGGAGGGGCAGTGATGGGGAGGCTGGTAGTGCGGGGCCAGTGCGCATGTGCTGATCTCCACTATGACAGATCGGCGCATGCACAGTGGCCCACTCAGCACTATGCTGCCGGCTCTCAGGCGGGAATAGGCCCCACCCCCTGAACTTCAGTCTGAATCTCTCCAGGGCACTCTGCAGTGCTCAGAGATTCAACTTGAAACTCCCGTTAAAAATATCAGCGGGAGTTACTCGTTTTCATGCAAATTTGGCACTTAGAATTTTTTGGGGGAGAATCAGCCCCAACATTTTCCAATTGTTGGGCTCTTTACTTTGGTGCCTTTTCTGTCGTCTATTCTGCTATCACCATCCAGTCTCATCGTCTAGCCTTAGATGACATTGATGAGATTTCAGTCCCAGACCCACTAATCACATTTAAATTGTATTGAAATCCCCATTTGAATAATTTATACAGTTCCGTGCCCAGAGACTCGCGGAGGCTTTGGCACCAAGCCGGAAGCCCGCTAAATGGCCTCCACTTGAGACTCCTGGCCTGTTGTGCTGTTCCCCCCCGTCCCCCTCTCCCGTAGAATTTAAGGGAGAAAATATTGACTAAGGAAGTGGGCAAAATTTTCAAATCATTGTTGGGAGCCCAACACCCAGAAAATCCAGCTCAAAGATTCACAGTTTTGAATCACAGTGGAAGGTGTGTTCAAATGGGAGACTGTATGATTAGATTCCAATACTGTGTGGCTCCAACAAGGAGGAAGATGTCGCTACTGACTACACAATGTTCAGTATCATTCACAGCTCCTCAGATACTGAATACTGAAGGAGTCTGTCCATAAGCAGCAAGATCAGCCTGAGCTGATAAATGGCAAGAAACATTCCTGCACACAAATAACTAGCAATGACTATCTTCAACAAGGGAGAATCTAACCATCACCCATTGACAATCAATGGCATTATCATTGCTAAATCTCCAACCATCAACAACGGGGCAGTGATCATTGAGCAGGAACTGAACTGGACTAATCATGTAAATACTGGGATTGCAGGAGCAGGTCAGAGGCTGTGAATTCTGTGGAGAGAAACTCAACAACTGACTCCTGACAGCCTGTCCAGCATCTACAAGGCACAAGTCAGGAGTCTGTTGGAATACTCTTCCGGTGCCTGAATGAGTACAACTCCAACAACACTCAACATCATCTAGAACAAAGCAGCCAGTCTGATTGGCACCCCATCCACAAATATTCATTCCCTCCACCACTGATACACAGCGGCAGCAGTGTGTACCACCTAAAAGATGCTTTGCAGAAATTCACTAAGGCTCGCTCATCATCACCTTCCAAACGCACAACCTATGCCATCTCAAAGGTCAAGGGCAGCAGACACATGGGAACATCACCACCTGGAAATTTCCCCTCCAAGCCACTCACCATCTTGACTTGGAATTACATTGCCATTTCTTCATTGTCGCTGGGTAGAAGTCTTGGAACTCCCTCCCTACCAGCACTGTGGGTGTAGCTACACCTCAGGGACTGCAATAGTTCAGAAGGCAGCTCACCACCATCTTCTGAGGGGCAATTAGGGATGGGCAATAAATGTTGGCCTAGTCAGCGACACCCACATCCCATGAATGGGTTAAAAAAAAATTATACTCAAGAGAAACACTTAAGCCACAAGTATCTTCTCACAGATTAAATACCTTTACATAAATATCATGTCATTTCCACATTGCTGCCAAAAGCAACTAGCATTAATGCACAAGGGCTGAATGGCCTACACCTACTTCTACTTTCTATATTTCTATGGAGAGATTAAGTCGGTTAGGATTATATTCACTGGAGTTTAGAAGAGTGAGAGGGGATCTCATAGAAACTTATAAAATTCTAACAGGATTAGACAAGGTAGATTCAGAAAGAATGTTCCTGATGGTGGGAGAGTCCAGAATTAGGAGTCATAATTTGAAGATAAAGGATAAACCTTTTAGAACTGAGGTGAGGAGAAATTTCTTCACCCAGAGGGTGGTGATTGTGTGGAATTCACTACCACATAATGGAGTTGAAGCCAAAATGTTGTCTGATTTCAAGGAGAAATTAGATATAACTCTTGGGGCTCAAGGGATCAAGGGATAATCAGACATGATCAAAATGAATGGCGGAGCAGGCTCGAAGGGCCGAATGGCCCACTCCTGCTTCTAGTTTTTATGTTTCTAAGATGTAAGATTAAACAAAATAGTAAAATGGTGGTTTACCAATTTACCGAATCCCTTGTACTGCGTCAGCTGTGAGGCATTCAATCCTCTCTTTGACTTAGATCACTTACTTTGAACAAAGTATTTTCTGTGTGGAAATCTCATCACTGCAATCATGTGTGACTAAAGAATTCAGGAGACAGCTGCATTTTACAAAGACCTCAGCACTTTGTTGCAACAGTCCAGTGCCTGGCAAGAGCAAAGTGTTTCTCTCATCGATTCCACTTTTAGGATGACGTAAGCCATAACGTGGTTCTGTAAAATGACTGTTCCACTCGCCACATGTCATTCCAGCCAGTCAGAACGACCTCCAGGAGACAAAGGTGAAGGAATAATGAAGGTGGTAGGGTCAGAAGTGGGATATGATTGTTCATGACCTCTTTTCCCTCAAGGCAACCTAACTTCTTGCTGTGATACTGAATAGAATTTAATTCATAGCTCCCAGCATTGTATAATTTACCTTTTACAATCAGTTGGTGAGCAGCACAATTAGATGCTACTGTAGCACAGGAATTTACAGTATTTGCTCTGAACTGATTGCTGTTTCTTTCTAATTCAAGTCAGCAAAGATATTGGAATCCAGAAGAATCATATTAGACTTTAACCAGTTATTAGCATTCAGGTCAATCCAAGCTTATAGAACAGGTTTTCCACTATTTAACTATGAATGGTTATAGAATTGTACAGTGAGAAGTTGAAATAATTAAACCCAAAATCGTGTAATAATGTATATCTGGGCAGAGGATTGGGTTAATACCTGACTTGGGTTGTTAAATTTGTCAGGTACGGGCCTACATGTAGATTGCCTGGAGAAACATGGAAATGCAGAGATATATTCAACAGTTCACAGTAGTAAAAGGAAACAGACTCATATATCCATGCTGGAAAACAGGCCTACAATGTTCTTGACAGCATTTATAAGATAAACCATTAAAACATTTGCAGTGCTCCCTTTTCCGATCTGAATTTGCACCTTTCTCTAGTTTCCTTCCTATGGGCGATATGATGGCACAGTGGTTAGCACTGCCGCCTTACAGCACCAGGGACCCGGGTTCAATTCCAGCTTAGATCACCGTCTGTGCGGAGTCTGCACATTCTCACTGTGTCTGCGTGTATTTCCTCCTGGTGATTCATAGAGTCCCTACAGTGCAGAAGGAGGCCATTTAGCCCATGGAGTCTGCACCGACCCTCTGACAGAGCATCTTACCCAGTCCAGCCCACACCCCGCCCTATCCCTATAATCTCGCACATACACCACTGATTCCCCCTAACCTACACATCTTGGGACACTAAGGGGCAATTTACTATGGTCAATCCACTCAACCTGCACATCTTTGTATTGGCAGGACCAGGAAATCTTGCCCATTAAGTCTGGTAATCAAAAGCTTAGTCAACGAAATAAGTTTTAAGGAGTGTCTTAAAGGAGGAAAGTGAGATAGAGTGGAGAAGAGCTGTAGGGAGGGAATTCCAGAGCTTGGAGTCCAGACAACTGAAGGCACGGCCACCAACAGTGGAACAATTAAGATTGGGAATGCACAAGTGACCAGAATAAGTGGAATGTTAGATATCTGAGATATTTGTGAGGCTGCCGGAGGTTATGGAGATAGGAAGGGGAGAGACCATTTGGGGACTTGAAGACAATGATGAGAATTTTCAAACCAAAACTTAACTTGACTGGGAACCAATGTAGGTTAGCGAGCACAGGGGCGAAAGGGGAATGGGACTTGTTGTGAGTGAAGACATGGATTTGTTAAAGAAAGGTCTTAACTCACAAACTTGATTGAATGCTTTGAGGAAGTGACAGGAAGGATTGATGAAGTTAGTGCAGTGGATGTTGTGTACGTTGATTTTAGCAAGGCGTTTGACAAGGTCCCACGTGGCAGATTGGTCAAAAAAGTAAAAGCCCATGGGTACAGGGTAATGTGGCAAACTAGATCAAAAGTTGGCTCAGCAACAGAAAAAAGGTCGATGGATGCTCTTGTGAATGGAAAGTAGCTTCAAGTAGTGTCCCACAGGGCTTGGTGTTGGGACCCTTGCTGTTTGTGCTATATATTAACGATTTGGATGTGAACATGGGGGGCATGATTGGAAAATTCGCAGATGACGCAAAGATTGGCCGAGTAGTGGATAGTGAAGAGGAAAGCTATAATTTACATAACGGTATTGATGGGTTGATGGAGCGAGCGGTAAAGTGGCAGATGAATTTTAACATAAAAAAGTGTGAGGTAATGCATTTAGGGAGGTGAAACAGCTATAGGGAGTACACAATAAATGGGAATATACTAAGAGGGGTAGATGAAGTGAGAGATCTTGGTGTACAAGTACACAGATCTCAATAGGCAGCAGCTCGAATAGACGAGGTTGTAAAGAAGGCATATGGAATTATTAAATTAAGTGGAGCAGACAAGAGGGGCCAAATGGCCTACTCCTGCTCCATGTTTGCCTGTTTGTTTCATTACGTAAAAGGCACCATTTAAACATAAGTTATTGCTTTGTGGAGTTGCTTTACGCCCATGCTGCAGACACATACTTTGGCACAAACTTTATGCTTTGCTGAACAAGATCATTTTTCAGATGTGTACTGAGACACAGCAATTGCAGCGCCTGGCACCTTGCCAGTTAACTATGAGCTTTTGATTATGATCCCCTTATCCTTGTCAGTAATGCAGTTTTATCATTATCCCGTTGGAACTAAGTTTGCACTTCCCAAACTCACGCCACTCAGGGTTCTTGCCTGAAGGGCGAAAGGAACTTACATCCTGTCCATCTTCACAAGGTTTGAACACTAGTGCCAGAGGTGAATTCTTTGTGTCCTTAATCTGTCTGAATAAAAAATGCTTTTTTATTTCAATATTAACAGCAATCATTCCTAGGTCAGGTTTCAAACAGATGAAATGCACCCCTACACAGCTCAAAAAGCAAAGTTCTAGCCCAACCTCAAACCGGGCAACTCCTACTGCACCATTACCCTCTATGAGTCAGCCCAATACTCACTCAGAACTAGGTTGAGACGGTCCAAACTTATTTTATGTACGTGTGGAGTGGATGTCTCAGATAATATGGGCAGCACGGTGGCACAGTGGTTAGCACTGCTGCCTCACAGGGCCAGGGACCCGGGTTCGATTCCCAGCTTGGGTCACTGTCTAAGCGGTGTCTGCACGTTCTCCCCGTGTCTGCGTGGGTTTCCTCCAGGCGCTCTGGTTTCCTCCCACAAGTCCGAAAGACATACTGGTTAGGTACATTGGCCACGCTAAATTCTCCCTCAGTGTACCCAAACAGGCACCGGAGTGGCAACCAGGGGACTTTCACAGTAACTTCATTGCAGTGTTAATGTAAGCCAACTTGTGACACTGATAAATAAACGGAAAACTAGGTTAGTGGGATAAATACGTAGAGTTACCGGGATAAAACCTGGGTAAGATGCTCTGTTGGAAGGTCGGTGCAGATTTGATGGGCCGACTGGCCTCCTTGTGCACTGTAGGGATTCTATGAATCTATGAATATTTACTGAGTCATCCAGGTTCAAATCGAAGAAGCTCCAATGGGATTCCTATGGAAACACTTTGATGCCTTTGACTACCTTTATCAGTCAAACACTCCAATAACTTTCCTTTTATCCGTCGTCAGAAAGGTTGGGCGGGGATCTTACTATCCTGTCACAGGGATGGAAAATGCTGCGAGCCGGTCAAACATCCACTGACTCTGGCGGGACTGGAAAATCCTGCCTGCGGGTGGGGCCGTAAAACCCTGCCCATTGATGTGGAAAAAGCGTTGTAAATTCTGTTTATGCAGAGAGTGTGTGATGCAGCCGAAATGTTAGAGCCCAAGTTCGTATTATTTTTATTGTGGGCTCACAGGAAGCCTTCCCGTAAGTGGATTTTCTCACAGCACAGTCGATTATTTGCTCAGTTTCCACAAGACATATTTCCTGTCACCAGAAGCAGCTGCCGCTGCTGGTGTGGACGAGCATTTAACACACAGTTAATTCTTTACAGCAGTCACCATGCAGTTAGGGATGAATCTCAGAGGGGAAACTGCACACTGATGGATAGAGATGTGTGTTGCCAGTCTACATCACTCCCTGCTGTCTCACTGTACTGAAAAAGGGTCTGTCAAAGGCTTCTTTTAAGAAAAAAAAGAGTGGTGTTGCTTTCTGAAAAAAAGGATTGCGGATACCATTAAAGTGACCAGGCATCATGTGTCAGGCTTGGTAGGCCGAAGGGCTTGTTCCCGCGCTGTATTTCTCTTTTGTTATAATGTCACTGCAATTTCCACAGAGACGAATGATCTTATTTTTAATAACGCTATTAATTTTACTTTCAACATCCCATTTTGTTGTTTCTCAGTGGAAATAAAGGCCGGGATTCTCCGATGTTGTTCACCCCGCCACCACTCCCAGCGAGAATGGAGAATTTGGTGCTCAGCCGAATCTCCATTCACAGCAGCGGGACCGGAGAGTCCCAGCCAAAGGTCCTGGGGAGATACATTGCAAGCCTAGCAAATCATAGAATAGAATCATAGAATCCCTACAGTGCAGAAGGAGGCCATTTGGCCCATTGAGCCCACAATGATCCCACCCAGGCCCTATCCCTGTAACCCCACATACTTACCCTGCTAATCCCCCTGATACTAATGGACAATTTAGGTGGCCAAGCCACCTAACTCACACATCTTTGGACTGTGGGAGGAAATCGGAGCACCCAGAGGAAACCCATGCAGACATAGGGAGAATGTGCAAACTCCGCACAGACAGTGACCCGAGGTCGGAATTGAACCCGGGTCCCTGGCGCTGTGAGGCAGCAGTGCTAACCACTGTACCACCGTGCCACCCAATCATAAATGCATTTTCTAAAATGGGTACATTTGTTATTTGTGACGCCTAATACAGAACAAATCTTTGCCCCACCTTATGCCTTTGCGAATATATCAACTGGGACAGAAACCCAGTGCCCAGCTGCTGTTACAACTTGGAATGAAATGTGTCAAGGGCTTCCTGGTGTGAACACAATACAATTACAAATACTGGGAACAATTGCCAATCGGACAGATCACAGAACCATTGCAAATGCAGAGTGCTGTGGATGCTGGAAATCTGAAACAAAGCGCTGAAAGTACTTGGCAAGTCGGGCAGAGTCCGTGGAGAATAAAACAATTGTTGACCTTTCATCAAATCGGGAAGGAAATCGAGAGGTAACCGGTTTTAAATAGGCACAGAAGCAGGAAAGGGAGCCAAGGTGGTTATCGAGGGGCGATGTGTAAAGAAGAAAAAGGCAGCTCTGTGAAAGAGTGGAAGGCAGGAGAGATGACAGAAAGGATTATCGTTTAAATAAAAAAGAGATGGTAAAGGAACAAGATGACAGGACTGCTGTGGCTGCAGCCTCCCTGGGTATCCTGGTCTGTGAATCTGATTACAATCTCTCGCTAGGGTTTGGTGCATTAACAATTTCCTATCACTCTTAAAAAAGTCAGAATAATCCCTCCACGAATGGAAAAAGTGCCCAGTAGTGCACGTGCTGCCATTTTCTTTAGCCCCTGGTAAGGTTGAACTTGGAGGAAAAGGAAAGGCCTGGTCATTATGTACAAGGCATTACTCTATTTTTTGTTTCAATTATGCCTCTTGTCCATATGGAGGTGACTTTATTGGGCTGAATTTTACATGCCTTTGGGGATAGGCCATGAGGCAGGAATGTGTGCTTATTACCTTCCCATTACTGTGCCATTTTGCCTGTAATAGGACAAGTGACAGACAGCCCACGCAGAGCCCAATTACTGACCCATTCTTCCAACCAGCACTGCACCAATGGGGTAGGGGGGGAGCCATCAGGAAAACTGTGATAGGTTCAAGGCAGCCTCAGGGGTGGTGGTCCTGCTTTTTGTAGTTTTTGGCCAGCCTTGGCAGTATTGATACCACCTGCGCCCAACACACACTCTTCACCGCCACCTCCTACCCCTCTGCCACCACCCCCTCCCCCTTCCCCCACTTTGCTGGGGCCTCGCTTGGCACTTCCAGACCCCATTTAACCAGTTGGTGGAGGCACATATCACTGCATCCATTTCCTCCCAGTGGGAATGCCGACCTGCCAGCCCTCTGATTGGGCTAGCAGCAAGCCTTGGAGGCTGACAAGCATCTTTGATTGGACAACAGGTCTGGCGGCAGCCACTTTTCTGTCCATAAAATGCAGTCCCAGGTCCTGCTGTCCACCTGAGTGGGAAAACAGTTTGCCTGCCAGAGAATTGCCAGTGTCTTTAACGGAACTTGGCAATGCAAACTAGCCTGACTGTTCTGGATCTGTCTCCAGTCAAGCAATGCCAGGGGATGTGTGACCCTAACAACCCCAGTCACCTAAACAAATGGACAGCAGAGTTCAACATTGTCCAAATAATCACAGGGCTGAAACACAGTGTGCGGAATTCTCCCATGGCCTCATCGGCAGGTTCAGTGGTGGGCAGGGAGGAGTATTCGATAGGAAGCCCAAAATTTGATTTCACGCCTGTGTGAGTTTCCTGTGGTATTTTCCGTTGGTAGCTGCCATGATGGATCGAGAAATCCGCTGGTGTGTAACTGATTTGCATCCCGCTAATAGGAGACAGATGAATGCTCGGATATCCACGTCCAATTTTCCATGATACTAAAATAAAAGTAAAAAGCAAAGTTTATTTATGAGTCACAAGTAAGGCTTACATTAACACTGCAATGAAGTTACTGTGAAATTCCCCTGGTCGTCACATTCTGGCGCCTGTTCGGGTCAATGCACCCTAACCAGCATGTCTTTCAGACTGTGGGAGGAAACCAGAGCACCCGGAGGAAACCCACGCAGACATAAGGAGAACGTGCAAACTCCACACAGACAGTGACCCAAGCTGAGAATCGAACCCAGGTCCTGATGCGCGATTAATTCACTCGGGAGGCTGGATCGTACCCGGGAAATAAAGGCTTTTATTAGCAACAAGAATGGAGCATACTGCTTAACAATACAATCCCAGACTAAAGGGTCACTAGGCAGTGCAGTGACCTTTATACTCCTATAGGTAGGCAGAGCCAACCGGAGTGTACCACAGAACAATACCAACAGGTGGAACACCCCAACCCTAACCCCAACAGTAACAAGAGTAACATATGTACAAGTACCCATAGTGATAACCATCTATGGTTCAGTACCCATAGTGGTAACCATCTATGGTTCACCACATTCACCCCTCCTTTAAAAACAAAGGCCGGTGGGGCACAAAAACAGTACGAACTGTCCATATATTCACAAGTTCAGTCGTATCGGAGGGCCGCACCGTCTCTGCGACCTCCTCAACACTGGCGGTAGCGCCGGTTCTGGTAACCGTGATGACCCTCTCTCCAAGGCGCTGTCCAGTGACTCACGGACGGGTGGACCACGAGGTGGCGACAATCTCCTGGACTCAGGCAAGCTGTACACGGGAGTAAGAGGATTAAGTTGTGGTCCCGATACTGCCCGCGCCGTGTCAGGAGGGGAGATAAAGGGCAAGGGGTCCTTAACCAGGGGTGCGGGAGCGACGGGGGTTTCCAGGTCCCCTGCTGGCGGCAGATCTCGAATAGAGACCGTGTCCTCTCACCCGTCAGGATATGCTACATGGGCATATTGAGGGTTGGCGTGGAGGAGATGGACCTGTTCAACCAAAGGGTCGGACTTGCGGGTCCTAACATGCCACCGCAGGAGGACTGGTCCTGAGTACGTCAACCAAGACGGCAGTGAGGTCCCAGAGGAAGACTTCCTAGGGAAGGTAAACATCCGCTCATGTGGGGTAGTGTTGGTTGCCGTACACAGGAGGGACCGGATTGAATGGAGCGCATCAGAAAGTACCTCTTGCCAACGGGAGACTGGAAGACCCTTAGACCTCAACGCCAGTAAGACAGCCTTCCAGACTGTAGCGTTTTCTCTTTCGACCTGCCTGTTACCCCTGGGGTTGTAACTCGTAGTCCTACTTGAGGCAATCCCTTTAGAGAGCAGGTATTGCCTCAAGTCATCACTCATAAACGACGAACCCCTATCACTGTGGATATAACTAGGGTAACCAAACAGGGTGAAAAGATCCCGCAAAGCTTTGATAACCGTGGCAGCGGTCATGTCTGAACAGGGAATGGCAAAAGGGAATCGGGAGTACTCGTCAACCATGTTGAGGAAGTACACATTCCGGTCTGTCGAAGGAAGGGGGCCCTTGAAATCAACACTCAGTCTTTCAAAAGGGTGAGTGGCCTTAATGAGGTGTGCCCTGTCAGGTCGGTAGAAGTGCGGCTTGCATTCAGCACATACCTGGCAGCTTCGAGTTATCGACCTGACATCCTCTACGGAGTAGGGTAGATTCCGGGCCTTTACAAAATGGAAGAGCCGAGTGATCCCCGGATGGCAGAGATCATTGTGGAGGGCCTGTAGCCGGTCCTCCTGCACACTGGCACATGTTCCACGCGACAGGGCATCTGAGGGCTCATTGAGCTTCCCTGGACAATACATGATACATAGTTGTAGGTGGAGAGTTCGATTCTCCACCTCATGATTTTATCATTTTTGATCTTACCCCTTAACGTGTTGTTGAACATGAATGCCACGGACCGCTGGTCCGTGAGCAGGGTGAATCGTTTTCCAGCCAAGTAATGGCGCCAATGCCGGACGGCCTCCACAATGGCCTGAGCCTCTTTTTCCACAGCGGAGTGCTGAATTTCAGTGCCTTGGAGTGTGCGAGAGAAAAAGGCGACGGGCCTGCCCGCCTGGTTAAGTGTGGCGGCCAGGGCGAAATCAGATGCATCACTCTCCACCTGGAAGGGGATGGACTCATCGACAGCGTGCATCGTGGCTTTCGCGATGTCAGCTTTTATCCCTTCAAAGGCTAAGCGAGCCTCTGCTGCCAGGGGAAAAGAGGTAGACTTTATGAGCGGATGGGCTTTGTCCGCATAATTGGGAACCCAATGTGCGTAATACGAAAAGAAGCCTGAGCATCTTCTCAGTGCTTTGATGCTAGTGGGTAGGGGAAGTTCAAGGAGGGGACGCATACGGTCTGGATCAGGGCCGAGGACCCCGTTTTCCACCACGTATCCGAGAATTGCTAGGCGGCGCTTGCTGAATACACACTTCTCCCTGTTATAGGTCAGATTCAGGCGAGACGCAGTGCGTAAAAACTTTAGGAGGTTGGCATCATGGTCCTGCTGGTCATGGCCGCAGATAGTGACGTTGTCCAGGTACGGGAAGGTAGCCCGTAGCCCGTTTTGGTCCACCATTCGGTCCATTGCACGCTGGGACCGAGACCCCATAAGTGACGCCAAAAGGGACCCTTAAGAAGTGGTAGAGACGACCATCCACCTCAGAGGCCGTATATTTTCGGTCCTCTGGGCGAATGGGGAGCTGGTGATAGGCTGACTTCAAGTCGATGGTGGAGAACACCCAGTACTGCGCAATCTGGTTGACCATGTCAGGTATGCGTGGGAGAGGGTACGCGTCCAGCTGCGTGTACCTATTAATGGTCTGACTATAGTCTATGACCATCCGGGGCTTGTCTCCAGTCTTAACCACCACAACTTGTGCTCTCCATGGGCGAGTGCTAGGTTGAATGATCCCTTCCCTGAGGAGCCGCTGAACCTCAGATCGAATAAAGATCCGATCCTCAGTGCTGTAACGCCTGCTCTTAGTTGCGATGGGCTTGCAGCCTGGCACGAGATTTTCAAATTAAGACGGCGGGGTGATTCTGAGTGTCGAGAGACTGCACGTGGAGCGTGCTGGGCAATTTGGAGGCTGCAGTTCTCCCACTGAAAGTGGAGGGAGTGGCCCATCGTACTGCAGGGTCACACTCCTCAGGTGGACCATAAAGTCTAGTCCCAGGAGTATCGGTGCGCAAAGGTGCGGTAACACGAGGAGCCTGAAGTTCTCATAAACTGTGCCCCGCACCGTTAGGTTTACCACGCAGCTCCCACGAACGGTAACAGATCGGGACCTCGACGCCATAGAAATTGTCTGTCTGACAGTCTGTACTCGGAGACCGCACCATTTCATGGTGTCTGGATGAATGAAACTCTCCGTGCTCCCGCTGTCAAACAGACAATGTATCAGGCATCCGTTTACCTCTATGTCCATCATGGACTTGTCGAGTCTGTGAGGCTTGGCCTGGTCCAGGATGATTGACGCCACCATTGAATCTTGAGTGCAACTGCAGGCAGCTGAGATGGTCGATGATGATGACCCCTGCTGGTCGTCTGTTGTCGGTGTCGACCAAAATGGCTGCGCCCAAGGATCGCATGTGTCTTGCGTCGTCGTCCTCAGGAATGGCGGCACTCATGAATCGCACGTGGTTGAAGACCTTGACGAAGCCGGAGATGAGGAGACAGATCCTGGAGAGTCACACGCAGCACTGCTTGGCTTCGAAGGTGGTTTCGCTCGGCACACTTTAGCATAGTGCCCTTTCTTCCCACACGCGGAGCAAAATACCGTTCTGGCCAGACATCGCTGACGAGGGTGCTTTGCCAATCCACAGAAATAGCACCGCGGGCCACCTGGAGCTGCCGCAGCCGTCAGGTCCGAGGTTGAAAGCACGATCGCGCAGTTCCTAGGAGCCGCTGGATAGAGTTGAGTCGGTGGCTGTACTTGCCACGATGTTCCCACGTGGTCGGTGGGGTAAGTTTCAAGACTTCTGGAGGCCGTTTCCATTGCATCAGCCAATTCCACCGTCTTAGCTAGGTCTAAGTTACCTTGCTGTAGCAGCTGCAGCCGAATATAGGGTGAGCCGATTCCCGCCACGAACGCATCTCGGATCAGATCGTTAGTATATTGAGTAGCCGACACCGGCTTGCAATTGCAGGCTCTGGCTAGCTGCTGAAGTTCGCGCAGGTACTGTCCCGTCGTTTCACCGGGCTGCCGCCGTCGAGTGGCTAGTAGGTGCCGAGCATGAATCTCGTTTGGCGGTTTGTTGTACAGCTTCTTAAGTAGTTCGAGGGCCCCTTTGTAGTCTTGGACATCACGGATTGTTGCATACACCGTGTCGCTTACCCTTGAGTGGAGGACCCGCAATCTATCGGCATCGTTTTGGATTGCTGTTGAGGCGTCGATATAATCCTGGAAACACTTCAACCAATGGTCGAAAGTGTTCGACGCTCCAGAGGCACGTGGATCTAAGGTAAGTCGATTGGGTTTTAACATTTGCTCCATGGTTTTATTTTTCTTCAACCAAAATTGTTGCTAATAAAATTGATGCGCGATTAATTCACTCGGGAGGCTGGATCGTACCCGGGAAATAAAGGCTTTTATTAGCAACAAGAATGGAGCATACTGCTTCACAATACAATCCCAGACTAAAGGGTCACTAGGCAGTGCAGTGACCTTTATACTCCTATAGGTAGGTGGAGCCAACCGGAGTGTACCACAGAACAATACCAACAGGTGGAACACCCCAACCCTAACCCCAACAGTAACAAGAGTAACATATGTACAAGTACCCATAGTGATAACCATCTATGGTTCAGTACCCATAGTGGTAACCATCTATGGCGCTGTGAGGCAGCAGTGCTAACCACTGTGCCACCGTGAAAAACATGCCTGGAACATGCCTTTCTTCTCCCTCCCTAACAGCAGTATGGGTGTGCCTACACCACACAGACTGCAGCGATTCAAGGAGGCGGCATACCATCACCTTCTCAAGGGCAATTAGGGATGGGCAGTGAATGCTGGCATACCCAGTGATACCCACATCCTGTGACGCAGCAACAAAAAAATTCCCACTTTGTCCAAGTTGGAATAAGTCCACAGTTTGAGCTGAAGATTTGTTTTTGTGGTTTAGGTGTTGGAATTTGGCAGGTTGAGGGTAGGTGGTTCTCAGCAATGCAATTCATTACAACACTCCCGTACAGACCCCATTTAAAAGCCATTCCACATTGATGAGAATAAAATTGAACATACAAACTACTACTATTCCTGTCTGCGCGTGTTCTGTGTGAAGCAGATTAGGAGCAATCAGGAGCCATCACAATCTACCTCTGAGTGAACTCTGCTCACATAATCGGTGGAAATTGACACCAGTTAATCGTATTATTCCAGATCCGGGAATCATAAGAGTTGTAACATGCTCCATTCCCAAAACTGACATTCCTTATTGTAATGAATGAAACATAATCCTAAATATACTAAGTTAGTAAAAATGAAATATATGGGCAGAAATCCTGATCACCAAACGTTGCAGATGGACGCAAGGACTTGTAAAACCTTCCCGTCAATCTGTTTAAACTAATCTGTTAAAATAGACATCCGAACGTAGGATTAGGGAGTTACATGTTTGTTGTTCAATTTTACTGTCATGTAAAGGAGTTACATGTTTGTATGTTCAATTTTACTGTCATATAAAAGAGTTACATGTTTGTATGTTCAATTTTACTGTCATATAAAGGAGTTACATGTTTGTATGTTCAATTTTACTGTCATATAAAGGAGTTACATGTTTGTATGTTCAGTTTTACTGTCATGTAAAGGAGTTACATGTTTGTATGTTCAATTTTACTGTCATATAAAAGTATTACATGTTTGTATGTTCAATTTTACTGTCATATAAAGGAGTTGCATGTTTGTATGTTCAATTTACTGTCATGTCAAGGAGTTACATGTTTGTATGTTCAATTTTACTGTCATGTAAAGGAGTTATATGTTTGTATGTTCAATTTTACTGTCATGTAAAGGAGTTACATGTTTGTATGTTCAATTTTACTCTCATATAAAAGTATTACATGTTTGTATGTTCAATTTTACTGTCATATAAAAGTATTACATGTTTGTATGTTCAATTTTACTGTCATATAAAGGAGTTACATGTTTGTATGTTCAATTTTACTGTCATATAAAGGAGTTACATGTTTGCATGTTCAATTTTACTCTGTCATACAAGGGAGTTACATGCTTGTATGTTCAATTTTTTCAGGAGATTGAGATTGCCGGGGGGGCGGGTGGGGGGAGGGGGGGGGTGCAGGGGGTGGTGGAGAGGGGGAAATCGAGGCGGTGAGGGGAGGGGGGGTGTGAGAGTGGAGGCTGGCCTGAACACATTCAGGGAGCCAGTGATCGGATGGTGGAGTGAGTGTATGGCCAGCGATGGGAGGGATTTGCTGCGCTGGCCAGCGATCGAGCTGGTCAGCGATTGGGAGGCCGGCAATGCAGGGCCACTACGCATGCACCGCTCTCGGCCGCTGACAGATCGACGCAGTTGCCCGCTCAGCGCTGTGCTGCCGGCCTCTCCAACGGGTATAGGCCCCGCCCACTGATTGTTTGCGAGATTCACGCTGGTGCACTCTGCAGTGCACAGAGGGTGGGAAATTCATTTTTGAAACTCCCACTGAGAAAAGGCAGCGGGATTTACTCCAGTTTTTACGCGAATTCGACACTTAGAATTTTTTTGGAAGAATCTCACCCTTCATTCTTATATTTTCCGTCTAACTAATAAATAACCTACCATTCATTCTAACAGACTGGACCTGAATTTATTTCAATTGTGTTCGCTTGTGTGGCTTTCCCCACAGTACTTTCATATCTATGTTTCATTGTTATGTTTTTTTTTGTTGAAAAGTAAAGAATTTTGAGTAAGGAAGGAATTTGAAGTGATTGATGTGGCAGGTTGCGGTCACGAGACAGAAAGTGCTTTCACATAAATCCTCCATTCCACCCAATGTAGAGTATTAGAGATCTCAAACTCTGGTATTAAATCGAGGGCATCATTCTGATGATGATGAGTTATGGTATTTATTTCACGAGTATGAAAGACTCATAATTCATGGGAGCTGAAAGCACAAATGAGTTATGATCGTCTTCCACATGAATACAAGAGCAACTGGAACTCAGGGCCCCTGATGGAGCAGACAGTCTATGTGAAAGATACAAAAAAAGGGTTGTTACAAGCATTTAGCACATTCTTCCTTTTAAATCCCATTCCCCAGCCAAGGGGATGTGTAAATAATCTAATATACCAACATAAGTATCGTTGCTGAATTTGTTGCCAACACAAAGACAGATAGGAGAGTGTGTTTTGCAGTGTTGGGAGTCCTAGAATCCCGACAGTGCAGAAAGAGGCCATTCAGCCCATCAAGTCTGCACTGACTCTCCAAAAGAGCATCCTACCTCAGCCCTATCCGCATAACCCCACATATTTAGATCATCATTTACCCCACCAATCCTCCTAACCTACACATCTTTGGACACCAAGGGGCAATTTAACATGGACAATCCATCTAACTTAGACATCTTCGGTGTGTGGAGAAAACTGGAGCACCCAGAGGAAACCCACGCTGACACGGGGAGAACATGCAAACTCCACGCAGACAGTCACCCAAGGCCGGAATTGAACCCGGGTCCCTGGCGCTGTGAAGCAGCAGTGCTAACTACTGTGCCATCATGCCACCCGAGGCAGCCCACCTTAGATTGGCAGCAGGATCAGAAGATCTTGCCTCGGTCAATGGGGTTTCCTGCTCTATCATGCGCCTGGCGGGTGTTCACCATTGACTGGAAGATCCCGTCACTGGGAACAGTCAGAAAATTCTGGCCAGGGAGTCTGCAGAGGGACATGGATAAGTTAAGAGAGTAGTAAAAATGTGTGAAAATTTAAGCCAGTCCAATTTGGAAGGAAGTAGAGCAAGGCAAAATATTATTTAAATGAAAAGAGATTGCAGTACAGAGGGATCTGGGTGTCCTGGTACATGACTCACAAAACATTAGTATTCGGGTACAGCATGTGATTAGGAAGGCAAATGGAATGTTGTTTATTACAAGGGAATGGAATATAAAACCAGGCATTTATTTCATGAGTATGAAAGACTCAAAGCTCATAGGAACTGGAAATTGTGAGGGGAAGTGATGGTCTAATGGAATTATCGCTAGGCTATTGATCCAAAAACTCAACTAATGTTCCGCAGACCTGGGTTCGAATCCCGCCACGGCAGATGGTGGAATTCGAATTCAATAAAAAGAAAAATCTGGAATTAAGAACTTACTGATGACCATGAAACCATTGTCGAATGTCAGAAAAACCCATCTGGTTCACTAATGCCCTTTAGGGAAGGAAATCTGCTGTCCTTACCTGGTCTGGCCTGCATATGATTCTGGAGCCATAGAAATTTGGTTGGCTCTCAAGTACCCTCAGGCAACTAGGGATGGGCAATAAATGCTGGCCACCCAGCGACGCCCATGTCCCACAAATAAAAAAAAATGTATTAGCATACAGTCAAAAGTACTGTTCCTTGCGCACTAGACATACAAAGCATACCTTACATAGAGAAGGAAAGGAGATAGTGCAGAATGTAGTGTTATGATCATAGCTAGGGTGCAGAGAAAGATCAACTTAATATAAAGTAGGTACCTTCGAAAGTCTGATGGCAGCAGAGAAGAAGCTGTCTTGAGTCGGTTGATACGTGACCTCAAACTTTTGTATCTTTTCCCGATGGAAGAGAGTATGACCGGGGTACATGGGGTCCTTGATTATGCTGGCTGCTTTTCCAAAGCAGCGGGAAGTGTCAATGGATGGGAGGCTGGTTTACGTGATGGACTGTGCTTCGTTCATGACCCTTTGTACTTTCTTGAGGTCTTGGTCAGAGCAGGAGTCACGCCAATCTGTGATACATCTGGAAAGGATGCTTTCTGTGGTGCATCTGTAAAAGCTGGTGTGACTTCTAGCAGACATGCTGAATTTCCTTAGCCTCCTGAGAAAGTAGAGGCATTGGTGGGCTTTCTTAACTATAGCATCAGCGTTCCCCCTTGTTGGATATTTTAGAACGAGAGGCCATAGCTTTAGGCTAATAATTTATGTGTGTGTGTGTGTCTGTGTGTGTGTGAGTGAGAGAGACAATGAGTGTGTGAGTATGAATGACAGTGAGTGTGTGAGTGAGAGTGTGAGAGAATCTGGCTCACTCCAAGTCTCAGAGTTCACCCTCAGTCCCACACACCAACACACTCACAGTGGTTGTGGATGAGGGTGAGTGAATAAGTATCCTAAGACTGTGTGTAAGCCAGAAAAACACAACTTGATCCTCTCTCACTCTAATGGTCATCTTTATTAGTTACTCATCATTTTAAATGATCAATTTATTGCTTTGACAAAGCTTCATTTTTGCTCAGTATTTGTTTAGTTTCTTCATACCTCAACATTTTATTGAAATTAATGTTTAATGTTGCACCAAACCTAATCATTTCAAAATTTGCTCATTGGCCCCTTGAGTGAGAAACAAAATGAATTGTGGCCCCTCGCACGAATAGACTGCACAATCCTGGTCTAATTGAATGAGGGGCAGAATAGCTTCCAATTCCTAAAAGTAATCCATTTTCCGTTCAGCTTTGAAATGTCCTGCCAGCGTAAAAATACAAAATGTTAAGACATTAATTAACCATTGAAGCATTGGGTTGGCACAGTGGCACAGTGGTTAACACTGCTGCCCCACAGCTCCATGGACTTGGGTTCGATTCCGGCCTTGGGTGACTGTCTGTGTGGAGATGCCACATTCTCCCCGTGTCTGCGTGGGTTTCCTCCGGATGGTCTGGTTTCCTCCCACAGTCCAAAACATGCAGGTTAGGTGGATTGGCCATGCTAAATTGCCCCTTAGTGTTTTTAGGGGGATTAGCAGGGTAAATTTGTGGGGTTACGGGGATAGTGCTTGTGTGAGTGTTGTCGGTGCAGGCTCGATGGGCTGAATTGCCTCCTTTCTGCTCTGTAGGGATTCTATGAAATTCAGCATATATTGAGCAAAGAGCAAATTCATCCTTTCTCTCATGCAGGTTAGGTGGATTGGCCATGCTAAAATTACCCCTTAGTGTCACAAGATATATAGGTCAGATAGATTAGCAGGGCCATTGTAATGTGTTATGGGGATTGGGCAAGGGAGGGGGCCTAGGTAAGACATTCAGTCAGAGTGTCGGTGCAGATTCGATGGGCTGAATGGCCTCTTCTGCACTGCAGGGATCCTATGATTCTATGAAACCTGCACCATCTTGATCCTAACATATTCCAATTGAAGGTTTCTGACACTGAAAATTGGGATAATAGTGCTCAAGGTTAATGCAGTTGTTAGAATCTACTTTAGTATTGGCACCAGCCTATTCAAAGGAATTTTTCTTACAATAACTGATTGAGTGAACTGGATTTCCATTTAAGTGGCAGAGGGGCGAATATTGGACGTTAATTTCAGAGCCTTTAAGACGTTTGATTTTTTTAAAATGCAAAATAGTACATGAAAGAAAAGAAGAATGCAAACATAGTTAGAAAGGGGAGTGAAAATATGAGCTTTTATCTGCAGAGGTAATTCCCCATCTATGAATTATTAGCTCTGATTTTCATTAGACCAAACTATTGATCCAACAATAATGAGTGACGTCCATAGAATAGCAGCCTTTATCCAGTGTTGCCTGTTCCCCAAGGGAGGATTATCAGATTAATTTCCAGCTAGTAATCACCAAAGGGCTAATTCAGCAGTGCTATGGGCTATAGCTGACCCACGAGCCCTTCACTTCCAGTGTCCCTGTTGGGAGTGAATTGAAAGTGGAAAGAAACCCCACATGGTCTGCTGTCATTCTTAACCTGTCAGTTGGCTCCTGCCACATTATTGCGCTGTCTGAAATGTAACTGCAGTTGTCTGAGAATGGCTATAAAACCAATATGGGAATTTATTACATGTTACAAAAGCAATAGAAGCGTTTTTTTTTAATGGTTGTCAAGTTGCGTTAAAAGTAGCAGCCACTGCAAAAGTACACTATGGGTTCAATCGAAAAGATCTTACTGTCCAATTAATCTCATCCATCGACAATACCCACCTGACATTCCCATCACAGAAACCTCCTTAAATTAATTCAATCCCAGTCTCAATCACCTCTTCTCCTGAACCATTGCAGCTGATGGTGAGCCTCTGCATAAAGAACTAAGTCAAGCTCTCTTCTCAAAGAAATGAATGCTTCTTAACTTTGTTTTGTAGATAGTTTGTAGTTACATATCGACAACTAAGGTGGCACAGTGGTTAGCACTGCTGCCTCACTGCGCCAGGGACCCGGGGTTGATTCCCAGCTTGGGTCTCTGTCTGTGTGGAGTCTGCATGTTCACTCCATGCCTAAGTGGGTTTCCTCTATGTGCTCCGGCTTCCTTCCACAGTCCAAAAGACGTGCTGGTTAGATGCATTGGCCGTGCTAAATTCTCCCCCAGTGTACCCGAACAGGTGCTGGAGTGTGGCGACTAGGGCATTTTCACAGTAACATCATTGCAGTGTTAATGTAAGCCTACTTGTGACACTAATAAATAAACTTAATGTAAAACAACTTGTCGATAAATGCTGTCACTGTTGCTCTTGTCTGTATCCCACAATAACACATAAGAACTAGGAGCAGGAGTCGGCCATCTCGTAAAATAATGAGTGGGCGGCACGGTGGCACAGTGGTTAGCACTGCTGCCTCACAGTGCCAGGGACCCAGGTTCAATTCAGGCCTCGGGTCACTGTCTGTGTGGAGTTTGCACATTCTCCCCATGTCTGCGTGGGTTTCCTCCGGGTGCTCTGGTTTCCTCCCACAGTCCAAAGATGTGCGGGTTAGGTGCATTGGCCATGCTGAATTGATCCTAGGGTCAGGGAATTAGCAGGGTAAATATGTGGGGTTGTGGAAATAGGGTGGGATTGTGGTCGATGCAGACTCGATGGGCTGAATGGCCTCCTTCTGCACTGTAGGGATTCTATGATTCTATGATCACACATGTCAGTGCAGACTTGATGGGCCGAAGGGCCTCTTCTGCACTGTATGATTCTATGATTCTATGAAGTGTCCAAGCTGTCAAGTAACTCTCCAAGGATACAAGGTGAGTTGGCATGGAGGGAGTAAGGATGAATTATGCCAGATGGGAGGCATTGTTGCTGCCATGTTGGCATTAGGGTATGAGGGATCATAGGGGTTTGGTCTAGGGGCAAGGATTGGCATGGGGGTGTGAGGGGCCATGGGGATTGGTCGGGGCATGGGTTGGCATGGATGGGGCTAAGAAGTGTGGGGAGGGGTGAGATTGAGGGCTGGAGAGATGCCTGCACACTGGACAGCCTACGTATTTGTTCTGGGGTCACCCACCCCCAACTCCTATGTCAGCCCACCACTCTCCCTGCCTAAAAATCCGGTGGGTGTACATTTCCAAAGGTCAGGACCATGGGGTGGGGAAGTTGCTCAACCACCCTCAAGAAGATAATCTGGGTCATTGTCTCTGGCAAGACAGAATGAAATGACACCCTCCACCTTATGTGAGATATTGTAAATATCTCTAACTCCACCCTGAAAGGAGCCTGGAGTATAAAGATTCATTATCACAGCCATCCTCACAGCCGCTGGCAATGTGATCCGTACCCTACTTTTAAGTCTCGGATGTGCTGCAGCGGGTGACATATTTCAGTGGGATGTGTTCACTTAAGTACCGATGTCGCATACTGTTCATTACTGATACTACCTATCAGGGAGTTTCTCCCTAGCCACACTGGGCTGATGTGGCCTCCTGCTGATAGCCCTCCTCCCATTCCTCTCTCTTCTAGCTGCCCTGGTTCTGCAAACTCTCTGTTCATTCTCCAAGACATGCTGCATCCCAAGAAGAATGCCGACTGGCACATCAACATCTGGGATGTCTGGTTTGTGTGGAAGCCTTGAAGTCAGCAAGAAGTCACAGTGGCACAGTGGTTAGCCCTGCTGCCTCACAGCTCCAGGGACCCAGGTTTGATTCCTGGCTTGGGTGACTGTGTGGAGTTTGCACATTCTCCCATGTCTGGGTGGGTTTCCTCCGGGTACTCCGCTTTCCTCCCACAGTCAAAAGATGTGCAGGTTAGGTGGATTGACCATGCTAAATTGCCCCTTAGTGTCAGGGGGACTAGCTAGGGTAAATGCATGGGTATTGGGGATAGGGCCTGGATGGGATTGTTGTTTGTGTAGACTCAATGGGCCGAATGGCCTCCTTCTGTAGACTGTGATTCTATGATTCATGATCCCAGGACATCACAAAGTGCCTTACAACCAATGAAATACTTTTAAAGACTTGTAATGTTGGACAAACGTAAAGAATATTTGCCATTGGAATTGTTACCGGAGTTCTGAAACAATTATTAATGGCGTGTGTTTTGTGACTCCCATATTACTACATGGTGACTCACAAAGGAATAGTTTAAGGAATGAGAGAATGGGGGAAACACACCAGAAGGATATTTTAGATTAAATACTCCTGTATCTGCCAAATTAGTGTTCCCAGTTCACGCCCAAGTTGATGCGGACTGATTGAGTATTTCTGCTCACTTGTCTGGTTGCATTCTGCTTTTGTGGCCAAGTTGCACAGAATAAGACTGTGATTTTGCATCCCTCCTAATTAAAACCATCGAATGCTGCGGTATTTATGAGCTGAGAATAGGCTGAGAGTTATTTTGATCGTTACTCCAGAGCACACAGCATCCTGTCGCAATTTCCTACCTTTCCCCACTGGATCGTTTCACTGTGAGGATGGTGACGTGATCCAATGCTGGGAAGCTGCCGGCATAGTTACATCTCCTTTAATAACAGCCAACCTGTTTCAGCCTGTCAGTGAAGTGGAACCATGGGGGTAAAAGGGAAGAGACAGAAGGCATGCCACAACTAGTTACACTGCAGGTAGTAGCAGCTTGATATGTCACATATTGCAGTTACAACCCTCAGAACGGAAAGCTGAAATTGTACACTTTGCGGTTGTCTAATTAATTGGAGCTTCAGAGTGCTTTTTTTTGTGTGGATTTTTATATCCACACAACTTCAATTTATAAAGGCTTTCAAAAGAATGCAACAAAAGACTTCAAAATCATTAGTTTAACAGGGTCTAAGTTTCTGCTCCTTTTTTAATGAATAGGGTAAAAGTTTATTTATTAGTGTCACAAGTGGGCTTACATTAACACTGCAATGAAGTTAATGTGAAAATCCCCTAGTTGCCACACTCCGGCACCTGTTTGGGTACACTGAGGGAGAATTTAGCACGGCCAATGCACCTAACCAACACGTCTTTCGGACTGTGGGAGGAAACCGGAGCACCCGGAGGAAACCCACGCAGACGCGTACAAGTAACTTTCAGAGGCATTGTTATTCTCTTGGGATTTAGATTGTGTTGCATTTGTACTGATGCTGGATTCCAGTGTAATCGTTCAGGCTCACCTGGGTGATGTTGCTGCCATGCTATAACACAATTGCAAGCTGCAAACATTACTGTAACCATGCACAAAATATTTGTGTGTGCGAGTACGTGTGTGAGTGCATGTGTGTGTGGATGTCTGTGTCCATAACTCTGAACTACCCCTTCGAAGCAGGATATTCCGACATTAAACAGTTCCATTCAGAAAGAGAGCAGCAACATCCAAGGCTCCTAAGTTGGGAAAATGTTTAAGTTTAACTTAATTTATTAGTGTCACAAGTAGGTTTATATTAACACTGCAATGAAGTTACTGTGAAAATCACCTAGTTGTCACACTCGGGAGCCTGTTCGGGTACACTGAGGGAGAATTTAGCATGGCCAGTGTACCTAACTAGCATGTCTTTTGGACTGTGGGAGGAAACTGAAGCACCCGGAGGAAACCCAAACAGACACGGGGAGAACATGCAGACTTCGCCCAGGCAGTGACTCAAGCGGGAATCGAACCCAGGTCCCTGGAGCTGTGAGACAGCAGTGCTAACCACTGTGCTGCCCTATCAGTTGATCCGTCAGTTCCACTGAATCCTCATTTTAAAAAATACTTCCACGGGGTGTGGCATTGCTGGCTTGCCGAGTGTTTATTGCTCTGTCTAATTGCCCTTGAACAGGAGGAGGTGGTGAGCTGACTTCTTGAACCCCAGCTGTTCATGTGGTCTACCTATAGTGCTGCTCGGGAGGGAGTCCCAGGATATTGATTCAGTGAAAGTTAAGGAATGGCGATATATTTCCGAATCAGGACGGTGTGTGGCTGGGAGGGGAACTTGCAGGTGGTGGTGTTTCCATGTATCTGCTGCTGTGCTCCTTCTGGGTGGTAATCATCCTGGGTGTGGAAGGTGCTGTCAAAGGAGCCCTGGGTGTGAATCCTGCGCTTATCGGGTGCGTGCAATAGCGGGGCTGGAGGCAGATGTGATTCACGCTTTAGAATGTGATCAAACCACAATTTCACTCTGACTGGGGGCCAATTAACTGGCAGCCTGTGTGAAACATGCACTGAGAAAGGCTCAGCACTGTCGGAGAGGGCGGGGGGAGGGGAGGATGAGCATCGAACAAAGTGAGGGTGAGTTTGGACGTTTCCAGCCTGAAGGCTGACAATCGTTGCAGGTGGCGCTGCCTCAGGGAGCTGCAAGACTGCATCAATGAAAACGAACGCAAAGAAATTCCGCAACCGTGTCGACACTGCAAATTCCACCAGCAAATTGGCGGCACAGTGGCACAGTGTTTAGCATTGCTGCCTCACAGCGTCAGGGATCCGGGTTCGATTCCAGCCTCGGGTCACTGTCTGTGTGGAGTTTGCACATTCTCCCCGTGTCTGCGTGGGTTTCCTCTGGGTGCTCCGGTTTCCTCCCACAGTCCAAAGATGTGTGGGTTAGGTGGATTGGCCATGCTAAATAGCCTCTGAGCATCAGGGGGATTAGCAGGGTAAATACGTGGGGTTACGGGGATAGGGTCTCGCTCGGATTGTTGTTGGTCTCCTTCTGTTCTGTAGGGATTCTATGATGTTGTTTGATGGAGATATTTGTAGAATACCCTACTGTAATAGCATAATAACTTCAACCTCCACCAGAGCCATTGAAAGAACCAATGGGGCCTCAGTTGATCTGCAAAACTGCACTGCCAAGGACAATATTTCTTCAGTGTGTCATTGGAATGTAAAGCTGAATAATTGAATTAAGGGGTAAAATGGACCTTGCACTAATGGTCTTCTGACTGAAGTGAGACTGTTACCAACAGAACCAAGCTGACACATAACAGATTGTGGCAAATCTTGGAATCTGACCAAACCAATCAAACAAAACCAAACCTCATCTTTTATTCCTAGTGATTGCCAGGCAAACGGTTTGTTGAAAGGCTGGATTATCCAGTTTGGAATTTGCAGCCAGTGCTTTTCAGTCAAAAGTGTTGCCGGGTGCTTTAATGTTTTAATTGGAAAGAAAACCTCTCTCATTCCACCTTATCCCACTTGAAAGCTTAAATTAAATTACTAATGCACGGTTCAGCAAATCCGCTGTGCAAAATCTTCCATGTGTCAGTTTGCTTTGTTTTCACTCGCGTGCCTGAGATGACTGGATTCCAAGCAACTTATGAGAAAATTATTATCCATCAGAAGATGATGAATTATGGCATGGTTCGTCCATCACCTTGGGACCGTGTGTAAATGTGATTTTTGTTTAAATCGAATGTGATACCGTCTAGTAATTGGACATTATTGTTTACCAAGAATCTGCCACAGAAATATGGGTGAGGGTTTGTCGGACAGAATTTGGAGCATCAACTTTAAAATTAAAATAATTAATGCCTCAGGATGTTGCGGGAACAGTTTTAAAGCAGTGATATTCATTCCATCAGATATAAACTGGGCTGTAGCCCAAGACGCAGGGATCCAGATCTTAGAGGTACAGAGAAGGTGTTTAAACACACTGCATTCATATCCAAAATGTGGAGATGCCGGCGTTGGACTGGGGTGAACACAGTAAGAGTTTTAACAACACCAGGTTAAAGTCCAGCAGGTTTATTTAGTAGCAAATACCATTCGCTTTCGGAGCGCTGCTCCTTCGTCAGATGGAGTGGAAATGTGCCATCATCTCACGTGAGAACACCATCTACCAGGTACACGGTACCTACTCTTGCAACTCGGCCAACGTTGTCTACCTGATACGCTGCAGGAAAGGATGTCCCGAGGCATGGTACATTGGGGAAACCATGCAGACGCTACAACAACGGATGAATGAACACCGCTCGACAATCACCAGGCAAGACTGTTCTCTTCCTGTGGGGGAGCACTTCAGCAGTCACGGGCATTCAGCATTGGATCTTCAGGTAAGCATTCTCCAAGGCGACCTTCACGACACACGACAGCGCAGAGTCGCTGAGCAGAAACTGATAGCCAAGTTCCGCACACATGAGGACGGCCTAAACCGGGATGTTGGATTTATGTCACATTATCAGTAACCCCCACAGCTTGCCTCCTGGACTTGCAGGCTGTCCTGTCTGGAGCCAATACACATCTCTTTAACCTGTGCTTAATGCTCCCTCCACCCACATTGTCTGTATCTTTAAGATCTGGCTGGCTGTAGGGATTCGCATTCTAATCAGTATTCTGTAACTTGATTTTTGTGTCTCTGTGCCCTGTTTGAGAGCAGATTTCCACTCCATCTGACGAAGGGGCAGTGCTCCGAAAGCGAATGGTATTTGCTACCAAATAAACCTGTTGGACTTTAACCTGGTGTTGTTAAAACTCTTACTGTGTTCATATCCAAATCCAGACTCAAACTTGTGAAACACCAAGAACCAGAGACTGAAGGGGGAATTTTCCTGTCGCACCCGCCACGGGAATTGTAGTGGGTGAGGGGCGAACCATGCAAAGATCCGTAGACCTTGAGTGGGATTTTTTGGTTCTGGGGTGAGCGCAGCCAGAGAAACCCACCCCAAAGCTTAGGAATGAGTGTTGATGGCATGAGTGGATAACTGACATTGCCCTGTTTTCCCTTTTAACAGCGATATTAACCTGTTCAAAGAGCAGATGGATCATAGAAAATAGATCTATGCATCATCCATTTATCTAATATAGGCAGCTGTAATTTCTTGATTCACCTCTCTGACTTTCTAAACATGATCCTGGAACTCCCTCCCTAACAGCGCCATGGGCGAACGTATTCCACATGAACTGCTGCACTTCAAAAAGGCCATGATGTGGAGATGCCGGCATTGGACTGGGGTAAACACAGTAAGAAGTATAACAACACCAGGTTAAAGTCCAACAGGTTTATTTGGTAGCAAAAGCCACACAAGCTTTCGGAGCTGCAAGCCCCTTCTTCAGGTGAGTGGGAATTCTGTTCACATTATGCTCTGTTTGTGAACAGAATTCCCACTCACCTGAAGAAGGGGCTTGCAGCTCCGAAAGCTTGTGTGGCTTTTGCTACCAAATAAACCTGTTGGACTTTAACCTGGTGTTGTTAAACTTCTTACTGTCTTCAAAAAAGCACCAGGGAAAATGATGACCACTCTGGTCAAATGGTCTGTTTTCACGTTTTACATTCTATGTTCCAATTCTCTTCCCTCGCCCAGTGGTTACTGCAAGGTAGACTTTCATCTGGTTCCATAACTAGTTATTCCCAGAACAGGTCGCTAGTTAGTCATCAGGGGCTTATAGCTTGAGGAGGCGTCACGTCACATCATGAATGGTTAATCAGGAGCCTCTCCCACTCTTACTGCCAGTGGTATGTTTGGAAGGATTTGCGGGTTGACACATTCAACCTGTTTGACCGCGTTACAAGTTCACTTTCCTTGGCCATCAAGTACTGGGTGGGACTTGAACCCAGAACTTCTAGTTCAGAGGCAGCGATGCTACCCACTGTGCCACATGACATATATTCTATGCAATATTGTTCCCAGATTAGAACCCCAAGGTATATTATGAAGGCAGACTAGACCTCAACAACCTTTCTATTTTAGCATAAATGTGAGGAAAGGATACTTTATTCCAGGAGTAATTCCACTGACATTTTAGGGATCTTTTATCAAAACAAGCATTATTCATAACGCAGTTTAAGCATAACTCTAACACAATGAAGCAGTTTAGCTATGAAAAATTTAACAATCATTAAACATGAAAAGAAACAACTCTAATTTCTAACTTATCACTATTTCAATTCCAAATAAGCAATATTCTTCCTGCTGACTTAAATGCCACTTTAAATACAGTTAGCAAACCCAGGCATACTTGCGATAAATAAGTGTAGAAAGTCTTGAAGCTGTCAGAGAGACTTTGTGGAGAGACATTTTGCAGAGAGAGAGGGCAGATTTCTGTCTTTAAACAACTTAAGCCAACAACTGAACTCTGAATTGAAACAGAAAGTTGCTGTTCTGCTGCAAACCTAACTTTCCATTAACTATATCATGACATGACCCTGTACACCTAAACAAAACTTTCCATTCCTTTAGTTAAAGAAGAAAAGGGGAAAATCTCCATTTATAAATGACAGGTTATTAACCTTCTCCTAAATAAACACTACATGTTTAAAATGAGTAATTATCCTGCTGTCCAGCATCTGGGCTGGATGTTTCCCAGACACATTCTACAGAAACATATCATATATCAACAGCACCAAATCATCACAATTCAAATATGTGTAGGCTAGGAGGATTGGCGATGCTAAATTGCCCCTTAGCATTCCAAGATATGTAGGTTAGGAAGATTAGCAGGATAAATGCATGGGGTTACGGGATAGGTAGGGTGCTTGGGTAAGATGCTCTTTTGGAGAGTAAGTGCAGACTAGCTGGGCCGAATGGCCTCCTTCTGCCCTGTAGGGATTCTATGATTCTATGACTATGCATTTACTATTTTGTCTTATACTAAAATACGTTCTTTTTAAATGTCTCTTAGTTCACTTACCATCATGTATTTGGACTGCTTAGCGAGCATCTGTGAGCTTGCATGGTGTAGTAGCTAGGGTACTGCTGTCTATCAAATGGCACCTCAGGGCATTTAACACAAGGCACATCCTGTTTTACACCACACAGTTTTATCAGCAGTCATTTACTCGTTTGTATAATATCCAAGCAAGATAAAGAACTCAAGTTAATTAGGGACCAGCATTAAATTAATCTCCCTATTCTTATGACTATAACCATGTAACTGGGACTGATAAGTAAGTTAACCGTTTTCACAGAAGCAAGTTCTATGGCTTAGGTCCACTAAGCAACCGTTGGCTCAGTTATTTGTACAAATGGTGGGTGATTGATCAGTTAGATGTAAACTTCTTTGGGCTGAATGGGCGATATGTAATTTGGGCCAAAAAGCCCTGCTGGAAGGATGTTATGGAGAGTTAAAGAAAATGGATTTTGAAGTAAATATGCATTAGTGCAAATTCTCATTATTCCAACCAAATGTGAGAACATTAAACATTGGGTTAAGTACAGAATTGCCTGTTGTTACTGTGGAACAACCTTGGAATATTATTAGTTGAGACTTTCTCTACTTTATACATATGTCAAGTCCAACAGTTTCACATGGATTAATTGAAGCCAGCCCACCAAGTGCTAAATCCTGACTGTTCTTTCATCTCAACTACCTGCGATTTGAATTCAATGTCTTATTTCTATTTCTTAATCATTTGAATTTCGTTGCTGTAGATGAGATGCCCTGTGAACAGCTGCTATCAGCTGCTTTAGGATGGCACAGTGGCACAGTGGTTAGCACTGCTGCCTCACAGCGCAAGGAACCCAGATTCAAATCCAGCCTTGGGTCATGTCTGTGCGGAGTTTGCACGTTCTCCCCGTGTCTGCGTGGGTT
The DNA here is from genome assembly GCF_964213995.1 of Mustelus asterias. NCBI lineage: Eukaryota > Metazoa > Chordata > Chondrichthyes > Carcharhiniformes > Triakidae > Mustelus > Mustelus asterias. The sequence continues at coordinate 83,409,706 of NC_135811.1, forward strand.
TCCTCCAGGTCTCCAGTTTCCTCCCACAGTCTAAATATTTGCAGGTTAGGTTGACTGGCCGTGCTAAATTGCCCCTTAATGTCAGGGGGATTAGCAGGGTAAATACATGAGGTTATGGGAATAGGGCCTGGGTGGAATTGTTGTCGGTGCAGGCTTGATGGGCCGAATGGCCTGTTTGTGCACTGTAAGGATTCTATGATGATCAATCCCCATTACTACCACATTTCACCCTGTAGGGTATGTGTGATTTTAAAAAGGGAATTCTCATCTGCCCACCTGTAAACACCAACAATGCTTATTACCAAAAGCAACTCCGATTACATTTCTCCACTGGAAAATCGGTTCTGAATCTCATGACAGTGACTTCTTGTCATCTTAGAATCCAACAGTTCACAAGAAATAAAGCATGCCGCATGTTCTCTAAAGAGTTCAACTAATTGGAAGAAATCAGTGTTTCTAATATGACCATTTCAATGGAAACATCAAGAACTCAAGACCTTGCTGACCATACAAAGCTAGGTGGGAATGTAAGCTGTGAGGTGGACACAAAGAAGTGTGAAAGGATACAGAAACGTTAAGTGAACGGCCAACAAGCTGGCGGTGGATGATACTGTGGGGAAACGTGAGGTTATTCACTCTGGTCTTAAGAATAGAAAAGCAGAATATGTTTTAAAAGGTGTGAAACTTCTAAATGTTAATGCTGAGAGAGACTTGGATGCACTTATGCAAAGAACGCATGCATGCAAGTACAGCAAACAATTAGTAAGGAAAATAGCATGTTGGCCTTTACAGCAGGTGGATCAAGTACAAGGAGAAGGCAATCTTGCTACAGCTGTATACAGCTTTGGGAGACCACAGCTGGAATACTGTACACACTTTTGGTCTCCAGATTTAAGGGAGGAAACATTGCCTTTGACGTGTATAGCAAATGTTCACTAGATTAGTTCCTGGGATAAGAAGGTTGTCCTTTGCGTAAATTGGGTCTATACACTCCGAAATTGAGAAGAATGAGAGGCAATCTCATCTAAACAAATAAGATTCTGAAGGGGCTTGTCAGGGTAAACAGTGAAAGATTTTGCCCTCTGGCTGGGGAATCTAGAACACGGGAGCACAATCTCAGGATAAGGAGCCAATTATTTAGGATGGAGATGAGGAGAAATTTCTTCACTCAAAGAGTTGTGACTCTTGCAATTCTCCGCCCCTGAGAGTTGTGGATGTTCCCCCATTGAATATATTTAAGGCTAAGATAGACAGGTCACTCACGGAATCAAAGGATATGGGGAGAGGGTGAGAAAATGAAATTGAGGCAAAGGTTCAGCCATGATTGTGTTGAATGGTGGTGCAGGCTCGAGGACTATATCATCTACTTACTCCTGCTCCTATTTCTTATCTTCTTAATCTTGTATTTGTAAAAATACAAAACCAAAATGATTGGCCAAGGTTGATGGCTAGGACCTTGTTCTTGTCAAGTTATTGATCTTGGAGGGAGCTAGTGTACTTCATAGAAACATCCTGTATATAATCACACCTGTGTGAAATGTTTGCCGATTTAATGAATGTTTGGGAATCTGCAGTCCGTGTAAAGTGTACGGTTCTAAATGGTGCATGAGTCCACTGAGGTTGGAAAGGGTAGAATCTATCAACAAATGGGTGATCACCTGGTCTCCAAGGAGATTTCATGTGGGAAAATAATAAGCGGATGGGGGAAAAAAGCAGAATAGAATAAAAGTGGAGAAATACAAAAAATATATATAATTTGATTGTCACATGTACTAGCATACAGTGAAAAGTTTTATTTCTTGTGTGCTATATGATGCGCGATATAACACATGAGAGGCTGGATGTACTCGGGAAATAAAGGCTTTTATTGCCAACAATAACAGAGCTACCATATACAGTATACGATCCCAGACTAAAGGGTCACCAGGCAGAGCAGTGACCTTTATACCTCTCCCAGGAGGCGGAGCCGACTGGGGTGTACCATAACAACTATATTAACAGGTAGAACAGCCCAACCCTAACCCCAACAGTAACATATCTACAGACTCATAGTACTGGCCAGACCATGGCTCAGCACTACCTGGTGGGAACCAACAATGGTTCACCACATTCACCCCTCCTTTGAAAACAAAGGCCGGCGGGGTACAAAACACAGAACTATTGTTCATCTGTCTATAAGTTCAAACGGTCTGGGGGACCGCACCGTCGCTGTGACCTCCTCAACACCGGCGATGACACCGGTTCAGGCAATCGCGGTGACGTTCTCTCCAAGGCGGTGTCCAGCGACTCCTCCAGTGCCTCACGGGCCGGTAGACCCGAGTTGGTGACAATCCGCTGAACTCGGGCACGCCTTGAAGTGGCGACCATCTCCTGGACTCAGGCAAGCTGTACACGGGAGTAAGAGGGTTAAGTGGTGGTCCCGATACTGCCCGCGCCGTGTCAGGAGGGGAAATAATGGTTGGGGGGTCCCTAACAGGAGGTGTGGGAGCGACAGGGGTTTCCAAGCCCCCTGCTGGCGCCAGATCTCGAATCGAGACCGTGTCCTCTCGCCCGTCAGGATATGCCACGTAGGCATACTGAGGGTTGGCGTGGAGGAGATGGACCTGTTCAACCAAAGGGTTGGACTTGCGGGTCCTAACATGTCGCCGCAGGAGGACAGGTCCTGAGTACGTCAACCAAGACGGTAATGAGGTCCGAGAGGAAGACTTCCTAGGGAATGAAAACGTTCTCTCATGAGGAGTAGCGTTGGTTGCCGTACACAGGAGTGAGCGTTTGGAGTGGAGCGCATCAGGGAGTACCTCTTGCCAACGGGAGACTGGAAGACCTTTAGACCTCAACGCCAGTAAGACAGCCTTCCAGACTGTAGCATTCTCTCGTTCGACCTGTCCGTTACCCCTTGGGTTGTAGCTCGTGGTTCTACTAGAGGCAATCCCATATGAGAGCAGGTATTGCCTCAAGTCATCGCTCATGAACGATGAGCCCCTATCGCTGTGGATATAAAGGGGTAACCGAACAGGGTGAAAAGATCACGAAATGCCTTGATAACCGTGGCAGCGGTCATATCAGAACAGGGAATGACAAAGGGGAATCGTGAGTACTCATCAACCACATTGAGGAAGTACACGTTCCGATCTGTCGAGGGAAGGGGGCCCTTAAAGTCCACACTCAGTCTTTCGAATGGACGAGTGGCCTTAACGAGTTGTGCCCGGTCAGGTCGGTAGAAGTGCGGTTTGCATTCCGCGCATACCCGGCAGCTTCTGGTTATGGACCTGACATCCTCCACCGAGTAGGGTAGATTCCGGGCTTTTATGAAGTGGAAGAGCCGAGTGACCCCCGGATGGCAGAGGTCATTGTGGAGAGCCTGCAATCGATTCTCCTGCATACTAGCGCATGTTCCACGCGACAGGGCATCCGAGGGCTCGTTGAGCTTCCCTGGACGATACATGATATCATAATTGTAGGTGGAGAGTTCGATTCTCCACCTCAAGATCTTATCATTCTTGATCTTACCCCGTAACGTGTTGTTGAACATGAACGCCACGGACCGCTGGTCCGTGAGCAGAGTGAACCGTTTTCCCGCCAAGTAATGGCGCCAATGCTGGACGGCCTCCACAATGGCCTGGGCCTCCTTTTCCACCGCCAAATGTCGAATTTCAGGGCCTTGGAGGGTGCGAGAAAAAAAGGCAACGGGCCTGCCCGCCTGGTTAAGTGTGGCGGCCAGGGCGAAATCAGATGCATCACTCTCCACCTGGAAGGGGATGGACTCATCGATAGCGTGCATCGTTGCTTTCGTAATGTCGGCTTTTATTCTTGCAAAGGCTAAGCGAGCCTCTGGTGCTAGGGGAAAAGAGGTAGACTTGATGAGCGGACGGGCTTTGTCCGCGTAATTGGGAACCCACTGTGCGTAGTATGAGAAGAAGCCTAAGCATCTTCTCAGTGCTTTGACGCTAGTGGGCAGGGGAAGTTCAAGGAGAGGACGCATACGGTCTGGATCAGGGCCAAGGACCCCGTTTTCCACCACGTATCCGAGGATAGCTAGGCGGCGCGTGCGAAATACACACTTCTCCCTGTTGTAGGTCAGATTCAGGTGAGATGCAGTGCGTAAGAATCTAAGAAGGTTGGCATCGTGGTCCTGCTGGTCATGGCCGCAGATGGTGACGTTATCCAGGTACGGGAAGGTAGCCCGCAGCCCGTTCTGGTCCACCATTCGGTCCATAGCACGCTGGAAGACCGAGACCCCATTCGTGACACCAAAAGGAACCCTTAAAAAATGGTACAGGCGACCATCCGCCTCAGAGGCCGTGTATTGTCGGTCCTCTGGGCGAATGGGGAGCTGGTGGTAAGCAGATTTTAAGTCGATGGTGGAGAACACCCGGTACTGCGCAATCTGATTGACCATGTCAGATATGCGCGGGAGGGGATACGCATCCAGCTGCGTGTATCTGTTAATGGTCTGACTATAGTCTATGACCATCCGGGGTTTGTTCCCATTCTTAACCACCACGACTTGCGCTCTCCAAGGACTAGGGCTAGGTTGTATGATCCCTTCCTTGAGGAGCCGCTGAACTTCAGATCAAATGAAGATCCGATCCTCAGCGCTGTAACGCCTGCTCTTTGTTGCGATGGGCTTGCAGCCTGGCACGAGATTCTGGAATAGGGAGGGTGTGGTAATCCTAAGCGTTGAGAGACTACATGTGGAGCGCGTTGGGCAATTTAGAGGCTGCGGGTCTCCCACTGAAAGCGGAGGGAGTGGCCCACCGTACTGCAGGGTTACACTCTTGAAGTGGACCATAAAATCTAGTCCTAGGAGTATTGGCGCGCAAAGGTGCGGTAACACAAGGAGCCTGAAGTTCTCGTAAACCGTGCCCTGCACCGTCAGATTTACCACGCAACTCCCTAGCACGGTGACAGACCGGGGCCTTGACGCCATCGAAATTGTCTGCTTGACAGTCCGAATCTGGAGACCACACCGCTTCACGGTGTCTGGGTGAATGAAGCTCTCCGTGCTCCCGCTGTCAAACAAACAATAAATCGGGCGTTTGTTTACCTGTATGTCCATCATGGACTTGTCGAGTCTGTGAGGCTTGGCCTGGTCCAGGATGATCGACGCCACCGTTGGTTCGTGGGCGCAACTGCAGGCACCTGAGATGGTTGATGACGACCCCTGCTGGTCATTTGCAGTTGGTGCCGACCAAAATGGCTGCCCCCATAGGTCGCACGTGGGCGATGGCGCCAAAACCTGCTGCCCCTGCAGGTCGCACGTGTCTTGCGACTCCGTCGTTCGGAATGGCGACGTCCTGGAATCGCACATGGTAGAAGACCTTGAAGATGCAGAAGACAAGGAGGCCGGCTCCGGGGAGTCACACGCCGCACTGCTGTTCTTGGATGGAAGTTTGGACCGGCATACCTTGGAATAGTGCCCCTTCTTGCCGCAGGCGGAGCACAACACCGCTTTAGCTGGACCTCGCTGCCGAGGGTGTTTCACCCCCCCCCACAGAAGTAACACCGCGGGCCACCTGGAGCTGCTGCCGTCGTCAGGTCGAGGCTGGGAACGCAATCGCGCAGTTTTTCGGTCCCGCTGAATGAAGTGGGGTCTGTGACTGCCCCTGCCACACTGTCTCCACGCGGTCGTCGGGGTACATCGCCAGACTTTTGGAGGCCGTTTCTAGAGCGTCAGCTAACTCTATGGATTTAGTGAGATCGAGGTTACCTTGCTCCAACAGCCGAAGGCGGACGTACGACGAGTCGATTCCCGCCACGAACGCATCTCGAGCTAGACCGTTCATGTACTGGTCTGCCGACACTGCCTTGCAGTTGCAGGCTCTGGCTAGCTGTTGAAGCTCGCACGCGTACTGTTCCGTCATTTCGCCGGGCTGCCGCCGTAGAGTGGCTAGAAGGTATCGAGCATGCATCTCATTCGGCGGTTTGTTGTATCGCTTCTTGAGAAGCTCGAGGGCCCCTTTGTAGTCGGTGGCCCCACGGATCGCTAGGTATACAGCGTCGCTTGCCCTCACGTGGAGGACCCGGAGTCTGTCGGCGTCATCGGTGACCGCTGTGGAGGCGTCGAGGTAATCCTGGAAACACTTCAACCAGTGGTCGGAAGTGTTCGATGCTCCCGCTGCACGTGGGTCCAACGTAAGCCGTTCGGGTTTAAGCATTTGCTCCATGTTTTCTTTGTCTTTTTTTTTCAAAAAAAAAGAATTTACTTGTTGGCAATAAAATTGATGCGCGATATAACACACGAGAGGCTGGATGTACTCGGGAAATAAAGGCTTTTATTGCCAACAATAACAGAGCTACCATATACAGTATACGATCCCAGACTAAAGGGTCACCAGGCAGAGCAGTGACCTTTATACCTCTCCCAGGAGGCGGAGCCGACTGGGGTGTACCATAACAACTATATTAACAGGTAGAACAGCCCAACCCTAACCCCAACAGTAACATATCTACAGACTCATAGTACTGGCCAGACCATGGCTCAGCACTACCTGGTGGGAACCGACAATGGTTCACCATACTATACAGACAAGGCATTCTGTTCATAGAGAAGGAAAGGAGAGGGTGCAGAATGTAGTGTTACAGTCATAGCTAGGGTATATAGATAAACCAGCTTAATATGAGGTAGGTCCATTCAAAAGTCTGATGGCAGTGGGGAAGCAGCTGTTCTCGAGTCAGTTGGTACGTGACCTCAGACTTTTGTATCTTTTTCCCGATGGAAGAAGGCGGAGGAGAGAATGTCTGGGGTGAGTGGGGTCCTTGATTATGCTGGCTGCTTTCCCAAGATGTGGAGATGCCGGCATTGGACTGGGGTGGGCACAGTAGGAAGTTTCACAACACCAGGTTAAAGTCCAACAGGTTTATTTGGAATCACGAGCTTTCGGAGCAGCGCTCCGAAAGCTCGTGATTCCAAATAAACCTGTTGGACTTTAACCTGGTGTTGTGAGACTTCTTACTGTGCTTTCCCGAGGCAACGGGAAGTGTAGACGGAGTCAACGGATGGGAGTTAACGAACCTCTACATTCGACAAATTATGTTGAACGATCGGTCGTATCATTTGAAAAAACACAATTCATTTGAAATGTTTTGTTTTAGACTGTGGAGCTCCAAAAGCTATTAAGAAATATATCTTTAATATACCCGATGTACGGATTATGTAGTTTACCAGCGGGCACACTGTCAATTGAAGTGTTTCACATTGAGGAGAAGGAGGGGGGAGGAAGTAATTCTCTGAAATGGAATGTCTATTTTGTCATTTGTGCAACTCCTGGAGACTTATTATAAGTGTCAGTTTTTATGATAAAGACAGCAGTTTGCTATCGAGCCATTTCTGTGACAAAGAGCAGCGCCCTATGAATTCACTCGCCTCAGACCATAAGCTACAAGCGGAGATGGCATGCTGGAATTATCGCTCCCTGACAGCTTCTAGTCAAACGGCTCTGCTGCTATTGTCGTCTGCAGTCTGTGTGCCATGCTGCAACAAAATAAAATAATCCATTACCTTTCCCTGAACCTGCAGCAAGCTGCTGACGAGAGATAGCCCCCAATCTCTGCCTCGTTCATCAGCTGCTGGCATTACGGCAGAAATCCTGCAATCACACATCTTTCCTATGATTAACTCCCCGTACAAAGCTCAGGAATATGGAGACATAGATTAATCCCAGGTAACCCAGGGCGCCTCCTCTTGACTCTGCGTTGATTCACCCACAGCACTGCGGGTGTACCTGCACCACAGTGTACAGCAGTTGGGGGTTCAAGAAGGTGGCAAACCACCCCCTTCTCAAGGGCAATTAGCAATGGACAACAAATGCTGGCCCATCCAGCAACCTGCGCGCCCCATGTTTCTGTGAAAGAGAACATTTTAAAAATCAGAGAGGATTGACTTTGTCAAATATATGGAACGGTCCAAATGTTGCTTGTAGCAGGGCAGCAGTTGCGCCTGCTCCTAATCATACTCACCCTTACGTGTTCTTGTTTTTAATATTTGCATGACAAGTTGCAGCAAGTGTGAGCTGATCATGGCACAGTGAGGGAGACAAGACATCTGAGACCCAGTGAAAGAGGCAAGCAAGTGGAATAATTCAATCAGAGGAAATTAATAGCACAAGGAATAAGAAGGAAGTGTAAATTAGATTAGAATGGGTAAATTCAATGTCAACTCAAGTACAGAAAGAGTAATAAGGGGAGGGAAAGAAAGATTGGATTAAGAGAGAGAGGAAAGAGCACCAGGAAAAGTGGAAATGTTTGAAATTTGGCGTTTTATAATCTCCAACAACCTGCATACAAGATCCTTTAATAGTTGAAAAGAAAGAATGCACTTGCATTTATGTTGCATCTCTCAGGATATCCCAAACTGTTTGACAGCACCCAAATTATCTTTCAAGTCTAGTTGCTGTTGTGATGCAAGAAGCAAAGCTACCTATTTGTGAAACACGAGCTCCCACATACAGCAACCTGATAATGGCATGCTGACGTATTTCAGGGATGTTGATTGGGGGCAAACCATTGGCCTTGCCACTTGGGAGCATAGAAATTAGATTTGGTTGTTGGTTCCGAGTTGAGATTACTTTTGGTCACCCATTTCTTGCAGCCCTGGGTAGTCGCTCACTTTTCAGTCTCAACTGGGTGGCACGGTGGCACAGTGGTTAGCACTGCTGCCTCACAGCTCCATGGACTGAGGTTTGATTCCGGCCTTGGGACACTATTTGTGTGGAGTTTTCACATTCTCCCAGTGCTGTGTGGGTTTTCTCTGGGTGCTCCAGTTTCCTCCCACAGTTCAAAGATGTGCAGGTTAGGTGCATTGGCCATGCTAAATTGTCCCTTAGTGTTCACAATTTGTAGGTTAGATCATAGAATCCTAGAATCCCTACAGTGCAGAAGGAGGCCATTTGGCCCATCAAGTCTACACCGACCACAATCCCATTCAAACCCTATTCCCATAATCCCACATATTTACCCTGCTAATCCCCCTGACACTAGAGGTAATTTAGTATGGCCAATCAATCTAACCTGCACATCTTTGAACTGTTGGAGGACATGGGAGCACCCGGAGGAAACCCACGCAGACACGGGGAGAAAGTGCAAACTCCATACAGACAGTGACCCGAGGCAGGAATTGAACCTGGGTCCCTGGTGCTGTGAGGCAGCAGTGCTAACCACTACACCATCGTGCCACCCATAGATGAATTAGCCATGGTAAATGTATGGGGTTATGGGGATAGTGCGAGGGAAGAGAGCTTGGGTAAGATTCTCTGTCAGAGAGACAGTGCAGACATGATGGGCCAAATGGCCTCCTTCTGCGCAGTAGGGATTCTATGAACTAGATCCAGATCCAGGAAGAGTCAATCTCTCCAAGTTTGGAAGGTGTTGCTGTACTTTGCAGTGTGTTAGTGGGTAAATGCACCATCTAGTGTGTATTGAATCATATTGACTGGCAACCTGGCAGTTTTCAAATTGCTGCTTTGTAAGTTTCAGGGCAATCCTCCATATTTTAAAAAGGACTCAGGAGAAACCTGACAGTTTAAAAGTGGCCAACTCTGGCTGCTGGCTGATAAAAACCTCCCAGAAGGCTCGTCAGGACAAACATAACCTGCCTGTGGACTGTGCTAAGAAAAAGGTGTGAGCCCCCTGAATATGCAAGTGGCCAGAAAGGCAGACACACCAGTGATCTAATCATCAGAAGGACAAAGGGAGATGGAGACCAGCAGACGAACAGTAAACAGACCAGCAGGGAGACAATGGCCACGGAAATCGGCCCATCCACAGAAGATAAGAAGACCCATCCCACTAATGGGACACCGTTCAGGAAGCTCCGGAGGAGCATTAAGAAGACATTAAAATAACAACCCACGGGGGTCAAGGCAGTTCTAGCCTTTTGTGTTTGGACTTGACTCAATTAAACCGAGACTGCCAGTGATCGGAAGCCTATTGTCCTTCAAAATCACCTACGGGGGCAGGGAAGTTGGTTGTTAAATTGGGCTGAAGTTAAGATTAAGAGAGAGGCAGACAAGGAGGATGGAGCTCTCTTCCAGAATCGCAAGCTGAGGGGCAGACAAGCAAGATCGAGCTCTCTTCCAGAATCGCAAGCTCATGTGCAGAGGTGAAGACCAACAGCAGCCCAGTTTCGACCCTGCACTAAGACATTCGAGCCCACCACAAAGGAACCCCTTTTAGAATTGTGAGTATCCCAGCCAACCGTGTGAAGCTCCCGAGGATAGGATAGAGGTTGAGGCAAGGGGAGGGGTGATGTATTGTAATTTTAAAGTTCAGTAATCTTGTTTTGAACTGTGTAAAGTAAGATTTTACGTGGTACCCGTTAGCATTTCTCCCATAGTGATAGTATAAAGTATAAGTTTTATTCATGTGTGGTGGGGTATTGGAAAGGTTGATTCTATTGTAAAATAAATCACTAAGTTTTGAAACTCGTTTGGAGTTCGTCTTGCCTCTTGTTCTCTCATCAGCGCACTCTGACGAGGTCACAGTTTCAATATCCCTTACCATAAATCCAGAGTCTAGAACCGAGGGTGATCTGAGCGATTCGAACCCGCTCAAGGGAGACTGCTGGTCAGGAGATAAAGAACAGAGTCTCTCTGTTCTCTCTCTTGGAGACCTACTCGAGTGGAGTGGGTGCAGGGTGGCCGTTGTCCCAGCGACCAGGGAGAGAATCACTCAGGCCTCGGTGGCGGTTTTGGGATGGCTGTGTGATATAAGTATCAGGTTACCGGTCAGGTATAAACGGTAAGCCTGGTTCAGCGCTCTCTCCTGCGGAGTTGCCCCAGTGCAGCATTCCCCGGCCTTTGACATTTCAAGGCCTGTAAGAGAGAGACACTCGCAGCTATCGGCAGACCCCCAAATACCGGCCTGTAAGTGGAGTAAAGAGAAAGATCCCGCTACAGCTTCGTGATCAGTTTACTAAACACAGACCCCACAGCGATTGAGTTTTATAATTACTTATGGTGATCCTGGACTAGGGAGACAAAACTATCCAGGCTTCCAGTCCCTATGGTTGCCTTATGATCCTTTTCTAGACAGTACACCTGTGGACAAGATGGGATCGGACTCGACTTTGAGACTGCACATTGGGGTAACTTACTGACAGTCAATGTTCATGCGTGAATGGTGGTCAAAGAGGATGGTCAGCACCCAAACAACCATTACTTAGTGCTGTCCATCAACTTTAGGAGCGGCAGGACAGTGGAAGAAGTAGAGAAGAATGGAAACACAGCCTACTGATGTTTGTCAATGTGAACGTACAACTGCTTGATTAAGCATAGAGCAGAAGTTTGTTCTTCTCCACATGAATGGATGCGAGAGCGGAAACATTTACACAAGTGAAGGCATCATCATGTTAACAGGCAATGTCAGTGACTGTCTGTAAACATGATAATCATTAGTTTGGACAAACTGACAATGAAAACTGTCTAGTCCCATGTATGCTTAACAGTATTGGGTAGGTTAGACCAACAGTAACATTTGTCAGATATCTTTTGGAAAGGGAATCTTCCTTCATTCCTTTGCCATTCTCTTCGGTTCACTGCATATGTGATTGGACAAAAAAATCTGCTCATTCAATATTGCATATTGAACAAGTTGTCTGATAATTTAGAGTCAGTTGAAGAGTCGAGAGAGGTGGCAGTGAGGTACAGCTGGACCTTGTCAGTGTATGTGTGAAAATTGATATTGTGTTTTGAAAGCAACATTGTCACATGCTTCGATCCCCTTTATAAGCTTCATTCCCTAGCCACTAACTCCATCACTTTACCTGCTACATACCTGAGGCTGAACCAGACTCAGTGTTATGTTTGAACTCGGGATGCGCTCACAAATAGATATCATCACCATCACTAAGGCTGCCTATTTCCATTTCTGAAATGTTGCCCCTTTTTCAGCTCGTCTGATGCAGAAACCCTCCTGCATGGCTTTTGTTATGGTCTGAGATGATTATTGAGACTGATAATATAAGAACATAAGAATATAAGAACTAGGAGCAGGAGTAGGCCATCTGGCCCCTCGAGCCTGCTCCGCCATTCAATAAGATCATGGCTGATCTTTTTGTGGTCTCAGCTCCACTTACCCACCCACTCACCATAACCCTTAATTCCTTTACTGTTCAAAAGTTTATCTATCCTTGCCTTAAAAACATTCAATGAGGTAGCCTCAATTGCTTCACTGGGCAGGGAATTCCACAGATTCACAACCCTTTGTGTGAAGAAGTTCCTCCTCAACTCAGTCCTAAATCTGCTTCCCCTTATTTTGAGGCTATGCCCCCTAGTTCTAGTTTCACCCGCCAATGGAAACAACTTCCCTACTTCTATCTTATCTATTCCCTTCATAATCTGATATGTTTCAATAAGATCTCCCCTCATTCTTCTGAATTCCAATGAGTATAACCCCAGTCTACGCAGTCTCTCCTCATAAGCCAACCCTCTCAACTCCGGAATCAATCTAGTGAATCTCCTCTGCACCCCCTCCAGTGCCAGGCTATCCTTTCTCAAGTAAGGAGACCAAAACTTTACACAGTACTCCAGGTCTGGCCTCACTAGCACCTTATACAGCTGCAACATAACCTCGCTGTTTTTAAACTCCATCCCTCTAGCAATGAAGGACAAAATTCCATTTGCCTTCTTAATTACCTGCTGCACCTGCAAACCAGGTCCCAATTTTTTACCATTTAAATAATACTCCATTTTGCTGTTATTCCTACCAAAATGGATGATTTCATATTTTTCACACTGTACTCCATCTGCCAGACCCTCGCCCACTCACTTAGACTATCTATATCTATTTGCTCTGCCACCCATCTTAGTGTCATCTGTGAATTTTGACACACTACACTTGGTCCCCAACTCCAAATCATCTATGTAAATCGTAAACAATTGCGGTCCCAAAACTGATCCCTGAGGCACACCACTAGTCACTGATCGCCAACCAGAAAAACACCCATTTACCCCCACTCTTTGCTTTCTGTTGGTTAACCAATCCTCTATCCATGCTAATACATTACCTATAACACCATGCACCTTTATCTTATGTAGCAGTCTTTAGTGCGGCACCTTGTTATTATAATGGGAATTTCATTTCATTCTATACTAGTTGCATAGAGTTGAGGATCATTGAGGTTTCCCTGCGGGTCAACGGGTCAGGAATGTCACTTACTTAATGACAGCATCCTTCATGGAGCTACTATGGCTATGGCAACAAGAGCAAAATGATACATTTTTAAATCTCCAGTGGTGCGTGGCGAAGCTATTCTGGTCAGCTTGCTATCTTGAGGATAAGAAATACATTCCATCGATATGAGGTAGCGAGCTTGCATCATGTGCAGTGTTAGATCCTCTGGCGGTATATCACATTCAGCACTCGGGAATGTGGGTTCTACAGAGTACGGGCTGCACGCCCTTCTCAATGTGGATATGTGAGGAAGACAAAGGGGTGGAGATTGAAGAATTAATAATGGAACAAAGCATGATCATTGAGATGAAATACCATTCTGTGAAAGAAAGATCACGATCTTTATCACGTATTAATGCCGAGTTATTGATCTGGGTAAATAATGCAGTCGTTTTACAAATTACAGAGTAGCTATTTTAGCATTTTCTCTTGACCTGCGTGCCCTGAGAATCAATTCATGCAGAGAGGAATTAATAAACCCTTGTAGCATTGAAACTGTGAACAGATTCCATTTCTTTAACACCTTCAACAGTTCAGCCCGCTCGGAAATAAAAATTCTGTTTTTTTTTAAATGCCTACTTTCCTGCAAACCAATTACATATAATCTGAGGAATAATACTTGAATAAATCCAACGCTGTACAGAGAGGTATAATATAGAATCCCCAAAATGCAGAAGAAGGCCAGTTGACCCATTGAACCTGCACCAACAACAATCCTACCCTATCCCCAGGTATTTACCCTGCTAGTCCCCCAAACACTAAGGGGCAATTTAGTATGGCCAATCAACCTAACCCGCACAACTTTGGACTGTGAGAGGAAACCAGAGCACCCAGAGGAAACCCACAAAGCCAGTCACCCAAGGCCAGAATTGAATCTGGGTCCCTGGCACTGTGAGGTAGTGCTAACCACTGTGCCATTAATCATGCAACAAGTCATTCACAGTAACTGGGTTGTATCAATTTATTTCTTAAAGTCTTTTATAATTGTTAATTATAATTCTTAAAGTCTTTTATAATCTTTTATAATTCTATAATTGTTGTCTCTTCATCAGGTGACATACAAATATCTACTAGCCCATTAACCAGTAATAGGTGGTTAATACTGAAAATGCTTCATTTCTTATCCTACCTTCCAATTGTATTTGATCAATTCTTTAAAGCCTTATAATCCTGACAGTGTTGGACGAATGACCTGCCAACCCTGATTGTATTTATTCAATAATCAATCAATATTAAGTCTTACTGAGTGGGTGACCTGTTGGTATATTAAATCAGTTGTAACTTACTCATCCATTATCCTATTTGGACTGTTACATGTATTCAGGACAGGGTGTCCAATTTTCAATGTTTTATTGATTTTCTTGGACCAGACGTGAAGCAGGAGGTAGAGGGGTATAAATGTAACAGTAGTCACCATTGAGAGCATTCATTTCACCCTGAACAATGTATGTTAAATTTATAATTATTGCTACTATTTCAATTTGAAAGTTACCATTATTCCAACATAGATGATATCCAATGCAAAAGCCAAAAACTGTGGATTCTGGAAACCTGGAATAATAACAAGAAATGCAGGAAATACTCAGCAGCTCAGGCAGCATCTGTGGAGCGAAACAGAGTTAATGGCCAAGATCTTGCTGTTTCTCAATTGTTGGAGACTGGACACATGATGCGAGATGCATGTTCGGACCCCATGGAGGTCCTGACGGGCTAACCTCAGTGGGAATTGCCTGGGAAGCTTGAATTTCTAATGGACAATTTCCCTGCTCCCCCCGAATGTCTTTGACTTCCCACAGTCTTTGACTTATCTGGATAGTTGCACATGAATGTTAGAAAGAACATTTTTGTCTAACACCTGGGTAACTATACAAGTGATACCCCAATCACTCACACTGACTATCCCCTCCTTGAATTTGTAGGGAATAGGGCTTGTATGAATATGTCGGCATTGCAGGGACTGAGATAGGGCTGATGCAGGCAAAACTATTGAGGTAGAAATAGGGAGCCCGTAAGTTTAAGTTTTCAAGTTTATTTATCAGTGTCACAAGTAGGCCTACATTAACACTGCAATGAAGTTACTGTGAAAATCCCCGAGTCGCCACACTCCAGCACCTGTTCGGGTACACTGAGGGAGAATTTAGCATGGATAATGCACCTAACCAGCACATCTTTCAGACTGTGGGAGGAAACCAGAGCACCCAGACGAAACCCACACAGACACGGGGAAAATGTGCAAACTCTGACCTCAAGAAGTGTCTACTTACATACCTACAATAATTAGATCATGTACCCTCAAGGGGTTGAACTTATTGCAAACAGATTCACGTGAATCACAGAATTGCATGACACATGGCGTAACACTATTGTCTTTATAAAGCAGTGTTATCATCTGACTTATCATGAGCTACACAATGGGAGGTCCACTCATGGTCTCAATGTTCCCATATGTTTGCTCGCCAATTTTTAAAGACTACTTTTAATGTGTTACTGTTCATTTAGCAAAATCTTAAACTTTATCAGCTGTATCGGCTGGGGGAGAATGTCACAGCTCCGCACATGTTACCTAGAAATGACAATGCGCAATATCAGCGTATGAACACGTAACACGTTGGTCTGAGATTTGTTCACAGTTGTTTTAATGAATGTGTGATTTTAAACAGATTGATGCCTCCAGTAAAATAGCAGTCATTTCATAATGTTCATATGCTAAAATCACTCAGGCTAATTTCAAGGCTTATGTCATTATCCATCTACTAATGATCACAATGAATGTTTCAGCACTGCAATGATTAGAATAGATGTTACACTGTTGTATGCTAGAATGGGGGATGCCAAGCTAATTAATTTAGCTCCCTGTACCTTATTGAAGCATAAGGCTGGAACATTTATTATAACCACAGCGATGAGCTGAGAAATACATCATTATACAACAGTACCTGCCACTTGCTGCTCTTGCTTATATTCTCATGCCTCAATATTTCAACATAGGTTACACTTTCAACCACATGCTCTGTAAGCTGTCACCCACATCTCCCAGGAAAAGCAGGTGACTGACGCTTCACTATTCTGTTGCTGAACATCATAGCAAGAAACACACTTTAACTGTTCATTAGATCTTATGGCCCTTGATTAAATTGCAGCATGAACACAGACCACTAACCAGACAATATTCTATATGTTTGTGCTTATATTCATATCTAGTCTCTGCATCTGCAGTGAGCAGTCTATGACGGGGTTGCCTTCCTGTCTCTTACTCCCCTGACGACGCCTGTTGGGGAATCACAGGTATTACTGTCTCCTCCAGCAACACCAACTCAGAAAATCACCTGACTACGGTCAGCTGATATTTTATCACCTCTATTGAGAGGGATTGAATTCAAGGCACATCCCAAGAGTTTGACATGTAATTCAGGCTGTCACCTCAGTACAGTACTGAGGCAACCTTCAAGGCACTATAATTTCAGATAACATATTAAACTGTGGCCCTGTCTGGTTATTCATCTCCATACTAACCTCAGGTTAAGGGGTGTTATGGCTTCATAAATTGTTTTATGGAGCCCGCCTGGAACATAGGTTTTGCACCTTGAATTTGGCCAGGATAAGCGTGATATGGTTCACCTCAGGTATGATTCTAATGACCCACTAGGGAGCTTTTACCAAACAAAGTTTATTTAAGAATATAGTTAACATGTATGCAAAGAAAATTAGCAATAACTTTATCAATTACAAACAAAAATAAAAGAACCACAATAATGTACAACCCTTAACAAATGTATCCAAGATGTTCCAATCAAATAAAAACTTCCTTTAGTCAAAACCCTTTCCACAGGTTTAACACAGCAAATGCTCACACAACACTGGAACTGAGTCCTTTGGTTGGAGAATTGAAAACCCTGAGTCCTCAGCTTGTAACTCCTAGCAGTCCTCTGGATACATTCAGAACAGTTTGAAGTCAGAACAGCTTCCCAGAACACTAGGGAGGCCGCCAACAGCAGATTTCCTACTCCAGGAAGGCTTTCAGCTAACCAGCAGAATTTCCAAAACCATGGAGAGGGAGAGAGAGAGACTTCTTTCCAGTTTGATGTTCCATCTAAAACCTTCTAAACTAAAACCTGCTGCTCAGAGCTGAAAATGAAAGACCTCCTGTCAGCTGACCTACAAACATTCTTCCTCCTGACAATGCAGGGTCATAAAACTCATTCCCAAAGTAAAAATAAACAAACCCCATTTAAAACCAGCGAAGGAGCAATAAAAGGGTTCCTAATAGACAACCCGGTGCTCTGGAACACAGGTTCATATCCCACCATAGTAGCTGGTGGAATTTAAATTCAATTAATTGAGAAATTTGGAAGCTAGACTTTAAATGGTGCCCATGAAACTATCAAGTTATTGTTAAAAACCCCATCTGGTTCGCTAACAAAGAACAATACAGCACAGGAACAGGCCCTTCGGCCCTCCAAGCCTGCGCCGCTCATGTTCATTAGGGAAGGA
This sequence comes from Mustelus asterias, assembly GCF_964213995.1. Taxonomy (NCBI): domain Eukaryota; kingdom Metazoa; phylum Chordata; class Chondrichthyes; order Carcharhiniformes; family Triakidae; genus Mustelus; species Mustelus asterias. Next base: position 83,427,367 of record NC_135811.1, read on the forward strand.
AATCTGCTGCCCTTACTTGATCTGGCCTACATGTGACTCCAGTGATTCCAGAACCACACAATGTGTTTGATTCTCTGAAATGGCCCAGCAAGCCACTCAATTGTACAAAGCCACAACAGAAAAGTCAAAAAGGATTACCTGCACTACACGAGCTGCAGTGGTTCAAGAAGGTGACTCACCACCACTTTCTCAAGGACAATTAACAAGAACTAACTCACAGGAAACAGAGACAGTATAAATGTTCATTAGTTAATAAGAAATAGGAGCAGATTTAGGCCTTTCAGCCCATCGAGTCTGCTCCACCATTCGATCATGGCAGATATGCTCCTCATCCCCATTTTCCTGCCTTCTCCCCATTACCCTTCAACCCATTACCAATTAAAAACCTGTCCAACTCCTCCTTAAATTTACTCACTGTCCCAGCATCCACTACACTTTGAGGTAGCGAATTCCACAGATTCACAACCCTTTGGGAGAAGTATTTCTCCTTAACTCAGTTTTAAATTTGCTACCCCTTATCCTAAGACTATGACCTCTTGTCCTAGAATGTCCACAAGAGGAAGCGTCCGCTCCATGTCTACTTTATCCATACTTTTTATCATCTTGTATACCTCAATTTGATCTCCCCTCATTCTTCTAAATTCCAGAGAGTATAGGCCTCAACTGTTCAATCTCTCTTCATATGACAAACCCCTCATCTCTGGAATCAATCTAGTGAACCTCCTCTGAACTGCCTCCAATGCCACAACATCTTTCCTCAAATAAGGGGACCAAATGGGTTATCTACAGGTTGGCAGCGTGTAATTAGTGGAATGCCATGTGGATCAGTGCTGGGCCTTGATTATTTATAATTTACATTAATGACTTGGATGAGGGAATCGACTGCATTGTGGCCAAACTTTCTGATGATGCGAAGATAGGCAGGAAAGCAAGTAGTGAGGAGGATTGCACAAAGGGATATAGATAGGTTAACAAAAATTGTCCGATTGGATGTAATGTAGGATAATGTGAGGTTGTCCACTATGGCAGGAAGAAAAAAAAGGCAGAATATAATTTAAATGGAGGGACTGACTACAGAATGCCGTACAACAAAGGGATCCATCCTTGCACATTTTTTATTCATTTATGGGATTTGAGCGTTGCTGGCTAGGCCAGCATCATTGCCCATCCCTAATTGCCCTTGAGAAGGTGATGGTGAGCTGATCTCGTGAAGCAATGCAGGCCAAGTGGTGTTGGTACACAGATAGTGCTGTTTAGGGAGAGAGTTCCAGGAATTTGACCCAGCGACAGTGAAGGAACAATGAGCCTTGGTGAGTTCCTGTGTTGCATCTTGTAAATGGTACACACTGCTGCCACTGTTCGTTGGTGCTGGAGGGAGTGAACGTTTGTGGAATGGACGTCAGTCAAGCGGGCTGCTTTGTCCTGGGTGGTGTCAAGTTTCTTGAGTGTTGCTGGAGCTGCACCCATCCAGGCAACTGGAGGGTATTCCATCACACTCCTGACTTGCACCTTATAGATGGTCAACAAGCTTTGAGGAGTCAGGAGGTGAGTAACCCTAGCCTCTGACCCATTCTTCCAGACACAGTAATTATTTTGCAAATCCAGTTCAATTTCTGGTCAATAGTAACCCCATGATGTTGGTAGTGGGGGATTCAGCCATGATAATGCCTTTGAATATCAAGGGGTCAATGATTAGATTCTCTCATGTTGGAGATGGTCATTGCTTGGCACTTGTATGGCACTTGGAGGGGCAGCACAGTGGCACAATGTTTAGCATTGCTGCTTCACAGTGCCAGAGACCTGTGTTTGTTTCTGGCCTTGGGTGATTGTCTGTGTGGAGTTTGCACGTTCTCCCCATGCCTGCGTGGGTTTCCTCCAGGTGCTTGGGATTCCTCCCTCAGTCCAAAGATGTGCTGGTTAGGTGGATTGGCCATGCAAAATTTCCCCTTAGTGTTCAAAAATGTGCAGGGTAAGTGGATTGGTTATGCTAAATTTCTCCTTAGTGTCCAAAGATGTGCAGGTTAGGTGGATTAGCCATGATAAATGTGCGGGGTTACGGGGATAGGGTAGGGGTAAGATGCTTTTTAAGAGAGTTGGTGCAGACTCGATGGGCCAAATGTCCTCCTTCTGCACTGGAGGGATTCTGTGGAATGTTACTTGCCACTTGTCAGCCCAAACCTGGACATTGTCCAGATCTTACTGCACTTGGACATGGACTGCTTCAGTGTCTGAGGAGTCATGAATGGTGCTGAACGTTATGTAATCTTCAGCAAGCATTCACACTTCTGACCTTCTGATGGAAGGAAGATCACGGATGATGATCAGAAAAAGTCAGCATGTAGGTACAACAAATAATTAGGAAGGCAAATGGAATGTTAGCCTATATTGCAAAGGGGGTGGCATATAAAAGTGGGGAAATCATGCTGCAACTCTACCGAGCATTGGGGAGACCACACCACAGGTATTGCGTACAGTTTTGGTCAGCTTAATTAAAGAGGGATGGACTTACATTGGAACTAGTTCAGAGAAGGTTCACCATAGGTTAATTCCTGCGATGATTGAGATATTTTATGAGGGAAGTTAGACAGGTTGGGCCAATACTCGTTGTTGAGAAGAATGAGAGGCGATCTTATCGAAACAGTTAAGATCCTGAGAGGGCTTTCCAGGTTAGCGACTATGAGGATGTTTGTCTCCTGGGGGTATCTAGAAGTCCAAGGCACAGTTTAAAAAGAAATGGTCTCCAATTTAACATGGAGATGAGGAGGAAATTCTCCTCTCAGAGAGTCATTAGTCTGTGGAATTCTCTTCCCCATGAGCAGCAGAGGCTGGGTCAATAAAGATACTCTAGGCTGCATTTGACAGTTTTCTGACTGACAAGAGGCTCAGTATTATGGGTGTAGGCAGGAAAGTGATGTTAAGACCACAATCCAATCGGATATGATCTGTTTGAAGGGGGGAGCAGGCTCAAAGGGCTGAATGGCCTATTCTTGCTCTTAAGCCCTATGTTCTTAATTGGGAATAAGCAATGAAGACTGAGCTTGCCAGAGTGAAAAAAATGTAAAAATGCAAGCACTATTTTGAGGAGCAGGAATCTGTCCTGGCTAACATCTCTCCTGATGCACCATCCATCAAGCAAAGACTAGTTTGTATGCAAGAACAAATAGGCTGTTATTAACAAGAACTTGGAGCCATCCCTGTCGGAGATCTGGTCCGACAGAAAGGCTAGGGGGAGGAGCCATCGCCTTTATACCCGGACCGGGGGGAGGAGTCTTGGGCGGAGCCGACAGGGATGTGCCACATATACAGATAATAACAGATACTAACCAACAGTGGTTAACCACAGCAGATAACAGCTAACAGTGGTTTACCACATCTCCTTCAACTAACAGCACCAGTATAGAATAACTGGTTATTCAGACAATTGAGGTTTGTGGAACCTTGTGGGTCTCCCACTATCACTGAATCAAGGGAAGCAATGATAATTGGTACTATCGCTTGGAATAATTTCATAGCAATGCGACCTGAAATGAATTAGGAAACTGTCAGATTCTTTACATTTTTAGGTTAGGTTGGTTAGGTGGATTGGCCAAGGTATATTGTCCTTTAGTGTCCCAAGGTGCATAGGTTAGGGGGATTAGTGGGATAAATAGATTGGGTTATGGGAATAGGGTCTGGAGAAGATGCTCTTTCGGGGAGTTGGTGCAGACTTGATGGGCCGAGTGGGATTCTATGATTTTCGATATAAGTTCAACTAAAATCCCGTCCTCATGAATTAAAAGTGGGCGGAATTTTACCAGTTCACCCACCCATCGATGGGCAGAGCGAGCAGGTAAAATCACGTAAGAGTCGCGAAATCTGGATCACGCCCGATTTCTTGGCTCTCGCTATCTTACCGGAACCAGATTTCCGGCAAGGTCAGCCTCTTGCCGGGAATGGGCAAGAGACTGAATAAATGATTTAAATATATTTTAATGAGGATTTACACGGCATTAGTGAGCCCAACATTCAATCGTCCGGGAATACTTGTCTTTCGGGCCTCGCCGGGAGACGTTCTCTCCAATGAGGAAAACACCTGCTCCCAATGAATGGGAAACAGCCGTGTTGGCCTCACCAGTAGAACCAGTGGCCATTGAGGCCTCCTGGGGCAGTGCCAGCCTGGCAGTGCCAACTGGGCACCTTGGCATTGCCAGCCTGGCAATTTGGCACTGCCTGGTGGGTGGGGCCTATGCGGGTGGGGCCTATGGGATGGTATGGAGTATGAAGAGAGTGTGTGGAATAGGGCTTGAAGGGGTTAGGGCCCATGGAGGCAGGGCCTGGAGGGGGGCCTGGTCTAGAGGGGTGGAGCATATGGGGGTGGGAGGGCCAGGCCGGGACAGCCTGATCAGGGAGGGAGGGGTCCACTGCGCACTCTGCAGTTGTGTTCAGTATGGAGGGGGGTCCACTGCTGCTCTGCAGGCGATTGATGGGGGGGGAGGGTGGGGGCACGATCGGTCTGGGCGGCTGGATGGGTGGCGGGGGCTACATTTTCAGGCGGTGTGGGGCTCGTGATCGGCCGCCAGCCACCGCGATTGCAGGGAGGGGGAACTGCACATGCGCAATAGCTCCCTCTGCTGCGGGCTGATGCATTAAGTCCCGCCCACTGCCTGCAGTAGCTAGAAACAGTGTAACCCATTTTTTCATGCACTATGTGCACAAGATTGGGAGTAAAAATGCGTCCAAAGAATGGATCTGCAACTCTCACATTTTTATGCTAGCTGGACACTTAGAATGTTCCTTGTAAAATTCCACCGTGTGCTTGATTTAAATCACTCAGTCAACCGAAGCATGGGATTTGGAATAACATGCTTTCACTTAGAACATAATGAGGGGTAATTATAACCTAATGCACCAGGGAGGAAACCATGAGTTTAGGTGGGACAGCCAGTTTTGAACTCTGTCCAGCATTATTCCCCATTAAATCGCAGTGTAAAATCCAGCCAGAGTGTAGAAGTAAAGTTACTGTAGTCCCAGGTGACTATAAGCTGTGGTTGGTGGTGATTTAACCTGAGGATCACCACACCTCAAGCAAGAGGCAAAGTTGAGGCCTTTATAAATAACCTCAACTGGTACAGGAATTGAACCCGCATTGTGGCTGTTAGTTTTAACATCATGAACCAGCTGTCCAGCCAACTGAGCTAAACACATCCCCAGTCAGCCCTGTAGTTTCCTGATGGATGGATTAGGTTAAAATTGTCCACATTGCTTTTTGAATTCTTTTTGCTATCTTCAACTTTCAAATCATAATGAACCTACTGGAACCTTGATCAGTGCCGTGGCCAAGACATTCCTCTTTTTTTTTCTGCTCAAAAGTAAACCATTTTCACAAAATATTTTGTTTGTAAGAAGTGAGGCAATTTTCTATTGCTTTATTGGGAAATGCCTCAGTTCTCCTTGGTTGTACAGGCTTCCGTGAGGAAGGTGATATTTTGTCCACTATTCTTTTAATTTTAAGATTGTCCAAATAAGTTTAACAAACCAATTTTTTTTAATCTTTCCATCACCCACTTGTGACTCATCTTCTCTCGAAAGCCCCTGGGAAAAGTCGCCCAGCTTGCTGCACTTGCAGCGTGGCCTTTCCTTTTAAGTGCGCATTTTTTAGATGTTGATACAATAGTGGGGTGGATCACTACACAGATAAAATCTTTCCACCTGGAGTCACAAAGCAATCTGGCCTGGCATTCTCCCAAAAAATTCTAAGTGACAAATTTGTGTGAAAAGTGGAGTAATTCACGTTATTTTTTTCAGTGGGAGTTCAGAGGCGAATCTCCCACACTCTGTGTACTGCAGAGGCCACCAGTGTGATTGGGTGGCGGGGCCTATTCACGTTGTACAGACTGAAACCAGTGCGCTGAACGGGCCACTGCACATGCGTCAATCTGTCAGTGCCGAGATCAGCAGACATGGAGAGAATGTGCAGACTCCACACACACATTCACCCAAAGCCAAAATTGAACCCAGATGTCTGTCGTTGTGAGGCAGCAGTGCCAACATTCAAAACAACCTTCAAAAGTGAATTGGGCATAAACTTCAAATGGAAACATTTGGAGAGCTATGGAGAAAGAGGAGCAGACTGGAACAAATTGGATAGCACTTTTAAAGAGCCAGCACAGACACAATGGGCTGAATGGTCTCCTGGGCAGTGTGATTCTCCAATAGTATTTGAATTACTTTCCTAATTTCCAGGGTTCATTGAATGTTTGTTGGTGCCATCTAGTGGTGAACTGGCTATTTAAAATCGATGGTAGTCATGATGTGGAGATGCCGGCGTTGGACTGGGGTAAGCACAGTGAGAAGTCTCACAACACCAGGTTAAAGTCCAACAGGTTTATTTGGTAGCAAATACCATAAGCTTTCGGAGCGCTGCCCCTTCGTCAGATGGAGTGAAAATCTGTTCTCCAACAGTGCACAGAGACACAACATCAAGTTACAGAATACTAATTAGAATGCAAATCTCTACAGCCAGCCAGGTCTTAAAGGTACAGATAATGTGGGTGGAGGGAACATTAAACACAGGTTAAAGAGATGTGTATTGTCTCCAGACTAGTAAGATCAGGAGGCAAGCTGTGGGGGTTACTGATAATGTGACATAAATCCAACATCCCGGTTTAGGCCGTCCTCATGTGTGCGGAACTTGGCTATCAGTTTCTGCTCAGCGACTCTGCGCTGTCGTGTGTCGTGAAGGCCGCCTTGGAGAACGCTTACCTGAAGATCCAAGGCTGAATGCCCGTGACTGCTGAAGTGCTCCCCCACAGGAAGAGAACAGTCTTGCCTGATGAATGAACACCGCTCGACAATCACCAGGCAAGACTGTTCTCTTCCTGTGGGGGAGCACTTCAGCAGTCACGGGCATTCAGCCTTGGATCTTCAGGTAAGCGTTCTCCAAGGCGGCCTTCACGACACACGACAGCGCAGAGTCGCTGAGCAGAAACTGATAGCCAAGTTCCGCACACATGAGGACGGCCTAAACCGGGATGTTGGATTTATGTCACATTATCAGTAACCCCCACAGCTTGCCTCCTGATCTTACTAGTCTGGAGACAATACACATCTCTTTAACCTGTGTTTAATGTTCCCTCCACCCACATTATCTGTACCTTTAAGACCTGGCTGGCTGTAGAGATTTGCATTCTAATTAGTATTCTGTAACTTGATGTTGTGTCTCGGTGCACTGTTGGAGAACAGATTTTCACTCCATCTGACGAAGGGGCAGCGCTCCGAAAGCTTATGGTATTTGCTACCAAATAAACCTGTTGGACTTTAACCTGGTGTTGTGAGACTTCTTACTGTATTTAAAATCGACAGCCAGGAAAAAAATACAGCAGGTGTTGAAAATGCGCAGACAATTTTTAAAAAGCTCTGGGTCACAATGCCAGGGCAGCACGGTGGCACCGTGGTTAGCACTGCTGCCTCACAGCGCCAGGGACCCGAGTTCAACTTCAGCCTTGGGTGATGTCTCTGTGGAGTTTGCATGTTCTCTCTGTGTCTGCGTGGGTTTCCTCCGGGTGCCCTGGTTTCCTCCCACAGCCCAAAGACGTGCAGGTTAGATGGATTGACCAAACTAAATTGCTCCTTAGTGTCCCACCATGGCAGATAGTGGAATTTGAATTCAATTAAAAATATCTGGAATTAAGAATCTGCTGATGACCATGAAACTATTGTCGATTGTCGGAAAAAAACCCATCTGATTCACCAATGTCCTTTAGGGAAAGAAATCTGCCGTCCTTACCTGGTCTGGCCTACATGTGACTCCAGAGCCACAGCAATGTGGTTGACCCTCAACTGCCCTCCAAGGGCAACTAGGGATGGGTAATAAATGCTGGTCATCCAGTGATGCCCATGTCCCATGAATGAATGAATAAATTAAGATATGTAGGCTATGGGGATTAATGGATAAATACGTGGGGTTACAGGGATAGGGCCAGGGTGGGATGTTCTTTTGGGAGAGTCAGTGCAGACTTGATGGTTTGAACAGTCTCCTTCTGCACTATAGGGATTCTATATTTTTCTATGATAACGCAATGGAGTGCTCAGGAAGTGTCCTGGGGTTGGAAACATTGACTTACTCCTGCTTTTTTTCAGGGATGCTGAGTTTCGTCAGCTTTCTCCAGTTTTGTTTTGACAATTTCAATATTCCAGCTAGTGGGAGCAATGTTCTTGTTCCAGTGCTACTTGAATGGAACTTTGTGTCAAAGGTAATCTTTAATTCATTCTTCTCCCTTTGTGTTAAAAATTTCTATAAACTCTGAGAAATGGACTTCGAAGTTCACTAGGCCTTGAACATTGCTGAAGAGAGCGACACGTTGCCAGAACATTTTCATCTTGCATTGATCTGGACAAATGCAGGAATGCCAAATTTCAAATCATCCCAGCAAGTTACACTACAGGAGAAAAGGGTGCTGATAGGTTGGCGAGTTGACTCTGATTGGCTGAGGTGATGCCATGGAGAAAACATGGGGAACTGAAGGCGTCACAAGCTCCTGGGTAGTTCAGGAAAGGTACAAATCTTGATCATATTCCTTTTGTTTGCAGAGGACAGGTCCATGTTATGAACATATGTTGCTTTTAGCAAGTCCAAATTAGCCATGTTTCAAGCTTGATTACCTTAATTGGTTGTTAGTGTAGCAATCAACACTTTCAGGATTGTTCAATAAGTGCTGTCCACTCATTGAATCACAGCTAAGAGCAGACATTTTGTTTTGGGTTTTGCAAGCGTGAGCTGGTTGAGTACGGCCTATACTCTGCCTATTACGACCACCCAAAATTACATGCTATTTGATTCAATCAGCCAATCATACCCTATTGATAAAATAACTAAAAGAGTTCATTTATCACAACAGAAATCTATTGATTTTAAAATTGTCCAAACAATTCATCTGTTCAAAAGAAATTCTCTCAGGTATGGCAAGTATATTTAAGCATAATTGTCATCCTGATTTATCTGCCCTCCCTCAAAGACAGAGTAGGAGTTTTTAACCACCTACAGACACAGCCCTTTATTTCATTTTCAAAAATAGAGGGAAATTTAAATTGATTGCATTTTTTGTGCCTTTTTGTTTTATAGGTCTTCTCCTTCAAGTCCTCTCTCACTATACGCTACACAGCAATCAAATGAGTAATTGTGTAATTAGCTTCATTTGCCAATGCAACATAACACAGTTTTGATTTACCCTCTTATTTTCCCTCTCTCTTTGTCTTCTACTTGCATTCTCCACTTGATGATGCTACCACGACTCATTGATGAAAGCATTACATGAAGAGAATATAAAAACTAGAAGTGTCCCCTCAGAGCAGAGAAAATTAAGAGGAGATTTAATCGTTCAAAATCATGAAGGAGTAAACAGAGGCTATTTCCTCATGCAACATTATGTAATTAGAGGATTTAAGGTGATTTTTTTTTATTCGTTCATGGGATGTGGGTGTCACTGATTGGGCCAGCAATTGTTGTCCATCTCTGAGGCATTTAAGAGTCAACCACATTGCTGTGGATCTGGAGTCACATGTAGGCCAGACCAGGTAAAGACAACAGATTTCCTTCTCTAAAGGACATCAGTGAACCAAGTTGGATTTTATGACAATCGACAATGGTTTCATGGTCATCATTAGACTTTTAATTCCAGATTTTTATTGAATTCAAATTTCACCATTTGCTGTGGTGAAATTTGAACCCATGTCCCACAGCATTACCCTGGATCTCCGGATTATGAGTCCAGCGTCAATGCTACTATGCCACCATCTCCCCAAATGTACCAGAGATGACATGAGGAAAAATAATACAGTACAGTGTGTTTTTATGACATAGAATGCACTGCCTGAAAGAAGCAAATTCAATAATAATTTTTAAAAGTGAATTGGATATACACTTGAAGGTGGAAATTTTTGCAATGCTATGGGAATGGAGCAGGAGTGCGAAATTAATTGGATAACTCTTTCAAAGAAACAGTATAGGCAGAATGGGACAAAATGGCCTCCTTCTGTGGCGTGTTGTTTTATGATTCTATGACTATGAGCTCACTTCCTGTCATTCCACGGCGCCACATACTGGATCAGACACATGCTCCATCAATGTGGCATCAAATTGATTTCATTATTAACCTCTGAAAGACAATGTTCTCCTCAGGCGCATAATCCATTTTGACAACCTGTCTGAAGGAAGAGATTCATTTGCCGTTGGAAACAGTTACTTAACACACGATGAGGCTGTGACTCCATAAAGATTCAATATTGTGCAGAACCATCGGCAGGAAGGAACTGCTACGAGGGACTCTTGTGATCAGCAAGAGAGACACAGACAAGAAGCTTTCATAGCCTCTGGGGCTATGCTTTATTTAATAAAGACACACATCATGGTAGGCTAGACCTTTAAACTAGAACAAATGACTATGACTGAAGATGAGCAACATTGTGGAATGCCAGCCCCTTTCACCAGTTCAGTCGGAAAGGACTTAATTCCCAGAGCAGCTTTTTAAAATTGCTGTTAAAATGTCATTAGCAAGTGGAAAGATTTTATGAATGTTGTTTTGAAATGCTGGTGAATGCATCCACTGATTACAACAACTCTAATACCAACGGGTGTTATACTTGTATATATTGCAAGAGTTAATAACATGGTCACTGTCAACTGGTCAAACTTCCCTTTGAAACTCAAAAAGCTCTTAAGGTCTAATTTTCTACCAAAAAACAGTTCTCTTTGTAATTTGAGGTGGTGGGTGGAAGGAGGGTTATAATATATATATAACAATAATCATAATACTCTGATAATCATGCATATCCTATCGAACCCCACTAATCCTTTTTGTCTCCTAAATATAGGATACAGCATTTCCAATTATTACTGCAGACAATCCCCAATATCCGTTCATTAATGTTTCCTGAACAATAAATATGGAACTCACTACCTTTCCTGCTTGGGTATTTCTTTCTCATATCAATTCAAACTCTGCAGAATCACCTCATAATGTGGCCAAACAGTGTTCATTATCAGCCTGTAAATCCCTTCAAGGAGGGGAATTCTCCGACCTCCCAGCCACGTGTTTCCCGGTGGTGAGAGGCGGCACGCCGTTCACTGGTGCTGGGATTCTCTGGCCCCGCCGCTGTCAGTTGGATTTCCCATTGATGTCACACCCACACTGCCGCAAAACCTGCAAAACCAGAGAATCCAGCCGGCGTGAACAGCCACAGCACTCCCCCCCCATGCGGGAGGGTTTCTGGTCAGCCATTCTGCAGAAGGCAATGGCAAACTACTGCTGTACTTTGCCAAGCACAATCATGGACCAATCCAATGGAAGTCCATGGTCGCCAAAACCCTCTTTGGGCATGGTGATGCGCATCTGGTAAATAGACAAAGCTGATGTTGCCAGAAACAGAAGGCTTTTATTCACTAAAAAAGGAACGATGTGGAACAGACAATAAACAGACAATACTGAGCATGTGGACCTCCCGACTGAAGACCGGAGGGGGAGGGCTGCAGCCTTTATACCCTGAGGGCGGAGCCTCCAGTTAAGGGTGCAGCCGAATTAAAGGTGTCAGGGAGTGTCTCATATATGAACAGTAGTGGCAACAATATATACAGCTGAACCGTGCCGAAGGCACGACAGTGGTTTACCACACATGGTACATGAAGGAGGAGGTGAAGATATCATCACCATGACAGATGATCATTTTCTTGGCTTCCATTTCGTAGAACTGAATAAAGGTACCATCAGAACACTATTCATTCTTCCTGAGAACAGGTCAAATTTTTCTAATGAAATTTGAGTTCAACAAAAGTGACTCGTACAAAACTTTACAAGTCCACGAGCTACTAACACAGCAATAACTTGTCCTTGAGAGACTTTCAAAGAAGTAATCCACACATGGAGATACACTGAAAAAACAAATTCAACATTATTAAACAGCTAGAATTTCCAATTCTGCAACTCAAGTCTGACCCTTCCCCTAAATTTAAAAAAATCTGTATCAATGATTTACCCATGCCCTCTAGTTTTAGACTCACCTACCTTTGGGAGAAGATATTGACTATGCCCCTCACTATTTTATAGATCTCTATAAGATCATCCCTACATCTCCTAGTCCCAGTCTATCCAGCCTCTCCTTATAACTCAAACCATCAAGTCCCAGCAGCATCCTAGTAAATCTTTTCTGCACTCTTTCTAGTTTAATAATATCCTTTCTATAATAGGGTGCCCTGAACTGTACCCAATATTCCTCCCTGTTTCCTATTAATAGTTTGTAAAGGGACTCTACTAATGAATTCATTTCTGAGAATTTATAGAATGGAATCCTAGAATAGCAAGGAGGAGAAGGAGGCCATTCGGTCCATCAAGGTTGGGACAGCCCTTTTGAAGAGCACTCCAGTTGTGGATTAGCATAATTAGTTTCTGCTGTGTAACATTGACTTACTTAATTTACAAAACAATGTTGCAGCCCGCACACAATGTCATTCGGACTTATTGAATGAAGCATAAACTGCAGCTAATAGCAGCAGCATCAAATAAAATATCCATGTTTAATAAAACATTGTGACGAGGCTACTTAACAACAATAATGTACACTTAAATTAGAATTAAATGTAGAATGCATTTCAGAATTGACTCACTTTCAGATGACAGAATTCTTTCCCCATGCTTCAACCCCCAGCACCCTTGCACTCACTGAAAATGTGAACCGGTCTTTGAAATCAATTGCCCTGATATTGACTGAGGTGAATTGTGTCCCCAGTGTCTGAGCCCAAGAGTCTAGAATGTCATTCATGCTGTCAAGTTTTACTTCTAAGGCTTGCATATTTTGTTCATCGTTTTCCCTGCCCAGAAGGCATCCTGTGAGACGGGCTTAACTCCCTGTTGGGTAGGGATAACTCCAGAAGAGTCACAGTCACAGAGTGGGTAAGAATCCTGCTGTTATGTTCATGGGTACGGGGTCCAAATCCTTAGAAAGACAAAACCTTCATCCTTGGAGAGAGAGTCAGATTCCCTTAACCAGGGGTGTGAAGGGATAGCTCCCAGAGTGCCAGGGATGGGGTTGGGTTGAGGTCCTGGGTAAGATACTCTCTCAAAGTGTCAGTGCAGACTCGATGGGCCAAATTGCCTCTTCTGCACTGTAGGGATTCTACTGGGACATGGAGCATTTTTGGAGGGAGTTCCAATAGCAAGGAGGCAAGAGCATGGTGGGCTGGGGCATGGAGAGGGAGAATGCCCCTGCTTCCCTGGCCCACAAGCAGTGCTGGAAACGTATTTTATTTTTTCCTGAAACTGCCCTCATCTCCATTAAGCTCACAGAGGCCTGGGAGCTCCGGTTACCCTGGGTTAAACCTGCAAAGCAGCTTAAATGTAAGACTTGCAGAATCATTACACCATTCATATGGAGCTGATTGGTTGTCTACTCTATGCCGAGTCCCATTAAACATGGAATGGCCTGCAGCTGGTTTGAATTGGGTTTTAAGTTTTTAATAAGCCTTTAGACCTGATCCGATCCCACCCTTTTGGGGTGGCGGTGGCGGTGGCGGGGGAGGGGGGTTGGCAGGGCGGAGAGGGGAGGGGTGGGAGGCATGGGGCAGGTTTATAAGTTCTCCCTTGTGTCTGGGATATCAAAAAATAGTTCTGTTACGTTCAGTAGCCGTGACAATTATAGATGAAATGACTTTAATGTTAATGCTTTTTGAATTCCAGGAGCTGCTTCCATGAACTTGCACACAACTAAATCTAGCTCTCAGGAAGTTATACCTCAGTGTACAGAGCCTTGGCCAGAGACTACCCGGAATCTCGTTCAACTTTGGTCACCACACCTCAGGAGGGATATATTGACCTTGGAGGAAGTGTGGTATAGATCTACCGGAACAATAACGGGGCTCAAAAGGGTTAAGTTATGAAGACAGGTTGAGTTTAGGTTTACTGATTTGACGAGGCAGATACAGGAAAGCTATTTCCCCTCGTGGCAGAAATCAAGATGAAGGAATTTAATCTGAAAATTAGAGCCAGACCATTCAAACCCAAGGAATGGCACGGTGGCACAGTGGTTAGCACTGTTGCCTCACAATGCCAGGGACCTGAGTTCAATGGCTAGGGTCACTGTCTATGCAATTTTCCACATTCTCCCCGTGTCTGCACAGGTTTCCTTCAGGTGCTCCGGTTTCCTCTCACAGTCTGAGAGACCATGCTAGTTAGGTGCATTGGCCATGCTAAATTCTCACTCAGTGTACCCGAACAGGCGACTAGGGGATTTCCCCAGTAACTTCATTGCAGTGTTAATGTAAGCCTACTTGTGACACTAATAAATAAACTTTAAACAAAATCAGGAGGCGCACTTTCACACAAAATAGAAATTGGGAAAACCTTCTCCAAAAAATTGGGGAAGATGGTGATGTGACAATTGAAGATTTCAAGACTGAGATTGGTAGATTTCTGTCCAAATATCAAAGGTCAGAGCAAAAGAGGGTAAGTGGAGTTGAAGTACAAATCAGCTACGAACTCATAGAATGGACGACCAGCTCCAGGGGACAAAACTTTTGTTCTTAATGTTTCTACTTTCCTGACACATTCAGTTTATTGTGGGTCCACAAGTCTTGTGGGTTTAATGTTGTAAACATCAAACGTTGGTCACCAGAAATCCAAATGGAAACGGCACCGATATAAAAATAGCTATCAGCAACTTGATTTATTAATGCCAATTTTTTATTTCCCCCGATGGGCAAGCAAGCATTCTAATGGAATGAAAACCCTCCATTAACAATAAGCAGGAGTCAGCCAAGTTTTCTTTATGACCAATTAACAAAGTCACAGGAATTAAATTTGCAATTCCTGAGAATGGGATTTCATTAGCAAGATGTTAATTTAACCCAGAACTGACATCCTCCCACTTCTTACACAAAATGTAAGCTCATTCATGATTATTGGTTCAGGAGCTTCACAAGTCTTTCCGCACATGTAACTCTGTGTTTGTGTGACTCAACAGCGAGAGTCACAGATTGAGATTGGAACTTTGGTTTCTAATTGAGGTGAGAGAGAGAGAGAGAGGCTGGCAAGCATCACAAGTGCCCGTTTAGGCTCCAAAATTGGTTTGTATGTAGGCTCCTGGTACACAGAACTGGAAAGAAAATTGTGAATGTTCTCATGGAACTCACTGAGGTGAGTTGTGGCCAGAAATTGGGCATGTTGATTCATCAGTGAAGAAAAAGAATGCTTCTAATAATGAAGACCACTGAAGGACTTGGTGGGTTGGCCTAAAAAATAATTTGATCTTTTAACATTGCACATTTTGAAGTAGTCCATAAATGCTCCCTCAATATTGAGTGGATAATCATTAGCAGTGCCAGTTGGAACTGCAATCGGTCATCAATAGAAATCAGTGGAAATAAATTGTTGTCGATTTGAAAGGCTGAGAAATATCAGCTTGCAGATGATGAGTCAGGAAGTCAGAGCATGAGAGATGGCAATCTGCTTCAATCAAATGGTGTCCCTGGATGCTTCAGTAGACACGCACACTCTGTGGTGTGGGATAATCATAAAGACCGAGATGGTGCCTGGGCCTATCTGTGATAGGTGCTGGATTTGTTGGGTTGACAGTGCTAAGTTCACAGCTAGAATTTTACCGTCCCGCCCGCCATGGGAATGGGAGCAAGCGAGGGGCGGACAATGGAAAGGTCCTTTTACGGTTCCGGGACGAGTGAGGCTGTAAAATTCCACCCCACATTTCTAGACTGAGGAAGGGCATGTTACCCTGGGCCGGTGCTGACGGATTGATATTTACAGATGCTGGGAAGACATGGGGACATCCAGGTGCGCTAAGCCTCAGTCAGGGCACTGTCCTTTTGAGTAGACTAGAGCCCAGTCTTGCATTAATGTGATGACTGCAAACCTAACCTTCCCAATTGCAATGTGTAGGGTTGTCTGGAGCATGTTGCATAGGCATTGTCAGCGTGGCCCCTTAATAGCCTGATCCTTCTGACCTTTTCACATTCGTCTGTGAGGGACAAATGGTGAATCATCCCAAAACAAATGTGCCCCAAGCTCTAATGGATTTTTGCAAAAATGAGCATCATGAGTTCAACAACTCAAGTCCTTCAACTGGCATTCTGAGCCTTCCTCACACGTCTCAGCTGGGTCTTGTTCTAAATGTGTTGAAACAGAAATTATTAGATTGCCCCTTCACTCAGCCCAAAAGTACAGTCGGTGACTCTTCCCACTAGCCCTCAGACCCCAACCCCTGGCAAATCTTTTTCCAACTTGTTTCCAACTGCATCATTACATCGGATGTCAAAATAATGCTGTTCCGATTCTGTTACGAGACCATCTTCCAAATTTAAGCCCCTGTCGCAGTTTAAGTCCCACCTATCATCCGCTATGAAAATCATGTGCGAGTTTTTCTCCCTTCGATCACTCTCCTCCCTCCCATTAACACTGGAGCCCACCGTTATTCAAGTCGATATCCTTGTACTTCATTCTGAACCATTTTCTGTGGATGCCTCATGTCGACCTCACCCTTCTCATCTTGAGGCCCAATGCACAGCGACATACTGAGACCCCTCCCCTGCCATGAGCCCCCACTCTTACTCACCGGGTCCCCATTTACAGGCTGCAGATGCTTCCCTTGATCATGACAGTGCCATCTGCCATCCAGAACCAAGCCACCAATACCCAAAGGGACTGACCACGCCCTGCACACCATGCTGTGCACAGCCGACACTGCACAGACAGGCCCCACCTGCCCCCTACCCCCCATTACTGAAACTGCTATCAAGACATGGCCTCACACTGCCCCAAGAAGCCCTGACTACATGGTGCGCAATCCCGCAAGGCAGCCCTTGTCTGCCTCTGTCCACTCCTTCCCACCTGGGCTCCAGTCACCACCGCTCCCCACCCCACTCAAGTGTATGCCCTCCACCCCTTCCCTTCCTGCTGGTGTTGCCAGAGCAACAGAGTTGGAACATCTGCAAAAGTAGGTGAACACTGCAAGTACAAACCTCAAAGTGGCAAGTGAAGCGCAGTTCGTCAGACCCCCGCTACTTTATACCCGTTTGTGGATCAGACTGGTCTAATTATCTGCTGGAGGGGCAATTAGATTCGGAGTGCATGCGTGGCTCCAGTGAGCTGGGTTTTTAATGACCAATCATGAGATGCAGCAAAGTGACGCAAATGCGGTTCCCGACATGGAGCAGTGGGAAACTCGATCCGCCATGAAAGGAGAGAGGGAGAAAGTTCCAGCCTATTTTCCCAATGGCGGGAAACAGACTTTTGCTATCACGCTACACTTTGGGCTTCTGCCCAACGCTGGGGGGACTGGAAAATCCCGCTGTAATAAGTCCTCAGAGGCAGAGGTCCCTTCACCAAAATCCCTTTCTTTACAAGTTGAACAACAGCATACAGAGTGCTTTCAGTTAGCAGGCTACACTAGGAGCCCTATTGTACCGCTTTGATTCGAAGTGCTGGGCGGACTTGAAACTGGGAGTGTTTCAGATCCGACTTTTAGACCCGTTCTCAGGCACCCCCATACGCACTCTGCCTGAAGAAATATCAGCAATTCCGAATTGCGCTGCAGAAGCCTGTGGGCGGGGCTAAACGTGCCCAAAACCCTGCAGCTCCGATCGGCGTCTCCAACTGCGCATGCACAGAAAAAAAATGATAGAATGCAGCTCCCCTGCCATATCCCTCCCGGGCCAGATAATGCCTCCCTGTGGCCCCCACAGACATTGCCCCACCCCCACAACATTACTGACCCCTTATCTCCCCACTCACCCGCCACCCAGACAGATCGCGGCCCCCTCCCCCCCGTCCCCCCACCGATCGCAGGCAGAGAGCCATCAGACTCACCTTTCCCCCCCCCCGACCCATCGATCTCACGCAGAGGGCTGTCGGACACTCGGCACTTACCTCCTCACTAACTGGACCGCCTGAATCGGACTTTTGTAGAGCATGATTCGCGCTGATACTGGATGGGTGAACACAGTAAAAGGTAAAAGGTGAAGTGCCAATAAGGTTGGGCGTACAGCCCATTAAGTCAATTTAAATGCATGCAAATGCATTTAAATGGCCGTCGCGCCCGTTTTGGGTGTGGTCCCGATCGCGACTATTTCTGGGCCTTGGTAAAGGAGGAACCGGCGTGAAGGCAGGCGTGGATCGTGCTACTCACCTCACGCCCGACTTTACCAATTTTCCATGCCCGAAAATGGGTACAACTTGATGGTAAAATCGGGCCCTAGGAGTCCCAGAGGAAGTGACACGCCTGGTTAAGTACAAAGCAAGAGGCTCCCTGATTGGCCATCAATTTGGCCCTCAATCAGGGAGTTCGTATTCTAACAGACCCACCTCAATTGCCCAATTAAAGTGATTACACCCGCCCAGTAACGTTCCCGGCTTACTCGGAACGATTACCTATCCAGATCTCCTTTCAAGGTGTTGCCTGCATCTACAATCCTCTGAAGTAAGAGCAGAGTTATCGACTTCCCGTCTATCCCCATCACATGATTCGCTGTATTCCTCACGCATGAATACCCAATTGGATAACCGCCATGTGATCGCACATGGCTGCCCTTCCCAGCTATGAGCAGAAGTGCCATGCACTTCCAGTCCCGCTAACAACAACCTCACCACTGCTAGAAGATTACACTTTCTTTTCCATTGTTGGCATCCATCCACATACTGTTGTAACCTTTCCTCTTTCAATGTTAACAACTGTCAAGACTTCCAGGCATAAACCAAGGAAAGGTTCATCCTGAGCAAATTTTCTTATGTAGCAGTGAGATTGAATTTGCCATGTTTCTCACTTTGACTTGCAATTTTATTTCCAACCTGTCATGTTAACACATATCTCTTCTCTTGACTCTTTGTCGAGTGCAAGTCTGTTAAAAATAATTAAAGAGGTTGGGGGAAAGAAAACCTTTACTTGGAGGCTGGGTGAAATGTGGAATTTTCTGCTCACGTTTGTTGAACATTGCTAAGTCCATAAATCTTTCTAAAAAGACAATTAGAAAATTGTTTTGTAAAAGAGAAATATTAAAGGGCATGAGGAACATAGAGGAGAGTGTGGATAGATCAGAAAAACGTTGGCTGAAATTTTCCGGTCGTTCCTGCAGGTTCTCCAATGGCAGAGGGTGTGAACAATGGGAAAATCCATTGATAGCGGCGGGACTGGAAGATCTCACTACCAGCCAGTGGTGGGTTGCCTTTGCAGCCGTAAAACATGCTGAAGGTGACACAAAAAATCCCACCATTGAATTGATGGTTCATTCAATGGAACCAATTTATCTCAGCGTAAATTAACAAGCTTCGTCCAAGTTAAAATCTTGCCCTATGATTCTAATATTTATATGCATAAATATGTATTCTCTCCATAATCCATGACAAGCACACACCCATATTTGATACTGCCTCATCTAGTAAGAAGAATACCAGCTTTCTAAATACTTGCACATAACTTTGCCATTTCCCACATTGCCTATCTACCTTCCTTGTACAACTACAGTTCTTCTCCGCCTTTTATCCTTTTACCTCGGAGTCGGAAGGTGGTAGGTTCCAGTCCCACTCCAAAGTCTTGAGCACAAGTTCGAAGTGCATTACTGAGGGAATGAGGCACTGTCAGAAGTGCCAGCTTTTGAAATGAGATGTTAAACTGAGTCTCAGGGCCCGATTCTCCCAAAATAATTCTAAGTGCTGAATTGGCGGGAAAAATGGTGCAATTCACAATTGTTTTTTCAGTGGGAGTCCAGACTCGAATCTCCCACACTCTGTGCAATGCAGAGGTCACAATCGTGAATATCATTAAAAGCTTGGGGGGCGGGCTCTATTCATACCAAAGTCTGACAGTTCCTGGCCTCTGCGCATGCGCAGTGGTCCCAATCTGGCAGCCTCCCAAATGCTGGCCTGCTCGGTCACTGGCCATCCCGGGACCCTCGCAGTGCTGCCCCTCTACCCTTCCCACAGCCTGATCACGGCCCCCACAAGCATTCCCGGGCCAGCCCCGAACTCCCCCCCATCCCAGAGTGCCCAAATCTCCAGCTCCCCCCCCCAACAGTGATGATTCCCCCCAACCCCACACCCCGGCAGACCCCTCCCAACATGGAAGACCCACCCCAATGGGAGGCAGACCCCCCCCCCCAGAGGCAAACACTCCGCCCTCCCCCCGGCCCGGCAGACCATCCGCCCCCCTCAACACACCCCGATCACTGGCCTCCCTCCATCCCAACCAAATCCCAACGCAGAGTGGCAGTGGGACCCCCACCCCGACCGATAGCCCCTAGGCCCCACCCACAATAAGTCCTGCAACCTTGGCACTGCCCGATGTCCGGAGGGTAATGCCAAGTGCCCCCATGGACACCACCTCCCTGCCACCCGACCCCTGGAGGGGCCCCAATGTCCCCCCCTTTACTCCAGTGGGGTCTTCCGCTAGTACCCCAAACATGTGGAGCTCCTCTAAACCCCACCAGAGTGAAATAGCCCTGGTGGGGTGGGAGATGCAATCGGGTCTGGAGAATTCAGTCCCGGGCACGATAATCACATTTAAATCACATTAAAAACAGTTTAAAATCACTTACCTCGTCTTCCCACTGGTTTCCAGCGTGGTTTCGACTGCACTTGCTCTCCGGCAGTGAGAGACGCGCATGCATCGGGAACATAAGAATTAGGAGCAGGAGGAGGCCATCTGGCCCCTCAAGCCTGCTCTGCCATTCAATAAGATCATGGCTGATCTTTTTGTGGACTCAGCTCCACTTACCCGCCCGCTCACCATAACCCTTAATTCCTTTACTATTCAAAAATTTATCTGTCCTTGCCTTAAAAACATTCAATGAGGTAGCCTCAACTTCTTCACTGGGCAGGGAACTCCACAGATTCACAACCCTTTGTGCGAAGAGGTTCCTCCTCAACTCAGTCCTAAATCTGCTCCTCCTTATTTTGAGGCTATGCCCCCTAGTTCTACTTTCACCTCCCAGTGGAAACAACTGCCCTGCGTCTATTTTATCTATTCCTTTCATAATCTTATATGTTTCTGTAAGATCTCCCCTCATTCTTCTGAATTCCAATGAGTATAGCCCCAGTCTACTCAGTCTCTCCCCATAAGCCAACCCTCTCAACTCCGTAATCAACCTAGTGAATCTCCTCTGCACCCCCTCCAGTGCTAGTATATCCTTTCTCAAGTAAGGAGACCAAAACTGTACACAGTACTCCAGGTGTGGCCTCACCAGCACCTTATACAGCTGCAACATAATCTCGCTGTTTTTAAACTCCATCCCTCTAACAATGAAGGACAAAATTCCATTTGCCTTCTTAATTACCTGCTGCACCTGCAAACCAACTTCTTGTGATTCTTGCACAAGGACACCCAGGTCCCTCTGCATAGCAGCATGCTGCAATTTTTTACCATTTAAATAATAGTCCATTTTGCTGTTATTCCTACCAAAATGGATGACCTCACATTTACCAACATTGTACTCCATCTGCCAGACCCTCGCCCACTCACTTAGACTATCTATCTCCCTTTGCAGACTTTCAGCGTCCTCTGCACACTTTGCTCTGCCACTCACCTTGGTGTCATCTGCGAATTTTGACACATGACACTTGGTCCCCAACTCCAAATCATCTATATAAATCGTAAACAATTGCGGTCCCAACACTGATCCCTAGGGCACACCGCTAGTCACTGATCGCCAACCAGAAAAACACCCATTTACCCCCACTCTTTGCTTTCTGTTAGTTAACCAATCCTCTATCCATGCTAATACATTACCCTGTAATTACCATGCACCTTTATCTTATGCAGCAGCCTTTGGTGTGGCACGCATGCGCGAATCCTGCGAATCTCCCAATACAGCACGCCAAAAGATTTGCGCGTCGCGATGGCAGAATCGGGCCCACAATGTGTGGCAAGAGAGGAAGATAGCGGGCGAGGCCAAAAATTTGATTCATGCCGGATGCAAATTGGATTTTTGGCCTCGCCCGCTATCTTTCCAGCCTTGTTCTGTGGCAAAAATGGTTTTGTGCTCAGAAAGAGTGAGAAGCATATTAACATAAAAATGACACGATTTAACAGGACTTAGCGGTTTCGACATAGCTGTTTCTGCCCTCACGGAGACTTCACACCAGCGAGAATCACTACTGCTCTGCAGTAGCAGGGACCAGGCCCCATGGCCATGCCAGGGGGTTCAGAGGCCATTGAAGTTTCCAGGTGGTCGGGGACATGACCGGGCAGTGCCCATCAGGCAGTGCCAACCAAGCACTGCCCACCCTGGCAGTGCCTGCTTGGGCATCATAATTGTGCCGGGGCAGTGCCAAGGGGATGGGGCTATGACAGAGTTATGCACAATGACGAGGGGCTTATGCTGGGGGGAACTCTGCAAGGGGGGTGCTATGCAGGGAGTGTTGGTCATGAGGGGGGATGGTCATGCAGAAGCGGTGGTCCTGTGGTTGGGGTGCGTGCAGGGCAGTTCATGGAGGGACCATGACGGGGGGGTGGGGAGCAGTTTGCTGTGAGGGATGCTGGCATGTTGGGCATCCACAAAGGGACACATTGGGAGGGTCCTGGTGCCCCAATGCCAGTGGTCCGTGTTGGTATGGGGGGGGGTGAGGTGACAATCCGGCCGATGGTGGCGTGGGGGTGTCTGATGTCCGTGGTTCAGTCGGAGGTCAGGATGCCCTGCACAATGGCTCCCGAGCGCTCTGAAGCCGGTTTCACTGGTGTACACAGGCTCCCCCAACCCCCCAACAAATCTCCCAGTTGTCAGAAAAACTGAGTGTGGGAAGATTTGGGTGCCAAATGCACCCAAAAAACCGATGTAGTACACTGTTATGACAGATATTTTGGAAAAAAATTCCACCCGTGATCTTTTAGATGGACACACAAGACACAAGAAGAAATGTGAGGGAGTTCATCCCTGGCAACCTGGCTAATATTTATCTTTCAACCTGAAGGAATAAAATCAATGTACCCGGTCATGATATCATTGCTGTTTATAGGCAAATTCCATATTTTTTACACTCACAACAATGATAAATTTCATTGGTATTTTATTGGTTGTAAAGTGTTTCGAGAGGTTTTAGGATGATGAAAGTTGTTATGTAAATGCAAGTTCTTTCTTTGCGCTATTTTATTACAGTTCTATTTCAGGAACAGAAATGGAATCATGTGACCCAGCCTATGATATATGAGTCAGCGTCTTCCTCCATAAGCCACAAGTCCAATTCCATCCTTCCTAAATCATTGACTGTTTCTCTTTACAAGTTACTGTCCAATTCCCTTTGAAAAAGGAACGAATAGAACTCAGAGAATTCCATATTCTCACCGGCTGCAATGTGAATAATCTTCCTCCTCCTTAGCCTTATATTTAATTCCTTTCAGACTCTAAATTGGCAGCATTATCGAGGAAGTTCCCAACAAGGACAAGTTGACGAGGGGATTGTTAAATGTAATTCCTGACTCTCTTGTCTCGCCATTTTTCAATTCACAGAGAAAATAAAATGCTGCTGTGCTTCTGCGTTCCAGTTTTATGTTACTCAGTTTTCAAGCATTTAATTTTATTTCTAAATGAGCAAGTACTTTATGACAGATGCCATCTTCAAAGCCCACACTCAGCCAGGTTTGAATGCCTGTACGCAACTGAGCAGAATCTGATAAATATCCAGAGATTTCGCTTATTCACTAATTAGCAAAAGAAATTTAATTCTCTGGGAATAATCTTATTGGCTGTTCATGCCACGCTCCCGCCGCAGCAAGGTTGGAAAATTCAGCTCCCGGCAAAATCTCCATTCACTGCAGCGAGATGGGAAAATTCCACCGGTGTGAATGGTGGTAACATTCCAGCCTTTATCGTTTTTGGTGAAAATATTGTCTTTTTGGTGCAAACATTTGGGGTGGCATGGTGGCACAATGGTGGCTTCACAGCATCAGGGGCTCTGGTTCAATTCCCGGCTTGGTCACTGTTTGTGTGGAGTTTGTTCATTCTCCCTGTGTCTGTGTGGGTTTGATCCGGGTACTCTGGTTTCCTCCTACTATCCAAAGATGTGCAGGTTTGATACATTGACCATGCTAAACTCTCCCTCAGTGTACCCGAACAGGCGCCGGAGTGTGGCGACTGGGGGATTTTCACAGTAACTTCATTCCAATGTTAATATTTACTTATTTACTTTATTAAACCTATTTGTGGCACTAATAAATAAACTTTCTTTTTTCTTTAAATTTCTATATATCTTAATCAAAAAAGAAACAGTTTGTATTTAAACAGTGCCTCTCGCAAGCCTAGGGCATCGCCAGGAAAGTTAAATCAAATTAAATTAATTTCAACTCTAAACTAAATTATATTCAGGAAAAAAACACATTCTTGGATGGGAGCAATATTGGTGCATCTCTCAGCCAAGCACAGTTTGTTCAGTTACTCGTTTCTCTTTTATCAAATATTTCAACAATGAACGTTGCAAAATAATTCTAGGGTATCACTGCTTCTTCACTTGTAAACCAAAAGAGAACAGTTCATCAGCGAGGATTGCTAAGCCTCACCTTACAATGGAATATAGTTCAAGCCAGTTTTTTTTTATTAATTCATGGGACATGGGCATCGCTGGCTGACCAGCATTTATTGTCCATCTCTAGTTGCCCTTAGAGGGCATTTGAGAGTCAACCACATTGCTGAGGCTCTGGAGTCACATGTAGCCCAGACCAGGTAAAGACGACAGATTTCCTTCCCTAAAGGACATTAGTGAACCAGTTGGGCTTTTCCGGTAATCGACAATGGTTTCATGGTCATCAGTAGATTCTTAATTCCAGATATATTTTATTGAAGTCTAATTCCACCATCTGCCGTGGCGGGATTCGAACCCAGGTCCCCAGAATATTAGCTGAGTTTCTGGATTAATAGTCTAGCAATAATACCATTAGGCCACCACCTCACCAGTTGTTATGTATTAATGGTTTTCAGAGGGATGGCCTCTCGGAACCGGGTAGCCACCTCCATAATGTTGAGCATACACTGGTGGCCCCCGTTTGTTCTTGGCAAGGGTCCCACACAATCCACAAACACCCTGCGGAATGGTTCCTCAAACGCCGGCATGGGCATTAGACATGCCAGTTTTATTACGGGTTCCTCACAACCTGGCATGTTTTACAGAACTTCACCACATCCTTGTGGAGGCATGACCAGTAAAATTGAGGGCTTGCGTTTTCCACATACCAACATACCCAGCCATGGAGACTTTGTGGGCTATCCTCAATCTCTCGCTGAGGTAGCTTGGAGGCACCACTACCTGGTGGACCACTGGCCACTCCCTGCCCACAGGTCTGTGAGGGGGGGGGGTCTCCGCTTACCGAATTTATCAATAGGAGCACTCTGGAACTCCGGCTTCAGGTTGGGCGGTTCACACTGAATTCCGAGTCAGCTGGGTGTCGACTAAGGAAGACTCATTTATCATTTCCTTTATGTCATTTATGTTTCTGAAAAACGTTTGGCTAGTCAGATGGCAGGGTCATCCATCTGTGGTGCCAGTTCATCTTCCCCTGATGGGGCTTGTTTGACCATTGACCAGGTCACCTCACAGTCAGGAAAAATGCCAGGAACCTTCTCCTGTAAATGTTCTGTCTCCCTGACCTCACTTGGCTTCTCTGAGATGACTGGGGAAGCTGCCACCAAGTTATTGCCAAGGAGCCAGCTCCCTATCTGTGGAGAGGATACTTCCACTAGTAGGAAAAACTAGAACCAGAGGGTTAACCTCAAGCTAAAGGGATGATCCTTTAAGACAGAGATGAGGAGGGGTTTCTTCAGCCAGAGAGTGGTGAATCTGTGGAACTCTTTGCTGCAGAAGGCTGTGGAGGCCAGGTCATTGAGTGTTTTTAAGACAGAGATAGATAGGTTCATGATTAATAAGGGGATCAGGGTTGTTGGGGAAAAGGCAGGAGAATGGGGATGAGAAAAATATCAGCCATGATTGAATGGCGGAGCAGACTCGATGGGCCAAGTGGCCTAATTCTGCTCCTGTCCACAGGTAAAGTAGGGACAATAGCCATGGTCTCACTCCAGGTGCACCTGATATAAATGGATGGGTCTACACATCCATACTGCAACCCCCAGCCCCTGCCATCCCACACTGGCCTCTAGAACACCTCCAGAGCTGTTCACTAATACATTACATTTAATGTGCTCTCTGGTGAAAAGGTCATGCCGCCCCCCCCTGCAGAAAAGCTTGGAGGATCCCTGCTTCTCTAAGTATGACTATGGGCTTATCCACACTTGAGGGGAATGGGGCCACTTTTCCCTTAAGACAAAAATTCCCAATAACTCGGAAGAATTTAAGTTACGCCTCCGACACTCACAGCGGTGTTTTTATCAGGATTTCCTGCTGCAGTTAAAGCCACAGCCATGTCTGGTGTGCTCTCCATCAAGGCCCCTTTCCTGCACTGCAATCCCAGACAAATCCTACAGGTATTCCCTGTAACATCCAACAATCCAGCTCAAAGGTGACCCACCCTGTTGCAATGATAGCATTTGGGTTGTCAGACCTCAGTCTTATTTGTCAGCACCTTCTTTTTCGGCAGCAGGGGTTGGGGGGGGGGGGGGGGGGGGGGATTCCCTCGTGTTGCCAGATTTCCCTCCTCACCAGTGGCTATTCACCTTTCACCCTCCCACCTTCTATTGCTTTCATGTTTTCGGTGGGGATGGTACTGGGGAAGATTTTCCCTTGGGACCAGGGTTAGTGGGCAAGCTCATAATCATCAGCCAGAGTTGCTAGCTGCCCTTTGCTCTGCCCTTTGGATATTTATGGACATAGGGAGTGAGTTTTTGAACATCTTGAGGAGAATTATCTCCCTGAGTTTTTCAAAGATGGTCATAGGAGTATTGTGTGCAGTTCTGGTGTGCTTATCTGAGGAAGAATGTCGTTGCTATAGAGGGAGTACAGCGAAGGTTTACCAGGCGGATTCCTGGGATGGCAGGTCTGTCATATGAGGAGAGACGAAGTCATTTAGGAGTTTAGAATAGTGAGAGAGAATCTCATAGAAACTTATAACATTCTCTTTAACAGGGTAGATTCAGAAAGAACCCCTGTGGTGGGGACGTCCAGAACTAGGGGTCATAGTTTGAGGATAAGGGGTAAAACTTTTAGAACTAAGGTGAGGAGAAATTTCTTCACCCAGGGGGTTGTGAATGTGTGGAATTCACTACCACAGAAAGTAGTTGAGGCCAAAACTGATGCGCGACAATCAAGCACGAGGTACAAGGCTTCAGCAATTGAAGGCTTTTATTGACAAACAATGGAACTATCTAAACACGAGTACACCATTCCAGACTGGAGGGGTCCCGCCTGAGCAGAGGGTCTTATACCTCTCCCCAGGAGGCGGGGCCCGACCGGGATGTGCCATAACAGCATCCACCACAGGTATATTAATCCCACAGTGTAAACACCCTCACCCAATAACAACATTATAACAACCCCACAGTGTCAACACCCTAACCCAACAGTAACATTGGAATAACCCCACAGTGGTAACCAACGATGGTTCACCACAAAAACATTTTCTGATTTCAAGAAGAAATTAGATATAGCTCTTGGGGCTCAAGGGATCAAGGGATATGGGAGGAAGGGGGGATCAGGATATTGAATTTAATGATCAGCCATGATCAAAATGAATGGCGGAGCAGGCTCGAAGAGCCGAAAGGCCTACTCCTGCTTCTAGTTTCTATGTTTCTATGGTCTCTATTTTAAATGCCTGTATCCAGCAGTCGGAAGCAAGTTGCTTGAGCTTTACAAACTTGATGAAAGTTTGTTCAGGCTGTGTTCAGAAGATTCAGAATTTCTGCTGATAGAATTTGCGCACTAGGTGTAAGGACCCAAGGACAGTGGGCTTAGTCAAAGAACAAAGAACAAAGAACAGTACAGCACAGGAAACAGGCCCTTCGACCCTCCAAGCCTGTGCCGCTCCTTGGTCCAATTAGACCAATCGTTTGTATCCCTCCATTCCCAGGCTGCTCATGTGACTATCCAGGTAAGTCTTAAACGATGTCAGCGTGTCTGCCTCCACCACCCTACTTGGCAGCGCATTCCAGGCTCCCACCACCCTCTGTGTAAAAAACATCCCTCTAATATCTGAGTTATACTTCGCCCCTCTCACCTTGAGCCCGTGACCCCTCGTGATCATCACTTCTGATCTGGGAAAAAGCTTCCCACTGTTCATCTTATCTATCCCCTTCATAACCTTGTCCACCTCTATTAAGTCTCCCCTCATTCTCCGTCTTTCCAGGGAGAACAACCCGAGTTTACCCAATCTCTCCTCATAGCTAAGACCCTCCATACCAGGCAACATCCTGGTAAACCTTCTCTGCACTCTCTCTAATGCCTCCACGTCCTTCTGGTAGTGCGGCGACCAGAACTGGATGCAGTACTCCAAATGTGGCCTAACCAGCGTTCTATACAGCTGCATCATCAGACTCCAGCTTTTATACTCTATACCCCGTCCTATAAAGGCAAGCGTACCATATGCCTTCTTCACCACCTTCTCCACCTGTGTTGCCACCTTCAAGGATTTGTGGACTTGCACACCTAGGTCCCTCTGTGTTTCTATACTCCTGATGACTCTGCCATTTATTGTATAACTCCCCCCAACATTATTTCTTCCAAAATGCATCACTTCGCATTTATCCAGATTAAATTCCATCTGCCACCTCTCCGCCCAATTTTCCAGCCTATCTATATCCTGCTGTATTGCCCAACAATGCTCATCGCTATCCGCAAGTCCAGCCATCTTCGTGTCATCCGCAAACTTGCTGATAACACCAGTTACACCTTCTTCCAAATCATTTATATATATCACAAATAGCAGAGGTCCCAGTACAGAGTCCTGCGGAACACCACTGATCACAGAGCTCCAGCCGGAAAAAGACCCTTCGACCGCTACTCTCTGTCTCCTATGGCCAAGCCAGTTCTCCACCCATCTAGCCACTTCTCCTTGTATCCCATGAGCCTTAACCTTCTTAACCAACCTGCCATGTGGGACTTTGTCAAATGCCTTACTGAAATCCATATAGACGACATCCACGGCCCTTCCTTCGTCAACCGTTTTTGTCACTTCCTCAAAAAACTCCACCAAATTTGTAAGGCACGACCTCCCTCTTACAAAACCATGCTGTCTGTCACTAATGAGATTGTTCCGTTCTAAATGCACATACATCCTGTCTCTAAGAATCCTCTCCAACAACTTCCCTACCACGGACGTCAAGCTCACTGGCCTATAATTTCCTGGGTTATCCCTGCTACCCTTCTTAAACAACGGGACCACATTCGCTATCCTCCAATCCTCAGGGACCTCACTTGTGTCCAAAGAAGCGACAAAGAATTCCGTCAGAGGCCCAGCAATTTCATCTCTCGTCTCCTTGAGCAGTCTAGGATAGATGCCATCAGGCCCCTGGGGCTTTGTCAGTCGCCTCATAGTTTGCTGAAATTTCATCAGACAACATGGCACAAATCTCAAATAAATGCAAAATACTGTGGGTGCTGGAAAGCAGAAATAAAAGCAGAACATCGGGAAAAACTCGGCAGGTTTGGAAGCATCTGTAGAAAGAGAAACAAAGTTAACATTTTGGATCTGTGGGACTTCTTCAGAGCCCATGGCATAAACCCCGTGTGCCTGGCCTGTTCATCTGCTTTGCATTATCAGCATCCAGCTCTCTGATGGCCAATTCATTTACTTTGCAAGCTTTTCAAATGAGATGAAAGCGCTTCCACATCTCCCTCCTCAAAGTTTGGGGGTATTTTCAAAGTTCAGCACTTGGCCCTGAGTTAGTGGCAATCCTTCCCCCCGCCACCCCCCGCCACTGGCAGAGACCTCCCTGGGCAAAATGGGATTCACCCCTCTCCGATCAAGCTGAAATTCTCTTCCTTCCTCCCTTTCCTGTCTCCCTCTTCTTCTCTCTTTCCTTTGGAATGCTTTTCTATCTCCATTTCTTCTCTCTCTCTGTCTCTGACTCCGATTAAATCCTCTCTGCCACCAAACTCACCATGGGGGAGGACAAAAAAATACCACCCACAGTCTCATTATCTGGTATTTAGCGTTTAAACAAGCGTCCTATTTTTACAGATTTAGCACATTACGTGCTCCACACAAGGCTGGAGGGAGAGCTTTAATAGACTCGTTGAAGCTCTCAGCGCAGACGACAATCCTGTCTTTGCTCTCTCTTCTCTTTCATCTACTCCTCCCCTGAGAGTTCTTAAGTTGCTGAAGGAGAAAATGAATATTTTGCACTTCACTTGTCTGATCAATTATCTACGGGCTGTTGCCACACCGTGGGTAGGTAGAGTGCAGCCTCCTGCAGGTAACAGGATGGAAATCTGATGCATATTCATCTGCCCGTTGGAGTAGAGAACATGAAACAAATAAGCTCTCAAACTATTGCTTTCTGTTGATCAAACGTACAAGGGTTTTAAATCATCATGTGTGACATTGGTAATTAAAACAGTAATGCATTTGTACAAAGTTCTTTTATTCAATTTTGCTATTAACGCACTCCTTCATTCGAATAGCAGACACAGGAATTTGACAAAAATGCAAATATACCCCTCAAGGTGTCCATAATGTGTCCTTGAGTGTACCGACTGGATTCAACGCTGTTATCATTAACTCTACATAGCCAATGCCTTAAATTTAAAACCTATGGACTGAAACTTTGCCGGGGAGGCAGAATTAGGAGCCAGATTTATTATCAGATCAGAAACATGCCTTGTGGGGAAACTGATTAAGGTTAAGATTTTCATGTGAGTGAGCGCTTAATTGGCACGGAGCCGGTTCCCTGTCTATCTCAGACTGGTGGCCATGCTGTCAAAGCTGGAGGATTAATCAGAGGCCTTCCAGCTTCAGAGAGACACCCGGCTCCAGTACAAGGTGGGTAACTATGCAGAGCACCTCAACAAGTAGGTGCGCTCTCAACTACCTCTTAAAACATTGTTCACCTTCAACATAAAGCATCCTTGTCCATTCAAGGGTGGCTGAACCATGTCTTTATTCCACAATTTTACAATGGGACAGGGTAAGGTTTGATTTGATTTGATTTATTATTGTCACATGTATTAGTAAACAGTGAAAAGAATTGTTTCTTGCGCGCTGTACAGACAAAGTACACCATTCATAGAGAAGGAAAGGAGAGAGTGCAGAATGTAGTAGTACAGTCTTGGTACGGTGTAGAGAAAGATCAATTTAATGCGAGGTAGGTCCATTCAAAAGTTTGACGACAGCAGGGAAGCAGTCGGTTGGTACGTGACCTCAGACTTTTGTATCTTTTTCCTGATGGAAGAAGGTAGAAGAGAGAATGTCCGGCATGTATGGGGTCCTTAATTATGCTGGCTGCTTTGCCAAGGCAGTGGGAAGTGTAGATAGAGTCAATGGATGGGAGGCTGGTTTGTGTGATGGATTGGGCTACATTCACGACCTTTTGTAGTTTCTTGCGGTCTTGGGCAGAGCAGGAGCCATACCAAGCTGTGATACAAACAGGAAGAATGCTTATCTGCAAAAGTTGGTGAGAGTCGTAGCTGACATGCCAAATTTCCTTAGGAAGCAAACCCCAAGTTTACCCCAGCTGGAACGGGAAATGGAACAGGAGCACTATTTACGTTACTCTGCACCATATGTACAGCCTACTGCCCCACAAAGCCCCATTTTTAAAATTCATTCATTGGACATGGGCGTCGCTGGCTGGCCCAGCATTTATTGCCCATCCCTGGTTGCCCGAGGGCAGTTGAGAGTCAACCACATTGCTGTGGCTCTGGAGTCACATGTAGGCCAGACCAGGTAAGGACAGCGGATTTCCTTCCCTAATGGACATTAGTGAACCAGATGGGTTTTTCCAACAATTGACAATGGTTTCATGGTCATCAGTAGATTCTTAATTCCAAATTTTTAAAAATTAAATTCAAATTCCACCATCTGCCATGGTGGGATTCGGACCCGGGTCCCCAAAACATTAGCTGAGTTTCTGGATTAAAAATCTAGTGATAATACCACTGGGCCATCGCCTCCCCACTTTAAAAAGCAGAAAAGGCAGTGAAGCCACCATTGTTGGTTGCGATGTTGGGGGTGGGGGGTACGGGAGAGGGTGTGGACTGGTGATGGCAGAGGGATTGGGATAAGATTACTGAACAGTGGAAAATATGGTGCACTTGGGACAATGTCTCGGTAATTACGACATTTACAAATGACTTATTGATGGGGAACAGCAGAGTGAAAGCAACTTGATAGCCCAGGATACCAAGGCCACTTGTGTCCCTTCTGTCTAAGATCAGATAAGTCAGCATGGGCAAGATGCCAAAAGCAAATATTAATGTTGCCAGTACATTAATATTTATTTTCTATTCAACAATGGCAACGTGACTGCCCTTGCCTTAGAGTCAGAGTCATAGAGGTTTACAGCGTGGAAACAGGCCCTTTGTTCCAACTTGTCTATGCCGCCCAGATATGCCCCTCGTTATTTTATAGACCTCTATAAACTGGAACAACTAAAATGTATATAGTATATAGAAAAAGGCACCCTGAGCTCAGGACCCCTCCTAGACATGCCCCCTTCTTGTACAAGGGTGGACAGACAGAAGATCCAACCGTTGTCCACCAACTCCCACTGCCAGAATTTAACGAACTACGCAGAACGGTAGAACTCAGATTTTCCACCATTTCCAATCCAAACATTTCCAGCCTTTGTGTCCAGCGAAACACAAAAGGCCGTCTGTATTTAAAGATGTGTGCAGAGGAATTGACAAGTGGGCAGAAAAATAAGTCCAATTTTTTTGTTTGCTCATTAAGGCCAATCATGAGAAACTTCTGTGGAATTACACAAAGGAAATGTAATGGGAAGGTGAATATTGAACTTCAGGTCAGAATTGACATTAGTCAGCTTAATGAACAGGAAGATTTGAAAATGTCAGCAGAACAATGAATACCCTGAATACAAAAACAATCCATTTACCTCATCCCCATCTGATTCAGGCTCTGCTTTTCGTACTTATTGCACTGCAGAGATGTATCCAACGTACAAATATAAACAGGATGGGACTTGGTGGTTTACTAAATTATAATGCAGAATCAAACATGGCCCCTGCAGATTTTTCCCAGCTCCAACAAGTTTTTTTTAAGTAACAATTCCATTTGTAACATAAAAGAGGTAACTGTGTGATTAATTTTTGAATAAAGAAGCTTGAATTTGATTATTAAATAGATTAGTAACAATGAGATTCAGTAGACTGAGATCCCAGTCTATTCCATTCAACATCCTTGAATGAGTCAGCCTTAATACAGTCAATTCTTTTGTTCAAGATCTGTTAATGTTAACCTTGGCTCAGTGATAACATGCTTTCCCATGATTCCCGGCTTGGGCCACTGTCTGTGTGGAGTTTGCACATTCTCCCCGTGTCTGCGTGGGTTTCCTCCGGGTGCTCCAGTTTCCTCTCACAGTCCAAAGATGTGTGGGTTAGATGTATTGGCCATGCTAAATTGCCCCTTAGTGTCTCGGGGTGCGTAGGTCAGAGGGATTAGCAGGTTAAATATATGGGGTTAAGGGGATAGGGCATGGGTGGGATTGCAGACTCGATGGGCTGAATGGCCTCCTTCTGCACCGGAGGGATTCTATGATTCTTTCTTCTGGATCAGGAGAGTGTGGGGTTTAAGTCCCACTCCAGAGGCTGGAGAACAGAATGTATGGCGGGAATTTCCGGCCTCACCCGCTCCAAGCCCGGAAATTCCCACTCAAGGTCAACGGGCATTTGTATTGTCTGCCCACACGCACTACGATTCCCGTGGCGAGCGGGACAGGAAAATTCCACCCCTAGTCTGATACTTTAATGGGGTATTGAGGAGATACCAGATTTTGACATTAAGACAAGGTCACATCTTCTATCTAGTTCTTTATTTTTCTTTCTGTGCCTAATTTGACTCAATTCACCATCTCTAATCACTTTTCTTCTCTATAATATCCCTGTTTTTTTCTCAATCCTTAAATCTCATGCTTAAGGGGATAGATTTTTTTGGTCCCATTGTTCACAAAGCTCCCAGATGCCTCACTGCCCTTGCCACAATGTCATCAGCTCACACTTACAGTGTGTTACCACACAAAATATTTTTGAGCTAATATTTTTGAGCAGCACGGTAGCACAGTGGTTAGCACTGCTGCTTCACAGCTCCAGGGACCTGGGTTCGATTCCCGGCTTGGGTCACTGTCTGTGTGGAGTTTGCACATTCTCCTCGTGTCTGTGTGGGTTTCCTCCGGGTGTTCTGGTTTCCTCCCACAGTCCAAAGATGTGCGGGTTAGGTTGATTGGCCTTGCTAAAAATTGCCCCTTAGTGTCCTGAGATGCGTAGGTTAGAGGGATTAGTGGGTAAATGTGTAGGGGTATGGGGATAGGGCCTGGGTGGGATTGTGGTCGGTGCAGGCTCAATGGGCCAGATGGCCTCTTTCTGCACTGTAGGGTTTCTATGATTCTATGAAGTTACTTTGTCAGAGAGTCAGTGGAGACTCGATGGGCCAAATGGCATCTTCTGCACTGTAGGAATTCTATGAGCCTTCAATGAGAAGCAAGGAAAGATCTAAATAATGTCATAAATAAAACTTACAGTTCCAGAAAGATTTGGCCAATAATCTCTGCAGGCGTTGCTGTTTTTATTGGAGTAATTAGGAGGAGAGCTGCAGATGGGTGTTAGGGACTCAGAGAGGATTCCCATGGCGAAACCGATTGGGCCATTGTTGGGATTCTTGGTGAAACATTGCAATGATTAAATCGTTAATCCAAAAACGGTTTGGATTAACCAGTTGCACTTCTGGCACCCTTCAATATTGCTATTGAGAGCTTGGATACATCGCTTTTTCCATCACTCTCACTGATGGTGATAACATTGGATCTGTTGTAATGTGACCAATGGTAACAAGCTGTAATGGTCAGCTGTCCCAGTAAACCATGTAACCAATGACAGGATGATGTGATGATCAGCTGACCAGTTGGCTCAGTATAAATAAGAACCTGTTGGGAGTTGTTAAATTGCTTGTAATGGACTAAGGTGAGGCCTCAAGTTTGGAGTAATGAAGTTTCTTTATTAAACCTTTTTCTTTGATTTATAATTTGGAGTACGTTCTGTTATATTTTTATTGTCTCCACTGGAAGAGTTCCTTCTGGATCAACAAAGACCACGAACCACCTGAGTATCAATAGTAGGAAGACAAAATAGAATGGAAAACGATGTGGAAATATACCAAATACTCCCATCAATCATCTTTAAAAACTTTTAAATCGGCTTCCAGATGCAGTATATGCCTGAGAAACTCTGGATTCTCACTTTGTATCGTCAAGGACATGAGATATTCTTATACTGTTATGAAAATTGAGTCACTCAGATTTCTTTTATGTATATCCAACAAGCTAACTGGCAGGCACTTCTGGCACCCTTCAATATTGCTATTGAGAGCTTGGATACATCGCTTTTTCCATCACTCTCACTGCAAATTGTTCCAGGAACCAGAACTGCTCTGAAAATGCCTCCAAATTGCAGTGACACGCCTTTGACTGCAGTATGTACAACTCCTTCAACACTGAATGTCATTCATTGCTCTGGCAACTGCTGTGTTGCCGTCTAATTTTCACAATTCCATTTTAATGTGCAGTGATCATTGTTAATGATCTTCTCCAGTCAGCAATTAAATATCTTCAATCTAAATATACTCATTAAGGGCTGCATTGCCCCATTATATAAAATTGTTCTTAACTTCAATCATTAGCATTAGTTCCTAATGGAGCACGACGATTCAAATGAATCAAGTGTTTACTGTTTTAATCACAGAATTTACAGTGCAGAAGGAAGCCATTTGGCCCATTGAATCTGCACCAACTACAATCCCACCCAGACTCTATCCCCGTAACCTCACATATCTACTCTACCAATCCCCTGATACTAGGGTCAATTTAGCATGGCCAATCCACCTAACCTGCACATCTTTGGACTATAGGAGTAAACCGGAGCACCCGGAGGAAACCCGCACAGACATGGGGAGAACGTGCAGACTCCAGACTGAGAGTGACCCAAGGCTGGAATTGAACCTGGGTCCCTGGGGTTGTGAGGCAGCAATGCTGACCACTGTGCCACCGTATCCTTAAAGCTTGGATTCAGATTGCCGTTCTCATGCAAGCTAAAGATTGGGCTAAGAAAATTGGCCTCAGTGCCCCTGAGCCTGGGAAGGGAAACCAGATCAGCTTTCTGTGTTTTGCAATGGTTCTTTCTGAATGTGAGTCAGTGTGGGGATCTGATGATTGGGTTTTCGATTGACTCTCACCCTTCACTCCTCTCTAAAGCTGGATAGGTTGCAATCTCACTGCCCAAAATCCACTTGAAGAATAATTAGTTGGGACGGTACTGGGTAATCTCTGGCTGCTATGCCCCAACAAAAATCAGCTCCTTCTGAAGAAAAGAGGAGAAAATTCCAAGGTCAAAACAAGATTCCAGTTGGTTCCATTCCTCTATTCCATCCCCATAGTTTAGATGCCCATTTAATTCCCTTTTGAAATGATTCATCATCTTTACTTCCACCATTCTGGTCACCTGTGATTCCCAGATCATTATCACTAAACGCACAATTAAACTTCTTCCTCACATCCTCCCGACATCTCTCTCCCAAAACCTTACACCTGTGTCCCCCTTGCCTTGTGCTGGGAGGTGGCATGGTGGCACAGTGGTTAGCACTGCTGCCTCACAGCGCCAAGGACCTGGGTTCACTTCTGGTCTCTGGTAACTGTCTATGCGGAGTTTGCACGTTCTCCCCATGTCTGATTTGATTTGATTTATTATTGTCACATGTATTAGTATATAGTGAAAAATATAGTTTCTTACTCGCTATACGGACAAAGCATACCGTACATATAGAAGGAAAGGAGAGAGTGCAAAATATATTGTTACAGTCATAGCTAGGTTGTAGAGAAAGATCAACTTAATACGAGGTAGGCCCATTCAAAACTGTGATGGCAGGAGGGAAAAAGCTGTTCTTGAGTCGATGTTTCTTTTTCCCGATGGAAGAAAGTGGAAGAGAGCTTGTTCAGGGTGTATGAAGTCCTTAATTATGCTGACTGTTTTTCCGAGGCAGCAGGAAGTGTAGAAAGAGTCAATGGATGGGAGGCTGGTTTGAGTGATGGACTGGGCTTCGTTCACGACTCGTTTGGTTTCTTGAGGAAAGAATGTTTTCTGTGGTGCATTTGTAAAAGTTGGTGAGAGTTGTAGCTGACATGCCAAATTTCCTTAGTTTTCTGAGAAAGTAGATGCGTTGGTGGGCTTTCTTAACGATAGTGTTGGTATGGAGGGACCAGGACAGGTTGTTGGTGATCTGGACACCTAAAAACCTAAAGCTCTCAACCATTTCTACTTGGTCCCCCTTGTTGTAAACAGGGGCATGTCCTCCCCTACACTTCCTGAAGTCGATGACTATCTCCTTCATTTGGTTGACATTGAGGGAGAGATTATTATCGTCGCTGTCTGCGTGGGTTTTCTCCAGGTGCTCTGGTTTCCACCCACATTCCAAAGATGTGCAGGTTAGGTGAATTGGCCAGACGAAATTGCCCCTCAGTGGCAGGGGAATTAGCAGGGTAAATACATGGGGATAGAGCCTGAGTGAAATTGTTGTCGGTGCAGGTTTGATGGGCCAAATGGCTTCCTTCTGCACTGTAGGAATTCTATGATTCTATGATTAGTTAATGGAAATCTGTGGATTTGAGTTTAATACTTCCCCTGGGAGCAGACTGGGAAACACAAAGCGGGGGGGGGACTGAATATATGGAGGGAAGGCTCAACGCGGAGAGTTCATTGCCTTCTGGACTCATCCCCTCCTCCAAATAAATCCTGGATCGCTTAAGGGCCTCATTCCACATGCACTGGTATTCAATTAGCAGTGGGCAGGAGCCACACCATGTGGATAAGCTGTCAGGCATACCCTGGCAGAGGTGCCTGCAGGCTCATGGCAGGGATCCCTCCATCACTGACATCCTGTGCCCAATTACCCTCTTACCCATTTAATGAGATAAGTACAACCGATCCATTTAGATCAGTCGTCCAACAATAAGCTCATTTGATCTTTTGCCAAGACAAGTCGTACTAACTGGAACATTTATAGCGATGCTTTCCTTTGTTGGTCTGCCTTATGTCCATTAGTAAAGTTTATTTATTAATGACAAGTGGGTTTACATTAACACTGCAATGAAGTCACTGTGAAAATCCCCTAGTCGCCACATTCCGGCGCCTGTTCAGGTACACTGAGGAAGAATTTAGCATGGCCAATCCACCTAACCAGCACATGTTTGGACTGTGCGTGGAAACTGGAGCACCCGGAGGAAACCCAGCAGACATGGGGAGAATGTGCAAACTCTGCACAGACAGTGACCCAAGCCGGGAATCGAACCTGGGTCCCTGGCGCTGTGAGGCAGCAGTGCTAACCACTGTGCCACCGTGCACCCATTAACCAGGATATTGTATAGATGATAAGAATGAAGCTAATAGCACTCATTATTATAATAGTTATATTGGACCGCAACATCCGGTGTCCACACATGGAATTAAACCAGAAAATCCAGAATTGCTGTCAGAGATTCCCTGCTCTATGCCCTCTCTGATAAACTCAGTACGATAATCAGTGCAATGGTGTGAGTTTGGGGTGCTTGCCAACTAGCTCTCCATCTAGCAAAATGTTAGAGCTGGTACTGTTAGGAGTGAATGATTAGCATGGTAAGTAATAATTATACTAAACAACTTCCTAACCCAGAAAATTTAATTTTATAAGTGTGGTGTCTCACTCCTTCAGATGCCACTTAGTGTTGAAGGCTTTAAAAAATTTTTAGTCTGCCTCTTTTACCAATCTCTCTTAATTCCATCTGTCTTGCCTTCTTTTTATGTTGGCTTTGATACATGATTTCACATCAAATCAAACATTGCAGTTTATATGTCGAGGATTCTTTGGCAGAGTGGTTAGCACTGCTGCCTCACTGCGCTAGAGTCCCAGGTTTGATTCCCGGCTTGGGGAACTGTCTGTGCGGAGTTTGCACATTCTTCCCGTGTCTGTGTGGGTTTCCTCCGGGTGCTTCGGTTTCCTCCAACAGTCCGAGAGACGTGCTGGTTAGATGCATTGGCCATGCTAAATTCTCCCTCAGTGTACCCGAACAGGCACCAGAATGTGGCGACTAGAGGATTTTCGCAGTAACTTCATTGCAGTGTTAATGTAAACCTACTTGTGACACTAATAAATAAACTTAAAACCTAATTGGTTGAAGAGCTTCAATGTGTTTTGTCCTGTTCACAGAATTCACAGAGATCTGTAAAGGGCACCGTGTTGGAAGGGTCAATTGGATCAGAGGAAGTTTCAATCCCAGAGCTCTGAAATAACTGGTGAGCAGCTGTTAGCTCGGTGAACGATACATGCCATTCTTTCACTGCTGGCCTCACTATCTGGGGAAACTGAATCCTTTGCCAACTGTGGTGACCAGAGAAAGTCGAACCATATTAGTTTCATTCAGCATCAACCTGTAAGCAATGTTTATTATATCATACCCACCATCAGCAAAGACACAGAACACACCCTCACGGCCTCAGGTCACTGTCTGTGTGGAGTTTGCACGTTCTCCCCGTGTCTGCGTGGGTTTCCTCCGGGTGCTCCAGTTTCCTCCCACAGTCCAAAGATGTGCAGATTAGGTTGATTGGCAGGGTAAATATGCGGGGTTGCGGGAATAAGGCCTAGGTGAGACTGTGGCCAGTGGAGATTCGATGGGCTGAATGGCTTCTGCACTGTAGGGATGTTCATTATAAGGATAAGGTTCAGGGGCCCCTAAAAAAAAATAAGATTAGGCAAATAGTTCATTAAGAAGCGACAGTTAAAATATCATGTACCTGCCTGACTTGGAACTATATCACCATTCCTTCACTGTCACTGGGTCAAAGTTTTGAAACCCGCTTCCCAACCACCCTGCGGCTCTTCCTATAACACAGGGATTGCAGCGATTCACAAAGGCAGCTCACCTCCACCGATTTGGGATGGGCAGTGAATGCTAGCCTCGTCAGCAACACCCGCAACCATTGAACAAATATTAAAAACAGAAAAATAAAAGACGCTGCCTGGGAATTTCTGATCCCGGCACAGGCGGGAATGGAAAATTTGAAGAGGAGGCCAAAATATCTTTCAGAGGCCCAGAAAACTACAGCCACCATTTCTTACATCAACTCTAAGAAATGGATATAAGGAAGTGATCATTTTGGATTTCAGCTGATTGTTATAAAACATGTGAAGCGCTCATATTTTTAGCCATTTTTAATTTCACTATCATTTCTGTTTTGGATTGTTTCATTTTAATTCTCCCATGTCATGGTGATATGGTTCACAGAGGGAATCCGAGTTACTGTGGCAACTCGCATGTTGCACTCTAGAGCTATGAACAGCGATGGTGGTTCCAATTTTCCTTCCATCACACAGCTGACCACATACCTCTCCAACTCTTACCCTCATGTCAACAACACACCTCAGGAAGAACTGCAGGTCGATGCTCAATCTGTTTGGCCACATTATTCCATAGCCGTCAAGTACTGGGGTGGGACTCAAACACTGAACGTCTGGCTCAGAGGCAGGGATGCTACCCACTGCGCCACATTACCTCCCTTTCTTCCGTGTGTGACCTTCTGATAGCATAAAACGCATACTGAGATGCAGTGGTGCTGATGTGAAAGGTTTAGAAAATTGCAAACTCTAGACTGTTGAATACAATAAAAGATGCGGAACCTCATGTTATTATTAAATCAGGTATCGGCAATATTACTTTGATTTGATTTATTCTTGTCACATGTATTGGTATACAGTGAAAAGTATTGTTTCTTGCACACTATACAAACAAAGCATACTGTTCATAGAGTACATAGGGGAGAAGGAATGTTGTGTTACAGTCATAACCAGGGTGTAGAAAAAGATCAATTTAATATGAGGTAGGTCCATTCAAAAGTCTGATGAGAGCAGGAAAGAAGCTGTTCTTGAGTCAGTTGGTGTGTGATCTCAGACTTTTGTATCTTTTTCCCGATGGAAGAATTATGCTGGCTGCTTTTCCGAGGCAGCAGGAAGTGTAGACGGAGTCAATGGATGGGAGGCTGGTCTGCATGATGGACTGCTCTACATTCACAACCCTTTGTAGTTTTTTGGGGTCTTGGAGCCATGCCAAGCTGTGATACATGCAGAAAGGATGCTTTCTGTGGTGTATCTGTAAAAGTTGGTGAGAGTTGTAGTGGACATGCCAAATTTCCTTAGCCTCCTGGGAAAGTAGAAGCATTAGAGGCATTTCTTAACTATAGCATCAGCATCCCAAATCATTCCAGAGGCAAGAGGATACTGTGGCAAGATATGAGTTTAAAAGAGGAAAAGCAAATTTAAATAAACATTAGCAAAAAACGTATTTGTTTTAAAGAGTTATAAATGCTCAGACTAATCTGCCAGGCAGAATTATGGAGGCAGAAACATTAGACACTGAAAATGCAGCTTGATACTTTAAGGGGAGAGTTGGGTTATAAACAAAATAACCTTCAGTGGCTGCCATGGCCTTTCCTTGTCCTTGGCTGCTCTTAAATCCTTGTGGAACTCTGGTGCTAATGTAAGAGAGACTTCAGGCCACAACTGAACAAATTCAAAACAACAGCAGTGAAGAAGCATCTAGTTAGAGTGGTAATTGCTGGCTGGAACAGCGGTGTTGCTCATGGCAGTGGCTGCCAGAATCTTACACAAGTAGTGGAGGGAGCCTGTTCCTGTTAACAGCTTGTGTTCCCTGCCATTCAGAGTCACACAGCTCCCAGAAATATACCTGTGAGAGGAGCTCATATTCTCCAGCTGATTGTACTTGCTTTCCAACTGCATTGACACCGAGCAGATGCTGGTAAGTACAAAACACCTCGGTACCAGCCAGAGTGGATGCAATTTATACTCTATTACAAAGTGAATTATAATTCCAATCCTACCCGACTAAATTTGTAGCATTCAAATTAACTGAAAGCTGTACTTTCAGATCTAGTTAAGAATGAAACATAGAAAAACTACAGCACAAACAGGCCCTTCGGCCCACAAGTTGTGCCGAACACACCCCTACCTTCTAGACCTACCTATAACCCTCCATCCGATTAAGCTCCATGTACTCATCCAGGAGTCTCTTAAAAGACCCTATTGAGTTCGCCTCCACCACCACTGACGGCAGCCGATTCCACTCGCCCACCACCCTCTGTGTGAAAAACTTACCCCTAACATCTCCCCTGTACCTACCCCCCAGCACCTTAAACCTGTGTCCTCTCGTAGCAGACATTTCCACCCTGGGAAAAAACCTCTGAGAGTCCACTCGATCTATGCCTCTCAACATCTTATACACCTCTATTAGGTCTCCTCTCATCCTTCGTGAACGGGAGAGAGTCTCATACTCCAGAATACATCCCAGTCTATGCAAAATCAATTATACTTTAGCCACATAGCCAAACTGTTTTCATTCATTTATATATTTGAGTCCAATTTCTGCACTTAGCAAGAGGACAGTATCAGTAGTAGAAAATGTACTATTTTTCTTATTTTATCAATCATCCAGTCATTGCATAAAACATCAGATATGATATAGGCTAGTGTCAGGCACCAGATAGAAACTCCAACGCATATTATGAAGTTAGACTCACACCAACTGTTTTCCTATTTTGGCATTAGTGTGAGGATAAGATGTTTCATGCCAGCTGTGATTCTATTGACTCACTAGGAAGCTTTTATCGAAACAAACTTTATTTTAACAATACAGTTTAACTATAATGAATGAATTAGCTTAATCTTTGCTCGCTGAAATATTTAAACATGACAAGACACAATTCTTAACTGCTAACCTATCTCTATGAGTTCCAATTCAAACAATATTCCTCTTATAGACTTAAACCCCTCTTCAAAATCAGTTAGCAACACATGTGCTTATGTACTTGTACTTAGGCTGTCAGTCCTTGAGGCTCCAGAGAGAGGGAAAGAGAGAGAGAGAGAGACCTATTTCTCCTAGCAGGCCCCAAACAGCAACCTCCAGAGACAGAGAGAGAGACAGAGACACTTTTTGCTTCATTCAGAATCTGGCAGAAACTGTCTTCTTTTCCTTGTAAACATAGCTCCTCCCTTTAAGCACATGACCGTCTCTGTCCATCAACCTAATCAAACCTCTGCTCTGAAACTCCAGGGGAAGAACCATATGAACAAAAATGTATTAAAACAAAACACATCCCTAGCGAAAATAAATCATTAACAAAACAAATCTCCACAGAGTCGTTGAGGTTTTTTTTTCTCTGTGTTATTCAGAGATCCAGCCACTCATTATTAATTTGTGTTATTCTTTTTAAGTTACATGATTTGACATGTCCATTTCAACCTTACCATCTGGAGCCAGTTATCAATGCCAGCTTCAACATGCGCAAGGAAGCAAATCTTGGAGAACATCCCGACAGAGAGAGCTTCAAGAGAAAGATATTTAAATAAGTTCTTAATGAAGTTAATGAGAAAATCACTTCATGTAATCTTTTTAATTTAGAAAAAATGCTTCTGTTTGAATGTATTCTTGTTCTTAGTTAATTTCTGAATGGCTCGTGTTAATCATGGGGTAATGGTGGTCATTTATTTTGTAGACACCATTTAGATTCCAGACTGAGATTCGACAAGCACAGAAGTTAGCAATTATATCTCCACACCAAATGCTTAAGTGAATAACTTTGACTATTAAAAAGTTGAAATTGAAGTTTAGCTAAATACGTAGCAGTATCTGCAAACAATTGTGAATCGATGCATGTATTACTCAATCAGAGGCTTTGAAAATGCTCAATGCCACAAGACAACTCTGGGATTCAATTTATGTACAAACTGAGCCAGAGACACCAGCTGCTGAGGCTTAATCCATGTACTTGCTTTCAATTTTAAACCTGTGGCTCAACGCAAATGATATATTTCAGTGATGGGTGTGCCTGCATGAGGATGATTGTAACATAGCTGAGGGTGTGTATCTGACTTTTGAAGAGATCATGTGCACCTGATGTAAGTGTACATGGAGTTCATTGTGCATGGCAACTGCGATAATGTGTGCATGCCATTGTAATGTAAAGGTGCTTGGCAAAGCAAGAGTTAATATGAGACTAGAGAGTAGCGCTGCCCAGGGTACGATGTGTAGAGTCACATGGCAATAGACTCAGAGAGAACATTCTGGAAGCCTAGCTGCAAGAAGAAGTCTCAAAACACCAGGTTAAAGTCCAACAGGTTTATTTGGAATTACGAGATTTTGGAGCGCTGCTCCTTTATCAGGTGAGGGGAGGTCAGTTCACAAACACGGCATATATAGTCAAAGACACATTTGCAAGGTAATTACAGATTGGAATGTGAAGAATGATTGGAATGCGAGTCTTTACAGGTAATCAAATCTTTACAGGTACAGACAGTGTGCGTGGAGAGAGGGGTAAACAAAGATTAAAGAGGTGTGAATTATTTCAAGCTAGAGTTCGTAAGATTTTGCAAACCCAGGCAGTATGGTGGGGGTTACAACTAGTGTGACATGAACCCAAGATCTCGGTTGAGGCCGTCCTCATGCATGCGAAACTTGGCTATCTGCAAGGAGAAGCAGCTCCATGCACGACATTAACCTGGGATCAGTAAATTATTGAAGAGTAACAATAAACAGTTCATTTTCAAGTATAC
This sequence comes from Mustelus asterias, assembly GCF_964213995.1. Lineage (NCBI taxonomy): Eukaryota > Metazoa > Chordata > Chondrichthyes > Carcharhiniformes > Triakidae > Mustelus > Mustelus asterias. The sequence continues at coordinate 83,472,076 of NC_135811.1, forward strand.
AAGTATCAAGATTTCATCACTGAGACATCTGATGAATCCGTGTTACAGCAGCAAACATCAGAGTGAAGAATGCAAGTCTTGAAAAACAAAACACTTTTTCTACTCCCGATGCTAGGAGGTCTGATTGTGCGTGGACTGGGTACAGTGGAAGAGTTCCCGATGTGGCCACAGCAACACTTAAATCCAGTCAGAAAAGCTGCTGATTTGTTCCTGTGTAATATTTCCAATTTCTGCACATACCGACTTAACAGCCTCTGAAGAAGACACAAGTTAGTACCAACTTAAACTGAATTATAGCTACTTCTCTGCCATGGACTTGTTTTCAGTAGAAACTTGATATTTATCTCAGCCAGCACTAATTTCACATAAAACATTTCCTTCTGATGAAAAGGGAATTTTTATCCCATCTGTGAATTTGAAGCCAGATCCCAAAGGCAAATGCATTGCTTTGCATGGCACTACCTTTTGCTGCCATTTCCAACTAACAGCATAAGCATGTTTTGTCTGCAGATTCAGCTCCATGGTGCTTTATAGCAGAATGTATTGAAAAATGCTTTGGACGGAATTCTCCCAAAATAAATAAGGCCAGAATTCTCTGGCTGTTCCCACCCCTGCCGCCGCTGCCAGATAGGACAGAGAATTTGGCGCTCAGCCAAATCTCCTTTCACTGATTTGATTTTGATTTGATTTATTATTGTCACATGCATTAGCATACAGTGAAAAGTATTGTTTCTTGCGCGCTATATAGACAAAGCATACCGTTCATAGAGAAGGAAACAAGAGAGTGCAGAATGTAGTGAAGAGATTGAATTAAAGCATTGTTAGAGAGTTTAAAAGAGTTAGAATGAAGTTTTAGAAGCATAGAATGAGAGTTAAAGGTAGAATTAGAAGGTATGCTGGGCACAGCTTGCAAGAAGTTGTCTCCCTCCGGCACCATCTTGGCTTACTGTCTGCAGGACAAGAGAATCCCGCTTGCATGAACGGCCGGAGAATCCAGCCCTGTGTGTCATAACAGCGAGAAGAATAGAGTGATCTTGGTCGGTCTCTCAGTTGCGCTCCGCACCGCAATGCTCCAACACTCAATCACGTGCTAGGGGTGGAGGTGCCTAAACACTCCAGTGAGCCTGGATTCAGAGCGCTCGGGCACCATTTTGTAAGGACGCTCTGATCTCACAATACACTGGGAGACCCCCTCCTTCAACCCATAGAGATTGATCGGATCTACTCTCCCCCCTCACTGGTGGCATATTCCCCCATGTCCTCCCTGATATAGATCACCGGCATCGGGGTATCGGGGCCCTCCTAATAACACCCAACCCCCCGACATAACACCCATCAAGACCACTTTCACAATCCATCCCTGTATGACTCCCCCCACCCCATCAGACCATCCCCTGCATAGCCCTATGTTATGGCCCCCACTCTGGCCTTATCCATCCCCAGGCACTGTCCCAGCACACTGGCGGTGCCCAGCTGGCACTGCTGGGCTGTCTGGCGGCCACTGCTGGTGAGCCAGGTGGGCCCTGCACCTCTCAATGGGCATTGCCCAGCCATGCTCCTGACCATAGCTAGTGGGGACCAGTTATGATTCTCGCTGTTATTGCGCTGTGCTCGAAGGCCAGTGAATTCCGTGCATTAGGATTTCAATGGGTTATGCATATTTAAATACTATTTTACATATGGAGCTGCACGATGGCACAGTGGTTAGCACTGCCTCACAGTACCATGGACCCAGGTTCGATTCCCAGTTTGGGTCACAGTTTGTGACGACTTTGCATGTTTTCAGTGTCTGTGTGGGTTTCCTCTGGGTGCTCCGGTTTCCTCCCACAGTGCAAAGATGTGCGGGTTAGGTTGATTGGCCATGCTAAATTGCCCCTTAGTGTCCCGGGATGCGTAGGTTAGAGGGATTAGCAAAGTAAATATGTGGGGTTATGGGGATAGCGCCTGGGTGGGATTGTTGTTGGTGCAAATGGCCAAATGGCCTCCATTGCACTGTAGGGATTCCATGATTCTATGATATGCTAATCGGACTTGCACCCTTTCTGGGTGCAATCCCGTTCATGCCATTAGGAAGAGACTGGAATGTTTGCAAACTGTTTGGCACAGGGTGCAAAATGGACTTTTAGGCCCGCACACTATTCTTCAAGACCAGCGCCATCTGTTCCTAGCGTGGCGAGGTTGGAGAATCACCCCCTTTTGTTTCAAGAGGTGCAACCCAGACCCTGGAACCATTTCTGCTACTAGGTGTCCATTGTCACTGAGAAGTTCCCTCACTACAGAGACAAAATTCTGTTCTGAGGAGAACAGTGAAGGTTTTCCTTTGCTTCTTGACAGAATTTTGCAAAACAATTACTGCATCAAAAAAAAAACACATTTCACCAAACATTACAATGGTGGATAAAGATTCCAATCATGTCTGAATCGCAGCATACATTTTGTTATTTTTAATTTCGTGGGACAACATTCCATTCATTAATGGGATATGAGTGTCGCAGGCTGGGCCAATATTTATTGCCCATCCCAGGGCATTTAAGAGCCAATTATATTGCTGTGGGTCTGGAGTCACATGTAGACCAAGTAAGGATGGCAGATTTCCTTCCCTAAAGGACAGCGAGCCAGATGGGTTTTTACGACTATCATTTCATTAAAAGTCTAGACTTTTAATTCCCAATTTTTAATTGAGTTCAAATTTCACCATCTGCTGTGGTGGGATTCAAACCTGGGTCTCTGGAGAATAGTAAGAAGTTTAACTTCTTACTGTGTTTACCCCAGTCCAACGCCACATCTCCACATCATCTCTAGAGAATTAACATGGGTCTCTGGATTACAAGCCCAGTGACAATACTGCTGCACCGGCACTTCCCCTCGCAATACCCTTCTCCGCACCCCTGTCATAGTAAATGTGCACATAAGAATCTGCCTCTTTAATTAGGCCTCTAATATGTCAATCGGATGGTTTTCTATATGTTTGGAAGCAAGTAGTTCATTGGAACAGATTCTGCTATGTTGTGCATTTGTTCACTCAACTGGATAGCAATTTTTAGTGGCTGTTTTATTCCCCCTATATAAAATGGAGGAGAATTAATAAAATAAATACCTAATTGCTCACAACTAAGTGCCGATTGGAGAATAAGCCGACTGTTATTGAAATCAAGAAAAAAATCTCTGCCCGTTGACACAGCCAGCAGATGTACAGTGCTGATTTTGCAGAACTCATTGTTTTGCTTCTTTGCTCATTAGTAATTCAATCCGCAATTTGCATTCGACTTCACACTCCAAATCTCCAAGTAATGTACCTGGTGTAAATTAATTTCCAAACCTAGGTTATAGTCATTGGAACCAGAAGCATTTACAAACCCGGAACGCACGGAGCTGCCAATGGTAACTCACTGACTGGGTGCAAGAAACACACGTTTTGATTTAGAAACGTGAATTATTTTCACGCTTGACAATCTCATGAATTTAGTGAGCAATCTTAGACAAATTCTTCATGAACTTGTGCCCCCTCACCCCATTGATGTAGACAGGGGCATGTCTTCCACTCTGCTTCCTGAAGTCGATGACTATTTCCTTCATTTTACTGACATTGAGGGAGAGATTATTGTCGACGCACCAATTCACCAGATTCTCTATCTCTTTCTTGTACTCATCATTGTTTGAGATCCGACCCACTACAGTGTGTCATCAGCAAACTTGAAAATCAAGTTGGAGGGGAATTTGGCCACACAGTCAAAGGTGTATAAGGATTATAGTAAGGGGCATTACTATCATTACTATCAATAGCATTACTAGCATTGGTGCAATGACAATAATCTCTCCCTTAATGTTGGTAAAACAAAGGAGATAGCTGCTTGCCCTCTTACTGCAGAGAAAGCAGAAGCTTAAAAAACAAAGGGAGCACCTGTCATGTGGCCATCACCCAGTGATTCAAATATGGTCAACACTCTGTACTCCCCCTTGATCAGTTCATGCCTGGGATCTCTCCTCACCCCTGATTTCACAGCAAGGCTCCTATTGTTAAGGCATTTCCATTATAGCTGTATGAGTTCATGTCTGGGGAGCCCCTCTCAGCTAGGGTCCTACTGCTCAAGTGATTAAGCTTGATGGCTTGTCCCCAAAAGTAGATTTTTTTTAAATTGATTCATGGAATATTGGCTTCATCGTCCAGGCCAGCATTTGTTGCCCTTCCCTAACTGCCCTTCAGAGGTGGCCCAGCGACAGTGAAGAAACTGTGATATATTTCCACGTCATAATAACGAGTGGCTTGGGGGAACTTCCAGGTGATGATATTCCCATGTGCCTGCTGCCCCTGTCCTTCTAGATGGTAGCGGTCGTGGGTTTGGAAAGTGCTAAGAAACCATGGTGAGTTATAGATGGTACACACTGCTGCTACTATGTGTCCATAAGTCCATAAGATATAGGAGCAGAATTAGGCCATTTGGCCCATCAAGTGTGCTCCGCCGTTCAATCATGGCTGTTTTGATTCTAATCTCCATTCTCCTGCCTTTTCCCCGTAACCCTTGATCCCCTTATTGATCAAGCACCTATCTATCTCTGTCTTAAAGACACTCAACGACCTGGCCTCAGTCGGTGATGGAGGCAGTGAATGTTTGTGGATGGGATGCCAATCAAGAGGGCTGCTTTGTCCTGGATGAGATCAAGCTTCTTGAGTATTAGTCGATAGAGTACAAAAGTACTGAAGTTATCATGAGCCTTTATAAAGCTTTGGTTTTGGCCTCAACATTCATGTCGAGAGGGCTAAAATACAAGAGCAGGGATGTACTTCTAAGGCTGTATAAGGCTCAAGTCAGACCCCATTTGGAGTACTGTGAGCAGTTTTGGGTCCATATCTAAGGAAGGATGTGTTGGCCTTGGAAAGGGTCCAGTGGATGTTCACAAGAATGAACCCTGGAATGAAGAGCTTGTCGTATGAGGAACGGTTGAGGACTCTGGATCTGTACTCGTTGGAGTTTAGAAGGATGAGGGGGGATCTTATTGAATCTTGCAAGATACTGCAAGGGCTGGATAGAGTGGATATGGAGAGGATGTTTCCACTGGTAGGAAAAACTAGAACCAGAGGGCACAACCTCAGGCTAAAGGGACGATCCTTTAAAACAGAGATGAGGAGGAATTTCTTCAGCCAGAATGATGAATCTATGGAACTCTTTGCCGCAGAAGGCTGTGGAGGCCAGGTCATTGAGTGTCTTTAAGACAGAGATAGATAGGTTCTTGATTAATAAGTGGATCAGGGGTTATGGGGAAAAGGCAGGAGAATGGAGATGAGAAAAATATCAGCCATGATTGAATGGCGGAGCAGACTCGATGGACCGAGTGGCCTAATTCTGCTCCTATGTCTTATGGTCAACTGGAGTGGAGTGTCCAATTTTGGGTACCACACATAAGGAAGGATGTGAAGGCTTTGGAGAGAGAGGGCAGAGAAGATAATGGTTGCAGGTCAAGGGATTTCATTCACCCAGATAGTTTGGAGAAGCTTGGGTTGTTCTCCATAAAGAGAAGGTGGAGAAAAGTTTTGATAGAAGCATTCAAAATCATGAAAGATTGAAATAGAGTATATAGAAAGAAATGGTTTCCAGTGGCAAAAGGGTTGGGAATAATAGAACCTTGATTTAAGCTGATGGACTAATGAACTGACATGAGGAAAAATATTTTGATGCAGTGAGTGGTTAGGATTATTCTTTGAACCTGTAATAATAGAAAAACATCCTTGAGACATTTGAGGGAAAAGCATAAAATCAGATCAAAAAGTAAAGTTTATTTATTAGTCAGAACTAGGCTTACATTAACACTGCAATGAAGCTACTGTGAAAATTCCCAGTCGCCACACTCTGGGGTGCCTGCTCGGGGGTACACTGAGGGAGAATTTAGCATGGCCAATGCACCTAACCAGCACGTCTTTCAGACTGTGGGAGGAAAACAGAGCACGGAGGAAACACACGCAGCCAACATGCAGACTCCGCATGGACAGTGGCCCAAGCCAGGAGTCGGACGCGGTCCCTGGCACTGTGAGGCAGTAGTGCTAACCGCTGTGCCACCCTGCTGCCCATATATCCTGTTTTAATTCATTGTTCAACAGGATTTCAGAACTGTGGAACCTCTTACCTCCCTTAATCTAACCCCAATTTTTTTCTAATCTAAAAGCTTCAAACACGGCCAGGGTATCAGCTGATTAATCTTTCTCTCCTATTCTTTCTGACCTTGATAGTGTCCTGCAGAACAGGCCTTGGCCCTTTGCTCAGATTTCCTGATTAAAAAAAGAAAGAGTTAATGTATTTGCTGTTCTTTTCTGCAGCTTAATCCAAAGAACTTCGAGTATTTCAGTCTCCCATGCAATTATTTGTCAGAATATCCAGGCAGACTGCACAGGTAAATAACATTATTAAGATGGCATTAAAAGATCAAGTCACGAAGCTTGAATTATTACAGTCACAAATCTTAACTTGTCCTCATGGACTTTGTGTTTTATGAACTATAAGCAATTCATTTTTGTACCAATTTAAACTGGTTTCAATGTATGCTAAATTATAATGCACCTTCAAATCCATGTGTCACTATAACTCAGGGACAAGCAGGTCAAAGCCACTACCTATATAATGTTTCTGCTTATAAATAGAAGATAATCACACACTCTCTGTTTCTGTTTACAGGATTGTTAGCAATGTCTATTTACATATATTAATTTTATTCTTTCACAAGATGTGGGTGTCACTGACTTTTATCCTCCTTAATTCCTTAAGAAGGGACAATTAGGGATTGGGGAGGCAGTGGCCTCGTGGTATTATCACTGGACTAGTAATCCAGAGAGCCAGGGTATTGCTATGGGGGCCCAGTTTCGAATCCCACCAAGGCAGATGGTGAAATTTGAATTCAATAGAAATCTGGAATTAAAAGTCTAATGATGACCATGAAACCATTGTTGATTGTCATTAAAAAAACCCATCTGGTTCACTAATGAAGGAAGCAAATCCACCATCCTTACCTGGTTTGGCCTACATGTGACTCCAGACCCACAACAATGTGGTTGACTCTTAAATACCCTCAGGGATGGGCAATAAATACAGGTCCACCCAGTGACACTCACATCCCATGAAGGAATAAATAAAAAAATAGGTGATGAGTCACCTCCTTGAACCGCAGCACTCCATGTGGTGTAGGAAGACCCATCGTGCTGTTAGGGAGGGAGTCCCAGGACTTTGACCCAGTGACAGTGAAGGAATGGCAGCAATATGATTCTAAGTCAATGTGATAGAAAGATTTGGAGGAAACTCAGCCCTGTAGACCTGCAATGTTTTATTAATATCTGGGGGCGAGTGCCAAAATTAGGAGAGCTGCCTCACAGACATGGGAGACGATGTTCACATTGATGCGCCAGTGGATTTACAGAGGCAACATTGGTGATATCTCTCCAAGGTATTTGAGGTATCACATTGTCCTTGTTTCTGATGCAGACAGGAGGGCGGGGTCCATGGCCAATCTGTGGACCATGAGCTTGGTCCTGGATTTGAGGTCTCAATCTTCAGGTGGTGGTGTTTGTATACATCTGGTTCTATTGTTCTTCTAGGTGGTAGAGGTTATGGGTTCGGAAGGTGCTGTCAAAGGAGCCTTGGTGAGTTGCTGCAGTGCATCTTGTACACATTGTTGGCACAGTGCATGGACAGTGATGTGCCCCGGATAATGTGGATCATTTTCCACACCTCGGGAGCCTCCTCTTGGTGCGAGCAGACATCGACAATGAAATCCAGCATTGACTCCAATGCACCAGTGCAGTCTTCAGACTCTGAGGAACATGTTCGAAGATTGAGACCTCAAATCCAGGACCAAGCTCATGGTCCACAGATTGGCCATGGACCCCGCCCTCCTGTCTGCATCAGAAACAAGGACAATGTGATACCTCAAATACCTTGGAGAGATATCACCAATGTTGCCTCTGTAAATCCACTGGCGCATCAATGTGAACATCGTCTCCCATGTCTGTGAGGCAGCTCTCCTAATTTTGGCACTCGCCCCCAGATATTAATAAAACATTGCAGGTCTACAGGGCTGAGTTTGCTGCTTTTGTCTCTGTCCCTAGGTCAATGCCAGGTGGTCCATCTGGTTTCATTCCTTAATTCGTAGGTTTGCCCCCATCTCTGGGTTTGGAATTGACAGTTCGATTTGAGTAGGATCGATGGAAGTTTCGAAAGTAGAAATTGCCAGGACCACTTTTACGTAATGGTAAATTGTTGCCATCAGACATCCAGTTCTTGAAAAGTCAAGTCAGAATCTTTTATCTGTGCCTATGCGAGACTGCCTAACCTGGAGCTCAAACTTGCATCAGTTTTCAGTAGGTAGTGAGTCTGTGAAATCAGGCAGCAGAAAGGAGTGTGATGTTGATTTTAGAAATCCTATGGTGCAGAAGGAGGCCATTCGGACCATCGAGTCTGCACCAACAACAATCCCACCTAGGCCCTATCCCCGTAACCCCACATATTTACCCCGTTAATCCCTCTAACCTACGCATTCCGTGACATTAAGAGGCAATTTTGCGTGGCCAATGCACCTAACCCGCACACCCTTGGACTGCGGGAGGAAATGGGAGCATCTGGAGGGAACCCACGCAGAGATGGGGAGAATGTGCAAACTCCACAGAGACAGTGACCCAAGCCGGGATTCGAACCCAGGTCCCTGGAGCTGTGATGCAGCAATGCAAACCACAACTGCCAGCGTGCCGCCCACGGTAGATTTTACTGAACAGATGCAAGAGTTCAGTTTTAAAAATACAAAGGAAACTGTAGAAAATGAAAAAAAGAAGACATTTAGTCTACCAGTCCTATTTCATCCATAGGTTTAATCTTCTCCATTCTACCTTTGAAGCAGCACAGTCATGTAGAATTCATTAATACCCCACTAACCTTTCATACAAGGTGATTATAGATCGAGGGCTCATTGGTGCTCCTGACATCTATCTTCAATGTACCACTAGCTCAAGAATTATTATGTTCAGTGGAATATTTAATCACCTCTATCTGCCCTTACCTTTGCAACACTCAATCCCATTTTAACTGTAGATAATCCCACAGCTCTTTTTATTGAAGGGGTGAATCACCGCATCATAAACTACATTAACTACCCACACATGCAGCACTGTGCGTAGGAGGGAAATGTCCAACTTCAAGAAAAGCTTTTATTCCACATGCATGAGGGAGATCTGAACTCGGGCCTGAAATCTCAGGTTGCCTGTGAGTTCTCTCTGCCCCTGGTAGATTGGTGATGTGGAGATGTCGGAGTTGGACTGGGGGTGAACACAGTAAGAGTTTTAACAACACCAGGTTAAAGTCCAACAGGTTTATTTGGTAGCAAATACCATAAAGCTTTCGGAGCGCTGCTCCTTCGTCAGATGGAGTGGAAATGGAGTGCATTTCCACTCCATCTGACGAAGGAGCAGCGCTCCAAAAGCTTGGTATTTGCTACCAAATAAACCTGTTGGACTTTAACCTGGTAGATTGGTACAGGTTAATATACTGTTCTGAGTCACAAAGGTTTACATTAGCATATTAATTCCTCAAGTTGGATACAAAATGGTTCTTTTAATCTCGTTATGCAGACTGCATTGTTCAGTACAACTTTGTTTATCAGTTTCTTGGGCAGTTCCGTTTACCCAATTATAATGTCAAAGCGTATTTACCCAATCGATTTGCACTGATGTATTAATCGTTAGCCCTCTCTGCTAGGTGAGCGTGTTTTACAGAAGACTACCCTCCCTAGACTATATGGAGCCTGGCTGTCTTAATGCTGGTTCTCCCATTGTCGGGATAATTTGGGCGATCTCCTGCACATCGGAAGTTGATAGCATGCATTAATCATTATCTGTTGACAGAGCAGCCTCTGGTGAGGTCTGGCTCTCTGGGCTTGCTCTATGTAGCCCTGCATGTAGCCCTGAAATTTTATAAAATATGAACGGACATATAAATTAAAATATAAAAGACACGATCCCCGATATTGCCCTACAACACTGTGGCACAGTGGTTAAACACTGCTGCCTCACAGTGCCAGGGACCCAGGTTCAATTCTGGGTCACTATCTGTGTGGAGTTTGTATGTTCTCCCCATGTCTGTGTGGGTATCCTCCGGGTGCTCCAGTTTGCTCCCACAGTCCAAATTTATGCAGGTTAGGTTGATTGGCCATGCTAAATTGATCCTAGTGTCAGGGGAATTAGCAGGGTAAATATGTGTGGTTATGGGAATAGGGCCTGGGTGGGATTGTGGTTGGTGCAGACTCGATGGGTTGAATGGCCTCCTTCTGCACTGTAGGAATTCTATGATTCTACATGCCATCCCGCTCCCTAATAACTGTGAGGTTAATCCAAACTGTTCACAACCTTCTCATTATTTTTGACCCCAGGGTGAGTTTCCGATCACATTTTCGCATCATCGCTAAAGATCACCTATTTCCCCCTCTATGGCATTGCTCAGCTCTGCCTCAGTTCACTTGCTGCTGAAACCCCTGCCCATGTGCCTGTTACCTCTAAATTTGGACCATTTCAATGCCCTCCGAGCCAGCTTCCCTCATTGTACAGTCTGCAAATTTGAGCTCAGCCAAAACCCTACGGCCCAGGTCCTAACTCTCATCAAGCCCCATTCACCCATCACCCCTGTGTACTGAGCTACATTGGCTTCCAGGTAAGCAACACCTCCATTCTAAGCTTTCCATTCCTGTTTTCAAATCCCTTCATAGCTTCATCCCCTCTGTAATCTTCCAGCCCCGGAACCCATTGCGATCTCTGCACAACTCCGATTCCTGCTATTAATGACATCAAAGTTGGTGCCTTCAGCTGTCAAAGACCTAAACTCTGGAATTTCCTCCCTAAACTTCTCTGTCTCGCTATCTCGCTTTCATCGTTTAAGATACTCTTGAAAACCTACCACTTTGACCAAGCTTTTGGTCATCTACCCTAACATCTCTTTTTTTTTTGTTCATTCACGGGATGTGGACATTGCTGGCCGGACCAGCGTTTACTGCCCATCCCTAATTGCCCTCAAGAAGGTGAGGTGAGCAGCCTTCTTGAACCACTGGAGTCCCTGTGATGTAGATACACCCATAGTGCTGTGAGGGAGGGAGTACCGGGATTTTACGCAGCGACACTGAAGGATCAGCAATATATTTCCAAGTCAGGATGGGTGAGTGACTAGAAGGGGATCTTACAGGTGGTGGTGTTCCCATGCATCTGCTGCCCTTGTCCTTCTAGATGGTAGAAGTCACGGGTTTGCTGTCGTAAGAGCTTTGGTGAGTTGCTGCAGTGCACTTTGTAGACGGTACATACTGCTGCCACTGTGCGTCAGTGGTGGAGGGAGAGAATGTACATCAGTGGTGGATGAAGTCATACAGTCATAGAATCATAGAGTCATAGAGGTTTACAGCATGGAAACAGGCTCTTCGGCCCAACCTGTCCATGCCGCCCTTTTTTTTTAAACCCTTAAACTAATCCCAATTGCCCGCATTTGGCCCATATCCCTCTATACCCATCGTACCCATGTAACTATCTAAAAAAGTGCCAGATAGGGAGCTTCAGTGTCAAATTTTGTTTGCCAAGACTCATGTGAAGTATCTTGAAATATTTTACTACCTCAAAGGCACTATATAAATGCAAGCTAATGTTGTTAACTGGAACTATAATTTGTGAGAAGAAAATCCTTCTAATCACATAATGCTCAAATCTTGTTAGTTTGCCATCCTTTAGTTACAATTGAAACAAAATGACTTTGATCCATGTTAAATATTTCACTTTACAAGGCTGATTCTGGCTGTGTCCCCCAATTCCTCCACTTGAGCAGATAATTCAATCCCCATGATGATGGAGCATAATTACAATCTGAAATGTTTCCGATATTTGAATAAAATACATTAGTGCGTACAAAAGTAGCATGAACTATATGTACTCTCCTTAGAATTTCCTATAACTTCTCTGATCACTGTTATCACCAATTTTCTCCCTTAATTCCAGCATGATTCGATGGGCCGAAAGGCTTCCTTCTGTGTCATAATGACTTCATAAAACCATGAGATATAGGAGCAGAATTAGACCATTCAGCCTATCCAGTCTGCTCCACCATTCCAACATGGCTGATACGTTTCTCAACCCCATTCTCTGGCCTTTTCCCTGTAATCTGTGATCCCCTTACCAATCAAGAACCTATCTATCTCTGTCTTAAATACACTCAATGACCTGGCCTCCACAGCCTTCTGTGGCAATAAATTCCGCAGATTCACCACCCTTCGGCTGAAGAAATTCCTCCTCATCTCAGTTCTAAAGGGTCAACCTTTTACTCTGAGGCTGTGCCCTCGGATCCTAATCTCCTACTAATGGAAACATCTTTTCCATTTCCACTCTATCCAGGCCTTTCATTATTCTATAAATTTGAATGGAATCCCCCCTCATCCTTCTAAACTCCATTGAGTGCAGACCCAGGGTCCTCAAACACTCCTCATACATAACTCGATGACTCCTTATGAAGATGGGATCGTTACAATTTTATGACAAGGACTTTCAGTGAAGATTTTCTCTTTGCCTAACGTCTACCAGAATAACAAAGACTCTTCATAAAATACATTTTTAAGACTTCAGTACCTGGAGCCCGAGAAAACCTTGTGACATATTTCGTAATCTGTTAATAGTGTGTGGGAAGGTGTGAACTATCCTTCAGTAACATTTAGTGGTTAACTAACAAAAAGACCTGACCTGGCAGGCTTCTGGGTCACTCACTGATGAGCACCTCACACCTGATGATCCACTGCGGGTGGAGACAGGAACATCCCAGGGATCCAGCACTCGGAGGGATAATGGAGCCCAGGATTTGCTGAGCCCTGGTCACATGATGTGCCTCTTGTCCTGGTCATCCCACGGCTGCTGCAGTTACAAAGGCAGAGTTGTGAATATCATGAAGAGATGTCAGCATCCTTTCTCGAACTGCAAGGCCAACTAGTGGAGTCCCATCGTCTACTCTCCAAGGAGAAGGTACCATCACTCCAATGCAGTGAGACCAACACTGCAATGGTGGTGTCCTCGGTGGAGACCTTGGCACAAGACGTATATTCCATGGCGGGGAAGTCTGCTCCATGGTTCAGCTCAAGACCTCCATGTCTGAGGGTGTGAGCTCCATGGTGCAAGGTTTTAACTGCATGGCACTGGTGGGAATCAACAAGTGTCAGTGCCCGAGGATGCTGGGGTTTCTGGACCTCAATCCTACTACCCCCCTATCCCATGGAGGAGCACAGGGACCCCTGGGAACCCAAAAGGAAGAGGGTCGGAAGGTGCACAGCCAAGGGTGTTCCACCCTGGAGATCCTGGGGTGGTCCAGGATTTTCCAGAGTCTCCACACAACAATGCATTGAAGTGCTAATAACTCGTGGGTACATGGGAAGGGTTTCATAGTGGGCACCTGGCTGTCATCAATGGCCTTCTACTTGGCACATCCAATAGAGTGATGGCACCGGGCGGCTCACTTGTGTTATTCAGAAAGTTTTGGGCATGTTGGTTGAATCATGTGCTTGATCCATAGGTGGCCAGCACGTTCTCTAATATTTTACCTCTGGCCAGGAATCAATCATAGAACTAGCAGTTGTGGGCTGTGAGGAGCTCGCAACCTTTGGCAGTGACCTCCATATGTTGACAACAGAGAGCAGGTGTACTTGCTACAGATGGCCTGTCGACCCAAACCAAACTGAACATTTGTCCTTGATCATTGGCAGATGGGTATGCCAAAGTCTCCCAAGATTGTCTTCGCTGTTCACTGTCGCAATTGTAAAATGATTTATTTGAGACATTTCAAAATTAAAATCCCTTTTAAGGACACTTTAATAATTAATTCCAAAGCTTTTGGGGAAAGATTAACATTAAATGTTAATACCAAAATAGTTTTAAGCTTATTTATTATTGTCACAAAGTAGGTTTACATCAACACAGCAATTAAGTTACTGTGAAAATCCTCTAGTCGCCACACTCCAGCGCCTGTTCGGGTACACTGAGGGAGAATTTAGCATGGCCAATGCACCAAACAGTACGTCTTTCAGAGTTTGGGAGGAAGCCGGAGCACCCGAAGGAAATCCACGCAGACGTGGGGAGAAGGTGCAGATTCTGCACAGACAGTGACCCAAGCCGGGAATCGAACCCAGGTCCCTGCCGCTGTGAGGCAACACTGCTAACCACTGTGCCACCACACCGCCCAGAATAGAATCAGATAATGGCAATTTAAGAGCTCCTTTACCCTGGAGCGACCCTCACTTCTATCTGGGCGCAAGGGGGAAAAGGAGCAAATAAAGCACAAATATCTCTGAACTTTATTCGATGTTAATTTTAATATATTTGCAACAGATTAGGTTTCAGCAATGCTGCAGCGCAAAATGTATACAAGCCTGTCAGGTGACTGAATGCAGAAAAGCATTTGAACTGCAGCCCAGAAAGAAATTGGCAGAAATCCTGTTCACCCAATTCTGCAGAGCCACCGTTCCAAATGTGCACCTGCAAGACTGTGAACAGCCCCTTAATGTACAAGTAAATAGCTAAGCTTGTAAGCAGCACATAAATTATATTGTTAATCACCAACTTACTTTTTCACTCCAGTTTTAATCAGCTGTGTGTTCTTGACCTATTATCGAGGAACCAGAATTAAAAACCAAGATTTGTTGTGCTGTGCACCAGCATCATTTCAAATGTGGAGTTAGCAGTATTAGCAAAAATGCAAGGCTATGCATCTTATCTGAAGGCACTTAAATCAGATATTGTAGAGCAAAGTCTCAGCAACATCTAATGTTCTGGACTAAGTGATCTGGTAGGGGAATGCTGCCATTGTTCCAGGCAGTCACCACCACTGTGCTTTCACTGTGTTTTTCTCACTTTCCTCAAGCACAGGTCCCTAATTGGGACCTTTCTGCATTCTTATTCTGCCTAGAAAACAGATGCCGTAAGGTCCAATTTCACCACAGTTGTGTCTCCATCATAAGAAGTTGAATGCATCTGCTCCTGAGGAAATGAACCTCCCATCCATTGACTCCGTCTACACTTCCCGCTACCTCGGGAAAGCAGCCAGCATAATCAAGGACCCCCACGCACCACAGACATACTCTCCTCCACCTTCTTCAATCGGGAAAAGATACAAAAGTCTGAGATCATGTACCAACCAACTCAAAAACAGCTTCTTCCCTGCTGCCATCAGACTTTTGAATGGACCTATTTTATATTAAGTTGATCTTTCTCTACATCCTAATTATGATTGTAACACTATCTTCTGCTCCCTCTCATTTCCTTTCCCCCCGTATACTCTATGAATGGTGTGCTTTGTCTATATAGCGCGCAAGAGACAATACGTTTCACTGTATCCCAATACATGTGACAATAATAAATCAAATCAAATCAAATATGACATCCACCACAGAGGATGTGAATGTGCTTCATCATCCAGAATTCAGAGGCCATAAAAGGATCATAAGGTTAAATCTCAGGGGATTCAGGGTGAGGTAGCCAATTGGATACAAAATTGGCTTGACGACAGAAGACAGAAGGTGATTGTAGAGGGTTGGTTTTCAAACTGGAGCCCTGTAACCAGCGGTGTGCCTCAGGGATCGGTGCTGGGTCCACTGTTACTTGTCATTTACATTAATGATTTGGGTGAGAATTTAGGAGCATGATTCGTAAGTTTGCAGATGACATAAAGATTGGTGGCATAATGGACAATGAAGAACGTTATCGCGGATTGTAATGGGATTTTGATCAATTGGGCCAGTGGGCTGATGAATGGCAGATGGAGTTTAATTTAGATAAATGCGAGGTGATGCATTTTGGTTGATCAAACCAGGGCAGGACGTACTCAGTAAATGGTAGGACACTGGGGAGAGTTATGGAACAAAGAGATCTAGGGGTACCGGTTCATAGCTTCTTGAAAGTGGGGTCACAGGTGGACAGGTTGGTGAAGGAGGCATTCAGCATGCTTGATTTCATTGGTCAGTACATTGAATACAGGAGTTGAGATGCGCTGTTGAAGTTGTACAAGACATTGGTAAGGCCACACTAGGAATATTGTGTACAGTTCTGGTCACCCTATTGTATTATAGAAAGATATTATTAAACTAGAAAGAGTGCAGGAAAGATTTACTAGGATGCTACCAGGACTTGATGGTTTGAGTTATAAGGAGAGGCTGGATAGACTGGAACTTTTTTCCCTGGAGCGTTGGAGGCTTAGGTGTGATCTTAGAGGTGTATAAAATGAGGGGCATAGATAAGGTAGATACTAAACATCTTTTCCCAAAAGTAGGGGAGTCTAAAACTAGAAGGCATATGTTTAAGGTGAGAGGGGAGAGGTACAAAAGGGTCCAGAAGTACAATTTTTTCACACAGACTGTGGTGAGTGTTTGGAACAAACTGCCAGAGGTAGTAGTAGAGGCAGGTACAATTTTGTCTTTTAAAAAGCATTTAGACAGTTACATGGGTAAGATTGGTATAGAGGGATATGGGCCAAACGCAGGCAATTGGGACTAGCTTAATTGTAAAAACTCGGCGGAATGGACAAGTTGGGCCGAAGGGCCTGTTTCCATGCTGTAAACATCTATGATTCTATGACTCTATGTACAAATATATATCTCCCAGTCTCCTTGCCACCAATTTCAAGCAAAGATTTGGAGCTATCGTTAGGATGTGGAATTAAAAGCTAATTACGTGGAACCTGCAAGGCACTAGCTACTTTTTCAATTGATCGTATCAGGACTGCGAGACTTTGCTATAAATTAACTTATATGTTATTCTGGCTTTTTCCGATGAGCTGCAGTCCTTTCTGCAGTAGTGCAGTCTAGTTTGCATGTTTGTTTAGCTCATATTAGGGAGAGATTAAAGTCTATTCAGTGTGTGGATTTAACAGGCATCTGGGGATAGAGGCTGTTCAAACTATGGTCTAGGAAACCGTGGAATAGCTTTAATAAGCTGACTGCCTAAAACAAACAGCTTTGTTGGCTGCCTAGTGCTCATCTGCTTTCCAAGGAAAGAATGAATTTGCATTTATGTAGCATCTTATCACATTCTCAGGACATCCCAAAGCACTCCCCATCCAATGAAGTAGACTTTGAAGTGCACTCACTGATCCTATGAAGGCAGTCTATTTGGCGGTTTCATTAGCTGTGCATTAGGGACATTCTTGATGCAGTTAGATATGGATGGTTGCAAGATGACTGCATAATCGCCCCTTGGAGTTTGCAAGACATTAATATTGTAGAGGTACATGATGCCGTTGACCTTCACAGCTCAAGGTAATGTAGTTGCTCTTGTAAAGGTCTCTGCCATATGTCATCAGTTCTACAATGAGGATATTTCTACTGAGAACGCTGCTATTCTGTTAATCTCAAATAGTTAGTTCTTTGGTAATGCACTTTGCAAAACGTATATTGCCTCAACCTTCATCTTCTAGTCTGTCTTCTTGAATTTTCCCTCTCACGCTGTAAGGCAACTACTGCAAAAGAAATATTCTGCTTTCATAAGGCTTAGAATAGCAAATAAATTCTATTTACAGCCTTACATCAAATATGATTTAAAACACACTTGTATTACACTGGTAACATTTCAGATCAAAAGTGATAGGGCGGCACGGTGACACAGTGGTTAGCACTGCTGCCTCACAACACCAGGGACCTGGGTTCAATTCCGGGCTTGGGTGACTGTGTGAAGTTTACAGGTTCTCACCATGTGGGTTTCCTCCGGGTGTTCCGGCTTCCTCCTACAGTTCAAAGATGTGTTAAGTTGATTGGCCGTGCCAAATTGTCCCTTAGTGTCACAAGATGTTGTAGGTTAGGGGGAAGTAGCGGGGTAGATATGTGGGGTTAGGGGGATAGGGTGAGTGGGGTGTGGTGCACTATTGGAGAGCTGGCGCAGACTCAATGGGCCGAATGGCCTCCTTCTGTACTGTAGGGATTCTATGACAATTCTATGACTGGGTAACATGAGGCTCAAAACACTGGACCGAATACTCCCATCCCACCCGCGACGGGTTTTGGTGGTAGGCAGGTGCGGAGAAACTGGCCTGAGCCAAAAAGTCAGAAACTTGCAGACATAAATTTACATTGCAATTCTCCCAGTGGCGGGTTGGTCTTCCCGCTGGCTGCTGGCATGAATGCCATTTGCATTTATTTGCATCCCATGAATGTTAATTAAAACAGCTGCTGACACATTTCCCATCAAGCCTTCCAATCTTGCATCACACTGGCGGGAAGCCATGTCGACAACAATCCCGCTTGATAAAGAGCGGCGTGCATAAGGCAGCCCTCCGTTTGCCAGAGACATTGTGATGAGAGCAACTTGTTATATATTTAAGTGGTCGCATGATTGTTTTAAGAGCCGGTCACATGATTTGCTGGTGATGTCATTGGGGTGTTTCACAGGCTTCTGTTTAGTTTCATTTTCTACTCTGTACGGACAACAGCTCCTTTAATAAACCTCTTGTTGTTATTTTGAATCTACATGTGCACATCTTTTTGTGTAAAACCCACAACCCCTAAAATAGGGGACGATTCTCCTCAAAAGGTTTTAAGTATCGAATTCGCGGGAAAACTGGAGAAATTCATGTTGTCTTTTTCAGTGGGAGTTCACACTACACTCTCCCACACCCTGTGCACTGCAGAGACCACCAGAGTGAATATCATTAAATTTCAGGGGCAGGGCCTATTCACTCTGGAGAAGCTGAAACCAGAAGGCCTCTGTACATGCGCAGTGGCTCCAAAGTGTCAGTCTCTCATTTGCTGGCCAGCTTGATCACTGGCCAGCGTGGGACCCCTGCAGTGCTGCCCCTCGAGCTCTCCCCCCCCCCACCCCGCATTGGCCCCCCCAGTCCATTCGCATGCCAGCCCCAAACCCTCCCCATCCTGGCCCGCCCCGATCTCCAGCTTCCCCCAGCAGTGACGATCCCACCCACCCCCTGCCGGCAGACCCCCCCCCCCCCCCCCCCCGGCAGACCCCAACCCTGGCAGACTCCCCCGGTTAACCAGCCCCTCCCCCAGCCCACCCAGATCGCTGGCCTCCCTCCAGCCCCAACTAGATCCCAATGCAGAGTGGCAGTGGGACCCCTCCACCCCCACCAATCACCATCTAGGCCCCACCCCCAGCAGGCCGTGCCCCCTAGCCATGCCCCCAAAATAGGCTCCACCCCCTTAGTACTGCCCCATGACTGGTGGGCAGTGCCAAGGTGCACCCTGGGCATCGACAGTGTACCCCTTGGGCAGTGCCAGGGGGCCCAGGCTTGTACTCCCAGGGTGCCCATGCCCTGGGAGCAGCACCCCTCTGCCACCCGACCACCTGGGGGCCCCGGTTGCTCTCCTTCACTCCAGCGCAGTCGGGCTGCTAGCTCCCCGAAAGTGGGAAGCTACTGTAATCCCCGCTGGAATGAAACACTCTGGCAGGATGGGAGAGGCTAGCGGGCTTGGAGAATTCAGTCCCAGCTCCGCTAACAGCATTTAAATAGTCTATTGCAGCTTTAGGTAATTTTCTTCCACAGTGTCACATTGGCTCCAAGAGGTTGCTATTCATGACATTCCGCTCATTGTGTAAGAGCCCAAACAACAACTGTTTGCATCCTATTTGACAATGGGGCTTATTACATCAGTTTCACCTAAATTAGAAGCTGGAACTATTTATGTATTCCTTCGAAGCGCAGCTCTGCAAGCGTGGTGGGATCTTTGAATATAAGCTTCTAGCATTCTGTTTATTAAAGTGTTTCATTTAATTTCTGAACAGGGACAGATTTAAAGGGGCAGGGATCAACTAAAACTTCTATGGAGTGGCTTAAAATCTTTAATTTAGACAAATGTGTATTATCTGCCTGTAATGAGGATATATTTGCTTTGCAGCTTCAAATTTTCATTTAGGTCAAGTTAAGGATACTGGATTCCACTTTACGGGGGAAAATCTCCCAAAGAAATTCTAAGTGCTGAATTGGGATGAAAACTGGAGTAACTCCCGCTCCCGCTGTTTTTTTCATGGGATTTACAAAATGAATCTCCCACACTCTGAGCATTGCAGAGTGCCCTCGCATGGTTCACACTGAAAATCAGTCGGCGGGGTCCATTTCCACCCGAGGGGCCGGCAGCATAGCGCTGAGTGGGCCACTGCGCACGCGCGATCTGTCTGAGCGGAGATTGACGCATACACACCGGCCCCGCACTGCCGGCCTCCAGATCGCTGACCAGCCCCACAACCCCCCATTGCTGCCCCTCCAACCCCCTCCCACCCCATAATTGCTGGCCTCCTGGACTTCCCCGGGCAAACCCCGATGCCCCCCACCTCACCCGGATGGCCAGCCCCGATCTCCTCTTCCATCCTTCTGCCACTGATCCCTATTCAGAGTGGCAGCGGGATCCCCCCATCACACCAACCCCGCCTCCAAATAGGCCCACCTCCCTGACCCCACCTCCCTGGCCCCATCCCCTTGGCACTGCCTGATGCCCAGTGGGCAGTGCCAAGGCACCCCTTGGGCATTGCCATGTTGCCCCTTGAGCAGTGCCAGAGGCCGGGCTGGCACTGCCAGGCTGGCACTGCCTAGGGGACACCCCAATGTTCTGGGGGGGGGGGGGGGGTGCCTCCATGGTCTCTATCCACTCCAACGGGGTTGGCCACTTGTTTCCTGTTAGTGGGGAGCAAGGGTAAACCCCACTGGAGTGAGCCACTCCTGGCAGGGGGAGTAGGGAGGGGGGGGGTGGAGTGAGGGGGGGCTGGGGGGGAGACATTAGCAGGCTTGGAGACTTCAGTCCCTGGCCCGCTAATGATATTTAAATCCCAATTTAAATATTGAAATCAGCTTTACGCCAATTTCCAGCACAGAGCTGATGGCTCCAAAAATCTTGGAGCCGGAGACGCGCGGAGACCGTGGAGCCCAGTGGGGAACTCACTAAATGGCCTCTGCTGATGTCTCCTGGCCCATTGCAGTGCAGGCTGGGAGAATCGCCCCCCACATCTTTACACATATCAGACCTACCCTTTGCTGCCTTATATTTTAATGAAACTATTCTAGTCCCAAATGTTGTATGGCTTTAAGAAGGTGATGCTCCAGTATTTGTTTTATTGTTACGACAATAAGCTCATATTATTGTTTCCAGCGAGACATGGAATGCTGAAATAAATTTTTCCCAGGCCTGGAAATTGAGGTTATAAGCAGATCAGCTCTTATTGAAAGGGACTCAAGGGGAAGAGTGGCTTATCCCTGCTCCTAATACATATGTTTATGTGTATGCATGTTTGTATGAAGCTGTCAGATTGCACTGAAACCTTTTTTTTATTCATGGGACATGGGCATCGCTGGCTGGCCAGCATTTATTGCCCATCCCTAGTTGCCCAAAGGCAGTTGAGAGTCAACCACATTGCTGTGGCTCTGGAGTCACATGTAGGCCAGACCGGGTAAGGACGGCAGATTTCCTTCCCTAAAGGACATTAGTGAACCAGATGGGTTTTTCCAACAATCGACAATGGTTTCATGGTCATCAGTAGATTCTTAATTCCAGATATTTTTTATTGAATTCAAATTCCACCATCTGCCATGGCAGGATTCCAACCCGGATCACCAGAACATTAGTTGAGTTTCTGGATTTATAGTCTAGCGATAATACCGCTAGGCCATCACCTCCCCAGGGAAGGGGAACCTAAGGGAAGAAACCTGCAGACCTGAACTGGTCTAGTCTCACCGTGACATATGACACACCAACTCTGCCCTCTGAAGTGGCCTAGCGAGCCACTTAGTTGCGTCAAACCAGTCCAATGCAGCAATTCAAGTAAACAGCTACAGCCATCTTCTCAGGAGAAACCACAAATGAGCAATAAATGCTGACTGTGTCAGTGATGCCCACATCCTACAAATGAATAAAAGAGGCATGGGTGAAGAATACATCACCAAATAGGAGTAGGAATAAGATATTACAAAGTGGACACTTTTTGGTTGTGACCAATCTGACTCAACCTATAATAATGGGTGTGAGAGGTGATAGAATCAGTGGCAAGAGCATAGAGTTTCTGGTAGAGACACGATCGTGATGACTTTAGCCTTCCTAATGTTTAGCTGGCATCAACAAGATGATCCTGACAGTAGCTGATTCGTTGGGAGATTTCAGAACTATTTCTGATTGCGTTAAATTTTGTTGAAAATTGATTTCATTTAAGGGTGACAATAGGAGTGCGAAAGTAAAACCTGGAAATAAAAGCTCGCCTCAGTGATGGTGAACATGAAACTATCAATTGTAGTAAAAACCCATCTGGTTCACTAATGTCCTTTGGGGAAGAAAATCTGCCGTCCTTACCCGTTCTGGCCTACATGTGACTCCAGACCTACAGCAATGTGGTTGACTCTTATTTTTTATTCAATTGTGGGACATCTTACCAAATGTTACGGGAAAAAAGCTTGAGAATAGGGTTAAGAAATATATCAGCCATGATCAAATGGTGGTGCAGACTCAAGGGCTCCTGTAGCTTATGATCTTATGACATGGGTGTCGCTGGCTGGCCAGCATTTATTCCCATCCCTAGTTGCCCTTGAGAAGGTAGTGGTGAGCTTCCTTTTCGAAACACTACCCTATGAAATGGCCCAGCAAGCCATTCAGTTCAAAGACAATTAAGGATGGACAATGAATGTTGGCCTTGCCAGTGACACTTACATCCCATCAAAGAATAAATTAAAAGGCAGAATTGACCTCAGTGCCTTTGGATTTTGGAGGGCAAATTGGCCAAATTTGTCATGGCAATCTCTCCTAGCTCAAATGAGTTGGGGTGAGCTGAGCAGTAACTCAGAGAGACAAATAGACTCTGTGGCCAAATGGTTCAGCAACACTCATTGTCAAATAAGGCGCTTTGTCAATGGGATACGGGAAAGGACTGTGTGACTGGCATCTGTAGCACGGTACCTTAGCAAGATGCCAAAACCTTCAAGGATTGAAGGTAGAAAATTGAGAAGCATAAAAAAAACTCAGGAGACTGTAGGAATAAAAGCGACAATGTGCCCTCATCCTGTAAATGGATTAAACATGCTAAGCTGGGAAACCGATGGGTCTCTTTGGCTGCTGTTAATTTAGTGCAGCCCATTTACTCTTTCATTCAGCAAATATATTACTTACAGGATGCACACTAGTGTCTTTAAGATGTAATTATTTTAGATTGAGTTTTGGAAAATAAAGAAAAGAATTAAAGAGGCAAATTAAGGGAATTGTGCTTGCTAACCTTCAAGTTTCTTTCCTGAAGAGATAGGAGGAATCTACTGAATGGAACACAAACCCTCCCCCTCATAGTGACCCCACCATCCCTCACTTCACATTGATTGGATCTGAGTGACTCCATTGCTACATCTGAACATACAACATGCAATTTTTACGGAGGCACCACAGAAAGCATCCTTTCCGGATGTATCACAGCTTGCTGTGACCCCTGCTCTGACCAAGACCGTAAGAAACTACAAAGGGTTGTGAATGTAGCCCTAGTCTATCATGCAAACCAGCCTCCCATCCATCGACTCAGCCTACACTTCCCACTGCCTCGGAAAAGCAGCCAGCAATTGGACATACTCTCGTCTCTTGTTGTTGCAATTACACAGGGCCTTGGTGAGGCCACACCTAGAGTATTGTATGCAGTTTTGGTCTCCTTTTCTAAGAAAGGATGTTCTTGCTCTTGAGGAAGTGCAGCGAAGGTTTACCAGGTTGATTCCAGGGATGGTGGGACTGATGTATGAGGAGGGATTGACCAGGTTAGCATTGTTTTCGCTGGAGTTCAGACAAATGAGGGGAAATCTCATAGAGACTTATAAAATTCTAACAAGACTAGACAGGGTAGATGCAGGGAGGATGTTCCCGATGGTGGGGGAGTCCAGAACCAGGGGTCACAGTCCGAGGATTCAGCGTAGACCATTTAGGACGGAGGTGAGGAGACATTTCTTCACCCAAAGAGTGGTGAGCCTGTGGAATTCATTACCACAGGAAGTAGTTGATGCCAAAACATTGAATGTATTCAAGAGGCGGCTGGATATAGCAATTGGGGTGAATGGGATCAAAGGTTATGGGGAGAAAGCAGGATTAGGCAATTGAGTTGGACGATCAGCCATGATCGTGATGAATGGTGGAGCAGGCTCGAAGGGCCAAATGGCCTCCTCCTGCTCCTATCTTCTATGTTTCTATGTTTCCACCTTCTTCTGTCCAAGTCTGAGAACACGTACCAATCAACTCAGAAACAGCTTCTTCCCTGCTGCCATCAGACTTTTGAATCAACCTCCATAAATTAGGCTGATCTTTCATACAACCTAGCTATGGCTGTAACACTATATTCTGCATCCTCTCCTTTCCTTCTATCCTGTGTATTCTACGAACGGTATGCTTTGTCTGTGTAGCACACAAGAAACAATGCATTTCACCAAAACATGTGACAATAACAAATCAAATCAAAGCAGGACAGGCAGGAAAATACCAATTGGCCTATCAGCTTGGAGCACGATTAATAGATCCTTTGCCATCCCTCCTCTTCCTACATCCTCTCTCCACTCCCCCTCCACCCTCCCCATTTCTTGCTGTCATGCAATCTCTGGGAGAGCCAAAGAAATGGAAGGCCCAATGGTAATACATAGGAAAAAATTTAGAAAATTCCTCTCTGACTTCCTCGGGATTGAAAGCAGTTGAGGGAATTGTGGCCATGCTTGCGTTACCTGCTGATCCCCTTACCTTTTGTATGATGGGGATCTTTGCCCTGGAAAGAACCTGTCCAGATCCCTCTCGAAGACATGTGCAGAGTCAGGTTGTTTAACCCAGGCAAACCAGGAGGGAAAATGAAAAATAGGGCCTTTTCTCCACAGAACGACAGCTGAGTGATGCCCATGGTTCCAGCTCTGACCAAGGGTTGTCACCCATCTTGTTTGGACTGGACTATTTAGAATTCAAATTGCAGTGTAGAAATTCCTAAATTGAAAATGGAACACCGAGAAAGTGATTTTTTTAATCACTCTTATGGATGAGACCAGACTAGAGGCTACAAATATAAGATAGTCATCAATAAATCCAACACAAAATCCCGCAAAATCTTCTTTACTCAGGAATTGGTTAGAATGTAGAGTCTACTACTACAGAAAATAATTTTTTTAATTCATTCATGGGACAGGGACGTCACTGGCTGGTCCAGCATTTATTGCCCATCCCTAGTTGCCCTTGGAGGGCAGTTGAGAGTCAACCACATTGCTGTGGCTCTGGAGTCACGTGTAGGCCAGACTGGATAAGGACGACAGATTTCCTTCCCTAAAGGACATTAGTGAACCAGGAAGTTAAAATAGAGATCGGAGTGACAAATCCGGCCAATTTGCCTCCAAAACCAAACGGCACTGAGGCCAATTATATCTTTTTAATTATTTTTTAAATGGGATGCAAGTAAGAATGGCAAGGCCGACATTTGTTGCCCATTCCGAATTGCCCTTGAACTGTGTGGCTTGCTAGGCCATTTCGGAGGGCAGTTAACAGTCAACCATATTAGTGTGGATCTGGAGTCACGTGTAGGTCAGGCACAGATGTGTTTAATGAGAAGCTCAACAATGTACATGAGGGAAACATGAAGAAATAACGGGATAACCTAATGGGGTGAGATGAAGTAAGGTGGGGGAGACTCCTAGACGGTGCTTGCGACCATTTAAGTTATTTCTGGGCTGTTAATGCTATGTAAAATGGAGCTATTAACTAGTAAGGCTATTAATCACATGTCCAACTAATTTTCATAGAAATCATAGAAACCCTACAGTACAGAAAGAGGCCATTCGGCCCATCGAGTCTGCACCGACCACAATCCCACCCAGGCCCTACCCCCATATCCCTACACATTTACCCACTAATCCCTCTAACCTACGCATCCCAGGACACTAAGGGGCAATTTTAGCATGGCCAATCAACCTAACCCGCACATCTTTGGACTGTGGGAGGAAACCGGAGCACCCGGAGGAAACCCACGCAGACACGAGGAGAATGTGCAAACTCCACACAGACAGTGACCCAAGCCGGGAATCGAACCCAGGTCCCTGGAGCTGTGAAGCAGCAGTGCTAACCGCTGTGCTACCGTGCCATACCATGCAGTTATCAATCGAGAAAGTCTGAAAGTTCAAAGAATGATCATTTAGGTGTGAGCTGGCATAAGGGACGAGGTAAAACAGGGCAGGTTCACAAACTCATGTTTCTAATACTTCCTTCTCCCCAGTTGCAATATTATCAGAATTAAAACCATTTATTAATACAAATACATGAAAATGTGGTCAAGCGGGTAATTTACTTTTTGTACAGATGGTATGCCACATGCTGCTCAGCTGGCAGAATACTTGTTACATAAGCCACACATCGCTTAACATGATATTGGTATACATTCTCAGCCCAGGCCCAAGGCTGGCCTGGTTACACACCATTAATAGCACCAGCTTGTACTAGTACGGAGATAGCGACAGACAAGAGAGTAAGCTGACCCAGAGGAGGAGGAGGGGGGGGGGGGAGACGATAAGAGTAGAAGAGAAAGCAAGTGAGTTCGCCGAGTTTCTAGCGATCGGACCTGGTTGTGTTAAGGAAGGGACTTCAAAATTCCACACTCCGGCTGCCCCTGGGGAGTCGAGATATTCTGACGGGAAGCTGACACCTGAGTTCATTATCTACCATCAAGACAGATTTACTCGTAATAGCACCCCCATTAACCATCATTACATCCAATCTTCCTCCCATCAGGCATTAATGGATATAATGCAATCTTCCCTGATGATAACAATAGGAACCTCAAACATAGACAGAAGCAATTGCACTTGAGACAACTCAAATGCACATTCCGCAGATTGACTTCAATCTGAACTACAATATTTTGGGGAATTTAATATTTTTTGCAACATCAAATCTCCATAACTATTGATGTGATCTTATATTACGGGCAGCAGTTATTGTGTTGCTGCTAGTCAGGCTCTTCATTTAATCATGAACCTGTTTTCCACTGGATTTCAATCCAGGGAACGAGGCTTGAATCTCCGTAGTTGAAGCATTAACCGACCTGCTGCGTGGAGCTTTACCGGAAACCTTTTCTCAGGGAGCGAGCCTTCCTCTGAGTGTCCATTTTGTAATCAACTTACCCGAGGAAGAAATAAACTTTTCTGAAAGGCAGCAGCACTCCCTCAGTACCGCACAGAGGTGATTAATTACATTGCATATTCCCTGAGTGGGCTTGAACCCACAACTCTCTGGCTCTGAGATTAAGGTGCTCAGTTAAAGCTCAGACATATATTGCATGTGATGTACTGAGCCATATGGAATAACTGGGGGGTGAATCCCTTATCCATGCTGAATTGTCCAATTTTGGATGTTAGTGAGGCATTAAAATTGGTCTCAACTTAGAATCATTGAATCTCTACAGTGCAGAAGGAGGCCATTCGGCCCATCAAGTCTGTACCGACCACAATCCCACCCAGGCTCTATTCCCGTAACCCCGCACATTTACCCTGCTAATCCCCCGACACTAGGGTCAATTTAGCATTGCCAGTCAACCTAACCCGCGCATCTTTGGACTGTGAGAGGAAACCGGAGCACCCGGAGGAAACCCACACAGACATGGGGAGAAAGTGCAAACTCCGCACAGAAACGACCCGAGGCCAGAATTGAACCTGGTGTGTGAGACAGCAGTGCTAAACACTGTGCAACCATGCCGCCCTTAGAATTATAGAATCTTTACAGTGCAGAAGGAGGCCATTTGGCCCATTCAGCCTGCACTGACAACAATCCCACCCAAGCCCTATCCCCACGCAACCCCACCTATTTCCCCTGCCAATTACTTAGGGGCAATTTAACATGGCCCGTCAACCTAACCCTTTGGAGTGTGGGAGGAAACTGGAGCACCCAAGAAAAACCCACGCAGACACGGGGAGAATGTGAAAATTCCACGCAGTCACCCGAGGCTGCAATTGAACCTGAGTCCTTGGTTCTGTGAGGCAGCAGTTCTAACCACGGTGCCACCGGGCCACCTAGTGAAGTAGAAAGTTAACCAGGATTTAAACATAATTCACCTGGCCCCCTTCCCCAACCCACATTGTTTGTCATGTGTTCCAAGAGTAGAAACATAAACACCAGAAAGCAACCCTAGCCAATCAAGGAACAAAAAAATAACTGGAAAATTCCTCTTCAACCTCCTTAGGCAATCAAAACTAGTATAGAAGATCATATTGGCCCCGATTAACGTTTCTGGATATTGACACATGATACGTTCCAGACTGGAACAGGGCCAGCTCATGCTTGGAGAAATACAGAGTCTGTGACAAACACCAGCCTAACTTGGAAATGTATCATCACTTCTTCATTGTTGCTGGGTTAGTTCCCTGGAATTCCCTACCTAACAGCACAGTGTGTGTAGCTTTTCTTCTATTCATTCAATGGACATGGGCATCGCTGGCTGGCCAGCATTTATTGCCCATCTCTAGTTGCCCGAGGGCAGTTGAGAGTCAACCACATTGTTGTGGCTCTGGAGTCACATGTAGGCCAGACCAGGTAAGGTTGGCAGATTTCCTTCCCTCAAGGACATCAGTGAACCAGATGGGTTTTTCCGACAATCGACAATGGTTTCATGGTCATCAGTAGATTCTTACTTACAGATTTTTTTTATTGAATTCAAATTCCACCATCTGCCGTGGCAGGATTCGAACCCGGGTCCCCAGAAAATTAGCTGAGTTTCTGGATTAATAGTATAGTGATAATACCATTAGGACATCACCACCGTAGAGCGTTACCATGGTGTAAAGATGCACTGTCAGAGACTTCACTGGTGAACAACAAAAGTCTTATTTCCAAAGATCCACAAGAGCAGCCGCATATCAGCTGGTAGATCTGGAATTCCTCTTCCCTTAAAGAACTCCTCCCCCCGGGAGTGATTCCCCACTCTGAATCCCGATTGGTCACCAAGGCCAGGTGACCCATACTCTGCTGTGTTGCCCTTAAAGAGACAATTGCCACACAATGGTTACAGCACAATAGGAGATTACTTGGCCGGTCGTGTCCTTGCTGGTTCCCTGCAAGAACGGTGCGTTCAAGAAGGTGGCTCACTACCAATGTTCCCTCTAAGCCTCATGGCCACAGAGCAACTGAAAGTTCCCACACAGGCCATGCACAGGTCAGCCCCTTTAGCGCACATGCATGGCCGCACAAAGAATTTAAAGCACCCTGGCACTTCAACAGATCATATGCACAATCCCAAAAAATGAGAGGGTACATCCCTCACCGCCAAGGGCAATTAGAGATAGGGAATAAATTTTGGTCTTGCCAGCAACATCTACATCCAGTGAATTAATAATAGAAACATCAACATTAATAATACAAGTTAGCAATCTGTTCTTGGGGAAGAAGCTTGATCTGATCAAAATAATCCAACCAGCAGGCAAGCAGCAAAATATCAGAATAATACAAACTGAAAGCAAAAATACTGTGGATACTGGAAAACTTAAAAACAGAAAGTGCTGGAAATACCGTAGTGCCTTTGGAGAGAGCAATAGAGTCAATTGATGGGGTCAATTATAGGGCGGCACAGTGGCACATGGGGTGGCACAGCGGCACAGTGGTTAGCACTGCCACCTCGCGGCCCCAGGGACCTGGGTTCAATTCCTGGCTTGGGTCACTGTCTGTGTGCGCTTTCTCCCCGTGTCTGCGTGGGTTTTCTCCGGGTGCTCCGGTTTCCTCCCACAGTCCAAAGATGTGCAGGTTAGGTGCATTGGCCGTGCTAAATTGCTCCTTAGTGTCAGGGGGACTAGCTAGGGTAAATGCATGGGGCTGTGGGGATGGGGCCTGGGTGGGATTGTGGTTGGTGCAGACTCGATGGGCCGGATGGCCTCCTTCTGCACTGTAGGGTTCTATAGAATTCTCTCATTTTGAGGCAGAGTGCAGAGGTGAGTGTTGGACCCAGTGGTGCCAGTCCTGCCAACCAGAATAGCAGGATACCACACCAGATTTAGCGCTTGGAATCTCAATTATTATGCACAGGTGAGCTCCCCTCTGACTCTGCTGGCATGCCAACAGCTGATTCATTGTCCCAGTCTAAGCTGGGTCAAAGGTCACGGCGCCATATTGAAACATCAGTCCAGCACACTAAAATCACTCTCTTCAGCCTACCTTGTCTTCACCAGAATGGGCAGCAAGTCCGCAACCCAGAGAGAAAAGCTTAGCACCAGCTTTCACCGTTTGGGCCCGTGCAGTCCATATTCGGGGAATCCAGGCCCACCGGCATGGCCTTTACCCCAGAGATGGCTCAAAGAAGCACACCCAACCTCACCTCTCTGGCCTGGGAGGCCAGCATGATTGTCAGCCTCCCACAAAGTGACATCCAGTACACAAAGCAGTTTAATGAACATATACCTTCCGCCAGGGGAAGTCGTCTCTCAGCTGCCGCCAAACTCTCAGCATGGTATCATTGTTATGGTTCAGGTCGGAAACTCCAAAGTGTTTTATGAAGCCTGCCTGAACCATAAGTTTTGCATCTTGAATCTGGCTAGGATAAGCATGATATGTTCCACTTCAGGTATGATTCAAATGACCCACTAGGGAGCTTTTATCAAACAAAGTTTATTTCAGAATATAGTCAACATGTATAGTCAGAAAATTAGCAAGAACTTTAATCAATTACAAACAAGAAGCAAAACAACCACTATAATGTATAACCCTTAATGAATAGTTCTAATGTGTTCCAATTAAAACTAAAACCCATAGACAACAGAGAACCCTTTTCACAGGTTTAACACAGTGCGGATTAATGCTTACTTGATACTGAGATCGAGGCCGTTAGTTGAATTCTGCAGTCCAATGCTCTTTTCACTCAGAACAGTCTGAAGGCAAGACAGCTTTCCAACGCACAACAGAGATTCTGGTCGAGCCCGCAACAGCAGATTTTCTATTCCAGGAAAGCTTTCAGCGAAACAGCAGAATTCCCCAAAACCAAGAGAGAGAGAAGAGACACTGCTTTCAGTCAGATGTCCGCTCATTCTAAACCCACTAAAACCTGCAGCTCAAAACTGAAACAAAAAAACAACCTTGGTCACCTGACCTGTACAGTTTTATTTCCTCCTTCCAACAATGACATCACCCAAGGCTGTGACCATGATTAAAAAAAACTCTTAAAGGTACACTAACATCACAGCATGTACTCACATGGCTACCCGCTTCATGGATCTCACACATGTAGTCATGAGGGACACTTTTCTACACTCACTCTCTCAACAAGACTTTCACAACACCACTATCCAATCCGTCTTTTTGCTTTAGTTAAAATCTCTGCCCCTTATGAGAAGCTCTCACAACAGGGGGACACATTTCACCCAACATCTGCTCCATCCCCTCTGGTCACATGAATTTCTGTGGTTTCCATACAGGCCAAACCAGAGCACAACAAGCAAGAGCGAGTCCAGGCCGGGGGAGGGACAGAGATCATCGGCCTCAGCGAGTTTGAGGAGGCAGCTTCAGAGCTCGCTGGTGAGGACTGGGATTGCTCCTGTTGCGACGCAGAGCACGGCCTCCTGCAACAACCGAGCCTGGATCTCAGCCCCATCATTTAACCCAATCCTCCAACTCACAATGAGCGCCATGAACTCGGAATCAGCTTTAGCTAGCCACTGAAACTGTCCTTGTGCCTTCTGCAGGTACCAGCTGACCAGAGCCAGCTAGCCAGCCCAACAGATCTCCGAGGCCTCGGAGCATGTTTGAGGATGAGGGGACTCAGGAAGAACCATCACAGCGCTCACTCGCACCCTCCATCAGGGCAGAGACACAGTCGGTGGTGCGTAGCTGTAGACGAGACTTGGGGTCACTTTCTGGGGAACACTTCACAGACATGTTCCTGTGGCAGTCAGAGGCAGGGATAGCCCAGGTCTCCGGCACTCAAGACCAACTACCTGCTCAGTCCCAATTAAACGATGAGCCTCTGGCAGTGGCTGCCAGCTCAATGGTGGAGATGCGAAGAGAGGTGGCATTCCAGTGAGCACAGATTCAACAATCACTCATTGAGTGAACGAGTTGGATGATCAGCCACGATCATAAGGAATGGCGGAGCAGGCTCGAAGGGCCAAATGGCCTCCTCCTGCTCCTAGTTTCTATATTTCTATGTTGATTCATTTTGTCAAATTACTGCTAATCAATTGAGAGGAAAGATAATTCTGACTTCAGGAACAGTTAAAACCAAAGGACGAAGAGAAGCTTATGGTTGATCCATACTTCTGTGCTATTTCAGCCTCGACTAGCCAATAACAAATGCTTTATACCATCACACTGCAACAAAACATATCGTTGAATGCAGAGTTCCACAGCAAAGATGTGCCATTAATATAATTTTCTCACAAAAGACTTAGCCACGTATTCTGCCACTGTTAACTGATGTTACTTACCGACAGTGTTACATCCTTCAGTTTTAATTTTGTCACAGATGTTCATTATTGTGTTATTAATCTCTTGGTATTTTCAATAACTCATGTCAATTCTAACACTTTATTTTGTGAAGTGTTATAAAGGCTGCACAATTCTGTAATGCGATTAAATGATGAGAATTGTTAATTTTGTGATGACCTCTTTAGGAAACATTGGGGCAGGGTTGTGTTGCAGAGTATTGCAAAATAGGCGGAGTGTCATTGGTGGCTTGTTGTGTGTCCCATCCCTTAATCTATTGAAGTCAATAGTTAGGAATAATGTGCAGGGTGTTTGATGAGTGGACCATATGATACTGTCTATTTTGCATGACTTGGACAGTCCAAGATGATTTTCGAGCCACAGTCTGCACCATAATTTCACACAGGAGTAAATTTGAAAATGAAGAACAGGAGGGAAGACCTGGTAGAGGGCAGCACGGTGGCACGGTGGTTAGCACGGTTGCCTCACAGCACCAGGGACAAGGGTTCGATTCCCGGCTTGGGCCACTGTCTGTGTGGAATCTTCACGTTCTCCCATGTCTGCGCAGGTTTCCTCCGGGTGCTCTGATTTTCTCCCACTGTCCAAAAGATGTGCTGGTTAGGTGCATTGTCCATGCTAAATTCTCCCTCAGTGTACCCGAACAGGCACCGGAGTGTGGCGACTGGGGGATTTTCACAGTAACTTTATTGCAGTGTTAATGTAAGCCTACTTGTGACACTAATAAATAAACTTAATAAATAATAAATAAACTTAAACTTTCTGCAGCAGATCCTGTCACTCAGCCATGCACTCCATGAAGACCCATCAGGATGTAGGCCGCATGGAGACCAGGCACCCTGACCTCCTTCCAGATGCCCCATGCCCTGCAGAAGTCATGCCACGGCTCTCTGACCCCCACAGGGAGGTTGAGCTTCAGCTGGACACCCCGGGGGCCTCCATTCCAAAGGTTAAAGTTTTGCTCCTCTTGGAACCTGTCAGCCATGAAGCTATCACGGGCACACCTGTCATGTCTTCCCTCCTCCACGGTGCTCATGTTGTCCCTTAGCATTCCCCTGGGCTTCCTACAACTCCTCATCTTCATCTTCCGAGGAGGGTTCCTCCTCTCCCAGTTCACCCTCTGGAAGGGCCTCACCTTTCTGCATAACCGGATTGTGTGGGAATACCGCACCGGTGTATATTGCAGACAGCCACCTTAAGACCATAAGACCATAAGACATAGGAGCGGAAGTAAGGCCATTCGGCCCATCGAGTCCACTCCACCATTCAATCATGGTTGATTTCAACTCCATTTACCCGCTCTCTCCCCATAGCCCTTAATTCCTCGAGAAATCAAGAATTTATCAATTTCTGTCTTGAAGACGCTCAACGTCTCGGCCTCCACAGCCCTCTGTGGCAATGAATTCCACAGACCCACCACTCTACTGGCTGAAGAAATTTCTCCTCATCTCTGTTCTAAAGTGACTCCCTTTTATTCTAAGGCTGTGCCCCCGCGTCCTAGTCTCCCCTGTTAATGGAAACAACTTCCCTACATCCATCCTATCTAAGCCGTTCATTATCTTGTAAGTTTCTATCAGATCTCCCCTCAACCTCCTAAACTCCAATGAATATAATCCCACGATCCTCAGACGTTCATCGTATGTCAGGCCTACCATTCCTGGGATCATCCGTGTGAATCTCCGCTGGACCCGCTCCAGTGCCAGTATGTCCTTCCTGAGGTGTGGGGCCCAAAATTGCTCACAGTACTCCAAATGGGGCCTAACCAGTGCTTTATAAAGCCTCAGAAGTACATCCCTGCTTTTGTATTCCAAGCCTCTTGAGATAAATGACAACATTACATTTGCTTTCTTAATTACGGACTCAACCTGCAAGTTTACCTTTAGAGAATCCTGGACTAGGACTCCCAAGTCCCTTTGCACTTTAGCATTATGAATTTTGTCACCGTTTAGAAAATAGTCCATGCCTCTATTTTTTCCAAAGTGTACGACCTCGCACTTGCCCACATTGCATTTCATCAGCCACTTCTTGGACCACTCTCCTAAACTGTCTAAATCTTTCTGCAGCCTCCCCACCTCCTCAATACTACCTGCCCCTCCACCTATCTTTGTATCATCGGCAAACTTGGCCAGAATGCTCCCAGTCCCGTCATCTAGATCGTTAATATATAAAGAGAACAGCTGTGGCCCCAACACTGAACCCTGCGGGACACCACTTGTCACCGGTTGCCATTCTGAGAAAGAACCTTTTATCCCAACTCTCTGCCTTCTGTCTGACAGCCAATCGTCAATCCATGTTAGTACCTTGCCTCGAATACCATGGGCCCTTATTTTACTCAGCAGTCTCCCGTGAGGCACCTTGTCAAAGGCCTTTTGGAAGTCAAGATAGATAACATCCATTGGCTCTCCTTGGTCTAACCTATTTGTTATCTCTTCAAAGAACTCTAACAGGTTTGTCAGGCACGACCTCCCCTTACTAAATCCATGCTGACTTGTCTTAATCCGACCCTGCACTTCCAAGAATTTAGAAATCTCATCCTTAACGATGGATTCTAGAATTTTGCCAACAACTGAGGTTAGGCTAATTGGCCTATAATTTCCCATCTTTTTTCTTGTTCCCTTCTTGAACAGTGGGGTTACAACAGCGATTTTCTAATCCTCTGGGACTTTCCCTGACTCCAGTGACTTTTGAAAGATCATAACTAACGCCTCCACTATTTCTTCAGCTATCTCCTTTAGAACTCTAGGATGTAGCCCATCTGGGCCCGGAGATTTATCAATTTTCAGACCTTTTAGTTTCTCTAGCACTTTCTCCTTTGTGATGGCAACCATATTCAACTCTGCCCCCTGACTTTCCTGAATTGTTGGGATATTACTCATGTCTTCTACTGTGAAGACTGACGCACATCTGAATCACATCTTCAGCAGTCTAATGGTCTGTTCTATGAGGAAGCATGTGTTGGCATGAGCAGCGTTGGATTTTACCTTAGCTGGAGTCTGAGGGAAACCCAACAGAGTCATGAGTCACTGTTTAATTGGATAGCACTAAAAGAAAGTGGCCACAGACATCGTGGATGTGTTGGTTGTCATCTTCCAAGATTCTGTGGATTCTGGAACAGTTCCGGCAGTCTGGAAACAGTCTGGCAAATGTAACCCCACTATTTAAAAAAAGGAGGGAGGAGAAAAAAAGGGAATTACAGGCTGGTTAGCCTAACATCAGCAGCAGGAAAAATGTTAATGTCTATTAAAAAGGATGTGATAACAGGACACTTAGAAAATATCAGTAAGATTAGGCAAAGTCAACATGGATTTATGAAAGGGAAATCATGTTTGATAAACCCACTGGAGATTTTTGAGGACGTAACTAGTAGAACAGGTAAAGGTGAACAAGTGGATGTGATGGGTTTGGATTTTCAGAAAGCTTTTGATAACGTCCCACAAAGGAGGTTTGTGTGCAAAATTAAAGCACATGGGATTGGGAGTAAAGTATTGGCATGGATTGAGAATTCGTTATCAAACAGGTAACTGAAAATAGGAATAAATGGGTCTTTTTTGAAGTGGCAGGCATGACTAATGGGGTCCCGCAGGGATCAGTGCTTGGACCCCAGCTATTCACAATCAATGTATCAATGATCTGGATGAGGGAACCAAAAATGGTGACACAAAACTTGGTGGGAATAGGAGCGATGAGGAAGATTTTAAGAGGCTTTAAGATAATTTAGAAAAGCTGTGTGGGCAAATATATGGCAGATGCAGTATAATGTGGATAAGTGCGAAGTTATCCGCTTCAGATGGAGAAACAGAATGACAGAGTATTCTTTAAATGATGATAGATTGGGAAATGTTGATGTATAAAGGGACTTGGGTATCCTGGTACACCAGTTGCTGAAAGTAAGTATGAAGCAAGCAGTTAGGAAAGCAAATGGTACGTTGGCCTTCCTTTTGCAAGGGGACTTGAGTACAGGAGCAAGGATGTCTTACTGCAGTTGTACAGCGCCTTGGTGAGATCACACCTGGATTATCGTGTGCAGTTGTGGTGTCTTTCTCTAAGAAAGGATATACTTTTCACAGAGACAACGCAGCAAAGGTTCACCACACTGATTCCTGGGATGGCAAGGTTGTTCTATGAGGAGAGATTGGGTTGACTGGGCCTGTATTTGTGGCAATTTAGAAGAATGAAAGGGGATCTAATTAAAATGTATAAAATTCTGACAGGGCTGGATGGACTGGATGCAGGGACATTGTTTCCTCTGGCTGGGGGGGTGTCTAGAACAGAGGTCTCCAAACTACGGCCCGCGGGCCACATCCGGCCCGCAGCAGGCCGCATCTGGATCGGAGTTTGGAGATCGCTGGTCTAGAACAAGGGCTCACAGTCTCAGGATGTGCGTCAGGACTAAGTACTGTCTTCAGATTTAGCAGAATAAGATAGTGGGGAATAAGTGGAGCAGGTAATTCAGACCCTACTTTGAACCAAATATGAGAACTCAGCAATATTAACCCTGAAGGAAGGCAGTACAATCTTCCTGGAGAGAGGTGGTCTTCATAGCGACTGCCATCTCCAGCAACCCCAAACAGCAACAAAAGAACTTAAATAAGTTCTCCAGGGCATTCAACATGGCCACTTAAGGGCCTTTTCCCACCCAGCTTCAATTTTTAAACTGGCGGGTGGATGTCAGATTGGGGTGGGGGAGGGGGGGCGGCGGGAGGAGGGGGGGGGTGGGGTGTGTGGAATAGAAAAACTTAGCAACCAAAATCTGAGGCAGGAAGTTGGGTGGGGTGGTACCTTCATCGGGAGCCCTGTTCTGATGGTGGGCAGCCTCCCCTGTAACCCAGAGATCTCTGGAACTCACCACTACATCCATCATCCTCTCCCACCTGTAAGAATTATGTAGGTTTCAATGAGCTCACCTCTCATTCTTCGAAACTCTAGTGAATGCAGCTTCAGTTTTCTCCATCTCTCCTCATAAGACAATCCTGCCATCCGTGGGATTAGTCTGATGAACCTCTGTTGCACGCCCTCTATGGAAAGTACATCTTTCCTTAGATAAGGATCCCAAAACTGTACTCAGTACGCCGGGGGTGGTTTCACCAAGGTTCTACACAATTGCAGCAAGACATCTACATTCTTGTACTCAAATGTCCTCACGATGAAGGCCAGCATACCATTTGCCTTCCTCACTGACTGATTGTTGTCCCTGAATGCAGGCTTTTAGTGACTCATGAACAAGGACAGCCAGGTCCCCTTGGACAACAACACTTCTCAACCTCTCATCATTTAAGAAATACATGTCTTTCTGTCTTTATCTTTGGGGGAGGCAGTGACATAGACACAAGGTAATGCTCTGGGGACCTGGGTTCAAATCCCACCACAGCAGATGGTGAAATTTGAATTCAATAAAAATCTGGAATCCTGGAATGATGATAAAACCATTGTCGATTGTCGGAAAAACCCATCTGGTTCACTAATGTCCTTTAGGGAAGGAAATCTGCCGTCCTTACCCGGTCTGGCCGACATGTGACTCCAGACCCACAGTAATATAGTTGACCCTTAACTGCCCTCTGAAATTATGGAATTATAGAATTAGAATTATTATAGAATTATAGAATCCCTACAGTGCAGAAGGAGGCCATTCGACCTATCAAACCTGCACCGGTAACAGTCCCACTCAGGCCCTATCCCTTTAACCCCACATATTTACCCTGCTAATCCCTCTGACATTAAGGGATAATTTAGCATGGCCAATACATCTAACCCATATATTATTGGACTGTGGGAGGAAACCTGAGAACACGGAGGAAGCCCATGCAGCCATGAAGAGAACGTGCAAACTCCACACCGACAGTGACCCAAGGCCGGAATCGAACCTGGGTGCCTGGCGCTGTGAGGCAGCAGTGCTAACCACTGTGCCAAAGTGTTGGGCAATTAGGGATGGGCAACAAATGCTGGCCCTGTCAATAACACCCACATCCCGTGAATGCATTTAAAAAAACATGGATAACTTATTCACATTATATTCCTTCTGCCATGTTCTTTGTCCATTCACTTAGCCTTGGGACTAGGTAGAAGAATGTCAAAATATGGAATGTTTTCCAAATAGTCATTTTGGAGAAGAGCCAGATGTTGTTTAGAACATGAGTTCAATGCGTTGCCAAGCGAACACTGTGACGGCAGGATTCACTCGGAGATAGGCTGGGTCTTTGTGAACTGAAGCTGTGGGGTCTTACTCAACAGAAGGTCTCCCTCGCTGCCCGACAGCAAGCACCACTCACATTGCTACATGGGGGCTGCTCAATCTGCAGGATCAGAGTGAAAAAGCCCTACCTGGACATTTGGGAGCATTAGTGCCAACAGATAGGGTCCAGAGACTGCTTAAAGGAGCATCTCCGGTACTTCCCATAATTGCTCACCTCATAATATTGTCTAAATTAAAGTGATTTGTAAAGGGTGCAAGGAACAGTGCCAAAAACACCAAGTATGAGGAAAGATTAGGAAACATGGGCTTGAAGTGGAATCAGTAGATGTAGGAAAGCTGGTAGATGGGATACAAAAGTTACACCCAGATTATGATAATATATCCATTACAACAGAGAGCACAAAAAATAAAAATTTATTGGCTGTAAAGCACTTTTTGAGATGTGCCGAGGTTGTGAAAGGCACTATACAAATGCAAGCCCTTCTTTCCTTATTATAGAATCATAGAGTCCCTACAGTGCAGAAGGAGATCATTTGGCCCATCGAGTCTGCACCGACAACAATCCCACCCAGGCCCTATCGCCGTAACCCCGCGTATTTACCCTAGCTAGTCCCCCTGACACTGAGGGACAATTTAGCATGGCCAATCAACCTAACCCGCACATCTTTGGACTGTGGGAGGAAACCGGAGCACCTGGAGGAAACCCACATAGACACAGGGAGAATGTGCAAACTCCGCACAGCCAGCGACCCAAGCCAGGAATCGAACCCGGGTCCCTGGTGCTGTGAGGCAGCAGTATTAACCACTGTGCCACCGTGCCACCCCAAGGCATTTAATGCACTGTTATTTGTCCAAAATCCATTGTCCAAAGATGTGCGGGTTAGTTGCGTTGGCCATGCTAAATTGCCCCTTCGTGTCCCAGGATGTGTAGGTGAGAGGAATTAGCAGGGTAAATATGTGGGGTTACGGGGATAGGGCCTGGGTGGGATTGTGGTCGGTGCAGACTCGATGGGTCGAATAGCCTCCTTCTGCACTGTAGGATTTCTACGATTGCTTTAATCTGTATCGTAACAGCAAAGCAATGAGGATGTAAGTTCAAACAAGAAAAAGGCAAAGAAGAAAACGATTTCAGGGAGTACTCCACATAAAGAGAGGCCCAACACTTGGACGAGATCTCTGCCCGAGCAAAAGGAGCTGAAGACCTTTCAATCATTTCATCATCATGATTCTTGGACTTGCTCTGCACCCAACCAACCTGCTTCTTATGCAGTTAAATCGATATTTATGGTTCCCCCATACCACTCTTTGCTTAAGTCTGTGTTGAGGAGATTGCAGTGTCTTTCTGGATGACTGAACCATCTTGTGAAACGTGGCAATGAAAGGAGCAAACTGCCAACAGGTCTCGCCCCATCGTCAGTTCCAATCCAATCAATGAACATTTCAAAAAATGGCAAAGCAGCTCGTTCACTTTATGAGACTGTAAAAAAACAATCTATACCTTGGAGCAGCATTATTACACTAAGTTAGTTCCATTTGTAACAGCTTTTTGCCAATAGAATAGCTTTTCCCCCTTCAAAACTCCCCTCAGGCAGACATAAGGATCGTTCTGTCCCCCAGCCATTCGGAAAATGAAGTTCTACTGCCCTCAAGTGGCAGCACCACGCCACTCGGTTAATTGAAGTCCTCCAAAATAATTCTGAGATAACACATAAATTTCTCATTAATCCAGGCAGCCAAAACGAATTTCAAGGGAATGCCCTTATCTGGGCACTGCAGATTTCTAAGAAAATGAATTATTGCTCTTGGGCTTACTCTGTACCAGCCCAAGCTTCTTCTTGCTTCCTAAATTGATGTGGTTTATGGCGGAGTTTTTCTCTTTCCGTTTGCTTTAAGGCATTGTTATGTCGTAGGTTATAAATTGGTGTCACACCTCACAGTATATCAGGACACTTGCTTATTATCCAGTGGTGTTTTGGGCAGGTACCAATTTACTGTATGCAAATTGAAGGAAAACAGCACAAATTTCATTAGGATTGCTGCTCAAGGCAAGAATTATTTATAAATTAATGATGGCAAGAAAAGCCTGAGTTACGCAGAAAGTATATATATCATCGTAAATCTAGATTGCCGCATTTTAAAGATAAGGCTGCCTGTTGCAAACCATACAGCAGAAACTTAGAGGGTTGGCAACATTACATTAAACTTACATTAGAGATAGAAATTCAGATAAAGAAGAGAAAAAATGTGCCTTTGAAAGACGTCAGAGAGAAAAGACAGTTGAGAATCCGGCTGAACATAGAAAAATTTCAGTGGGGTGGTGAGCAAGAGAAACAAAGAGGGAGAAAGTCACCAGACTGGCAGCTAACGTAAAAAGGGATCCCAAAGTTTTCTATTGGCATCTAAATCGTTAAAAAAGTGATAAAGAGGATTAATGTGAATTAGAGACGAAAAGGGGGATTTACAGATAAAGGCAATGTGCATATCTGAGGGACTAAATTGTACTTGTCTTTGTCAAGAACAAAGATGATACCCAGGCCATAGCGAAAGAGAAGGTAATTCAGACACTTGAAGGGTTTACAATTGATAAGGAGAAAGTATTGAGGATCTAATTCCAAATCTCTTCCCGCACCGAGTGATGCCCTCAGGCAAACCTTTCTCTGTTTCCATAGCTAGTTATTCCCAGAACATGGAATCATAGAATCCTGACAGTGCAGAAGGAGGCCATTCAGCCCATCGAGTATGCCACGACAACAATTTCACCTAGGCCCTATCCTTGTAACCCTACATATTTACCCTGATAATCCCTCTGACACTATTTAGCATGGCCAATCAACCTAACCCGCACATCTTTGGACTGTGGGAGGAAACAGGTGCACCCAGAGAAAACCCACGCAGACACGAGGAGAACGTACAGACTCCACACAGACAGTGACCCGAGCCGGATCTGAACCTGGGTCCCTGGCGCTGTGAGGCAGCAGTGCTATGTTGAGTTTTCCCAGCATTTTCTGATTTCATTCCAGATTGCGAGCATCTGCAGTACTTTGCTTTTATTTTAGAGGTTATACTGAGTTTGTGTAAGACACTAGTTTGGTCTCAGCTGGAGAACTGTATCCAGTTCTGGGCATGACACTTTAGGAAGGACGTGACGGCATTGGGGAGAGTGCAGAAAAAATTCACGAGAAAGGTGTCAGGGATGTGGAACTTCAGTTCTGAAGATAGACCGGAGAAGTTAAGAGTGTCTTCCTTGGAGAAGAGGAGACTGAGAGCAGATCTGATAGAAGGTATTCAACATTCAAAATCAAGAAGGGTCTGGACAAAGTAATTGGGACAAAAGCGTTCCCGCTCATGAAAGGATCGAGAACAAGAGAGCATGGAAATAGAGTAAATAGCAAAAGAAGCAAAAGCGACATAAGAAAAAAACTTTTTCATAGATCGGGTTGTCAAGATCTGGAATGCACTGCCTGAGAGTGTGGTGGAGGCAGGTTCACTGGAGACTTTTAAATGGGAATTATTTGCAAAGAAATAACATGGAGGGTTACGGGGAGGAGTAGGAGAATGGCACCAGGTAAGTTGCTCATTTGAAGATCCAGTGCAGATGCGGTGGGTTGACTGGCCTCCTTCTGCACTGTAACAACTCTGTGTTCCTGAAACTCCTTTGCGCATTATTTTATTGAAGACATTAATTTAGTTGTTTTAAATTGACTAAAACTGCAATTAACTTAATGGCAGGAGAATTTCATGTGTGTTAAAGTGTCACTTAATAATATTGTGCAGCTAGTTTTCAACACAAAAGGCAGTTAATTGTCGGTGTCTCAATAAACCATATTTACTGCCCTGTCTTTAAGGTTATAAAAATTGACAAGAGCAGAATTATACTTGTTGATGATTTCTAGCATTGATTTAACAATGTAATAAAGCTATTGTACCAGTGGGTTCAAAAAGTCAAATGAGCAAATAATTGGGTAACAAATCCAATTAATTTTCATAATTTCCATTAAAAATGTTTAACTTGTTCATGGAATGTGAGTGTCGCTGGCAAAGCCAGGCTTGTTGCCCATCCCTAATTGCCCTTGAGAAGGTGTTGGGGTGGCACTTTCTTGAACACCCACAGTTAAAGAGTTATGGGCTTTTGACCCAGCAGCAATGCAGAAACGGCGCTATAGTTCCAAGTCAGGATATTGTGTGCCCTGGAGGAGAACTTGTGCATAGGAACGGAGCATAAGACTTTAGGAGCAGGAATAAGCCATTGAGCCCACTCTGCCATTCAATAAGATCATAGATGATCTGGTTTCCCAAACAGTATACTGCTTTTCTTACTCCTCTTGCCAAAGTGGACAGGTTCACATTTTTCCACATTATACTCCTTCTGTCAAACATAACCTGTCTATCTCCCTTCGCAGACGTTCTCTCAGAGGGAAAGACAGTTTGGACCAGTATTCTTATTTCTGTATTTTACTGGTGTTCCATTTTAAAGTATACAAGGCCGGAATTCTTATTTCCCCATTTGATTGGTTTTTACCTCCTCTTGGCACCCTACTTTCCTGCCGATTTTGATGCCATTGGCAAATTTAGCTACCATATGGCTGTTCCCTTCATCAAAATCATTGATGCAGATTGTAAATAGTTGAGGCCTTGGCATTGATCTCTGTGGAACTCTATTTGTTACAGCTTGTCAACCTGAAAAAGACCCATTTACTCCTACTCTCAGCTTCCTGTTAGTTAACCAATCCAACGTGCTATTTTGTTAGCCCCTGCACCATGCAATGTATAGTAGCATTTGATATGGCACCTTATCAAATACCTTCTGGAAATCCAGGTACACCATTTACAGTTTCCCTTTATCCACCTTGCTTGTTACTTCCTCAAAAAAATTCTAATAAATTAGTTAAACGTGATTTCCCTTTCACAAACCCATGTTGACTCTCCACAATCAAATTATGATTTTCTAAGTATGCTGCTTGATAACCTCTTTGGTAAAGGATTCTAGCAGTTTCCCTATGATAGATGTCAAGCTAACTGGCCTGTAGTTTCTGGCTTTCTGTCTCCCTCTCTTGAATATAAGTGTTGTATTTGCTATTTTCCAATCTACTGGGACCTTTCCCAAGTCTAAGGAATTTTGGAAGATTATAACCA
Source organism: Mustelus asterias (assembly GCF_964213995.1). NCBI lineage: Eukaryota > Metazoa > Chordata > Chondrichthyes > Carcharhiniformes > Triakidae > Mustelus > Mustelus asterias. Next base: position 83,515,811 of record NC_135811.1, read on the forward strand.
ATGCATCTATTATCTATGTAGCCATTTCTTTTAAGACCTTAGGATGCATGCCATCTGGCCCTGGGGACTTGTCAGCCTTTAGTTCTAATAGTTACCCAGCACATTTTTGCTGTTGATGGTGATTGATTTAAGTTCCTCCCTCCTGTTCACCTTTAAAATTCAGATAGCTTTGAAAAGTTTTCGAAATCGTTTATAGTGAAGGCAGACCCAAAATATGCGTTCAACGCTTCTGCCGTTTCCTTGTTTTCCGTTATCAATCACCCAGACTCACTCTGTAGACATGGTAGCACAGTGGTTAGTTAGCACTGTTGCCTCACAGTGCCAGGGACTCAGGTTCGATTCCCGGCTTGGGTCACTGTCTGTGTGAGTTTGTACGTTCTCCCCGTGTCTGCGTGGATTTCCTCCGCGTGCTCCGGCTTCCTCACACAGTCTGAAAGATGTGCTAGTTAGGTGTATTGGCTATGCCAAATTCTCCCTCAGTGTACCTGAACGGGCGCCGGAGTGTGGCAACTAGAGGATTTTCACAGTAACTTCATTGCAGTGTTAATGAAAGCCTACTTGTGACAAAAATAAACTTTTAAACTTTATTGATTAATCCTGTCTCATTACTCAGTACCAAATCTAGAATAGGTTTTCTGCCTTATTGACTCTGAAATGTGCTGCTCTAAGAAATTGTCCCGAATACACTCTACGGACTCATGTTCCAAGTTACCTTTGCCAATCTGGGTCATCCAATCTGCATGAAGATTAAAATCACTCATGACTATTGTGGTACCTTTCTCACACTCCATTTATTACTTCCTGTATGCCCTGTCCTTCATGTGCCTATTGTTAGGGGGCCTATAAACTACCCCTGCAAGTCTTATTTTATGCTTGCTATTTTTTATCTCTACCCAAACTAATTCCACATCTTGACTCTCAAGCCAAGGTAATCTCTGACTACTATACCAATTGCATCCTTGATTAACAGATCTACCCCACCACCTTTCCCCAACTTCCTATCTTTTTGAAATGTCACATATCCTTCAATATGTAGTACCTAGCCTTGGTCACACTGCAACCATATATCTGTAATGGCTCTCAGGTCAGACCTACTTACTTCTATATGTGTTAACAATTCATCCATTTTGTTATAAATGCTGCACGCATTCAGATACAGAGCTTTTAACTTTGCCTTTTTGCAATTCTTTTGCTATTTCTGGCCTTATTTGCTGGTGGACTCGTAAGTTTGTACTCTCTGTCCGTTCCTGCCACACTGTAGTTATCATTTACCAAATTGCTACTCTGCTCTATTATCACTGATTTACCTTTGATTTACTACATCCCCTCTTGCATGATTCCTTCCTGCCACTATTTAACGTCAAGCCCTCTCTACAACCCTAGCGATATGTCTCGCCAGAACACTGGTCCCAGTTCAGTTGAAGACTATCCCAACAGTACAACTTGTGGGTGGTGGTGTTCCCCTCTGCCTACTCACCTTGTCCTTCTAAGCGGTAGAGGTTGTGAGTTTGGAAGATGCTGTACAAGGAGGCTTGGCGAGTTATTGCAGAGCATCTTGTAGATGGTACACACAGTTGTGACCGTGTGCAGGTGGTGAAGGGAATGAATGTTTTAAATGGTCGATGGGTATGTATGTCGGAACTCTACCACCCCACCCGCCATGGAATTGGAGCGGGCGAGGGACAGACAATGTCCGTTGACCTCGGGCGGGAATTTCCTGTCTCGCTCGAGCAAAGCCAGAAAATATCGCCTGTAGTGTATGTATCTGAAACTATAAATCTTGGAACTTGGAACAAGACTTAACACTAGTGCTGGAAAAATTGATGCTGTGAAAGCCATTGTTTATTGTCAGTCAGAATGTGTAACTGAAAATGAGTGTGTATATAATTGAATAAATCATTCCTGTTGATAATGTGTCATATTAATTATTCAACCTCCCATTGTACTCAATTGTAATGAACAGTTAGCTCCCCGGGACCCAAAACTGTACTCTAAATTCATTGTTTCTTCTAACAAATGAGATCCCTAAACTCAGTCTTCCAGTGACACCTCTTCTAAACTGATCACTTTACTGAGTTCTGTAACAAACTATTCAGGTAGCCACTGTCCCAATAGCCTTGTAGTCTTTTTTTTTAACATACAGTTTAAAATTCCTGTTCTCGCTTTCTCTCTCTCTCTCTCTGAAACATCGTTTTTGGTCTTTTCTCTGTGTCCATCCCTGGACCGCTATCACTCAATGACAGCAAATTTTTCTCCATTTATTTTTTCCTCCAGAATTACTAAACGTTTCACCCTCTTTTAACCCAACTCTTAACTTCAGGAGTTGTAAAATCCCAATGAAAGACCTTTATACACAAACAAACCCAAAAGACCTGACCTTTACGTCTGGAGACAATCCAGACTCTTCAGCACAAAGACTCACAAACAACCTAGATGAAACTGAAACCATTTTACCTTTCTTAAGACACAAATATATATTTAACTTAAAAAATACACATTGTTCTTAACAATGATATGAGTGTATTTAAGATGATACTGGACAAGCATATTATATAGAAGGGGACAGATTTAGATGAGGAAAGCTCTTACTGAAGTTTGGGCTGGATGGTCTGATGTTCTGCTGCATTTCCTAATTATGTAGACTCCAGACCATTTGTAATTTTCAGGTGCATGGAAAAATGTTTTCTGATTTCACTCCTGAGTGGACTTGCACTAATATGAAGATTGTTCTTCTGCATTCTCCCACCAGAGGAAATAGCTTCTCCATGTCTGTTCTATTGAATTATTTTCTCACTCTGAACACTTAAATTGAATCACCACTCAACCTGCGAAACTGATGGGAAAGCAATTAATGTTTATGCAAGTTTCCCTCATAATTTAACCCTTTAAGCCCTGGTATAATTCTGGTGAACTTGCCAAGATCAACCAGTTTTCAAAAAGAGCTGTACATATAAAAGGTTGAAAAGTTTGACTAAGGGCGGAATTTATCGGCACGTCCGCCCAAGGTTTATACGATCCCACCCAAGGCCAATGGGGAATGCCTTTCTCCGAGCCTCACCCACCCCCAGAATTGGGATGGGTGTAATGGTAAAATTCTGGAATATGTGTTGCATTTTACAATGATTGTCTTTTTCCCACTGACAGAGAAAGCAGAGTTACAAATTACGATCGGAAGCATTAGGCTTGGACTGGGTCAGTCCAGTGGAGCTAGAAAATACGTATCTCTCTCCAGAGGTGCTCTGGACTAGTAGCTTACGTACCAGCACATAAGCCTGTTGTTTGCGAACTGATTTTACCTGGAACTGAAAGAAGCAAGACATGTTTCTGTTTTTCTCTCTCTCTGGAGGCTACTGTTTGGGACTTGCTCAGAGAAATAGGTCTCTCTCTCTCTCTGACTCTCTCTCCAGAGGGGCTCTGAAGGCTCAAGGATCGGCAGCCCGAAGTACAAGCACGTAAGCCTATGTGTTGCTACCTGATTTTGAAGAGGAATTTAAGTCTATAAGAGGAATATTGCTTAAATTAAGATAGATAAGCTAGCAGTTAAGAATTATATCTTGTCACGTTTAAATACTTCAATTGGTAAATGTTGCACTAATTCATTTTGTTATAGTTAAACGGTATTGTTAAATAAAGTTTGCTTTAGTAAAAGCTTCCAGGTGGGTCAATAGAATCACACCTGGAGTGAAGGAATTTATTCTTCACTAATACCAAACTCAAAAATTGTTGAGGTCTCATCTAACTTCATGGAGTTTCTGATCTGGGTCCCTAACAAAGAATTGGATAAAGGGCTGAGGAATGCTAAACTGAGGATTTTATTATGGCAATGGGGGTTTAATTTGAATGCAGGTTGACTTCCAGGTATGGAGGGATTTTTTTATGAGGAGAGATTGAGTAGGCTGGGCCTGTACACATTGGAGTTTAGAAGAATGAGCGGTGACTTTATTGAGACGTTTAGGATTCTCAGGGGGCTCAACCAGTTAGATGTTGAGAGGACGTTTCCCATCGTGGGCGAGTCTAAGATCAGAGGGCATAATCTCAGAGTAAGGGGATCACCCATTTAAGACAGATATGAGGAGCAATTTCTTCTCTCAGAGTGTATTGAAACTGTGGAATTCTTCACCGCAGAGGACAGCAGAGGCTGAGTCATTAGGTATGGTCAAGGTCAAAGAAACAAGATTTTGTAATCAATTTTTAATCAGTAAGGGAGTCAAGGGTTATGGGGATAAGGTGAGAAAGTGGAGTTGAGGATTATCTTATCAGATCAACCATGATCTCATTGAGTGGTGGAGCCAGCTAAATGGGCGGAATGGCCTACTTCTGCCCCTATGTCTTATGGTCTTATTTATGTGGATGGTTTCCATTACAAATAGAGATGTTGATTTAGGATGGTAAATGTATGACAAAATCTGACTGGAAAAGAAGTACTCAGTGATGCAGGATTTTTAATGTATTATAGATGTATTTATTATTCCTTATTCCTTACTTCGGTGGTTGGTAAATTGATGGAAAGGGTCCTTAGGGATGGGATTTACGACCATTTAGAAAGATGCGGATTAATCCGAGATAGTCAGCACGGATTCGTGAAGGGCAAGTCGTGCCTCACAAATTTGATAGAATTTTTTGAGGAGGTAACTAAGTGTGTTGATGAAGGTAGGGCAGTTGATGTCATATACATGGATTTTAGTAAGGCGTTTGATAAGGTCCCCCATGGTCGGCTTATGATGAAAGTGAGGAGGTGTGGGATAGAGGGAAAGTTGGCCGATTGGATAGGTAACTGGCTGTCTGACCGAAGACAGAGGGTGGTGGTCGATGGAAAATTTTCGGATTGGAGGCAGGTTGCTAGCGGTGTGCCGCAGGGATCAGTGCTTGGTCCTCTGCTCTTTGTGATTTTTATTAATGACTTAGAGGAGGGGGCTGAAGGGTGGATCAGTAAATTTGCTGATGACACCAAGATTGGTGGAGTAGTGGATGAGGTGGAGGGCTGTTGTAGGCTGCAAAGAGACATAGATAGGATGCAAAGCTGGGCTGAAAAATGGCAAATGGAGTTTAACCCTGATAAATGTGAGGTGATTCATTTTGGTAGGACAAATTTAAATGTGGATTACAGGGTCAAAGGTAGGGTTCTGAAGACTGTGGAGGAACAGAGAGATCTTGGGGTCCATATCCACAGATCTCTAAAGGTTGCCACTCAAGTGGATAGAGCTGTGAAGAAGGCCTATAGTGTGTTAGCTTTTATTAACAGGGGGTTGGAGTTTAAGAGCCGTGGGGTTATGCTGCAACTGTACAGGACCTTGGTGAGACCACATTTGGAATATTGTGTGCAGTTCTGGTCACCTCACTATAAGAAGGATGTGGAAGCACTGGAAAGAGTGCAGAGGAGATTTACCAGGATGCTGCCTGGTTTGGAGGGTAGGTCATATGAGGAAAGGTTGAGGGAGCTAGGGCTGTTCTCTCTGGAGCGGAGGAGGCTGAGGGGAGACTTAATAGAGGTGTATAAATTGATGAAGGGGATAGATAGAGTGAACGTTCAAAGACTATTTCCTCGGGTGGATGGAGCTATTACAAGGGGGCATAACTATAGGGTTCGTGGTGGGAGATACAGGACGGATATCAGAGGTAGGTTCTTTACGCAGAGAGTGGTTGGGGTGTGGAATGGACTGCCTGCAGTGATAGTGGAGTCAGACACTTTAGAAACATTTAAGCGGTTATTGGATAGGCACATGGAGCACACAAGGATGATAGGGAGTGGGATAGCTTGATCTTGGTTTCAGATAAAGCTCGGCACAACATCGTGGGCCGAAGGGCCTGTTCTGTGCTGTACTGTTCTATGTTCTATGTTCTTATGCAGATATGCAAAATAGGCACATGAAAAATTTCTATGGTGAAATCTTTTTGATTTTTGCAACTTGCAAGATGGGCATTGTTTATGCAAACATAATTTTTTTGTATATATTTTTCACGCAATGTAGGCATCGCTGCCTCCCAAAAGTGGCTTCAGCCTCGAGTTCAAATAGGCCGGGTACACTTGAAGATCAATCCTATCCTCATCTGCCTGCTACATGTTCAGCACTTCAGGGGGCAACTCACTGGATAGCAATCAGGAGAAGAAACCCTAACCTCCCAAATACAGCTGAGATTAATTGCAATGGCTGTACCACTGCATCAGCCAAGGTCAACTAACTCAACACACTGACCATTCATCCAACCTATGGGGGAACTCGACTACTCACTGTGTACACTTCCAGAACCATCAAAAGAGCTTCTACGGAGGTATTCCAGAAACAGTTACAGGAGCATGTACAGCCACAATGCGCAAAGGTCACGTTGACCTACGAGTCAAATTTGAAACAGCATCTGGAGTAAAAAGGAAACCACTGGAAATATAAAGAAAACTTGGGAAAAAATGAACAGTTAAAACAAAAATTGAGAAGTTAAAGATTCTCTCCAGCATAATCTGCAGTACTTCATTCAATTGGATAGCGTTATGTACAAGCCATTAAGTATATCTCACACAATGTCTGCTGCTGCATCTTAATGTGGTGTAAAAAATATGTGCAAAAGATAAACAGTGCTAATCAAACAGTGATATCCTCATATTGGTGTTTTGCATAAATCTAAATAATGACATAACTGTAAAGAATGATTTCAAAAGTTAAAACAAAGCTGGCTCTGTCCAAGGCCAATCCTGAAAGAGGGGAAATCAAATCATCTCAGTCACAGGATGAGTGGATACTGGGCCCAGAAATGTCCTTCTGGCTGGTTCAAGGCTCAGAACATTAATTCCTGCTGCAACGTGGAGGAAGGTTGTTGGGTTTCACACCAATGTGGTGAGCAAAAGACACAGGAAGATCTGCCAACTAGTAAGATGCTTCTTTTTTTTTTTTTAGAAACCCTACAGTGCAGAAGGAGGCCATTCGGCCCATCAAGTCTGCACCGACCACAATCCCACCCAGGCCCTACCCCCACATATTTACCCGCTAATCCCTCTAACCTACGCATCTCAGGGGCAATTTTAACCTGGCCAATCAACCTAACCCGCACATCTTTGGACTGTGGGAGGAAACCGGAGCACCCGGAGGAAACCCACGCAAACACGAGGAGAATGTGCAAACTCCACACAGACAGTGACCCGAGCCGGGAATCGAACCCAGGACCCTGGAGCTGTGAAGCAGCAGTGCTAACCACTGTGCTACCGTGCCGCCCAACCACTGTGCTACCGTGCTGGCAACTTATTGGTGTTTCCAGATTGAACTGTGGTATGGACATGGACACCGCTCAACAATCACCAGGCAGGAGTGTTCTCTTCCTGTCGGGGAACACTTCAGCAGTCACAAGCATTCAGCCTCTGATCTTCGGGTAAGCGTTCTCCAAGGTGGCCTTCACGCCACACGACAACACAGGATCGCTGAGCAGAAACTGATAGCCAAGTTCCGCACACATGAGGACAGCCTCAACCAGGATCTTGGGTTCATGTCACACTATCTGTAACCCCCAGGACTTGCCTGGGCTTGCAAAATCTCACAAACTTTCCTGGCTGTAGACAATACACACCTCTTTAACCTGTGCTTAACCCTCTCTCTACTCACATTGTCTGTACCTTTAAGACTTGATTACCTGTAAAGACTCGCATTCCAACCATTATTTTGTAAATTGAGTTTGTGTCTTTATATGCCCTGTTTGTGAACTCAACTCCTCACTCACCTGAAGAAGGAGCGACACTCCGAAAGCTTGTGCTACCAAATAAACCTGTTGGATTTTAGCCTGGTGTTGTGAGACCTCTTACTGTGCTTACCCCAGTCCAACGCCGGCATCTCCACAGTATGGACATTGCCCATAGCTTACTTCAGTGTGCATTGCCCACCTTAGCAAGACTTCACAATGTTAAAGAGTGTGGGGAGGGAGGAGATAAAGGCATTGTGTGGCTGATGTGCCCAGTCAGACCTGGTGAAAAACCCGTCACAAGTGACAGATCTTCACATTACCTCACAACCGATTTTGCTTCCTCTCTCTTGGGGCCCAATATCTTCATTTTGCTTCAATCGCGTGTCTCTGATGCCAGGACCATCCCTCCACTTCAAACTAGGTCAGCAAATATCACAATGGTTTACGATGGAAAACAGTTGCATTGCATGAGAATTGCGTAACACATCCACAGTTACAGTTTCCAAAACTCATGACGCAAGATCACACAAAACCAAAAGATCTATCCACTGGATGGATCCTGTTCGGTGGCCAGATACAACTGCTTTTCCTCATAGCTGATTACAACTACTTGGAAGAATAGACTGGGGCCAGATGAAAACAACTACACCATGGAAATATAAAGCGTGAAAAACAAAATATTACATGTGAACGCACATGCACTGTAACATGGATACTACACCCAACTCGTTGCAGGTATATCTACATCTTCAAATTGACGTAACTGTTTAATTAACATTGGCTTCAGAGAAACACTGTTGTCCCTTCTGCCCCTTTACTACCCATGCAATACAGTGCCATGCCTGTTCACATTCGTTGGCACGTGTAAAGCGAATTGTTGAGGTGGTTGATCAGAAAAATGAGAACTAGTTTCTGATCAAGTGCTTATCGCTAAAAAAACAAATTCCTGCTTGGACAGCAGGTGAAGATACTGAGAGTCCTTCATAACACTCTCTTAACTTTGCCACATTGTAAAAACAATCTCCCATAATTCTGTGCAATGTTGCAGCCATCTTTGACTCCTAAGGCTGGAAGTGGATCATGATGGTGGTTGACATGGTCAGTAAGTTTGAATATGAACATAGCAGAATAGCCAGTAAGTTATCAATTTAGACAATCATCCTGTGGACGCTGTCAATGTTGAAGCCACGACATTTTATAGTTTATAAAATTATGAGGGGCATAGATAAGGTGAACAGTCGGACGCTTTTTCCCAGGGCAGAAATGACAACCGCAAGGGTGCACAAGTTCAAGGTAAGGGAGGGAATGTTCAGTAGAGATGTACAGGAGAGGTTTTTCTACACAGAGGGTGGTGGAGGCCTGGAATGCACTGCCAAGTGAGATGGTTGAGGCAGATACATTAGCGGCATTTAAGACTTATCTGGATAGGTGCATGAACAGGCGGGGGATACAGAGGGATTCAGGCAGTTGGTCTAGGTAGGACAATGTGATCAGCGCAGGCTTGGTGGGCCGAAGGACCTGTTCCTGTGCTGTATTGTTCTTTGTTCTTTGCTTGACGTGAAATGTTTGTTGGTGTGACAATGCACTGTAATACTAGCATTGCTTTATCTACACTTGACTATTGTGTGCAGGTTATGGGCTGCTTGGCAGGATGTCAGATGTTTCCTGAAACAAAGATAGTCAGAGAAACAATTCAGTACACTGATACAAGATGAAGTAAATTTTACACAGTCCGGGCAGATTTTATGAAGGTATAGCTAGACACTTTGGCAATGGGAAATATTTATAATCATTAATCAATGGGAAGTATTTACAGTCTCTTTTATATGAATGATCTAGAGGTTGATAATCCAATAAGGTAAAGTCAGGTGTACAAATTCCCTGATGCTTTTGTTTCCACATAAGCAAATCCTAAAGTATTATCCCTTAGGCAATTAATATACGGGTGTGGCTTTTACAAAGCTTTTACTGGGTGATGTGTTATGATATGCCTTTGGGATAGCAGCATGCCATCACCAGAGGGGAAGTGTGTCATGTGATCCAGTCTCAGTTTCACTTTGACCTGTAGCAAAACGCAGCACACACATCCCTGTACGGATAGAAGAATCCCTACAGTAAAAAAAGGAGGCCATTTGGCCCATCATGCCTGCACCATCAACAATCCCACCCAGGCCCTATCCATAGTTCCATATATTTACCCTATTAATCACCCTGATACTAAGGGGCAGTGACCCAAGCCGGGAATCGAACCCAGGTCCCTGGAGCTGTGAAGCAGCAGTGCTAACCACTGTGCTACCGTGCCGCCCTGTTCATTTTACATTTCATCAGTTAGATCATTCCTCAACCTTATGAACTCCAAGCACCACAGGCAAAGTTTGTGCAGTCTGACCAACTTTAATTGGAGCAGAAATTACTTCATCTCATGTTTCATTAGCTAATTGGATAATGTTTCGTACATAATTGCCTAAGTTCGTGTGGGAGAAACAGCAACTTGAGCAAGGAGCTGGAGGATATCTGGGGTGCATGAACCAGCCTGTCGTGCTCTTATAATGATATAAAGGTATGAATCACTCATAAGGCTTGGTATAAACACATTGTTGGCTCATTTATTAACACTAGGCACATGAGACCTTATATAAATGGATTGAAAGGTTGAAGACATCAACAACATGGGGGGGCGGGGGGGGGCACGGTGGCACAGTGGTTAACACTGTTGCCTCACAGCGGCAGGGACCTCGGTTTAATTCTGGCTTCGGGTGACTGTGTGGAGTCTGCACATTCTCCTCGTGTCTGCGTGGGTTTCCTCCGGGTGCTCCGGTTTCCTCCCACAGTCCAAAGATGTGCGGGTTAGGTTGATTGGCCATGCTAAAATTGCCCCTTAGTGTCCTGGGATGCATAGATTAGAGGGATTAGTGGGTAAAATATGTAGGGATATGGGGGTAGGGCCTGGGTGGGATTGTGGTCGGTGCAGACTCGATGGGCCGAATGGCCTCTTTCTGTACTGTAGGGTTTCTATGATTTCTATGATGATGAACATGGTGGCAGAATCTTAAAATTAAAACTAGATCAAGGAGAGAAAGTAGAAAGTGATTGTGCATGCAAAGGGTAGTGGAAATCTGAAAGTCCTGCTAGATTGTTGCAACATTCAAGGGTGAGATTGGTGTACTTTTGTTGGGAAAGACTTTCATAAGATATGGAGAAACAACTGGCATCGAAGTGAAGAGGATCCATTTGAGACAACGCTAGATTTAGGCCGGCACGGTGGCACAGTTGTTCGCACTGTTGCCCCACAGCGCCAGGGACTCGGGTTCAATTCTGGCCTTGGTTGACTGTGCGGAGTTTGCACGTTCTCCCTGTGCCTGCGTGGGTTTCCTCTAGGTGCTCTGGTTTCCTCCCACTGTCTGAAATATGTTCAGGTTTGGTTGATTGGCCATGGTAAATTGTCCCTTAATGTCAGGGAGATTAGTAAGATAAATACGTGGGGGTACAGGGATAGGGCCTGGGTGGGATTGTTGTCGGCGCAGGCTCGATGGGCCGAATGGCCTCCTTCTGCACTGTAGGGGTTCTAGTTTCTAGTTTCTAATAAGTACATATGAGAGAAAGGAGTAGAAGATTGTCCTGATTGAGTTAAGTGATGTAGGGTGGGACAAGGTTCTCCTGGAGTATAAGCACCTACATAGTGGGACAATAAGCCTAATTCTGCACTGTAACTCTATCTAGCTCTATGTATAGAATCATAGAATCCCTACAGTGCATTCGGCCCATCGAGTCTGCACCAACCACAATCCCACCCAGGCCCTATTCCCTTAACCCCACATATTTACCCTGCTAGTGCCCCTGATACTGGGGACGATTTGGTATAGCCAATCAACCTAACCCGCACATCTTTGGACTGTGGGAGGAAACTGGAGCACCCGGAGGAAACCCACGCAGACACGGAGAGAACGTGCAAACTTCGCACAGACAGTGACCAGAGGCCGGAATGGAACCCGGGTTCCTGGCACTGTGAGGCAGCAGTGCTAATCACTGTGCCACCATACAATCCTAAATACAGATCAGCCATGACCTGGGTGAACGACAGAAAAGGTTTGAGAGGCGGAATGGGTGACTACTGTCCCTATTAATGCACTGAACAATGTTTGTAGGAAGAAGAATCCAGAATCTAGAAATCGCTTTCTTTAAGAAAAAAGTTTTCGAAGCGGGAACAGCAGGCTGTCAGAATGCAGTGTGATAAAACATGGCATCTGGTAACAGTTGTGCTTATAGAGGTTATAAATTATGATCATAATTTTCTTCTAATAGGGCAAATTAAACATGCAAGTTAATGGAAAAATAATCCTGGGAATGTCTTGAAAAGTAAAGGTTCTTATAAGTGAATCTCACCATAGTAAGGTCACTCTGCTTCACTGAGCAGAACTCTCAGAGGCTCCAAAGAATCACTGTAGTTGTCATTTTCACTGTTGATTTTATGAGACATTTCCCAGCGTGAGTGGGGCCAAGTGTGTACTACAGAGGTGTGACCATCTGTGAAATATATTCCCATTCTCCCAGCCCAGCCTTGCCTCACTGCTCTGCATAATTATCATTAATTATTTCCCTTCATGAAGAATGTCCACTGAAGTTAAGGTGCTGGGGATTCATAAGGTTTCCAAGCCACAGCGGGGAAAAAAAAAAGTTTCTTTTTAAATGTGTTCATTTTTTCAGCATAATTGGGAAGGGGGAGAAACAATTTTGCCAAAGTTTCACGAGCTCTGCGATTCATAGAATCCCAATCATAGACTCCCTACAATGCAGAAGGAGGCCATTCGGCCCATCGAGTCTGCACCGACCACCCATGCCCTATTCCCGTAACCCCACATATTTACCCTACTAATACCCCTGACACTAGGGTCAATTTAGCATGTCCAATCAATCTAACCCGTACATCTTTGGACATTCTAGCTGTAAGTAAGTAGCCAATCTGCACGGAGCAGAAGATGTTGAATTTGATTCGGAAATAGCGCAGAACAGCAGAGTTGCTACGTTGGCTCCTGATTTCTTTGCTGTGACTTGCTGTTGAAAACTGCTCGCTGGATGAGAGTAGATTTAGACTGACTCTGGGATGCTGACTCCTCCAACCACCTTCCCCACCCCTGGCCCATACCGCACCCCCCCTCCCCCCGGCCCCACAACCATCAACACAGTGAAAGAGCTGTGAAAGGGCGGCACGGTAGCACAGTGGTTAGCACTGCTGCTTCACAGCTCCAGGGTCCCGGGTTCGATTCCCGGCTCGGGTCACTGTCTGTGTGGAGTTTGCACATTCTCCTCGTGTTTGCGTGGGTTTCCTCCGGGTGCTCCGGTTTCCTCCCACAGTCCAAAGATGTGCGGGTTAGGTTGATTGGCCAGGTTAAAATTGCCCCTGAGATGCGTAGGTTAGAGGGATTAGCGGGTAAATATGTGGGGGTAGGGCCTGGGTGGGATTGTGGTCGGTGCAGACTCGATGGGCCAAATGGCCTCCTTCTGCACTGTAGGGTTTCTATGATTCTATTCTATGATTCTAAAACTCATTCTTTAGGTTTGCAATGGTTTGCAAGTCTAAAAGGCATGCTAGTTAGGTGCATTGGCCATGCTAACATTCTCCCTCAGTGTACCCGAACAGGCGTCGGAGTGTGGCAACTAAGGGCTTTTCACAGTAACTTCATTGCTGTAAGCCTACTTGTGACACTAATAAATACATAAACTTAAAAAGTTAACTGTGTCACTGGAACTATAGTCAACATCATTATCATAAAATCCCTACAGTGCAGAAGGCCATTCAGCCCATTGAGCCTGCACCAACAACAATCCCACCCAAGCCCTATCGCCGCAACTCTACATATATACCTCACTAATCCCCCTGACACTAATGGTCAATGTAACGTGGCTAATTCATCTAACCTGCACATCTTTGAAGTGTGGGAGGAAACCAGAGCACCCGGAGGAAACCCACACAGACACAAGAAGAATGTGCAAACTCCACACAGTCACCCAAGGTTGGAATTGAACCTGGGTCCCTGGCGCTGTGAGGCAGCAGTGCTAACCGCTGTGCCACCCACATGAGAAAAGGGGAGAAAACAAAAAAACTTATACTTATCTCACACTTACACTTAATAAAATGTCCTAAGACACTTTACTGGAGCATTATAAAACCAAGTGCAACACAGAGCTACAGTTGGAGATATTAGGACAGGAAACCAAAGGTTTTGTCAAAGAGATAGGTTTTGAGGAGTGTCTTAAAGGAAGAAAGTGAGGTAAAGGGGCAGAGAGAGCTGTATCATGGATATCCCAGAGTTTGGGGCCAAAGCAACTGAAGGCATGGCCACCAATGGTAGTGAAATTCAATTTGAGATGAACCAGAGGCCAGAATGAGAGAAGCGCAGATATCTCGGAGGGTTGTGAGGCTGGAGATGATTGTGGAGATTCGGAGGGGAGGGCCCACTGGAGGGATTTGGAAACAAGGATGAGAATTTTAAAACCAAGCGTTGCTTTGACTGGAAGACAATGCAGGTCAGCGAGCATTGAAATGATAGTGCAAACCGGACTTGATATGAGTTCAGAGACAGACAGCAGTGTTTTGAATGACCTCAAGTTTACAGAGGGTAGATTGTAGGAGACCAGCCAGGACACCAATGGAATACTTGAGCCTAGAGCTGACAAAGGCATGAAAGTCAGCAAAAAAAACACAAAAAGTTTTTGTCATCCTATTTTACCTTTCAAAACTTCATCCACACTCTCATCCAGTGGGTATTGCATATGGGCAGAACAATTAGAGTTAATTGCACACTTAAGCATAGGAAAGCTCCTTCGCCATTTGAATTAGATGCATATTATGACTATTGTACCTGTTCCGTGTAGTTGAACACCAGACTTTATTGGCTGTGTGGCAGCAACATCTGTGAAATCTTCACAACAGTTAAACTATTCACTGTAAAGCGACTACTTTTGTTTTTCCGTTTGAAAACACACAAATTAAAGAGATAAAAGTTTTGTTTCAATTCACAACAAAACAAAACTGTCTGAGTAGCGAATAGACTCTCTCCTGAAGGTGTCGTACTGTACTTGGATATGGTTCTATGAGTGATGGCTTCCAGGTGACCCTTTTTCATGTTTGGACATTGTTGTGAGCTCTTGGGGGGGTTATCACAGGCTTTTCCAGCAGGGGTCAATTGAACGGTAATATTTTTCACCTTGTCTAGTCCGATGTCACTGACACTAATTGTAGCACTCCAACTGTTATTCCTGCTGAGATCTATTGCCTCAGAACACACTGGGATCTTTAACTCTGTATAGCCTGGTACTAAAACAGATATGAATGGAAATATAATCCAGCTCACTGCAATTCATTTAAAAAAATTAAGCTAAACGAGTAAACGTCCTGTGACATGACTTGCTGTGAGAAAAGTATTCATGAGAACTGAGATGATGTACATAGAATCCCTACATTACAGAAGGAGGCCATTCGGCCCATCGAGTCTGAACCGACCACAATCACACCCAGGCCCTATTCCTGTGACCCCCACACATGTACCCTGTTAATCCCCCTGACACTAGGGTCAATTTAGCATGGCCAATCAACCTAACCCATACATCTTAGGACTGTGGGAGGAAACCAGAGCACTCGGAGGAAACCCACACAGACAAGGTGAGAACATGTAGACTCCTCACAGATAGTGACCAAAGCTGGAATTGAATCTGGGTCTCTAGCATTGTGGGGCAGCACCGTGCCACCGTGTTGCTCTAAGTAAGATACCAAGTAGCATCATTATGAATGGTGACATATCGGCATCGAGGTTGATTCTGAAATCTTGAATCATTTTTAATTCATTTTGCAGGATGTGGGCATCACCAGCATTTATTGCCCACCCCTAATCGCCTTCCATTTCAGAGGGCATTTGAGAGTCAACCACATTTGTTGGTCTGGAGTCACATGTAGGCCAGACTGGATAAGGCCAGCAGATTTCTCCTCCTCTAAAGGACATTAGTGAACCAGATTTGGGTTTTTACAACAATCAACAATGGTTTCATGATCATCAGTAGACTTTTAATTACAAATTTTTACTGAATTCAAATTTCACCATCCGCCATGGTGGGATTCGAACCCAGGTTCCCAGAGCATTACCCTGGTTCTCTGGATTCTAGTTTAGTGACAATACCACTACGCCACCACCTTCCCCCAATACAGAATACAGATCCAGGGTCTAGTAATATTGCGGATGCAGAATCCAGCAATCTTGACAAGCTTGGCAACACGGGTTTACAGAACACTATCCAACCATATTCAACCAGATTCCTTCCGTAAACAGTAAATCCAATATTAGTATTTGCTGATTTAAAAATTCTTGAGTAAGCACAGATTTCCAAAACAGACAAAAATCACGGTATGAAAGTTAATCAGTAATGCAGTTTATTAATACAAAAAGTGATTGATTTTCTCAGAAGCGAAAGTTTTTTTTACACATTTGCAGCCTGCGAGTGGTTCAATAATTGTTATGAACAGCAGCCAGTTAAGAGAAATCATTTTATCTTCAGATAGACTCATAACTTTAACAAAGTAAAATACAATTCTGCTTTTCTATTCATCTCAAGAAATGCATTTTTAGTGAACAATCTTTGTTTTACTCTCTAAATGTTAGCAAAAAAAGTACAAGTGCTGTTGATTTTTTTTTATGATGTGGAGATGCCGGCGTTGGACTGGGGTAAACACAGTAAGAAGTTTAACAACACCAGGTTAAAGTCCAACAGGTTTATTTGGTAGCAAAAGCCACACAAGCTTTCGGAGCTCTAAGCCCCTTCTTCAGGTGAGTGGGAATTCTGATCACAAACAGAGCATATAAAGACACAGACTCAATTTACATGAATAATGGTTGGAATGCGAATACTTACAACTAATCAAGTCTTTAAGAAACAAAACAACGTGAGTGGAGAGAGCATCAAGACAGGCTAAAAAGATGTGTATTGTCTCCAGACAAGACAGCCAGTGAAACTCTGCAGGTCCACGCAACTGTGGGGGTTACAAATAGTGTGACATGAACCTAATATCCCGGTTGAGGCCGTCCTCGTGTGTGCGGAACTTGGCTATCAGTTTCTGCTCAGCGACTCTGCGCTGTCGTGTGTCGCGAAGGCTGCCTTGGAGAACGCTTACCCGAATATCAGAGGCCGAATGCCCGTGACCGCTGAAGTGCTCCCCAACAGGAAGAGAACAGTCTTGCTGGTGATTGTCGAGCGGTGTTCATTCATCCGTTGTCGCAGCGTCTGCATAGTTTCCCCAATGTACCATGCCTCGGGACATCCTTTCTTGCAGCGTATCAGGTAGACAACATTGGTTGAATTGCAAGAGTATGTACCGTGTACCTGGTGGATGGTGTTCTCACGTGAGATGATGGCATCTGTGTCGATGATCCGGCACGTCTTGCAGAGGTTGCTGTGGCAGGGTTGTGTGGTGTCATGGTCACTGTTCTCCTGAAGGCTGGGTAGTTTGCTGCGGACAATGGTCTGTTTGAGGTTGTGCGGTTGTTTGAAGGCAAGAAGTGGGGGTGTGGGGATGGCCTTGGCGAGATGTTCGTCTTCATCAATGTCATGTTGAAGGCTCCGGGGGAGATGCCGTAGCTTCTCCACTCCGGGGAAGTACTGGACAACGAAGGGTACTCTGTCCACTGTGTCCCGTGTTTGTCTTCTGAGGAGATCGGTGCGGTTTTTCGCTGTGGCGCGTTGGATCTGTTGATCAATGAGTCGAGCGCCATATCCTGTTCTTATGAGGGCATCTTTCAGCGTCTGGAGGTGTCTGTTGCGATCCTCCTCATCTGAGCAGATCCTGTGTATATGGAGGGCTTGTCCATAGGGGATGGCTTCTTTAACGTGTTTAGGGTGGAAGCTGGAGAAGTGGAGCATCATGAGGTTATCCGTGGGCTTGCGGTACAGTGAGGTGCTGAGGTGACCGTCCTTAATGGAGATGCGTGTGTCCAAGAATGCAACCGATTCCGGAGAGTAGTCTATGGTGAGTCTGATGGTGGGATGGAACTTGTTGATGTCATCATAGAGTTGTTTCAGTGATTGTTCACCATGAGTCCAAAGGAAGAAAATGTCATCGATGTATCTAGTGTATAGCATCGGTTGAAGGTCCCGTGCGGTGAAGAAGTCTTGTTCGAACCTGTGCATGAAGATGTTGGCATATTGAGGTGCGAATTTGGTCCCCATGGCTGTTCCGTGTGTCTGGATGAAGAACTGGTTGTTGAAGGTGAAGATATTGTGGTCCAGGATGAAGCGGATGAAATGTAAAATTGCATCTGGAAACTGGCAGTTGTTGGCGCTGAGCACTGAGGCCGTTGCAGCAATGCCATCGTCATGGGGGATGCTGGTGTAGAGTGCGGGAGACATCCATTGTGACGAGGAGCGCTCCTGGTTCAACTGCTCCATGTGTGCCGAGTTTCTGTAGGAAGTCCGTCGTGTCGCGACAAAAGCTGGGGGTTCTTTGTACAATGGGTTTCAGGATGCCCTCGACATAGCCGGAGAGGTTCTCCCACAGGGTCCCATTGCCCGATACGATGGGACGGCCGGGTGTGTTTGCCTTGTGTATCTTCGGGAGGCAGTAGAGATCTCCAACGCGGGGAGTACGTGGGATGAGAGCACGGAGGGTGTTCTGAAGGTCCGGATCAAAGGTCTTGATCAGAGTGTTGAGTTGACGGGTGTGTTCTTTGGTCGGATCTGCAGGTAACTGTCTGTAGTGTTCCTCGTTGTTTAGTTGTCGGTACACTTCTTTGCAGTAATCCGTTCTGTTCAGTATGACGATGGCCCCACTTCTTGCCTTCAAACAACCGCACAACCTCAAACAGACCATTGTCCGCAGCAAACTACCCAGCCTTCAGGAGAACAGTGACCATGACACCACACAACCCTGCCACAGCAACCTCTGCAAGACGTGCCGGATCATCGACACAGATGCCATCATCTCACGTGAGAACACCATCCACCAGGTACACAGTACATACTCTTGCAATTCGGCCAACTTTGTCTACCTTATACGCTGCAAGAAAGGATGTCCCGAGGCATGGTACATTGGGGAAACTATGCAGACGCTGCGACAACGGATGAATGAACACCGCTCGACAATCACCAGGCAAGACTGTTCTCTTCCTGTTGGGGAGCACTTCAGCGGTCATGGGCATTCGGCCTCTGATATTCGGGTAAGCGTTCTCCAAGGCGGCCTTCGCGACACACGACAGCGCAGAGTCGCTGAGCAGAAACTGATAGCCAAGTTCCGCACACACGAGGACGGCCTCAACCGGGATATTAGGTTCATGTCACACTATTTGTAACCCCCACAGTTGCGTGGACCTGCAGAGTTTCACTGGCTGTCTTGTCTGGAGACAATACAAATCTTTTTAGCCTGTCTTGATGCTCTCTCCACTCACGTTGTTTTGTTTCTTAAAGACTTGATTAGTTGTAAGTATTCGCATTCCAACCATTATTCATGTAAATTGAGTCTGTGTCTTTATATGCTCTGTTTGTGATCAGAATTCCCACTCACCTGAAGAAGGGGCTTAGAGCTCCGAAAGCTTGTGTGGCTTTTGCTACCAAATAAACCTGTTGGACTTTAACCTGGTGTTGTTAAACTTCTTACTGATTTTTTTTAATTCATTCATGGGACATGGACGTCACTGGCTGGGCCAGCATTTATTGCCCATCCCTAGTTGCCCTTGAACTGAGTGGCTTGTTGGGCCATTTCAGAGGGCAATTGAGAGTCAACCTCTTTGCTGTAACTCTAGTCACATGTAGGCCAGACCAGGTAAGGACAGCAGATTTCCTTCCCTAAAGAGACATTAGTGAACCAGATGGGTTTTTCCGACAATAGTTTCATGGTCATCAGTAGATTCTTAATTCCAGATATTTTTTATTGAATTCAAGTTCCACCACCCGCCATGGCGGGATTTGAACCTGGTTCTCAGAATGGTAAACTGAGTTTCTGGATTAATAATCTAACAATAATGCCACTAGGCCATCGCCTCCCCATTGATTAAAGGTATTGTCTAACTGTAGCTAGATTCTTGATTGACGAGACCGTCAAAGGGTATGGGGGAATTGAAAGGGAAGGAGAGTTAAGGCCATGACCAGCTATGATCTTATTGAATGATGGAGTAGAGTCAGGGAGCCAAATGGTCTACTCCTGCTCCTAATTTGTTTGCATGTTCGTCTCAAAGAACAAAGAACAATACAGCACAGGAACAGGCCCTTCGGTCCTCCAGGCCCGCGCCGCTCCCTGGTCCAAACTAGACCATTCTTTTGTATCCCTCCATTCCCACTCCGTTCATATGGCTGTCTAGATAAGTCTTAAACGTTCCCAGTGTGTCCGCCTCCACCACCTTGCCTGGCAGCGCATTCCAGGCCCCCACCACCCTCTGTGTAAAATATGTCCGTCTGATATCTGTGTTAAACCTCCCCCCCTTCACCTTGAACCTATGACCCCTCGTGAACGTCACCACTGACCTGGGGAAAAGCTTCCCACCGTTCACCCTATCTATGCCTTTCATAATTTTATACACCTCTATTAAGTCTCCCCTCATCCTCCGTCTTTCCAGTGAGAACAACCCCAGTTTACCCAATCTCTCCTCATAACTAAGCCCCTCCATACCAGGTAACATCCTGGTAAACCTCCTCTGTACTCTCTCCAAAGCCTCCACATCCTTCTGGTAGTGTGGTGACCAGAACTGGACGCAGTATTCCAGATGCGGCCGAACCAACGTTCTATACATCTGCAACATCAGACTCCAACTTTTATACTCTATGCCCCGTCCGATAAAGGCAAGCATACCATATGCCTTCTTCACCACCTTCTCCACCTGTGACGTCACTTTCAAGGATCTGTGGACTTGCACACCCAGGTCCCTCTGCGTATCTACACCCTTTATGGTTCTGCCATTGTGAGGGAAAGACCAAGCACTTAATAACTAAAAAGAGGTGGCTATTAATCATTTCTATGTGAAACGTGATGTAAATTAAGCTTTGGATTTCAGATCAAATCCATAGAATCATAGAAACCCTACAGTGCAGAAGGGGGCCATTCGGCCCATCGAGCCTGCACCGACCACAATCCCACTCAGGCCCCACCCCATAACCCCACGGATTTACCCTACTAGTTCCCCTTGACACTAGGGGCAATTTAGCATGGCCAATCAATCTAACCCGTACATCTTTGGAGTGTGGGAGGAGATCGGAGCACCCGGAGGAAACCCACGCAGAAACTGGTGTGGGAGTCCAGAACCAGGGGTCACAGTCTGAAGATTCGGGTTGGACCATTTAGGACGGAGATGAGGAGATATTTCTTCACCCAAAGAGTGGTGAGCCTGTGGAATTCATTACCACAGGAAGTAGTTGATGCCAAAACATTGAATGCATTCAAGGGGCGGCTGGATATAGCACTTGAGGCAAATGGGATCAAAGGTTATGGGGAAAAAGCAGGATTAGTCTATTGAGTTGGATGATCAGCCATGTTCGTAATGAATGGCGGAGCAGACTCAAAGGGCCAAATGGCCTCCTCTTATCTTCTATGACACGGGGAGAACGTGCAAACTCCACACAAACAGTGACTTGAAGTCGGATTTGAACCCGGATCCCTGGTGCTGTGAGGAAGTAGTGCTAACCACTACGCCACCGTGCCACCCAAGTTTAATCTTAGCCAAAAGGCTAAAAGCAGGGCATAACAATTATGTTGTGGTTTATAGCACTTTGACAAGCATAACTATGGACCAATCACATGGTTACCTGCATCTCAAGTTTGTTTCAAATACCTTTGCAAAATTAAAAAATAAATCTCAGGTTCTCCTAAAACGAGAGACACCCTTTCTCTTCAAATGAAAGAAACATCCTGATGTGTGTTGGGAAAGTTTACAGATTTCACAGCTAAGTTTGACAACTCCCTTCAACTATTTTGCAGATAGCGATGAGGACCATCAGAGGATACAGCAGGATATAGATCAGTTGGAGACTTGGGCGGAGAGATGGCAGATGGAGTTTAATCCGGACAAATGTGAGGTAATGCAGTTTGGAAGGTCTAATACAGATAGGAAATATACAGTAAATGACAGAACCCTTCAGAGTATTGATAGGCAAAGGGATCTGGGTTACAGGTACACTGAAAGTGGCAGTGCAGGTGGAGAAGGTAGTCAAGGAGGCATACGGCATGCTTGCCTTCATCAGCCGGGGCATTGAGTTTAAAAATTGGCAAGTCATGTTGCAGCTTTATAGAACCTTAGTTAGGCCGCATTTGGAATATAATGTTCAATTCTGGTCACCACACTACCAGAAGGATGTGGAGGCTTTGGAGAGGGTACAGAAAAGATTTACCAGGATGTTGCCTGGTATGCAGGGCATTAGCTATGAGGAGAGGTTGGAGAAACTTGGTTTGTTCTCACTGGAACGATGGAGGTTGAGGGTCGACCTGATAGAAGTCTACAAGATTATGAGGGGCATGGACAGAGTGGATAGTCAGAAGCTTTTTCCCAGGGTGGAAGATTCAGTTATTAGGGGGCACAGGTTTAAGGTGCGAGGGGCAAGGTTTAAAGGAGATGCATGAGGCAGATTTTTTATAGAGAGTAGTGGGTGCCTGGAACTCGTTGCCGGGGGAGGTAGTGGAAGCAGATACGGTAGTGACTTTTAAGGGGCATCTTGACAAATACATGAATAGGATGGGAATAGAGGGATTATGGTCCCCGGAAGGGTAGTGGGTTTTAGTTCAGCTGGGCAGCATGGTCGGTGCAGGCTTGGAGGGCTGAAGGGCCTGTTCCTGTGCTGTAATTATCTTTGCTCTTTGTTCTATTCTGAGGGATATATCTGGTGGGAGCTTAACAGCTTTTGAAACAGAATCAACTTCAAGTATAAACTTTAATGAAGGTAATAAAGACATTCAAGTAAAAGTAAAGTTTTTTTATTAGTCACAAGTAAGGCGTACATTAACACTGCAATGAAGTTATCGTGAAATTCCCCTAGTCGCCACACTCTGGCGCCTGTTCGGGTCAATGCATCTAACCAGCATGTCTTTCAGATTGTAGGAGGAAACCGGAGGGAACCCACGCTGACACAGGGAGAACGTGCAGACTCCACACAGATTGACCCGAGCCGGGAATCAAACCTGGGTCTCTGGCGCTGTGAAGCAGCAGTGCTAACCACTGTGCCACCGTGCTGCCCTCTCAATGAGTAAATGTTTATTAATGTGAAATATGTAAGGTTTATGAGTTTTTCTTATTATTTTGGATATAAGATTTAGTTAATGATAAAAATGTTTTTCAACACATGGTTTTGAAAGATTTGACTGTTTTCATGTCTGCTCATCCAGGAGTGTATGATTTTAAAAGCCCTTAATAGTGTTAATGACAGTGTTACAAACACTTTTCTCACTTCCAATTCCTATGTTTCCTACTTCTTCAGGTCTGACTGATTTTCTTTGAACCAATTAATAAAGTGATAGTGATGTGTGATGGTGGAAGTGTGACTGCAACAGTAGAAAACTGAAATAGTGAAGCCTTGAAAGGAAGTGACTTTACTGTGTAGTAGATGTTTTAAGTTTTCTTATCTCTAATATATTCAAAGCTATATTCAGTTTCTGATATCCAACAAGCCCACTGTATAAATGCAGTCCCGTCCCCTTTCCGTTAACTCTACCATGTCAATCTATACTATCCTATCTTTTCCTTTGACTTTGTCTTCCTCACTCATAACAATATCTCTCTTCACTGCTTCTCTTACTTATACTGATTTCTGTAATAAACCACTCTCTCTCTCTGTAGGTACCATGTCCTGAAAAGGCATTGGCAACAATGTGATTGGTCCATAGTTATGCTTGTCACAGTGCAATAAACCAGCTTGGATCTAATATGTCCCTTTTGTGGAGACCATGAATTGGATTGAATTTGGTTTGGTTTTTGGTGCAAGCAAGGAGATGGATTAGGTGTTTGCCCCGTCCACTCTGTCCATTGACCTTGGAACTCTGAGAAAGGAATAAAAATGTCTTTAAAATAATTTATGAGAACCAGATCCCAGGAACATGCTCATAGGTGGAACGGTGGCATAGTGGTTAGCACTGCTGCCTCATGGCACCAGAAACCCGGGGTTCGATTCCAGCCTCGGGTGTCTGACTGTGCGGAGTTTGCAGTGGTTTCCTCCAGGTGCTCCGGTTTCCTCTCACACTCCAAAGATGTGCAGGTTAGGTTGATAGGCCATGCTAAATTGTCCCTTAGTGTCAGGGGGATTAGCGGGGGGGGGGGGGTTACGGGGTTAGAGCCTGGGTGGGATTGTTGTTGGTGCAGACTCGATGGGCCAAACTGCCTCCTTCTGCAATGTAGGGATTCTATGACTCTTTAAACGGTGGTTGTTTCAAAATTCAGTTTTGAAGCTATCTACTGACAGAACCACCAACGAAGCTGACCATTTTTTCAGCCTAGACAAGAAATCTTTTTATATGAATGTATTTTGGTTGGAATTCTAGTCTGTGTTTTTTCTTTAACATTGCAGCTGATTATATTTGCATCCTGTATGCATTAATTTATCAAAGTTATTAAAATGTTTATTTGGATCTGCGGTTTCATCTGATTACATTAATCGATGCATTAAAAACAGATCAGAAAGAAATTTCAACTGTTCTGTTTCTCTCCTGTTAACACTGCATCATACACTTGCGAAATAACAAGATTACTATTCCCTTCCACCTAGCTCCGTGTATTCAATTACATCTTTTTCAAGTATGTAATAAAATCCCAGCATTTAAAGTATGCACAAGACCATAGCATTTTATTAATTGCAATTTTAACCAAGCCATTAAAAAGAATCAGCAGCAAATTATTTATCTTCTTTTCTCTGTTTTCTGCTCATGTTGGTCACTTGCTAATACACATGTTCCTCTACAAGGGAGGACTAGCACAGAGCATAATCTGCACAGACATCATCAATATTATTTCTAGTCAGTCAGTAAAACATGTCATAGAATCATAGAAACCCTACAGTGCAGAAAGAGGCCATTTGGCCCATCGAGTCTGCACCGACTACAATCCCACCCAGGCCCTACCCCCATATCCCTACATATTTACCCGCTAATCCCTCTAACCTATTCATCTCAAAACACTAAGGGGCAATTTAGCATGGCCAATCAACCTAACCCGCACATCTTTGGACTGAATGTAATTCCAATAGAATCCTATAGTGCAGAAGGAGGCCATTCAGCCCATCAAGTCTGCACCAACCACAATCCCACCCAGGCCCCTATCTCCATAATCCTATGCATTTACCCTAGCTAGTCCCCCTGACACTACGGGGCAATTCAGCATAGCCAATCCACCTAATCTGCATATCTTTGGACTGTGGGAGGAAACCAGAGCACCCAGAGGAAACCCACGCAGACACAGGGAGAATGTGCAAACTCCATGCAGACAGTGACCCAAGCTGGGAATCGAACCCAGCGCTGTGAGGCAGCCGTGCTAACCACTGTGCCACCGAGTCACCCCACAGCAATGACAGGAAATGTCCTGATATATGATCCTTCTTTCACCTCTAACTGCCTAACTTGCTCTTTCCATCGAAACCCCTTCATGTTTCTATTTTAGCAACCTTACTACGGTCTTTGCCGTTGTGCCACTCTATTTGTTTCTGAATCCTCAATGTGTTGACATGAATAGTCATTGCAATGTTTGCTATTCTAACTTCCCTCCTTCAATGTTGTGGAACTTTCACTGCCCTCAGTCTGCCCGTAAAAACTGCTGGATTTTAATGTCCAAGCAATACATCGTCTCTTTGTAGGTAATTTAA
Source organism: Mustelus asterias (assembly GCF_964213995.1). Classification (NCBI taxonomy): domain Eukaryota; kingdom Metazoa; phylum Chordata; class Chondrichthyes; order Carcharhiniformes; family Triakidae; genus Mustelus; species Mustelus asterias. Next base: position 83,541,278 of record NC_135811.1, read on the forward strand.
AGTAAATCTTATTTATTACTCACAGATTGGCTTATATTAACACTGCAATGAAGTTACTGTGAAAATCCCCTAGTCACCAGACTCTAGCGCCTGTTTGGGTACACTGAGGGAGGATTTAGCACAGCCAATTCACCTAACCAGCACGTCTTTCGGACTGTGGGAGGAAACCGGAACACCGGGAGGAAACCTGCGCAGACACGGGGAGAACGTGCAAACTCCACACAGACAGTGGCCCAAGCCGGGAATCAAACCCGTGTCCCTGGTGCTGTGAGGCAGCAGTGCGAACCACTGTGCCATCCTTTACCACGTCTTCTCTCCTGCTTTTCATTTTCATATTTACTCCTGTGTCAAATTATGGTGCAGACTGTGGCTCGAAAATCATCTTGGACTGTCCAAGTCATGCAAAATGGACAGTATCATATGGTCCACTCATCAAACGCCCTGCACATTATTCCTAACTATTGACTTCAATAGATTAAGGGATGGGACACACAACAAGCCACCAATGACACTCCGCCTATTTTGCAATACTCTGCAACACAACCCTGCCCCAATGTTTCCTAAAGAGGTCATCACAAGATTAACAATTCTCATCATTTAAATCACATTACAGAATTGTGCAGCCTTTATAACACTTCACAAAATAAAGTGTTAGAATTGACATGAGTTATTGAAAATACCAAGAGATTAATAACACAATAATGAACATCTGTGACAAAATTAAAACTAAAGGATGTGACACTGTCAATAAGTAACATCAGTTAACAGTGGCAGAATACATGGCTAAGTCTTTTGTGAGAAAATTATATTAATGGCACATCTTTGCTGTGGAACTGTGCATTCAACTATATGTTTTGTTGCAAATTGTAATGATATAAAGTATTTGTTATTGGCTAGTCGAGGCTGAAATAGCACAGAAGTATGGATTAACCATAAGCTTCTCTTCATCCTTTGGTTTTAACTGTTCCTGAAGTCAGAATTATCTTTCCTCTCAATCGATTAGCAGTAATGTGACAAAATGAACCATCATAGAAATATAGAAACATAGAAAATAGGAGCAGGAGGAGGCCATTTGGCCCTTCGAGCCTGCTCCGCCATTCCTTATGATCGTGGCTGATCATCCAACTTGATAGCCTGATCTCGCCTTTCCCAAGTCACAGTCAGCTGACATTTGATAGAATCATAGAGTGGTTACTGCACTGGAGGTTATTCAGCACTTTGTGTCCCTACCAACTCTCTGCAAGAGCAATGCACCTAGTCTCACTCATAGGAACATAAGAACTAGGAGCAGGAGTAGGCCAACTGGCCCTTCGGGCCTGCTCCGCCATTCAATAAGATCATGGCTGATCTTTTCATGGACTCAGCTCCACTTACCTGTCCGCCCACCATAACCCTTAACTCTTTCAATGTTCAAAAATGTATCTACCCTTGCCTTAAAAACATTTAATGAGGTAGCCTCAACTGCTTCACTGGGGAGGGAATTCCACAGATTCACAATCTTCCTCATCTCAGTCCTAAACCTGCTGCCCCTTATTTTGGGACGATGTCCTCTAGTTCTAGTTTCACCTGCCAGTGGAAACAACCTTCCTGCTTCTATTTTATCTATTCCCTTCATAATCTTATAGGTTTCTATAAGATCTCCCCTCATTCTTCTGAATTCCAATTAGAATAGTCCCAGTCCACTCAGTCTCTCCTCATAAGCCAACCCTCTCAACTCTGGAATCAACTTAGTGAATCTCCTCTGCACGCCCTCCAGTGCCAGTATATCCTTTCTCAAGTAAGGAGACTAAAACTGTACACTGTAGTCCAGGTGTGGCCTCACCAGCACCTTGTACAGCTGCAACATAAATCTCCCTCATGCTGATGTACCAGAGCTCAAGTGCATTGTGAAATTGCAGCTCCAATTCCATCAGGATGAGGCATCGAACAACACTCAGGCATTTCAATACTGAACAGCAGGGGCAAATCGGGAAGCTAAATTACCTCAGGCCATCGACTTCCCAGTGGCTCATCGTGGAGAATCAGTGGACTGAAAGGAACGGGAGGAGGAAAACGAATCTAAAAACAATGATGTGAACAAAAGATAGACAACATAGCCACTGGCAATCACTGGCTGGAGTCACATGTATGTAGACTGTCTGCGGACAGCAGGATTCCTTTCCCAAATATTTTTAAGGTCATTTTTATCACATTCGGTCAACTTCATGATCACTTTTTTGGTAATTATTAAACATCACAGGGCAGAACAGTGGTTAGCACTGCTGCCTTACAGTGCCAGGCACTGGGGTTCGATTCCAGCTTTGTGTGACTGCCTGTGTGGAGTTTGCACATTCTCCCCGTGTCTGCATGCGTTTCCTCTGGGTGCTCTGATTTCCTCCCACAGTCTAAAAGATGTGCAGGTTAGTTGGATCGGCTATGCTAAATTGCCCCTTAGTGTCCAAACCTCTGTAGGTTAGGTGACTGAGCCATGGTAAAGGCATGAGGTTACAAGGATAAGACAGGGGGGGTGGGCCTGGATGCAATGATCTTTTGGAGAGTTGGTGTAGACTTGATGGACTGAATGGCCTCCTTCTCCATTGTAGGGATTCCATGCAGAATTTTAAAAATTCACTTACAGGACATGGGTATCACTGGCCAGTATTTATGGCCATCCCTAATTGTCCTTGAGAAGATGGTGGTGAGCTGCCTTATTGAGCCGCTGTAGTCCCTGTGGCATACATACACCCATGTTGCTGTTAGGGAGTTCCAGGATTCTGACCCAGCGACAGTGAAGGAACAGTGCTATATTTCCAAGTCAGGATGTTGAGTAACTTGGAGGGGAACTTCCAGGTGGTGGTGTTCCCATCTGTCTGCTACCCATATCCCTCTAGGTGCTAGTGGTCATGGGTTTGGAAGGTGCCGCCCAAGGAGCCTTGGGGAGTTACTGCAGTGCATCGTGTAGATGGTGCACACTATTGCCATTGTTCGTTAGTGGGAGGGAGTGAATGTTTGTAGAAGAGATAAGAATCAAGTGGATCGAGCTACTTGAATGTTCTTGGAGCTGCACTCATCCAGGCAAGTGGAGAGTTTTCCATCACACTCTGGACTTGTGCCTTGTAGATGGCAGTTAGGCTTTAGGGAGTCAGGAGGTGAGTTAATCACCGCAGCATTCCTCGCCTCTGACCTGCTCTTGGAGCCACAGTATTAGAAAAAGAGCAAAGTTTCTTTAAATCTATGATGAGTTACTCATGAATGGGTGAATGTACAAAAATGCAAAATACATCAGACCTGTACAGCTCAGAATGGTTGATAGCCATCCAGTGTTTCGCTAGCACCGCATTTAAATGTGATTTACTTTCATTCCAAGAAGTACATTAAACTAAATTAAATATGAAGTGGCAGATATCTAATTGCACACAAATAAAGCACAAAGAACCTGAAGGCAATTAACTTTTGCTTACAGTGTAATTGCAGCAATCAGTGCAAGGGGAAAAAATAGAACATTTGATCACCAAAGGATGCTTCATCTTGGCAGGTGGAACAATTCAAAATTTACCAGGGGCTTTTGTTTATTTCATTCTTTCCCAATTATCAACTTCTTTAAATTCCTCTCACTAATTCTGGACACTGCCAAGAATCGCACAGATCTTAACATTTTGCAATTGTTATTGAGCATTAGGCTTTTGATTGATTTGAAGAGAAGTTGCTACAAGAGGGATCATTCACTTTCAAAAGTTGTTTTGTGCTGGTGTTGTGCTACTGGCAGATTCTATTAAATTCAATCTGAGCACACGGGAGTCACCAGCAAGTCTAGCAACGAGCAAGAAACTACAAAGGGTCGTGAACAAAACCCAGTCCATCACTCAAACCAGCCTCCTATTCATTGACTGCCTACACTTCCTGCTGCCTCGGAAAAGCAGCCACCTATAATCAAGGACCCTACATACCCCGGACATTCTCTCTTCCACCTTCTTCCATCGGGAAAAGATACAGAAGTCTGAGGTCATGTACCAATCGACTCAAGAACAGCTTCTTCTCTGCTGCCATCAGACTTTTGAATGGACCTACTTCACATTAAGTTGATCTTTCTCTACACCCGAGCTATAACTGTAACACTACATTCTGCACTCTCTCTTTTCCTTCTCTATGAACGGTATATTTTGTCTGTATAGCGCGCAAGAAACAATACTTTTCAATGCGAACAATGCGAAGAGCATTGTCGGGCAATACAGCAGGATATAGATAGGCTGGAAAATTGGGCGGAGAGGTGGCAGATGGCGTTTAATCCGGATAAATGCGAAGTGATGCATTTTGGAAGAAATAATGTAGGGAGGAGTTATACAATAAATGGCAGAGTCATCAAGAGTATAGAAACACAGAGGGACCTAGGTGTGCAAGTCCACAAATCCTTGAAGGTGGCAACACAGGTGGAGAAGGTGGTGAAGAAGGCATATGGTATGCTTGCCTTTATAGGACGGGGTATAGAGTATAAAAGCTGGAGTCTGATGATGCAGCTGTATAGAACGCTGGTTAGGCCACATTTGGAGTACTGCGTCCAGTTCTGGTCGCCGCACTACCAGAAGGACGTGGAGGCGTTAGAGAGAGTGCAGAGAAGGTTTACCAGGATGTTGCCTGGTATGGAGGGTCTTAGCTATGAGGAGAGATTGGGTAAACTGGGGTTGTTCTCCCTGGAAGGACGGAGAATGAGGGGAGACCTAATAGAGGTGTACAAGATTATGAAGGGGATAGATAGGGTGAACGGTGGGAAGCTTTTTCCCAGATCAGAAGTGACGTTCACGAGGGGTCACAGGCTCAAGGTGAGAGGGGCGAAGTATAACTCAGATATTAGAGGGATTTTTTTTACACAGAGGGTGGTGGGGGCCTGGAATGCGCTGCCAGGTAGGGTGGTGAAGGCAGACACGCTGACATCGTTTAAGACTTACCTGGATAGTCACATGAGCAGCCTGGGAATGGAGGGATACAAACGATTGGTCTAGTTGGACCAAGGAGCGGCACAGGCCTGGAGGGCCGAAGGGCCTGTTTCCTGTGCTGTACTGTTCTTTGTTCTTCACTGCACACCAATACATGTGACAATAATAAATCAAATCAAATAAAGTTGCATTCCAAACTATTGGGCTTAAGACACTTTGAGCACAATTTAAACTACACCACATTGGTGTGGGTTCGGCAGGCTAAACTAGGAACATCATCTTTCCTTTCCTATAAAAGTATCAGTGGGATTTCATGGTCCTTTAATAAAGTTAAAATGTTCTGCCATGGTTGGATTTGAACTCTATTTGAGAGATCTGGTTAGGCAGTAGTAAACACAAATTAACAAATATGTCATAGGCACATTGTAAAAATAAAACAGGAGGTAGTCTAGAGTTTCATTTTCCCGCTAGGCCTGTCGACTATGGGACATGGAGAGCTAAGATTCAGCACTATCCTTTCCCCATTTGGGTCCAACAAGAGAACATCTGTATTCACCCATAACCAATATAGCAATTGACTTAATATTCAGCGCTCAATCAACATCGCAGAAAAAAAATCCAGTATCACATTGATTTGTGGGAGGTTGCTGTATACAAAATGGCTGCCACTTTTCCTACATGACAGTAACTACACTTCAAAAGCACTGTATTTGCTGTAGAACACTTTGGGCCTGGGCCATTCTGAAGTCATGAAGGGACCACATAAGTGCAAGTTCTTCTCCCTTAAAATGATTGGGCCTTGACACCACTGAAAGGAGTTGGCAGGAGGGCAAACCATATGTGCAGAACCACATCCAGCGTTCTATGATAGCTGCTGAGGGTATTCATGAGCATGACCCTCAAGCTAGACACAGCTTGAGATTATGGTCCTAAACTAAAAGATTAGTAACATTGGTACAAATTAAATCAAGGATGCTGGCTCCAGATCCAGAAAGGAGGCAACTTTTGTGTTCAGATTCCCAAAGGTTTCAATAGATAAGCGTGTAGCAGATATATTGCCACACTTCCATTTATTCATACAGTTTGAAGTTGAGAGAAGAAAATTCATGAATTATTCCAAAAAAAAGTTCCATTCACAGGCTTGTGTGCTGAACATTTCAGGAAATAATTACAGATATCTACTATGCAGCGTCAATATTAAAGTAGAAGTTTGGGTTGTGATGATTATTGAATTAGCACAGAGCCCCGAGTGCCAATAGCAATAAATTTATGTGCTTCATTTTCTTCATAACCACAGATAATCATGCACTTACTCATTATAATCCCAAACTTCAAGATGTTTTTTAAGTGGAAAATTTGAACTATTTTCATCTGATGTCAAAATATTGTCACTAGAATGTAGAATTTAATAGATTTTAATAAAATCAACTCATATGCCTGACAGCACTTTAAAACTTTTAGCCATGGTATTTGCTCAATTACTTTTCATATATACCATGCTTATTTCTAATTAAATCTCCAAGACTGTTGTAAGTGCAGTGTTCTGAAACATTGAGATTAAATTGAGAGTCGATGTCAGGCAGAATGTGCACAAGTATTTTTTTTCCTGTCCTATACCTTTAAGGACCATGTTGTATGTGAAAAACTTTTGCCTATTGGGCCACTTCAAATGTTAAAATTGTGCATGTTAGCCAGCAAAATTATACAATAAACTGAACCGAAAGCTAGTCACAAATTGCAGCTAAGTCAAAAGAACCAAAATTAATACTTAATTAGCATATTAAACATTAATTCTAATCAACTACTAGAGCCTTTCAATTTATACCAGTAATCATAGAAACCCTACAGTGCAGAAGGAGGCCATTCGGCCCATCAAGTCTGCACCGACCACAATCCCACCCAGGTCCTACCCCCACATATTTACCCGCTAATCCCTCTATCCTACGCATCTCAGGACTCTAAGGGGCAATTTTTTTTTAACCTGGCCAATTAACCTAACCCGCACATCTTTGGACTGTGGGAGGAAACCAGAGCACCCGGAGGAAACCCACGCAGACACGAGGAGAATGTGCAAACTCCACACAGACAGTGACCCAAGCCGGGAATCGATTCCAGGTCCCTGGAGCTGTGAAGCAGCAGTGCTAACCACTGTGCTACCGTATTATATAAGAAAGCTGTTAACTGCCCAAAGAACGTTTGTAAAAGGGAACTGCCAGTTACATTGTGCCAACCGCCTATCCACCACCCCACCCACAAGTCTACAGACCAGTGCTGGAAACAATTCAATTACTTGACAAGAACAGAACCAACAGTATCACGGGGATCACTTCAAGATGTAAAATCGTCGGCTCCAACACACCCTTCCCTGATGAGCTCAATGCATTCTACGCCCGTTTTGAGCAAGAGGTCAGCGAGAGCATGCCCTCCACCCTGGAAGCCCTGGTTCAACCTGTATCTGGGGTCACCATTGCAGGTGTCAGAGCAGCTTTCTTGAAGGTCACCCACAGAAAGCAACAGGCCCGGATGGGGCACCGGGACGTGCACTCAGATCCTGCACAGATCAGCTGGGGGGGTATTCGCAGACATCTTCAACTTCTCTTTACAACAATCTGAGGTCCCTACCGCCTTCAAGACGACGACCATCATCCCGGTACCTAAGAAAAACCAAGCAGCGTGCCTTAATGACTATCGGCCGGTGGCTCGGACATGCATCATTATGAAGTGCTTCGAAAGGTTAGTCATGGCACAAATCAATTCCAGCCTCCGGGACTACCTGGATCCACTACAGTTTGTCTACCACCGCAACAGGTCCACAGCAAACACCATTTCCCAGCCCTGCACTCAACCCTGGAACACCTAGATAAAAAAGGCACCTACCTCAGACTCCTATTTATTGACTACAGCTCAGCCTTCAACACTATTATCCCCACGAAGCTCATCTCCAAACTCCGTGGCAAAGGCCTCAGCACCTCCCTCTGCGGCCGGATCTGGTGAACTGGTGCGGCAACAATTTCTCAATGTCAAGAAAATGAAGAAGATTGTCATAGACTTCAGGAAGCGTAAAAAAGAACATGCCCCTATCTACATCAACAGGGACGAAGTAGAAAGGGTCAAGAGCTTCAAGTTTTTAGGTGTCCAGATCACCAACAACCTGTTCTGGTCCCCCCCATGTCGACACTGTAGTTAAGAAAGCCCACCAACACCTCTTTCTCAGAAGACTAAGGAAATTTGGCATGTCAGCTACGACTCTCACCAACTTTTACAGATGCACCATAAAAAGCATTCTCTCTGGTTGTATCACAGCTTGGTATGGCTCCTGCTCTGCCCAAGACCACAAGGAACTACAAAAGATCGTGAACGTAGCCCAAACCATCACACAAACCAGCCTCCCATCCATTGGCTCTACACTTCCCGCTGCCTCGTCAAAGCAGCCAGCATAATTAAGGACCCCACGCACCTCAAACATTCCCTCTTCCAACTTCTTCCTTCGGTAGAAGTCGGAGGTCACGTACCAACCAACTGAAGAACAGCTTCTTCCCTGTTGGTGTCAGACTTTTGAATGGACTTACCTTGCATTAAGTTGATAGTTCTCTACACTACATTCTGCACTCTCTTGTTTTCTTCTCTATGAATGGTGTGTTTTGTCTGTATAGCATGCAAGAAACAATACTTTTCACTATGTTAATACATGTGACAATAATAAATCAAATCAAAGTAGGTCTCAACTTATGCAGGCAAACTTCAAGCTTTGGCAGCTGGCAACGTAGAGCTAAAAAAGTCATTGCCTTCAAGACCATGTTGCAAGAAGCTGCTTCTGTAAAATTTAACACTGAAAACTCCTGGAACTCAATATTTGTCTCTGTGTGGGTTTCCTCCCACAGTCCAAAGATCATAGATGTGAAAGTTAGGTGGATTGGCTATGTTAAATTGCCCCCTAGTGTCAGGGGAATGAGCTCGGGCAAATGCATGGGGTTATGGGAATAGGGCCTGGGTGGGATTGTGGTCACTGCAGACTGGATGGGCCTGAGTCTGCACTGTTTTGATTCATCATCCACAATTTCTTAGATTCCTCTTATGCAGATCCAAAATATCCAAGCGGCATGGGGAAACAACAATGAAAGGAAGAGAGATTGTTTTTGTATGGGGACAATGATCAAGCCCCTCGCCCATACCAATGACCTGCCAATTCCCACTCTTACCTGTCACCCACTTTCTCTACCTCAAGTAGATGATAAACAGACACCCACAAGCTGGGGTGGCCTCAAGTTAATGTGAATGGAGATATTGCATCAATTGAGCCATAAAACATGGAACTGAGGAAATTAATGAGAAATTTGGTGATTCCCCAAAAGAGGCTGCAGAGCCAATTGCCCTTGGCACTACACTGATCTCATAGTTCCTGCCAAAATAATTCTTATATTGTATTTTGAAACTGCCAGCTTTTCTAGTGAAAATGAGAGATTTCTAAAGATGCAATGTGGCTTCAATCTAGGCAAATTCTACAACAAAAAGCAGGAAAGACCACGTTACTACTTGTCAGTTAATAAAATCTTTAGGACACATCATAAATCAAGATTAAAAATTGCTTACAGTGAACAAAAGGACAAAGAACAGGGTGGAAAGATAAGAGCGGGGCTCAGGACCAGACTACCATGTCAACTTCCAGTTATGATTTGCATAGCATTCAGAGCTCCAAATCCAACCCCAATTCATATCCTGCACCCCCAGTAATGCTGATGTTGGTGAGGCTAGCTAGCAAAGATCCAAATTAAAACTACATTCATATACAAAATAGGATTTACTGTGTATAGAATGGTTAAAAGATAACATTGAGCCTATAATTGTCACTAGACCATGGGCTATTAAAGAATGCAAGAATTTTGCAAACAGCTACTCAATCTGCCTTTTAGCTTCAGCAGCGGGGTCATCTGGACTCGAAATGTCAGCTCTTCTCCTTACAGACCTGCTGAAAAGGATTTATTTTGGTTTAAGATTCCAGCATCTGCAGTAATGTGCTTTTACTCTTATCCTGCTTTTGTTATGCAATATTCACAATTTTAATTTAATCAAGTTTAAACCTGCATTATAGTATATTGTTGACATTTTAGTATTTTGGATACACACCGAGTTTAATATAGAATATTTAATACAGGTGGAAATTTCCCTGTCTAGAAACAGCATCTTCTTGACAACTCAACAGGCTTTCCCTCACAAGAGTATTGTGGCCAGTTCGTAGAATCTCTACTGTGCAGGAAGCTATTTGGCCCATCAAGCCTGCATTGACAACAATCCCACCCAGGCCCTATCCACGCAACCCCACATATATTTACCCTTCTAGTCCCCCTGACATTTAGCATGGCCCATCCACCTAACCCACATCTTTGGACTGAGGGAGTAAACCCACATAGACATGATGTGCAAACTCCAGTGATCCTAGTCCAGAATTGAACCTGGGATCCTGACATTGAGGCAGCAGTACTAACCACTGTACTGCCCAGTTCTGGGCATCACACTTTAGGAAGAACATTGAATGTTCCAGGGATGAGGAATTTCAGTTATAACTGGAGAAATTTGGATTGGGTTTCCCTCAAAGAAAATGAGGGGAGATTGTAAATAGGTATTCAAAATCATGAGGACCCTGGACCGAGTAGATAGGGAGAAACTGCTCCATCAGAGAACGAGGGGGTGCACATTTAAAGCCATTGGTAAAACAAATAAAAGTTTTTCATGCAGATAGTTAAGGTCTGAATGAAAGTATCGGTGTGGTGGAGACAGGTTCAATTGAATCATTAAAAAAAGTGTACAGAGGTTTTGGGAAATGGGGCACTAACGGAACTGCATATTGCTGTATTTATTTCTGAACAACACAGATTTCTTCCTCCATGTCTGTCAGAAAACTCGTGAATTTTTGTTTTGCTTAATACATCACAAGAACACATCCAAAGTGAACTTGTATTTTTGTTAACGGCAGATAATATCTACAGACACGTGAAATAGGTAATACACTCCAGATTTATTATCAACATTTCATATATACACAAAGTACACTATATTTAATTCCTGAATGTGCATTAAAACTCATACACAGCTAACAGCAGTAATATAGGCCTCATATGTGCATCAAGTTTCATGGTCCAGTAAAGCCACTTGGTCCGAAGGTCTGCCTTCTCATTAGAAGTCTGGCCGATTCTTCTTCAGTTTACTGTAGTCCGTATTCACAGCGAAGAACTAGCAAAAAGAGAAGATAAATCAAGAGGACCTTTTGCACCACTAATTTCAGTTTAAAATGGAATTTTTTTTCCCCAGTAAGTAACAAATCCAGTACTGGAATTGCTAGAGTGCGATGAAATGTGTTTAAAATGGTTGACTCTACCAGAGAAATGAAAATTAAAGCCGTGTCATCCCACAGTAAAACCAACAGCATGAACCAGAAACTTAGCTCAGTTTGGCAAAGTGAACATGCAAAGTTAGGATATATTCAGCATTACTATTTTAAAAACACCAACACCCAATCCAAACTTCTACCGATTTATGAGCACAAAGTTTGCAGTTAATTATGTCAATAGAATGCAGTGTCGTCATGGGCAAGGAGCTTTGCTCTGGCACAAGGTATAACTAATTTTAATGTGATTGGGATTGAAAAAAAGCACTTTAATTTGCCAGGGTGATGGTGGGAGGGGAGGGGACTCTTCACTTAGTGACCAAGACTTAAAACAACTATCTATTACCTATTTAGTACTCCTGAGTCCTACTAAAGAACATTAGAAAACCTACCCCTAACTTAGCACATACCAACTTTAACTAAAGAAAGACATCAATTTGGTTACAGTAATTTCATCTCAGAATATTATTTCAATCATGCTTGTAAAGTGTTCATTTCACAAAATTCAAGTTCAAGAGACACTCTGGGAAATTGATTCCACGTTGCCATTGTCCAGTTTCACATTATGGCAACAGCTCGGTTTCAGCTCACTGGAAGAATTATTCCACAATTTTTGAAGCAGTGCATATAACCATAGGTTCAGGGTGAAAGATTAATAAATGAATTTTTTTTTAAATCAGCTTTTCCACTTAAGGATAGGTGAGAATAATTGCACATTACCTTGTACTGCTGATTGGGTTCAATCTTATTCCAAGGTTCAGGGTTCCCTTTGCGATCCCAGCTGTAGGTAAAAGGACAATTGTATAGTTAGTAATTAAAGAACACCACAACACTTTAATTGCCGATTCATGAAATTACATTTCTTTGCAAACTGCTGGTTAAGAACTTGAATGTTCTATCCTTCAATTATTAGGAATACAAAAATTTGGTGAGAACATATTCAAATCACAAATGCTTAAAAAACTTCTGTTCTGAAAGCAAATGTTCAGGAACACAGCTGGGTTATGGATTAACTATGCTGATTACTACTTTTCTCCAAAAATCAAACCAATTCTACCCAATACATGGTTTATTTGCAGTGTCCCTGGAATCCCACAGGAAAATTTGGATTTCAATCAAAGCTCAGTGACTCACATCTATCTTCATAGTGGTGAGCTAAAATTACAAGTTATGACAACTTACATTTCGACAGCACCTTTGATATAACACTTCACAGGAGATTTGAAAAAAGTCAAATAAGGGGATATTAATTGGTCAAAGGAGGTGGTTAAGGAATGTCTTAGTCATAGAGTCAGAGGTTTTCAGCATGGAAACAGGCTATTCAGCCCAACTTGTCCATGCTGCCCTTTAAACCCCTAAACTAGCCCCCCCTCTACTACCACCTCTGGTAGCTTGTTCCAGACACTCACCACCTTCTGAAAAAATTGCCCCTCTGGACACTTATATTCTTCCCTCTCACCTTAAACCTATGCCCTCTAGTTTTAGACTCCCCCTATCTTTGGGAAAAGATTGACTTTCTAGCTGATCTAGGCCCCTCATTTTATAGACCTCTATAAGATCACCTCTCAGCCTTCTACACTCGAGAAAAAAGTCCCTGTATCAAGCCTCTCCTTATAACCCAAACCATCAAGTCCCGGTAGCATCCTAGTAAATCTTTTCTGCACTCTTTCCAGTTTAATAATATCCTTTCTATAATAGGGTGACCAGAACTGCACACAGTATTCCAAGTGTGGCCTTACCAATGTCTTGTACAACTTCAACAAGACATTCCAACTCCTGTATTCAATGTTCCGACCAATGAAACCAAGCATGCCAAATGCCTTCTTCACCACTCTGTCCACCTGTGACTCCACTTTCAAGGAGCTATGAACCTGTACCCCGAAATATTTGTTCTGGAACTCTCCCCAACACCCTACCATTAACTGAGTAAGTTCTGCCCTGGTTCAATCTACCAAAATGCATCACCTCACATTTATCTAAATTAAATTCCATCTGCCATTCGTCAGCCCACTGGCCCAATTGATCAAGATCCCGTTGCAATCGGAGATGACCTTCTTCACTGTCCACTATGCCACCAATCTCGGTGTCATCTGCAAACTTACTAACCATGCCTCCTATATTCTCAAATCATTAATATAAATGACAAATAACAGTGGGGAGACAAGTGAGGTGGAGGAGTGCAGAGAGGAAACTCCAGAGCTCAGGCCCTACATCCAATGGGGGAGCAATTAAAATCAGGGATGCTCAGGATGCCTGACTTAGATGAGCACAGATACCTCAGAGGGGCTAGAAAAGATTACAGAGGTAGGGAGGAATGCGAAAACCCAGGATGTGTTTATAAAAATGTGAATTATAAAAATCAAGCCACTACCTGACTGGGAGCTGTTGTATGTTTGCAGAGGCAAGAGAGAGAGAGAAGAACAAGACTTGCTGCAAGTTAAAGCACCGGTGGCAAAGTTTTGGATGACTGCAGTTTATGGAGTGTGGAATGTGGGAGACCAGCCAGGAGTGCATTGGAATAGTCCAGATGTAACAAAGGCATGAGTGAGGGTTTCAGGAGATGAGTAGAGACAGAAGTAAAGTTAAGCTGCTGGAATAGACGATCTTAATCATAGGAATACAGAATCAGAAGTCCATCACTGCATCAAAGACATCAAGGTGCAAACAGACTGGTTTAATCAGTGCTGCCACATCATATAATCCACTGCTGCATCCAGCATCCCAATTTTAATCAGTCCACCATTGTTGGCTATGCCTTCAGTTGCCTAGATTCCAAACTCAGATTTCCTCTACACCTCTCCACCACCCTTTCCTCCTTGAAGACTCTCCTTAAAACAGACCTCTCTGATCAAGCTTATGCCATACAAATAAACTTTACTGCAGCATATTGTATACATTTTTATACAGGCTCCTACTGAGTCATATCTACTGGTGACCAAAACTGTGAGATGGTGAACGTAATATACAAGTTAAATAGATTAGATATTACAGCTCAATTACTACTCACCTTACATCAGGGTTACGGAGAGCAAGTCGCAGGAGATACATGCTTGCTCCAAGACTGCCAGTTCCAATGAAGACAAACAATGGAATTAACTAGAAAGGGAAAAAAAATGCATTCTCACACAGAACCAATATTTTATTATTTGTCATAAGGAAGGCTTACTTACATTAACACTGCAAAGAAGTTAGTGAAATTCCCCTAGTCGCCACAGTCCGGTGCCTGCGCAAGTCAATGCACCTAACCAGCACATCTTTCAGAACGTGGGAGGAAACCAGAGCAGCCAGAGGGAACTCACGCAGACACAGGGAGAACGTGCAAACTCCACACAGAATGACCCAAGCTGGGAATTGAACCTGGGTCCCTGGCACTGTGATGCAGCAGTGCTAACCACTGTGTCGAGCTACAATGAGTTCAAATATAAAGCTGGTCATGGCCAGCAAATATCTGCAGAAAGTTCAGTTAGTGTGGCTTCTACCTGCAAGTTGCCTGATAGGAACAAGTTTGCGGAATGCTTTCATTCTCCAATAATGCATCAAAAAGAAAAGTAGCATAAACATTGTTTAGTTAAGCTTATTGGTTAAGTGTTAACACTACTACAAATAGTAAATGTGATAACCTCCAAGTATCATCACAAGCTCACTGAATGCTGCCTCAATGTTTAATTGGTTAAGTACTTTTCCAGGGCTGGAAATGTTAAAATTTACTATTTTAGCTATGAATTTTCTGTATGATACCATTTTAATCAAAGCATTTGCTAAATGCTGCACATTCCTATTTTTAGATAACAATTTGAACTAAATTGACATTTTCCATGCAAGTTAAATTAACGTTTTGTACAAACCTCCTTAACATGTAAATAAGCAAATGCATGACAAATCATGGTGACGAAAAGGCTCTTAATTCATGACAAAGTGACCCTGACAATGTACACAGCATCTAAAAGTCAAGTCCGTCACCATAATATTGCCACACAAGTTCCACAGACGTCAAAATTTCTGAACATATGGATTCTGCGGAATCCACTCTCCCATCCTCACTGCATTTAGATCTGCAAAGCAGAATTATGTAACTGCCAAGTTATTGTTTATCCATAAGCAATTAGTTCTCAGCATACAAAGTTATTCATTCCAGATTGGCAGCACAGTGGCAAGCACTACTGCCTCAGCGCCAGGGACCTGGGTTCAATTCCAGCCTAGGGTCACTGTGAAATTGCACTCTCCCCATGTCTGCGTGGGTTTCCTCCCACAGTGCAAAGATGTGCGGGTTAGATATATTGGCCATGCTAAATTGACACTAGTATCAGGGGAATTAGCAGGGTGAATATCAGGGATTACAGGAATAAGACCTGGGTGGGATTGTGGTCAGTGTAGATTCAATAGGCCGAATGGTTTCCTTCTGCACTGTAGGGATTCTACAAAATTCTCGAAAGAATTGCAAAAGAAATCTCAAGTAAAAATTAGAACAGGAAATGCATTCACATCCCCAGCTTCCCAAAACAACCTTGAAGTGCATCCACGCTCTTGCACATTTAAAGGCTGAAGACTAATTTCAGACCACTTGAAAATTTTCTCAACAGCAATTTAAGATTAACAAATACCTAGAGATAAATACTCCACTGATCTTATTGATTTCATATTTTGTTGTTTTAAACTGCATTGTATAATCACATGCTTTGCAAAACTTTGGTTCAACTGAGGTTTTAGTTGGGTGCGAACAAACCAACATTACTGAAGTCAGCAAATTTACTTGTCAGGAATCAATTAGGGCAAATACCACCAAATGAACATCAGCTTCAAGGTAGAAAACACTAATGCACTCAGAGGCCAATAAGCATTTGAACTTCAATTAAATTTAAACCCATCAAGATAATACCCATAATTGGCACTGAATAAAATGAAAGCTGTAGCTAGAACTCATGCCAAAATAACCGATTGAAAACAGAAGCTGTCATCACTGCAGTCCTCATTAGGAACAGGATGCAAGTAGCAGCACCCAATCAGCAATGGTTTCTGCTTGATTGGGAAGCACCAGAATACTGCAGTCCAAAGTTACACTCCACAACACACACATCCCACCTCCCAATTAAATGAATGGGTTTCTTCAGAGTACAGGTGGCCCCTTCCCCATCACTGAAATTAAGTCTCAAACTGGGAGTTCACCAAGGATGCGCATAGGAGCCCAACAGAAAGGTCATTCGGTCCATTAAACCTGCAACAACAACAATCCCACCCAGGTCCTATCCCCATATATTTACCCTACTAATCTCCCTGACACCGAGGATATTTTCCCATCCCACTCACCACCGATCCCACCCTTCATCTGAGCTGCTCACGCCACACCAGGCAAAGTCACCATTTTAATCATAGTAGGCAGGTGGCAGACCATACAAAGGTCCATTGGCCTCAAGCAGGATTTTCCAGTTTTGGGTCAAGCACAGCCACATAAGGGTCAATTTAGCATAGCCAATCAACCTAACCCACAGTGTGTGGGAGGAAACCCACAGGAGACAGAGGAATAGATGACAGTCCCCAAATGTCAGAATTGAACCCAGGTCCCAGACATTGAGGGAGCAGAGCTAACCATTGTGCCACTCTAGGTTTAGTCAAAATAAAATACTGGGAGTCATCTAAAAACCTTCCCTTCTATTATATTAATTATATTCTATGAGTCTATGACTATATTGACCCAAGCAGGCAAAAGGAAATTAGAAAGCTGAGTTGCAAAAACAGGAAGTGGCTGCTGTCAGCAATTACTTGCTGTATTAGAATAGCAAAGGTCTCATTATTGCAGTACTTTGATCCGCAGTAATTTCTTTTATCTCATTGTGAAAATTGATTTAATGAAAATGGGGGAAACCATTTAATGCCCAAATTGCAGATGACAAAATGAGATAAAAGAAATTACTGCCGATGGCACAAATGGAGGTAAATATTTCCGAGTTAGCTGATCGAGTTGATTCAAAAGACGTTCTTCGTGTTTGTATCATTGATAAGCAGGAGGGCATTGAAGCAAGGAAGGCGGGTGAATGCGGCCTCCAGAGCATGGAGGCGGCCCCCAGAGCCTGGTGCAGGATGCTTTCCCTCATCCTGCCCCCCTCCTCCGCCAAGCGCGGAGTCGGAGGGCCCGGGGACCGCGTTACGTTCTACTCCCAGTCCCGGCCCCCCCAATACTCACGCTCGGGTGGCTCTTGATCTGCTTGATCACCACGCCAAACATGACTGCGTTTCCCCCCTGATCCTCCCGCCACCGATCCCACCCTCCGTCTGAGCCGCTCGCTCCGCGCCTGGCAAAGTCACCTCAGTGGGGTCCTGCCCATCCAGAGTAGCCCGCGCACACTCCTGAACCCAAACAAAAAAAAAGCCCTCGACGCGAGTCTGCGCGCCCGCACTTTGTGAACCGAATTAAAATCCCCTCAGGTGGTCAGCAGTAACAGTTAAATTTGAATTAATATTTTTATTTGAATTATTTCTGAGAATCTGGCAAACGATTTAGGCACGTAAATGCTGAGAAGGCCCCCAACCCATCCCCCCCACACACACACACATGGACTGCCACGTGACCTGGTGATTGACACCTGTAAATGGGCACATGCCAATCTAGCAGAGACAGCCAGCATTGGTTTACACACCCAAATGTTAGAGGAATTGAAGCCTTAAACCTCCTTACAGCTATTTAGCTGTCGCACACAGATGATAAAATAATAAATACATTTTATTATTGTCACACGTATTGGTGCACAGTGAAAAGTATTGTTTCTTGTGTGCTACATGGACCGCGTTACGTTCTACTCCCAGTCCCGGCCCCCCCAATACTCACGCTCGGGTGGCTCTTGATCTGCTTGATCACCACGCCAAACATACCGTTCAAAGAGAAGGAAAGGAGAGGGTGCAGAATGTAGTGTTACAATCATGGTGTAGAGAAAGATCAACTTAATATGAGGGAGTCCAAAAGAGAAAATGCTGGAAAATCCCAGCAGGTCTGGCAGCATCTGTAAGGAGAGAAAAGAACTGATGTTTCGAGACCGGATGACCCTTTGTCAAAGCTAAAAGGCATAGAAAGTGGGAGATATTTATACTGCAGGGTGAGGGAATGAAAGATGAGTCATAGCCACAGTCTATGGCAGTCCATAGAGAGGATAAAGGGTGTGAATGGCCAAATGGCAGAGAAACTGAAATCAGAGGGTAAGCTGTGACAGATGAAGACGTGGGGGGAAGGGGGGGAATGAGGTAAAATTTAGAAAAAGGGGAAACGGGGAAGCAAAGGTGGAGAAAAGGTAAAAAAAAGGGGGGATAAAGTAGGGGGAAAGAGTGGGGGGGGAGAAAAATGAAGAAAGACAATAAAGAAATAAAAGGTGCCATGAGTGACAGGAGAGGTGTTGGGTATAGTGGAGGAGTGGACTAGGTTATCCCAGAGGGAAAGGTCTCTGTGGAATGCTGACAGAGGGAGTGAAGAGAAGATGTGTTTGGTGGTGCCATCACGCTGGAGTTGGCACTCATGGCACCTTCCCATGCAATCGCAAAAGGTGTAACACCTGCCCCGTTACCTCTTCCATGCTCACCATCCAAGGTCCAAAACACTCATTCCAGGTTAAACAGCATTTCACTTGCACCTCTTTCAATTTGGTCGATTGCATTCGCTGCTCCCATTGTGGTCTCCTCTATATCGGAGAGACTAAGCGTAAACTGGGTGATCGCTTTGCTGAGCACCTTCGGTCTGTGCGCAATCAGGACCCTGACCTTCTGGTTGCTTGCCATTTTAACTCATGATTCTGCTCCCATGCCCACATGTCTGTCCTTGGCTTGCTGCAATGTTCCAGTGAAGCTCAACGCAAACTGGAGGAGCAGCATCTCATCTTCCAGCTAGGCACTTTACAGCATTCCAGTCTCAACATCGAATCCAACAACTTCAGATGATTAACTCTACCCCAACTCGACCCCTTTGTTTTCATTTTATTTAATATTTTACTGTTCTCTACCTTTTATTTCTTTATTGTCTTTCTTCATTTTTCTTCCCCCCCCCCCACTCTTTCCCCCTACTTTATCCCCCCCTTTCCTTACCTTTTCTCCCTCTTTGCTTCCCCTTTCTAAATTTTACCTCTCTCCCACTCATTCCCCCCCCCCTCCTCACATCTTCATCTGTCACAGCTTAGCCTCTGATTTTAGCCTCTCTGCCATTTAGCCATTCACACCTTTTATTCTCTCTATGGGCTGCCATTAGCAGCCTTTACCCCTCGTTTCTGTGGCTATGACTAATCTTTCATTCTCTCACCCTGCAGTATTAATCTCTCCCACTTTATATGCCTTTTAGCTTTGACAAAGGGTCATCTGGACTCGAAACGTCAGCTCTTTTCTCTCCTTACAGATGCTGCCAGACCTGCTGAGATTTTCCAGTATTTTCTCTTTTGATTTCAGATTGCAGCATCCGCAGTAATTTGCTTTTATTAATATGAGGGAGGTCCATTCAAAAGACTGATGGCAGCAGGGAAGGAGTGAAGAAAGACTTGCATTTGTATACAACCTCCTTGCACAACATCAGGAGATCCTATGTAGAGTGACAACTAACTGGTGGAGGCCAGGATTACCAGACATACCTTGTCTCCACCTTGCTCCCCCACCCTCCACACATGCACACACACAATGTCGTTACAAGCTCAGGCCTGGCTGTCCTGCCAATATAATTATTAGGGTGAGCCTGGAACATTGTTGCTGCTGCAATTGCATTTTGATCACTTCGTTGATTGATTTAAAGCAATAATTACCAATAATAACTGTACAATGACTAATAAAGTTTATTTATTAGTGTCACAAGTAGGCTTACATTAACACTGCAATGAAGTTACTGTGAAAATCCCCTAGTCGCCACACTCTGGCGCCTGTTTGGGTACAATGAGGGAGAATTTTTAGCATAGCCAATGCATCTAACCAGCACATCTTTCAGAATGTGGAGAAAACCAGGGCACCCGGAAGAAACCCACGTAGACACAGGGAGAACGTGCAGACTCTGCACAGACAGTGACCCAAGCCAGGAACCAAACCCGAGTCCCTGGCGCTGTGAGGCAGCATTGCTAACCACTGTGCCACCATGCCACCCAATCTGTGTAGTATGATGACACATATATAAACTAATATATATTATATATTATAATGACTGGTAACAATATCAATGATTTAAAGCCAATCTACCCACCATAGGAATGACTTGTGTTTACACTTGTGTACATTGCTGGTGGTATTCAGGTGTTTCTTGTTTCCCAAGAGTTCAGTGTATATGTCTTTGCATTCTTCAGAAAATTGATAAGATCCGAAGCTCTGCTTTCACTCTGTTCACTTCCAGTCTGCTTCCATCACTTCTCCAAACGGTGGTCATCATGGAGAAAACACATTCTGTACGAGCATTTCTGCACAGAATGGAGAATGTACAAGAGCTGATATTCTTCATGTTTCTGACCTTTCCCTCTGGCTTGCTGCAAAGTTTCAGGTACTTCTCCTCACTCGGCTGACAATACTTCATCTGAGAGGTTATATCATTCAATGCCAAATTCTCATACAATATGCCCAATTCAATCCCCTTTAGGATTGCACCGTTGAACACCACCACAATACACTTCAAAAGGCACGGCTAATTAACCAGTAATTAATGGCTAATTCGGACATTCTGCTGTGAAAGCTGTTTTCAAGCAAGTCATATCTGTCACTCAAGTGCTTCTTGACTCTTTTGTAGAAAGTTAAGAAGTCTCTCTCACATTTCTCTGTCACATTTTATGTTAGTTCAGCCGACAATTCATTGTGAACCCAAAAAAACTGTCTCGATTCCTTCTATCCAGTTTCTTTTCCACATCACTCATCAGCTCATACACTGAGAGGATATTAGACAACTTGACCTATGACACTTCAGTGCAGTTCGTGAACAGATTCAGAGCATTGCTGAGAGAGAGGAAGTAAGCGGAATCACTTCGTTGGCAACCCCCTTGTCCCCAAAGCATCTCCATAGTATTTTGGTAAATTCTTCCTCGCCTATACTCTGAAAGTAACTGATCACAAGTGTCCATCATTTCAACAATCTCTCAATAACCAGCAGTAGGAAAAGCAAATATAAAAGCAGAACAAATATAAAAGCTGCATATACTCAACAGGTCTGGCAGCATCTGTGGAGAGAGAATGTTTTGAGTCCGTATAACTCCTCTTCAGAGCTGAAGGGAGTAGAAATGTGACGGTTATATAGTTGGAGGGGGTGGAGAAGTTGGAGAAAAATAGAAGGTCAGGGATAGGTGGGGGCTAAGAAGCGATTGACAAAGAGGCCATGGACCATGATGGGATCCCCCATGTCCTCACTTTACACCCACCAGTCTCCACATTCAAACGATCACCCTCCACCATTTCTATCAACTCCAACATGATGCCACCATGAAACACATCTTCCACCCCTCCCCCCCCCACCCCTCCCCTCCACCCTACATCAGCATTCTGCAACAACCACTCGCTCTGTGACACCCTGGTCCACTCCTCCATCACCCCCATCACCGTCAACCCTTCATCCCCTTCCCACAGCACCTTCCCATGCAATCGCAGAAGGTGCAACACCTGCCCCTTTACCTCCACTCTCCTCACTGTCCAAGACCCCAAACACTATTTTCAGGTGAAGTAGCATTTCATGTGCACCTCCTTCAATTTGGTCTATTGTATTCGTTGCTCCCGATACAGTCTCCACTATACTGGGGAGACTAAATGCAGACTGGGTGGCTGCTTTGCGGAACACCTTTGCTCAGTCCGCAAGCTTGACCCCAA
This sequence comes from Mustelus asterias, assembly GCF_964213995.1. Taxonomy (NCBI): domain Eukaryota; kingdom Metazoa; phylum Chordata; class Chondrichthyes; order Carcharhiniformes; family Triakidae; genus Mustelus; species Mustelus asterias. The sequence goes on from NC_135811.1 coordinate 83,563,358, forward strand.
CCCTCCTGTTGCTCGCTATTTCAACTCACCATTTTACTCTCATGCCCACGTGTCCAAACTTTGCCTGCTGCAAGGTTCCAGTGAAGCCTAATGCAAACTGGAGGAACAGCACCTTATCTTGTGATTAGGCAATTTACAGCCTTCTGTTCTCAATGTTGAGTTCAACAACATTAGACTGTAAACTTTCTCCTCCATCTTGACGCCTTTTTTTGTTTGCCCCAATGCAGCCCCCAACCCCCTTCCCCACAGGGCCATCTGTCACTTGTTCTTCAGTTTAGCTTTCACTGAGAACAGAGCTTTGTTTTCCCATTAACACATTCTGCTATCTTACCTCTATGCCACTATCAGCACTTTCTTTAGTTATTAATGCTGCCAATAACACTACCTTTGTCATGTGTCGATGACACATTCCTGATCTTCTATCCTGCTCCGCCTTCTCCACCCGCTCTCCAACTATATACTCCATCACATTTCTACTTCTCTTCAGCTCCAAAGAAGAGCCATACGCACTTGAAATGTTAACTTGGTTTCTCTCTCCACAGATGCTGCCAGACCTTCTGAGTTTATCCAGCAAGCTCTGTTTTTATTTCAGATTTCTAGCATCCGTAGTATTTTGCTTTTATCTTAGTAGAGAAAGCCACCTGGTCACAATGTGCCTCAATAGATTGCCTTCGTCCACTTTAACAAAGCAACAGAATTCCCTCAATTGCTGCATTCTGCCTGCAGAAATGCTCAAGTGAACACATACCTTGAGAACACTGTTTTCTGCATCATCATTAAGGTCCCGGCAGCGTAATTTGCTGCATTGTGCAAAATATGAACCAAACTGAGGCTGCAACCATGTCGTTTAGAGAACCTTTCAGTTCTTGGTAAAGGCAGTTGTGCTTTCCATAATTCACACCTGGGCTGTCAGCTGAATATATGGAAAACCTCCTTAGGCTGAGGTCAAAACCACTGAGTTTAGACAGTATTTCTTCTGCAATTGCTTCTGTGGGTTCCTGGCTCTCACTATAGAAATGGGCAGCACGGTGGCACAGTGGTTAGCACTGCTGCCCCATGGCACCAAAGCCCGAGTTCAATTCCTGGCTTGGGATACTGTCTGTGTGGAATTTGCACATTCTCCCCATGTCTGCGTGGGTTTCCTGTGGGTGCTCCAGTTTCCTCTCATGGTCCAAAGATGTGTGGGTTAAATTGATTGGCCATGCTCAATTGCCCCTTAGTGACAGAGAGATTAGCAGGGTAAATTTGTGGGGTTACGGGGATGGGGCCTGCGTGGGATTGTTGTCGGTGTGGTGGGCTCCATGGGTCGAATGGCCTCTTTCTGTACTGTAGGAATCCTCTGATTCTGTCAAATGCAACAGTAAATTCTGAGCCCCTTCTCTAAATTGAAATATATCAAAATTTGGGGGAAACACTTTATTGCATCGATTACCAAAGACAAAAATTGCTTAAATTTACTCTAAAGGCTTCTGCACAAAATATAGCACTAGAGTGTTCTCGTCCAGCGTCTTCACCTTTGCTTTCTCAAACTCAAGGTCTCTAACCACAGAATAGCCTCCTACCTCGCTGCCTCTCATTCCCTCTTTAACATAGGCTAAAACCTTTGTGATGTATGTATCTATTGTATTTTGGGGTTTGGGGAACGGACTGCCCCTTTAAATGTACAGGTCAGGTGACCCCTGGGCTACACTTCAATAAGAAGTCTCACAACACCAGGTTAAAGTCCAACAGGTTTACCTGGTGTTGTGAGACTTCTTACTGTGTTTACCCCAGTCCAACTCTGGCATCTCCACATCATGACTACACTTCAATAACATCTTCAATAAGGAGCTCTCAGTATTGAACAAGCTTACCTTGTGACTCTTTATGCTCCTTAGCCCACAGGGGCACACATAATGACATATATTTAACCAAGCTTTTCACCTGCCCTAAAATCACCTTCTGTAGCTTGGTGTTAAATTTTGTTGGACAATAAATCTAGTAAAGTACCATGGGGCTTTTTAAAAAACTTTGTTGATGTCACTATATAAATGCAAGTTGTTGTTGTAAATGTGTTCTTTAAAGGGGCTTTGTGCATGCAGTACTAACCGGTGGCCGTGGAATTTCCACTTTCTAGCTTTTTCTTTTGTTTAGAGACTTCTAAAATGTGTTTTGAGCTTGCATATAAATCAGCCATAAGTCACACAGCATGATTTTATAATGAGGACCAAGTTGTTACCCCGACATGCCTACCTAGCTGCGTCTCACACCAAAGGAATTTCTAGCATTTGGAAAACCAGCAGGGACCTAGTTATCTTTAAAGAGGTGCTATTACAAAAGGTGGAGTTGCCAGAGTTGGACTGGGGTAGGCACAGTAAATAGTCTCACAACACCAAGTTAAACTCCAACAGGTTTATTTGGTAGCACATTTGAAATAAACCTGTTGGACTTTAATTGGATATTGAGAGATTACTTACTCTACTTACATTTCAAAGGCAGAGTTGGCCAGTGTAGATGGTATGTCTGCAAGGACAAAAGGGATGTGATTCCTCTGTTAAACATCACAATATTCCAGACCTGGAAAGATACATCCTTTGTCCAAAGCCCAGGAGGAGAAGTGGGAGGTGTATCACATGACCTCCCCCCAGCTGCTAGAACTGTAATATTGCTGCGTGGAATTGAATCCTGGCAGTCCATCATAGAAATCATAGAAGCCCTACAGTACAGAAAGAGGCCATTCGGCCCATCGAGTCTGCACCGACCACAATCCCACCCAGGCCCTACCCCCATATCCCTATATATTTACCCACTAATCCCTCTAACCTACACATTTCAGGACACTAAGGGCAATTTTTAGCATGGCCAATCAACCTAACCCGCACATCTTTGGACTGTGGGAGGAAACCGGAGCACCCGGAGGAAACCCATGCAGACACGAGGAGAATGTGCAAACTCCACACAGACAGTGACCCAAGCCGGGAATCAAACCCAGGTCCCTGGAGCTGTGAAGCAGCAGTGCTAACCACTGTGCTACCGTGCCGCCCCTATCATCTTAACACCTAACAGGTAGCAGCAACACGAGTTCTGTCTAGGTAAGTTTGTTGGTCCTCATCAATAGTGTACAACTGGAACTCCTGTATCTGTGCCTATGAGACTCATACATCTCTACGTGGCTTATTCCATCAGGACAGTCATCACTTCTGGAAAGCTGGTTCAAGCTGTACCGTTTTCAGCCTGCTATCCTCTGAAGGAATACACCAAAGGATTTTGAATCTGGACTCTGGACTCACGTGAAACCATAACTCGCATTTTCATTGTGGTATTTGCCCCGTTCCCTTTTCTTTCCCTTATTCCTCTTTGTGGGCGGCATGGTGGCACAGTGGTTAGCACTGCTGCCTCACAGCACCAGGGACCCAGGTTCAATTGGGGCCTCGGGTCACTGGCTGTGTGGAGTTTGCACCTTCTCCCCATGTTTGCGTGGGTTTCCTCCGGGTGCTCCAGTTTCCTCCCACACTCCAAAGATGTGCGAGTTAGGTTGATTGCCCATGCTCAATTAGCCACCAGTGTCAGGGAGATTAGTAGGGTAAATACATGGGATAACAGGGATAGGGCCTGGGGGGATTGTTGGTGCGGACTCGATGGGCCGAATGGTCTCTTTCTGCACTGTGGGGATTCTATAACTCTATGAGTAATTGTGCAAATACAAAAAGGGCCGATGTTTCGAAACGCCTTCCGGAGTTTTGTGTTTGTGTAAAATAAACCAGCCCTCTTGTTTAACCTTATCTCGAGTTTGCTGAGGGGTTATTAATAAAAGATAGCATTGCTCCAAACTGAAGGGTTGGGGAAAAATATGGCACCAAGGGAGAAATCATAAATCAGAAACACCTTTCTGTTTATTATTGTGTGGTGAGAGGAGAAATCAGGGCTGTTTAAGTTAAACCCCCTCCTCTCCATAGCCGGATTGAACAATATCTTTCACTTAGGCATTCGGAATTGGTGAATGATAGTGGTGTCAGTTTGTGAGTATGACAAGAGCAAGGCTAGGATCTTTAGTCATGATGTGGAAATGCCGACATTGGACTGGGGTGGACACAGTGAGAAGTCTCACAACAACAGGTTAAAGTCCAACAGGTTTATTTGGATTCACGAGCTTTCGGAGCATTGCTCCTTCATCAGGTGATGAACTTTTGGACTTTAACCTGGTGTTGTAAGACTACTTACTGTGTAGGGGCTTTAGTCACCAACATGGAAATGATCACAAATGGCTGACATCGATATTAGTCAATGAATCTGGAAGGACAACATCGAGCAACGTTGAGGGAGGAGTGATTTTAAGGATACAGGAAATGTCTTATAGGACCTTTTCTCATGGACCCGCTCATTGACCTGGAAATCATCATGGTCGATATTAATGGACAGTACAGTGTCACAGTGGGTAGCATGCTGTCTCACAGAAGTAGGGACCCAGGTTCGATTCCTGGCTTGGTCTGTGCGGAGTCTGCACGTTCTCCCCGTGTCTGCGTGGGTTTCCTCTGGATATGAAAGACGCGCTGCTTAGGTACATTGGCCATACTAAATTCACCCTCAGTGTACCCGAACAGATGCCGGAGTGCGGTGACTAGGGGATTTTCACAGTAGCTTCATTGCTTCAGTGTTAATGTCAGCCTATTTGTGACACTAATAAATAAACTTAAAACTTTTAAACTTTAGCCAGTGAGGCCTTTTGAAACCTCTAATTGGTTGACTTTGCTTATCATTCATCTGTCATTCAACACCATATTAGATGATGTATACATGTGAAAGAACAGATCTTTCTCAGTCTGGGCTCTGATGTTGTGAACAGTGCAAGCTTCTGACTTCTGGACCCAAGGCCTGGTCCATACCAGAATGGGCTCCATTGCACTGAAATCTGGACATATAAAGCCAGACATCTGATATCCCCAAGTACTACCTATACAAAGTATAGTTGCAGTTGTAATGTAGGGCGGCCTTCAAGTTTGTACACAAAGAATTCCCACAAACGGCACTATGATCACCTGAGAACACGGACAGGCCCTCAGTTTAAAATCTCACCCAAAGGATGGCACCTCTGACAAAGCAGTACTCCCACAATATTGCATTGGAATGTGAGCCTACATTTTTGAGTTCAAACAGTGGAATGTGAACCCACAGCCTTCTGATTCAATTATGAACCAAACTATGACTGGCACACCCATGTAGAGCGAATGTTTTTAAAAAATGAATCTATGAATGTTTTAAGTGATAAAGCTTTTTCCTAGTTCTGTCTACAGTTATGTGTGGTAAGCCAGAGGTTTGAGAGGGACAACAAAGCAAAACTAAGAGAATACCTAGAGGTGTTTGCCTATGAAACAGGTGACAACTTGTAGTTTATGAGTTTGTTTTGTCCTAATGAGCAGCAGATTGCAACATAAAGAAACTAATTGGTCCTCATTATAAAATCATATTGTGTGAATTATTACTAGTGCGATTTATGCGCGAGCTTCAAAGAATTTTACAAATCTAAACAAAAAAGGCTACAAAATAAAAATTCCAAAGCACCTAGTTAGTAGTGCATGCACAAAGCTAATTTAAAGGAACAAACATTTGCAACAACTTGTATTTATATAGTGCCTTCGACAAAGTAAAGATGTCCCATGATACATTATTGTTGACAAACAAAACGTAACATCAAGCCACAGAAGGTGATTTTAGGATTGGTGACAGAAAGCTTGGTCAGAAAAGTAAGTCTTAAGGACTATCTTGAATGAGAGGCAGAGAGGTTTGAGGCAACTAACTCCAAAGCTGAGGGCTAAGCAGCTGAAGGCATGGCTGCCAATGGTGGAGTGATGAAAATTGGGCATGCGTAAGCGGTTAGAATTTGGAGAGATGCAGAGATCCCAGAGTGTTGTAAGACTGGAGAAGATTACCGATGGTAAGGACAAGATCAGAAACCTCAGGTTGGACCAGACCACAAGTATATTTTTTTATTTTGGCATTAGTGTGAGGATAAAGTTTTTCAATCCAGGTGTGATTCTATTGACCCACTAGGAAGCTTTTATCAAAACAAGCTTTATCTTACAATAGAGTTTAATGATAACGAATGAATTGGCTATACTTTTACCAATTAAAATACTTAAACATTACAAGATAGAATTCTTAACTGATAAACTATCTCTTTTAGTTCCAATTCAAGCAATATTCCTCTTATAGACTTAAATTCCTCTTCAAAATCAGTTAGCAAACAATACAGGCTTACGTGTTGTTGCTTGTTAACAGTCCTAGAGCATTTGAACAGGGAGAGCGTCAAAGGGAGACCTGTCTTCTGACTCTCAAACAGTAGCCTCCAGAGAGAGAGACCTCTTGTTTCTTTCAGGACCATGCAGAAACTGCTTGCTTTTCCTTGTAAGCTTAGGTTCTCCCTTTAGCACAAGGCGTTATCTCTTGCCAATCAACCTAATCACAAGACTACTCTGAAACCCCAGGGGAAAAAACAAATATAAACAAAAATGCATTAGCTCAGATTACAACAAAAACTCCATTATCTAAGATCAATTACTAGCCTTCACTCTCAGCATGAATGCTCTCTGGTGCAGAGAACAAAGGACAAAGAGAACAAAGAACAAAGAACAGTACAGCACAGGAAACAGGCCCTTCGGCCCTCCAAGCCTGTGCCGCTCCTTGGTCCAACTAGACCAATCGTTTGTATCCCTCCATTCCCAGGCTGCTCATGTGACTATCCAGGTAAGTCTTAAACGATGTCAGCGTGCCTGCCTCCACCACCCTACTTGGCAGCGCATTCCAGGCCCCCACCACCCTCTGTGTAAAAAACGTCCCTCTGATATCTGAGTTATACTTCGCCCCTCTCAGCTTGAGCCCGTGACCCCTCGTGATCGTCACCTGCGACCTGGGAAAAAGCTTCCCACTGTTCACCCTACCTATACCCTTCATAATCTTGTACACCTCTATTAGATCTCCCCTCATTCTCCGTCTTTCCAAGGAGAACAACCCCAGTCTACCCAATCTCTCCTCATAGCTAAGACCCCCCATACCAGGCAACATCCTGGTAAACCTTCTCTGCACTCTCTCTAATGCCTCCACGTCCTTCTGGTAGTGCGGCGACCAGAACTGGATGCAGTACTCCAAATGTGGCCTAACCAGCGTTCTATACAGCTGCATCATCAGACTCCAGCTTTTATACTCTATACCCCGTCCTATAAAGGCAAGCATACCATATGCCTTCTTCACCACCTTCTCCACCTGTGTTGCCACCTTCAAGGATTTGTGGACTTGCACACCTAGGTCCCTCTGTGTTTCTATACTCCTGATGACTCAGCACCATGTAAACAGAGCTGAATTCTAAACAAATCCCCTCACAAGAAACATGATAAAAATGCATTTCTTAAAGGCACAGTATCGTCACACAGAGGTTGGCAGAGGCAAGCTGATGAAAGAATCTGAGAACCAGGAGGTCATTTCAAAATCAAGGCCTTGCAGAACCAGGAGCCAATGACAGTCAAGCGAGCATGGAGATGAAGGGTGGGTGTGACAATTATTGTGCTTAAAGTGTGGCAAAAGAGTTTTGGAGGAGTTCAAGTTTATGGAGTCCGCAAGGTTAGAGGATGCCGAGGGCATTACAACAGTGAAATTGAGTGGTAATTAAACCCTGGTTGGAAGGTTTCAGCAACAGATGAGCTGATGTGGCAGTGGGGAAGCTGGTTGGGTGATGTATGAAAGTGGAAGTAAAAGCAGAAAAAGAAACTCAAATTATGTCTCTTGTTTTCCTTCAACTTTGTCACTGCTTTTTTTTCCCTCCCTATCATTTCTGAGGCAACTAATGCTGCAACATTATTTCATAGCTTCCATTTGTCTCACGTTTTTTCCAATGTTACGCTTCATGTGTGACCTGTATTTGTACTTTTAGCCTGGCCTTTTGGTACTAAGAATCATTTCTGATTTCCTTTATACTTTCCAATTCTGTCTCTGCCTTTCCCCTCTCCCTCATGGATGGGGGCCAGTTCTAATTTTTCGACAGCTGTGCTGAGTGAGGTCAAGTAGCAAAACAAAATTAGCCTTGGACCTTCTTGGACTGTATTGCCAGAATTTTACCGCCTCGTCCGCCCGAGGCTCGTAAAATCCCGCCCGAGGCCAACAGAGAATGCCGTTCTGTGAGCCTCGCCCACCCCAATTCCGGGATGGGTGTGCCAGTAAAATTCCTGTATATGGATTAGCACACTTGACGATGAATCCTTTGTCAAACATACAGGGTTAAGCTACTGCCTTTTCATTCTCTGAAACCAATACCCAACCTACCACAAATAGATCAAAAGAAAGTCTTCTCTCTTGGTAGTTGTAACAGCTCTTAATGAAGTAAGTTCAATCAAATTGCTAGTAGACACAAGCCCACAGTCCACAATCTGGGATTTAGTTGGCAGCTTCAGCGAGGCTTCACGAATAGATGATGTGGGAAGTGTAAATATCATACAAATGAAGTAAGTTAGAGGAGCCATTCAAGCCATAGAATCCCTACAGTGCAGTAAGAGGCCGTTCTGCCCAGTGAGTCTGCACTGACTCTCCGAAAGAGCATCTTATGCAAGCCACCCCGCCCCCAACCCCCACCCCCCCCCCCCCCCCCCCCCCCCCGCCACACTCCCCCCAACCACTAAGGGGCAATTTAGCTTGGCCAATCCACCTAACCACCATATCCTTGGACTGTGGGAGGAAACTGGAGCACCTAGAGGAAACCCACACAGACACAGGGAGAATGTACAAATTCCACACAGGCAGTTACCCAAGGCCGGAATCAAACCCAGGTCCCTGGCGCAGTGAGGCAGCAGTCTAACCACTGTGCCAACATGCTGCCCTTCTACAACGGGGTTGCGGGTGAACAGGTTTTTCTGCTTAAGTATATGAAGAATTTTAACAAACCCATGCTCTATGTGACCCAGGAGTCATTGGTTCAAAAAAAAGCAAAATATTCTATATCCATTGTCAATAACTCTTCAACTAAATCAGTATAATTTTATCAAACATTGCTTTAAAAAGTACACTTGCCAAACATTCTTCCCTCCTTTTGCCTTGCAGTTATTTTCTCACACAGACCAATGAATGCAGCCATTTCCTTCCATTCTTGCCTGACAAGTAGCCCCTGCCGTCATCATTAATAACATGGTATTGAACCACAGATGACAATACCTGAATTGAAACCAATTCTGCCTGTCACAAAGAAACTTCAAATCAAACATTCATAATTTATTAAATGCAACTATATTAGAATGCAATTACAAACAAAGCAACATCACAATTTTACAGATATTGTGACAACAGTAAAGGCAGCAGGACATTTAATTAGGCAGGGCCGGGTCAAAGGTGGTAGCTTGAACATTCTCTTAAGGTTTCTCTTAAAGTTCACGTGCAAATTCAGTCGGCAGTTACAAAGGCAAATGTAATGTTAACATTCATGTCGAGAGAGCTAGAATACAAAAGCAGGGATGTGCTTCTGAGGCTGTATAAGACTCTGGTCAGACCCCATTTGGAGTACTGTGAGCAGTTTTGGGCCCCGTATGTGTGGGTTAGGTTTATTGGCCACAATGTGCGGGTTAGTTTGATTGGCCATGATAAATTGACCCCAGTGTCAGGGAGATTAGCAGAGTAAATGTGTGGGGTTACGGGAATGGGCCTGGGTGGGATTGTGGTCAGTACAGACTCGATGGGCCGAATGGTCTCCTTCTGTACTGTAGGGATATTGTGAACTATGAGCCATACAGCAGAGTTTTCAAGGACTGAAGGTGAACCTCCACTGAGGAAACTGCCCTCTCGATTGACAGGATTCCCTTCTCTGATTCATCCATTCTCTTTAGGATATCTGGCAGTTCATCAATAAGAGCATCAAAAATCTGTGCCAGGGAGATATGGCCATCACCCATTATGGCGGCCATCATTCCAACACCAACAGCATCACCAAAGCTTAGGACCACTCACCAGCAAAAACGCAAACTGGGCCCCACCCCGACCGTCACCGACCTCCTCAAGGATTTTCTTGACTTAATTCGGCTCTCCTTCACCAAACTTCAGCCCAGATCTTCCAGGATCATGGCACAGATTATACATATCAGGATCAGATAGTTATGGGTTGTGCATCAGGATAAAAAACAGATTAAAAGATGAGTATCGCCAGAGCCTACAATAACGCAGCTGTTCCTGTGCTTACACCACATGATCAGCTACAATTTCTTTTTAAAATTACAATTCCATATTCGGCCCACTGATTCTCTTTATAGTAATCTCACTCGTTGACTCAGAAAGTCCCTCCAGTGAAAATTGTGGTTTCAAGTCAGGCCCTGGTAGTTCTCTAGCATATACCTTGCAACTGTAACTGTATTTCCAAGAAAAATCGTAACGCCATTCGACTTTCTTCAGAATTCGATGTTGTTTTTGGCTTGTTGTGGAGTGATCTCAGAGTCAAGCCGCATCGAATTCTCACCTGATAGCCACATCCGTATTTCTGCAGCAGTGTTCACTGGATAATCATCATGAGAAAAATGGTGGCTGAATTTTTTCTCCTCTTCTCCCTATCCTAGGGGCAGTCACATCATATCCAGCATCCCGATTATCCCCCTCTAGCTGAGATTAAGCAACACAAACATTAATTGCACCTTTCTGGGTTCTGAATATTTCCAGATCGTGCTACCAGTTACATTTACCATGGAATGAATATCATTTTTATTTTAAAAGCTGCATGGTATCATCAGTAAAAACTTTAGTAGTGGATTTATAACAAAAACCATGTAAAGAACACTATGATCATAGAATCCCTACCGTGCAGAAGCAAGCCATTTGGCTCATCCAGACTGCACTGACTCTCCAAACGAGCATCCCACTTGTGGCCCTATCCCTGTAATCACATGCATTCACCCACTCACACCCTAACCTGAGAAAGGATATACTGCCACTGGAGGGGTGCAGAGGAGATTCACTAGGTTGATTCCGGAGTTGAGAGGGTTGGTTTATGAGGAGAGACTGAGTAGAGTGGGACACTCCTCTTTAAAATTCAGAAGAATGAGGGGAGATCTTATAGAAATACATAAAATTATGAAGGGAATGGATAAGATAGAAGCAGGGAGATTGTTTCCACTGACAGATGAAACTAGAACTGGGGGCATAGCCTCAAAATAAGGGAGAGCAGATTTAGGACTGAGTTGAGGAGGAACTTCTTCACCCAAAGGGTTGTGAATCTGTGGAATTCCCTGCCCAGTGAAGCCGTTGAGGCTACCTCATTGAATGTTTTTAAGGCAAGGAGAGATAGATTTTTGCTCAGCAAAGGAACTGGTGAACGTACGGGTAAGTGGAGCTGAGTCCACAAAAAGATCAGCCATGATCTTATTGAATGGTGCTCCATGCAAGGCTCATTGAGAAAGTGAAGGGGCATGGGATACAAGGGGACATAGCTTTGTGGATTCAAAACTGGCTTGCCCACAGAAGGCAAAGAGTGGTTGTGGATGGGTCTTTTTCAGCATGGAGGTTGGTCACCAGTGGAGTGCCCCAGGGATCTGTTCTGGGACGCTTGCTCTTTGTGATTTTTATAAATGACCTGGATGAGGAAGTGGAAGGATGGGTTGGCAAGTTTGCTGATGACACAAAGGTTGGTGGGGTTGTGGATAGTGTAGAGGGATGTCAGCAGTTGCAACAAGACATAGATAAGATGCAAGACTGGGCGGAGAAGTGGCAGATGGACTTCAACCCAGATAAGTGTGTGGTGGTTCATTTTGGCAGGTCGAATAGGATGAAAGAATATAATATTAAGGGTAAGACGCTTGGCAGTGTGGAAGATCAGAAGGATCTTGGGATCCGGGTTCATAGGACGCTCAAAGCAGCGTCGCAGGTGGAGGCTGTGGTTAAGAAGGTGTATGGAATACTGGCCTTCATCATAGAGGAATTGAGTTTAGAAATCTGGAGATAATGCTGCAGCTGTATAGGACCCTGGTCACACCCCACCTGGAGTACTGTGCCCAGTTCTGGTCACCTCATTACAGAAAGGATGTGGAAGCCATAGAAAGGGTGCAGAGGAGATTTACAAGGATGTTGCCTGGATTAGGTGGCATGCCTTATGAGGATAGGTTGAGAGAGCTAGGTCTTTTCTCCTTGGAGAGGCGGAGGATGAGAGGTGACCTGATAGAGGTGTATAAGATGTTGAGGGGTATTGATAGAGTGGATTCTCAGAGGTTTTTACTCAGGGCTGAAATGGTTGCCACAAGAGGTCACAGGTTTAGGGTGCTGGGGAGTAGGTACAGAGGAGACGTTAGGGGTACGTTTTTCATTCAGAGAGTGGTGGGTGCGTGGAGTCAGTTGCCGGTAGTGGTGGTGGAGGCGGATTCGATGGGGTCTTTTGAGAGACTTTTGGATAAGTTCATGGAAGTTAGTAAGATCGAGGGTTATAGGTAAGCCTAGTAGGTAGAGGCATGTTCGACGCAACTTGTGGGCCGAAGGGCCTGTTTGTGCTGTAGATTTTCTATGTTCTATGTTCTATGAATGGCAGAGCAAGTTCGAGGGGCCAGATGGCCTACTCCTGCTCTTATGTTCTTATGTTCTTACACATCTTGGGACACTAAACAGCAATTTAGCATGGCCAAACCACCTAATCTGCACATCCTTGGACTGTGGGAGGAAACTGGAGCACCAGCGGAAACTCTCGCAGACACGGGGAAAATGTGCAAACTCCACAGAGTCACCCAACGCCAGAATCGAACCCAGGTCCCTGGCGCTGTGAGGCAGCAGTGCTAACCACTGTACTACTGTGCCGCCCTGATGAAGCAGCACAACAGAACTCCAACATTGCCTGTAATGGAGTAAGAGGACACAGTGATTTACATCCCAGATTATTCACCGTCACGGCTGCTGTGGCATGGCCCTGGGCCAAGTGGAAACCACTTCCTGATAGAGGGCAGGATTAAACTGGGCAAAGAGTCACCTTGGGCTGTTTATGTGTCCACTCAACCAAAAATTAGCACAGGAAGACTGTTCAAAAGGAGCAAGGACGAATGACTTGAAACAAGAGAAAGTAGTAAGTTAATACAAAGCAGCTTGTGAGGAAGGTTGAATTTTCACTCAAAGGCAACTGTGCTTGTCACATGAATGGCAGATTTGGAATCGCTTATTTTCAAGTGAGCTCTGACTGTACCTTAATGCCGTGCAATTCTTCTTGGAAATGAGGTGCAACGCTATTAATTTCTATTTGATTAGGAATCCCTGCTGCAACTTATGCATCTATTGGTTGGCCCAGTCCCCTGTGAAGACTTTAATGATGCCAAATTGCTTTTCCAGTGCTGAAGGCTTTGCCACCAGCAAGACATCAAATGGTAGTTCCAGTCCTGAACAAATTCTGTGATTCAAATTATGACACTTAGCTAAAGCTGGGTGGCATTTGACAGAGATATTACTTGTGCCTCAGCTGAATATTAATGTTGTGAAGACAGCTAAATCTCCAAAAGATCTCTTTAATTGACAGTATTATTATTCAAGCACGTGCTATGAAAGCAAACCTTGTTCAAGCAACTTAATCAGAATTCTTCACTAAAAAACACAAACATCGGCCAATTTCGTTTTTATGAAAGTTTATTAAATGTTAGCAGGTGTATTTAGTGGCACTATATTATTAAACTATGTTCTTGCAATTTTAATAACTTGTGCTTAATCCTGATTTGATTACTCTTGCCCCCTTTTAAAAGCTGTCAATTCAGCGTTGGAAGAAACATTGTGTAGATAACCAATGTTCAAACACTTTGTGCTGCAGACCAGCGCAAAGCACATTGCTGCTGCTGCATCCTGCACCAGTTTAATCAGAGGGGAAAGAGCCTGTAAAGAAGCAAACACATTAGGAACACACACACCAGTTCAGCACGTGAAAGAGAAGATAGCTTAACATGTTCATAAGTTCATAAGTTCATAAATTATCGAAGCATAATTAGGCTATTCGGCCCATCAAGCCCGCTCTGCCATTCGATCATGGCTGATATGCTCCTCATTCCCATTTTCCTGCCTTCTCCCCATAACCCTCCAACCCATTACCAATTAAAAATCTGTCTAACTCCTCCTTAAATTTACTCACTGTCCCAGCATCCACCGCACTTTGGGATAGCGAATTCCACAGATTCACAACCCTTTGGGAGAAGTAGTTTCTCCTCAACTCTGTTTTAAATTTGCTACCCCTTATCCTAAGACTATGACCTCTCGTCCTAGAATGCCCCACAAGAGGAAGCATCCGCTCCACGTCTACTTTATCCACACCTTTTATCACCTTGAATACCTCAATTTGATCTCCCCTCATTCTTCTAAAGTCCAGAGAGTATAGGCCTCAACTGTTCAATCTCTCTTCATACGAGTAAGTTGATAGAACCTGTCATCAGAATTAAATTAAATTCTGATGGAAGGTTGCACTTGCATTGTTATCTTTCAATTTTGCTCACTGATTCACCTGCGAACAATTATCATTATTATCTGTTTTTAGGTCTTGTTGAGGTTTACTGATTATTAGCTTGTTTATCTTAGCAACTGAGTGGCTTGGACAACACAGACCAACAAAGTCCCACATTCCATCTTCTGCGGGGTTGGTTGATTGAGATGGGATATGTGCTACAATCAGCCTCGATGCCCTGGTTTAGAGAGCGTACTGCCATTTAATTATGCGCCCTGCACCGTGGTCACTTACATAGAAACATAGAAAGTAGGAGCAGGAGTAGGCCATTCGGCCCTTCGTGCCTGAACCACTATTCAATATGATCATGGCTGATCATGCACTTTCAGTACCCCATTCCCGCTTTCTCTCCATACCCTTTGATCCCTTTAGCCTCAAGGGCCATGTCCAGCTCCCTCTTGCACCTGTCTAACTGAGCTGTGCACGTGAAGAAGGGCCCTCACCAATGTGTCCCTCTGCTTGCCCCAGAAGGCATTGAATTATATCCTGACATTGCTCAGACCCACTGGCTGATGGTTCTGAGGAAAGGTCATCAACCTGAAACATTCACTCTGTTTCTCTTTCCACAGATGCTGCCAGACTTGCTGAGTATTTCCAGCATTTTTATTATTATTATTATTAGACTTGAGTGCCAAGGGCTGCTGCTGGGTGAGTGATGTGGGTGTGGTGCATTGAACTGCTGGTTATTAAGTCAGCTTAACAAAAGTTTGGTCAAAGAGATATGTTTGAGGGCTGCTTTGTTCTGGTTGGTTTCGAGCTTTTGGGCAGCATGGTGGCACAGTTGTTAGCACTGCTGCCTCACAGTGCCAGGGACCTGGGTTCGATTTTCAGCTTGGATCACTGTCTGTGCAGAGTCTGCACGTTCTCCCTGTGTCTGCATGGGTTTCCTCCGGGTGCTCTGGTTTCCTCCCACAGTCTGAAAGACATGCTGGTTAGGTGCATTGGCTGTGCTAAATTCTCCCTTAGTGTATCCGAACAGGCGCTGGAGTGTGGTGACTTGGCGATTTTCACAGTAACTTCATTGCAGCGTTAATGTAAGCCTGCTTGTGACACAAATAAATAAACCTTAAAACTTAAAACTTCTGGAGTGCTGTTGGAGCCACACTCTTCCAGGCAAGTGGAGAGTATTCCATTACACTCCTGACTTATATCTTGCAGATGACGGACAGGATTAAAAGGAGAAAGTGAAGAGGAGAGGTTTCAGGATGATATTCCAGAGCTTGAGACCGAGGCAACTGAAGACACAGCCATCAATGGCAGAGTGATTAGAGGAGCACAGGTATGTCGGAGGGTCGTGAGCTGGAGGAGATTACAGAGCTGGAGATGGGAGAAGCCAGGGAAGGAGTGGCAAAAATAGATGCAAATTTTAAAATCAAGATGTTGCTCGACCGGGAGCCAAGGTAAGCCATCTTAACGTATTTGGGTTAAAAGAGTCAGATGAAGTAGCAGAGAAGTTTCTTTTGCTTTTAGTCCAGTAATTTTCTAATTGTTCAGCAGTATTTTCAGGTGTTTATTAAAAGTGTTTAACACCTGGAGCCTGACTAACATATACAGAGGTTTTATGGGTAGACTTGAGAACCACCCATGACATTGCTAATCGTAAGTTGGATGTAATGCTGCCTTATAAAAGGAAAATGAATGTTTTACGATGTAATGTGGTGTTTTATTTTTCTGCTAAGTTTAATCTATGTCGAATTAAACAGAGCACCAAAGCAATTTCTAAAAATTTCTTTTCAGGAGACGTGGCCCTTGCTTACTAGGTCAGCATTATTGCCCTTCCCTAATTGCGCTTGGGAAGGTGGTGGGGAGCACTGCACTCAACCTATGTGCAGTCCACCTGGTGTAGGTACATCCACAGTGCTGTTAAGGAGTGAATTCCAGGATTTTGACCCGACAACAATGAAGCTACAGCGATATGGTTCCAGGTCAGAATGGTGTGTGGCTTGGAGGGTAACCTTTAGGTGTTGGTGTTCCCATGTGTCTGTTGCCCCTGTCTTTCTAGTTGGCAGAAGCTATGGGTTTGAAAGGTACTGTCGAAGAAGTCTTGGTGATTTGCTGCAGCGCATCTTGTAGATCTAACATGTTCATTCCATTGTATTTAGGTGCTGGAGGGAATGGATGTTGAAGGTGCTGGATGGGGCGCCAGTGAAGTGGGATGCATTATCCTGGATGGTGTCAAGCTTCTCAAGTGTTGTTGAAACTGTACTCATCCAGGCAAGTGGAGAGTAATCTATCACACTCCTGACTTGTACCTTGTAGATGGTGTACAAGATTTGAGGAGTCAGGAGGTGAGTTACTCTCCAGAAAATAGGTGAGTTTCTCTTCCAGAGAGCTGGTACAGACATGATGGACCAAATGGCCTCTTTCTGCACTGTAACCATTCTATGATTCTGTGGAACAGTGGATAGATGCCATGTGAAGTGCATTCACAGGTCTTGAATAGGCACACAAAGTCATTAGATATCTTGTTGCTCTGCTGCCTGGCCCTTGAATCCAAACTCTGGGAATTCTCCCTTTCCCTTCAGGGAGTGGTCCTTGGGAGCTTCCAGTGGAGCCGTGGCACCTCTCCTTCAGCGTAGTCCCACACAAATGCCTCCAGCATCACTCATCACTCTAGAACCCTCTCTCTGCCACGGTGTTTAATTTGCAGTAATTATCTTCAGCACAGCTTCCCTTTAAGAGGGACAGTCTGCCTTTAAGAAGTATAGGCTGGCTGTAGCACATGGTTTGTGAACAACACTACTGTGTACTGTGCTCCCCTGCTGAGTTCAGAGTAACCAACTGCATCAGAGAGAAGGCAGCTGTGTAGGATCCCTTCAGCCAGATGCTGCTGTCATGCAAATGGATAGATACACCCAGTTTGCATGCTGCTCTGGCAATTGCAAACTCGCACCCACAAAATGAGGCAACTCAATTTTGAGCCCTCACTCTCTATTAAGGATGACTGAAGTTACCTATACCCCTAACAGAAATTGACACCCTCACGATAAGCAGGGAAGGTAGAAAATGCATTCAAAGTATTATATGGTTGGCTTAGTTGTCATTTCTGTAATCATTTCTGATCCCACCACCACCAATTTTGTCGTAATGTACACTTCTCCACATTATCAATTTATTTTAAATGTTTGCAAACTATTCTCTGTTGTAAGGTTGTTTGGTGTTTCACAGAGAGTCTGGGAGGTTTGAATCATTGAACACAAACCATTTAACTCATAATTATGTAGATATCCAAAGTACTGACATGTATGGATTCTGTTTCCCTGCTGCTTCCTTCCAGGCTCTACGAAACACAGTGTACTATCATGTGACTCTCTACAGCATACATCTGAAAGGGTTAATAGAAAGGTTGAAAAATCACATAAACTGCAATGAGAAAATAAAAGGTCTTTATAAATGTCTTCACAAGCTCTAAGGCCTTTAGTCTGAGAGAATTCATTGAATCATACACATGGAACTGGAAGAAGGGAGTGATATCCACAGACACAGGCACAAACTGGGGCATCAATGATAACTTATAACAATGATGAATCAGATCAGCTAACGTGATTAAGTCTTCACGCTGATTGGATATTATAATTAAGCAAACATGAGGTGATTGTGATTGGTTTTAATATCTGTACCTTATGAATGATGTAACCTTAATCAATAACTGTGACTTCATAGGGATAACTCCTATATCTTGATTGGTATATGCTAATTACTTGTAATCAAATTTGAAACTATAACTGCTTGTGTACTTCTGAATTCTGGGCTCTGGCTAGTTACCAGCACTGACCTATGATTTTCAAGGGACGTCGATATATAGCTTGCATTAAAACAGCTGTTTAAGAGAACTCCGTGACTTGGTCTGGTTACTTGGAGAGTAAAGTCGTGCTCAATTAAAAGACTGAACATCAAAGCCCGCAACACCATAGGTAGTACTGTTCTCCAGTCCCACATTAACCCTTTATCTGCCATACACCATTTTCCAGTAAAACAACAAGAAACAATTAAACAACCTACTCTTAGACATTGCTTCTGACTCCTGCTTAAAAGGGGCATGACAAGAACTGATGTCAACCACTCTGTTATTTCCTTCCAATAAACATAGAAACATACAAAATAGAAGCAGGAGTAGGCCATTCGGCCCTTCGAACCTGCTCCACCATTCATTTCGATCATGGCTGATCATCAAAATCAATATCCTGAACTTGCCTTCCCCCCATATCCCTTGATCCCTTTAGCCCCAAGAGCTATATCTACTTTCTTCTTGAAATCAGATAATGTTTTATCCTCAACTACTTTTTGTGGTAGTGAATTCCACACATTCACCACTTGCTGGCTGAAGAAAGTTCTCCTCGCCTCCGAAAAGGTTTACCCCTTATCCTCAAACCATGACCCCTAGTTCTGGACTCCCCCGCCATTGGGACTGATCTTTCTGAATCTACCCTGTCTAATCCTGTTCGAATTTTATGAGTTTCTATAGATCCCCTCTCTCTCCTCTAAACTGTAGTGAATATAATCCTAACTGACTTAGTCTCTCCTCATATGACAGACTTGCCATCCCAGGAATCAGCCTGGTAAACCTCCGCTGTACTCCGTCTATAGCAAAGACATCTTTCTTCAGATAAGGACACCAAAACTGCACTCCAGGTGTGGTCTCACCAACACCCTGTAGAATTGCAGTAATGACGTGGAGATGCCGGCGTTGGACTGGGGTAAGCACAGTAAGAAGTCTCACAACACCAGGTTAAAGTCCAACAGGTCTACCAAATAAACCTGTTGGACTTTAACCTGGTGTTGTGAGACTTCTTACTGGAATTGCAGTAAACCATCCCTATTCCTAAGCTCAGATCCTCTCGCTATGAAGGCCTCACCAAGTTCAGGCAAGAAATTTGGGGAGTCAAAACAGAAATGTGAATTCCGCCAATGCACTAAAAACACATTTGGACATCAATATTGCAAGCTGAAACAAAAAATTAGGAAACCTGAAGTAATCAATGCAAAATAAATTTCGAGATTCCATAAAGCACAAAGTTTGCCAGTCTGAAGGTTTGCAGTTAAAGCCCAAATTCTGCTTACAAATTAATTATTTGTGAAAGATGGTATGTCTTTTTTTTTAATGATCCGGTGTGGCATTATTGGCAAAGGAGAAATGAATGAACTTCATGCATAACTTGCATAAAATCAGCCTTAAAAAGGGAACGGAGGAAGTTGCTAACCCGAAGGGAGATAATAGTCCCATCTGTTGAGTTTAGAAGCCAATGTGCAAACAGATGGAACACAAAGTAGTACATCTGTCTGAATGTGCTTTAATGTGCAAAGTTTGATCTTCTGAGAATTTCAGTGTCGGACTTAAAAGGGATCATTATATTAATTAAAATATTCTGTGGCTAAAAGAAGCAAAGGTTTCTTCGGCAAGAAATATAAAATGCATAAAAAAAGAACAAATTAATTAAACTATTCTTAGAATCGGAAGACAGCCTTCAGACAACTTCAGGGTAGTTTCTAAGCCTCATCTTCTAAGTTTCTACTTACAGAGTGCAGCATTTACAGACTGGCAACATAAAAAATATAACTCGGATTAGGCCGAGGAGGAGTGCGAAACAGATAAGTTGCACACAATACTCATTGCAATGAAATGAAAACATTCTAATTGTACTGTGATGTGAGTTTCAACAATTCTTTTCACTCTGCATTAAACACAAAGGACAGGAACTAATCAGTTTATGCTTAAATGCTTATTTGATTTGAGTGTGCAGACTTTTATATCTCAAGCATAGTTTATGCAACAAAACATTAAAACTGTCTCCATGAGACCATAAGATATAGGAGCAGAATTATGCCATTAGGCCCATCGAGTCTGCTCCGCCATTCAATCATGGCTGATATGATTCTCATCATGTGGAGATGCCAGCGTTGGACTGGGGTAAGCACAGTAAGAAGTCTCACAACACCAGGTTAAAGTCCAACAGGTTTATTTGGTAGCACAAGCTTTCGGAGCGTTGTTCCTTCTTCAGATGAGTGAAGATTCTCATCCCCATTCTCCTGCCTTTTCCCTGCAACCCTTGATCCCCTTATTGATCAAGAACCTATCTATCTCTGTCTTAAAGGCACTCAATGACCCGGCCTCCACAACCCTCTGTGGCAATGAGTTCCACAGATTCCCCACCCTCTGGCTGTCTCAGTGCTCCACAGTGCAAAATTTAAATGTGTTTTGAAGGAAATAAACAACAAACTAAAATAAAAATAGGAATGAGGGCAATCGTAGGCAATTAAAGAGTAGGGGCGGGATTCTCCGATCTCGTCCGTGGCTGCCGTGCTGCGGGTGAGAACGGAGAACTTGACGTTCCCGCCAAATTCCATTCATTGCAGCGGTCCCGGAGAATCCCAAGCTCAAGTGAGGACAGAGAGCGCGATCTTACCAGCCATTCATGCTATGCTGCCGCTGCAGTGAGGTTGGAGAATTTGGCACTCCGGCCAAAACTCCATTCACTTTCAGCGGCACTGAAGAATCCCAGCTGCAAATGAAGACAGAGGTTTTTGGCATAAACGCGGTTAACATGATAACCAGATCCCTCTTCAGAACAACATCCTGCCACTCCTTGTAAAGCACTTAAAAATGTTACAATAAGTGATTTCCTTTCAAATATTTGACATTTGTACACCCAAAAATATTACGGCTCATCATTCTTAATAAATGCGTTCATTGGATTTCTCAGAACCATCATTCACGGGATGTGAGCATCGCTCACTGGGCATTTATTGCCCATTCTCGAGCGCATTGAAGAGTCAACCACATTGGTATCAATCTGGAGTCAGATGTAGGCCAGGCCAGGTAAGGACAACAGATTTCCTTCCCATCATAGTAATCACAAAATCTTCAGGTTGCTACTATAAACTTTCATAATGCAAAAACCACCTGCCAAAGGCAAAACAAAATGACAGCTGATGCGAAGGTGACCAACCAGCATTGTGGAATCCCCATGTAGCACGAGAGAAGGTGAAAGAGAAGGAAGGCTTAATTTTCCTGTAACCAATGCAGAAAGAAAAGAAGGGGTCGGTAGATTGTATTTCATTAATCAAAATCAATCATGATTTAATTAAATGGTGAAACAGACTTGAGAGGCTGAATAGCTTGCGCCTGTTCCTGTGTTCCTAATAAGTACGACAAAAGTGCAGTATGATGTTAGCAAATTAAGAGGAGGCAGTGGCGTAGTGGTATCGTCGCTGGACTTTCCATCCAGACACCACCAAAACTCACCATCACCTTCTCAAGGGCAACCAGGGATAGGCCTGCGACACCAACGTTCCATGTATGAATAAAAACACAGGGTAATGCTGTAGGGACACGTGTTAGAATCTCACCACGGCAATTCAATAAAAATCTGGAATGAAAAGTCTAATGACAACCACGAAGCCACTGTCGTTAAAACCATCTGGTTCACTCATGCTCGTTAGGGAAGGAAATCTGTCGTCCTTCCCTAGTCTGGTCGACATATGACACGAGATCCACAGCAATGTGGTTGACTCTTAAATGCCCTCGGGGATGGGCAATAAATGCTGGCCCAGCCAGCAATGTCCACATCCCATGAATAAAAAAAAGATGGTATTTCACGCTATGAACACTTCAAGCAATTACTTCATCTTCCCTCATTTTGCTTTGTCCTGTTACACAGTAGCATTTCTGGTAAGAGTTTTGATTCAGTGACATGGATGATGCCAATGAACGCCTTGTCATACCAAAGAGCCTGCAATCTAGTAATCCACTTAAATAGACATTTCGCTGGTAGCAATTACCTACAATGCTAAATTAACCAAAGAATTTAACTGAATGGTTCTGATATAAAACCAGCTTTTTTTCCATAATTTTGTTATTTCCTCTTGTTCGTTGACAGGGTAATGAGGAGATGTCAGATGTGAAGAGTGGAGGTGATGCTTTGCAATCTTCTTGGCTGGGGTAGTTGTGAGATGATTGCATCGTTGACTCAAGCCTATCTTGGAAATCTTTCTGAAAGTTTAATCATCGACTCCCATAACCTCTGAACATGATGAATTAACTCTTTTTTTTTGTCTCGTCCTGCCCGCTGCAGGAACTGTAGCGGATGGGACAGAAAATTCGGTGAACTCCCATGTAAAGGTCCATTGACCTCGGGTGGGAATTTCTGGTGAGCGGCTGGTGTGGTTCACTTCAGAGAATTCCCTGAAACTCAAGAACTCCAATTCTCCTCATTGTCAAATCCTCCAGCAGGACCTCTAAGGTTACTTCATTGAAGAGGAATTTCTTGGTACCCCGTAACTAATTACAGAACCAACAATCAACATCCAAGAAAAAAAAATCCTTTGCATTTTAAGTGCTGCGGCCCTTAAAGAGCTGCAGCACTCCAGAGTCCCTACCTCACTGTCTCCCAGGAATCATAGAATCAGAGAATCATGACAGTACAGAAGAGGCCATTCAGTCCATTGAGTGGGCTGCACGGTGGCACAATGGTTAGGCACTGCTGCCCCACAGCGCCAGGTACTTGGGTTCAATTCCGACCTCGAGTCACTATCCGTGTGGAGTTTGCTCCGGGTGCTCCGGTTTCCTCCCACAATACAAAGATGTGCAGGTTAGGTTGGTTGGCCCTGCTAAGTTTACCCTTAGTGTCAGTGGATTAGCAGGGTAAATATGTGGGGTCACGGGAATAGGGCCTGGGTGGGATTGTGGTCGGTGCAGACTTGATGGGCCGAATGGCCTCCTTCTGCACTGTAGGGATTCTATAATTCTATGACTCTTTGAGTCTACACCAATCTCTGACAGGGTATCTTACCTAGGCCTCTCCCCTGCCCTATTTCCATAACCCGAATCATTCCTCATGGCTGATCCACACAACCTACACATCTTGAGATACGGCACGGTAGCACAGTGGTTAGCACTGCTGCTTCACAGCTCCAGGGTCCCAGGTTCGATTCCCGGCTCGGGTCACTGTCTGTGTGGAGTTTGCACATTCTCCTCGTGTCTGCGTGGGTTTCCTCCGGGTGCTCCAGTTTCCTCCCACAGTCCAAAGATATGCGGGTTAGGTTGATTGGCCAGGTTAAAAAAAAAAAATTGTCCCTTAGAGTCCTGGGATGTGTAGGTTAGAGGGATTAGTGGGTTAAATTATGTGGGGGTAGGGCCTGGGTGGGATTGTGGTCGGTGCAGACTCGATGGGCCGAATGGCCTCCTTCTGCACTGTAGGGTTTCTATGATGATTCTATGAGATGCTACGGGGCAATTTAGCATGGCCAATTCACCTAACCGACCTATCTTTGATCTTTGGAGGTATATCCCAATTATTTAAATGATCTACCCATGCTGTTTTTGATTGGGTCGCCTTGACTACCAATATGGGTATTGCCAAGAACACCGTGAACACCAGTTGTTATCACCCCCCTCGCATACATCTCCATTGTCAGTGAATTAGTCAGGAGCTTCTTCATTTTAAAACAGGATTAAATTCTCCCTTAAAAATCAGAGCAAAATGCTATTTTGTAAATGATAAGTTCTAGAGGCTTCACTGTGGAAATAAAGTCAATAGAAACATAGGATTGGATTTTAACAGGGGCTGGAAGAAGAGTCGGCCATCAGTTGACATGCCTGATAGGAGGCTGCACCACAGACATAAGATGCTCAAAGTCGTCCAAACGAGATAAGAGTGGGATGTCCATTCATCAGTGGCGAGGAAGAAAGGAGGTGGGGAGTTGATTAATATCTCGGAAGGATGCCCCCAGTGTACTCAGGCATCACGCAAACCAGCTTCCCACCCATTGACTCTGTCTACACTTCCTGCTGCCTCGGAAAAGCAGCCAGCATAATCAACGACTCCACGCAACCCGGACATACTCTCTTCCACCTTCTTCCGTAGGGAAAAAGATACTGGTCATGTACCAGTCGACTCAAGAGCATCTTCTTCCCTGTTGCCATCAGACTTTTGAATGGGCCTACCTTATATTAAGTTGATCTTTCTCTACACTCTCGTCATGACTGTAATAGTACATTCTGCAGCCTCTCCTTTCCTTCTCCCCTATGTAGAACAAAGAACAAAGAACAATACAGCACAGGAACAGGCCCTTCGGCCCTCCAAGCCTGCACCACTCATGTGCTCAACAAGACCATTCGTTTGTATCCCTTTATTCCCAGTCTGTTCATGTGGCTATCTAGATAAGTCTTAAACAATCCCAGCGTGTCCACCTCAATCACCTTGCTTGGCAGTGCATTCCAGGCCCCCATCACCCTCTGTGTAAAATACGTCCCCCTGATATCTGTGTTGAACCTTGCCCCCCTCACCTTGAACCCGTGACCCCTTGCGTTCATCACCTCCGACCTGGGAAAAAGCTTCCCACTGTTCACCCTATCTATGCCCTTCATAATTTTATACACCTCTATTAGGTCGCCCCTCATCCTCTGTCTTTCCAGGGAGAACAGCCCCAGTTTACCCAATCTCTCCTCATAGCTAAGACCCTCCATACCAGGCAACATCCTAGTAAACCTTTTTTGTACTCTCTCCAAAGCCTCCACGTCCTTCTGGTAGTGTGGCGACCAGAACTGGACGCAGTATTCCAAATGCGGCCTAACCAACATTCTATACAGCTGCAACATCATATGCCAACTTTTATATTCTATGCCCCGTCCAATAAAGGCAAGCATGCCATATCCTTCTTGACCACCCTCTCCACCTGTGCTGCCACCTTTAAGGATCTGTGGACTTGTACACCCAGTTCCCTCTGTGTGTCTATACTCCTGATGGTTCTGCCATTTATTGTATAGTTCCCCCTTACATTAGATCTACCAAAATGCATCACTTCGCATTTATCTGGATTAAATTCCATCTGCCATTTCTCCGCTCAATGTTCCAGCCTATCTATATCCTGCTGTATTCTCTGACAATGTTCATCACTATCCGCAACTCCAGCAATCTTTGTGTCATCCGCAAACTTACTGATCACACCAGCTACATCTTCCTCCAAATCATTTATATATATCACAAACAGCAGAGGTCCCAGTACAGAGCCCTGCGGAACACCACTAAAAGGATGAAAATGTTGCCAAAGGGTGGGTTACTTAACCAGTTAATTGGGTTTTATTAGATAGGTGTTGCTTGCTTCCAATTCAGGATGGGGAAGAGGGAAAACTCACAAATGTCTTTGATGATGTCATGTGACTAATCAAACTGAGATTCTTTGGTTTATAATACATAAATAACACCTTCCTTCACGCCTTTTCTCATCTAGGCCACAAAAAATGCCCTGCCCACTCCTGCCCACGCCAACCGTATTATGGCATGAACAGCGTATCATCCCGGCCAATAGGCTAGCTAACAAGCCTAACTGACCGTAATTATTTATTTACACATGGCGGGCAAGTTGCCTACTTTGGTGCCTGCCCATCTAGCAAATGCTGGGTGTCAGCTCAGGGATGAGCAAGAAGGTGATTGGCTAGCCGCCCAAAAAACATGCCCAGCAGGGACACATAAAATCTAGCCCATAGAACTTGAGATTTCATTGAAAAGTGGTATGTCCCTCCTGTGACCCACCCCAGATGGACTGTTGCACTAAAATCTACTGCTACATCTTAATGTAGGGTTTAAAAGCAATGTTATCCAATAGAAATTGGTGACTAGCCAAGCTATGGCTACATTAATATCATTTTAACTATATGCATTAATTTTTGTAGAAAATGTTTAACAAAATATATTCATAAAATATGATGAACTTTGTATGTGTATGCTTACTTCTAAAACATCTAAGTCAGTAAAATATAATAGTCAAAAACACTTGTATCTCTGTTTTTAATCTTCCCATTTCATCGGCAGCAGTTCAATAACATCAAGGTACACATGCATACATAGAAACATAGAAACTAGAAGCAGGAGTAAGCCATTCGGCCCTTCAAGCCTGCTCCGCTATTCATTACGATCATGGCTGATCATCTAATTTCGTATCCTGATTCCCTCCTTCCGCCCATATCCCTTGATCTCTTTAGCCCCAAGAGTTGTGTAAATATGAGAATTCAGATCACATGCTCAACCACAGTGTCTATTATTTATTTCATTGTTTGCTATTCAGATATGCAATTATTCACATCTGGAGTCCTTTATTATCCACATGTGGACAACACAGTTCTAGGATAAGTGCAAGTTGCCTGCCTCCTTCTGAGTGCAACTGCAGCTCTAACTCAACCCAAATAGAGTTTGGAGGCTTACCATATGGGAATCATAGAATCATAGAAATGGGCGGCACAGTAGCACAGTGGTTAGCACCGCTGCTTCACAGCTCCAGGGACCTGGGTTCGAATCATGGCTCGGGTCGCTGTCTGTGTGGAGTTTGCACATTCTCCCTGTGTCTGCGTGGGTTTCCTCCCACAGTCCAAAGGTGTGCGGGCTAGGTTGATTGGCCATTCTAAATTGCCCCTTAGTGTCCTGGGATGCGTAGGTTAGAGGGATGAGTGGGTAAATATGTCGGGATATGTGGATAGGGTCTGGGTGGGATTGTGTTCAGTGCAGACTTGATGGGTCGAATAGCCTCCTTCTGCACTGTACAGATTCAATGAATCATAGATTCATAGAATCCTACAGTGCAGAAGGAGGCCATTCGGCCCATCGAGTCTGCACCAACCACAATCCTACCCAGGCCCTATTCCTGTCACCCCTCATATTTACCCTGCTAATCCCCCTGACACTCGGGTTAATTTAGCATAGAATCATAGAAACCCTACAGTGCAGAAAGAGGCCATTCGGCCCATTGAGTCTGCAGCGACCACAATCCCACCCAGGACCTACCCCCATATCCCTACACATTTACCCGCTAATCCCTCTAACCTACGCATCTCAGGACACTAAGGGGCAATTTTAGCATGGCCAATCAACCTAACCCACACATCTTTGGACTGTGGGAGGAAACCGGAGCATCCGGAGGAAACCCACGCAGACACGAGGAGAATGTGCAAACTCCACACAGACAGTGACCCGAGCCGGGAATCGAACCCAGGTCCCTGGAGCTGTGAAGCAGCAGTGCTAACCACTGTGCTACCGTGGCCAATCAACCTGACCTGCACATCTTTGGAATACAGCTGATGTTTGCATTCTGACAGTATATGAACATACATGCACTACAAAGACACCTAAAGTAAATGCTAATGGTAAACGTAATGTATAATTTGCTGTGGAAGAGGCGAAGGGAGTGTGAGTGCCTCGGCAGCCCATTGCTAAAAGATTGCAGCAAAATTCAGTTGCATGGTATGATAACCCCCATGATCTGCATGGGGAATCACTAATTGACCTCCTAGTTGGGCTTGTTGAATATGAGCTCCCTGAGATTGATAATGAGCCAACCAGGTGGAGCTTGTATACCAAGCCCTGTATAAAGCAAGACCCTGAGAGAGTCCATTAACCTTTTAGTCCCGGTTGGGACCTGTTGTGTTCACCACAGGCTTGCGTTATTGTTTATTTTCATTTAGCACAATAAAAGCACAGTTCCTTTACAGCCGACTCCTGGAGTTATTATACATGGTATTTTTCCTTTACCTTTATATGGCTGAAGTTCCATTGCATTCAGTGGATTCAGCATAGAACTGCTACCAGCAGCGACAGAATATTAAAATTCATGGGTCTTTTTTGCAGAAGATTAAAATGTTGCGAGTTGCAGTGAAGAGAGCTGTCTTGGATTAGCTTGAATTCCTGCCAAATCAAGTCAAATGAAATACTCGCCTTTTATTTAATCCTTGTGTGCGTAATTATTTATGTGTGTAATGAACAGATAGTTGCAGATGAAATTGAAGCATCCCAAATGAGAAGTCTCTTGAAATAGTGCAGCCTTTACAATTAGGCTTGAATGGTTATTATTGCGTGTGATCTGATTGTTCTGAACCGACTACATATCACTTCTTTGACATCTCCCCTAACCCATCTGTGCCTTGGTTTCCTCTTGACAGCTTCCATTTAAGTTCTCATCACAACTACTAATGGAAAGTGTCGCTTTTAATAAATTGGGGGAGGGGGAATGTCATTAGGTATTTATTGAACAAAAGCCGTTGTCTTTGCATGACTATGTTGGGTAGTTTATTGACGCAAGGCTGGAGCCTGCCAGCCTACAGTTGTCATTCGTCAGTTGGATTAACTTGCCAAAAGCAATTCATCGTCAATCAAGGTAACATTCAAGACAATAGGGAAAACAGGGTGAGCGCAAAGGAGAAGGTAGTTGCCTTCATAGATATGGCAATCTTCTCTTGATGTTCACCAGAGAAAAAAATTGTCTCCCTTGCCCCTGACAACTTATTTCCTTATTTACCTCAACGGTATACATCTAGTTTTATTTATCAATAACTTTTCTACCTTATAATTCAGAAAAAGGTCCTAAATGAACACCGTACCAATACCATTAATCTTATAGGTAGAGATTGCCATGCTGTGGAGGATGAGTTTGTGGGGCTGAATTCTATGGGGGCGTGTTTCTGGGAAGCCACTTAAGCAGCTATGTTAAGACCATCAGGCTGCCTGTCCTGCCCGGCAGCCCACACAAATGTTTTGTGCCGTGGGCAGCGTATTATCAGGGTCTTGCCTTGATTAAAAGCCTAATTGGCCCTTGATAACTCATTTAAATCTGACAGGTGGGCTGCCGATTTCAGTGCCAGCCCCCTCCCCCCCCCCCCCCCCCCGTACTATGGACTTGAACTTGGGGTGGGTGGCTAGGTCACACACACACACACATCAAACACATACACACATGCTTAAAATGGGGTGTGAGCTGGTCGGGGGGGTGGGTGTGGGAGACACACAATAGGAAACCCCACCATTCCACCACCCCCGAGTTCACCCCCATAATACAGGGGATTGGGTGCGGGGGGGGGTGGGGGGGGGGGGGTGGGGTGGGGTGGGGGGGTGGGGTGGGGGGGTGGGGTGGGGTGGGGCAGTGGGGCTGCTGACACTGAAATCGGCAGCCCTCCTGTCAGATTTAAATGAGTAATCAAGGGCCAATTAGGCTTTTAACATGCCTGTTTAAATGACAGGAAGGAAGTCAGTGGGATGGGGGGGTTGCTCTTCGGGGGCTACCCTATGCCGACCGTAGGGCAGCCTCCCTTTAGGTCAAACACTTTCCTTTCTTCCTCCCCGCTTCCTCACTTAAACCCAACCCTTCTGCCTTCCTTACCCCAACCTAAAGGGCAAGTTGGCGATGGTGGGTTGGGAAAATACATTTAAAAATTTGATCTTAGACAGGCAATGAGTATTTAAATAACTATTTACTAGGGAGCAGGATTTTCCATGCCCCTGTAGCACATTTTGCAACAGCAGAGGTGGCCCACCATGAGCCAGCAATGAGATCTCCCTGTCCCGCCATTGTCAATAGGGTTTCCCGTTGTTTGCACCCTGCAACACTGGGGAACCCATGGCGGGGAGGGGCTACCTTCGACAGGACCAGAAGATCCCGGTGGCAGGAATGGCCGGAAAATCCCATCCATGGTCTGCAACAAATATACCTTCCTCTAAGACACAAAAACCCAACATGAAAGGTGAAGCACTATCAATTAGGCAAAAGACTACTTGTGTGCCAATACAACTGTAGGCTTTTATTCATTACAGAACTAGGAGCACAACCCAACAGATAACCGACCTGAACTGAACAAGGGGGAGGAAACAGCCACCTTTATACTAGGTGACAAGGGGAGGAGCCGGCAGGGGATGTGTCCAGGCATGACAAACACAACAACGGTGGTCCAGACAGGAAAAAGGCGCAACTGTAGTCCACCACAAAAGGTGAATCAACCACAGCTAACAAGATAAGTTTAAAAACTAAGATAAAAGCAAAATACTGTGGATGCTAAAATCTGAAATAAAAACAGAAAATACTGGAAAATCTCAGCAGGTCTGACAGCATCTGTGGGGAGAGAATGGAGCCTCTGCTGTTTCAAATCTGGACGACCTGAAGACAAGTTAAAAGTTGCACTAGATCAATGGAAGTGACTTATGAGCTGGATTTTCCGGCTACGCTCACCCTAAGGCCAGAAAATCCCACCCGAGGTCAACGGACATTTACATGGTCCGTGTCCCATGGGCTATGATTCCCGTGCCGGGCAGGATGGGAAAATTCCACCGGATGAGTTTGTGGAAAAAAGTGGTGAGCCTGAGGATTGGGAGCAAAATAGAATTGAGCAAAGGATGACCAAGGAACTGATAAAAAGAGGGAAAAGAGAATATGAACACAAGCTGGCAAGAAATGTAAAGGCAAACTGTCAAAGCTTCTTTAGGTATGTGAAAAGGAAAAGGTTAGCAAGAACAAGTGTGTGTTTATTACAGTCAGAGACAGAACAGAGGAATCTATTCTGGAGAATAGGGAAATGGTGGAGAAACTAAATAATTACTTTGTGTCTGTCTTCAGGAAGAGAGGTACAGAAAATCTTCCAGAAATACTAGGGAACCCAGAGACTTGTGAACATGAGGAACTGAAAGAAATTCGTATTAATAAAGAGATAATATTCAAAAAATTAATTGAAGGTTGATAAATCCTCTGTTCTGATGAGCTACATGTCAGAGCTTTGAAGGAGGTAGCTATAAAGGTAGTGGATGCGTTGGTGGCTATCATTCAGAATCATATAGATCATTAAATAGTGCCTGCAGACTGGAAATTAACAAATTATGAACAATGGGATAACTGGACACATAGAAAATAATGATATGATTGGGTAGAGACAACATGGATTTATGAATGGGAAATCATGTTTGACAAACTGTTGGCGTTTTTAAGGATGTTACTTGCAGCACAGATAAAGGAGAATTAGTGGATGTGGTGTATTTGGATTTTCAGAAGGCTTTCAGTGAGGTCCCACATAGGAGGTTGGTAAATAAAATTAGAGTGCATGGGATTGAGGTAAATTTACTAGTATTGATTGAAATAAGCAAAATACTGCTGATGCTGGAATATGAAACAAGAACAGAGGATGCTGGAGAAACTCAGCAGGTCTGGCAGCATCTGGAGGGAGAGAAAACAAGAGTTAGCATTTCAAGTCAATTTGACTCTTCATCAGAACTGAAGAAGAGGGAGAATGTGTTAGATATTAAGCTGTAGCTGTGAGAGATTGCAACCTGATGGAGCAATCTTAAGAAAAAAGGCAGATAGCCGTGCGTGTGCATGTTTGTGTGTTTATGTTGAGGGTGGGAGTAGGTGACAGGGAGGGATATGGAGGAGAAAGTTCACAGTCTAAAGTTGTTGCACTCGATGTTGAGTCCTGAGGGTTGTAATGTGCCTAATTGGAAGATGGCATGCTGCTCCCCCAGTTTGCATTAGGCCTCACTGGAGCATAGCAACAGGCCAAGAACGGACATGTGGGCATGATGTGGAGATGCCGGAGTTGGACTGGGGTAGGCACAATAAGAAGTCTCGCAACACCAGGTTAAAGTCCAACAGGTTTATTTAGCAGTACGAGCTTTCAGAGCGCTGCTCCTTCATCAGGTGAGTGACATGTGGGCATCAGAGCAAGATGGTGTGTTGAAATGACTAGTGTCAAGAAGGTTGGGATCATGCTTGCGGACTGAGTGAAGGTGCTCTGCAAAGCGATCACCCAGTCTGTGTTTAGTCTCCCCAGTGTAGAGGAAATTGCAAGGGAGCAGCGAATACAATAGATTAAATTGAAGGGAGTGCAAGCGAAACTCTACTTAACCTGAAAGGAGTGTTTGGGGCCTTAAATGGTGAAGATAGCCTTCTGCGATTACAAGGCAAGGTGCCTTGGGAAAGGGATGGGAAGTTGAGTGTGATGGAGGAATGGACCAGGGTACCACAGAGGCAGCAGTGAGGATAGAGGTGCGGGAAATGATTCGAATCCAGTTGAGTGCCCTGTCAACCATGAAGTGGGGGAGAAACCTCGGTTAAGGGAAAAAGCAGACATGTCAGAACACCATTTTTGAGGATGACATCATTGGAACAGATGCAACAGTGGCAGAGGAACTGGGAGAATGGGGTGGAGTCCTTACAAGAACTGGGGCATGAGGAGCTGTAGTTGAGGTAGCTGTGCAAGTTGGTGGGTTTGTAATGAAAATTGATGGTCAGTCCATCACCAGAAATGGAGACAGAGAGGCCAAGGAAGGGAAGCGTCGGAGGCGGACCATGTGAAGGTGAGAGAGTTGGAAATTGGAAGCAAAATTGATACATTTTCCCAGGTCTAGACGAGAGCGTGAAGCAGCACTAATACAGTCATTAATGTAATGAAAAAAGAATTGGCGGAGTGAGCAATCAGTATTGATTGAGAATTGGTTAACAGATAGGAAATAGAGAGTAGAAATAAATGTGCCATTCTCTCAATGGGACTTGGGCAGGCTAAATGAATGGGCAAGAACATGGCAGTTGGAATATAATATAAATAAGTGTGAAGCTATCAACTTTGGTAGAAAAAACATTCATAACAAAGCCAAACAGGTTGATTGTCAACCAGCAAAGCCTTCCATTATGACTACGGCAGGTGGTAAGAATGGGACAGTCTCCTGGTCAGCCATGCTTGCTGTGGAGCGGCGCTCCTCAAGCTTTGGCCGCAGGCTAGTGACCTGTTTCAGGATAAACAAGCATGGGAACAAATGTAAGCATGTGTTCATCTGCCTCACATGTCTCTGGGCAGAGGAAGAGAATCATGAAGAGGAATTCTATAACTCCTTACCAATGTGTTCAACTGGTATTACTTGGTGTGCTACTTAGTTATACAACAGGACCAAATTCAATCAGAGAAAGTGCTTCTTTTTATTCTTTTATGGGATGTGAGTGTCACAGGCAAGGTTGGCATTTGTTGCCAATCCCTAATTGCCCTCTAGAAAGTGGTAAGCCACCCCCTTGAACAACTGCAGTCCACATGGCACAGGTACACCAACAGAGCTGTGAGAGAGGGAATTCCAGGCTTTTGGCCTAGCAACAGTGAAAGAAGGGCAATAGAGTTCCAAACCACACACTATCCTGATTTGTAAAACTGCAAAGATGACAGTTTTACATTTTTGCTGAG
This sequence comes from Mustelus asterias, assembly GCF_964213995.1. Taxonomy (NCBI): domain Eukaryota; kingdom Metazoa; phylum Chordata; class Chondrichthyes; order Carcharhiniformes; family Triakidae; genus Mustelus; species Mustelus asterias. The sequence goes on from NC_135811.1 coordinate 83,596,774, forward strand.
TCCAGAAGGTTGTAAAGTGCCCAATCGAAAGATAAGGTGCGATCCTTCGAGTTTGTGTTGAATTCACCGGAACATTGTAAGAGGCTGAGGACAGAGATATGAGCATGTGGGCAAAAGGATAAGTTGAAATGACAAGCGACAGGAAGGTCGGAGTCATGTTTATGGACTGAACGAAGGTGTTCCGCAAAGCAGTTACCCAGTAATGGGAAGGTGCCATGGGAAGGGGATGAGGTGTTGAGGGTGATAGGGGAATGGACCAGAGTGTCACAGAACGGATGGTCCCTATCGACCATGTGACTTGTATCCAGGACATCTTAGTCACTTTATCTCTCCTGACATCCAACCTCTCCCTGACCTTCTGCTTTGCTCCACACTCCCTGCCCAGCCCCCATTCCCAAACCCTCCCCTCCACCCCTCTGCCCACCCCCCATCCCGCCAGCTTCTGCTTGTCAACAGCATAAAATCCATTACCTTTCTACCTCGCTTCAACTCTGAAGAAGAGTCATACAGACGACTTAAACTCTATTTTCTCTCCACAGATACTGCCAGATTTGCTGGACTTTTCCTGAATTTTCTGTTTTTATTTCAGATTTCTTGCATCTGCAGTATTTTGCTTTTAAATAGGTTTTACTAATCTGTCAGAAGCTGCAACATAAATTCTTTGGCTCAGTGTATTGGAGAAACTTGACAAGGCAACAAAGGATAATTTGATCTCCCAGTGTTTGGCCATCCACAGGTCTAGATTTGCATAGGATCTGCAGGAGGACTAAAATGTCTGCCTTTCTTCCAGAGTCTTGTGTAGCGCAGATCAACCTGAAGAGGAGTTACATGATGCGCTTAAAGTTCGCCATGATTGACTGCCTGATTGTTAAGCAGATCATTAATGTTTTTGGCAGAATAATAATTTGGGTATATTTTGTTTCGAGAGCTTCTCATTGAATTGAAATATTAGAGTTTTATTAGTGATGTTCTCTTCCTGAGGGGAGTACTTATAGAGCTATTTCTTGTCTTGGTGTCACTGGGCTATCAAGTACCACCTATTCTTGTTCAATTAAAATAGTCTTAGCATAAAACTAGTCTTGGGATCAGATTGCCCAGTTGCATGTCCTTGAAACATAATGAACAGGTGTTAATCCAAAGAAAGGAGAGAATAATATAGAATCATACAGTGTAGAAGGAGGCCATTCGGCTCACCGAGTTTGCACTGACCACAAACCCACCCAGGCCCTTGTCCCCCGACACTAAGGGGCAATTAGCATGGTCAGTCCACCTCACCCGCACATCTTTGATGTGGGAGGAAACCGGAGCACCCGGAGGAAACCAACACAGACATGGGGAGAACATGCAAACTCCGCACAGACAGTGACCCAAGCCAGGAATCGAACCCAAGCCCCTGGCGCTGTGAAGCAGCAGTGCTAGCCACCGTGCCACCCAATATAAAATAACGGGAAGGGGAATGCTGATATACAATATTTCTGAATGAATTTTTCAGACACACTGGTTAATTTATTCAATGTGATGAAGAAAGATGAAGGACCTGATCTTCACTTTCATGTCTAGCGGTTAGAAAATGGCAGTGATTAATATCGAAACCAAAATGCAGTTATTTATTTGCACGTTATTTTTCTTGAGGTGAAATGCTCCACAGTTGCGTGGTTGTCCATATGGAGATTCAAGTCAGACCTGATGGTTATCATTCCGTGAAGCAGTGTGTTCAACTCTCAGTCAAATCTAATGAGCATATATACCAGGAGGCTCTGCTATACTTACCTGCATTGTGGAGAAAAGCGGTAAAATGCAATACACCCAACCCCAGCAGTATTAGAACATAGAACATAGAACATAGAAAGCCACAGCACAAACAGGCCCTTCGGCCCACAAGTTGCGCCGATCACATCCCCACCTCTAGGCCTATCTATAGCCCTCAATCCCATTAAATCCCATGTACTCATCCAGAAGTCTCTTAAAAGACCCCAACGAGTTTGCCTCCACCACCACCGACGTCAGCCGATTCCACTCACCCACCACCCTCTGAGTGAAATACTTACCCCTGACATCTCCTCTGTACCTACCCCCCAGCACCTTAAACCTGTGTCCTCTCGTAGCAACCATTTCAGCCCTTGGAAATAGCCTCTGAGAGTCTACCCTATCCAGACCTCTCAACATCTTGTAAACCTCTATCAGGTCACCTCTCATCCTTCGTCTCTCCAGGGAGAAGAGACCAAGCTCCCTCAACCTATCCTCAAAAGGCATGCCCCCCAATCCAGGCAACATCCTTGTAAATCTCCTCTGCACCCTTTCAATGGCTTCAACATCTTTCCTGTAATGAGGTGACCAGAACTGCACGCAGTACTCCAAGTGGGGTCTAACCAGGGTCCTATAAAGTATTAGTTGATTTGGTAGTTAAACAGGAAACAGAATGCCCATCACAAGCTGTGAGCCAATTTTATAAGAGAAATGGGAGGAGACTTTTGTGGTAAGTTCAACCATTGTAAGCTAGAATAAATGGTTCAAAGTCAACTGCAAAAGCCACAGATCTACTTGCTGGAGGGTTCAGCTTCACATCCAGTAAATGCATGTCTAAATAGCAAAAAATGTACTTTTATGTTTTGTGATTCAGGCAATGAGTGGTCGAATCAAAAGTATTTTCAGGGAATTAATTTCAGAATGAACGTTTCAAAGATGACACTTAATTTTACATCACATATTTCATTTCAAAGGTTACTGCCCTAATAATCTAACTTGAACAAGAAATATTTGATAGAAAATTGCACAAATGATGAACATTTGTTCACTATTCCCCTTCCTGTCAGTTTTTAGTGCTGCCAAACAGGTACAGAGCTGCACATTAGTTGGATTAATTGACATTCAAAGGACTTTGAATGAAATATATCAAAACTGAAGTCTTCTAAAATGGCTCGGTGAGAAATGATAAGGTCACTCCATGCTGCAGAATACTAAGTAGCTACAGCGACAGACCTAGCTGGCTGAATGCTTTCATGATTGCATACATAAGAAACACCTTTTCATTCCATCGCAATGCCATGCAAAATAAAACTAAAATTAGTGAATTTAACTTTATCCAACTTTATATTCTCCTTCCCTGATGCCACTGGCTTTTGCTGGAGTTCATTTCTAGAAACACTGGCAATTGTCTGGCGCATTCACTCAATAGCCAACTTATATATAGGACATGGATTGTAGGCAACATTTTCAACCATGGATGCATCAAAACCCAACTCTGTGCTTATCAACAGAGCACGCAAATGTTTCAAGAACCATGGTTCTTGTGCTTGAGACTTGTGCAGTGATTTGTCCTTTTCCAAAATTCTGCGGTCTATACCTTAACTCGCTCCAAATCTTGTTCACCAATTATTGCTGTGTTTGCTGACCTTAACCAGCTCCTGGTCTGGCAATGCCTCAGTTTTAAAATCCTCATCCTTGTTTCCAAATCCCTTTCTGCTCACACTTCTGAATCTCCGCAGGCTCCTCTCCCCCCACAAACCTTTGATCTTCTTGATACTGGCCTTTTGTTCATCCTTGATTCGAATCTGTCCACCATTGGCTGGTTAGCTCAGATGGGCAGTGCGTGGTGCTAATAACACTAAGGTCGCAGGTTCGATTCCTGTACTGGCCAGTAAATCTTTGGGGCAGCACAGTGGTTAGCACTACTGCCTCACAGCGCCAGGGACATGGGTTCGATTCCCAGCTTGGGTCACTGTGTGGAGTTTGCACGTTCTCCCCGTGTCTGCGTGGGTTTCCTCCGGATGCTCCGGTTTCTTCCCACAATCCAAAGATGTGCAGGTTAGGTACATTGGCCATGATAAATTGCCCCTTAGTATCCAGGGATGTGCAGGTTAGAGGGATTAGTGGGGTAAATATGTGGGGTTATGGGGATAGGGCCTAGGTGGGATTGTTGTTGGTGCCGACTCGATGGGCCGATTGGCCTCCTTCTGCACTGTAGGGATTCTATGATTGGTGTCAGTGCTGGGTCCTAATCTCTGAAATTCCTTCCATAGACCTCTCTAAGTTTCACTCCTCTTAAAATATTCCGTAGAATCTGACTCTTCAATCAAACATTTGCACATCTGTCCCGATATTGCTTTCTGTGGCTCGGTGGTTTTATTGATATTGAGCTTGTTAAGCACCTTGGAATGTTTTATTGTTCGATGTGCCCACTCACTGTAAGCTGTTGCTATTGCTGCTCTGCATCTCCCTGATGCAGGGCACTGAGACCAATTGTGGCACTTCAACAGCTGCCCTGGCTAAGGACAGTTAACTGAGCTATCACCATTCATCTAAAAATCATAACATGGTGATCACAGTATGATTTTAGAAGCAATAGATTTCGCCAAACATATTTAATGCAGCTGAACTGCGAAAGATTTCCTTTGTTTAGCTACGCGGGCTGATGGGTAGCAGATGATGTTAAATGTAGATTAAGGTTGCAATCTTCCCCCTTTGGCCAGGAGTCTAATGAATGGGGATTTAGTGGCCTTAGTTGCTGGTGATTTGGGAAAAATGGTACATGCACATGGAAATCATGCATTTGCACACCCTAGCTATTGTGATTTGCAACCAATCTGTTTTGCTTTGGCCCTGCTGGTCTCCTGGCTATTTAGAATGTACTGCTTCTTTGATGTTTGAGATGATAGTGGCAACAGGGCCAACGTTAGGCTTTGAGGACAAGATCTTTCCCCCGACAGGATCTTCTGGCCCATGGGGTCCTGAGAGCAATAGGGATGATGTGGGGGGGGGGGGGGGGGGGGGGGGGGGGGTGGGGGGGGGGGGGGCGCGGGGGGGGGAGAGAAAGCAACACAAACTGGAGGAGGGAATGCAAGAGAGGACAATACAAACTGGAGTAAGTGCAGGAGGATAAGAAACACAATTTGGAGTGGAGCTGGAGGAAGAGACTAACAAACTGGAGGTAACTGTGATGTACAGTGTTGTGTAAGGTTTCAAATCTATGGAATTCTCTCCTCCAGAGGACAGTGGATGCTCGAGTACATTCAAGACTGAGGTTGATAGATTTTTTGACTACTAAGGGAATCCAGGGATATGAGTGGAGTTGAGGTAGGAGATTACACATGATTTTTCTGAATGGAGGAGTAGGCTCAGTATTAGAAACAGAAAATCTACAGCACAATACAGGCCCTTCAGCCCACAAAGTTGTGCCGAACATGTCCCTACCTTAGCGATTACTAGGCTTCACTATAACCCTCTATCTTACTAAGTTCCATGTACTTATCTAAAAGTCTCTTAAAAGACCCTATCGAATCCGCCTCCACCACCGTTGCTGGCAGCCCATTCCACGCACCCACCACCCTCTAGAGAGTGAAAAACTTACCCCTGACATCTCCTCTGTACCTACACCCCAGCACTTTAAACCTGTGCCCTCTTGTGGCAACCATTTCAGCCCTAAGGAAAAAGCCTCTGACTGTCCACTCGATCAATACCTCTCAACATCTTATACACCTCTATCAGGTCACCCCTCATCCTTCTTATCTCCAAGGAGAAAAGGCCAAGCTCACTCAACCTATCCTCATAAGGCATGCCCCCCAACCCAGGCAACATCCTTGTAAATCTCCTCTGCACCCTTTCTATGGCTTCCACATCCTTCCTGTAATGTATTACTCCTCTTTCTTGTGTTCATCTGTTCCAGGAGTTAGGGAGCTTTGCGTTGAGGGTTGTACTTCATCTCCTTAAAGCTGGGAGACAGTAAATTGAATTAGTTTTGGCTTTGGTTTTATTATTTTTGTAATTTGCTGTGAATTGCAAAACAAAACTTCCATTAGAAGCCACTGATACTGAAAATGTTTTTACTGAGTGATATTTACTCTGTTTCTCATTGTGATTATTATTGTAGAAACATTATAGAAGTAGCTTTTATTTAAACATTACTTATCATTACATCTTTCTGTTCATGTGCCCTTTGTGGGATTTATAAATTATAATATTCATTGCATGGTAAAACATAAGGTCAAATATTTCATTCAGGGCTTGGTGAAAGATCAGTCAACTGAATAATTCCAATAACATTTACAACAGTGGGAAGTGTCATGTGATCAAAATATCATGTGATTAAGTATGAGAGGGGTCACTTCATTGAATACCTTAATAATCAAAGGTCACATGCTCAGAACACTGGGGATACATGAAACCGGAGTGGCAATCCTAATGTAAAATAATTAGGTGAGCAAGAAACCAAAAAACAGTGTAGGATGTAAGAGGAATGATGGTATCCTTTTCAGGAGATGCTTTGATTAGTGGGTGGCACAGCGGTTAGCACTGCTGCCTCACAGTGCCAGGGACCCGGGTTTGATTGCTGGCTTGGGTCACGGTCTGTGCGGAGTATGCACATTCTCCCCGTGTCCGCACGGGTTTCCTCCGGGTGCCCTGGTTTCTTCCCTCCGAAAGACGTGCTGGTTAGGTGCATCGGCCGTGCTAAATTCTCCCTCAGCATATCCGAACTGGCGCTGGAGTGTGGTGACTAGGGGATTTTCATTGTAACTTCATTGCAGTGTTAATATAAGCCTACTTGTGACACAAATAAAGAAACTTAAAACTTAAATGCACATATACGTTGTTGGAAGAGGGAGAAACATATTGGACTTGGTCTGGCTGAAATAAAAAGTTGCAAAGACTGCTGAATCAAGTACGTCGTTGATGCAAAGGACTAAGCACAATGGAAACCACTTTGCGACAAGGAGTAAGTAGTGTCTATCAATTCCTGAACTGTATTTAAAGAAGAATATCAGAGGTAAGTAAACTTAATGCATATCTTATATAGAATCAGAACTGCAAACCCTGAAACTGGAGACAGAAGCCAGTAAATGACAAATAATCACAGCAGATTGTTAATCCAAATCAAGGAGACTATAAATATGACCACATTGCCACGAATGTCGGACTTTACAAGATGCTTACATTTTAAGATGCCACCTTGAATTTAAGGCGAAATTGCACATTTTGGATAGAATGGTAGCCATACTGAACCTCTGCCCACAAACAGGCCCATGTGATCTGATTATTATAGAAATGAGATCCAAACTGAAACCTATTGAAAATCATGCGACAGTTTTCACACCTTGACACAGCAGCTATTTCGGTACAAAGGTACAGTGAGAGACAATGGAACTCCTACAAAGAACAGGTTAGCAGCCAAGCAGTGTGCTGGTGGGAGCTAGTTGTGTGTTCCAAAATAAGAGAATTAACAGGTGGGACTTTTGGAGTTTTAAAGAACAAGGAGTCGCCAAGATGGGCCTTGCCAGTGGAAGCCAGATTACTCACCAAGACACTGTGAAAGGACACTGGAAAATTGAACCTGGCAGAGCAGGGAGAAGTCTGCTGGAAAGTTGGGAATAATTTGGGAGTGGACCCTTGTAATGCTGCTAGAAGTGTGGCATGTTGCAAGATGCATCGCAATTGTCTTGAGTTGATTAATTTATGTTAAAGTGCCCTTTCTTTAGTTTGCTGCATCAGTTGCCTGTTCAGTAGTGTTCGATTTACATTGATTTTACTTTTTTTATTACCGTAAAAGTCTTAAAATGTGAAATCTTCTCCTTTGGTTTATTTCCATTTGTCACTAGGGAAGATCATTTCTTGAAAAAAAAGTTATTGGGGATTGTAACATGTAGGTTTTCTATGTGCTTTGCTGTTTCTCACACACAATCCAGATGCTTTCAGGCTTCCTCCTCCAAGGCTTCATTGATGAGGTATACTCACCAACCATTGTGCAGAGAAATGAATCTGTACTACTCCACCACCAACTGATATCATGGCACCGACAAATTCTCAACAGACTTCATTGCCTCAGCTAATCCGAAGTATATTTAATTTTTCTATGAAATTTTGGTTGATACCTGGAACTTCTTATTAAAATTCCAATAGCTACAGCACAGATGGAGGCCTTTAGAACCATCACGTCTGCATGGGCTGTTTAGCAGAGACACCCAATTAGTCCCATTTCTGTGCCCACACTAAGCCAATGCCCATTGGTTGCTATATAAACACGATGCTGTTAAGAACATTCATCTCCAGCCTCTTTACCCTCGCCAAGGCCTTAACGTCCTTGCTTAACCAGGTGCCCAAATTTGACAATACTCTAACGGAGGCCCAATTAGCAATTTGTAAAGGATTCGCATGACCACCTTGCTTTTGTTCTCAATGCCATTATTTATTAATCCAAGGATCCTGTATGCATGCTTTCTTATCTTGACTTCTTCATCTGTGTTATTACTTCGTGATTTATCTCATGCTGTTTGTGGAATTTTGCTGTGTGAAAACTATTTGTCACAATTGCCTCAAAAGCAGCAACTGTAAAGGTTATTTATTGTCTCGGCATACTCTGAGGATGTGGAAGTTGCTAAATCCTTTTTCATTTGTGTCTGAGACCACACACACGGCATGACGGTTACAAATTAATATAAGCAGACATTTACACGTTTCCGAATAAGTGGGAAACTATGGTGCAAATTAAAATTGTGGTGTTTTCACATGCATTCATTAAGCACAACCCAATTTCACCGATTGAAACAACGTATATGGGGACTGGTTAGGTTAGGTGCTTGAGAAAATCTCTAAGAACAAAAGTCTTTCAAGTTACAGCTGTGACCTCATTCTGAATTTTGGTTTTTGGTAAGTCAAAAGCGGAAATTATTTTTTATCTGGGTCACAATGTTTAATTAATCATAACCTAATTTTACATCAGATATTGTAACTTGCTATCTTTTTTTAAAAAAAACAGTCCTTACTTCAGAATATAGGATTTGGTTAAATAGTTTTCAGTAGTAAATACAGGTACACTCAATCTCAAGGACCTAAAGCCACCTGGAATTCAAAGGATAAAATGCCAGATGCTCCACATGTACAAATTGACAGCAGAGAATTAGGCAGAAGCAGTACACTGCAATGAGATCAGACAGTAATGATTATCACACTAAATATTATTGTGACAGGCTGTATAATCACCAGCACGGTTCATCAAAATTTGATCAGCTCCTGATTTGCACAATGGTATTGGGACTACAGACCATTTGTGATCAAATGTTGAAGTGATGCCCTTGTGCAACAGACTAAAGGACATCCTGTATGACAGAAGCCAATTATCGAAGAGTTTTTAGTTGTTGAACTTTGAGACTCAAAAATATGAAATAACATTTTATTTTGATTTTAAACATATCACTGTGTATTATTCACTCCCCCCCCCCCCCAATCCAGGAAACAAATAATAACTGGGTCACATACATAAGAACAAAAATGATCAATGCAGTCATGCTCCCAAGTCACACTCAGCTCAACATACAAAGCAAAAGTGTTATAGTATTGCTTTCAAGGCTCGAAACAGTTAAATGTACATCATTGCTTTCCTTCTTCTCTAGGGACCTAGAAAACAGTGGATTGCTGATGCAAGTACTGATATAAGGCAAGCAAAGCATGTGAAACTGCATCTCGACCCCAAGTGATCCTTCTGTCAAAGCCTATAGAATTGCCTGAGATTATGAAATGCCTGCGAACCCAGACGAAGATCAGCTGTTTTTAAAGGTGCTTTTCATGAATAGTACTCACTTTACTTATTTATGACTGCAGGAAGTGGAACTGGAGTGCAAGACAGAAATGCACCTTCGATTTCAGGTAAACTGATTTCTGTTTCATATCTACACTAACCGCACAATAAAAATACATCTAGAATTTAGCCATGGCCACTTACTGATATCACAAAGGTCTGGCATCTTTTTCCAAAAGGTTGGAAAATACATCATCACACTTCCACTGAGGGCAGTTAACAATTTTGCATAAATTGTAAAGGGTACTTCTGCCACCTGTTATTCTACATACCACTCCCAAACCAAGAAATCATCCAAATGAAGACCTATGGATGTAGACATGTCTTGCCCCTAGGTCTCACAAACAAAGATTTCCCAACTAGAATCAAAACTTACCATCCTGATATTTACAGGATTAACCTACATCCTATGCCACTACAGAACCTCATCATTTGCTACCCTTCAACTCATAACTGGGCTGAAAACCACTTGTATGGAATTCTAACATGGAACAGGCCATTGGTTCAATCATTCACATTTCTGTTCATGCTCCAAAGCAGTAATCCTAATCTCATGTGTCCATTCTATATCCCTTCCCCTCTTTCCCCCCCGCCCCCACTTTCTTTCAACTATCTGTTTCAATTACTAATTCCAGTGGCGCATTCAAGTCTCTCAACCATTTGTAAAAGGTTTCGCCTGCTTCCCATCCAAATCTCTCACATTTAATTTTTTATCTATGTTGCATTTTGTTGGATCCCTGACCACTGAAAATTGTCTGTTTCTATCTACTCTGCTCCAACCATTCAATTATAAAAACCTCTATCAATTTCCATGCTTCATCTTCTCTGCTCTAAGAACTAGTCTGATTAATCACCTTCAATGATGCGCACAGTAATCAAAAGGACCATAAAAATGTACAAAATATATTACAATGAAGACAGTATTTAAAGCTTTTATTTTGAAAATAGATGATTTTTCTTTTTGGAAAACTTCCACAACTGACAAAAGCCGTACTGTGAACCATGTGAGACAATGGGCAAAGAACAGATGGCTCCCTGACATGGGCTGTCCAGAATAAAATGGAACAAAATCAGATTGTGGTGGGTTTGTTTCCCAACATGGATCGTGCCATTTCTTCCTTCCTCCCTCCCAAGTCATTACTAAAGATCACTTTGCGTACAGTACAGTTAAATGTAAATTAAGATGGCATTAAATAAGCTGTGCTCAATTTCACACAGACTACAGTCATTTTGGGCAGTAGCAAATAGGAATTGCTAACTATTCTCACTCCAAAGTGCAGAAGCTGAAGTTAAAAATAATCTCTACTGTTAATGATTGTTTGTGTGGATCGGTTCTTAATTGTTACCCTTTATTACATTTTGGGAGGTTTTTTTTTGAAACAATTCAAAAACTTGGGTATTAAAAAATAGAACACGCTGGAAACACTCAGGTCAGGTCGATGACTTTTGAACATTAACTCTGTTTCTCTTTGCTCACACGTTGCCAGACCGGCTGAGTATTTCCAGCACTTTCAGCTTTCATTTCAGATTTCCAGCACCTGAATTATCTTGCTCTTCTAAGGCTTGAGGAGGATTGAAGTAAACATCTTTGGAGGTGTCTTAAACTGGGTCCTGTAGTCTAGCAATCAAATAACGAGACTCGAAACTATGAGTATACAATCGTACCAGTATCCAAATTGTGCAGAACCACTGATCTGTTTTATGGCACTAGACATTGACATTTAAAAAAAACCAAAGGATGGGAGGCTTCTGGGATATTTCATAAGACAATTAAAAATTCGGAGACTTTAAAAACTCAAGTAAGCAAGATGATTGAAAAGGCACTACACACACAAACAATACAACCAAATTATCAAGAACAATTTTATCTTTTAGAATTGCAGGATTTTTGCTTAACAATCCATGCCAAATTTTGAGAACCGTTATCAATTCTAGAACTTTCTTGATAGCATTGACCAGTCACGTCTGAAGCAAGGCGTTACTTAATAAACATGTCCATGATAATAAGTCAAGTATTGCACAAAGTGTAAGTGTAAACCCTTAAAGTACTCACATGGACACACAAAAATTTTGGAAACAAATACTTTTTCAAAAAAAAAAGTGAACCATTCCAACATTTAAGTGACTTAACAGCCTTAGCAAAGAATTTAAAAATCAATGCATCAAGTTCAGACAGCATTATTGTTGATGAAAATCTTCTGATTAAGTAATTACTTCAGTTTTTAGTGATGATTTTTTTAGCTGCTTTTCCATATCTGGCATCTAAACCAAGCCCTGAAGAGAGAGAGAAAAAAGGAAAATAAAACAATTTTAATGAGGTTTATGAAAAGAAAATGCCCTTGCTATTGCAGGTTCAATAAAAGGCATTTCAAGCTAGATTCTTCTAATCTCAAGCCAACTTGGCAGTCAAAAAGAAAAGATTATTCTTTCTACTTATGGATTCAGAGGATTTAATGAGCATGAGGTTGCAGGAATCTCTAAAACAGTCATTCATATACAGGACTTAAGGTTAAAGATTTAGAAGTGTGATTAAACACCACTGATTTTACATCAATAAAAACAGATGTTCTAAGGTAAAACAATATCACTCTTCGACATCAGAACAAGCGAGCACTTCAATCACTGGGAACTTTCATAAAATACAAGATGGCATTAAAAAGACACGAACACTAAAAATATTCATATCTACAAACAAAGGTCACCTCTCTGTAGGCGTGGGAGAGCTTTTGTTCAGTTCTTTTCCATTATAATACAAGGGTTTGGCACAGTAATGACCCAGGTCTATGGGTTGGTGTTACAATCTAATAGCCACCTAGTCAAATGCCTGAATTACTGGCACTTAAGCAAACTGCCCTAATTAAATTGGTATTTCAGTTTTCTTATTTTGTAGGCTTCTGCTAGGAAAAAAAAGATAAAATCACTTACCTAGGAATACAAAGACAGTGCCTAACCACTGCAAGGAGCTAATCGGATTACCAAAAATAAGCACAGAACCAAGGATAGTAAAGAACTTTCTGGTTGTAGTAATGATCGAACACGTTAAAGGTCCAAAGTGAACAACAGTCATAAAGATGAAACTCTGGAAAAGAAAAAAGACATACATTAAGTGATAGAAATTCACACTTACATTAAATTCCCATTTGTAGCAGGGGGGGTGCATGCAATAAAGCTTGTGGTTTACACGATTAAATGTTTATTTCAAATTTGCTCAAATTTATATTTTGTGATCCTTTGAGGTTCCATAGCAATACCAAAGATACTGACCTGGCCTAGGGCACTAGTTAAACTAAACAGAAGTATCTTGTAGAGAATACTGGAGTGGCGCTCAGTGAAATTCAAAAATTCCCATAATTCTCCAGTACCCAAGACACCTGAAAGAAAAAAAACAGGAATTGTTAATAGAATGAGGACTCATTTGAAATTTCAAGTACTTTTTTAAAAAGTGATAGGTAATACAGTGTGAAGAGCTTAGATACACAATTTACACATAATGCACCTAAATATATTTAAGATAGCAAGGGAGAGTAATGAGGATTAATGGCACCCTTGGTGCACAAACTGAAAGGAATAGAAAGCTCCATTTATTGTTTTTTCTCATGCAATTTATTTCCAACAAATTAACTCTCGATGGAAATGTACAGCAGTAAAATAGGCTTTTAAAGATTGATGGGTTTTTAAAGAATCCCTCTAATTTGCTTCGCATTTTGAAATCATAAGCTGAACCAATTCTTCAGAACAATTGTTCTATCAAAGTAATAAGACCTTATTTTGTACTAATTTAGGGCAGCACGATGGCACAGTGATTCGCACTGCTGCCTCACAGCGCCAGGAACCCGGGTTTGATTCCCAGCTTGGGTCACTGTCTGTGTGGAGTTTGCACATTCTCCCCATGCCTGCGTGGGTTTCCTCTGGGTGTTTCGGTTTCCTCCCACAGTCTGAAAGACGTGCTGGTTAGGTGCATTGACCCGAACAGGCGCCGGAGTGTGGCGACTAGGGGAATTTCACAGTGACTTCATTGCAGTGTTAATATAAGCTTTACTTGTGACTAATAAATAAACTTTTAACTTTTTTTAAAATTCCAAGTGGCTAGTCCTTTGAGGAGCCAGTTCTCTTTTTCTTTGCAGCTCTGCAATCTGAATGTCCAATTCCCATCGCAATCTGCAAGCTGAAACATCGTCTGCTTGGAGATTCCTTCCTGATTTCTTTATATACCGAGCTGCTTTCATCACCTGGAGCATTTTTCAGGTTTAACAAAATTCAGATTTTAAAAAATAAATATTAATGCGCAAGGTGGCCAAGCACCAGAGCTCAGCGTAGTTTGAACAGAAAATGACATTAATGCTATCCAAGACAAACATACTTACTGAAGGAAGTACTTTTCCCCACACAATTTGTATAACACACAGCTTTGCTCCAGAAAAATCATGCCAGCCTACCTTTCGCGGATCAGGACACCATGAAAATCTAGCACTAACCTTTTCATGTATGGTAATTAGCTATCAAAGTTAGAGCAATCACCCCACACTGAACAGCATAAAATGACAGGCATTGGGAAGAAAAGCTATTCTATGGGGTTGGGAACAGGCCAAATATACTGGCACCAATTCTGAGAAAAGGACATGCTCTAAGGGGATCTTACTGACAGATGCCACTGGATTTCATGTGGGAAATAGGACATTTTCTGTGAACTAATGTTTGAGCCCCTCAGTTGCTCTAAATTTATTCAGATAAAAAGCTGTCACATTTAAATAGAACATGCTTTATCTCTGAAGTGTTTACTGCTGGGTCTACTTCCATCCCAGCACAAGATGTACACTCATCGGCTTACAAACATAATCTATCCTCTTTGATAGAATGTGTTCACCCAGCACATAAATTGAACTATTCCATACAAAAGAAAAAATGCCATGAGCAATCAGAACATATATTCATGTAAACATGTGATTCTTAACTTTCATCATCTCCTCCAACAGAGCAAATGTTAACACATTTTAGAATGAAAACATAAAAAAGCATCATTTACTACCATGTGATTTGAGGTTATTGCTCTTTTGATTCCAGCGACAAGTAGGCCAAGAAAAAAATAAATGCAGCTTTCTATCCCTATCCATTTGTGCACCAAGGGTTCATCCATTAATTCTAATTTATCTTCCTAGCTATCTAAAATGTATTTCAGTATATTATGTTTAAATCGCGTACCTGCAAACCCCCCTCTAATCCTACATCTCATTTCATAGATGTTCCCATGTCAAATCATGTAGGATTACTGCTCTAGTAGAACTGATAACAGATTTATTCAGGGTAAATAAATGTTAGGCATGGAATAATTGCTTTCAAAACTAGCAAGGTTTGTGACAGCAAATGTCTACAGAAAGATGGCACTGTGCCGCAGAGAAATGCTAAAACATCTGTACAAAGGAATATGACCGCCAGCATTTTATGGACTCTAGATTCCTGTTCCAAACCTTCACAAACACTGCAAATGTTTATCTGGAGTACTATTAATCTGTGTACACAACAGAAAGGAAAAAAAATAGATTTGCATTTATATGGTACCCATCGCAATCTTTGAGCATCCCAAAGATAATTCATTATCTTTTATAATTCCATTGTAATGTAACATTGAAGCCAATTTGGGTACAGGAAAGGTCCAAAAACAATGAGAAAAGTTACTAGATCATTGTTAAAGTGATGTTAGTTGATAGATACAATATCGGCCAGGAAACCCACAAACACCCCTACTTATTGTTCAGGAAACTCAAGAGTGACCCTGCTCTTCTTGGAATGGTGCGATGGGCTCTTCTAAACTACAGGATAGACATGGCCTCAGTTTGATGTCTCACCCACAATACAGCACCTCAGTTCAGCACTCATTCAGTACCGCACTGTGGAGCCCGCCTAGATTTCATGCCCAGCTCCCAAGTTAAGACATAAACCTGCAACTTCCGCCTCAGGGATGAGAATGCAGACATCTGAACAAAGTTAATACATTCGCATAGTGTAGTTCATTCCGCCTTTTAACAACGAGTGCAATACTCACCCAGGCAGAACGGATTCGGGTTCAAATGTCAAGCCGAGCTACAATATAAACCTATCACAACTCAGATGTCTTTACTTGAGCACCCTCTAGTGGCTTAGAGGAGCATGCGTTATCAAATATGCAATGTAACTATCAAAACTCTGAAGGTACAACCGATACCAACTCTGCTGCCAAACAGAATTAATTTCTCAGAATGTAGGACATTTCGCTGAAGATATATTGCAATTCATAAACAAACAAACTATACAGGTTCCATTACCTTGAGGTTCTGACAATTACAGCTGACCATTACTACACAAACGTGCGCAGTCATATATATAGTGGCTCCCGTTTTCCATTTCCCCGCCCAAAATTTAAATTTAAGCTTAGTGGCACGGTGGCACAGTGTTTAGCACTGTTACCTCACAGCACCAGGGACCCGGGTTCGATTCTGGCTTGGGTCACTCTCTGTGCGGAGTCTGCACGTTCTCCCAGTGTCTGCGTGTGTTTCCTCCTACAGTTCAAAAGACGTGCTGGTTAGATGCATTGACCACGCTAAATTCTCCCTTGGTGTACCCGAACCAACGCCAGAGTGTGGTGACAAGGAGATTTTCACAGTAAACTTCATTGCAGTGTTAATGTAAGCCTACTTGTGAGACAAATAAATCAACTTAAAAACTAATCTTGAATTTAATTATAGCAGCACTGCAACTTTCACACAGAGGCTTCCAACGTGTATTGACATGAAGTAACTCATTTGGGAGTTAAGTCCTAATCTGATCCCAGCGTGCACTGAAACCCAAAAGGTACAAGACCATCTTTAGAAGCTGGTATCTTACCACTTGATACAACATAGTGAGAGTGCAGCAGAACCCCAGCCCAATTCAAAACTCATCCTAAATGTCAAATGGTGTTTTTTGCTCTTTTTAATTGCTGCAGGTGCAGCTCCATCTTCTCCCTCAATGTCTATAAGCATCAAGGAAGCAGAACTGCACATATGCATCTAAGCTCACAAGTATAGCAGCAATCCTTATCTAAAACCAGTAGCTGCAGTACAACAGCAAGCTATCACAGGTTTAATAAATCATAGAATTATAGATATACGGCACAGAAACAGACAACTCAGCCCAACCAGTACTCCATGCCAGTGTTTACACTCCCTAGAGCCTCCTCCAGTTTTTTCTTATCTAAATCTATCACAACTCGCCATTCCCTTCATCCTCATACCCCTGACTAGCTTTGCCTTGAACATCTATACTATTCACTTCAATCACTCACTATGGTAGCAAGTTCCACAGTCTCACAGGTTTTTGGGTAAAGAAGTGTCTTCTGAATTCCCAGATGGATTTCTTGGTAACTACCTTATATTGATGACTAATTATGTTCTGTCCCACAACAGGAAACATTCGCTGTATCCACTCTGTTAGGTCACTCCTCAGCCTTCTTTCTTCAAGAGAAAAGAGACCTAAGTCTGTCATTCCTTTTCTGATATGGATACCCACATATTTCTGGTATGACCATTGCAAATTTCCTTTGCAGCCTCTCCAGTACCTCTACATTAATGATTTGGACTTTGTATTCAAAAACACAAGTTCTAAATTTGTGTTTTTAAGAGTTCATCTCCATCTTTTTAAGAGTTCACCTCCATCTCTACAAAATAAGCCATAGTGCTTGGCTTGCTTTCTTAAGGGCCTTGCTAACCTGTGACTGATTGATGTACATAGACTATGAGATTCCTTTCTTCCTCTATCCTCGATCTTAACTCATTCTTTCTAAACGTCTTGCCTATTGTTCCCCATAATTTAGTGTCATCTACAATTTAGAACTTGTGTTTTTGAATACAAAGTCCAAATCATTAATATCAGCCCCAGCACTGATCCATGTAGAACACCACTACACACCAGTGAATAATTACCTTTACTCCCACTCTTTGCTTTCTGTCTTGATGCCAGCAAGCAATCTATACTGCTACTTGTAATAATTTTTGACCTTAATCTATCAAAGAACTCCTTACCAATGGCCTTTTGTACATCTGGATAAATTACAAATACTGTATTGCCATTATCTACCCTCTCTGTTGCTTTGTCAAGAAATTAAGTTTGGTCAAGTAAAGTTTTCCCTTTTGAAATTCAAGTTGACTATTCATTATTTTATTTCTAGTTATCCTTTGATCCTCTACAGGAGGAATTCCAATTTTTTTCCTACTGCTGATGTTGAGCAAAATGGTCTATAATTCCATGGACATGTTCTACCCCCGTTCATAAATAAAGGCATTATTACATCGATTACCCGCCAATCTTTTGGCATTGCACCTTTTTCTACCAATTATTAAATGTGTAGTATTGCCTCTGCCATCTCTTGCCTAGATTATTTTAAAATGGAGAGGTTTTATCCTTTTTGAGTTTGATTAATTTATTCAATGTTTTTTTATTTTAAGTGCATTTATCTCTTTACTCATGTCATCATCCAATGCCACATCCATCCTCTAAGATTTTGACAATTCTATCAATTTTTAAGAATCTGTAACATATTTGGAATTTATTTCTTAACCACTTTTCAAAAAAGAATCAGTTTGAATTTATGTGAGCCAATTAATGGTCAGGGTGGATAGAGAACAGGAAAGCAACTGTTTGTGAAGAAACAAAATTGTTTTGGAGAAAAAGAGCTGGTGTTTCGAGTCCAGCTTTGACAAAGGGTCATCTGGACTCGAAACGTCAGCTCTTTTCTCTCCATACAGATGCTGCCAGACCTGTTGAGACTTTCCAGCATTTTCTCTTTTGATTTCAGATTCCAGTATCCACAGTAATTTGCTTTTATCACAATTGCTTTATCGTTTTATGAATAAACCTAGAGCTAAAGCAGCTGTATGCTGCCTTAGTGGCCACAATACAATTAGATTTTTTTAAAAATCAGTTTGAAAGAATGGCTAAAAACACTGTGAACACTGTGTTTAAACAAACCATGTATTGCTTTAATTGATCTGTAACCTTTATTTTCTAATATCTGTAGGGCTTGCGTTAAAATATGTTGACAAGAGAATGTGACTTTATGACTGATTGGTATCAAATGAAAAACGTGTTATTTGTCTGTAAGGGAATGTAAACTTCTAAGGCAGTAAGAAACAGAGCTGTGTCTCGGTTTATAACCTATAAAACAAAAGGTGGGGTGGCACATTATGATTTGCATCCTTAGCCAATAGCATCTGGACCATCTTCAACTGAGGAGCAACGGGGAGACTGAGGACTAAAAGTTGACAAATTGTAATCCCTGTTGACACAGTGATACCATGACTTCTGGGGTATGAATCTTCTGGACACAGTTCAACACCGCTTCAAAGACAAAGAAAGAAGAGGGACATCATCTGTACCGACAACACCAACAGTCCTGTGACATTGAATGTTGAGGAACTTCCATGCTGACTTCACTGCTTCTTGTTAGGTGTATGTAAAACCTCGCTTAAGAAATTCTACTCAACTCATAAATACTAGCTATCCATACCTTGAAGGTAAAGCACAACTGGTGACTTTATTGATAGAAATTAAAAATTCAGACCTTAGATTTATTTTTAATTAGAAGGGTTTTATACCTCAAAACCCTGAATTTTACAACCTGTTGTATTTCTCTGGTAAATACCAAAGCAAAATAATTATTTAACAGACATTTGGTAGGACAGAACTTGAGCAGACTTTTTACACAGAGAGTAGTGGGTGCCTGGAACTCGTTGCCGGGGGAGGTAGTGGAAGAGGATACGGTAGTGACTTTTAA
Organism: Mustelus asterias; assembly: GCF_964213995.1. NCBI lineage: Eukaryota > Metazoa > Chordata > Chondrichthyes > Carcharhiniformes > Triakidae > Mustelus > Mustelus asterias. Next base: position 83,616,123 of record NC_135811.1, read on the forward strand.
GGGGTGTCTTGACAAATACATGAATAGGATGGGAATAGAGGGATATGGTCCCTGGAAGGGTAGGGGGTTTTAGTTCAGTCGGGCAGCATGGTCGGTGCAGGCTTGGAGGGCTGAAGGGCCTGTTCCTGTGCTGTAATTTTCTTTGTTCATTATTGAAAAAAAGAGATATCCTGTTGAACTTTTTCATCTCACACGCATCAGGCCAGACACACGAACATTAAATTGCAAAGTGAGCAACAATGTATACTGCATGAAGAAAGAGTGCAGGTTTGATGGCAATTCAACTTTGATTGATCAAGGCATTGCTATGGATCACATTCAAACGCAGGGACGTGTTCATTGCAGGCACAAGAAAGATGTCCACCTTTTTTGAATTAAAGAATGGGGGACAATTATTCCTTGATGGATTCTTCATGGCAATGTCTTGATCAGACTTGACATGCCAACCAATCAGCACCCTTTATTCATGAAGTATAAATTGTTTCTCCCTTTGAAATTTGAGTCTTGCATCTGCCCTGATGAGTACAAGATGAAAACCTTTGACAACGTCTCTTTTTTCAGCAATATTCAAATTAAAGTAATATTTCCATTGTTATCTGTGATGTTATCACGTCAACCCCTTAATATTCCCACTCCAGCTTTCGTTTTTATTGATATACCCGGAAAATATGTTCCTATTTTGTTTAATGCTCCTTAATAATTTTATTTCATTGTTCCACTTTGCCTTCATGATTGTGTTTTTTCAAACTTTGCTCCTAGCCTCTTCACATTCTCTCTTATCGTGCACTCCTCTGTTGTCTATATACACACACGCTTAAGAATCTTTAAACTATATTTGGTAAATAACCTAACGGAAGAGATTAATGGTAATGATGAGCACATGATGAGTAACCTTTCCATTTTGAAATAGAATTATTTTATCCTCCTTTTCATTTACTATCCAGCAACCGTATAATACTGCTGCCAATAACAGAAAAAGTGACACAGTTTGCAAAGACAAGGCATTATGCACAATGCTGGTGAAAGGAAATCACGTGTCTCACAAGAAGTTTTTGGAAGAACAGTGTGCCATTCCTGCCCTGTGGGGTTGCTTTGCTTATACACGGAAGATGAACAATGAATGAAAGGGCCCTCAAAGGCATTGCTGCAGCTGAAATCTTGGCAGATGTTGAGAATTATAAATATCACAAAACATTAATCTGAAGTTAAAATTGAAGCAAAATACTGCGGATGCCGGAAATCCGAAATAAAAATAGAAAATGCTGGAAAAACGGAGGTCTGGCAGCAAATGTGGTGAGAAAAACAGCGTTAACATTTTGAATCCAATATGGCTCTTCTTCAGAACAGAATAATGTGTGGTTTGATGCAATTGAGAAGTGGGGTCCAGGGAAGGGACAAATAGAGCAAAAGGAACCGTAATGATAGTATTAAGGATATAAAGCATTGGTCCAGAGTAGGTGTGAATAGCAGAATAAAGGTCAATGCTGTCTGAAAGTAAAGACATTTGAGAAGAAGACACTGATGTGGGAGGGTTGAAGAAGTGAATCAAGAGGAGAACGTTCGTAATCAAAAAGATGTTGAACTCAACAATGAGTTAATGTAAAGTGCCTAATCAGAAAGTTAAGATGAGAGGAGGTCACACGACACCCGGTTATTGTCCAACACGTTTAGTTGAAATCACAAGCTTTCGGAGCTCTGCTCCTTTATAATTTCACCTGGCGAATTTTAAATAAACCTGTTGGACTATAACCTGGTGTCGTGTGACCTCTCACCTTGTTCACCCCAGTCCAACACCAACATCTCCACACCATAATCAGAAAGTTAGGAGCTGGAAAGAGGTGGGAAAGGGAGGGAGTTAAGATAGAGATCATTTGTATGGTGACAGAGCACAGAACAGCACAGTCCAGTATTTCCTCAGTACACTGCAACTACTTTAAATTAAAGGAATATTTCCCACAGTATTAACTATGAGGTCCATTAGGGTAGCTGCCTGTCTAACTTGCTCCACACATTTTCCATCTATTATAATTTATATTCTCTATGAGGTTTCAATTTACTGCAAGATACTTTTCGCTTCATTAAACTTTTTTTTTACGATGACAAGATATATTTATAACATTTTTACCTATTCCCAGGAACAAACTGGACCAAACGTTTATATTCAGCATCATCTGGTTTGAACCAGTCTGGAAATTAGCTCTCATGTGATCTTGTGCAACTCCAGTCAATCCATCCAAGGTCAAGGAGACTAACTGTAAAGAAAAAAGAATCAATATTAGTCATGCTTTCGAGTATAAATTGATAGACATAGGGTAGGTCAGTAACAAATAGCCAGCAATGTAAGGACGGCACGGTGGCACAGTAATTAGGACTGCTGCCTCACAGCACCAGGGACCAGGGTTCAATTACCAGCCTGGGTCACTGTCTGTACAGAGTCTGCATGTTCTCTTCATGTCTGCGTGGGTTTCCTCCGGGTGCTCCAGTTTCCTCCCACAGTCCGCAAGACGTGCTGGTTAGGTGCATTGGCCATGCTAAATTCTGTGCGACCTCAGCGTACCTGAACAGCGTACCTGAACAGCGTACCTGAACAGCGTACCTGAACAGCGTACCTGAACAGCGTACCTGAACAGCGTACCTGAACAGCGTACCTGAACAGCGTACCTGAACAGGCGCTGGAGTGTGGCGACTAGGGGATTTTCACATTAACTTCATTGCAGTGTTAATTGTGACACTAATAAATAAATTTAAAATTTCTTCGCATTGGGAAATTCTAATTGGAAAGTATACACATTTTACTACAACTGGTGAATGGGCAGAAATGGCAGCTTTTGGTTTCACAAAAGCATTTTAGGCAATTGAGTAAAACCTAAGGTAAAAGGTAAAGTCGCCATAGTCCCAGATGACCACTGGTGATGATTTTAACCTGAGGAGCACCACACCCGAAACTAGGGACAAAGCAGGCCTTCACGAATAACCTCAGCGGGTATGGGAATTGAACCCGCACTGTTGGCGTCGCGCTGCATCATGAACCAGCTGTCCAACCAATGAAGTTAAGCTTAAGAGTTTGCAAAGAAACTATGAGAAATTAAATAAAGTTGGCAAATCAAAATTGAAAAAGCAGAAATCAAGAAAGCATTGTACTCAAATGTAAGAAGATGGGTCTGATGATCTGTAACAGATTAAAAGGTCATCATCTGTTGCACGAAATGACCGATTCAATATCTCACCAAGAAAAAGTCAAAGGCATTGGGCAGAGTAGAGTCTAAGAACTGCATGTCAACCTGGGTGGTGAGTTTTAAGTTTAGCTTGACCAGTTAAAGGTTATTTTCATACTGTATCCACAATAGCAAACTAACAAGGTCAAGGAAGCCATTTGGAGATGAACAATAAGCTGAAGAAGCCATTTTGCATACAATATGCAATATCGAGTAAATCAGATGTATCAATCAGAACTACTATATTGAGAGTCAACACAAGATGATTGAATAAGTAATGAGCCTTAATTGAGTTACGGTTAATCAATAATTAATCAGTTGTATTAGAAACACTGGGTTTACTTGAAACTTTTCACTCAAAGTCTGTAAAAGCCATGAACTGATTGCAAGTCTCGGTGACTCGGGAAGGAATGCGGTAAGCAGATAAAACATGCTAGCAGTGAGAACTTCAGGCTCTGATTGAAGTAAAGTTTATTTATTAGTCACAAGTAAGGCTTACATTAACACCGCAGTGAAGTTACTGTGAAATTTCCTTAGTCACCACACTCCGGTGCCTGTTTGGGTCAATGCGCCTAACCAGCACGTCTTTCAGACTGGGAGGAAACCGGAGCACCCAGAGGAAACCCATGCAGACATGGGGAGAACATGCAAACTCCACACAGACAGTGACCCAAGCTGAGAATTGAACCCGGGTCCCTGGCACCGTGCGGCAGCAGTGCTAACCACTGTGCCACCGTGCCGCCCATTAGCCTCTAAAGTATAGCATGACCTTATGAAGAACTCAAGTAAATGAAACCCTATTTTAAATTTCACGAATAGTAAATCGACAGAATCAGAAATAGAGAAAATATGAAACAGTGTTATCGTACTCTTGTCTAAGATAATGAGAGCAGGTGGCATAAGTAATGGGAATCCAATTAAATTTACTTAGCAACAGAGTTGACCAATTATTATGTTACAACAGGCATGAGGTGATAGTCACTTAGGAGTTTGAAGCAGAAATTCAAAGGGGTTTCTTTGCTAGCCAAATGCTGAAGATTCCCGAGCCCCTGAAGAAGGGGCTTGCAGCTCCGAAAGCTTGTGTGGCTTTTGCTACCAAATAAACCTGTTGGACTTTAACCTGGTGTTGTTAAACTTCTTACTTTAGAAACTCCTGCAGTGACAACCTGGAGCTGTGATGATTTTTTTTATTCATTCGAGGGACATGGCCGGCATTTATTGCTCATCCCTTGTTCAGAGGGTAGTTGAGAGTCAACCACATTGCTGTGTCTCTGGAGTCACATGTAGGCCAGACCAGGTAAGGACGGCAGCTTTCCTTCCCTGAAGGACATTAGGGAACCAGATGGGCTTTTCCAACAATCAACAATGGTTTCATGGTCATCGGTAGATTTTTAATTCCAGATATTTTTCATTGAATTCAAATTCCACCATCTGCCGTGGCAGGATTCAAACCCAGGTCACCAGAACATTAGCTGAGTTTCTGGGTTAATAGTCTGGCGATAATAACTCTAGGCCACCGTCTCCAACAACCACAATCTTCTTCCCATGTGCTAGGTATGACTCCAGCTCGTGGAGAGTCTTCCTGCTATTCCCAAGTTTAATTTTACCCGGGCAATTGAGGCCGTCACAGTCAAAGGCTGCCTTGATGTCAAGGCAGTCACTTTAGCTCTAGAATTCATCTCTTTTGGACCAAGGCAATGTGATTTGGAAAAAGTTTAAAGTTTATTTATTAGCGTTACAAGTAGGCTTACATTAACACTGCATTGATGTTACTGTGAAAATCCCCCAGTCACCACACTCCAGCGCCTGTTTGGGTACACTGAAGGAGAATTTAGCATGGCCAACACACCTAACCAGCATGTCCTTTGGACTGTGGGAGAAAACCAGAACACCCGGAAGAAACCCACGCAGACAAGGGGAGAATGTGCAAACTCCACAGACAGTAACATCTTGAAGCCGAGGGCCTTGGCAGAACTCAAACTGAGCATCAGTGAGCAGGTTGTTAGTGAGTCTGTATCACTTAATAGCACTGGCGGCAACTCCTCCATGACTGCTGATGGATTAAAACTAGGCTGATGTGGTAGTAAGTTGCACCACTATAGCACAGCATCACAATTCCCTTAATTCCAAAAGCTTGAGCAGCTCTGATTTTCCACACCGTTAGCTGTTAAGGGCCTAAGTTCCAGAATCTCTCAGCCTTCCTCTGACTCTTGCTTTCAATCGTTTAGGCACTCCTTAAAACCCATGTCTAACCAAATGTTTGGCCATCTAGCCTAATATGGTTTTATGTAATTCATTGTCAAACGTTGTCCTTTGATACTCAACAAAGAACAATACAGCACAGGAACAGGCCCTTCGGCCCTCCAAGCCCACGCCGCTCCCTGGTCCAAACTAGACCATTCTTTTGTATCCCTCCATTCCCACTCCGTTCATGTGGCTATCTAGATAAGTCTTAAACTCCTGTGTTTTGAGATGTTTTATGACATTATAGGTGTTTTATACAAGTTGCTGTTTTAACATCTCTGAAATTCAAGCATTTATTAAGGTCTGTAATTTCAAGTGTGTCTCTCAGATAGAAGATCGCCAGAAGCCCCAGAGAAAGTGCATGAATAGCTATCAATGACCACAGCAGTTACTGTGGGTTATCATTACAGAATCATGTAAACCATCATTACAATGTCAAGAAATCTATTGATTGATGTGTCCCCGGGTGCTAAATTAGCCATTTATTTAACATTTAAGGTACAAGGTGACCAAATGCTTGTTACATTGGTTCATGTCCAGTAACAAGTGGGACTCTCTGGGAGTGCTTTAATAGGTCACCAGAATGCTTCAAAGGTCAGTGGACAACTCTTCTTGAAGCAGTCAGTTTCAGGAAAGTCAGGAGCAGGGAGAAGTAGTTCCATGCAGTCAAAGTTCTGTGGTTAGCTCTGAGGAGAGAACTCGGGCAAAGCCCTAGTATTGGAGAGGGGTCAAGGAAGCCCTTTTAATCGAAGTGAGCTTGAGGAAAGCCCTTGGAGGTCATATACGGCCAGGAGACAGGAATTCGGAGAGACTCAGGAGCAGTACCAACTCAGTGTAGCTAGCTGTCCAGCAAAGAGCTGAAATTACACAAGTAGAGGCTGAAACGCAAACACAGGATTTGAGAAGGAATACTGAAAGGAGGGATTAAAACCTTGTGAGGTGGGCCACTAAGTACAGAGATTTCCAGGGAAAGATCTTCAAAGGTGAAGCTGGATATCCTTTGTGAGACAGAGTGTCAATGAGATTGTTTGATTTGGTCTTTACTAAAATCTGGGAAGGTTCTTGAGAAATCCATGGACTCTGTCTTGGTTGTATCAGCCATTTACTCTTCAGTGTGTTGTTTGACCACAATTCACATGTACTTCATACTTACCCTGAACGTTAGAGTACAAGATACATATTACAATTGTTTTATCTTTCTGAACTTACATAGTAAATTTTGTTCAAGACCTGTGGAATCTTGTGGCTTTATTCTGAAAGCAGGTGTCTTAAACCTCAACCTTTATCACCCTTAAACAAAAACATTGTTGGTCCCTAATCGGATCTCTGCCAACCTCCTTGGGTCAGGCCAAGGATCACAGCATGAAGCACAATTTGAAAACTTGCTAAACTGGCTGGCCCAAGAGATAGTAATTTCCGTGGATCTGCTAAGCCCAAAAGCTAATACAAAAGGAGAGATAAGTTTATAACAAGTAATAAAAATACTTGAAAACCTATACTTACTAACAGCATTTCCCCAAATCCAAAGATGTGGTCATCTGCACCGTCAATCCCTTTTTTAGGTTTGTACATAAATAATGCCACTCCAAGAACTATAAGCAGCACACACAGATACTTGGTGATAGGATATCTTTTCTTTCCAATAAGGACTCCTAAAACCATCACTGCAAAACAAAACAACCAACCGTGAAGACTTAAGTACATGTCAAAACGTTATTAAGGATAGTATCTGCACTCGAGCAACTAATGCAACATTGTAAGCAACGAGTCAAAAGTCAACACCTTATTGTTGGTTTACCACTAAATAGTCTGCAGTATTCACTTTATATGTGGATGATATTTAGTATGGGAATAGTCTCAGATTTGTTTAGGGCATTACAGAAATGCCCATTGGGCATATGGTAACACTGAACACTGCACACAGTTTCAAGCAATGTTTTGCAATGCTTTACTTTCAGATTATGCTAAATTGAGCCTTGGTTTGGTCTGTGGTTCAGGTGGATGTAAATTATTCTGTAACATTACTTCAAGACTATTATGCAAGCCAACATTCATCCATAAATCACCAGAAATAGAATAATTAATCACTCGTGATCATAGAAATTGGCTCTTACCCACGTAACTACAGTTCAAAAAGGGATTTTCAGGAAATAAAATATTGAGAGACATCCGGATGGTAAAACATCAGGAAGAACAAAGCATTTGTCTTTAGTCCATGTCATAAATGCTGTAATCTAGCCAGCAACATCCCTTTCCAAGGTCACTTTTTAACAGAATTCAAGCCAGTTGGAGAAGTCACAGTGCCTTTTCTTGCTGAGAGTGCTTATTGATGTTGTCCACTGTGAACACTTCTCATCCACACCCAGTGTCCTAGCTATCCTCTAAACTGCACACCTTTAAAACTAATAAACCAGTTGCTAAGTTAACAAAAGGTGACAACGCCAAAGAGGACAGTTGTTCATGTAGCATTCTATGGGCAAACCTCTCTCAGATTGCCCCTTGTATATTAGATAAATATACCCCCATGCCTATTGCTTCTACTAACACCAACGTTTCAGCTGCTACGGTACTTTTAACTCCCCTTTCTATTTTCTTCATTTCCCAAGCCAATGGGCAACATTTATTATTCTTACCCACCAAGAATACGATAAACCCTGCTGTGCTTAGAACATTCATCCAGAAGACCAGCATGCGAAGCATCGCTAAAAAATGTCTAACCTCATATTCTAGATCACCCAAGGCTGGAAATTCGAATGTGCATTTCCCTGAATTTAATCTCTTTAATGTTTTATTTGCTCTCAGATCTTCCTTAACTGCAATGTTTCATAATCGTTCTCAGTTCCAATACACCATAACTAATATCAGGTCTGGTCTGAACACACAACAAATTCACCGTCTAGTCAAACTTAACTTCTGTTTCATCCTTGGGTGCAGGATCCTCCTATCCTGAAAACCTGGCCTGTTTTATTGGGTGGGAAGCAACTGACATTTTCCAAGTAAGATTGTTGATTGGTACCTCTTTATTTTTGATTACCTGTTCAGATTCTGTAAATGTATATTCAGTGCCAATTAGCTTCCAGGAATGTACCCTAACTGTTGATTGCCATGATGTAAAATTACTATTTTTCCATCATTGCCCATAACCTTAATGGAACCTTTCCATTCTTCCCCTCTCTTTGAAATATAGTCCGTCTCCTGGATTCAGATTTATTTCTGCTGGCCTTATGCAGCGCCGTAAAGCTGACCGCATTTTCTCTGAAAACCTCAGCTTTGATAAATGTCTCTCACTCTGCATGCAAAACATTCAAATGCTCAGGAAAAAAATGAGCTTCTTCCACAGCTGGGGGATAATCCCACGTCACCAATGGTATTTTGAGGACTGTAGACCCTCAACCATTTGAAGTGAATTCTTTGTCTGGACAGCCCACACAGGGGCAGATGTCAGTTTACAGATCCGTTGGTCAGCTAAGATTTTGTGTGAAGCATCTCTAACCGCTGCATGATTTATTCCCTAAATCCCATCACTAAAGGAACATTCACTGCTGCGTTCATTACTACATTGCTCATATCTTCACACATACTTTTAAATTCATTAATGGAGTGTAAACTTACAGATTTCCCATAAAGAACTGCCTGTGTTCCATATCTAACTTCATCAGACCCTTTTTCATAGACAGCTTACTCAACAGTAAGGGTATTTCACTGGATATCATATCTGTGCTGACACCCATGATTAAACCATCCTGGCTATTTTATATGGAATCATCACTCCCTTTAATGATTTTAATGTGTCACCATGATGAAAGTCTTAGCAAACATGCCAAATTCCCTTAATCTTCTGAGAAAGTAGAGGCGTAGGTGGGTTTTCTTAACTATAGTGTCGGCATGGGGGGAACCAAGACAGGCTGTTGGTGATCTGGACATTTAAGAACTTGAAGCTCTCGATTCTTTCAACTTCATCCCCATTGATGTAGACAAGGCCATGTTCTCCACTACACTGCATGGCCATTTTTCTTTGCTAAGTACTAACCTGTGTCCATACGGCACTTCATTCTCTAACTGGTTATAGGGTTCAGCTTCGAAGGTGGTTTCAGCCATTCTTCTCTAAAGTAACTTCAATTATAATCTGCTGCCTGAAAGGTATCTTAGTTTCCAATCTTCACCTTTAGGCCAATCATTCTCTGCTACCAATGTTTATTAGGATTCAAGCCATTTCTGTGAAGTCAAAACTAAGACACAGAGCCTTCCCTTACTGAGTTTATTGAATTTGTCCAGTGTCAACATTCCTCCCACACCCAGTGCCCCAGCTATCCCCTAGCTTTGTGTGTTCAAATCCCATCACATTTCCCTTAATGTAATTGACAATAACTAACCGTAGCAATATTAATACACTAACAAACCTTAATAATGTAATTGATAAGACATTGACACCACTGTCTTAAATTCAGCCAAAATGACCGAGTTGAGCTTCCTATTTAATAACATCCTTGTCACAAAGACTGCCTGGTTCACCTCCATAACATTGTTTCAGCAGCAGATATGAACTCATTCATGCCTTTGTTACCTCCAGATGTGAAGGCGCCAATGAACTTCTGGCCAGACTCCAATTCTCCACCCTCAGTAATTCCCCACAGCAGGATTCTATTTTAACTTTTTACTTTTGTGTTTACCTGGTCCCTTCCTATCCCTGATCCACCTCCTCCCCCCCTCCTCCATGTTGGGCGACAATTGGCGACCTTGTATTTCTTGATATTATGCGATTCCTTCCCTATAGCCCTCTAACATCTCATTCCTCTATCAAAATCCTCTCTAAATCCACTTCTCAACCAAGCTTTTAGATTAGCATTCATTTTTTCTATGTCTCTTTCAAGTGGCATATACATACAAGATATGAGGTACAACAAGATCCTGTGCCAGTCTAAGTTTTTGCTTGCTATATCATTTTAACCTACCTGGAATAGGTTTACATGATTTTCCTAAAACCTGAAATGGAAAGAATTCCCATTAGTTGACAATAGAAGTTGCTATGAGGAATGCTATTTTTTAAACAAAACAATGAATGAAGCATACTTTACTCCTGAATCTCAATCACAATTTATTATTTGATAGTCCTATCTAAACATGCAATGGAGATCTACAAAATGTAAACTGCTTCAAACCACTTGAAGATGCCCAACCAAGGGAAAATTAGTAACAGCCAAAGAGAACGTACAACTAAGCAGACTTTCTATTTTTAGCATTACATAGATCAAAATGAGGAAGGTAAAGGGAAAGAAATGTTTTTAATGCAAGGTTCCCCTAATGCTTATCCACTCTATTTCTTCAAGGTTATTTGCTCTAACAGGACGCAGTGCATTCAAACAGTGACCCCATATTCTCTGCACACCACTTCATGAGATGGTTCAGTAACACCCACAAAAGATAGTGGATACTTAATTTTGAGGCATAGGTTCAACTTTAAAAAAACCAACCTCTTTTTATTAAGAATTCAGAAAACCAATTGGCATTTATACTATTAAACACACATGCATGTGTGTTTGAAATGCATGTTTGGACAATGTATTACACCATTTAGAATGAACAACAATTTGCATATAATTCATACACTTAAGTAATATTTGAGGTTGTGTACTTTGTAAAACCAGTTTTCTGGATCCATACTACTCCACTGTAAACTTACATAATAGCTTATAGATTGCTTAAGATTTATTATTCTCTCAAGCACATGCGGGTACTTGTCTTTTAAGTGCTCACATTTCTTCAACACTTGTTCTACAACAGGAGCCATTTATATTTACATCTGTAAAAGTGTTATTCAAGGAGGTCTAAATGTTTATTAGATTGACAAAGTAGATAGTCAATATCTTTTCCCAAAGGTAGGGGAGTCTAAAACTAGAGGGCATAGGTTTAAGGTGAGAGGGGAGAGAGACAGAAGTGCCCAGAGGGGCAATGTTTTCACAGAGGGTGGTGAGTGTCTGGAACAAGCTGCCAGAGGTAGTAGTAGAGACGGGTACAATTTTATCTTTTAAAAAGCATTTGGATATTTACATGGGTACGAAGGGTATAGAGGGATATGGGTCAAATGCGGGCAATTGGGATTAGCTTAGGGGTTTAAAAAAAAAATAAGGGTGGCATGGACAAGTTGGGCCGAAGGGCCTGTTTCCATGCTGTAAACCTCTGACTCTAGATTGGAGGATAAAGGAAATCGAGAGGAGAGAGACTTGAATGAATTCAACAATATTTCTTTCAATAAGTTAGAGCAACAATTAATAGGGTGAGCTGAGGTTACACTTGAATTATTTATTTCAAAATAATGTCCTCCAGGATAATTATAAAAATATGTCAAAATAATGTCAAATATCTTTTTGTTTTAAATCTTGCAGGAAAGATTCAGCATTGTATTTTTAGGTAGAATTAGGCTTAAATACTAAAACATATCCTTTTCTAAAAAGAGGATGTAACATCAAATACCAACCTGCGTTGGATAGTTTACATACTGGAGTGCAGAATTACTGGAGACCATTGCTCCTAAATAGGACATCGAACAAACCGCATACAGCCAGCGTGGCGTTCGTTCAAGTGAAGGCTTTTCAAAGAATTGTATTACTGGAAAACAGGTAAAATATATTAGTTAATACAATTTAAGTATTAGTGAAAACAAGTTTGTATTTTTGAATACCAGATTCCACTACTCAAATACTGTGCAATTTGTTAGATGTGCAAATATACATGGCCAGAAATAGAGACTTGGCAGCATGGCGGCACAATGGTTAGCACTGCTGTCTTTCAGGGCCAGGGACCTGTGTTCAATTCCCGGCTTGGGTCATTGTTTGTGCAGAGAATGTACGTTCTCCACGTGTCTGCATGGGTTTCCTCCCAGTGCTCCAGTTTCCTCCCACAGTCCAAAAGACGTGCCGGTTAGGTGCATTGGCCATGCTAAGTTCTCCCTCAGTGTACCCGAACAGGCATCAGAGTGTGGCGACTAGGGATTTTCACAGTAGCTTCATTGCAGTGTTAATATAAGCCTACTTGTGACACTAATAAATAAACCTTAAAAGTTAACTCAAAAACTTTTATGCACCATTTTAACAATTTTTAATTTCAAAAAAACTTGTAATATAGACACATTTAAATTGTACTAGCAAATTGACCAGTTCGATCCAATTTTTTTAGTTCCCTAATAGATACACATGCAGTCTAGCTATGAAAATCACATTGCCTTTATTTTTATTTTGACTACATGGAAAATCTCCTTCTCTGACCTGAACTAAAGTTACAGCTTCAATTCTTTTTTCACCCTCATGACATAACTTGGATTTTATAGTCCCAATAGCAGTGAGTGCTGAGGCATTCACCATGGACAATCAGAACAGCATTGCGATTTCCAGGCAGCCCATGCTGATGGTCTTACTGGGACCTGCCAACATGTAAATTAGACTGATTGTCCTCTACTTTGACTGCTATTCATACTGATTGATTTAAGACAACTCATAGTAGTGCAGCTCTATAAATCAGGAGCATCAAAACAATCCCGCAACGCCCTGGAAATCACCCCCTGACACCGACATGTCTAGCTCCACTTTCCCCTCTCATCTCCTTAGATCCGTTGATATCGGGAAAAGTCCACAGAAGGGATGGAGGAGCAGAGCTACGGATGAGAGAAGTGAAAAGATGGAGGGCAGTGCTGGGGAAAGATGGGAGCAGAATCAGGGGTGTCGATTTGACAACTGGAATTAATGGTTGATTAAAGGAAACTTAAAATTCATTAAAAATGTTTACCCATTATCGAACTGAGGGCACACCTCAAGGGAGGGCATGGGTTTGGACAGAAGAGCACCTGACCACTCAGTCTCCCTATTTACCTCGCCGATTGATTCATGCTGCAGCCAGGAAAGCATGTTCCAATTGTAGCAAACAAAAAAGATAGGAACATTGGTTTAAATGCAGTCAGGAGTGTTTGCCTCCACTTTACTGCTGACCACAAGATCCAGCGCAATAATTACAATCTGAAGGACATCACAAATGTCCACTTGAACAAGTCTGAGAACTAAATGTGTTAAGATATTTATATGAAATATATATAAATTTATGTAATATATAGACACACATGTATATACACAATATTTTAACATACAATTGAAGTTACTTACTTAATTTAGAAAAGATGGCATTGATAATACACTGGACAAACACAAGTGATTTTGCATAAGTGAATGATTCCTGCTGTTCTCCATATTTGCCTCTGGTTCTGTAACACATGAGATTTAAGTGTTCATGGTGAACAAGTGCCACAATTCGTTTTTGCTATCAGATACATGTAAAGAAAATTACCGGCAAGAACACCGAGAACAGACTGTGAACAAATGCACAAATCCAAAAACAGTTCAGTTCTAACATATACAGATCAAATCTGGTTGACAGTGCTCATATTTCATGCCAACTAAGCATTAAGGGGGGAAAAAAATCAGAACTGTTCCTAAAGACACTGGACTATGTATTGTTTTGTGCTTAGCAAGCTCAAAAGAGATATCACTAGGATATTATTCTAACACAGAATGGCCACAGACCTAAATCACGTGCAGCGTAGCTACATTATAGCTACTTTAAGACAGATTGATACCAAGTGGAGTTACAGGTTGGTATTTTTGAGGAGGTGGCTGTTGATAATAGATTTGAAAGGGAACAGAATAGTGCCAGGAAAGGGATCAGTTTTTTAATATCAGTTAGCATGGGACCAAAAAATTGATTAAAAAACAATCAATCAAGAACATAAAAACAGATTGTAAGAGCTTTACAAGCGTATAAAAAGAGCAGTTAAAACAACCATCGACTCCTTAGAGGCATAAACAAGAGAAATTATCTCATGGTACAAGAAAATGGCAGTGACTTTGAACAAATATTGTGTCTGCTTTCACAGTAAAAGGCATACATTACAGAAAGATGGTAATCAAGGGCTAATAAGAATGAGGAATCTAAAGTATCGATATCTGCAAGGAGTAAGTACTGAAGACTAAAGCTACTAGAAGCCAACAAATCCCAAGGGCCTAATGGCCTACATCCAAGGGCTCTGAAATAGATAGTTGCAGACATTATGGATGCACTGATTGTGACTTTCTAAAATCCAAGAACAGTACCAGCTGATTAAGGGTTAGAAAATGTGATACCATTAATCAAGAAAGAATGGAGAGAAGAAACAGGGAACTAGAAGCCAGTTGGCCTGACATCAGTCTTTGGGAAAATGCTATTTATTAAGAAAGTCATAACATGCACTGAGAACATCAATCATGATATGATCAGGAATCGTTTTAGAAAAGGGAAATTAAGTTTGATAAATTTGAGTGTTTTTTTGGAGGCTGTAACTAGTAGGGTAGAAAAGGAGAAGCTAGTAGATGTACTATTATTGAATTTCCAAAAGACATTCAAATAAGGTGCCACACAAAAGGCGAATACATGAGATAAAGATCCATTGAGTTGAGGAGGTAACATATTAGCAAGAATGGAGGACAAAAACAGAAAATGCTGGAAAAACTCAGCAGATCTGACAGCATCTGCTGAGAGAGAATAGAGCCAAAGTATCGAGTCTGGACGACCATTCGTCAGAGTTGAACCTGCTCCAGACTAAAAACGTTGGCTCTATTCTCTCTCGATGTGGAGATGCCGGCGTTGGACTGGGGTAAACACAGTAAGAGTTTTAACATCACCAGGTTAAAGCCTAACAGGCTTATTTGGTAGCAAATGCCATTAGCTTTCGGAGCGCTGCTCCTTTGTCAGATGGAGTGGATATCTGCTCTCAAACAGGATGTGGAGATGCCGGCGTTGGACTGGGGTAAACACAGTAAGAAGTTTAACAACACCAGGTTAAAGTCCACAGTTGCGTGGACCTGCAGAGTTTCACTGGCTGTCTTGTCTGGAGACAATACACATCTTTTTAGCCTGTCTTGATGCTCTCTCCACTCCCATTGTTTTGTTTCTTAAAGACTGGATTAGTTGTAAGTATTCGCATTCCAACCATTATTCATGTAAATTGAGTCTGTGTCTTTATAAGTTCTGTTTGTGAACAGAATTCCCACTCACCTGAAGAAGGGGCTTAGAGCCTCGAAAGCTTGTGTGGCTTTTGCTATCAAACAGGACATACAGAGACACAAAATCAAGTTACAGTATACTGATTAGAATGCGAATCTCTACAGCCAACCAGGTCTTAAAGATACAGACAATGCGAGTGGACGGAGCATTAAGCACAGGTTAAAGAGATGTGTATTGTCTCCAGACAGGACAGCCAGTGAGATTCTGCAAGTCCAGGAGGCAAGCTGTGGGGGTTACTGATAATGTGACATAAACCCAAGATCCCGGTTTAGGCCGTCCTCATCTGTGCGGAACTTGGCTATCAGTTTCTGCTCAGCGACTCTGCGCTGTCGTGTGTCGTGAAGGCCGCCTTGGAGAACGCTTACCCGAAGATCAGAGGCTGAATGCCCATGACCGCTGAAGTGCTCCCCCACAGGAAGAGAACAGTCTTGCCTTGGGTTTATATCACACTATCAGTAACCCCCACAGCTTGCCTCCTGGACTTGCAGAATCTCACTGGCTGTCCTGTCTGGAGACAATACACATCTCTTTAACCTGTGCTTAATGCTCCCTCCACTCGCATTGTCTGTATCTTTAAGACCTGGTTGGCTGTAGAGATTCGCATTCTAATCAGTATACTGTAACTTGATTTTGTGTCTCTGTATGCCCTGTGTGAGAGCAGATATCCACTCCATCTGACGAAGGAGCAGCGCTCCGAAAGCTAATGGCATTTGCTACCAAATAAACCTGTTGGACTTTAACCTGTTAAAACTTTTACTCTATTCTCTCTCCACAGAAGCTGTCAGTCCTGTTTCTCCAGCATTTGCTGTTTTTGTCTCAGATACCAGCTGCAGTTATTTTGCCTTTATCGCAGCATGAATGGCGGATTGGTTAACGAAGAGGAAACAGGGAGTATGTATTCTTTAAACTGGTTTTCAATGCGTGGATACAAGGGGACTTCAGTGGCTCTACAATTAGAGTAACCAAAACCTGTCATCGGTCAACACTGCATCATATAATCATCTGTGCATTATTTCAATGTGATGATGTGTTTTGGTGGCAGCAGATCTGTTTTTGCAGTGAGCTGAGGGGAAGGGAGGCAGCTCCAGGGGTTGATCAGCCCCAATGCTGCTGCAAATCCACCTCACCCTCAGTGCTGACGATTCATGAACAGGCTGCAGCGCCATTTCATTCAGGAAACTCTGCCTCTCTCTGTGTGTTTATCTCGGGCTCCGATACTCACATCGACTCCTGTAAAATCCCGTAGTAGAAATAACAGACGAAGACTCCCAGGAAGCAGACGAGCAGCCGCAGCTTCTCGCCGGGGATTTTCTCCATGGACGATTTGGCCGATTCGCCCGGCGCCTCCGGCTCCACGGCAACAACCTCGGCCGGTCCCATCAGCCCCCGCGGCCGCCTGCCAGGACCCCCCCCCCCCCCCCCCGGGGAAAGGCAGAGCCTGACCAAAACAAAAAACACACCCTGCAAAAAATGCGCGACGCCGGTCACTCCCTTTAGACTTTTAGATGTTCGGTTAAAGCGAGAAGGGTTTCTGAATGGGGAAGAAAAAAAATAACCGGCGCCACTGCGACGCCGGTTGAAGGGGTCCTGAGCTGATGGTTGAGGGCAGGTCAAGGCGGCTTGATGCAAGTGCGGAGGTGCATGTGCGTGGGACAGGATGTAAAGGCGCATGCGCAGGAGTGTCGGCCACCGGCAGGCTATAAGGACGCGTGCGTGGGAGTGTCGGCGGCGGGCAGGATGTAAGGGCGCATGCGTGGGAGTGTCGGCCGCGGGCGGGATGTAAAGGTGCATGCGCGGGAGTGTCGGCCACCGGCAGGATGTAAGGACGCGTGCGCGGGAGTGTCGGCGGTGGGCAGGATGTAAAGGCGCATGCGCAGGAGTGTCGGCCACCGGCAGGGTGTAAGGGCGTGGGCGCGGGAGTGTCGGTAGCTTAAAGAACGCATGCGCAGTTTGGAATGGGAGCAGCTCCCAGTCTGAGGGACAGGGGTAGAGAGATGTGTGATTAGAAGTGCGTGGGAAGCTTTATTGGCTCAGTATAATCCTCAGAGTTATTGAGATTCTCCCTCACCTTAGAAAGCAGTTCCTGCAGGCGATAGTGAATATGTATTCCCACCATTGGCTACTTGCTAGTGGTTTCAACTTTAATTGGAGGGATAATAAATAAGCATTATTTTTAAAGGATATAAATATATGTGTATATATACATTTATTGATGGTGCTTTTCACAGCCTCAGAGTGCCCCATAACACTTAACAAGTGTAGTACTTTTAGTCAGTGTTGCAATTCATGGGAAGGATTTGGAGTATTCCACAGGGAACAACGTGACCACAGGAATTCAGAAAGGCAGCTTCACGTCAGGATAAATGTCAGCAGTAAAAGTCCACACTCTGTGAAATAGGAAATGCATTAGCATTCATTTGGAAGGTTTCATGATCTATGTAGACATTAAACACCAACCCCACTGTCTAACTGGGGTGACACTGCTGCTTCACAGTGCCAGGGACCTGGGTTTGGTTCCTGGCTTGGGCCAGTGTCTGTGAAGTTTGCACGTTCTCCCCGTGTCTGTGTGGGTTTCCTCCGGGTGCTCCAGTTTCCTCCCTCAAAAATTGAGGGACTGGTCAAAAAGAAAAGAGAGGCGTATGGTAGGTCCAGGCAGCTAAAAACGGAGGGAGCTCTGGGGGAGTACAAAGAAAGTAGGAAAGAACTCAAACGGGGAATTAGAAGAGCAAAAAGGGGTCACGAAATGTTCTTGGCAGACAGGATTAAGGAGAATCCCAAGGCATTTTATTCATACGTTAGGAACAAAAGGGTTGTCAGTGAAAAAATCGGACCTCTCAAGGACAAAAGTGGGGAATTATGCTTGGAGCCCAAAGAAGTAGGGGAGATCCTAAATGAATACTTTGCATCGGTATTCACAAAGGAGAGGGATGTGTTGACTGGGAGTGTCTCGGAGGGGAGTATTGAACCGTTGGAGAAAATCTCCATTACAAAGGAGGAAGTGTTAGGT
This sequence comes from Mustelus asterias, assembly GCF_964213995.1. Taxonomy (NCBI): domain Eukaryota; kingdom Metazoa; phylum Chordata; class Chondrichthyes; order Carcharhiniformes; family Triakidae; genus Mustelus; species Mustelus asterias. The sequence continues at coordinate 83,634,672 of NC_135811.1, forward strand.
TTGTTAGAGAATTTAAAGACTGACAAATCCCCAGGGCCTGATGGAATCTATCCAAGGCTGCTCAGGGAGACGAGAGATGAAATCGCTGGGCCTCTGACGCAAATCTTTGTCTCGTCACTGGACGCAGGTGAGGTCCCAGAGGATTGGAGGATAGCTAATGTGGTCCCGTTATTTAAGAAGGGTAGGAAGGATAACCCGGGTAATTATAGGCCGGTGAGCTTGACGTCCGTGGTGGGGAAGTTGTTGGAGAAGATTCTTAGAGATAGGATGTATGCACATTTAGAAAGGAATAAACTCATTAACGATAGTCAGCATGGTTTTGTGAGAGGGAGGTCATGCCTCACTAACCTGGTGGAGTTTTTTGAAGAAGTGACCAAAATGGTTGACGAGGGAAGGGCCGTGGATGTCGTCTATATGGACTTTAGTAAAGCGTTTGACAAAGTCCCTCATGGTAGGCTGGTGAAAAAGGTTGGATCTCATGGGATAAAGGGGGAGGTGGCGAGATGGGTGGAGAACTGGCTTGGTCACAGAAGACAGAGGGTGGTAGTGGAAGGGTCTTTTTCCGGCTGGAGGCCTGTGACTAGTGGTGTTCCGCAGGGCTCTGTATTGGGACCTCTGCTGTTTGTGATTTATATAAATGATCTGGAAGAAGGTGTAACTGGGGTGATCAGTAAGTTTGCGGACGACACAAAATTGGCAGGACTTGCAGATAGTGAGGAGCATTGTCAGAAGCTACAGAAGGATATAGATAGGCTGGAAATTTGGGCAAAGAAATGGCAGATGGAGTTCAATCCTGATAAATGCGAAGTGATGCATTTTGGTAGAAATAATGTAGGGAGGAGCTATATGATAAATGGTGTAGATATGCAGAGGGACCTGGGTGTGCAAGTCCACAGATCTTTGAAGGTGACGTCACAGGTGGAGAAGGCGGTGAAGAAGGCATATGGCATGCTTGCCTTTATAGGACGGGGCATAGAGTATAAAAGTTGGGGTCTGATGTTGCAGATGTATAGAACGTTGGTTCGGCCGCATCTGGAATACTGCGTCCAGTTCTGGTCGCCCACTACCAGAAGGACGTGGAGGCTTTGGAGAGAGTACAGATGAGGTTTACCAGGATGTTACCTGGTATGGAGGGGCTTAGTTATGAGGAGAGATTGGGTAAACTGGGGTTGTTCTCACAGGAAAGACGGAGGATGAGGGGAGACTTAATAGAGGTGTATAAAATTATGAAAGGCATAGATAGGGTGAACGGTGGGAAGCTTTTCCCCAGGTCGGTGGTGACGTTCACGAGGGGTCATAGGTTCAAGGTGAAGGGGGGGAGGTTTAACACAGATATCAGACGGACATATTTTACACAGAGGGTGGTGGGGGCCTGGAATGCGCTGCCAGGCAAGGTGGTGGAGGCGGACACACTGGGAACATTTAAGACTTATCTAGACAGCCATAAGACCATAAGACCATAAGACATAGGAGCGGAAGTAAGGCCATTCGGCCCATCGAGTCCACTCCACCATTCAATCATGGTTGATTTCAACTCCATTTACCCGCTCTCTCCCCATAGCCCTTAATTCCTCGAGAAATCAAGAATTTATCAATTTCTGTCTTGAAGACGCTCAACGTCTCGGCCTCCACAGCCCTCTGTGGCAATGAATTCCACAGACCCACCACTCTCTGGCTGAAGAAATTTCTCCTCATCTCTGTTCTAAAGTGACTCCCTTTTATTCTAAGGCTGTGCCCCCGCGTCCTAGTCTCCCCTGTTAATGGAAACAACTTCCCTACGTCCATCCTATCTAAGCCGTTCATTATCTTGTAAGTTTCTATCAGATCTCCCCTCAACCTCCTAAACTCCAATGAATATAATCCCACGATCCTCAGACGTTCATCGTATGTCAGGCCTACCATTCCTGGGATCATCCGTGTGAATCTCCGCTGGACCCGCTCCAGTGCCAGTATGTCCTTCCTGAGGTGTGGGGCCCAAAATTGCTCACAGTACTCCAAATGGGGCCTAACCAGTGCTTTATAAAGCCTCAGAAGTACATCCCTGCTTTTGTATTCCAAGCCTCTTGAGATAAATGACAACATTACATTTGCTTTCTTAATTACGGACTCAACCTGCAAGTTTACCTTTAGAGAATCCTGGACTAGGACTCCCAAGTCCCTTTGCACTTTAGCATTATGAATTTTGTCACCGTTTAGAAAATAGTCCATGCCTCTATTCTTTTTTCCAAAGTGTACGACCTCGCACTTGCCCACGTTGAATTTCATCAGCCACTTCTTGGACCACTCTCCTAAACTGTCTAAATCTTTCTGCAGCCTCCCCACCTCCTCAATACTACCTGCCCCTCCACCTATCTTTGTATCATCGGCAAACTTGGCCAGAATGCTCCCAGTCCCGTCATCTAGATCGTTAATATATAAAGAGAAGAGCCATATGAACAGAGTGGGAATGGAGGGATACAAAAGAATGGTCTAGTTTGGACCAGGGAGCGGCGCGGGCTTGGAGGGCCGAAGTGCCTGTTCCTGTGCTGTATTGTTCTTTGTTCTTTCTTCTTAAAACATTTCCCCTTGGTAGAGGGGTCAATGGCCAGAGGGCATATATTTAAGGTAAGGAACAGGAAATTTAGAGGGGATTTGAGGACAAACATTTCCACCCAGAGGGTGGGTGGGAATCTGAAACTCACTGCCTGAAAGGGTGGTCGAGGTGGGAACCCTCACAATGTTTAAGAAGCATTTAGATGAGCACTTGAAATGCTACGCATATAAAGCTAATGGCCAAGGGCTGGAATATGGGATTAGAATAAATCGGTGCTTGATGGCCGGCACAGATACAATGGGCCAAAGGGCCTCTTTCTGTGCTGTAAAGCTCCATGACTGTGGAGTCAATACGAATCAGGGGAGGGGCACTCCGCTGGTTGGAGTTATATCTCGCACCTGGGTGGTTGTTGGAGGCCAATCATCTCAACCCCAAGACCTTACGTCAGCTGTTTCTCAGGGTTGTGCCTGAGGCTTAACTATCTTCAGATGCTTCAATAATGACCTCCCCTCCAGCTTAAAGTTAGAAATGGAGAAATTTGCATGCTGTTCAGTACAATTCACCATCCAGTCTGTACCTATATATAACAAAATCTGGACAACAATCTTGAGCTGAGCTGGTAAGTGGCAAGTAACATTTATGCCACACAAATGCCAGGCAATGACCCCCTCCAACAAGAGAGAATCTTTCCATCTCCCCTTGATATTACATGGCATTGCCATCGCTGAATCCTCCACCTTCAACATCCTGAGGTTTACCTTTGGCCAAAAACTACGCTGGACCTGCCACATAAACATGGCTACAAAAGCAAGAGAGAATTCCGTAGTCAAAACTCACCTCCTGACTCTCTAAAGCCTGACCACCATATACATGACAGAAGTATGATGGAATACTCGCCTGAGAGGGTGGTGGAGGCAGGTAGTCTCAGCATTTAAGGAGTATCTGAACGAGCATTTAAATCGCCAATGCATAGTAGGCTACGGACCAAGTGCTGGTAAATGAGATTACTATAGAGTGGTATTTGATGGTCAGCATAGACATGGTGGGCCAAAGGGCCTGTTTCTAAGCTGTATGTCTCTGAGATGGTTGCACACCTCCTTGTGGAATCTGCTTTAGCAAAGTAGATCTGGAGAGCAATGCAGTGGTATTTGTCGAGGTTCATCCTGAGTAGCTCTGTGACGCAGGACTCTGTGTTCTACGGGCTGTTCCCAGGGATCCACAATGCGACAAACATCAACTGCTGCTGGAGGATCGTCAACTTGGTGAAACCCGCTCTTTGGACCGCCCAAAACCTGTTGGTTTTCCAGTGCAAAGAATTGTCCTCGACCCAGTGTTGCAAACGAGCACATTACAAGGTCCAGGACTATGCACTGAGAGACGCACTAAAGCTTTTGGCAGCTGCCGCAGAGCCGCAATGGGGAAAGGCTGCTGTGTAAGGCCTTTCAGCCAATGTAGACTGAGGGGCTAGTAACGAGGTAAAATCCCTCAGGCTGTATGTTCAATCCTAAGTCTATGCAAATGTATTGAAGCACTCAGAGTGCAACATGACTGATATATATATAATTTCTAAAGAATTGTACTGTCTGTAATGAAAATATTGAAACGTTTGTGATGTTCTCATTACTATACTGAAGCACCATAGAGTGCGTCTCTGTTGCTGAAGAAAATGTGAAAAATCATCAATTTTACTGTTATAACAAATTGAAATGTTTTATTACGTGTCTTTCAGATTTTATATGAATAAAGTATATTTTTGCAACAAAAAAGTTCCCTCAACACTCCAAGTGTTTGGGCTGTGTTGCACCACCTCGTGGAAAGAGTTATACAGAGAAACTCCCAGGACCACAGGTTCATCAGGCACATAATATCTGGAGACTCTTCAGGAAAAGGAGATGGTGGACCCTGTTGAATGGTTCCTTAAGTAGACCATCAAAGTCATTTGGCAGAATGCCTCATCGCCAGAACTTTCAGACAAGCACCAAGACCTAGCTTAGCTGGTGGTGAGAAAGGCCCTTCCCGTCAGATCCTTCCCACACGCCCAGAGTCTCACCCTGTCCATATGTTGTCCTCGAAGTGACTGTGGTGAGGTAGAGCCTGTTGTCCACCTTCTTGTGGAATCTGCCTTAGCAAAGTAGATCTGGAGAGAGATGCGGTGGTGTTTGTCAAGGTTAATCCTGAGTAGCTCTGTGATGCAGGACTCTGTGCTCTACGGGCTGTTCCCAGGGACGCACACCAAGACAAACATCAACTGCTGCTGGAGGATCATCAACTCAGTGAAAGACATTCTTTGGTCTGCCCGAAATGTGTTGGTCTTCCAGTGCAAAAAATTGTCCTCGTCCCAGTGTTGCAGACTGGCACATTCCGAAGCCCAGGACTTTGTGCTGAGGGACAGATCCAAGCTTGGGACAGCCCCCACAGAGACACAACAGGGAAAGGTCGCTGTGTAAGAGCTTTCAGCCACAATACACCGAGGGGCTGGAAATTGTATAGAACTCACTTAGAATGTGTATGGTGAACTGTACTTGTATCACAATTATATTGAAGCACCTCAGAGTGCAACCTGATCTATGTAGAAAACCTGAATATTATTACACTTTCTGTGATTGCGTTTCCAACATGTTTGTAATGTTCTTTCAAATATGTTATGAATAAAGTGTACTTTGCAAATAAAAAAAGCAGTTCCTTCATTCTCCAGCAAATACCTAAATTTGTTCCCTTAGGCATTCCCTGTAATTAATTGCAGTTTGCAGACATTTTCAGTGCTTCCCATCTTAAATCTTTTTACCATCAACCAAAAAAGATGTATGCCTTTTGGTCTAAATCACATGGAGCTTTATTTATTTTTAAGTCCTCATGAGCTCTTGGTTCCTTATTTGCAAACACTGAGCTTAGTCAGCCAGACATAACTGTAGTCATATGGCCAGTATCTTCCTAGCAGCATTTTATCTTCATGTTCTTAGATCACTTGTGGAACATGGTCCGTAGGCCTTTCCCCAGAACCGGCAGTCACGTCAATAGTGCCAGCATAGAAACATCCTGAGAACTCGGCAAGAGTTTGCTTCCATTTTTCTCCCCTGAGCAATGAATGTGGAAGATTTCATTAACTGAACTTACTCAGCTTCACCCTCAATTCCAAGGAGGAATTTCAACATTACAGCATTTCTTTGAGCTGCTAAGTTCTAAGAGATCCTGTCCTGCAACCCTGTAACCTGCAATGGCTTCTCTCCCTCCTCCTGTATCATTATTTCTGGTATTCCCCCAAGGGTCTATCCTTGGCATCCGCCTATTTCTCATCTACATTCTCATCTAGAAAATGTCTGCAAACTGGCCTGTAATTACCTGGTATATCTCTTGTGGCCCTTGCTCAAATGTTGCTGGAAAATTGGCTAAGTGAAAGAGACACTAAAGGCTGATGGGAAATGTGGCTAAGTTACAAAGAATCACATCGGCAGTTCTGCCACAGGATACAGGACAGCAAGAGGTCCCTGGACTTCAACAAGTGATCATTATCAGTTTGACGTGCCAGAGATGTGAAATGAACAAATGGTTATAAACAACCACCCATCGCACAAGAAGTAGGAGATAATGACTGTGAAGGTTGGGAGGCCATTAACATGGACATCTGTGGTAATCTGTCAGGAACGGAGAAATGCAAGCAGATTCACTGCCCCAAGGAAGATAAAAATACTGTCATAGACTTAGCCAAATTAGTGACACCCTATAGGAAGAACCATCTTGGAAGAAATCCTCAAGTTTTGAACTTGAAGATGAAGTTTTGTCAGAATTTGTGCTGGCCAGTACGATGAGGTGGTTACATCTGCACAATTTCACTAGAAGGCATTAGATAAGTATTATTTCTTTAAACCTGTGCTGAGGAATTTGTAGTGGTATTAGAGGAAGGTAGAATGATTTGTGTATTTAAACAGGGTGTAGTAGTGATAAGCATTGGGATTTTATATTTTGTTGAATAAAAAAGTGATTTGATTCAAGAATAATGGTGTGTCTTGTCAGTCAACTGGAACGAGGGTCTCCGTCAACAGATGACATCTGAAAACAGTCAGTTTTCACAGGAATGCTGACCACAGCCAGTTCTACATCACCATCTCCTCTCCCGACTCCTTCACTGTTTCGAGATTGTCAGGCTGCCTGTGTCCAGTGCAGCCGTTGTCTTCATTCCCTGCTACAAATTCTACTCTGCACCGACCACAATCCCACCCAGGTCCTACCCCCATATCCCTACATATTTTACCCACTAATCCCTCTAACCTATGCGTCTCAGGACACTAAGGGGCAATTTTAGCATGGCCAATCAACCTAACCCACACATCTTTGGACTGTGGGAGGAAACCAGAGCACCCAGAGGAAACCCACGCAGACACGAGGAGAATGTGCAAACTCCACAGAGGCAATGACCCAAGCCAGGAATCGAACCCAGGTCCCTGGAGCTGTGAAGCAGCAGTGCTAACCACTGTGCTACCGTGCCGCCTTGCTGGCAATATCCTGTTCTGTCTCAAGAGGCCAGAGTGAGACATGTACTCTACTCCAGCCCAGTCTCAGGCAATTGTCTTGATGCTAAACCAGACTATCGGCAGCCTTGAGGTCTGATCCGATCTCCATGCTGTCACTCAGGCCACCTATTTCCACTTCCATCACATCACCGGACTCTATCCCTGCTTCTATCTGCTGCTGCTGAAACCCTCATCCTTGCCGTTGGTGCCTCTGGATTTGATCATTTCAATGCCCAGATCCTAACACTCACTGCTTCATTCACTCATTCGCCAGAATTTTACTGCCCCGCCTGCCACGGCAATCGGAGCAGGTGATGGGCGGACAATGGGAATGTCCTTTGACCTCAAGCAAATCCTGCCCATTATCTCTGCGCTCACTGACCTTGGCTCCAGGTTAAGCAACGCTTCAAGTTTTAATTTCTCATCGTTTTGTTTACAAATCCCTCCTTGGCCTCACCCCCTTCCTATCTCGATAATAAGTAAGTAAGTTTATTTATTAGTCACAAGTAAGGCTTACATTAACACTGCAATGAAGTTAATGTGCAAATCCCCTAGTCGCCACACTCCAACGCCTGTTTGGGTATACTGAGAGAGAATTTAGCATGGCCGATTCACCTAACCTGCACATCTTTGGACTGTGGGATGAAACCAGAGCACACGGAAGAAACGCACGCTGACACAGGGAGAACGTGCAAACTCCACGCAGACAGAGACCCAAGACGGGAATTAAACCTGGGTCCCTGGCACTGTGAGGCAGCAGTGCTAACCACTGTGCCACCGTTCCGCCCCAAGAACCGTCCAGGCTATCTGCACATGTCTCACTCTGGCCTCTTGAGACAGAACAGGATATTGCCAGCAAGGCGGCACGGTAGCACAGTGGTTAGCACTGCTGCTTCACAGCTCCAGGGACCTGGGTTCGATTCCTGGCTTGGGTCACTGCCTGTGTGGAGTTTGCACATTCTCCTCGTGTCTGCGTGGGTTTCCTCTGGGTGCTCTGGTTTCCTCCCACAGTCCAAAGATGTGTGGGTTAGGTTGATTGGCCATGCTAAAATTGCCCCTTAGTGTCCTGAGACGCATAGGTTAGAGGGATTAGTGGGTAAAATATGTAGGGATATGGGGGTAGGACCTGGGTGGGATTGTGGTCGGTGCAGACTCGATGGGCTGAATGGCCTCTTTCTGTACTGTAGGGTTTCTATGATTTCAGTAACCTCTGAAGATATAAACGGTTGGGAGATACTCAATTCACAGTTAATCTCATAAAATGACTCGCGATCTCTTTTTCACGGCCATTTAGCATAGTTACAAAACGTAACCTTGCCAGTGTCACCCATAAATACTTTTTAAAAAGATTAAGTTAAGTGGTATGACTGAACTGCCCTCATACATAATAAGAATGGAAGAAACAAGAGCAGACTAGGCCCATTGAGACTGTTCCACCATTTAATAAGCTTCTGAAATCATCATTTCATTCATAACATTTTACAAAATAAATGCTCTAGTTTTACCAAGTGCATAAGATTCCAAAAATGTCTATCATTAGTCAACATTTTCTTGAAAGCTGTGAACTATCATGTGTACAAGATTATGGAGGACATGAACAATCATAGAATCTACAGTGCACAAGGAGGCCATTTAGCCCATCGAACCTGCACCAATAACAATCCCACCCAGGTCCTAACCCCATAACCCCACATATTTACCCTCCTAACCCACTGACACTAAGGGACAATTTATCATGGCCAATCAATCTAACCCGCACATCTTTGGACTGTGGGAGGAAACTGGAGCACCCGGAGGAAACCCACGCAGACACGGGGAGAATGTGCAAACTCCACACGGACAGTGACCTGAGGCCGGAATTGAATCCAGGTCCCTGGCACTGTGACGCAGCAGTGCTAACCACTGTGCCACCGTGCTGCCCATATAAGGAGCAGATGTTCCCCTTTGTTGAAGGGTCAGTCACGAAGGGACATAGGCTCAAGGTGAGGGGCAGAAGGTTTAGGGGGATGTGAGAGAAACCTTTTTTACCCAGAGGGTGGTGATGGCCTGGAATGCGCTGTCTGGGAGGGTGGTGGAGACGGGATGCCTCACATCCTTTAAAAAGCACCTGGATGAGCACTTGGCACATCATAACATTCAGGGCTATGGGCCAAGTGCTGGCAGATGGGATTAGGTGGGAGTTCAGGTCTTTCTAATGTGTTGATGCAGACTCGATGGGAAAAGGGCCTCTTCTGCAATCTATAATTTTATGATCATAAACTATCATATGGGGGGTATATCGTGGTTTGTGGGTGTACATTCACTTACAGTTAAGTAAGACATTAAAATCTAAATAAGAAAACAAATTTAAATGCTAATTTTAAATATGACATGTTTTGCTGCAGGTCCCTGAAATGGTGCCAGAGGTATTGTGATCAGCATTGTTCTCTCACTGCCCTCTGTTCTCAACTGCTGCAGGATCTGTGTGAAAACAAAATCTAATGGATATTATGTTCTTCCAGGAGGTGTCAGGATTCCTCAAGAGGCTCTTGTCAAGACCAGTATATGTGGAATTTAGTGATTAAATCTTTCCCAGTGGAGTATGAAGCAACGTAATGATCGTTTGGACTCCGAGTCACGTTAACAGCTGTTATTTACTGAGAATAATTAAAATTGGGTCCACCCGGTCTTTTGCATTGGCAGGAAGTTTTAAAATTCAAATCGACTGAAGTGCATCTTTTGTATTAAACTGTTGGATTTCAAAATGCCGTATAAGGAACCGAGAGACAGAATGTAACTTTAATTGGGCGTCCTATATTTGAAATGTCCAATTAGATCCATATTCTGTGTCAACAGCGTCAGTCTGTCTGCTACTGATGCGGCGCTGCCACTTAGTGGATGAGCTAAGCAGCAGCTCTCACCAAAGAAATTGAAAGTTTATTTTATTAGTATCACAAGTAGGCTTACATTAACCCTGTAATGAAGTTACTGTGAAAATCCTCTAGTCGCCACATTCCAGCACCTATTTGGGTACACTGAAGGAGAATTTAGCAAGGCCAGTGCACCTAACCAGCACGTCTTTCAAACTGTTGGAGGACACCAGAGCACCCGGAGGAAACCCACGCAGACACAGGGAGAATGTGCAGACTCCACACAGACAAGCTGGGAATCGAACCTGGGTCCCTGGTGCTGTAAGGCAGCAGTGCTAACCACTGTGCCACCCATGGGATGGTAATTGCAGTAATTTTGCATTCGGATTATTTTTCGTTCCTTCCCATATTCTTTGAATTTTATTACCAAGCAATGCCAACTCCTATTTATTGCAGGTTTTAAGAAATCAGGCAGTGAGCTTGAAGGTCCTGCTTTATCAGTCTTTCTCATCCTAACATGGCCCTCAACTATCACTGTTTTCCACTAGTTCCAAGTCCCAGGGCAGTGAGCCAATGATGAGTAGAAGGACATGTTTCATGGAAAATAGGAATAGATAATCCCATAAAATTGGCAATGTGCAGCGAGGGGATGCCTCATTGGAAGTCAGCTGGAGGACACCATGCCGGCAGTGAGCTTCATGCTATGTAGAACAGGCGCCTTGTGTCCAGTGAGATGGTTGAGTGTACATAACAGGCTGCTATGTGAGCAGTGAGCTGGTAATATGTAGCAGAGGATGTCCAATGGGCAATAAACAGCAGGCTGCGTTTGGCCACACGTAGCTATTAGTTCGCTCCAGGGAGGAGTCAGTTCCAACTGCAAAAACACAGCTATGTAGCTGTTGCTGCAAGATAATGATTGCCTCAACCATTGGGTGTGATCCATGTGCAACATGACTAATCTCACACACTGAAAAACTGTCTTGGGGACCCCAACTTGCAAACAAGTCAGCAAATCCTGGTGATGAATATTCACAGCATAACCATTCACAAAAGAACCAAATTATGAATATGTACAAATAACAAATACATAGCTGCACTCTTTCCAATTCTAATCTTTGGCTTTTTGGAGTCCATCCTTGCCTTCAAATGTCTCAATATCTCACACCCCACCTCCCCCCGCCCCCATTCCTATCCCTAACCGTGCTGCTCTGCTCCCCCAGTGCTGACTCCGTGCTCTGATCAAATGCTGCAAATCCACATACACTGCTTTCTGGAACTCAAGCAGCTTAATCTTACACAAGTATCGGCACGGGGGCACAATGGTTAGCACTGCTGCCTCACAGCTCCAGGGACCTGGGTTCGATTCCGGGCTCGGTTGACTGTCTGTGTGAAGTCTGTACGTCCTCCCCGTGTCTGCGTGGGTTTCCTCCGGGTACTCTGGTTTCCTCCCACAGTCCAAAGATGTGTGGGTTAGTTGCATTGGCCATGCTACATTGCCCCTTAGTGTCCCGGGATGTCTAGGTTAGGGGGATAAGCGGGGTAAATGTGTGGGGTTATGGGGATAGGGCCTAGGTGGGATTGTTGTCGGTGCAGACTCGATGGATCGAAGGCCTCCTGTTGCACTGTAGGGATTCTATGATTTCTAAGAATCCCAAAAACCATTGTCTCACTCCGTCAACCATTTTCTCCTCAAGTGCCTGTTCTGTTCTTCACCCTGTTGAATATTCTGAATCACCTTTCTGTACTTGAAGAATGCTGTAGAAATGTACATTGTTGGCGTGAAGATAAAGTTCTGCTTCCTATTTGTACCAGTAGGCTGTGCCTCCCTGCTTTAATCAGGCACGGTGACACAATGGTTAGCACTGCTGCCTCACAGTGCCAATGACCTGAGTTCAATTCCAGCCTTGGGTGATTGTGTGGGGTTCGCACGTTCTCCCTGTGTCTGCATGGGTTTCCTCCGGTTGCTCCGGTTTCCACCCACGGTCCAAAGATAAAGTTTATTGATTTATTGTCACAAGTAGGCTTACATTAACACAGCAATAAAATTGATGTGAAAATCCCCTTGTCGCCACGCTCCGGCGCCTGTTCGGGTACACTGAGGGAGAATTTAGCATGGCAAATGCACCTACGTTTCTCGGTCTGTGGGAGGAAAGTGGAGCACCGGAGGAAACCCATGCAGACATGGGAAAACAGGAATCGAACTCGGGTCCCTGATGTTGTGAGGCAGCAGTGCTAACCACGGTGCCACTGTGATATGTGGGTTAGGTTGATTGGCCATACTAAGTTGCCCCTTAGTGTCAGGGGGATTAGTAGGGTAAATATGTGGTGTTACATGGTTAGGGCCTGGGTGGGATTGTTGTCGTTGCAGACCTGATGGGCTGAATGGCCTCCTTCTGCACTGTAAGGGTTCTATGAATCTTCATTCCTGGACAACAAAATCAGCGTAGTTCAGAGTTTCGGAAGTCGCTTACAGTATATTGGAAAAGATCTGCCAATTGATGTTGATTGGATATTAAAGATATTTTGGTTCAAAAATGGAATATATTTTAATATATGTCATTTTAAATACATGCCAAAGTATGTTGGCAATTTGCTGCTTACTTTCCAATCATACACTGGCAATCCAAATATTTCCCTGACCGTCGCAGCTTGCTACCAAAAGCAACAACTTTCGAATATTCCTGTCTTCATAAAAAGGAGAAACGGAAATTTTTCACTAATATTAGTGAACAAAATCATAAAACAATATGGTTTTAAACTCAATGAAAAACTAGTAGCCAATTACATCACCCCTGCTATAATAAACACAGCTCTGAGGAAGGGTCATCCATACTCAAAATGTTGGCTCTGTTCTCGCTCCATAGATGCTTTTTGATTTGATTTATTGCTGTCACATGTGTAAGTATACAGTGAAAAGTATTGTTTCTTGTGCGCTATACAGACAAAGCATACCGTACATAGGGAAGGAAAGGAGAGGGTATAGAATGTAGTCATAGCTGTCAGACCTGCTGAGATTTTTGTGTTGACCCATGCTATAATGATCCCATTGATGCTTCTCAAGCAGATATTGAGCCACTAAAAACATGCCAAAGTATGTCGGGTACATTGAGGGAGAATTTAGCATGGCCAATGCACCTAACCAACACGTCTTTTGGACCGTGGGAGGAAACCGGAGCACCCAGAGGAAACGCAGGCAGACATAGGGAATCGAACCCGGGTCCCTGGCTCTATGACGCAGCAGTGCTAACCACTGTGCCTCGGGTCACTGTCTGTGTAGAATTTGCACTTTCTCCCTGTGCCTGTGTGGGTTTCCTCCGGGTGCTCCGGTTTCCTCCCACCGTCCAAAGATATGCGGGTTAGGCGGATTGGCCATGCTAAATTGACCCTTATGTCAGGAGGATTAGCGGGGTAAATGTGTGGGGTTGCAGGAGTAGGCCCTGGTGGGATTGTAGTTGGTACTGATTCGATGGGCCAAAAATGACCTCCTTCTGTACTGTAGGGATTCTATCATTCTATGATTCTTGACTACGAATGGCGAAAGGTTTGATGACCCAGCCTTGGGTTCCCACAGCTTTTTGGAGGAAACGTCTGAATGCTGCATCTGCCTCACATCAAAGAAAAAAAGTTAAAGTTAATTTATTAGTGTCACAAGTAGGCTTACATTAACAATGCTGTGAAGTTACTGTGAAAACCCCCTAGTCGCCACACTCCGGCACCTGTTCGGGTACACTGAGGGAGAATTTAACATGGCCAATTCACCTAACCTGCGCATCTTTGGACTGTGGGAGGAAACCGGAGCACCCGGAGGAAACCCGCGCAGACATGGGGAGAATGTGCAAACTCCGCACAGACAGTGACCCAAGCCATGAATTGAACCTGGGTCCCTGGCGCTGTGAGGCAGCAGTGCTAACCACTGTGCCACCGTGCCACCCCAAGGAAATACAGAACAGCCATTGCTGCCTCTGTCACTTAGAAGATCCCACAACAGGCCCGGGTTGGGAAGAGTAAGCAAAAATTGTTACTGTAGCGTAGTATCACAGAACATAGGTGCACCCAAGAGCAAGGAGCAACGTCAAATCAATGCAAGTATGGAACGAGTAAGACGAGGCATAAAAATCACAGTTTATATGGATTATAATTATATATGTGATGATGAGAGAGATAATATGCTGCAGGGAAATATAAATTTAATTTAAATCATTCACAACTTGCAATTTGAAAAACAAAACTGGAATTTGCCGGAACATCATCCACCAGGTGGTGAAGCTCACATCTTACAGACGCTGATTTTGACCAATCCTGTCATATCTTGTGATGTTGCTCAATGTCAAATGTTGCATAAAAACTCTCCTGAGAGATGCCACAGAATTTCTTTTACGTTAACGGCGTGATATAAACTCAAGTTGTTGATTTGTCAAGTGCACCTGACCTCGACAAGAAATCGAGAGACGATCCACAGAGAATCATCAAAGATGCCAAAAGGCAGTACCGGATCAAGCTGGAGTCCCAGGCCACCCACACAGACTCCCACCGACTGTGCCAAGGTCTGCAAGATGAAGGCATGTAGAATCACCGGAACCCAGTGCACCCCTCCCCGATGAGCTCAGTGCATTCAATGCCCGTTTAAAAGTTTAAAGTTCATTTATTAGTGTCGCAAGTAGGCTTACATTAACACTGGAGGCGGACACACTGGGAACGTTTAAGACTTATCTAGATAGCCACATGAACGGAGTGGGAATGGAGAGATACAAAAGAATGGTCTAGTTTGGACCAGGGAGCGGCGCGGGCTTGGAGGGCCGAAGGGCCTGTTCCTGTGCTGTATTGTTCTTTGCAATGAAGTTACTGTGAAAATCCCCCAGTCGCCACACTCCGGCACCGATTCGGGTATGCTAAGGGAGAATTTAAATTGGCCAATGCACCTAACTAGCACATCCTTCAGACTATGGGAGGAAACCAGAGCACCCGGAGGAAACCCATGCAGATACGGGGAGAACGTGCTGAATCCCCACAGACAGTGATCCAACCCGGGAATCGAACCCAGATTCCTGGTCCTCTTGTTTTGAGCAAGGGGTCAGCAAGAGCACGCCTTCTGCCCCTGAAACCTCAGCCAAACCGATATCTGAGGTCGCCATTGCAGACGTCAGATTAGCCTTCTTGAAAGTCAGCCCATGGAAAGTGACTGGCCCAGATGGGGTACAAGTCGAGGGTGCGGTTGGTCTTGAGAGCGCGGATGGCGTTGCGTTGTGCTTGGGTGATGTTCGGGGCTGTCTTGTGAGTGCGGCTGATGAATCTGGTGTTGACGCAAAAGGTGTTGACGTAAAGGAGGGGCCATCGTCATACTGAACAGAACGGATTTTTGCAAAGAAGTGTACCAACAACTGAACAACGGGAAACACTACAGACAGTTACCCGCAGATCCGACCAAAGAACACACCCGTCAACTCAACAAACTGATCAAGACCTTTGATCCGGACCTTCAGAGCACCCTCCGTGCTCTCATCCCACGTACTCACCGCATTGGAGATCTCTACTGCCTCCTGAAGATACACAAGGCAAACACACCTGGCCGTCCCATCATATTGGGCAATGGGACCCTGTGCAAGAACCTCTCCGGCTACATCGAGGGCATCAAAGAACAGTACAGCACAGGAAACAGGCCCTTCGGCCCTTCAAGCCTGTGCCGCTCCTTGGTCCAACTAGACCAATCGTTTGTATCCCTCCATTCCCAGGCTGCTCATGTGACTATCCAGGTAAGTCTTATACGATGTCAGCGTGTCTGCCTTCACCACCCTACCTGGCAGCGCATTCCAGGCCCCCACCAACCTCTGTGTAAAAAACATCCCTCTAATATCCGAGTTATACCTCGCCCCTCTCACCTTGAGCCCGTGACCCCTCGTGATTGTCACTTCTGATCTGGGAAAAAGCTTCTCACCCTTCACCCTATCTATCCCCTTCATAATCTTGTACACCTCTATTAGATCTCCCCTCATTCTCCGTCTTTCCAGGGAGAACAACCCCAGTTTACCCAATCTCTCCTCATAGCTAAGACCCTCCATACCAGGCAACATCCTGGTAAACCTTCTCTGCACTCTCTCTAACGCCTCCACATCCTTCTGGTAGTGCGGCGACCAGAACTGGACGCAGTATTCCAAATGTGGCCTAACCAGTGTTCTATACAGCTGCATCATCAGACTCCAGCTTTTATACTCTATACCCCATCCTATAAAGGCAAGCTTACCATATGCCTTCTTCACCACCTTCTCCACCTGTGTTGCCACCTTCAAGGATCCTGAAACCCATTGTACAAAGAACCCCCAGCTTTTTTCGCGACACCATTGACTTCCTACTGAAACACAGCACACATGGAGCAGTTGAGCCAGGAGCACTCGTCGTCACAATGGATGTCTCGGCACTCTACACCAGCATCCCCCACGACAATGGCATTGCTGCAACTGCCTCAGTGCTCAACGCCGACAACTGCCAGTTTCCAGATGCAATTTTACAATTCATCCACTTCATCTTGGACCACAATGTCTTCACCTTGAACAACCAGTTCTTCACCCAGACACACGGAACAGCCATGGGGATCAAATTCGAACCTCAATATGCCAACATCTTCATGCACAGGTTCGAACAAGAGCTCTTCACCGCACAGGACCTTCAACCAATGCTATACACTAGATACATCGATGCCATTTTCTTCCTTGGACTCATGGTGAACAATCACTGAAACAACTATATGATGACATCAACAAGTTCCATCCCATCATCAGACTCACTATGGACTACTCTCCGGAATCGGTTGCATTCTTGGACACACGCATCTCCATTAAGGACGGTCACCTCAGCACTTCACTGTACCGCAAGCCCATGGATAACCTCACGATGCTCCACTTCTCCAGCTTCCACCCTAAACACATTAAAGAAGCCATCCCCTACGGACAAGTCCTCTGTATACACAGAGGGCTTGTCCATATATGCTCAGATGAGGAGGATCGCAACAGACACCTCCAGATGCTGAAAGATGCCCTCATAAGAACAGGATATGGCGCTCGACTCATCGATCGACAGTTCCGACGCGCCACAGCGAAAAACCGCGCCGACCTCCTCAGAAGACAAACACAGGACACGGTGGACAGAGTACCCTTCATCGTCCAGCGCTTCCCTGGAGCGGAGAAGCTATGACATCTTCTCCGGAGCCTTCAACATGTCATTGACGAAGACGAACATCTCTCCAAGGCCATCCCCACACCCTCACTTCTTGCCTTCAAACATCCGCACAACCTCAAACAGACCATTGTCCGCAGCAAACTACCCAGCCTTCAGGAGAACAGTGACCATGACACCACACAACCCTGCCACAGCAACCTCTGCAAAACATGCTGGATCATCGACATGGATGCCATCATCTCACGTGAGAACACCATCCACCAGGTACATGGTACATACTCTTGCAACTTGGCCAACATTGTCTACCTGATACGCTGCAGGAAAGGATGTCCCGAGGCATGGTACATTGGGGAGACCATGCAGACGCTACAACAACGGATGAATGAACACCGTTCGACAATCACCAGGCAAGAGTGTTCTCTTCCTGTTGGGGAACATTTCAGCAGTCACGGGCATTCGGCCTCTGATCTTCGGGTAAGCGTTCTCCAAGGTGGCCTTCACGACACACGACAGCACAGAGTCGCTGAGCAGAGACTGATAGCCAAGTTCCGCACACATGAGGACGACGTCAACCGGGATCTTGGGTTCATGACACACGATCTGTAACCCCCATAACAACTTGCCTGGGCTTGCAAAATCTCACTAACTGTCCTGTCTGGAGACAATACACATCTCTTTAACCTGTGCTTAACGCTCTCTCCACTCACATTGTCTGTACCTTTAAGACTTGATTACCTGTAAAGACTCGCATTCCAATCATTATTTTGTAAATTGAGTTTGTGTCTTTATATGCCCTGTTTGTGAACAGAACTCCCACTTACCTGACAAAGGGGCAGCGCTCCGAAAGCTAGTGGCATTTGCTACCAAATAAACCTGTTGGACTTTAACCTGGTGTTGTGAGACTTCTTACCAGATGGGGTACCCAGACGACACTCAGATCCTGTGTAGACCAGCTGGCGGGGGTATTCACAGACATCTTTAACCTCTCTTTACAGAAATCCAAGATCTCTATCTGCTTCAAGAAGGCGATCATCCTTGTACCAAAGAAAAGCCACAGAGCGTGCCTTAATGACTATCGCCCAGTGGCTCTGACATCCATCATTATGAAGTGCTTCGAAAGGTTAGTCATCACATGAATCAATTTCGGCCTCCTAGGTTGCCTGGATCCACTGCAGTTTGCCTATTGCCGCAACAGGTCCACAGCAGACGCCGTCTCCCTGGCCTTGCACTCAACCCTGGAACACTGAGATAACAAAGACACCTATGTCAGACTCCTATTTATTGACTACAGCTCAGTCTTCAACACCATTATTCCTATGAAACTCATCTCCAAACTCCACAGACTAGGGCCTGACTCCTCCCTCTGCGACTGAATCCTAGACTTACTAAACCACAGACCGCAATATGTAAGGATAGGCAACAACATCTCCACGATCATCCTCAACACTGGTGCCCCACAAGGCTGTGCCTTAGCCCCTTACAATACTGTTTATACACTTATGACTGTGTGGCCAAATTCCCCTCCAATTCGATTTTCGAGTTTGCTGATGACACCACCGTAGTGGGTCGGATCTCAAACAATGGTGAGATGGAATACAAGAAAGAGATAGAGAATCTGGTGAATTGGTACAACAACAATAATCTCTCCTTCAATGTCAGTGAAACAAAGGAAATTGCCATTGACTTCAGGAAGTGTAGTGGGGGACATGCCCCTGTCTACATCAATGGGGACAAAGTAGAAATGGTTGAGAGCTTCAGGTTTGTAGGTGTCCAGATCACCAACAACCTGTCCTGGTTCCTCCATGCCGATCCTATAGTTAAGAAAACCCACCAACATCTCCACGTTCTCAGAAGGCTAAGGAAATTTGGCATGTCCACTACGACTCTCACCAACTTTTACAGATGCACCATAGCAAGCATTCTTTCTGGTTGTAAGACAGCTTGGTATGGCTCCTGCTCTGACCAAGACTGCAAGAAACTACAAAGGGTTGTGAATGAAGCCCAGTCCATCACAAAAACCAGCCTCCCATCTATTGACCCTGTCTACACTTCCCATTGCCTCAGAAAAGCAGCCAGCATAATCAAGGAACTCACTCACCCCAGACAAACTCTCTTCCACCTTCTTCCATCGGGAAAAAATATTCAAAAGTCTGAGGTCACGTACCAACCTGACTCAAGAACAGCTTCTTCCCTGCTGCCATCAGACTTTTGAATGGACCTACCTCAGATTAAGTTGATCTTTCTCTACACCCTAGCTATGACTGTAACACTACATACTGCACCCTCTCCTTTTCTTCTCTATGAACAACATGCTTTGTCTGTATAGTGCGCAAGAAACAATACTTTTCACTGTATACTAATACATGTGACAATAATAGTTCAAATCAAAAATTAAAACCTATACACTCAGTACAATCTACTCTCTCCAAAGTGTTAGTTACAGCACAATTGGTAGCACTCTTGCCTCTGGGTCAGAGGGTTCTGGGTTCAAGTCCCAGTCTAGGATTTGAATGTGGAAAAACAAATCAAGGTTGACACTCCAGTGGAGTACTGAGGGAGACCTGCATGGTTGGATGTGCTGTCTTTTGGGTAAGTTGTTAAGCTGAAGCTCCCATTGATCTTTCAGTTGGATGTGAAAGATCATGCCGTTTCAAAGAGTGCAGGAGAGTTATTCTGGTGCTCATTCAACATCAGAAAACCTAATTATCGGGTCAGAGTGGACAGTCAGAAGCTTTTTCCCAGGGTGGAAGAGTCACTTACGAGGGGGCATAGGTTTAAGGTGCGAGGGGCAGGGTTTAAAGGAGATGTACGAGGCAAGTTTTTTACACAGAGTGTGGTGGGTGCCTGGAACTCGCTGCTGGGGGAGGTAGTGGAAGCAGATACAATAGTGACTTTTAAGGGGCGTCTTGACAAATACATGAATAGGGTGGAATAGAGGATACGGTCCCTGGAAGGGTAGGGGATTTTTAGTTCAGTCGGGCAGCATGGTTAATGCAGGCTTGGAGGGCCGAAGGGCCTGTTCCTGTGCTGTAATTTTCTTTGTTTTTTGTTCTATTATAACTTGTTTTTGGGAGCTTGCTGCGCACCATTTGCCATGCTCTGTGCATTAAAACAGTGGTTACACTTTTAAAGTATCTCACTGGCCTAAAGTGCTTTGGGATGCCCAATAGTCAGGAAGGATGCTACATAAATGCGATATAAATCTTTTTTTCACACAGCGAAAGGAGAATCCAGTGGACCATCAATCAAAGATCACCGTGCGCTAAGTAACAGCTATTGCCACCCTGCTTGAACGAGGTAATACCAAGAAATATAAAGGGAAAATGTAAATGTGAAGGATACATTATGGTGCAAATTACAGTTCTGGTTGAAAGTTTTAACTTTCACACGAGATGGAAATCCTCTGGATGAATTGGGTATATTACATTTAAAAGATCGACAATGCATAAAGTTGACAGTTTCATCTCATGGACTTGTCAACCTATCAGGCCTTATGTGAATTATTTTTTGAAAGGATATATTAATGTCTTCTGGAGCAATTCTAATCTTTTCATTTTAGAAATATTCTACTGATTCAGTAACTCACGGCATCATTTACCGTTTTCCTGTAATATCGAAGCAGTATATTAAAACCCAGCCAAATTCTTTTTAACCTGTATACATTCATCTGATACCATGTTTTCATTTGTCTTTCAGTGCGGTGAAATCTCACAGATTCATAGCATACTGTTAATTCTTAAACCTGAGTTCACTGACCCATCTACCACACACATAGAACAACACATAGTTCAAATGAGGGATAGCTCTATATTCCTTTGATAACTGCCTCTGTTATCATAGAAACCCTACAGTGCTATTCAGCCTGTACCAACAACAATTCCACCCCAGACCCTATCCCCACAACCCCACTAATCCCTCTAACCTACACATCCCGGACACTATGGGCAATTTAGCATGGCCAATCAACATAACCCGCACATCTTTGGACTGTGGGAGGAAACCGGAGCACCCGGAGGAAGCCCATGCAGACGGCACGGTACGTGCATGGTCTGTGGAGGGCGACACGGTAGCACAGTGGTTAGCACTGCTGCTTCACAGCTCCAGGGACCTGGGTTCGATTCCTGGCTTGGGTCACTGTCTGTGTGGAGTTTGCACATTCTCCTCGTGTCTGCATGGGTTTCCTCCGGGTGCACCGGTTTCCTCCCACAGTCCAAAGATGTGCGGGTTAGGTTGATTGGCCACGTTAAAATTGCCCCTTAGTCTCCTGAAATGCGTAGGTTAGAGGGATTAGTGGGTAAAATATGTTGGGATATGAGGGTAAGGCCTGGGTGGGATTGTGGTCGGTGCAGACTCGATGGGCCGAATGGCCTCTTTCTGTGCTGTAGGGTTTCTATGATTCAGACACAGGGAGAACACACAGACTCCACACAGTCAGTGACCCAAGCCGGGAATCGAACACAGGTCCCCTGGAGCTGTGAGGCAGCACTGCTAACCACTGTGTCACCGAGCCGCCCATTATGAACATGACTTGATCTACTGGGACCAAGGCTGAATCATAACAGTTCTTGTTTTCACACTAGTGGCAAGGATTACATATGAACATACCAATTAGGAACAGGAGTAGGCCACTCGGCCCCTCAAGCCTGCTCCCCCATTCTGAGAGACAATACACATCTCTTTAACCTGTGCTGAATGCTCCCTCCACCCACATTGTCTGTACCTTTAAGACCTGGCTGGTTGTAGAGATTCGCATTCTAATTAGTATTCTGTAACTTGATTTCTGTGTCTGTGCCCTGTTTGAGAGCAGATATCCACTCCATCTGATGAAGGAGCAGTGCTCCGAAAGCTTATGGTATTTGCTACCAAATAAACCTGTTGGACTTTAACCTGGTGTTGTGAGACTTCTTACTGTGCTTACCCCAGTCCAACGCCGGCATCTCCACATCATGACTTTAATCCCCTAAACAGAGACATCTTTTGGACACTAAGGTGCAATTTAGCATGGCCAATCCACCTAATCTGCATGTCTTTGGACTGTAGGAGGAAACCGGAGTACCTGGCGGAAACCTATGCAGACACGGGGAGAAAGTACAAACTCCACACAGACAGTCACCCAAAGCCGGAATTGAACCCGGGTCCCTGGTGCTGTGAGGCTGCAGTGCTAACCACTGTGCCACCATGCCACCCTATCTCTCACAGATAGGCCAGTCAGCCTCATCCCCACCCCAAACTCCTCTAACTCCAGGATATACGGCATCTCACTCCCAGACATCGCAGCCAGTCTCTTCTCCCCGGGGTCCTGGCAGCCTTGTCTGCCCCTCGACCCTGGCGCTCTTTTTCCCAACCCCATTGGGCCCCACACTCTGGTTTCCCATCCCAAATTTCTCCCCCATTGGACCTGGCAGTCTGTTTCCCCCAACAGTTGGGCCCCGGCTTTCCCGCTGTGCCCCGGTCCTTTGGTCCCCATCCCAAGTAGTTCCTCACAATTCAGGCTCCAAAACATGATCCATGATTAGGAAAGCATGGAGGTGAGGCCACAGCTGGAGTACTGTGTGCAATTCTGGTCGCCACATTATCAGAAGATGTGATCACACTGGAGGGGGTGCAGAGGAGATTCGCTAGGATGCTGCCTGGGATGGAGCATTTAAGTTATGAAGAGAGGTTGCGTAGGTTGGGGTTGTTTTCGTTGGAGCAGAGAAGACTGAGGGGCGACCTGATTGAGGTGTACAAAGTTATGAGGGACATATACAGAATGGATAAGGAGCAGCTGTTCCCCTTAGTTGAAGGTCAGTCACAAGGAGACATAGGTTCAAGGTGAGGGGCAGAAGATTTAGGGGGATGTGAGGGAAAGCCTTTTTACCCAGAAGATGGTGATGGTCTGGGATGCTTTGCCTGGGAGGGTGGTGGAAACGGGTTGCCTCACATCCTTTAAAAAGTATCTGGATGAGCACTCGGCACACCATAACATTCAGGGCTTCGGGCCAAATGCTGGCAGATGAGATTAGGTGGGAGTTTCTGATATGTCGGTGAGGACTCGATGGGCCGAGGGGCCTCTTCTGCGCTGTGTGATTCTATGATTCTTTGATCTGCTCCCCAGAAAGAAAACTTAGTTTTCGCCAGCTAACTCACTGAAGCTGGTGTTCACTGCTTCCCCAATCACAGACTGTTTCTCTCCCAGATTGGCGAGGACTATTGTGTGATTGGAGGAACAGCTCCTTGTAGAATCTCCCTCTCTACTTATCTGTACAACCGGCAGCTTGGGAACCAGCTCTATCCACCACCAGCGTCAAGGCCTTTCGTGCCTTTTGGACACTGCGGGGACTGGGGTGCCTTAGCAACCCCTATAGTCACATTTTATTTTGATGTTTTAAGTCTCACTCATGATTTGCTTTTGTTGAAGGCAGTGTCCCTTTAAGGAGCTGCCCCTTTTCACTTTGTCCCTCAGTTTGCTTGATTTGGTTTAATACAAAAGAGTTGGAAACTAGCGCCTGGGGCCACAATCTGACCCATTGTTGTTATTGATACTCTAAAATCTTCTTTCTTAAACTCATTAGCATCAGAACACTGATATGGGGCGGCACGGAGGCACAGTGGTTAGCACTGCTGCTTCACAGCTCCAGGGTCCCGGGTTCGATTCCCGGCTTGGGTCACTGTCTGTGTGGAGTTTGCACATTCTCCTCGTGTCTGCGTGGGTTTCCTCCGGGTGCTCCGGCTTCCTCCCACAGTCCAAAGATGTGCGGGTTAGGTTGATTGGCATGCTAAAAATTGCCCCTTAGAGTCCTGAGATGCGTAGGTTAGAGGGATTAGCGGGTAAATATGTGGGGGTAGGGCCTGGGTGGGATTGTGGTCGGTGCAGACTCGATGGGCCGAATGGCTTCCTTCTGCACTGTAGGGTTTCTATGATTCTATGATAGCTGCTGCAGCTGTGTGATGATACACAAATTGATTTTGAATGACTTTGAGCAAATCCAATTGTCCTTTCTTAATTTTAATTCAAATATAGGTGAATTTCTCAGTGGTGCTTTTCTCATGTCTACTCTTTTCGCTGTGGTTAACAAACATAACCAGCCCCAATTTTCCTAATGTTTTGGTCCGAAAGAAAAGACCCCACACACAACCAAGACCTAATTGGTACAAGTCTTCAACTTCATGAACACTTAACTGTACCTCAAACTGTTTTGTCATGTGTGTGTGCATGCGTGCGTATGTGTGTGTGTGCGTGCATGCGTGTGTGTGCATGTGTGTGTGTACATATGTGTGTGTGTGCTTGTGCATGTGTGCAAGTGCGTGTGTGCATGTATGTACGTGTGCATATGTGCGCGTGCATGTGTGTGCATGAGTGTTTATGCGTATGTGTGTGTGCGTGAACATGCATGTGTGCACGTGTGCTTGTATGTGTGCACGTGTGTGTGTGTGCACGTGCGTGTGTGTGTGTGTGTGTCTATGTGTGTATGTGAACATTGAGTTTAACAGTCTAAAATAGATATGATGTCTCTGTATAATACCTGAATCATGTTGAATTAATAAACTTTCAACAGGTACTTTGTCAAGTACAGTGAGAAGTGCAAACAAAAAATCCTGCAGCTGGTTTGAATTTTAAAAATAAACAGTGATGTAAGCAAATTGTATATAAGGTCTTGGGGTTGACCCAAGCAACCAGGGTAGTTAGATACAGCTACAGATGTGTTGGGAGCTTTGCTTGATAAGGCATTTGAAACACAGTGGAAAGTTGGCTGTCCTTAATCTCATATTTGCAGCCTTTTATCCTGGTATCATTAGACTAAAGGAGGAAAATTTAAATTATGCAAAGTTTAAGTTAAAGAGGAGTGACAGAGTAGCTATCAGTAACTATGAACAAACTTATGTGAAAAGTTTAGGGAAAAAAGTACATTTCCACGATTTGAGTTGGTTCTCTTCAAGTTTATTTGTAATCACTCGCTTCAGCTATTTATGTTTTTTGCCTTCTTCTCCTTGTGTTCAATGTTTATCTTTGCTTTTCTCACTTTTCATCGAACATACACTGCAGTTTCACAGGTTAGAGATTGTGGCTTGTTACCTGTGTGTGATAACTTGAGGCAGAAACCAGTTTGTTGCAAACTGAGACATTTACGGGTGCTTACTACCCAGAGCACAGCACTGGCTCCCACCCGTTGAGTGACTGACGGGAGGGAGGGGTAACCACTCCCATTACCACGCTGTGCAATATGGGGTCAATTTTGCTGGATTCCACATCTGCCCAGATTTAGTTGGCTGGGTCATTAATTGACTTGGGATATAGTGACTTGAGTGAAAGCTTTGATTGTCTCACCTAACTGCCCCTGTGCAATAGAACTAGAACCTGGTTGCTACTTCAAGAAGCAGTCACACAACATAAGCTAAGATTCCCCATTCAGTTTTATCAGCTCTACATTTAAACAACCAAGCATGTGCAGTTGCTCTCTTTGTAACCTTTTGATAAAACTGGAAAGCATGTTGTACGAGTCAGTGAGATAGAAACCACCCTTTATGCAAATACTTCACTGCCCAGCTATCGTGCCCAAATGACTGACTTTTTTCCTATGGTGAGGCACAAGCTTTCTTTTGCGCCATTTCTAACAGCACAGGTGCCAACTTTTTTGCTTCACCACTTTTCCACATATGGCAACTTTGCCAAATGGCAAGCAAATTATCAATTCCCCAGGAAGTTGAGTCAGAAGACTGGGGAACTCTCAGCTGTGTTCATTTTAGGAACAAAAAAAGACTCCTGCTTGAGTGAACCTTAAAATTAAACATGGGCAACATTTTACTTGCCATTCATGCCACGCTCCCGCTGCAGCAAGGTTGGGGAATTTTGCAGCCAGCCAAATCTCCGTCCACTGTGGCGGGATGGGAAAATCCCATCAGCCTGAATCATAGAAACCCTACAGTGCAGAAGGAGGCCATTTGGCCCATCGAGTCCGCACCGACCACAATCCCACCCAGGCCCTACCCCCACATATTTACCCGCTAATCCCTCTAACCTACGCATCTCAGGACTCTAAGGGGCAATTTTTAACCTGGCCAATCAACCTAACCCGCACATCTTTGGACTGTGGGAGGAAACCGGAGCACCCGGAGGAAACCCATGCAGACACGAGGAGAATGTGCAAACTCCACACAGACAGTGACCCGAGCCGGGAATCGAACCCGGGACCCTGGAGCTGTGAAGCAGCAGTGCTAACCACTGTGCTACCGTGCCGCCCCTGAAGGTTGATAGGATTCCAGCCTATGTCTTACATTATTGGCCGTGCTGATTAAATTCACTGGAAACTCGCTAACTAATGCCTTTGTATCACGAGACGCAGAAATAATAGTGGAAAAACTGGATCTAAATTTTTAGCACTGGAATTAAATTTGTGATATTTTGATCAGCGACCTTAGAAACCAAACAACCTAGTCCAAAACGAGAATACAGGTAATGGAGATACTATAGGCTGTTTTATTTAATTTTTCACTCCATCTTTTAAGTTACACAGCCAATGCTCACAGCAGACCAGGCAAACCCAAATACATCCCTTGCTTGCTCCAAAAACCAAATTCAAAATCCAATTGGATGACCCTTCGTCAGTGTCTTCATCATCCAGATTCGAACGTTGACTCTATTCTCTCTCCACAGATGCTGTCAGACCTGCTGAGTTTCCCCAGCATTTTCAGTTTTTGTTTCAGATTCCCACATCCGCAGTATTTTGCCTGAATCCAATTCATGGTTCCCACAAGAGAGTAATACTAACTGTACTCTCACTAACTGTAAATAACTCTCACTAACTGAGAGTAATCTCACTAACTGTCCTGTCTGGAGACAATACACATCTCTTTAACCTGTGCTTAATGCTCTCTCCACTCACATTGTCTGTACCTTTGAGACTTGATTACCTGTAAAGACTCGCACTCCAACCATTATTTTGTAAATTGAGTTTGTGTCTTTATATGCCCTGTTTGTGAACACAACTCCCACTCACCTGACGAAGGAGCAGCGCTCCGAAAGCGAGTGACTTTTGCTACCAAATAAACCTGTTGGACTTTAACCTGGTGTTGTGAGACTTCTTACTGTGTTTACCCCAGTCCAATGCTGGCATCTCCACATTATGACTCCCACAAGAGAGACTGACAAGATCCAAGCTGACAAGGTAAGGCATTGCGCCCTATCTTGGGCTTGATCCGATGATTGATTTTAGCCAAAAGGCAGGGAATTATTAAAGCAACGGTGAGATCCTAATCTTGTTCAGAAACATTCCATTACTCACTGAGCCAGTTAAGCGCACCTTGCAGCAAAAGAAAAAAAAGCCTATTGTTAGTTTCGGGGTGGCAGCGAAATGTCACTTCCACTTTACACTGCTGAATTGAAAAGAATCTGTTCTGATTGTCAGAAACAAAAGGGTAACGCAGTACATCAAAAGCCTGTCTATGGTATCCCAGAGTGGTAAGATGGTTTGAAGTTCGTTTATTAGTCACAAGTAGGCTCTTCAGGGGCTGTGCCTTTTAGGGGGATGGAGCAGGTGGATAGAATTTGAAAATGCAGATCTTTGTGAAAATCCTACGGGAAAAACCATAACCCTTGAGGTTGAGCCCTCGCTTACTATTGAGAATGTAAAGGCTAAGATTCAGGACAAAGAAGGTATGTCCCCCTGATCAGCAGTGACTGATCTTTGCTGGAAGATAATTGGAGGATGGACGTACACTCTCTGACTACAACATCCAAAATGAGTTAACTTTGCACCTTGTATTGAGACTTCGTGATGGTGCCAAGGAGAGAAAGAAGAAGTCTTACACCACACCGAAGAAAAACCAGCATGAGAGGAAGGTCAAGCTTGCTGTCCTTAAATATTACAAAGTCGATGAATACGGAAAAATCTAATGTCTAGGGCGGCATCAATGTCCTTCTGAGCAGTGTGGTGCTGGTGTGTTCGTGGCCAGTCACTTCCACAGACAATACAGTACGGTACAGGCATATAATAAGGTACGACAATACGGTACGGACAATACGGGCGACACGGTAGTGGTTAGCACTGCAGCTTCACAGCTCCAGGGACCTGGGTTCAAATCCCGGCTTGGGTCACTGTCTGTGTGGAGTTTGCACATTCTCCATGTGTCTGCGTGGGTTTCCTCCGGGTGCTCCGGTTTCCTCCCACAGTTCAAAGATGTGCGGGCTTGGTTGATTGGCCATTCTAAATTGCCCCTTAGTGTCCCGGGATGCATAGGTTAGAGGGATTAGTGGATAAATATGTAGGGATATGGGGATAGGGCCTGGGTGAGATTGTGGTTGAAGCAGACTCGATGGGCCGAATGGCCTCTTTCTGCACTGTAGGATTCTATGATTCTATGATATAATACTGTGGAAAGTGTTGTCTGACATATTGCTTCAACAAGGCTGAAGATGCATAATTAAGTGGATCATAATAAACTATGATGGAAAACAAAAAAAAAGTAGGCTTACATTAACATGGCAACAAAGTTACTGTGAAAAATCCCCTAGTTGCCACACTCCGATGCCTGTTCGGATACACTGAGGGAGAATTTAGCATGGCCAATGCACCTAACCAGTACTTTTTTCAGACTGTGGGAGGAAACCCATGCAGACACGGGGAGAACGTGCAAACTCCACACAGACAGTGACCCAAGCCAGGAATTGAACTCGTGTCCCTGGTGCTCTGAGGCAGCAGTGCTAACCACTGTGCCAAAGTTCCATCTGTGTATTTCAGTCCAGTGTTCTTCCTACTCTGATAATTATATTTTCTCCTTTGAAAACCGATTGAAGTTCACCCCTTTCAGTTTATGTTGTCAGTGCATTTAAATAGCAGGTGCATCTGGGTTGCATTTGTAATACGTGAGATTGATAACTGTGGCCAGCAGTAACTGGCTGTAAAGCACCAACCTGCATTGATAGTTACTTTCACACTTCTCCAACTGTTAGTCAGCTGTTTAATTTTTCCCGAGCTACCCACAAATACCAAGGAAATTGGAATGGATGCTTGAACTGTTCAAGGTGAAGTTAGGATAGACACCCAGTGTAATGGAAATGTTGCAGCCTTTATACATACTACATGCATACATATAAATATTCATATAAATATACATATAAATATGCCAGTTTGTATTGAAAAAAATGTCCAAACAAAACCATGCTTAATCTTGCATGAACCAGTGTACATCTCGAGGTGGGAAGGATGGGCATATGAGTTGGTCAGTACCAAGCTGGTGCCATCATTTTGTGATTTTTATAGTGCTTAAGTGTATGGGCGGCATGTTGGCACAGTGGTTAGCACTGCGGTTTCACAGTGCCAGGGACCTGAGTTCAATTCCAGCCTCACTCACTGTGTGGAGTTTGCACATTCTCCCCACGTCTGTGTGGGTTTCCTCCGGGTGCTCCAGTTTCCTCCCACAGTCCAAAGATGTGCAGGTTAGGTTGATTGGCCATGCCAAGTTGACTCTTAGGGCCCGATTTTACCAACAATTTGTGCCCGTTTTCGGGGCAATCGCGAAATTGTGGTAAAGTCGGGTGTGAGGCCTTTATCGCGATCTGCACCCATATCCGCGCAGATTGCCACTTTGCTGAAACCCGGGAATGGCGGCGATCCGCTTTGCGCCCAAAACGGGTGCAACAGCAATTTAAATGCATTTGCATGCATTTAAATTGAATTAATGAACTGCCCGCCCAATTTTAACAGCATTTTCCCCTTTACCACCACATTTGCCGATCCGGAACCGTGCCGTTACGGACCTGCTAAATAAAAGTCTGAGTCGGGTACTCCAGCCTCTGAAGGGCGCGTTCAGTGTTTCCAACGGCTCTCTGACTCAGATCAGTGGTGGGGGGGGAGGAGGGAGGCGGGTCAGAACATTCTCTGGTTGGAGGGGGGAGGAGGGGAGTGAGGTCAGCTCGTTGTCTGTTTGGGGGGGGGGGGGGAGGAGGAGGCGGGTCAGATGTATCCCTGGTGGGGGGGGGGGCGGCGATTGTTGTCTGGTGGTGGGGGGGAGGGCCGATCATTGTCTGGTGGTGGGGGAAGGGCTGATCATTGTCTGGTGGTGGGGGTGGAGGAGGCGGGTCAGATGTTCCTCTGGAGGGGAGGGGGAGTGAGGCCAGACCATTCTCTGGGGGGGGGGGGGGGCAGTGAGACAAGTTCGTTGTCGGGGGGGGGGGGAATGAGGCCAGGTCATCGTCGGGGGGGGGGAGGGAGGCGGGTAAGATGTATCTTGGGGGGGAGGCAGATGGATCTCTGGCGAGGGGGCAGATGGATCTTTGGTGGGGGGGGGCAGATGGATCTCTGGTGGGGGGAGCAGATGGATCTCTGGTGGGGGGGCAGAAGTGGCGATCGGTCTGTGTAGTGGGGGGGTGGGTAAGGGGGACAGTGATGTGTGTGTGTCCCCCTTATCCACCACCCCGACTACCCAGACTGATCACCACCCCTGCTCCCCTCCCCCCCACCAATCGCCCGCAGAGTGGCAGCAGACCCCCCTGCCCCCGCCCCCCCCCCCACCAGAGATCCATCTGCCCCCCACCAGAGATCCATCTGCCCCCCCACCCCCTGAGACACACCCTCGCTCCCGATTTTCACTCCCGGGCCACTTTCTCCGCATTCTGCGGCTCGGGAGCGATCTGACACGGGCGCGCTTTTTACAATTTTTTTCTAACTGCACATGCGCAGTTCAGAGCTCCGATTGTTTCGGCCGCACTAAGCCCCGCCCACAGCGCGAATGGGACTGGAGATGGCTGAGAGCGTATGGGGGCGCCTGAAAGCGGATTTCTAAGTCGGATCTGTACTATGCCCAGATTCGGCACTTAGAATGAAAATGGTAAAATCGGGCCCTTCGTGTCAGGGGATTAGCAGGGTAAATATGGGAATAGGACCTGGGTTGGATTGTGGTGAGGCAGACTCAATGGGCCGAATGGCCTCCTTCTGCACTGTAGGGATTCTATGATTAAAATGAACTGATCTAACTCTCGTACTGAGACCAAAGGTTTGATTTATGTTTAACTACAATAGTGAATAGGAGAATTATGTTAACGTGCTCACATACATTGCTTCTGCTACCTTGGTAGGTGGCAGTGCAGGAATTAGTAGCCCCTATACAGCCACCAGGCGCCTGCATTACCATACTCACATATGCAGGAAGTGCTACCCAAGACACTAAAGTTTCAGGTTTCATTGGGAATAAGGACAGATGCATAACTATGAAGGGAAAGGAATTGGGGGCTTATCAGTGGCTAGAGGATGCATGGTGAGGAGTCATGATGTGGAGATGCCGGCGTTGGACTGGGGTAAACACAGTATGGAGTCTAACAACACCAGATTAAAGTCCAACAGGTTTATTTGGTAGCAAACGCCACTAGCTTTCGGAATGCTGCTCCAAAAGCTAGTGGCGTTTGCTACCAAATAAACCTGTTGGACTTTAACCTGGTGGTGAGGAGTCATCAGACTTCTTGCTTCTGCAATCCTTGCATTGGAGCACTTAGTCTTCCTGATTGACAACGGACACTGGGATTGAGATCTTAGTCGAGTTTGTGTGCGCATGTGCCTGCAATAGGATTGTATCTACACCCTATGGGCAGAGATGAGAGTGCTACCATTGAGTCACAGCTGAAGGAAAACTACAAAGGGAATCTTCCAATTAACCTTCTGAAACCAGTATTCCCCAATAAGGGTCAGATCGACACTGCATCTAGGGATTAACCACAATATTACTTTTGAAATTATATGAGAGATTATTTAGCACTGTGATCCAAGGTTGTCTGAATTGGAACCTTCCACTCCCGATCATGAGCACATGCTTTCGACAGTTTTTGAATCCGGAATTTTCCGTGTAGCGGGCGGGACAGAACCATGTAAAGGTCCGTTGACCTGGGGTGAGATTTTCCGGTCTTGGGTGAGCGCGGACAGAAAGTCCCGCCCGTCAGACTTTAATTTCATGGGTGGCAAACAAAACTATCTGTTGAGCTGATGTGTTATAATATTCTTTATTTCGCTAGGATTGTCCGCTGGCTGGAGGAACCCAGAGATGCCCTCTTGAAATATCCTGTCCCCGGTGTGAAGTTCTACCAGAACGCCTGCTTTTTCTGAAGTCTGGACGGGTTTACCCACAACCTACGGTTTCATCATCTGGTGAATGGCTGCCAGATTGTGATGAATTATCATTGCTGTGTGGGAAATGACTCTCATTAAGTGATTCGGACCAAGTGCAAACTGAAGACGTATTTACAGCAAGTCTGTCAAAAAGGAAATGCTAATTTATTTCTTGTACAGTAAATGATTGGGGCCAAAGGACATTACACTTTGAATTTTCAATCATTTGTTGCCAATAAATAGACAATTGTGATCCATTTTCTAAAATCTGAACAGTCAGAAGTGCTTGCCCAGTGTTTTATTACCATATGTACTTGTATACAGGCCAATTTCTGTGTGTCTAAGCGGTGCTCCTGGAATTCTATTGCATTTAGTTCCACATTCTAACTGGGATATGTGACAGTTATTCCCACATGTTAATTGATTCTTTTCTCCATGTTCTTGTTCCCAAATTTCCCCCTTTTCCACTGCCTTCTCTAGATGCATTCGCATTGCTGGAGTATCATTTCACAAGAGGAAGCAGCTTCAAGTGAATTTGAACTTGCCTCCACCAACCTATCAGGCAGCATATTCTGATCATAATAACGCATTGCATGATTGCCAGTATTTGATTGTGGAAAGTAATTAAATGGCAGCCAATCCTATTTTCCACCAGCACATGTCCACACTCCAGCGGGAGTTATTGACTAATGATGAGAATCAGATCTTTGGATGATTATTACCCTGTAAGAAGCCTAACAACACCAGGTTAAGGTTGGACTTTAACCTGGTGTTGTTAGACTTCTTACTGTGTTTACCCCAGTCCAACGCCGGCATCTCCACATCATGATTATTACCCTCCCAGGCATAGAGGGGCTGAGGCCGGGTGTACTGCCTTAAGCTGCTCCAGCAAAGAACTTTGGATGTTCTAGTGCCTGTGGCTTAGTTCTCAGCCAAGTGGTGGCTATACCATAGAATCCCCACACATTTACCCTGCTAGTCCCCCTGACACTAAGGGTCAATTTAGCATGGCCAATCAATCGAACCTTTGGAATGTGGGAGAATCATAGAATCCTACAGTGCAGAAGGAGGCCATTCAGCCCATCACACCTACACCGACAACAATCCCACCCAGGCCCTATCCCTATAACCCCATGAGGAAACCGGAGCACCCGGAGGAAATTCACGCAGATACGGAGAGAATGTGCGAACTCCACACAGTCAGTGACCCAAACCGGGAATTGAACCCGGGTCCCTGGCACTGTGAGGCAGCAGTGCTAAGCACTGTGCCACCATGACCAACTGAGACATTGGCCGGAATGCTCCAGCCATTCACGCTCCACCGCCGCTGCCAGCGAGCATGGAGAATTTGGCGCTCAGCCAAATCTCCGTTCACTGCAGCGGGATGGGAGAATCCAGGCCGTGAGCAAGGTCGGTGAATCCGGCCCTTTGTGAAGTTCTCAGTTTCAGTTACCGATGCAATAATGTTGACTAGTTGTCATGAAATATCCACTAATTTGCAGCTGGTAGTAGAGTAAGAAATGCAAAATTGGAAAATAATTGGGTAGATTATTAACTTGCCACCTGTGCCTAAAACAGGATTTGCGAATCGGTCACCCACTTCAGCAACTGCTCAATGTTTCTTTCCTTCCTGCTCCTTTCCTCCTGGAAATGGGTTGAAAATCAACAGAAATATCTTTCACTCTATTGCTTCCTAACCCACTCCAATGTGGTACATTTGGTGGTCACCAGATATACCACATTGTAATCCTAAACTGCACCAAAACTGCTCTGCTATTCAATATAATCATGGCTTTTCTATGATGTGGGTTAATTTCATAGAATCTTAGAATCCCTATAGTGCAAACAGTCTTGTCTGGTTTCAATACAGGAGCTATTAGTGCTGCCCACTCTGAGAACTGAATTGACTGAATAATGCCCAGTTCTTCCAATTGCTTTAATTCAATATCTACTTTCTCTTGTAAAGATATGGTCTCACCCTAAAGAATCAAGGGGTTGCCCCTGGGTCCACATAGATCTTCGCTTGCAGGCCTTTTATTTTACCTAATTCATCCTTGGAGACACTCTCGTATTTCTTCATCCATTCGAGCAGTCCTCCTTCCTGCATTTGGAAAATCTCAGTCCAATTTTATTTGATTTCAAAGCATTTAAGTGTGGCCTAAAGAAGCAGTCAGGAGAAACCCTGGAGACCAGAATCTCATGCTTCCTTCTTGGTTACCGGGGCCACTCCACCTGCAATAACGGGAGTCCCGGCAGAAGAGTTGTTAATGAACCACCGTCTCAGAACGAGACTTAGCCTAATGTTTCCAAATTTGCCAGGGAGCGTAGAAGCCAGCCAAAGCAATCAGAAGTCATGTCAGTCAATATGGACACTTATGGTGGATGACACTTTGTATGTGAGGAATTTTGGTAGTGGGTCGAGTTGGGTCCCTGGAATCATTGTGTCTAAAACTGGATCACTGTCTTATCAAGTGGACATGGAAGGAAGGATCGTCTGAAAATACAGAGACCATTTTAGACACAGAGAGATGCCCTAGCAACCAGCTTTGCCATCAAGAAGTATATTGCCATCAGAAAATGGTGCTGACTGTTTTGGCACTGAAGCACCTGGTTGTCCTGTGGCAGGTACAACCAACATCTCCATGGAAACAGATAGAACTGAACTGCCTGTTCCTGAAGGAGAACCTGTCATTGTGGTTCCGGCTGACAGCAATCCTGTGGAATCATCCCAGATAGAGGAGTTGCGCCGCTCCACAAGGCTTCGGAAACCCTCTCAAAGACTTATGCCGGAATTCTCCCATCCCACCTGCGACTGGAATTTTAGCGAGTGGATTGCGGAGAATGTGAAACGCCACTGACATCGGGCGGGAATTTCCGGCTTTTAGACCAGCGCGGCCGGAGAATTTATAATTGACTAAATTCATGTACTGAATGTTTAATTCTCTTGGACGGTGTAAATTGAGTCTTGACATTTGTATAAAAGAACATAAAGGGGAAGGATTGTGGTGATTGTCCTTTTAAGGATCAAAGTGCAGAGTAGGGATCACATAACCTGGGGAAACAATCAATAATTCGGGCTTCTTTACTCAGAGTCATCTCGGGAGCTGAATGCAGCCATGAGGCTGCAAGCCTCTGTATAGTTTTACAATGTAAATAAATGAGTTGTGTTTTCCCTAAACTGGTGAATGAGCATCTTTACAGACAGATAGGCCAGTAGGCTACGGTCTCCTGCATTCTGAATCTTTCTTTTCTTGAATGGGACAACGTTCTACAGTCCCTTGGAAACTTTACAGAATCCACTGTAAGGACCGAGTATGGCAGCCTGGGAATGGCTGTTGACATATTTCTGCAATAGCCTCTAAGAGATTGCACATCTGTTTGAGGCACTGACATTCACAGAAATCTAAGTCAAACATCCTTGACCTTTAGACAATGATGATGTAAAGGAAAGAAACATCTGGGCTAGATGTTGATGGGATGGGTTATTTTGCAACACACCCCATTAGTTAGACCTGTTTCTGCATGTTTAGGTTTTAGAAGTTTTTGCCCACAATGTTATTGGATGTGCAAACTGATAACCGTGCTTTATCGGGCCCCATCCACAATTCTAAACATTCATTTCATCCACACAGGATGAGGCTGCAGTGTGTGCCATCTACAAGATGCACTGTAGCAATTCATTGAGCCCTCTTCAAAAACAGGTCCCAAATTTCTATCACCTAGAAGAACAAGGGCAGCAGGTGCATGAGAATGCTACCACCTACAAGTTCCCCTCCACGTCGGGTGGCTTGGTGGCATAGTGGTTAGCACTGCTACCTCACAGCGCCAGGGACCAGCGTTTGATTCCTGGCTTTGGGTCACTATCTGTGCGGAGTCTGCACTTTCTCCCCGTGTCTGCGTGGGTTTCCTCTGGATGCTCCAGTTTCCTCCCACAGTCTGAAAGACGGGCTGGTTAGCTGCATTGGCCACGCCAATTTCTCCCTCAGTGTACCCGAACAGGTGCCGGGCTGTGGCGACAAGGGGATTTTCACAGTAACTTCATTGCAGTGTTAATATAAGCCTACCTGTGATACTAATAGATAAAATAAATAAAGCAATTCTGTGGAATCACCCCAGATAGAGGAGTTGCGCCGCTCCACAAGGCTTCGGAAACCCTCTCAAAGACTTAGGCCGGAATTCTCCCAACCCGCCTGCCACCGGAATTTTAGCGGGCGGATTGCGGAGAATGTGAAATGCCATTGACGGTCAGGTGGGAATTTCCGGTGGGACGCCAACCTGACTTGGAAATGTATCACCATTCTTCAATGGTCGCTGGATCACAATCCTGGAATTCACTTCCTAACAGCAATGTGGGTGTAGCTACACCACACGGACTGCAGTAGTTCAAGGAATTGGTGCACCACCACTTTCTCAATGGTAGTTAGACCCCATGAATCAATTTTTAAAAATGAGAGGGACAGGGCGCCTGGAGCTTGGTGAACAATGGATTAAACAGTGTGGCCGGAATTATACCGCCACTCCTGCTCCAAAATCAGGGCGGGCACAGCTCGCAGACCAGAATTCTCCATTGGCCTCAGACGGGATTTTACAAGCCTCGCCCAAGCGAGGTTATAAAATACGGGCCTGTATCTCCATAACCAATAAGTTTTTGGTAATGAAACAGAGGAAGGGCTTCAAAGGATGCTTAATTCGACTGTGCGAATTTAATATTGGTAAATTCAGGCACAGTTAAAGGAATAAAGAGAGGGAAAGTAACATTGGATTAAAAGAGCAAGAAAAAGACAGAAAGGAGAAACAAGATGAATGTAAAAAATTAAAAGGTAACATTATTAAAACTTCCTAAAACAAGTTGTAGTCTGAAGAAATGTGACACCACATTTAAAATTGTTTGCTTTCTGTGCAAAAGGTGAGTTAGACGTCATTAACACGTATTGTTATCACTAGAAGGGAACTTATGCCATAATTGTTTTATTCATTCAAGTGACATGGGCTTCGGTGGCTGGCCAGCATTTATAGTCCACATGCTGTGGGATGACCCACAAAATGTCATTAGGGAGGGAATTCCAGGATTTTGACCCAGCGACTGCGAAGGAACAGCGATATATTTCCAAGTCAGGATGGTGAGGGACTGGGAGGGGAACTTGCAGGTGGTGGTGTTCCCATGTATCTGCTGCCCTTGTCCTTCTAGATGGGAGTGGTCGTGGGTTTGGAAGGTGCTGTCTAAGGATCTTTGGTGAATTTCTGCAGTGCCTCTTGTAGATAGTACACACTGCTGCGGCTGAGCGCTCATGGTGGAGGGAGTGGATGTTTGTAGATGTGGTGCCAATCAAGCGGGGCTGCTTTGTCCTGGATGGTGTCAAGCTTCTTGAGTGTTGTTGGAGCTGCACCCATCCAGGCAAGTGGTGAGTATTCCATCACACTTCTGACTTGTGTCTTGCAGATGGACAGGTTCTGGGGAGTCAGGAGGTGAGTTACTCACCACAGTGTTCCGAGCCTCGGACCTGCTCTTGTAGCCACTGTGTCTATGTGGTGAGTCCAGTTGAGTTTCTGGTCAATGGTAACCCCAAGGATGTTGACAGTGGTGGATTCAGTGATGGTAACACCATTGAATGTCAAGGGGAGGTGGTTACAGTGTCTCTTATTGATGATCATTGCCTGGCATTTGTGTGGCACGAATGTTACTGAACATAACTTTCTGTGGCGAGTCTAACAGACAATTAAACTGCAAATACAGCAGCTTCATTAAGCTCATGGGAAGGAGGTGCCATTTTTGGAAAGCTAGCAGAGAAACAGCACAAATTGATGAGCAATTTGTAGTGATCTGCTGTTTACCAGTTACCTCTTCCCCGTTACAAACTGGCTGATTTATACGTAGTCGTGATGAGCATCATATACACTCCTTATATTCTAAGTGAGATTTGGCCTGATTCTAAGAGTCCCTAGTATCAAATTTAAAAATGGAAATTCACAGCAGGTCGGGCAGCATCTGTGGAGAGAAACAAAGGTCATGTTTTAGGCTTGCGATGACCCTTCATCAGAGACAGCATTCAGCTTCTTACACCTGCAGTATTTTGCTTTAACCTAAGGGCTTCTTTCGGCTTCTTGCTAAATTCCCATCTGTATCTAGCCCACGCCTGCTTTTGGGATTCTCCAGTCCCGCTGCCATGAATGGAGATTTGGCTGAGCACCAAATTCTTTGTTCTCACTGACAGTGGGACAGGTGAGACTGGAAAATTCCAGCTTAAATCATTCACCAGAACTGTGTAAAAACATGAGTGCAAGTCCCAACCCAACTCCCAGATACTTTTAAAGAAATCATGCAGGCAAAGAATGAATCCCTGCAGTGCAGAAGGAGGCCATTCAGCCCATTGAGCCTGCACCAATAACAATTCTACCCAGGCCTTATCCCTGTAACCCCATGTATCTACCCTGCTAGTCCCCCTGACACTAAGGTGCAAGTTAGCATGGCCAATCAACCTAACCCGCACATCTTTGGACTGTGGAAGGAAACCAGAGCACCCGGAGAAAACCTCCACAGACACAGGGAGAATGTGCAAATTCCACACAGACAGTGGCCCAAGGAGGGAATTGAACCCAGGTCCCTGGCACTGTGAGGCAACAGTGCTAACCACTGTGCCACCGTGCTACCCTATGTCCTCAGTTTCAGTATGAGCACAGAAAATGGCCTCCTCCAAACCGTATCCAACTCAGGGATACCTGCTTCTAGTGGCATTAACTATTTGGGTCAGAAATGGCTGGGAATGGGAATGGGACAGGAACACTTTCTTGTGGACCTTAAGGGAGACTGGCAGTTTCAGTGGGGGAAACTTAGTTGCCTCTTTCTGGAGGGCAAATTTAATGTAGGAACTTAAAAATCCATTGTGCTCTTTTTGCTTCCTCAAGTTCACCCCAAAAATGTGGTAACTCATAGGAGAACTTCCTTTGGCATCAGAAGCTCAATTCCAGGACATTGTGTATCTGAGCATAAGGGTTGCACTGTTATCATCTCATTTCATTTATCCCTCTACCCAATTCTTCAAATGTTGTTACTCTCTTTCCTGACAACCCAGCCCTTACATGTTAAGGTGTTTTGTATATAAAGGGTAAAGTTATCCTAGTCCAATCTGGTACTCTCTCTGTTAAAAGGAAGAGCTGACTGGTGGTGATTTTAGCCTGAAGATCACCACATGGCAGGTGAGGGGCAAGGGTGGGAAGGCAAGACCTCCATAAGCAACCTCAGCCAGTGCAGGAATTGAACCTGCGCTGTTGGCATCGCTCTGCCTCATGAATCAGCCATCCAGCCAACTGAGCTAACCAACTCCCCGGTTACAACATTTTTAAGCCCTCAATCCATGTATTCTAGTCTTTAAACATTATACTTCTCTATCTCAGTATTCTCAGTCCTTCTATATTGTAGTACTCTTTCCTGGCATTCCCAGTTTCTGCACATTAAACATAGAAACATAGAATATAGGACCAGGAGGAGGCCATTTGGCCCTTCGAGCCTGCTCCGCCATTCATCATGATCATGGCTGATCGTCCAACTCAATAACCTAATCCTGCTTTCTCCCCATAACCTTTGATCCCATTCGCCCCAAGTGTTATATCCAGTCGCCTCTTGAATACACTCAATGTTTTGGCATCAACTACTTCCTGTGGTAATGAATTCCACAAGCTCGCCACTCTTTAGATGAAGAAATGTCCCCTCACTTCCGTCCTAAATGGCCTACCCTAAATCCTCAGACTATGACCCCTGGTTCTGGATGCCTCCATCATCAGGAACATCCTCTCTGCATTTACCCTGTCTAATCCTGTTAAAAAATTTTAAGTCTCTCTGAGATTCCCCCCCTCATTCGTCTAAACTCCAGTGAAAACAATGCTAACCTAGTTAATCTCTCCTCATACATCAGTCCCACCATCCCCAGAATCAGCCTGGTAAACCTTCGCTGCACTCCCTCGGGAGCAAGAACATCCTTCCTCAGAAAAGGAGACCAAAACTGCACACAATATTCTAGCTGTGGCCTCACCAAGGCCCTGTATAATTGCAACAACACATCCCTACTCCTGCACTCGAAACCTCCCGCAATGAAGGCCAACATGACATTTGCCTTCTTTACCGCCTGCTGCACCTGCATGCTTACCTTCAGCGACTGGTGCACAAGGACACCCAGGTCCTGCTGCACACTCCCCTCTCCCAATTTAAAGACATTTAGGTAGTAATCTGCTTTCTTGTTTTTAGTGAATAAAAGTGAATAATCTCACCTTTATCCAAATTATACTGTGTCTGCCATTGATTTGCCCACTCACCCAACCTGTCCAGATCATGTTGAAGGATCCCTACATCCTCGTCATAATTCACCCTCCCACCCAACTTGGTATCATCTGCAAACTTTGAAATGTTACATTTTGTTCCCTCATCCAAATCATTAATATGTATATCGTGAATAGCTGGGGTCCCAGTACTGATCCCTGTGGCACTCCACTAGTTACTGCCTGCCAATTTGAAAAGCACCCATTAATTCCCACTCTTTGTTTCCTCTCTGACAACCAGTTTTCTATCCATCTCAATACACTTCCCCCAATCCCATGCACTTTAATCTTGCACGATAATCTCTTATGCGGGACTTTGTCAAACGCTTTCTGAAAGTCCAAATATACCACATCGACTGGCTCCCCCTTGTCAACTCTACAAGTTACATCTTCAAAGAATTAATCATACTCTGTTTTGGGATTCCTCATGCATTGCAGTACTGTGTACAAAAACATGGAGGTATAAATGGAGTACTTGTGGGTATCCTACAACTCCTTGTTCTTTTTTGCTCTATGCAATGGATAAGTGGAGAGCCTTTGGTGTATTTTTCAGAGAAGGATGGGAATTCCCTCTACTATCATGAGTGAAGACTAAAATGTTCCCCTTTATTTGTTGGGAAATAGTTTTTCAAGTGTTTACCAGCTTGCATCATGCAATGACATTGCATGCAGGTTGAGGGGGGGAGCTGAGTAAGGGCGGGATGGAAAAGCCTGCAGCTCAGATGGTTCACACAGATAATGGTGTTTCTAGGTTATGGAAGGGTTCAAGCCCTTAATCTCACCCAGTCAGTACATGGGGAGCACTTGGGTGACGATGAGAATTTGAGATTATGGATATCACAATGACTCAGACATTTGGTGGAGGATGCCTGTCAGTTAGCCCTCTGCTCTCCCAGGTTACTTGCTGACGGGCGATATCTTTGGCACACCAAAGGTGTTGGGCTCCAAACAGCTACAGGGTTCCACAACTGATATATCTCCTTGCCACTGCCACCTAATCCTGGAGGACTGAGCGTTCCATTGGATATCGAGAGAGCTGCATTCCTTCCAAAAGGTACGCATTACTTTGACTTGAATGAATAGATCATTTTTAGCGTTTGCCAAGTGGTAAAAATAAAAGTTGTATGAGAGGTGCATGGAATGTGTCCTTCTGAAGACAATGTAAGGTGTATGACAAAAGTTTTGTCATTTTCTTTGGAAATGCAAGACGCTGCTTAAAGTAATACAAATTCCAAGGGTAGAAACAAGTTCCACTACTTCTGGGAGGAGGTATTTGCTGCCTTTTCTGTTTATTGGAATTCAAAGCATCAGACACTTGTGGTGCCTCTGTGGTGTTAGTGTTTCAGAGTCAAAATTCACCTTACACACGGGAAAACAGTTTTGGACATGGTCTGAAATGTACACTAAATGAGTAAAGGAGGGTCATCCAGCCAATGACTTGGATACATCATGAAACCAAGTGGCATAGGTGGGCATACTCGACCACTTTGTAGTGAATATCAACAAGTGTGTATCGGACAATCCAATTTATTGGATAAGTCAGTACGGTACACGCTCTGCATACTTGGTTAAATATATACACTGGATAGTTTTGCGTACTAATGTCCCATTTTCTCAACTGCTTCCCTGTGTGTTTGGGGTTGGGGTTTTGCACGTTGCTCAGGTCCAGTTCTGTTACTTGTTTCAGTCCGTTCTGCGCTTTGATCTGTTGTTTGCTTGGGTCTATTAACTCCTTCTGGAGCCACTAATTATTTTGACTTGCATGAAGAAGCACAGCCACAAAAAAAACCCATGAAAGATTTACTCCTTTCATGTTC
The DNA here is from genome assembly GCF_964213995.1 of Mustelus asterias. Classification (NCBI taxonomy): domain Eukaryota; kingdom Metazoa; phylum Chordata; class Chondrichthyes; order Carcharhiniformes; family Triakidae; genus Mustelus; species Mustelus asterias. The sequence continues at coordinate 83,676,933 of NC_135811.1, forward strand.
TCAATAGAAACCCAATGACTGGCTCATTATTCATTGGAGCAACGCGATGAATTATTCAATAAATAATAATTAGCATTGGCATATTGATTCTGGTTAAATCCCCATTCTATCAACATCTGCCGCTGCAAATGGTTGCGGACACTTGCTGCTTGTTCCACCTAACTGGCATTGACTGGGTGTGAGTGATCCATTTCACCGGGAAACTTTCTTGGATCATGGATTCCAGTGCAATACCTAACGTCAAACAGATCGGTACTGCTGACAACTTGAGTCATCACACTTATGCTTTTGATAGAGATCCCAATTGGAAAGCTGTACAATTAACGCTCTATATCCTTGTGTGTCATTTTAGGCAGACATTAACATGTTTGAAATTAATGTTAAAAAAAGATCTATAGAAATGCCAACAGGAATGTAGTATAAGTTTGCTGAGTGCTTGTGTTTGAAATTCAGAATTTTCACTGTTAGATGTCCTGGACACAAGCACATAACTGGCACCCACTTGGATGAAATGGTTTCTGCCATTGGCTGACCCTTATTTCTCCCAAACTCACTCATTGACAAAATGAACTGGATTTTACTAAATACAGGTATTAATAAAAAAAATAAAGACTTAGATTTATTAGTGCTTTTCACAACCACTCGGACTTTACAACCAATTCGGTACTTTCATTGAAATCTGATCACTGTTGTCATTCATGAAATCCAGAAGCCAGTTTGGTCAAGACAAGCTCCCACAAATAGCCATATGATAATGGTCTGATAATCTGTTTGAGGTGAAGGTGATGGCCAGTACAATGAGGGCTTGCTAGTTATCCAGCAGTTTTTATAGTTTACATTGCAATTAAAACATTCTCAGACCACTGAGTTTTAATCGACCATTGCCTCAGTTATGTTCACAGCAGAAGATAGATATATGTCTAATTTTAAAAAGGGATAAGGGGATATGGGAAGAGGTGGGGAGGTGGATTTGAGACCAGGGAGAGATCAGCCATGACCTGATCGAATGGCGGAGTGGGCTCAAACAGCTGAATTTGCCTGCTTCTCTTCCTAATTCCTATGTTCCTGTGTAACTGGGACTTAAGAGAAACACAATCAATGGCTTAACACACACTGGAAGCTGGAGCTTAATGATATATGAATATTAAAATAATGTTGAATTTGAAAATGTATTCATTTTGATTAATACAATGCCAATGATAAGGAACAAATAATTGCTTGAATTTGCTTAACAGAAATGATCAAGAAAGTTGCTGGATTGTTATTAAAAAACACAAATAATTCACTAAGGTCCTTCAAGGTGGGAGCTGTCACACTTTCCATTCTTCCCTACATGTCTCACACTAAATGTTGATTCTTAGTAAGTTCGAGACAACTTGAGATGGTGAATAAGTCTTTCTTTGTCAGTGTCACACATATCCATGGGAAAAATAACCAAAACTAATTTAATTTTTATCCTTAGATACTTATAAGAGAATCATAATTTGTTAAATTGCCCCAAATCTCCCATTGTTATGAAATGGAGATAAACCAGTGGTTTCTGTTATATCCAGTTTTGTCTAAATTGTTTTTCTGGTTAGGGAAGATGTCTTTGATTTGATTTAATTTATTATTGTCACATGTATTGGTATACAGTGAAAAGTATCGTTTCTTGCGCGCTATACAGACAAAGCATACCGTACATAGAGAAGGAAAGGAGAGAGTGCAGAATGTAGTGTTACAGTCATAGCTAGGGTGTAGAGAAAGATCGACTTAGTGCGAGGTAGGTGCATTCAAAGGTCTGATGGCAGCAGGGAAGAAGCTGTTCTTGAGTCGGTTGGTACGTGACCTCAGACTTTTGTATCTTTTTCCCGATGTGAAAGAATGTGCTTTTTTATCAAACTCTCTCTGCTGTGATTTCATAAACATGAGGGCTGCCCACATATGATGTCACGGGATAACATCTCTATGAGATTATTTATGCCCCTTCCAGAAACACTGGAAGATACAGAAATAACCCCACAAAGATGTTATCCCATTTCTACCACAAACTCTAAGTTGCTTTATCATGGACTCTATTCAAACCATTGATGCACCTGCAAAAGGTTCTGCAAAGTAGTCAAGCCACTCAAAAACCATTAGGTTCTACATGCTGTTCAAGCATCTCGATCTATACATTTCCCTAATAATGTTTCTAACACATTTCTGACATTTATAGAAGCTGTTAGTCAGTGTTAACTGTTTTTGCTGGAAGTCTCCTCCATATATTCTGGAGCGGGTAGTGAAGAAATTAATCTTTGCTTGAGGCTTGGTGATGATAGATCCATGTCAATGTTCTTGCGCATTTTCTCAGTATTTAAGAAGCCTGGGTCACGTCTCTTTTCTCCAATGAAAGCACCGTTTGTATTGGAAGCCTGCCTTCTATCCTTAGATTTTTATGACCTGGTATCACCCTCGCTGTTCTTCCCACAGCATTTTTCACCATGTTGATGTCCTCTTGAAGGTGGCCATCCAAAAAAAAACATCCCAATCATTGTCGTACCAGTAACAGACAACTCTGTGTACTGGATTGTATTCTCTATATTCCTCCATATAGGGTATCTCTGTGTTGCAGGGAGAAATGTTCACTGGGTAGCAAGTAAAAGTAACGTGCTATACACACTTAATTCACATTGGAACATAAAGATGAAACAAATGCATGAACAATGATGGAAAGAGAATATTTCCATGTGATTAACCAGCCGTTGAAATGATTCGGCCAACGCCAAGTTGCTGTCAACAAATGGTGAACTAAAAGGTGGAATCCAATTTTAAAACATATTGGTTGAACCCCACATAACCTACTTTTTTAAAAACTCTTTCACGGGATGTGGGCATCACTGGCAAAGACTGCATTTGTTACCCATCCTTAATTGCCCTTGAACTGAGTGGCCTGCTCAGCCATTTCAGAGGGACAGTTAAGAGCCAATCTGGGAGCCTGGAGTCACTTCATAAGGATGGTAGATTCCCTTCCTTAAAGGGGCATTAGTGAACCAGATGGGTTTTTATGACAATGGTTTCATGGTCATCAGCACAAAGACTAGCTTTCCAATTACAGATTTATTAATTAATTTACGTTCCACCAGAGGCTGTGGTGGGATTTGAACCTATGTCCCCAGAATATTAACCTATGCCTCTGAATTATTAGTCCAATGATATTGCCACTATGCCACTGTCTCTCTCCTCCCATCTCTACCCCTGCTATACTAAAGATTGTAAGAAGTCTCACAACACCAGGTTAAAGTCCAACAGGTTTATTTTGTAGCAAAAGCCACTAGCTTTCGGAGCACTGCTCCTTCGGAGCAAAAACTAGTGGCTTTTGCTACCAAATAAACCTGTTGGACTTTAACCTAGTGTTGTGAGACTTCTTTCTGTGTCTACTCCAGTCCAACGCCGGCATCGCCGCATCATACTGAAGAGTCATGGAGAAGAACAACTCCAGCACTCAGTTGCAAAGAAAATTTATAAAATTGAACATGATTCCATTAGAGGGAAGGTTGAGAACATAATGTAGGTATTTAGCATTCTAAAAGGCATGCAGAATATATGCAAAAGTGTCTTACTTAATTCAAACTGCAGGCACCTTAGGGTCAATAGAAAATGAACAAGGTTTCCAAGGGACGAGAGATGGGGAGAATTTTGTTTTCTCACACGATAATGGATATTTGCACTCGGATTTCCATCAAAACCAATTAATACTGTGCTGATTAATTACCCCAACGAGAGATGAAGCAATATGCAGATGAGAACTAACACATCGTCAGATAATTCACGGATTGTTCAACGCTGCACTGCCCGTGTCACATGTACAAAGCAACTGAGCCACAGTTGCACAATTTATATTGTAAAAACAGATTGGAAACCATGATATTTTGCTCAACCATCATTGTAGGCTGCAGGAGAGGAGCCAACACATTACTTCCCTTCTGGGACGTTTTACCCGTTTCCCAGGGTACTGGGAATGTAACGACCGGGGTAGAGTCGATTACAGTCGAAGTTACGACCTCGGAATCATTGGTTGCAGTAGTAACTTAGCCTGTTCATAACGATGGGGTGGGACTTTCTGGCTCCGCTCCCCCCCAAAATCGGAAAATCCCGCCCGAGGTCAATGGGCCTTTGCATGGTTCACCCAACCCCCTCCCCACCCCCCTCCCCTCCCCCTCCCCACCCACTACAATTCCTGTGACGGACAGGACAGGAAAATTCCCCCCATGTCTCTCCCTATGTTATTACAGGGAAAGTTCATTTTGCACAGTCAGTTGTGATGTGAAATGCGCTGCCGGAAAAGGGTGGACTCGGAAGAAAGTTTCAAAAAGAAATTGGATAAATAGCTGAAAGAAAAATAAAGAGCAAGGGAGTGGGACTGATTAGATTGTACTGCCTAAGAGCTAGTACGGGCATGGTGGACCGAATGGCTACCCTCAGTGCTGTATCATTTTATGATTTTTCTTAATTACATCTATAATATTTGATTTTAAAATAGCAGCCAAAGGAAAGTCACGTAAATGGATTATGTGTTTGGCCAGTAATATTGCCATTATTCTGAGGTTGATATGGAGTTGTTTGGAAAGGAGCCAGTGACTTTGCCTCTCTTTTGTGTGCTTTTGATCTGAATTCCTGCTCCCCACTTTAGTTTGCTATCCATGGGCCTTTCTCAAGAAACAAACAGGTTTAATGATAAATAGGAACACTGGGAATTAAGTGCTGCACTGCTGTTGTCTCCACCTTTGCTGTTTGAAGGTTCAAGCCCGTCCCTCGACTTCTGATACCACACTGCCCTCTAGTGACAGCGCTTTGCTACAAACACAAAAATCCAAAACCCCACATCAGTTCTGAAAACCCGACACTGTCACCAGAAATCTGTTAACATTGGAGAAGGTGGGAGTGAGGGATAGTTACAATCATTGTCACCACTTGCAAACCCATTTAAAAGCCTGAAGGGTGAAAGAATTTGCACTTTTGGGACCATTATCTACAGTTTTGGTTGGGAGAGTGGGATGTCTCTGAGCTTTGAAGATGTTATCAACCTTTACATTCATTTCATAATTTAAAAAATACCCGATGCAGTGCTTATTGTTGAGAGTAGCACAAATCAAAAAGGCTGTTTTTGTGGCAATTTTTCACTTTTTTCTTTCTTCCCTCTCCTGGACAGCTCTGCTGCCATCAGGCTTTTGAATGGACCTACCTTTTATTAAGCTGATCATAGAATCCCTACGGTGCAGAAGGAGGCCATTTGGCCCATCAAGCCTGCACCGACAATAATCCCACCCATGCCCTATCCCCATAACCCTATCCATTTACCCTGCTAACCCCCCTGACACTAAGGGGCAATTTAGCATGGCCAATCCACCTAAGCCGCACATATTTGGACTGTGGGAGGAAACCGGGCGCCCGGAGGAAACCCATGCAGACACAGGGGGGAACATGCAAACTCCACACAAACAGTCACCCGAGGCCGGAGTTGAATCCGGGTCCCTGGAGCTGTGAGGCAGCAGTGTTAACCACTGTGCCACCGTGCCGCCCCAATGGATACGCTTGAGGTTAATTCAACCGTGAAGGGAAAGAAAAACAAACACAGCTCCTGGCCAGTGGGTAATTGATCCAACCTGTCAATCAAAGGCTGGCTAAATGGAATAGAGAATGACATTGAATGAACACAAAGCTTTTAAAGGCTATTGAACTTGCCAATGATCTTTCTCTTCATCCTATCTGTAACTGCAACACTATATTCTGCTCCCTCTCCTTTCCTTCTCCCCTATGTACTCTATGAATGGTATGTTTTGTCTGTATAGTGCGCAAGAAACAATACTTTTCACTGTACCCCAATACATGTAGCAATAATAAATCAAATCAAATGTGTTTGTCAGTCATTCTAGGGCTGGACATTAGAAAACATGTGCAAGCTTTGGTGATGTGTGCCTTCAGGCTCCTTGGCCTGGGTTCCTCCTGGCCTCTGTAAATCTAAACCACATTGCACGATGCATTTATTCACAGAAACACCATTGGTCACAATCATGAATCAAAATGAGTCACTTATAATAAGTCGAACTGGGCCAGTCTGCCCTAACTGGAAGTGTCATTTAACAATGTCTAGGCATTCACAACATCTGTGGGCATTTCACCTTTCTGACAGTGTTTGGTGCTGAATGAAGCATTACGAGTGTAATGTGCGGAGTGCTATTAACCCAGCGATAAGGTTAAAATGCAAAACTCTGGGAGAAAGTTTCTAAAAAGGCAACATGCTGACTTTGATTGACAGGTTGGATCAATTACCCATTAGCTATGAGGTTTTGGTTCCTCTTTTCTGACCGGAATGTTTAGAAAGCGCTTGAGATGAATTCAACCATGAAGGGAAAGAAAAACAAACACAGCTCCAGGCTAGTGGGTAATTGATCCAACCTGTCAATCAAAGCTAGTTAAATGTAATAGGGAATGAACACAAAGCTTTTAAAGGCTATTGAACTTTCTAGGCAGGTTCAGAGACCTGGAAAAAAATGTGGAGTTAAAATAGCGAGGCTGAGTGAGCAGCTCTGGTGAAATGAGGAGGTTCATGAGGCTTACTGGATTGTGTCAATAATGAACTGCCTGATCTGCTCTGGAGCTGTCAATCACGACAGATCAAAGTGGCCAGGCTGAACTTGCAGCTCATTCAGGCACCAAAAGGGAATCCCCCTACTGAAACTGACATCTCTTGTCAGCCTGAGGACTTTAAAGGGATCTTCTCACACCTGGGGCTTCTGAGAGGAGAAAGGGCAATTCCCTCAGCAGAACGGATTGCTGCTGTGATTTTGTAGGCTTCCAGGAGTCCATTGGGCATGGATATTAAAGTGACCAGGGCATTTCAATGGTTTCACAGTACACAGACAGGAATGAAGATTTTGAACTGAAACCTGCTTGAGATCACCATGCTAAGAGTGAGCCCCATCTTTCCCAGGACTAGAAGGGATAGTCCAGCCACGAGACACCCATCCCAGGGAAGAGTTCGCAGGTCAACCCTTTCTCCTCAGCCCGAGCCCACCCAACTTCCAGGAAGCCTCCCTCTCCAGCCTGGCAGCAGCAGAAGGGCACATGGGCATAGCATTTACATCCCTGCCCCCTCAGAGCCCAAGGCACCAGGTCAGGGCATCAGTGTCAGGGGGTGTCCAAGATTGGCACTGCCAAGGGCCAGGCCTAAAGGGGGAACCTGAGGGCAGCAGGTCTTGAGGGGACCCCATCTGAGAGTGTTTTTTTCTATGTGTGTGTATGTGTGTGTGTGTGTTGGAGATGGAGGGGGGGTTGAGGCATCTGGCATGGATCCCCCTCATGCTTGCGTGGTATGGGAGTTGGTGATCCATTTTTTCAGTGGTGGGGAGAAGATGCCACTCTGAAGGGTTGGGTGTGCTCCCCTTATCCACAGGGGTTGCCATGTCTGCTGTGGGGGAGAGGGGGGCAGGTGGCGGGCCTGGCGCTCAGTGCTAGGATCTGGGTACCCTTCTCTGTAAAGCCAGGCTGGCTGGCATGTTTTGCGACAGGAATAAATTTAAATGGTTAAGGTTGATGGATCCCACCTGACAGGTTCTGCCAACACCAGTGGGAAACACTCCATTTTCCCACTGGTGGGAGCAGGTGGAATGCAGATGGGAGAATCACAGCCTATGCATCACAATAGTATGTTGGCGTACTCAATTTCAGGATGTTCGATAATGGGACACCAGACAAGAGGAGAGCAGTACAGTGGGGCATCATCTATAGATGGGATACTTTTTAGCCAAAGCCTAGAAAATTGCACCCAATACACTCAGCATTGGGAACACATGGGGATTGTGCCACACTTACACTATGGCCGTTATTCACCACTAGCCCCACAAACCTCTAGCGGGCATCCCTTCAGCCTGGTGAATCGTGCGTCAGGGTTAAAATGGGAATCGCGCCAGGCAACAGGCCCATTGCAATTCTCCCAGCAATCCTCACCAGCTCTGGTTAAGTTCGCGCCCCCTCTCGAGGATGCATCTCAGGTGCCTGCCTATGTTCCTAACCACAATGTTTATAAACATTCTGCCTTTGATGGACAGGTTGGATCAGGGTTAAAACAGGAATCGCGCCAGGTGACAGGCTCTGCAACATCAACTCACATTCCCACCCACCCCCAATAGCCTTTCACCCCCTTGCTAGATTCTATCTAGCTCTGGCTTAAAGCAATTCAAACAATCTGCTTCCTCAACGTTTGGAGGAAGAGGGTTGAATGTACTAACTAGTGAAACCATTCTCCCAGAAATGAAGCGATGAGAAGGGAAACGCTTAAATCTGTTTTGCTGGCTTTTGAGGTCAATTGCCAAATCCACAATGAACAGTCATGTTCTCATTGTAAATATTCCATAAAGATACTTTGTGAAGGTTTCTGATGGTGCTTTTTTTTGTTCAATGTTGGTCAAGGGAAGGTTGTAACGGGTAATGGGCAGAACAGGATCAATGGGTTAAATGACCTGCTCACATGTTGCAAGCTGCTCCATTTTTGTTTGACTGCATGACATTGGGGAAAGTGAATTGTTGGAGATTTGGTGCGATATAGGCACATTCCTGTAAACCTCTAATATTAACACAGAAAATGCTGCAAGTACTCAGCAGGTCAGGCAGCATCTGTGGAGGGAGAAACAGTTACCATTTCAGACTGATGACCTTGATCAGAACCTCTGTCTAGTTAATCACGCCAATTGTTATACGGCCTAAACTTTGCAATTCTCTCTATCTCCCTCCCTTTTAAAAAAAAATGCATTCATGGAAAGTGGGCATTGTTGCTTAGACCAGCATTTATTACCCATCCTTAATTGACCTTGAGAAGGTGGTGGTGAGCTGCTTTTTGAACCACTTCACTCCCTGAGGTGTAGGTACACTCCCAGTGCTTTTAGAGAGGGAGTTCCAGGATTTTGACCCAGTGACTGAAGGAACGGCCGCGATATATTTCCAAGTTGGTGTGGCTTGGAAGGGAGCTTGCAGGTGGTGGTGTTCCCAGGTATCTGCTGCTCTTGTCCTTCTACATGATAGAGGTCACGAGTTTGGAAGATGCTGTTGAAGAGGCATTGGTGAATTGCTGCAGTGAACCTTGTAGATGGTACACACTGCTGCCACTGTGTGTTGGTCGTGGAGGGAGTGAATGTTCAAGGGAATGGATGGGATGCCAATCAAGCAGGCTGTTTTGTCCTAGATGACGTTGAGCTCCTTGAGTGTTGCTGGAGTTGCACGCACCCAGGCAAGTGGAGAGTATTTCATCATACATCTGACTTGTGTCTTGTAGATGGTGGATAGGCTTTGGGGAGTCAGGGGGTGAGTTACTCTCCACAGAATTCCTAGCCTCTGGCCTGCTGTTGTAACCACTATTTATATGGCTAGTCCCATTCAGTTTTTGGCCAATGGTAACCACCAAGATAATGATACTGGGGAATTCGATGATGGCAATGCCAAGGGGAGATGGTTAGATCCTCTCTTGTTGGAGATGGTTATTGCCTGGCACTTGTATGGCACAAATGTTACTGCCACTTATCAGCCCAAGCCTGAATATTGTCCAGGTCATGCTTCATATGGACACTGACTGCTTCAGCATCTGAGGACTTGCGAATGGTGCTGAACATTGTACAATCGTCAGCGAACATTCCTACTTCTGACCTTATGATGGCGGGAAGGTCATTGATGAAGCAGCTGAAGATGGTTGGGCCTAGGACACTACCCTGAGGAACTCCTGCAGGGATGCCCTGGGACTGAGATTATTGCCCTCTAACCATCACAACCATCTTCCTTTGTGCTCAGTATGACTCCAACCAATGGAGAGTTTCCCCCGATTCCCATTGACTCCAGTTTTGGTAGGGTTTCTTGATGTCACACTCAGTCAAATGTAACCTTGATGTTAAGGGCAGTCACTCTCACCTCTAGAGTTCAGCTCCCTTATCCATGTTTGAAGCAAGGATGTAATGATATCAGAAGCTAAGTGGCCCTATTACCCAAACTGAGCATCAGTGAGCCAGGTTATTGTTGAGTAAGTGCTGCTTGATAGCACTGCTGATGACTCCTTCCATCACGTTGCAGAGCATTCTATCCCCTCCTTTAAGACATTCCTCAAACCTATTTCTTTTGACCAAGCTGTTGATACCTTGTCCCAATATCTCCTTATGTGGCGTGGTATCAAATTATTTTTGATAATGCTCCCATGAAGAACTTTGCAGCATCTACAATGTTAAAGGCTTCAAAGAAATACAAGTTGTTGTATTCTGAATATTTTAGTTGTTGATTTCGTTTAATTTAATCCGTTTTTGTATTTTAGGACATGCTGTCACCGAACTCTGCCTAAGGAAGAAGAAGGATAACAGTAATAAGCGGAGATCAGTGTTTGGAAAGTGGGCAACATGGCAAGCAAAGGAAGCTACGATTTTGAGAGCGTAAGTGAACATGGGATAAATCGCTGTAATAAAAGCCACATTCCAGTCTTACCAGGACCACAGCTTGAAATAATACCTCACTGACAGCAGTGATATCCTACTCTTCAAATGAGAAAGTAGATGGACACTTGTCTTTCAAGACACCTCCCAGAAGATTTTCTATGTGTTTTGGATCCTTTTTATGAAGCACTTAAGAGAATATTCTGTGCCTCTCCCTGCTGCAGCACTGGGGACACTAGGGTACTGATTGCTTGTCAGGCGACATAGTTGTCAAGATTCTTTACCTCTTTGTGGTTGTAGCATTCTTCACGCCACCCCCTCCCCACCCTCGTCTCCCCCAACCTCCTCTCACTCCCTTCCTTCACATTTTGATTGGGGGTGGCACAGTGGTCAGCACTGCTGTCTCACAGCGCCAGGGATCCAGGTTCAATTCCCAGCTTGGGAATTGTGTGGAGTTTGCACTTCTCCCCGTGTCTGCGTGGGTTTCCTCCGGGTGCTCCGGTTCCTCCGAAAGACGTACTGGTTAGACGCATTAGCCATGCTAAATTCTCCCTCAGTGTACCCGAACAGGCGCCGGAGTGTGGCGACCAGGGGATTTTCACAGTAACTTCATTGCTGTGTTAATGTAAGCCTACTTGTGACTCATTAATAAACTTTACTTTGATTGTGATCGTGCACTTTTTGCCCAAACTTGAAGACCAAATTCGAATGTCTTGGGGTGGTAAAGTATCCTGGTCTCCGTGGATAAGCCATAAAGGGAGAAAGTGTGAGCGTTTAGGCACAGTTTATGAAAGAGAATAATCACACAGAGCATAGATATGGACAAAGGAACAGCAGATATGAGTACGCTATCAGTGTGAGTATGATGGAACATCGATTTGAGTGAGAAGAGAGTGTGTCGCAAGTGGTGAACACGGCATGGTGGAGGCATGAGTGTGAGAGCGGTGTGGGAGAGGAAGAAGTGTGAGCATGGTGTGACACAAGAAACATTTACCCTGTCCACTGAGGTGAGACTTTAGCCCAGTGGACAGTCCAACCAGCCTAACTTGAAAGGGTCTCATCATTTTGCATTGTCAAGTTTCACATTCCAATGTGCATTCACCAACATTTATAGGTATTAAATCAAATCCTTTTGACTTGGTTCTTCACTTAGTTTGACTGGCCCTCTTTGAATAGTGTTAGTCTCTCTTGTAATATTCCACTGGCTAAAAGGTTTATCAGTCGTGATTGCGACAGCAGATATTTATTACTTAGGGTCAGGGATCAAACCCCTCCACCATCCCAGGGTAAAGTGATTCAGACGCCCTCCCTCCATGCCCCTCATTGCAATGGATTAGGATTTGAAGCAACCACATCCTGAAGCAACCTCTTCTCAGGTGTTCCCCGACCAACTGGAGGTCACGCCTTTCAATCAGGCTGACTTCTGGCCGGGGAAACTGTCAGAGATATCAGACGCATGCTGTGTAGAGATACTCCAACTTCTGAGTTCCCCGCAAATTCCTGAGCCCTCATGCTCCGAATTGGTCTAAAAAGTTGAAACTTTCCCTTCAGTGTTTGATATACTCAGATATTCGCAGGATCGTGCTCCTCAAACTGCAGTGTTCATTAGCGAGTATAACTATAGTTAAAGTGTGGGCATCACGATGGCGCAGTGGGTTAGCACTGCTGCCTCACAGCGCCAGGGACCCGGGTTCAATTCCCGGCTTGTGCCACTGTCCGTGCAGAATCTGCGTGTTCTTCCCGTGTCAGCGTGGGTTTCCTCCGAGTGCTCCGGTTTCCTCCCACACTCCAAAGATGTGCAGGTTAGGTGCATTGGCCATGTTAAATTCTCCCTCAGTGTACCCAAACAGACGCCAGAGTGTGGCGACTAGGGGATTTTCACAGTAACTTCATTGCAGTGTTAATGTCAGCCTACTTGTGACACTAATTTATTGTGACACTAATAAATAAACTTTAAAGAATTGAGCAATGACTGACTCATCAAAGTACAGTCTCCTAGAATCAGACTTTATCACCTGTGACAGCCCACTGATATTATGATTATGCTGACATGCCCAATATATAGAATCCCTACTGTACAGAAGGAGGTCATTCGGCCCATCGAGACTGTACCAACCACATTCCCACCCTGGCCTTATTCCCTATTCCCCGCAAATTTACCCGGCTAATCCCCCGACACTAGGTTCAATTTAGCATGGTCAATCAACCTAACCCGCACATTTTTGGACTTTGGGACTCTGGGACCGGAGCACCCAGAGGAAACCCATGCAGACACGAGGAGAAAGTGCAAATTCCACACAGACAGTGACTGAGGCCAGAATTGAACCTGGGTCTCTGGCACTGTGAGGCAGCAGTGCTAACCACTGTGTCACCGTGATACCCGTATAGATGGCAAACAGAATGGAGACCTCATGTCAGTTACAAACATCATTCACATATAATAGAATGAAGGTGACAATCGGGATATTTGCTCTCTTTAATGTTTTGAGCATTGGAATCTGGAGAATTGTAGAAAATCACCTTAAGAAATCTCTAAACTAAGGTTGCATTACCCTGCCGATTGTCTGATAATTGGAAAAATTCAACCTCAACTGATGGGATTCGATTGGCTTCCATTTTGGAAATTTCAACGGCATACAGCAGGTGCAGTTTCAAATGGAGGATGGTTAACCAAGCTAATCTACAGGAACAGAGATGATGGAATAATTAACCCAAGGTTCTGACCGACAAAAGCAGGCTAATTTTAATTGTTTTCAAGATTATTGAATTGAAGCTCCAATGATAGAAGAGGGAGACCTTGTGAGAGGCTGTATCACGACCAATTTCCTGCTCAATTTTAATTCCCCTTGACACTAAATGTCAGACTGCCTCAAGTTCAAGAGGGAAAACAGATTTATTATTTCAGGACGAATTTCTTCACATTCCAATCCTCAAATCTTAATGTCTCACCACCTCTGTGCCTCTCTGTGCAGTTAAGAGATGTTCCTTGTTTTGATTAAGGCCAAAAAGGACCCTTATTCTCCCAGAGCCATTAAAGGGTACATCAGTGATGAAGAGGCAGATGACTTGGACAGAACTTTGGAAGTGGCGAGTTATGAGGATGTTGACTTTGACTCTCCAGAGGCTAGATGGAATGGTGATGATAGTGATTCTGATTGTGAGTAGACTATATGTATTCTAACATTCTCAAAGTAAATTCAACTAGTGACCACACTGAGATTAATTGAAAGTTAACAGGCAACACATAGATATAATTTTACAATTGATTATAACAGAAAAGGGAAAACATTTTTCAGTATTGAAGTGAAAATTGAGCATATAACATATAATGTCTAGGAGCATTAGAAATCAGTGCAAGAGTAGCCCTTTAGGCCCTTTGAGCCTGCTGCACCAATCATTAAGATCATGGCTATTTTCTGCCTAAACCCCACCCTCCCTCATTATCCCCACACTCCTTAATTCTCTTAGTGCCCCAAAATTTGTCCTGAGTTTACTCAATGACTAGATAGCCACAGTTCCCTGGGGTAGAGAATTCCAAAGATTTATAAGCCTTTGAAAAAATATGTTTCCTCTTCTCAAAGTGACTAATGCCAAATTCTGAGACTGTGATTCTTAGTTCCGGACACCCCAGCAAGGGGAAACACCCTCCCAGGAACTACCCTATCAATTAAGTCCCTTAAGAATTGGATATGTCTCGGTTAGAATGCCTCTCATTCCTCTAAACTATAAGGAATATAGGCCTAGTCTACTTAATGTCTCCTCAGGGGAAATTCTCAATCCAGGATTCAGTCTAATGAACTTTCATTGCACTTTCTCCAAGGCAAGTTTATCCTTCCTTAGGTAAGAAGAGCAATACTGTACACTGTACCCCCTGGTGCAGTTTCTCCAAGGTCCTATAGAATTATGGTGAGAACTCTCCATTATTGTACTTCAGTCCCTTTATAACAAAGGCTAGCATAACATTTACTTTCCTAGTTGACTACTCTACCTACATGGTAACTTTCTATGCTTGTGTGTAAAAGTCCTGCTAAATAACAACATTTTCCAGTCTGTCGCCATTTAAAAAATATTTTGTTTATTATTATTCCCACCAAAATGGATGATTTCATGCTTTATATAATTTATTATATTCCATCTGTCATATTCTTGCCCACCCAACCTGTCTTCAGACGCTTTGAGTGCTCCTCGTTGCTTACTCAAACATCTGGCCTTGTATCATCAGCAACTTTGATATATTACACTCAATCCCTTCATCTAAATCATTAAGGTAGATGAGAACTAGCTGAGGCCCAATCATTGATCCTAAAATATCACTTTAATTATCGGCCACCAACCCAAAAATGGCCAGTTTAATCCAACCTGCTATTTTCTGTCTGTTAACCAATCCTCGGTTTATACTAATATATTACTCCAATTGTAAGATTTTCTGTAATAATCTCTTGTTGCACTTTATTGAATGCCTTTTTGAAAATCTAAATACACTACATCCACTAGTTTCCCCTTACCTACACTACTAGTTAGGAACTCTTAACAGAATTGTGAAGCACGATTTCCCTTTCATAAATCTATGTTGACTCTGCCTAATCATTTATAATTTTCTAAGTGCCCTGTTACCCTATCAATAGCTTCTAGTACTTTCCGTACTACGTGATGTCTGGTTTATAGTTCCTTGTTTTCTTGCTCCCCCTTTTCTTAAACAGTGGGGATAGGTTTACCAGGAGGACTGTTCTAGAATCTGAAAGACCAGGAAGTAAAGGGGCAACCATCCATGAGCTGGCAAAACCACCTCCCCACCTCCCCCCCGTCCCCCATGAAGAGAAAAATGAAGATGTTCAACAAACTAATCTTCTTTTAGCTGAATTGTTTGCTCATGAACAGTAATTTAATCAATCAATGTGAAAAAATATAACCAAAAACCCAATCGATTCTTAGCCACTTCCACACTTTAATTCTACCTGTGTACCTACCAAATGTTCTGTGCCATATGCAACCTGGGGATGAACTTTCAACATTTGAAACCATTTCATTCTTAAAGCTGAAAGGAGTTAGCAGAGAGACACGGTGGCAGAGTGGGTTGGCACTGCTGCTTCACAGCACCAGGGACCCGGGTTCGATTTCAGCCTTGGGTCACTGTCTGTGTGCGGTTTGCACCTTCTCCCCGTTTCTGCGCGGGTTTCCTCTGGGTGCTCCAGTTTCTTCACACAGTCCAAAGATGTGCAGGTTAGGTTGATTGGCCATGCTAACTTTCCCCTTAGTGTCCTAAGATGTGTAGGTTAGGGGGGATTAGCGGGGTAAATACATGGGATACAGTCTGAGTGGGATGCTCCATCAGACTCAATGGGACAAGTGGCCTGCTTCTGCGCTGTAGTGTTTCTATGAGTTCTTTGAAGTTCTTTGATAGTTTAGTGAGTTCAGACTCCAGGAATGAGGTGAGGGGTTTGAAGTTTAAGGACAAGAAAATCTTGCCACAGTTATATAGGGCTTTGATGAGACCACATATTCATAGTGCCAGTTACAGTTTTGGTCTCCTTTGCTAAGGAAAAATATACTTACCTTGGAGCAGATGCAATGATAGCCCATTGGGTTGAATCCTGATACCAGAGTTGCCCCAGGAGGGGGGACTGAGTAAAATGGGCTGATATTTGCTGGAGTTTAGAAAAATGAAGGGTTAATGAATTGAAATTCCAGGACGCTTGACAGTATAGATGCTGTAAAAATGTTTCCACTCGCCGGGGAACTTAGAATAATGGGTCAGCCATTTGGGACTGAAATGTGAAGGAAATACTTCAGTCAGACATTTGTGAACATCTGGAATTTTCACCCCCCAAAGAGCTGTGGATGCCGAGTTGTTGAGTTTACTCAAGACTGAGTTGATAAATCTTTGGACACTAAGGGGATCAAGATCTATGGGGATAGGAGCAGGAGGGATGAAAATGATACGGAAGATCAGTCATGCTCTTATTTGAATGGTGCTGGAGACTTGAGGGGCTTTTTCATGTCCCCATTAACTGAAGGTTCAGGAAATTCAGACTCCAAAATTGGGATTCAATGAATTTAGGAGAGGGGGCAGTGACGTTAAAATCTAGAATAGAAGGTCAGTATTATAAATCTCCAGGATCATTGATGAGGCTTAAGAAATTGATTGTTGATCACATTTACTGAAGAGCTCATTGTAATTCTACAAATGTTTTCCCCATATCCATTCATCTAAGTAAGTAAAATATTCTCTAAGAGTCAATTAAAATGAATATAAGACTATACAATAGTACTAAGACTATATGGTAGTAAGACTATACAATAATCATTAGGGTAATGCAACAAACGCTTGTATTGAGCAAAACAATTTCTTGGAGTCGAAATATATTCTTGTTAATGTGCCTTTTAAAAAATTTCTCACAGACCTTTGCGAGTCATTGTCCTACAGCCCCAAAGTACGCTCCACTGATAGTCATGAAACGAAGACAGCGCGTGGGGCTCAGGTAATGTCTGTTGCTGTGTCTATCACAGTGTGTTGCTGACCAGTGAGTAACCTATCCACCACTACCTTGCTTTCACCTATCATCATTATGCCCTCGGAGAATATCATGCTGGATTCATCTAGAACAAAAAAAAATCCAATATTACTCCTTGCACATGGAAAGTAACTAATGCCATCAATTTGTCAAAATTTAACAAATTCTAGAGTTCAGCAGAAACGTAACATCTTCTGCTGAAACGGAAGTTGGAAAGTGACCGAATGGTGTGCTGTGTGCTGTGAATGTAGAAAGAACATCCACTAGTAAACCACAACTACCTCAATGCTTCACTGAAGCCAACATTAAGCAATAGAAGAAGGTTTTCTTTTTAAACTCTCCACGTTTTTCCATATCTCAAATTAGAGCCCCAAGTATCGCCTTACATTATTGGGCACGAACAAGATTAAAGCTCAAGAATGAGATAATCAAATATTCCTTCAGGTATGATGTGTCACTTAGGCTAAATGGAAAGAAAGGAATCAGTGGAGGACAGTTTTGAATTACAGAGATGCATAGGAGGATAGATTGATTAGTCTGGAGGGTCAGTTCCATAATGTTAGGGAGTATTTATGTGGAGATTCATCTGAAGGGGCTAAATAAGTGAGATAGAGTCCATGATAGGATAGAAAGATTGTAGAAGGAGCAGGTCTGATGGGCAAATAGCCTTTTTTTCAATTATATAATTTCTTATATTCTTCAAGTTTCTATTGTTCCTTTAAGGACCCATTCCTTTTAAATTACTTTTTTTTTTTCCCCACCATACGAGGTAACTCATTTGAAATTGTCGTGTCTTCTGTATTAAAATAGTCAGCAGCATGGAGATACATTTGCAAAATAATTGCTTTTCTAAAAGCAGACCGGTAAATTTTTGAAGCCACCAGACCAGACCTGGCTCCTTCCCCTTAAACAACTCAAGATGTCTGACATAAAATAGGATAAAAACCCATTTTAAAAGCTCAACGCCAACTTTGGTATCTTACAAGTACCAGCGAAAGGTTGGGTGGGTAACCGTGCTAGGGCATTAAAAGGACAATATGGTGTACGATCAACCAGACAGATCAAGGCACTACTTGTGACACTGGTTGACACCAACATTATCTTGGCAATCGTGGCAGTGTTGCAGCAATAAGAATTTACTGTGCTTATATTTCCTGGTGACATGAGAATCTGAAAAAACCTAGGGACCGGTAAGATGAACTGAATGGGTTTTGGTGTTTGCTGGAAATATCTCATAAGTAACCCATCAAAAGATGGATCAGGGGATGTATATCAATAGATGTATAGCAATACACAAGCGCTATGTTAACATTCTGTAGTAGTGAAAAAAAAATCAATGTTTAATAATCGGGGAGGACTGAAATGAGGTGTGTGTTTTTAAAAAAGAATTAGTTCTTAGTGTATAAAATATCTATACAGTACATTGAAGGTGAAATGTATCTGTGCAACAGTAAAGCTATTTCTGTCAACAGTATTGGGTAAATCAATGCATTACGAAGAGGCATGATAGATGTATCAGAGTGTTTAAGCAAGAGTGGATGTTCTGTAGTGTTACAATAAGTAACTCAATGTTTACTTATAGTGTCAAGTTTTGCTTTCTGAGGAATCTACAAAAATATTAAGACTGACAGGGATCCTTACAAATACTGATATATTTCCAGTTCAAAGGTGTAGGTGATGTTACCATTTTCCAATCAAAATGCATCAATTCACATTTATCTATGTTGGAGTTCATTTCGCTACTTAACTGTTCAGTCTGCAAGTTTTCCGATGCCATCTCGCAATCTGGTTCCTTTTCTCCGGGGTGTTAGCTACTCCATCCCAGTTTGGTATCGTCTGCAAGTCTTGGTATTAGGTTACTTGTTCTTAAATCCAATGTAAGTTATATAAAGTTAAATAGCAGATCTTTGTGGAATGTTTTCTAACTTCCTCCAGTCTGATTACCCTTTCGCCCTACTCGCCGCTTCCTTATCTCTAGCCAATTTGCTATCTATTCACTCATTGTCTCCTAACTCCACCTACCCTATTGTGTATCATGATTTTACCTTATTTGAAAGTATAATTAACGCAGCAACAGAAATAGCATGCCAAAAGATCAACAAATATAGAAAGATACAAAAATATGACAATGGGCAAAGACAAGTCTGATGACCTTGCAGACCTCATATGATATACGATCCCCCAAGTTTGACATTTTATGACTTGTAGTGAGTGGTATATTATTGGAATTGAGTGTTGTGTTGTGGTGTATATACTGGTGTGCTACAGTGGAAGAAGAAGATATTAGTGTCTTTACTGGCTATGTGTCACGGTGTACTTTGGTGGGCAAGACATTCATCAATAAGTTACAAAGAGGCTTCAATCATTTAGAAATGAAAACAAATTATAAAGCCATGGGGAGTGAAGTGGCGATCACATGGTCTTGATGTCTTTGACTGTTAACTTCTTGGCAGTTGGGTTTTAGTGAATGTAAATTGATTAATGGCTTTTCTCAACTTCATCAAAACAGATAATTACTCTCTTTTCTTTCTTCCTTCAGCTGCCCGAAGGAGAACACAGTCCGAAGCCTCATAGCAGATACAAACCCAGTTTGCCAGGGAAGGAAAAGGTCGTCTTTACGTAAGTGACACCTCGGGGCCTGTTTACACTTACATGATGGGAAGATGTTGACTCATTGTCAGGATGGGACTTTCTTACTGAAAAGCTGAGTACTGCAAATGCTGTAAATCTGAAGTCAAAACAAGAAATGATGGAAATACTCAGCAGGTTAGGCAGCGTCTATGGAGAGAGAAAAGCAGAGTTAATGGTCGGGATTTAGCAGCCCTGGCATAGCCGGTCCCTCCGTGGCAGATGAAGTGAGCTAGCCAAAGGTCTATTGACTTTGGCGACACTGGTAAACCCCAGCAGCTGGTGGGACCAGAATATTCCACCAAATGTTTCAGCTCTGTGACCTCTCATGGGAACTGGGGCAAAGTTAGAGACAAAATCGGATTTTGGGCAAGTGGGACAAGGACAAAGAAAGGTCTGAGATAGGGTGAAAGATGGGAGAGATTGAATGAAAGAACAGTTAATCTGACAGGAGTGAGGGAAATGGAGATGGGGCATAAGGAGCATAAGAAACAAAGAAACAAAAGAGCATGTGTGCTGCTGACTGCAAGCAAAAATAAGAGAAAAACCAAAACATGCAAAGAAAGGGAATCAAAAGGGTTTTTTTTTACTCCCCCATGTCCCCAATGCTTCCATCAGCACTGAATTTTCCTCTGCTTGTCTTTCTTGGCTCAGTTGGTGACTTTAATTGGTTTATCAGCACTCAAATACTTTGATTTGATTTGACTTGATTTGATTTGATCTGATTTGATCTGATTTGATCTGATTGGATTTATTATTGTCACATGTATTGGGACACAGTGGAAAGTATTGTTTCTTGCGCACTATACAGACAAACATACTGTTTATAGAGTTCATAGGGGAGAAGGAAAGGAGAGGGTGCAGAATGTAGTGTTACAGTCATAGCTAGGGTGTAGAGAAAGATCAACTTAATATAAGGTAAGTCCATTCAAACATCTGATGGCAGCAGGGAAGAAGCTGTTCTTGAGTCGGTTGGTATTTTCAGTCCTTGATGCCAGAAACTCCAGGCTCTGTCTAGTTGTTGGGACGACAGTCACCGGACACTATCATAGAATCCCTACAGTACAGAAGGAGGCCATTCGGCCCATTGAGTCTGTACCGACCACAATCCCACCCAGACCCTATTCCCGTAACCCCACGCATTTACCCTCTAATCCCCCTGACACTAGGGTCAATTTAGCAAGGCCAATCAACCTAACTGGCACACCCTTGGACTGTGGGAGGAAACCAGTGCACCCAAAGGAAACCCACGCAGACACGGGGGAGAACGTGCAGACTCTGCACAGACAGTGACCCGAGGCCAGAATTGAACCTGGGATCCTGGTACTGTGAGGCAGCAGCGCTAACAACTGCACCACCGTGCTGTCCCGAAGATTTCAAGATACAAGCCACAGATTTGTTTTGTCCCTCAGGATTTTAAAATTCTGAATGCGGGTTTCCTTCAATCTGCACCCTTGATGTTTCCCATCCATGTTCAGGTTACAATTACCGGACCATATAAAATGAAAATTCTCTTTGTTATCAAACTCAAATTTAAACCTGATAATGACCCGAAAGTAACAGAAGAGCTCAATAGTGCGTCAGTTAGATTATTGTGGTTGAACAGACTGGGACGGACATGCACTTAAACCGTGTAAGCATAGGAATAGATCAAGTGTTAGGGGTTCTGTTTATTTCAGAGTGAGCCTCTGGACTGTATTGCTGCCTGTAAAAATCTCTTTAAGGGAAAGCTAAACCGATTCCTGACTGGAGCAAAGATTACATCATGTAAAATGCCTTATAGATAACACATGGCCCATATTACCCTCGACACTGGCTCTGATCATCTGAGATGGCCAGGGAGGAATTTTTCTTCATACATTTTCCCTTATTGGCCTGGAGATTTTCTCCACTCCTTTGCTTCGTCCAGGAGATTACACAGCTGCAGAGGGTGGTGGTGTGGAGGATGGGTAGGAGTTATCTAGTCAACATGAGCATGGGACAGGCTTGATGGACTGAATATCATAGAATCTTACAGTGCAGAAGGAGGCCATTCAGCCCATCAAGTCTGCACCGAACACAATTCCACCAGGCCCTATCCCCATTACCCCATGCATTTACCCTAGCTAGTCCTCCTGACACTAAGGGGCAATTTAGCATGGCCAATCCACCTAACCCGCACATCTTTGGAGTGTGGGAGGAAACCGGAGCACCCGAAGGAAACCCACGCAGACACGGGGAGAATGTGCAAACTCCACTCACACAGTGATCCAAGCAGGGAATTGAACCTGGGTCCCTAACGCTGTGAGGCAGCAATGCTAACCACTGTGCCACCGTGCTGCCCCATTTCCATTGTTTAGGAGTGCTGGATACATGCAGCTACAGTATGGGTTATCCTGTGGTACAAGCTCAGTATCTAAACTGTTGCACAACAATGTTGGCATTTCCTTTGGTATAAATCTTGCATTTTTTAATTTGGATGCAAGTTCAGGAAAGGGAAGAAGCTCAAATAACAGAGTCAAAAAAATGTCCAATCATTCCTTTCTAAAGAAGACTCATAAAAGTTCTTCACAGATGAATTCCCTAGCGTTGATTGGTCACCATAAAACCCTGAGCTGGATTCTAACTCTGTCTTTGTTGTTCTTTATTTTATAGAAAAGGCTCAAACCCTCCCAAAATTCAGAATGTTCCCCAATTAACCTCCGCAGACGATGAAGATGAACATAGGTACACACAAGGTAGGTGACTCACGAAATACCTTTGTATCTAACATTTCTACTGGTCAATCATTTCAAATAAGCCAGTTATTATTGCATGGAATCACAACTTCCCACCTTCACGGCAAAGCACGCTTTTCATAAGGAAATGCTTCTCAATGCTGGCTGCAGGTTTGTGAGGGAGAGTTGGTAATGTAAGAACCCATGTAACAGTGGGTCAGTAACATAATACAGTGTTAGGATTAATAACATAGTATAGGGTGTAAGTAAGTTTCTGAAATACCAAGGTCCTTAGTACCAGTTTACATAAGAATAGGTTAGTATAACATGCTACATTGTGTAACTATGGGTTTGTAATAACGCCCTTTGTAATTGAAGGCTTTAATAAAGTATTAACACCACATGCCTTCTTTGAATATGTGTGTTATTAAATATGTTATAACATGCACACATAATATAAATTGCAACACATGCCTATAACTGATAAAAGCTGGTAATAATTACATTATATACACACATAACTGGGAAATGTTGTATTTAACAGCCACATCTGCTCATGTAATTAGGAATTGTTATATAAAAGCCTCTTGTGCACCTCCCTTGTGTCAACTGAACCAAAACTGATGGACACTTAAGCTTGTTGATGCAAGGGGATGTGGCTGAATCATCAGCAAGCACTGTGTGGAGATGAGGGGGAGACAATTGGAAAATAATTGATATAATAAAAGAATTGATATAATTGGGCGGCACGGCGGCACAGTGGTTAGCGCTGCTGCCTCACAGCGCCAGGGGCCCAGGTTCGATTCTCGGTTTGGGTCACTGTCTGTGTGGAGTTTGCACATTCTCCCCATGTCTGCGTGGATTTCCTCCGGGTGCTCCGGTTTCCTCCCACAGTCTGAAAGATGTGCTGGTTAGATGCATTGACTCGAACAGGTGCCGGAGTGTGGCAAGTAGGGGAATTTCACAGTAACTTCATTGTAGTGTTCATATAAGCCTTACTTGTGACTAATAAATAAACTTTTTAATTTTGCATCAATTATCAGTGTCTGATGATAGTTAGCTATGTAACTACTAGAATCAGAAAGGATCGAAGTATAGCTAGGTGCTTAACGCAGGCAGTATTCCTCTAGTTTGAATTCATTGTTTGAATAAGTTTGTCAAGTTGACGCCTTTCAAATCTCACAAAAGGGTTTTTGATTTCACATTACCATCTGTGGCAATTTGATGGTAATCAGTCTGGAGTAAACGGGATGTTACCAGTCTTAACTCCTGGCCTCTTTACTGTAAACAAATTACAATGGAAAGACTGAACTCCTTCAGTTTATGGTGACTACACTAACATTCCAGATAAACTGATTGCACTCACTTACTGCCTTCAGTCAAAATGACACAAGGGAAGGAGCAATGTAGATTGAAATTACCTCTTAGTTACACCAGAAACAACTACCAAAGGTATTTTGGCTACTGCAGGTAAGGCAATTTCTTCATTGAGACCTGATAAAGATTGTGTCTACATTATTACAGACTAGAAGAATAGAATGGCTGATGTTCTTGAGGTAATACATTGAGGGATCTGTTTATCTTGTGGGCAGACTCCTGGAAGACAAACTCAAGTAATAGCATGAGCTTTCTTAAAATACAATATCCAAAGATCCTGAAAATATCTTTCCATATTTGTCTTGTAAGATTAGGATTCTGCGTTGTGGCATGGTTTAATGAACTTGATATCACTCTTCGACATTTACCCAAGAGACAACTGTTTATATGTAAGGCTTGACAGTGCCTGTGATGTCCATGTTGAGGGAATATCCACTTGTTCCAGGGCCATGATAAGTTAGTTTGTTGACTACTTGGAGACATTTACCGCCTGATCAAAATGTGGATGACAATTTTAGCATTCAATCACTGGATCTCCACAACAAACAGCATATACAAAAGCTTCTCCTGTCTGAAGCCTCTCATTCTTGGTACTATTTTAGTCAATCTTTTCTGCACTGCTCCAAGGCCTTGAGATTCTTGTTGAATTGGGGTACCCAGTATTGAATTCAAGACCACCATATGCCCCAGAGAGAATTGATAGTAGGCTAGTGGTATGCTGTATGCTGCAAAACATAGCTATCAAGCAAGTCTTCTTCCAACATGAACAGCTATGAACCAGGCAGGAAGAGGAGCAGCCGGAGACAAGTTTGAATAAGTATTAGAAGTATAAGAGCCACTTGAGGAAGTCTTTTCTTGAGACTGTTTTTATATTTCATTGGGACCTTTTTATACAAAGAATCATTCATCACTAGTCCTATTTATGTGAAAACCACATTGTCGAGACTTCAGTGCATATTAGAAAATCAAAGTTGCTCTTAAGCAATTAGAATTCCATTGAAATCAACTACCAAAAAATCTCAGATTCTGCATTTACAATATGTCCTGAATGTCAATAGCACGAGACCTCACAAAATTAATCTCAATGACTGAAAACTTTAAATAATTTTATGTTTCTCTGTTGATAGTAGTGAGGTTCAGCTGATGTGTTGCTGTATCTACCAGTATGCATACTAATACACAATGTTATTTCTATACCACACTCTTGCGTGGTCTTCCATTAGAAGTACTGCATGGTTTGATGGTTTGAGTTATAAAGAGAGACTGGATAGACTGAGACCTTTTTTCTCTGGAGCGTAGGAGGCTTAGGGGTGATCTTATAGAGGTCTATAAAATAATGAGGGGCATAGATCAGCTAGATAGTCGATATCTTTTGCCAAAGGTAGGTGAGTCTAAAACTAGAGGGCATAGGTTTAAGGTGAGAGGGGAGAAATACAAAAGGGTCCAGAGGGGCAATTTCTTCACACAGAGGGTGGTGACTGTCTGGAACAAGCTGCCAGAGATGGTAGTAGAGGCGGGTAAAATTTTGTTTTTTAAAAAGCGTTTGGACAGTTACATGGGTATAGAGGGATATGGGCCAAACACGGGCAATTGGGACTAGCTTAGGGGTTACAAAAAGGGGCGGCATGGACAAGTTGGGCCGAAGGGCCTGTTTCCATGCTGTAAACCTCTATGAATCTATGACTCTATGTGAATGGTTTAGCTGAGCTCTGTTGTGATTCAGTTTGCTGCAAATTCAATTTCTTTTTATTCTTTCAAGGGATATGAGCAAAGCTAAGTCAGCATTTGTTGCCCACCCTTATTCACCCTTGAGAAAGTGCTGCTGAGCCACCTTCTTGACCTGCCACAGTCCACATCTTAGGTACACCCACCTTACTGTTAGGAAGGGAGTTCTAGGTTTCTGATCCAGTAACAAGGTATAACGATATATTCCCAAGTCAAGATGGAGTGTGACTTGGAGGAAAACTTGCCCTGGTAATGTTCATATCTGCTGCCCTTTTCCTTATAGGTGGTAGACTGCACATTTGAAAGGTGTTGTCAAAGTAGACTTGAGGAGTGTGCCCCAGAGATCTGTTCTGGGACCCTTGCTGTTTGTCATTTTCATAAATGACCTGGATGAGGAAGTGGAGGGATGGGTTGGTAAGTTTGCCGATGACACGAAGGTTGGTGGGGTTGTGGATAGTCTGGAGGGATGTCAGAAGTTACAGAGGGACATAGATAGGATGCAAGACTGGGCGGAGAAGTGACAGATGGACTTCAACCCAGATAAATGTATCGTGGTCCATTTTGGTAGGTCAAATGGGATGAAGGAGTACAATATAAAGGGAAAGACTCTTAGTACTGTAGAGGATCAGAAGGACCTTGGGGTCCGGGTCCATAGGACTCTAAAATCGGCCCCGCAGGTGGAGGAGGCGTTAAGAAGGCGTATGGTGTGCTGGCCTTTATCAATTGAGGGATTGAGTTTAGGAGTCCAGGGATAATGATGCAGCTATATAAGACCCTCGTCAGACCCCACGTGGAGTACTGTACTCAGTTCTGGTCGCCTCACTATAGGAAGGATGTGGAAAAGATTGAAAGGGTGCAGAGGAGATTTACAAGGATGTTGCCTGGATTGAGTGGCATGCCTTATGAGGATAGGCTGAGGGAGCTTGGTCTTTTCTCCTTGGAGAGACAAAGGATGAGAGGAGACCTAATAGAGGTGTATAAGATGTTGAGAGGCATAGATCGGGTGGACTCTCAGAGGCTTTTTCCCAGGGTGGAAATGTCTGCTACGAGAGGACACAGGTTTAAGGTGCTGGGGGGTAGGTACAGGGGAGATGTTAGGGGTAAGTTTTTCACACAGAGGGTGGTGGGCGAGTGGAATCGGCTGCCGTCAGTGGTGGTGGAGGCGAACTCAATAGGGTCTTTTAAGAGACTCCCGGATGAGTACATGGAGCTTAATAGATTGGAGGGTTATAGGTAGGTCTAGAAGGTAGGGATATGTTCGGCACAACTTGTGGGCCAAAGGGCCTGTTTGTGCTGTAGTTTTTCTATGTTTCTATGATGAGTTGCTGCAGTGCATCTTACACACTGCTGTCACTGTGCACCAGTGGTAGAGGGAGTAAATGTTTAAGGCAGCGGATGGAGTACCAATCAAGCTGCTTTGGAGTTGGGCTTCTGGAGCTTTGTTGGGTGCACTCACCCAAACAAGTCAAGAGTGTTCCATCACACTGCTGGCTTGTGCTTTGTAGTTGATAGACAGGCTTTGTGCTATCAGAAAGTGAATTGCTTGCTGCAGAATTCTCAGCCCTTGAAATGCTCTTGTAGCTGCAGTATCTATATTGCTGCCCCAGTTAAGTTTCTGGTCTATGGTAACTCCCTGTATGTTGATGATGGTGTTTCAGCAATGACAATGCTGTTAAGCATCAAGGGGAGATGGACAGATTTTCTCTAGGTGGAGATAGCCATTGCCCGACTCTTGTGTGTCATGATGTGCCAGAGACATTTGGTTGTGCCTTTGAGCCAGGAATAGTCTATCCTGTACCTGCTGCAAAAGACTGCTCACTTTCAAGATCTTCTCATGTCTCATCCAAAAGCAAGGTGATACCAGCAATGCGACAGCTTCTCATCCTTTCCTGTACTTTGGATATATGTTCTATCTGTAGGCAGTCTTCCTATCAATCACTGCTCTGTTTGACCATAAAGGAAGCAGTGACATGTAGGCCCTGAACTTCGAATTCATCGTGTCTGGAACCTATCTCCAAATGTGTTGAAAGTGGTGGTTCTTGCTTCATTAAGTTTAAACTCTATATTCTCAGTAGCAGCAATGTCTGCTGCTTGAATATGTTGTCCTTACGTAATTCAATGGAAACCTTTGGATTTAGAAGTCAAATCCACAATGTTAAATCTGATTTTCTGTGGATCAAATTAACCCTAACCCTGCCTTGCAAGATAACATTCTACAAGGATCCCTCTCCGCAAGTAACTCCTTCTCCCTTTCAATGGCTGCCGGCATCACCCATCTCTTCCACCACCCACCCTCTATCCCTGTAAACTACCAGACCATCTCCAAATTCCATGATCATGTTGCTGCCTCCCAAATCTGTGCCCATCATTCTGCAACTCCCTGTTGGAATCTATCCAGTCAGGTTTCCACCCTAACACAGTACCTAACTTAAATCAAAAATGACATTTTCTGTGACTGAATATACAAACAAACGAAATGGAAGCAGGAGTAAGGCCACTCAGCCCCTCGAGCCTGATCTGCCATTCAGTAAGGCCATGGCTGATCTGATTGTAACTTCGACCTCACATTCCTGCCCACCTCCGAAAACCTTTCACCCCTTGTTAATCAAGGATCTATCTAGCTCAGTCTTCAAAACATTCAAAGACTCTGCTTCCACTGTCTTTTGAGGAAGAGACTTCCAGACGCTCACAACCCTCTGAGAGAAAAAAATTCTCCTCATTACTCCTTGAATGAGTAACACCTTATTTTTAAACAGTGAGCATTTATCATGGTGGCACAGTGATTAACACAGCTGCCTCACAGCGCCAGGGACCTGGGTTCAATTCCAGCCTCGGGTAACTGTGTGGAATTTGCATGTTCTCCCTGTGTCTGTGTGGGTTTCCTCGTACAGTCCGAAGATGTGGATTGGCTGTGCTGAATTGACCCTTAGTGCACAAGGGCATGCGGGGCCTAGGTAAGATGCTGTTTTTAAGAGTCGGTAGAGACTTGATGGGCTAAATGGCCTCCTTCTGCACTTTAGGGATTCTGTGGTTGCTATGGTTATCCTGCCAAGGGCTCTCTACAATCTGAACTACACCATCCTCATTAAACTCCTATTCTCCATCGCCCACCAGATTGGAATTACTTCAGGTGATTCTATTCTTATTTATCCAATTTAGCCAAAGCATCTCCAGCAGTGAATTCTCTTTCCAATCCATGCTGTTAACTCCAAAATATTCACGGATTCTTCAGCCTCTCTTCTTCTCCGACATGCAGTCCCTTCAAGACATCATCAACAGATATAGGGTCAACTTCCGTACGTGTACAGTTAATAATCAGCTGTACTTTTCCACCACTTCTCTCTGTTCATTTTCTATGTTGTCAGAGAACTTCTCTGACACTCAGCCTTGGTTGAGACATCAATTGTCCCAAGGTGCTTCTCAGATGTGCTGTCAAACAAAATTTGACACCAAGCCACAAAGGAGATATTAGGACCAAAAGTTTGGTCAAAGAGAAAGCTTTAAAGAACATCTTAAAGTAGGAAAGGGAGGGAGAAAGATGAAGGTGTGTAAGGAGAGAATTTTGGAACTTGAGGACCGGGGCAGCTGGCTGCCCAATGATGCATGCAATGTCAGGTTGGAGGAGGAGAGAGATGTTGGAAGGTTGTAGGGCCGGGGCAGGTTACAGAGATATGGAGAGTTGAGGTAAGGCAGAGATTGGTAAACAAAGATGAAAATTTTAAAATTGGGGCACTGCCGGACAAGGAACCAAGGAGGGTCATAGGGCAGGTGTAATGGGTAAATGAGGCGTGGTGTGAGTTAGGATACTCTTTAACTAAAAAGGCAGTTAGTTATAAGATTTCTCCTCTGTGCTGTACATAACTGCTCAGTAAACCTGGAATGAAGCAAGAAGTATAATGCTCTATGTTATGGGTTATCTGATTAACGCAAAGAAGAAGCAAAAAACAATGGGCATTACTTGGGAGACAGATTACAGGGGCAGAAATGTCACTTAGGAAACTCAATTCAACTCCATCAAATGCTTTTCCCCATCTGAACCATTAACGGCTTATATTGAAGAATCCAGAATGAATCCATTTACTCACTACTTTGAACAAATCAATAATTAAGCTGTTTAGTAAGCAGTTTTAACAAAATCCCACTGATTGACTTTCTTTAACTAGCTTCTGTCATTGGCTTTGTTTTAATGGAAACATGGGATCTATTTACAGGAAACACTTATCAGAGCAGATTTCCTCTGTGCGGCTATGCGCTACAAAGTCATCAATGTTTTTTGTAGTGAATATGTTTATGATTTCACTACACATTATACAGAAAAGAAAGGAAGAAATCTGCCTCTATCAATGCCTGTACACCTGAAGAATAACCAGTGATGATAGGCAGAATGAACAATGTAAAGCAAGAAATGGCAGAGTCCAAAGTGAGCCATAGCAATGAAGCAGGGCATAGAAGTGACAACGGGAGGAGACATAAATGGCAATCATTATCTAAGCTGACATTATCTAGGCAAGTAACACCCATCCCTCACAGGTGCAAGGCATTGACCATCTCCAACAAGAAAGAATCTAACCATTGCCCCTTGACATTCAATGGCATCAACGTCACTGAATGGTTGTGTATTTGGAATGTGCTGTCTGAGGGGCCTTGGTGATTTCCTGCAGTGCATCTTGTAGATGTTACACATGGCTGCCAGTGTGTATTGGTGGTGGAGGGTTTGAATGTGTGTGGAAGGGGTAACAATCAAGCGAGCTACTTTGTCCTGGATGGTGTCTGGCTTCTTGAGTGTTGTTGGGGCTCCAGGCAAATGGAGCTCACACTCTTGACTTGTGCCTTATAGGTTATAGACAATCTAGGGAGTCAGAAGGTGAGTTTCTCACTGTTGGATTCCTAGCCTCGAACGTGCTTTAGTAGGCACAGCACTTATATAGCTGGTCCAGTTCAGCTTCTGGTCAATGGTAACCTCAAAGATGTTGATAGTGGGGGATTCAGTGATGTTAATGCAAAGAACTGGCAATGAAGGCAGCAAAAGACCATAATCTGGCTGGGATGGCAGAGGTGACTTGCATTTCGGTTGAACTTGATGGTTCGGTCTCCCTAAACAGACTGAATTCCACATGTGTCTCCTCGAGGAACATCCAAGATAACTCGCAGGATAGACGATTCATGAAGAATATCACAGTCATGGAAGAGTAAAGTTGCAGAGAAAGAGAGATGAAACACAGTTTGGGATTGTGAGTTGTTTTGTCCTCAATCTGGATCATTTGAACTACAAATGGATAATTCAGTTTGAATTATTGGCTTCTTTATTCCAGGAGAGTTCTGATGGTGAGATTATTAATTGAGAGTGATCATTTTTAAAATATTAATTGATTGGATTTGGGTGTCACTGTCTAAGCCAGAATTTATTGCCTGTCCTTAATTACCTTTGATTATCTCTCTTAATGAATGGTAAGCGATGTCCTCTATTCATTTGTAGAACATATCTTAAATGTGGAAGTAATCATTCACTGTAATTTGTGTCTGTTTAGTGTGTGTTATATTTAATTAGACTCTGAGTTAATATAATTAAAAAGAACAGGGCCTATTTGGAAGACACATTTTAATTACTTTATATTTAAGCAAAGTGCCAGTCAAAAATTATATTTAAGCAAAGTATCAGGGTAGCACGGTGGCACAGTGGTTAGCACTGCTGCCTCACAGCGCCAGGGATCTGGGTTTGATTCCGGCCTTGGGTCACTGTCTGTGTGGAGTTTGCACATTCTCCTCCTGTCTGCATGGGTTTCCTCCGGGTGCCCCAGTTTTCTCCCACAGTCCAAAGATGGGCGGATTAGGTTGATTGACCATTAAATTGCCCCTTAGTGTCAAGGGGACTAGCAGGGTAAATACGTGGGGTTAAGGGGTTAGAACCTGGATGGGATTGTTGTCGGTGCAGGCTCGATGGACTGAATGGCCTCCTTCTGTACTATAGGGATTCTATAAAAAATCAATTTAAGTAAAACTACCATTGAATTAGTAACCAAAATGGCCTTTCTATGACACTGAATAAGTTGCCTCCTGATAAACAGTCCATTCTCTAAGTCTGCCTGCTTCATGTGGAAATATCATGGCTAATGATGTCCTCCATACTAGTACCGCACACAGTAATAGAGTATTCAATCACATCCAATGACTTCCTGTTCCAAATGCAGACATCAATAGTCCTGGGACACTTGGCTGTGAAAGTTCACTGAGAGACCAGACAATAATGGTAAGCCGCATAAAGATAAACTGAATTCAGTAATGCTTTATGTGGAACCTATCTCAGTAAGAATTAGCCACAGATCAAGCTAGAAATTGCCATTCAGTCATAAAATAAATGACAGAATGTTCATAAGAGATTTCACTATCCATCATTTTAGATTTGGCTTTCAAATGAAGAGACTAACAATACCTGGTCATTTAGTCCAGAATAGTGGACAAAAGAGTGACATACGAATGAATTAAACACCCATCTACAAAGATTGGTAACAACTATTGTTATGCTGCAGAGAGTCCTCACTCAAAAGCACTCTGGTCTGTTGGGAGGGCTGATGATTAGTAAGGAAAAAGGACAGTGAATTTAAGAGAAATAACCCAAGCTGGCAGAGAGGTCCTGTGGCGCAATGGACAGTAGCCCTATCTCTGAACTGGAAGCTCTGGGTTCAAGCCTCATTTCAGGACCTGATGCCCATAGCAGGTGTGTGCATAATACACCCATACAGATTGAATGTTGACCTGTTGCTACTTTGAATACACCTATGGTCGGACCTAAGAGAGGAGAGTTTCCTGATTGGTCATGCTTGATACAGAGTGGCGGCCCCATAGTACAGCCTCTGGCAACAGTTAGCAACCCGTTCCAGGAATAACTCATTCTGGAAAAAGATATAAGCACACACTTTGTCTGCCTCATGCATTACTAGACATGGGAAAGCCTCAAAGTCTGATCCAGAAAGGAACTTTCAGTACTTAACTTCTGTTTATTTAGTTGGTTCGTTAGTACAGTACAAGAAAAGACATAAAATGAAATAAAATAAATGACAGAATGAAGTGTTTAATGCTGAGCAAAGTGCGTGTTGTTCCCAAAAATAGAAATTAACAGTGTTTTGTCATTTTTTAAAAAGTCTTGTCCTTGCATTAATTATGTTAATTCTGAATAGGTCCTAGAGGGAGTCAAGATCAATCTGGCAAATATCATAAGGGACACGGAGGAGTCATTTCCAACAAGGTACCGTTTGACTGGGAAAGTTATCTATTCGAAAGTCTCAGCGTATTGCTGCAGCAGTTACTCTGAATGATGTATACAATCTTTTGGAATTGGTTGCGGGGAGGAAACTGATTTCTGAGTGATTACCAACTAGTTGATAACAGTGACTGCATGTCAGAATCATTTCATTCATTTATGGATTTTGGGTGTTGCTGGCTAGGCCAGCATTGATTGCCCATTCCTAATTGCCCCTGAGAAGGTGGTAGCGAGCTGCCTTCTTGAACTGCTGCAGCCTATGTGGTGTAGGTACACCCACAGTGCTGTTAGAGAGGGAGTTCCAGGATTTTGACCCAACGACAGTGAAGGAATGGTGATATTTTTTCAAGTTAAGATGGTTATGACTTGGAGGGGAACTTCCAAGTGGTGATGTTCCCATGTGTCTGCTGCCCTTGTCCTTCTAGATGGTAGTGGTTGTGAGGTCGTGCCTTACAAATTTGGTGGAGTTTTTTAAGGAAGTGACAAAAACAGTTGACGAAGGAAGGGCCGTGGATGTCGTCTATATGGATTTCAGTAAAGCATTTGACAAAGTCCCACATGGCAGGTTGGTTAAAAAGGTTAAGGCTCATGGGATACAAGGAGAAGTGGCTAGATGGGTGGAGAACTGGCTTGGCCATAGGAGACAGAGGGTAGCGGTGGAAGGGTCTTTTTCCGGCTGGAGGTCTGTGACCAGTGGTGTTCCGCAGGGCTCTGTACTGGGACCTCTGCTATTTGTGATATATATAAATGATTTGGAAGAAGGTGTAACTGGTGTTATCAGCAAGTTTGCGGATGACACAAAGATGGCTGGACTTGCGGATAGCGATGAGCATTGTCGGGCAATACATCAGGATATAGATAGGCTGGAAAATTGGGCGGAGAGGTGGCAGATGGAATTTAATCCAGATAAATGTGAAGTGATGCATTTTGGAAGAAATAATGTAGGGAGGAGTTATACAATAAATGACAGAGCCATCAAGAGTATAGAAACACAGAGGGACCTAGGTGTGCAAGTCCACAAATCCTTGAAGGTGGCAACACAGGTGGAGAAGATGGTGAAGGTGGCATATGGGATGCTTGCCTTTATAGGACGGGGTATAGAGTATAAAAGCTGGAGTCTGATGATGCAGCTGTATAGAACGCTGGTTAGGCCACATTTGGAGTACTGCATCCAGTTCTGGTCGCCGCACTACCAGAAGGACGTGGAGGCGTTAGAGAGAGTGCAGAGAAGGTTTACCAGGATGTTGCCTGGTATGGAGGGTCTTAGCGATGAGGAGAGATTGGGTAAACTGGGGTTGTTCTCCCTGCAAAGACGGAGAATGAGGGGAGATTTAATAGAGGTGTACAAGATTATGAAGGAGATAGATAGGGTGAAGGGTGGGAAGCTTTTTCCCAGATCAGAAGTGACGATTACGCGGGGTCACGGGCTCAAGGTGAGAGGGGCGAAGTATAACTCAGATATTAGAGGGATGTTTTTTACACAGAGGGTGATGGGGGCCTGGAATGCGCTGCCAAGTAGGGTGGTGGAGGCAGGCACACTGACATCGTTTGAGACTTACCTGGATAGTCACATGAGCAGCCTGGGAATGGAGGGATACAAACGATTGGTCTAGTTGGACCAAGGAGTGGCACAGGCTTGGAGGGCCGAAGGGCCTGTTTCCTGTGCTGTTCTTTGTTCTTTGTTCTTTGTTCTATGTGATTTCAGAAAAGAGTTGATGAAGTTGGCCAGTCTGTGGTCACTTCAACCCCTTTGTTTCTGTGTCTTACCACAGGTATTTGTTGAACTGAATGAGCTGATGATGGACAAAGAGAAACATCATTATTGGCAAGAAACTGGACGATGGATAAAGTATGAAGAGAACATGGACATGGATGCAGACCGCTGGGGTAAACCACATGTCCCTTCGCTCACCTTCAGAAGTCTCCTGGAGCTCCGAAATGGCATCAGTAAAGGTGAGTATCGTGCGTATTTCCCAATCCTTCAGGAACTATAAAAGTTCAGAGATTTTACCGCAAATGTAATCCCAGAGTTCAATAAGAATATTGCAAAACTGATACATTTCTGGTGTCGTTACCAAACACGTTTGCAAAAAGCCAGTTTAAAAACCTTTTTTCTTTTTCTCTCCCATAGGTGCCGTCCTACTGGACCTGAAGGAAAACACATTTCCTGGCATTAGTATTCATATCGTCGAAAAGATGTTAGCCAATGATCAGATCAGGGCAGAAAATAAAATCAGCGTACTGAACGTTTTGCTCCAGAAACATAGGTAAATTCACCATGTGCCCTCTCATCTTTTCAGACACAGGATCAGATGCCTGCAGTAGGTTCACCGTGGAAGTTACTGGAGAATCCAGTATTCTGAAAGCAAACTACTTGCTGCAATGGTGAAAAAGTTTGTTTCAAGCTCCCCTAACTATTGAGTAGTATTTCTCTGATTTTTTTAAATGAGTTTCATTAGAATGGCACCTGGGCTGAGTAGAGAAGCTGGGGTTTGCCCCTCATTTGATAAGTTCTCAAAATCATGAATGGTTTTGATGGCGTAGGTAAAGGGAAACATTTTTCCAGTGGCAGAAGGGCCAGTAATGAGATGATACAGGTTTAAGATCAACAGCAAAAGAAACAGAGGTGATATGAGGAACCACGATGTTTACACAATGAGATATTGAGCTCCGCAATGCACTGCCTGACAGAATGGTGGACACAGCTTCAATTGTAACATTCAGAAGGGTGGACATAAAATGAAAGGGAAGGGATTTATAGAGCGATGGGGAAAGAGCAGGGAAGTGTACAATAGGATAGCTCTATCAAAGAGATGGCACAGACATAATGGGCTGAATGGCCTCCATCTGTAATGTACCATTCTATAATTCTATGATTCTAAATATCAGACAATTCTAAAAAATCAGACAATTGTTATGACCACAGCAGATGTTAATTGCTGAGCAAACCAAATCCCAGAAGGAAACCTGACTTATGAACCATAATCCTTTTATTTGTATTCTGAAAATGAGAAGAAACCTACGATCTCAGCAGCATAGAATTCCAATGCCACTTTTAAAAATTGAGAGATTTTTTAACACAAAGAAAAGTTAAGCACACAAGATTACAGTTACACCATTAAAACAGTCTTACAAAACATCCCCCAAAAAGCCTACTTGATCGGACATACAAGTAAACACTTTCCAGACAACAATCCCTTATAGATGTTTAACTGTGAAAATCCAGTCATATTATCGATGGGAAAACTGCTTTAATTGTAGTAAAGTTATGTCACATGACTTCACAACCTTGCTTTCACTCTGCTGTGGAAATCCAAGAATCTTCAGAAACAAGACTGCTTTCTGAAACCCATGAGAGTTCTGGCTTGACTAATTGGCTAATGCAAACTTTGCACCTTCTTCCAGCACAGAACTGTTCGCAGGAAGTCTTCCTCACCCCAGCCAACACAACTCTTTCCTTAAGTATTCTTTTTCCATTTTATCTTCAATTCTATCGCCCTCGGCACTCCTTTAAACTTAACTTTTCCAAAATAAAAGAATACTTTCATGTTTTTCCTATTGCCTCCCCTTTCAGTTCAAATAAAATGTAATAACCTTCCCATGTTTACTTATGAAATTTTTGCAAGCTGTAAAAATCTTCTAATCCCATTTGAAATTTAACAGCTAATAAAAAACAGGTCCCTAACTATCTCCTAATGCAAACTTCTAAACTCTGCTGATTTATACCGTGGGTGGCACAGTCGTGCAATGGTTAGCACTGCTGCCCCATAGCACCAGGGACCTGGGTTCAATTCTGGCCTTGGGTCACTGTCTATGTGGAATTTGCATGCTCTCCCTGTGTCTGCATGGGTTTCCTTTGGGTGCTCCGGTTTCCTCCATCAGTCCAAAGATGTGCGGGTTAGGTTGATTGGCCATGCTAAATTGACCCTAGTGTCAGGGGATTAGCAAGGTAACTATGTGGGGTTATGGGAATAGGGCCTGGGTGGGACTGTGGTCGGTGCAGACTCAATGGGCCGAATGGCCTCCTTCTGCACTGTAGGGATTCTATGATTCTATGATACTTATAATCTACTTGACCATAGCTTAATTCCAAATGCATGTATTGAGCATCTGAACTCCTTTTCATCTCTCTGTTGTCCCGGACAAGTTGTCTCCATTAACCTTTTCCCAGCTTAATTAAACCATTTTCGCACACAGACTCCTTTATGGAATAACACAATATTTTTTAAAAATAACATCCATCCTCATACTTTGCAAAATATATGTGATTGTTAGATGTTCTCAAGATGTGTTCAACATTCTATGTAAATGAATATTGAATGATTTGAATGTTTTATTGTCATAGGCACCAATTGGATGAAGATGATGGTACACAGCTTTTTACGACTGAACAAGACATTGAAATACAGCTCCATCCCCTTATGAAAGAGGCAAGTCAACATACCAATAGATGCATTATAAATGGCCACTACCTACCCAAGGAATGATCTTATTGAGAAAGATAAGCAGAGAATGTTATTTTAATTGAAATGGTGGAGTGCCACTTTTGGGATTTTCAAAATTGAAAGATTTATTAACAAGAAGAAAAGAAAGCATTAATCAATGATTAACATTCAGAGCTGTTTGACAACAGAGAAATGAATAAACTAACAGGTTCAACAGAAAAATACGGTTCAAATTCTGACAAAGTCCCTGAGATGAAAGCTTTCTTTCATTCTCAGAGTTATGTGTAAAATTAAGTTGGGCAGTCTCCACTTAGGCTCAGTGGTATGGCCCAGTTGGGAAAGTTTGATAAAATAGTGTAGAGGAAGCAATAATTTGTTGCTAATGAATTTGATATTTTGTCTGGAAATCATGCTAGAACTAGCCCGGGAGTGTCTCATTTTGCCACTGGGCACCAGAGGTAGACAAATATTTCAATTGCCACGTTTGCCACTCCTTACCTCATTAACAACGAAAACTCAGCAAATCTTAAAGAAATATAAAGCTCACCTAATGGCTTTGTTTTGATTATCCATCACGGGGAAAGGCTTCCAAACCAGCTCACTAAGAATATGAAAAAGATCTGGCTTCTCTTTGTCAGCAAGATATCTCACCTTCTCCCTGGACGAACACACCCCACTTACCAACGTTCAACAAATTCAGTCGTAGATTTGCAAAAGTAAGGGGAAGTGGTGGTGTTATGGTCTTCGCACAAGGGAGGTCGAGGCGGGCAACAGGGGTGTGGCGGTGGCCAAGGCTGGCCCAGACATCCCCGGGAGGCCAGCGATCGGGCCTTGGGAGGGGGTGGGGTGAGAGGGCTGTGTTGCAGGGGTCGTGGGGCTGGCCAGCAATCGAGCTGGCCAGCAATTTGGAGACCGGCAGACAGGGGCCACTCTCGGCGCTGACCGATCAGTGCTTTGCTGCCGGCCTCTGCAGCGGGGATAGGCCCCACCCTTAGCTTTTTAGCGTGAATCGCGCTGGTGGTGTCTGCAGTGCACAGAGTGTTGGAGATTCATTTTTTAAACTCCCACTGAAAAAAACAGCATGATTTACTCCAGTTTTTACACAAATTCGACACAGAATACACAGAGGGTGGTGAGTGTCTGGAACAAGCTGCCAGAGGTAGTAGAGGCGGGTACAATTTTTGTCTTTTAAAAAGCATTTAGACAGTTACATGGGTACAATGGGTATAGAGGGATATGGGCCAAATGCTGGCAATTGGGATTAGCTTAGGGGTTTTAGAAAAAAGGGCGGCATGGACAAGTTGGGCCAAAGGGCCTGTTTCCATGCTATAAACCTCTATGACTCTATGAGAATGTTTTTGAAAGAATTGTCCCCATGATCACTGTTTGATGTGTACTGTCTTATCCAAGTATTGCAGAATCAATGTGCCTTACTGAACATTGTGACCATGTGGCTATCATATGTAACCTACACAATCACAATGGTGAGGGACACAATGGTATAGGTGCATTTAGAAAGTTGATATGTACTATTGGATGTGACAGTCACAGTGCTGATGTGCACAACCACAAAAGGATCCCACTAATGAGAACTTCTCTCCGGCTTTTGTTAAGGGACTTGGATTTTTTAATGCAAGAGAATTGGAGAAACGTTTCCCTTGAAGTAAATTGTAATGTTTGTGATTGTGACACAGGAACATCACCGGAAGAAAGGCCACTCAGAAATAATGGATAAAATCCCAGAAAACACAGAAGCCACTATAGTTCTTGTTGGTAAGTGTGGTCTTTGCTTACATTTTGTGTTTTAGTCCACAAAAGAAAATTGCTTGAATTAGAATTAGGATCACAAAATGTTCATGCAGGATGTCACCTTCCATCCTTGTGTGGGGCAGGGGAGGGTGTGGTGGATAAAAGCAAAGCGCTGCGGATGCTGGAGTCTGAAACAAGAACAGAAAATGCTGGAAAATCTCAGCAGGTCCGACGGCATCTGTGGAGAGAGAATAGAGTCGACGTTTCGAGTTTAGATGACTCTTCATCAGAGCGGTCTGATAAAGGGTCACCGAGCCTCAAAATGTTTGCTTTATTCTCTCTCCACAGATGCTGTCAGATCTGCTGAGATTTTCCAGCATTTTCTGAGAGTGTGGTGGAATCAGTAGACCTTTTGATAAGTTGCACCATCATACACCAACCAAAATTAGAAACGTTTTGGTAAAGTTGTCGCACCATGTGAGCGTGATCTGCATGGGCAACGTGTGGGCCAGCCTCGCGACTGAAGGTGGTTATAATGGGAATCGCACAGTCAGGTATTTAAAATTGTTGCACAATTTCTACCGAATCTCTTTCTGCCATCACCCTTCCTGGTATTATGGTCCTCTATTTTGAGACCACCCCTTGGCCAGTTTGGAAGGTCTATCTCTTCAAAGCATTTTCCAAACTTGGAGTTGTTCATAATCTGGGAGGGCACCCTAGTGAATTACTGAATGAGTGCTGCATTGTTTGAGAAGCTATCCCTTGTACAAAAGATTCAGCCGAGGTTCAACCTGTTTTTCTTTTATTTGCTGATGGGATGTGGGCATCACTGGGCTGGGCTCAGCATTTATTGCCCATCCCTAATTGCCCCTTGAACTGAGTGAGTCACTCGGCCTTTTCAGAGGGGGAGTTAAAAGTTGACCACATTACTCTGGGTCTGGTAAGGATGTCAGATTTCCTTCCCTAAAGGATGTTAGCGAACCAGATAGGTTCTTACGACAATTGTTTCATGGTCATCATTAGACTTTTAATTGCAGATTTTTCTTTTATTGAATTCAAATTTCACCATCTGCCACAGTGGGATTGGGACCCAGATCCCCAGAGCATCACCCTGGCTCTCTGGATTACTAATCCAATGACCATACCACTACACCATCATCTCTCCACTATGAGTTGGCACTCTTCATTGTTGTCCTGGCCAATATTCAACACTTTGCTAAAACCACCAAAACAAGTTAACTTGCCATTCATGTGGTTGCTATTTGT
Source organism: Mustelus asterias (assembly GCF_964213995.1). NCBI lineage: Eukaryota > Metazoa > Chordata > Chondrichthyes > Carcharhiniformes > Triakidae > Mustelus > Mustelus asterias. The sequence goes on from NC_135811.1 coordinate 83,717,013, forward strand.
GTTATGTGCAAACTAGCTGTTGCATTTGATAACAGATAAAAGTGTTTTTGCAATTTATTCATCTCCTGCTTATGGCCATTTTTCTAAAATGCTGATATATTTACAAATTGGCTACACCCTCCTTCCAGTACCTTACTTCCAGGACTCAGGTCTGCAACATTTAAAGTCTTTAATTTTACTCTTCAACCTCTTTACTTGAGACTTTGTTACTATTACATATCTCTCTTAACTCTGAAGGCCACTACTTCCTCCAGCCTTACTGCCACTAATAACAGTTGTGCTCACCAAACTAATTTAAAGTGATTTAGTTGCTATGTTTTGGACCTTCCCTGGGATTACTCTTGGTCGATACTCACTTTCTTCATGCCCCACACACCACTGGATTCAAACCTCAAGAAATTGCAGGAACTCTAAATGGAATCACTGGCAACAAAAAGATATGCTTTAGTAGCATGAGGTTTCACGATGAAGAGGTCTTGAATCACAATGGTGATTTATTGACTGGACTCAAAACGTTAACTGTGTTTCTCTCCACAGATGCTGCCAGACCTACTGAGTTTATCCAGCATTTTCTAGGTTTTATATTGATACAAAATACCTGCTCAATTTGCATGTCATACCCAGAAATATTCTAAGGTATCTCAATGCTTTCCCCTTAACAGGCTGCGTGGAGTCTCTGCGTTCTCCAACTATGGGCTTTGTGCGACTGGAGACAGCTGTTCATTTGGAATCGATTCTAGAAATTTCTATTCCTATCCGATTCATTTATGTGCTCCTGGGGCCCAGCACTTCTGAGATGAATTACCATGAAGTTGGACGTTCAATTTCAACTCTAATGTCAGACAGGGTATGAAAACTTTCCGAAGCTTTCAGACTTTCAATACATATAATTCATATCTTGTTCCTCCAAGTTTGTGAAAACCAGCCAAGCATTTCTTAGCAAGACTGGAGCGTAATTATTGGCCATAATGCAACTTGCATTCAAATCAGTGAGCTTGTTGCATTAAGAAGTTTGTAATCGTCATAGAATCATAGAATCCCTACAGTGCGGAAGGAGGCCATTTGGCCCATCGAGCCTCCACTGATGACAATTTCACCCAGGTCCTATCCCCATAACCCCACGTATTTATCAAACTAATCCCCCTGACACTAAGGGGCAATTTATCATGGCCAATCCACCTAACCTACACATCTTTGGAGTGTGGGAAGAAACCGGAGCACCCGGAGGAAACCCATGCAGACATGGGGAGAACATGCAAACTCCACACATACAGTTACCCAAGGCTAACTTGAACTTGGGTCCCTGGAGCTGTGAGGCAGCAGTGCTAACCGCTGTGCCACCGTGCCGCCCTTTGTTTCTTGCTTACAACTAGATATAAATTATTTTATTAGGTAATCCAGATAATTATACATTTTTTGAACTTAAAGGATCGGCAGTTCAAAAGCCTTGTTGGATTTTGCAATTGTTTATTTTTAAGGGTACAAAGAGACAGATCATTTTTTTGGGAGAGGAAAATCATTGTGAGTGTTTTAATGACTTTCCCATCTTTCTCCAGACATTCCACAGAGTGGCGTACGAAGCAAAGGACATCAATGATTTGCTGAATGGTATCAGTGAGTTCCTGGACTGCAGTATTGTCATTCCCCCAACAGAGGTTCAAGATGAGGAGCTGTTAAGATCTGTGATACCCTTTCAGCATGAAATGTTGATGAAGAGGCAGAAGCAGCAGGAAGACGTGTCGGCAAAAAGAGATGACAGTCTCCAGCCAGGTAGGACAGAGTCAAGCCTATCTTGTACATCAGGAACAGAGACCCAGCCAAATTCCCCTCAACCTCAATTTTAAAAAAAAACAGGGTGCACCACAGAAATCAGAGCATCCTCCAGCACAGGAGGCTATTCGGCCCATCGTGCCTGTGTCAGCTCTTTGGAAATGTTATCCAATTAGACCCATCCCTTTCCCCTCAATTCCATCCCTCCCCACCCCAGTTCCCTTTTGGATATTCCTGTTGTATATGCTTCTACCACTCTTTCAGGCAGTGCATTCTCGCTCAGAACCACACTCAGTAAAAAAAAAACCCTCCTCATTGTAATAAGTCTGTGGAGGCAGAAGTCCCTTCACCAAAATCTCTTCATTTACAAACTCTAACAGCAGTACACAGAGTGATATCAGTCAGCAGTCTACCTCCGGGGGTGTCAGAGGAACTGACACTCCCAATTAAATACAAAGCAAAGACTCCCTGATAGGCCCATTAATTGGATCTTTAATCAGGGAGTTCATACTCCAATAGGCTAACCTCAATGGCCTAATTGAAGTCATTACACTCATCTCCACTCTGGTTCATTTGGCAATTATGTTAAATTTGTGTCCTCTATTTGGTGACCCGTTTGTCAATGGGAACAGTTTCTGCTCACTTACTCTATCAAAACCCTTAATAATCTTGAACATCTTTATTAAACCACGCCTTGATCTTCCCACATATAAGAGTAGACTCCCCACATAACTGTCTTCCCTTATCACTGGTAGCATAGTACTCAGCTATACATTATAGATGCATTTTCCAAGAATTCTAGATCTAGATCGCAAACTGTGCCATGTACCATACTTATATAAACCAAAAATGATTGGAATGCAAAGTGCTTCTAAAATCAAAAATTTGTACACACTGGGCCCGATTTTACCATTGTGCGTGCCTGTTTTCAGACGCGAAAACTTGGTAAACTCTGGCATGAGGCGATTAGCGTGATCCGCGCCTGCATCCATGCAGATGCCCACTTTCCCAAGGCCCCAAAATGGCCGCGATCCGAACCACGCCCGATGGGTGTCCATCTTAATGAGATGGACACCCAATCTTACCAGCATTTACCCCTTTACCATCGCGTTCACCCGGCAAGATTCGGCGCGAAACAGACATGCTCAGCAAAGGTCTGTGTCAGATGCTTCAGCTTCTGAAGAGGTAAATTCAGAGCTTCCAACGGCTCTCTGACTCATATCGGTGGTCCGGGGTCGGGCGGGGGGGGGGGTCGGAGGCAGGCCAGATCATTCTCCGGTCGGTGGGGGGGTGGGGGGGGGGGAGGAAGGCCAGATATATCTCTGATGGGGGGGGAAGGAGACCCGATCATTCTCTGGTGGGTGGGGGGGAGGGAGGCCAGATGGTTCTCTGGTCGGGCGGGGGGGAAGGCAGGCCAGATTATTCTCTGGTGGGGAGGGAAGGAGGAGGAGGCCAGATCGCTCTCTGGTGGGGGAGGGGAGGAGGGAGGCCAGATGATCTGGGGGGCGGCGGGTGGGAGCAGGCGGGAAGGCGGGCCAGATCATTCTCTGGTGGGGGAGGGGAGGAGGAAGAGGCCAGATCACTCTCTGGTGGGAGGGAGGAGGCGGGTCAGATGGTTCTCTGGTGGGGAGGGCAGGGGCAGGGGGGGTCCACTGCCACTCTGCGAGCGATCGGTGGGGGGGAAGTGGGGCAGGGGGGTCACGATCGGTCTGGGTAGCGGGGGGGTGGGTGGATAAGGGGGACAGTTATGTTATGGGGGTGGGGCGATATTTGAGGGGGCCATCGCTCCCGGGCCGCTTTATCTGCTTTTTGCGGCCAGGGAGCAAAGTGACAGGGGAGCGTTTATCAATTTTATTTTCACTGCGCATGCGCAGTTGAAGGCTCCGATTGGAGCAGCAGCATTTTGGGCGTGTTAAGCCCCACCCACAGCGCAGTTCAGACCCGCAATTTGTTTTTCAGGCTAAGTGAGTATGGGGGCGCCTGAGAACAGGTTTCCAAGTCGGATCTGAATTGCGCCCAGATTCAGCACTTAGAATCAAAATGGTAAAATCGCCCCCACAATTCAATTTTTCTCCCTTTCCAAACAAGATTTGGCTGAATGTTGGTTAAACATTAATTGACTCAGAATACCAACAAAGTAATTGGCTGGAAAGAATGACAGGTCCTGACGGAGCACAAATAAAATAGTGTGTTTTACAACGGTCAGACGTCCATGGATCCCTATAGTGCAGAAAGAGGCCAATCGGCCCATCAAGTTGGCACTGACTCTCCAAAAGAGCATCTTGCTCTCTGCCCTATCCCCATAACCCCACACATTTACCATGGCAAATCCACCTGACCTTTATGTGATGCTAAAGGATAATTTAACATTGCCAATCCATTCAACCCACACATCTTTGGACTGTGGGAGGAAACCGGAGCAGCCAAAGGAAACCCACCCAGACACGGGGAGAACATGCAAACTCCACACAGTCACCCAAGGCCAGAACCGAACCCAGGTCCCTGGCTTTGTGAGGCAGAGGTGCTAACCACTGTGCCACCGTGCTCCCCTTAAAATGTAAAATGGATTATGGAGTCAACACTTATATTTATATTTTATATTGTCAGTCACGAGTGAAAATATCTCATCATAGTAGAGCAGAAATAAATGAGTAACTGAGAGATCCTCACTGGAATCTAGTGCACAAGTATCGCATTGATGTGGGACAGGCTGGATGGATTATTGTATATTTTTTGTCATTGTTGATATGCTCTTTTATAGTGTTGCAGAACAAATTCAAGTTTTAAGTTTGGCTGAGATTGATATTTACTCAGTTTTAATAGCAATGCTTTAGAATGCAGCTTTGGCATTCTGCTTACATATGAGCTTCCTAGGGATTCATTAACTCCTTCGGCAGCAGATAATGTGATCATGATTGGGTGTCTTATCTCTATATAATCAGCTGTTTCCAGACAGTTTCAGTAGTTATTCAGTAATTCAAAATTAGCACAGGAAATCAAATCAGCTTTGTCCGTGAGGGTTTCTCAGTAAAGAATGTTTTATAATTATTCACTCGCAAAGAATGAATGGAGACAAAGCCACAGTTTACCATAAGACAGAGGAGCAGAAGTAGGCCATTCAGTCCCTTGAGTCTGCTCCACCATTCAATGAGATCATTACTGATCTGATATGATAATCCTCAACTTTGCTGCCTTATCCCCATAACCCTTGATTCCCTTATTGATTAAAGATCTATCTTAGCCTTGAACAAACTTAACAACCCAGTCTCAACAGCTCTCTGAAGTAAAGGGTGCCACAGATTCACTACCCTCTGAGAGAAGAAATTCCTCCTCATCTGTCTTAAATGGACAACCCCTTACTCTGAGATTATGCCCTCTGATCCTAGACATTCCCCCAAGAGGAAACAACCTCTCAGCATCTACCCTGTCAAGCCCCCTGAGAATCCTATATGTCTCATTAGAACTAAGAACTAGGGGCAGGAGTAAGGCCGTCTGGCCTCCCGAGTCTGCTCCGCCATTCAATAAGATCATGACTGATCTTTTCGTGGACTCAGCTCCATTTACCCACCCGCTCACAAGAACCCTTAAGTCCTTTCAATCTATCTATCTTTGCCTTAAAAATATTCAACGAGGTAACCTCAACTGCTTCACTGGGCAGGGAATTCCACAGATTCACAGCTTTTTGGGTGAAGAAGTTCCTTCTCAACTCAGTCCTAAATCTACTCCCCTTTATTTTGAGGCTATGCCCCCTAGTTCTAGTTTCACCCGCCAGTGGAAACAACCTCCCTGCTTCTATCTTATCATAATTTTATATGTTTCTATAAGATCCCCCCTTGATCTTCTAAGTTCCAATGAGTATTGTCCCAGTTTACTCAGTCTCTCCTCATAAGCTAACCCTCTCGACTCCAGAATCAGCCTAGTGGATCTCCTCTGCACCCCCTCCAGTATATCCTTTCTCAAGTAAGGAGACGATAACTGTACACAATAAAGTCTCAATAAGGTCACCTCTCATTCTTCTAAACTCCAATGAGTACGGGCCCAAAGTACTCAACTTCTCCTCACAAAAAAATCCCTCCATACACGAGATCAAGCTAGTGAACCTTCTCTGGATTGCCTCCAATGCCAGTGTATCTTTCCTTCGATAAGAGGACCAAAATTGTTCAGAATATTCCAAGTTTCCAGTTTTATGCGATCGTCTGAGTGGTGTCGATGAAAGTCAATAAAAGGTGGTGCAAGCAGTGAAGACAGTATAAGGGAATTGCTGGGCAATCACTGAGGATAGTGGATAATGTGAGGAACAGTCAGGACTGATACCACACAGGATACTGTGTGGATACTGGATAACAGATACTGAACTATGGAAATAAAATTGATCTCAGAGTATTTAGAAAAAGTATGAGATGACATGGATTGTGCTCAACCTAAAGTTAACAGAAAACTGTCAGTACAAGGAACGGTGGCACAGTGGTTAGCATTGCTGCCTCACAGTGCCAGGGACCCAGGTTCGATTCCCAGTTTGGCTCTGTGCACAGTCTGCTTCTAAGTTCCAATGAGTATTGTCCCAGTTTACTCAGTCTCTCCTCATAAGCTAACCCTCTCGACTCCAGAATCAGCCTAGTGGATCTCCTCTGCACCCCCTCCAGTATATCCTTTCTCAAGTAAGGAGACGATAACTGTACACAATAAAGTCTCAATAAGGTCACCTCTCATTCTTCTAAACTCCAATGAGTACGGGCCCAAAGTACTCAACTTCTCCTCACAAAAAAATCCCTCCATACACGAGATCAACCTAGTGAACCGTGTCTGAGTGGGTTTCCTCCGGGTGCTCCAGTTTCCCCCACAGTCCGAAAGATGTGCAGGTTAGGTGCACTGGCAGTGCTAAATTAGACCAGTGTACCCGAACAGGCACTAGTGTGATGACTAAGGGATTTCATTGCAGTGTTAGCGTACTTGTGAAACTAATAGGTTAAGGGAATGCGGAAAACAGGATGGTGCAGTTAACAGTCAATGCCTGTAGCTGCAGATAGTGCGATGGGGTGCACTCCAGTCAATACTGGAGAGGTAGCAGGTGGTGTGAAATACTACTGGGGGAATGAACTATGAAACAAGAAGTGTTGCAGTACGAGGCAGCATGAGGGGATGTAGACAGATTTACAGATCATATTAAATCTGATCAAGCACAGTTACTGAAGAAACATTCATCCCAAGAACCCATTAAATTGGTAAATGGGAAGTGGCTTGGTTCTGGAATTAGATACAACTCTTCTAACTTGTCTACGTGTCAATCTTTGCAGCACCAGGAAGGCCAACACCAGCTGATGACGATGATCCGCTCAGAAGAACCAGGAAACCATTTGGAGGTGTAATCCGAGATATTAAACGTCGCTATCCCAAATACCTGAGTGACATCAAGGATGCCCTGAATGCTCAGTGTCTGGCTGCAATTATTTTCATTTATTTTGCAGCTCTGTCTCCTGCCATCACCTTTGGTAGTCTCCTTGGTAGGAAATTATTTTGAGAATTATTTTTCATCCTCTCGGGAATTCAAAAAACAGGTCATGGAAGTAATGTTTTTAATAGAAAGTGCTGTACCTAAAGCATCTGGTGATGATGTATTCAGCTGATAACTCCTTTAATGATAATGGATTGAGTAACGATAACATATATACACAAAGCAGAATAGAATGCAATATTAAGTATCATTAAATATCTCCAAATAGTAAAATAACTCTCTCATTGCAAAGTGAGGCTACATTCACTTTAGGCTACACCTAAATAGAATAACTCTGATCTCAAATCTCACAACCTCACCTTATTCCTCTAAGAAGCTTGATTTTGTCTTTTCTTTCACCAAACACTTTCCCCTCAACAAGTCCCAACTTTTTATATCGTTCAAGTCTGATAAGGACTTGAATCCGACTCCTATATCTGTGGAGCTTCATCTAATGTCCCATCTCACATTCCAGGTCTTGAAAAGGCAGATGTGATAAGCTATCCTTCCTTTACCTTTAGCCTCTACCCTCTTGGACTTGTTTTTTACAAGCTTGACACAATCAAATTTCTGCTTTTTTTATAGAACCATAGAATCCCTAGAGTGCAGAAGAAGGCCATTCAGCCCATCGTGTCTGCACCAACTCTCCAAAAGAGCATCCTACCCAGGCCCAAAATCCTCCCCTCCCCCATACATTTACCATGGCTAATCCATCTAACCTACAAATGCTTGCATACTAAGGAGCAATTTTAGCCTGGCTAATCCACCCAACCTGGACATCTTTGGGCTGTGGGAGGAAACCAGAGCACCCGGAGGAAACCCACGCAGGCACGGGGAGACCATGCAAACACCACGCAGACAGGCACCCAAGGCTAGAATTGAACCCGGGTGCCTAGTGCTGTGATGCAGCAGTGCTAACCACTGTGCGACCGTGCCGCTCGATGCTTCTTAATTTACCAAGCCTTCACTTGACTTTTTTATCCATGTTGGTGGTTCCCTGCATTATGGATTTTAGCCTTTTACCTTGGTTTCCCAATTTTAAAAAGCACACAACTAGAAACTATCACAGTTTGAAGTGATATATGGAACCTAAGAACATCCACCAGAGACACAGACCCTCATGAAGTAGTGTTAACCCTTAGCTTTCATTCTTGAACTGGCGTCTTTGGATTTCATTAATTATTTATTCCGGTTAATTGATTTATGATAAAAGATGCTAAAGTTAGACCTATCAACTAAAATGTGAACGCGATCAACTTTCTAGTTAAAAAAAGCAAGATGCTTCCCACACTTTATCTGAATAGGATGAATGTATTGCACCTATACAGAACAAAGAACAAAGAACAATACAGCACAGGAACAGGCCCTTCGGCCCTCCAAGCCCACGCCGCTCCCTGGTCCAAACTAGACCATTCTTTTGTATCCCTCCATTCCCACTCCGTTCATGTGGCTATCTAGATAAGTCTTAAACGTTCCCAGTGTGTCCGCCTCAACCACCTTGCCTGGCAGTGCATTCCAGGCCCCCACCACCCTCTGTGTAAAATACGTCCTTCTGATATCCGTGTTAAACCTCCCCCCCTTCACCTTGAACCTATGACCCCTCGTGAACGTCGCCACCGACCTGGGAAAAAGCTTCCCACCGTTCACCCTATCTATGCCTTTCATAATTTTATACACCTCTATTAGGTCTCCCCTCATCCTCCGTCTTTCCTGTGAGAACAACCCCAGTTTACCCAATCTCTCCTCATAACTAAGCCCCTCTGTACCAGGCAACATCCTGGTAAACCTCCTCTGCTCTCTCTCTAAAGCCTCCACGTCCTTCTGGTAGTGTGGCAACCTGAACTGGGTGCAGTATTCCAAATGCGGCCGAACCAACGTTCTATACATCTGCAACATCAGACCCCAACTTTTATACTCTATGCCCCGTCCTATAAAGGCAAGCATGCCATATGCCTTCTTCACCACCTTCTCCACCTGTGACGTCACCTTCAAGGATCTGTGGACTTGCACACCCAGGTCCCTCTGCGTATCTACACCCTTTATGGTTCTGCCATTTATCGTATAGCTCCCCCCTACGTTAGCTCTACCAAAATGCATCACAGCATCAAATACAGCAAAGGTATTTAATTCAGCTCTGTCTAATATTGACGTCAAACACTCCTGTTGACTCCCTGCCATGTAATTCTAACTGTATTTCCATCCTTTCAGCCTGGCTGTGCCTAACTACTGTCACTTTTGTGTCCAGGTGAGAAGACAGAGGGTTGGATGGGTGTTTCTGAGCTGATTATTTCAACGGCGATTCAAGGAGTTATCTTCTGTCTAATTGGCGCACAACCCCTTCTCGTATTGGGTTTTTCAGGTCCTCTCTTAGTGTTTGAAGAAGCTTATTATAGTGTAAGTCTCTAGACTTTTCTTGCCAGCAATTTAGGCCTCAATTTCCCACTGATTTGTAAAAATGCTGCAGTTATACTGAACCACAATGGCAGCACACGGTGACACGATGTTTCACACTGTTGCCTCACAGTGCCAGCGACCTGAGTTCAATTCCGGCCTCGGGTCACTGTCCGTGTGGAGTTTGCACATTCTCCGCGTGTCTGCGCGGGCTTCCTCCGGGTGCTCTGGTTTCCTCCCACACTCCTAGGATGTGCTAGTTAGGTTGATTGGCCATGCTAAATTGCCCCTTAGTGTTAGGGGAATTAGCAAAGTAAATACGTCAGGGAAAGGCCTTGGGTGGGATTGTTGTTGGTGCAGGCTCAATAGGCTGAATGGCCTCTGTAGGGATTCTATGATACCAGATTGTGCACCATGTGCTGGCCAACCTTGCAAATTAAGTATTTACAAACGGACTCAATTCGATAATGCTTAAGTGCTTAAAATGCTTAAGTAGTTTGACAGTATTGGAAATGGAAATGGACAAAATAAAATATTCCCTTTGGCACTGAAGATAGAATGCAAAGGTACCATTTTCTCTGTATTGTGTCTGCATGCACAATCCAGGAATGGATATTTTAGACACTCCAACTGTTAACATTGTCCTTTGAGCCTTATTCGGAACCACATGATTGGACACTGTGGATGTGTACATACTTGGAACTCCCGACATGGTGCAATAGATACAGGTTACGTGTCATATGATGTTGCACTATTCACATCAAGCTCCGGTTGTGCAGTAATAGCTTAAGTATCATATCCCCATCATATATATTTTTTTAAGTCATTCATGGGTTGTGGGCATTGCTGGCTGGGTAAATGTACAGATGGTTCCAGCCAGCTGGTGTGTACAGCTTACAGTAATTTATAAACTGACCGAATGGTACTAGTAAGGTACTTCTCTTAGACAGTTTCTGCGTTACACTGAGTGATGCTTAATCACCAAGTTCCTGTGTTATGAACAGTTATTGCTCTTAAATACTAAATGTATTAGTTTGAAATCATAAACTCTAAACCCCTCTCTTCTAGTTCAGTAAAAGCTGGAACTTCAATTACCTCACTGGCCGGATTTGGATCGGATTCTGGTTGATTATCATCGTCATCCTTCTCGTTGCCTTTGAAGGCAGCTTCTTGGTTCGGTTCATTTCCCGATTCACGCAGGAGATTTTCTCCATCTTAATCTCCCTCATTTTCATCTATGAGACCTTCAACAAGCTGTTCAAGGTATGTGTCGACACATTAAACCATGTAAGGTGGAAGCTAACTGAGTAAGTGAGTCTTGACAGTAAGAACAAAGAGGGAGGCTGAGAGTAAAACCATAGCAGAAAACCTGTGGGCGGCACGGTGGCTAGCACTGCTGCCTCACAGCACCAGGGACCTGGGTTCAATTCCAGCCTCGAGTGACTGTCTGTGTGGAGTTTGCACATTCTCCCCGTATCAGTGTGAGTTTCCTCCGGGTGCTCCGGTTTCCTCCCACACTCCAAAGATGTGCAGGTTAGGTGGATTGCCCCTTAGTGACAGGGGGATTAGCAGGGTAAATACGTGGGGTTACAGAGATGCGGATGTTGTTGGTGCAGGCCTGTTGGACTGAAGGGACTCCTTCTGCACTATAGGGATTCTATGATTCTATTAAAATTAATTACCTGAGTCACCGGAGTGTGTGAGAATGATTTAGGCAGACTGTATATTGGAGTGACACCAGCAGAGACTCAGTGAGAGGGACATTAATAGAATGCATGGGAGGAAATCTAGCAAAGAGCGTGTGTGTTAGGTTGGTGGTTATGTTAGAGTCCAAACAGACTTTTGTCACAGATATGAGACTGTATTTAAATGGAAAAGCCAGCCATGTGCAGTAGATTGGATTCATTTTTGCAGTTTTACTATTGATAGCAACAAATCCAACAATAGCTCATGTGTCAATATTCCAAGGTAGTTTATAGAGAGGAGGTTGAACAATGATCAGGAGATTGACTGAGGTGGCAAACCTGCTTGGGAATGATTTATGATTCTTGGGGGATGTGAAATCATAACTGGCTTGCTATCATTAACGGAGATAGCTGCAAGGAACTGAAATCGAGCAATTTTAATAACAATAAATACATGAAGAATAAAAATATGAACAAAAATGGAACGAAAATGACAATAATTGAAAAATACTCAGAATCAGTGGGTGCAATCTTACCCGCTGTTCATGCCATGCTCCCACTGCAGAGAGGTTGGAGAATTTGGCACCCAGCCAAATCTCCGTTCACTGCGGCGGGATGGGAAAATCCCGTTGACATGAACAGTGATAAGATTCTGGTCATGGAGTTTTACAGTACAGAAAGAGGCCTTTCAGCCCATCGTGTCTGTGCCAGCCATCAAGCACCTAGTTATTCTAATCCTATCTTCCAACTTGTGGTCCGTAGCCTTACATGCTATGGTTTTCAAGTGCTCATCTAAATGCGTCTTAAATGTTATGAGGGTTCCCACCTCTACCACCCTTTCACACAGTAAGTTCCAGATTCCCACCACCCTCTGGGTGAAAAAGGTTTTCCTCAATCTCCTCTAAATCTCCTGCCCCTTACCTCAAATCTATACCACTTGGTATTGACCCCTCTACTAAATTTCTCCCCAGCTACCCTATATATGTCCCTCATAATTTCGTACACCTCAATCAGGTCCCCCCTCAGCCTTCTCTGATCTCGTTCATTCCGGCTATCAGCAAGAACGGAGAATTTGGTACTCAGCCAAATCTCCATTCACCGCAGCGGGACTGGAGAACCCCAGCTGCAGACAAGGTCGGAGAATCATGGCGGCTGAGTTTTTCCAGAGTTCTCTGTCACCAAGGTCGTGATATTTTGTCACCTTACTCCATCCATCCATCCACCCAGCATTAAAAATGGGACTTGGTTTCTAATTACTGAAGATTATACACCAAATCGAACAATTTTCACCTTTTCAAATGGATTGGGCATTAGAAGTTTGGCAGAAGATGTTTGATAATGGAACTATTTGGTCAATCTTTTCTCTTTCTAAAGATGTGTGGGTTAGGTCGATTGGCCATGGTAAATTGACCCTAGTGTCAGGGGGGATTAGCAGGGTAAATGGGTCAGGTTATGGGAATAGGGCCTGGGTGGGATTGTGGTCGGTGCAGACTCGATGGGCAGAATGGCCTCCTTCTGCACTGTAGGGCTTCAGTGATTCTTTCATGGATGCACTTGACTTCAGTCTTGTCCTACATGGGATATCTCCTACATGGGATATCGAACATAGACCATGTGGGGATTGAAGAATTCTCCAGTTAATACTTGGGGGTTTTTGATTGTCTCTATTAATGTCAGCACAGGCTCACAGTTGAAGAAATGAAATGGTAAGTTGCAATAATTATCAGCATTCTCCTGCTGATTGGCTCACACATTCTCTTCCCTAAAAGTTGGTTCGAAAAAATATTGGAAAGCTGTCTTTGTTTCCATTTTTTAAAAAAGTACATTTAATGGAAAACATTTTTCTTCACTCAGTGCTGTGCTTTTTTAAACAGATTTTTAAGGCACATCCCTTGCTTGCTGCTTACAATGAAACAGTGAATGGCACGATCGCAAATGATACGAAAGATCCGCAGCCCAACACTGCACTGCTCTCTCTCGTTCTCATGTTCGGAACCTTCTCCATTGCCTTTTCCTTAAGAAAACTGAAAACCAGTCAATTCTTTCCAGGAACTGTAAGTAACACTACTAAAAATTAACTTTCCGCAATTGCACTTGAATATAAGTTTCTGAGGAATATGCTTGCAGTCAACTCCATCTACATGGTCAAGGTCTGTCTGCACAATCAGATAAACTCGACAAATCATGTCTTCCTAAATTAAAATGCATATAAAAGTTATCTTTTTGATCAGACAAACCAACAAATCTTTCATATATGTTACTTTCTTTAGTACCTCACATGCAATCGATGCGACTTCCCCCAAGCTTCTAGGCCTGATTAATCTCTTCTGGCAATGTCACCCAATTCAAATCTCCAGACCTCCCATATAAACTCAATTCTTCAAACCCATATGAACTTGCAGGCTCCACTGAGCCAACCTGACTCTCCAATCCAGGGCAGATTCTCCAAACCCTCCTGACTTGAACAGTTTTATAGGGCTCCCCAATCCAGTCTGATGCTCTAAAAGCCTCTTTGACCTAACTCAGACTGTTTTTTCTGGCTCCTGCATTACACGAATTGAATTAGACAATGTGCATTTTATTAGTGTCCCATCAGACCCAATTTGGACAATACCCATTCCAGGTAGAAAGAGAGAGAGAGTGAACTGTAAACACCCACAAACAGCAATGTGATAATGACAAAATAATCTACTTTTGTATGTTGATTGAGGGATATATAATGGCCAGAAAACAGAGTATCTCCTATAATAACTCCAGGAGTCAGCTGTAAAGGAACAGTGCTTTATTGCACAAAATAAAGTAAAGCAAACCATAAGCCTGTGAGGAACACAAACAGGTCCCAACCAGAATAATACAATAATGGACTCACTCAGGGGCTTGCTTTATACAGGGCTTCATATATGAGCTCCACCTCATGAGTTAATTACCAATCCCCAGGGAGTTTGTATTCAATGAGTCCAACAGTGAGGTAAATCAGTGATTCCCCATGCAAGTCATGTGGGTTATTACATCTCCCCTGCTCTCCTTCCGAATAGGATCTTGTACATCCACCCGAGCAGACAAATGGAGCCATGGTTTAGCATCTCGTCCAGTAGACAACACCTCCAATCAGTGCAGCACTCTCCCTGTGTCAGCCTTGATTTTTATGCTCAAGTCCGAGAGTGGGGCTCAAACCCATGTGATTCAGAGTGAGAAAATTACCAACTGAGCCAGGGCTGACACTCAAATCAGAAATGCTTGTCTATGTACACTATAGTTTCAGGATGGATTAGTAGTAATTGCATTTAATGAATGCTTTATATCCTCTCAGTCATGGATTTGACTCATGTGTATTGGATGAATCATGTGCTCCAGTAGCAAGGGAAGAGAACTCTGTTACATCGTAAATCTATCCTGCAATGAATTAAGACCTGTCTCATTCTGTGGCCGTCCCCACCCACTGTTGTAATGTGCTTTTAAACAATATCAGCATGGCACCACTAGAAGAAAAGTGTGTGAGTTGATCCAGTCTTAGCTTCACTTTTGCCTTGAGCAGAACACACACACACACAGCTCTGATGTCGACAAGGCTTCCCTTTGCAGCCATCCGCTGCATATGCTCCGAGGCAGCAACTTCAACATGGTTTGACGAAAACATTGAGATTCTTCTCAATGCCATGTAGCTTGATCAAAGGCTGTTCACCATGTTGTACCTGTGCTTAATCTTGCTGCCAGGCTGTTTGACCACCACTGATGACCATGTTGTGTTATTATAATTATATGGGCACTAATCACTCATGGGTTAACACATGCGGGTTCAATTATTAGGATTAGGCACATGAGAACAGTTGTACAGAGGTATAAATCTTGAAGACATCAGAGCTGTGTGTGTGTGTGTGTGCTCTGCTCAAAGTAAAAATGAAACTAAGATAGGACCAGAAGACACACTTCCCTTATGGTGATGTCATGCTGATATTCCTCAAAGGCATATTACAACACCGACCACCATTACACCTTCTGCAACAGCGCATAAAGAACTCTTCCTATTCAACAAGCACCTCCCATAACAACGCGTTGAGAAAGCTTTCACTGAGAAATCTCCCACTCGCAGTGAAAGCAGTTATTATTCCACCTGGATAACTGTATGCTTAGCTAGGCTTTTGATCATCTGAAGTGAACCTTACAATGAAAGTTCTCTCTTTTTCCCCTTTTAGCTCCGTCGCATAATTGGTGACTTTGGTGTTCCCATTGCCATTCTTGTCATGGTGCTGATAGATTTCTTCATCAAAGACACCTACACACAGGTTAGTACGGTCGCTCACTGATCACTACCTCATCAATAATGACTCTCTTTCTTCCTTGGTAGGGCAGGTAAAAATATTTTAGTGTCAAGTTAGCTCCCAGATGACATGTCTGACAATGGGAGATTGAAACTGAACTAGCGTCTGTGGTGAGCTCAGTAATCCTCTTCCAGATAAGAGGTAGCACTCCATGTTGTTACTGGCGAGTGATCAGATATACTGGCTTATTAATGGAATTGGGAAGGGTAAGTTTACTACAGTTAGCTGGTGTTCCTGCCACAGGATGTGAAATACCTTCAAATTTGAATGCTCTAAATGTAAAATAATCCTCACTGAACTAACGGGTGCTCTATGACAGGAGCAAAAAAAATGCTGGAAAAGCTCAGCTGGTTTAGTGGAAAGAGATACAGAATTAATGGATGGGATTTTCCAATCCCATCCACCATGGGAATCATTACAAGTGGGACTGAAATTTTGATGGCTCGGCATTAGACCTGTTGACTTTGGGCCCAAATTTTCGGTCCTGCAGCAGGACGGGAGCAGAAAATTACACCCATTGTTTCAGGTTGGAGCTGGAAAATATGACAGATGTAACATGTTTTAAGCCAATACGGAGGCAGGGAATGTGCAGGGATGGGGGAATGAGTATGCAACAGGGTGGATGGCATTTTACAGCTTTCTGGACACAACACAAAGGTCAACTATTTCAGATCATTTCTATCCCTATTATTTCTTGGTACTCCAGATCCTATGGGCAGAATTCTCCTAAGCCCCTGTCAGCAGGTGCAATGGCAAACATGGGGGTGGGTAAAGGTGAGAGTTTGAATTCGGCACGGTGGCACAATTGTTAGCACTGCTGCCTCACAGCGCCAGGGACCTGGGTTCAGTTCCCGGCTTGGGTCACTTGCTGTGCGGAGTTTGCACATTCTCCCCTTGTCTGCGTGGGTTTCCTTCGGGTGCTCTGGTTTCCTCCCACAGTCTGAAAGATGTGCTGGTTAGGTTGATTGGCCATGCTGAATTTCCCCTTAGTGTCAGGGGGACTAGCTTGGGTAAATGCATGGGGTTATGGGGATAAGGCCTGGGTTGGATTGTGGTCGGTGCAGACTCGATGGGCCGAATGGCCTACTTCTGCACTGTATGATTCTATGATAGGAGGCCCAAAAAATGGCTTTACACCAGCATGAATTTCCCATGGGATTTTTTGCTGGTGCCCGCCATGGCAGGTCGGGAAAACCCGCTGTAGACTGGCATGAAACTCATTTTCATTCCACAGATGAAGATCTGATCACCCATGCCCGATTCTCCGTGGCACCAGCGAGATAAACATGCTGGTGCAAAACACATTTGGAAAACAGATGTCAGGACTCACTTGAATAATGTCTAGGGCTACCTCTGGGGCGCAGGATGGAGGCTGTTGTCAACCCTGGGCCCTGGCGCGCCACAGCAGTGGGTGGAGGGGGCATCTGCAGGTGGAGGAGGTCCATCTTCCAGCCTCAGAGTTTTCCTGGGAAATCCATTTTCATTTTCAGGAGGTGCACCTTCTTTCTTCATTAGTGGGCCAGTGTTGCTGGGCGCCTTTCCAAGATGGCGCCCGGATAGGTCAGCAGAGTATGTGCCATCAAGCCTGCCCCAACATGGAAATGGCACTCAATCCCTGAGTGCATAATTAATGAGGTCAGAGCCTGAAGATTTGACTTTTTTTTTCCGTTGGCCGGGACAGTGGAAAACATTCCACATTCCCATCCCCTCCCAGCAACAGCCCCACCCCCCCCCCCCCCCCCAATTGCCCCCATAGGACTTGGTATCAAGATGAGAGAATTCCACCCTGTACTTCAGAATCATAGAATCCCTACAGTGCAGAAGGAGGCCATTAGGACCACTGAGTCAGCACTGATAACAATCCCACCCAGGCCCTATCCCCATAACCTCACATATTTACCCTGCTAGTTCCCCTATGATTCGGGGCAATTTAGCATGGCGAATTCATCTAACCCACATACCTTTGGACTGTGGGAGGAAACCAGGGCACCCGGAGGAAACCCACACGGACACAGGAAGAATGTGCAAACTCCACAGAAACAATGACCGAGGCCAAAATTAAACCCGGGCCCCTGGCACTGTGAGGCAGCAGTGCTAACCATTGTGCCACCGTGCCACCCACAGTTTCTTTACCTGTTCCAATACTATCTCCTTTTGCCTTTAATCATCATCCCTGTTGTCATTTAATCTCAGGATTCCATCCCATTACAGATCTTCCCTTCTGTATCCCACTCCACTTCCCCCCCACCCCCCCTTTCCTTCCCCTCCCCCCACAACCCCACCTGCTTTCCTTACCTCTAGCCTTGTTTAAAATCTGTTACATCTCTCATTTCTTCCAGTTCTGAGGGAAGGTCGTTAATCTGAAACCTTAATTCTGTACTGTCTCCACCGATCTGCTGAGTAGCTTCAGAATTTTCTGCAGTATTTTGTTTTTATATTCCATGTTGCCTAGTTGTGTGTTCTTGGTTGGTTGCGTGCAGTACGGTATACAAATGAGAAATCTCCAGGTTTGATTCTGACCAAACTTTGCCCAAACGCCCTGACATTAGATAAATGTCGGAAAGCTCCATAGGGGTGGGGGGGGGGGGGGGGGGGGGGGAGGAAGGGTGTGACAGGGTAAGATGATATTTCAGAGAGTTGGAGCAGACTCAATGGGCTGAATGGCTTCTTTCTGCACCGTAGGGATTCTATGGTTCAGGTCATTTCATGAGAAGATGTATTTGCGTGGACTCATCAGTAATTTGGCTGAATCTCTTAAACCGGATGTTAGTTTTTGCATAAGCCAACTGACTAAAATTAAAACCGAGCTGCAATTAATTATTATTTGTATGTGTCTTTATTTTGCAAAGCTATTTTACTCCATTTAATTCTTTTCATTGCAGAAACTCTTTGTTCCAGATGGTCTTCAGGTAACAAGACCCCAAGATAGAAAATGGATGATCCACCCTCTTCATGAGTTCCCCTATTGGATGATGGCTGTCTCAGTTGTTCCAGCCATTTTGGTTTTCATTCTTGTCTTTATGGAGTCTCAAATCACAACGTAAGCACTTTGAAGGCAAATACGGCTCTAAAATTCTACAAGGAACAACATCCTTTGAGGGTGAAAGCCAGGATGGGAAATGGCATCATCCACTATATGTATTTTTCCTTCAAGTGCCTTGGTGCTGAAAGGATTGTTTCCTAAGCCCTGAGGTCTGGCTATCCTCTTCACTACCTGCATGACTAAGGGCACGGTGGCACAGTGGTTAGCACTGCTGCCTCACAGCGCCAGGGACCCGGCTTTGATTCCCAGCTAGGCTCACTGTGCAGAGTCTGCACGTTCTCCCTGTGCCTGCATGGCTTTCCTCCAGCTGCTCCGGTTTCCTCCCACAGTCCAAAAGATGTGCTGGTTAGGTGCACTGGCCATACTAAAATTCTCCCTCAGTGTACCCAAACAGGCGCCGGAGTGTGGCGACTAGGGGATTTTCACAGTAATTTCATTGCAGTATTAATGCAAGCCTAGAACAAAGAACAGTACAGCACAGGAACAGGCCCTTCAACCCACCAAGCCTGTGCCGATCACGTTGTCCTATCTAGACCAACCACCTGTATCCCTCTATTCCCTGCCGGTTTATGTGTATATCCAGATAAGTCTTAAATGTCACTAATGTGTCTGCCTCAACCATCTCACTTAACAGTGCATTCTAAGCCCACCACCCTCTGTGTAAAAAACTTTCCCCGCACATCGCTACTGAACCTTTCCCCTCCTTACCTTGAACTTGTGACCCCTTGTAATTGTCATTTCTGCCCTGGGAAAAAGTTTCCAACTGTTCATCCAATCTATGCCCCTCATAATTTTATAAAATTTTATCAGGTTGCCCCTCAGTGTCCGTCTTTCCAGGGAGAACAATCCCAATTTATTCAACCTCTCCTCATAACTAATATCCTCCATACTGCCCATACATCCTGGTAAATCTTTTCTGTATTCTCCCTCCAAAGCCTCCATGTTTTTCTGGCGGTGTGACAACCAGATTTGGACACAGTATTCGAAATGTGGCCTAACCAACGTTTTATATAACTGTAACATAATTTGCTAACTTTTATACTCGATGCCCCGGCCGATGAAGGCAAGCATTCCATACACTTTCTTCAACATCTTTTCCACTTGTGCTGCCACTTTTAAGGATCTACGGACCTGTACTCCCAGATCTCTCTGTGTGGCTATGCTCCTGATGGTTTTGCCATTTATTTTGTAGCTCCCACCTGAATTGGATCTACCAAAATGCATCACCTCACATTTGTCCGGATTAAATTCCATCTGCTATTTCTCTGCCCAATTTTCCAGCCTATCTACATCCTTCTGTATTCTCTGACAATCTTCATCACTATCCGCAACTCCAGCAATCTTAGTATCATCCGCAAACTTGCTAATCGGACCAGCTACATTTTCTTCCAAGTAATTTATATACACTACAAAGAACGGAATTGTTTGTGGGCTACCTGTGACACTAATAAATAAACTTTAACTAAACACGGCAAGCCAAAAAGAAACTACAAAGGTATAATTCATCGGGCGCTACTTATTTTATTTATTGTTAACTTTAATCATGTTTGGAACCAGTGAAAAATCTCCTGTCACTTATCCGATTTACATTCTTTCCTCTATGCCTGTTACCTCTGCACTCAATTATTCCAACGCTTGCCTGGCCGGCCTCCCATCACCTTTCGCTCATCCAAAACTCTTCTGCTCGCATCCTATTGTCCATCAGCTTATCACCCAGTCATTACCAACCAACATTGGCTTCCAACGCCACAAATTCAACTTTAAGATCTGTACCCTTGTGTTTAATTTCCTTCAAGTCCCTGTATATTTACATCTCTGTAGACTCCCAGAGCCTCATAACCATCCGCCTCAGAAGTCCGTTCATTTGACTCAAGTCTTTTGTATATTCTGCTTCTCTTCATGCTGCTATTGGTGGCCATGACCATCTAGGACCCTCAGTCTGGAATTCCCTCCCTAAACCCTTCCATCCCTTCACCTTCTTCTCCTCCTCTAATGACCTCTGTAAAACCAACTCATTCGACTAAGTTTTGATCACCCTTCCTACTACCTCCTTCTTTTGGTTCAGGGTCCAATTTGTTCCCAGCCCATAGACAAAAGGTAACCATTTTGGAATGATTTTCTCTGTTAATGTCTCTATAATGAAACTTATGAGTGAAATTCACCAAAGATCCTTAGACAGCACTTTCCAAACCCATGACCACTTCCATCCAGAAGGACAAGGGCAGCAGATACATGGGAACACCACCACCTGCAAGTTCCCCTCCAAACCACTCACCATCCTGACTTGGAAATATATCGCCGTTCCTTCGTAGTCGCTGGGTCAAAATCCTGGAATTCTTTCCCTAACGGCATTGTGGGTCAACCCACCACACGTGAACTGCAGCATTTCAAGAAAAAAAGTAAAGTTTATTTATTAGTCACAAGTAGGCTTACATTAACACTGCAATGAAGTTACTGTGAAAATCCCCTCCACGTCACTTACCACCCTGACTTTGAAATATGTCATCGTTCCTTCACTGTCTCTGGGTCAGAATCCTGGAATTCCCTCCCTAACGGCACTATGGGTGTACCGACATCTCAGGGACTGCAGCAGTTCAAGAAGGCGGCTCACCACCACCTTCTGAAGGGCAACTAGGGATGGGCAATAAATGCTGGTCTTGCCGACGAGGCCCATGTCCCACGATTGAATTTTTAAAAAGGAATAACGACCTCAAATTGCTATTAAAGTGCAACTGTTAGTAGTCTAACCTGTTTTTTGTCTCTTTCAGACTTATTGTCAGTAAAGCAGACCGGAAGATGGTGAAAGGTTCTGGATTCCATGTGGACTTGCTGTTGATTGTGGTAATGGGTGGAATTAGCGCCCTTTTTGGAGTGCCTTGGCTTAGTGCTACAACTGTGAGGACCGTCACCCATTGCAATGCCCTGACTGTGATGAGCAAATCTGTTGCACCAGGAGACAAGCCCCAGATTCAAGAAGTAAAGGAACAGAGAATAACTGGATTAGTTGTTGCTATTCTAGTAGGTGAGTGAGGATGGACAAGGGCTGCACATCTGGTACTCCAGTAAAGGATATACTTTAGGAAAAGGATTGAGTGTGGTAAGCCTCTCACACAGGCACATTCTTGAGTAAGTTGTATTCAAGGCTAACGGACACTTGGTGCATTCTCAGTTCTTTATTTATTTTATGGGACATGGGCCTCATCGGCAAGACCAGTATTTATTGCCCATCCCTAGTTGCCCTTCAGAAAGTGGTGGCGAGCTGCCTTCTTAAACTGCTGCAGTTCCCGAGTGTAGGTACACCCACAGTGCTATTAGAGAGGGAATTCCAGGATTTTGACCCAGTGACAGTCAAGGAACGGTGAGATATTTCAAAGTCAGGGTGGTGAGTGACTTAGGATCATAGAATCCCCACAGTACAAAATGAGGCCATTCGGCCCATCGAGTATGCACTGACCACAATCCCACCCAGCCCCTAACCCCATAACCCCAAGCATTTACCCTGCAAGTCCCCCAGACACTAGGGTCGATTTAACATGGCCAATCAACCTAACCTGCACATCTTCAGACTTGGAGGGAAACCTCCAGGTGGTGCTGTTTCTAGGTATCTGCTGCTCTTGTCCTTGTAGATGATTGTGATTGTGGGTTGGGAAGCTGCTGCCTAAGGAACCTTGGTGAGTTCCTGCAGTGCATCTTATAGATGGTACACATGGCTGCCACTGTTCATCGGTGGTGGAGTGATTGAACGTTTGTGGAACGCAAGTGGGCTGCTTTGTCTTGGATAGTGTCAACCTCCTTGAGTGTTGTTGGAGCTGCACTTGTCCGGACAAGTAGAGAATATTCCATTGCATTCCTGATTGTGTCTTGTAGATGGTCAATAGGCTTTGGGGAGTCAGGAGGCGAGTTACTCACCACAGGATTCCTAGCCTCTGACTTGCTCTGGTAGCCACAGTATTTATGTGGCTAGTCCAGTTCAGTTTCTGGTCAATGGTAACCGCCAGGATGTTGATCGTGGGGGATTCAGCAATGGTAACACCATTGAATGTAAAGAGGCGATGGTTAGATCCTCTCTTGTTGGAGATGGTCATTGCCAAGCACTTGTGTGGCGCGAATGTTACTTGCCACTTGTCAACCCAAGCCTGGATATTATCCATGTCTTGCTACATTTGGACATGGGCTGCTTCAGTATCTGAGGAGTCACAAATGACACTGAACATCGTGCAGTCATCAGTGAATATCCCCACTTCTGACCTTATGACAAAAGGAAGGTCATTGATAACCTGGGGATCTCATAGAAATTTATAAAATTCTAACAGGGTGAGACAGGGTAGATACTGAAAGAATGTTCCTGATGGTGGGGAATCCAGCCCCCTCTACCCTGCCCCCATCAAACACTTGCTGGACAGGTCGGTCATAGTTGAGGATAAAGGGTAAACCTTTTAGAACTGAGGTAAGGAGAAATTTCTTCACCCAGAGGGTGGTGAATGTGTGGAATTCACTACCACAGAAAGCAGTTGAGGCCAACACGTTGTCTGATTTCAAGAAGAAATTAGATGTAGTTCTTGGGGCTAAAGGAATCAAGGGATATGGAAGGAAGGGGGGATCAGGAAATTGAATTCGATGATCAGCCATGATCATGATGAATGGCGGAGCAGGCCTGAAGGGCCGAATGGCCTACTCCTGCTTCTAGTTTCTACGTTTCAATGTGTCATTATAGATGCAATTCAAGAAAGGTTTAGAATCATAGAATCCCAACAGTACAGAAGGAAGCTATTCAGCCCATCAAGCCTGCACCGACAACAATCCCACCCAGGTCCTATTCCAGTAACCCCACTTTTTTACCCTGCTAATCCCCCTGACACTAAGGGACAATTTATCATGGCCAATCCACCTAACCTGCACATCTGTGGACTGTGGGAGGAAACTGGAGAACCCGGAGGAAACCCGAGCAGACACGAGGAGAATGTGCAAACTTCACACAGACAGTCACCCAAGGCCGGAATTGAACCCGGGTCCCTGGCGCTGTGAGGCAGCAGTGCTAACCACTGTGCCACCAAACTGATTTTGGAAACTTAGTGTATTAAACTTCAGCTAACTCTGACTCAAGGACTGTTGCATTTGGCAGGGGTTTCCTGTGAGCAAGCAGAGGATTTTCTTTCCTGGTGCAGTTCGGGACCCTGCTAGCTGTGTTCTGTAGCACATTTTGCATCACAAAAGTGCCTTAACATATCTCTCAAAGATTGCGCCATTCTAAGCACTTCATGACCAATTAATTGCTTTGGCATGCAATAGCTGTTACTGTGTGGGTGAAAGTGGCAGAAAATTTGTACACTTGATGGTGCCAAAGTCAGCAGGGAGATGATGGGCGTGTTGGGTGCAGGACAAATGTAGCCTGGAGCACCAGAGGAACACCATGTTCTTTTTCAAATAATGCAATCGACAGAAAGACTTGCATTTCCATAGTGCCTTTCACAGCCTTAAGATGCCCCAAGTGCCTTACAGCCAGAGTTTTTTTTTTGAAGTGTAATTAATATTCCACTTCAAGGATGCCAGGCAGCATTCCCTTGGTACTAAGGTTTTCCTACTTAAATGGAAGAATGCAACTACTGAGACAATGTAGGAAGCACAGCAACCAATTGGCGCACAGCAAGCTCCCACACACAGCAACGTGATCATGACCAAATAATGTGTTTTCGTCCTGTTGGCTGAAGGGTGAACATTGGCCAAGATACCAGGTGAATACACCTGCTGTTTTTTGAATAGTGCCATTAGACCATTTATGTTCACCTCCAAGGGCAGGTGACACCTTGGTTTAATGTCTGACCTGAAAGGCAACACCTCTGACAGTGCAGCACTCCCTCAGTACTGCATCGCTGTGCCAGCCTGGATTTTGAGCTCAAGTCCTCAAACCTGAGCACCACACGACCTCAAACACCAGGAAGGAAAATGAGATTTTAATTTAACATTTCACTTGAAGGAAGCCACTGAAGGAATTCTACTTAAATGGTAGAATGAAACCCACTGAGACAAGCTCACTCAGAACCATTTTGGTATAGAATCATAGGGAGGAATTTTACCGTCTCGCCCGTCATGGGAATTGTAGCTGGCAGGACATGAACCATACAAAGATCCATTGACCCCGGGGTGAATTTTCCGGCCTTGGGGTGAGTAACGCTGGAAAGTCCCACCCATGGAATTGCTACAATGCAGAAGGAGGCCATTCAGCCCATTGAGCATGCATCAACAACAATTCCCCCAGGCCCTTAATATATCCCCGTAACCCTATAGGACCATAGAAAATTACAGCTCAGAAACAGGCCTTTTGGCCCTTCTTGTCTGTGCTGAACCATTTTATGCCTAGTCCCACTGACCTGCACTTGGACCATATCCCTCCATACCCCTCTCATCCATGAACCCGTCCAAGTTTTTCTTAAATGTTAAAAGTGACCCCGCATTTACCACTTTATCCGGCAGCTCATTCCACACTCCCACCACTCTCTGCGTGAAGAAGCCCCCCCTAATATTCCCTTTAAACTTTTCTCCTTTCACCCTTAACCCATGCCCTCTGGTTTTTTTCTCCCCTAGCCTCAGCGGAAAAAGCCTGCTTGCATTCACTCTATCTATACCCATCAAAATCTTATACACCTCTATCAAAACTCCCCTCAATCTTCTACGCTCCAGGGAATAAAGTCCCAACCTATTCAATCTCTCTCTGTAACTCAGCTTCTCAAGTCCCGGCAACATCCTTGTGAACCTTCTCTGCACTCTTTCAATCTTATTTACATCATTCCTGTAACTCGGTGACCAAAACTGTACACAATACTCCAAACTCGGCCTCACCAATGCCTTATATAACCTTACCATAACACTCCAACTTTTATACTCGATACTCCGATTTATAAAGGCCAATGTACCAAAGGCACTCTTTACGACCCTATCCACCTGTGACGTCACTTTTAGGGAATTCTGTACCTGTATTCCCAGATCCCTCTGTTCAACTGCACTCTTCAGAGTCCTACCATTTACCCTGTACGTTCTTCTTTGGTTTGTCCTTCCAAAGTGCAATATCTCAGTACTGCATCGCTGTATCTACCCTGATAATCCCCCTGACATAAGGGGCAATTTACCATGGCCAATTGACCTAACCCACACATTTTTGGACTGTGGGAGGAAACCGGAGCACCCAGAGGAAACCCACGCAGACACAGGGAAAATATGCAAACTCCACACATTCAGTCACCCGAGGCTGAAATTGAACCCAGGTTCCTTGCTCTGTGAGGCAGCAAATTCAATTTCAGCAAACAAGAGTACAGTTTGCTTGTGATTCTATCTGAATGATCACTCTCTCAATCTGTTGAATGTTTTAATTTTGCAGGTTTGTCTATTGTGATTGGAAGGGTTTTGCGTATGATCCCAGTCGCTGTCCTGTTTGGAATCTTTTTGTACATGGGAGTGACATCTTTGAACGGAATTCAGCTATTCGATCGTATCCTCCTACTCCTGGTTCCACCTAAGTACCACCCGGACAGTGTCTATATCCGCAAAGTAAGTTCTTGCATTGAAACAGTATCACCTACCTGAAGAGGCAGGTGATTAGTTACAATGGGTGAGATTTTGCTACAGAAGGAACAGTGAGACTAATAGCTGAAGTGTAAATTGGATAGCAACCAATGCACAGTTCAACTCCAAAATCACAAAGTTGTTGAAAACACAACTGGTCAATTTGCTGTGCTTCTCCAGAAGCTATACTGGTATTTCAATAAGATTCACAGCTTAGAAATACATGGAACAGTGTGATGTTGCAGTACTTACATGAAAGATATCCACTAATCTCTTGAGAAATACTTAGGACTTGCATATTCCAGTAAAGGTTCAGCAATGTGATAAGTCCTAATACCTGCCAAACAACCTATCTGATAACTTTTACAAGTATGGAGACTCATTCCTTCAGATTTTGATTATTCTCAATTTCTCTCTCTCTCTACTAATTCCATCTTTCTTTCCCACTCTTTATTTCAATTTTTGTGAATGAGTTGGCACAAACTAAATATTCTAACCAATTGATTGAGGAATAATTGAAGAACTGCAGAATTCCTTGTCCTGCTCACTCAGGTCTCAAGAGCTCCTGAACAGGGTTTTGATCAGAAAACTCTCTCTGACTAGAGGAAATTTTGGTACAAAATCTCAGAGAAAGTCCAAAGGCAAGTACAGTGAATGGCTGGTCACATTATCGGCCACAAAATACGATCCAATGAATATTGTATCTTCTTTCAAGGTCATCAGCAAAGTCATTGGCAAATTTAATCTGGCATAATTGAGGAGCAAAAGACATAATGAAATGTCAGCAGAAAATGCTGGCGGCACTGTAGCACAATGGTTAGCATTGCTGCCTCACAGCGCCAGGGACCCAGGTTCGATTCCCAGCTTGGGTCACTGTCTGTGCGGAGTCTGCATGTTCTCCCCATGTCTGCGTGGGTTTCCTCTGGGTGCTCCGATTTCCTCCCACAGTCCAAAAGATGTTTTGGTTAGGTGCATCGGCCATGCTAAATTCTTCCTCAGTGTACCTGAACAGGCACCGGAATGTGGCAACTAGGGGATTCACTGGTTCACTGCAGTGTTGAGAACAAAAGACATAGGAGCAGAATTAGGCCACTCGGCCCATTCAGTCATGGCTGATTTTTTTTCTCATCCCTATTCTCCTGCCTTTTCCCCATAACCCCTGATCCCCTTATCATGCAAGAACCTATCTATCTCTGTCTTAAAGACATTCCATGACCTAGCCTCCACAGCCTTCTGTGGCAAAGAGTTCCACAGATTCACCACTCTTTGGCTGAAGAAATTTCTCCTCATCTCTGTTTTAAAGGATTGTCCCTTTAGTCTGGTGTTGTGCCCTCTGGTTCTAGTTTTTCCTACTAGTGGAAACACCCTCTCCACATCCACTCTATCCAGGCCTCGCAGTATCCTGTAAGTTTCAATAAGATCCCCCCTCATCCTCCTAAACTCCAACAAGTACAGACCCAGAGTCCTCAACCGTTCCTCATACGACAAGCTCTTCAATCCTAATGTGATTAATGTGATCCTACTTGCGACACTAATAAATAAACTTTCAGATTCCAATATCTGCAGTAACTGTGCCTTTAACACAATGAAATATTCCCCTTTCGTTCATGTTTGTCCACAGGACTGACGGTGAAGCGTTTGGATTATTCTCAGATACTACATTTCAATGTTTCTATGTTTGTTATCTAGGTCCGCACCAGGCGTATGCACTTATTTACCTTCATTCAGATTCTGTGCATTGCAATCCTGTGGGCGATCAATAAGTCTATTGCAGCCTTGGCTTTCCCCTTCGTGCTCATTCTCACTGTCCCTCTCAAGATGTTTGGACTCAAAAGGATCTTCTCAGAAGTAGAGATGCAAAGTGTAAGTACCTTAATACCCGAGTAAGAAATCTTTTGAGCCACTCTTCCCTGATACGTTATAAACCTACGGAGCCTAACTCCAAAGAAACAGAAGTTTGGCACTTGCTTTCAAGGAGACAGATAGCATTGCCAGTAATATCCTGGAGTATTCAGGAATTGGAAGTTAATGTGCAGGACACCATTACAAAACAGGGAGGAAAAAATCACCAGGGCATTCTTCAAAACGGTTTAAAAAAAATCTTTGACCACTCTTTTTGTTTGATGTAAAAATATTGACACTAGACTGGACTCGCCACATAAACACAGTGGCTACCAGAGCAGGTCAGAGGAATACTGCGCGAGTAACTCATCTCCTGACACCCTGAAGCCTGTCCATCATCTACAAGGCAACAAGTCAGGAATACAGTGATGGAACGTTCCCCATGGGATGGTGATGGCCTAGTGGTATTATCGTTAGACTATTAATCCAGAAGCTCAGCTAATGTTCCAGGGCCACTGCAGATGGTGGAATTTGAAATCAATAAAAAATATCTGGAATTAAGAATCTACTGATGACCATGAAACCATTTTCGATTGTCGGACAAAACCTATCTGGTTCACGAATGTCCTTTCGAGAAGGAAATCTGCTGTCCTTACCTGGTCTGGCCCACATGTGGCTCCAGAGCCACAGCAATGTGGTTGACTCCAAACTGCCCTCCAAGGGCAACTAGGGATGGACAATGAATGCTGGCCAGCCAGCGACGCCCATGTCCCACAAATGAATTTTAAAAAAACTTACCTGGATGGATGCAGCTCCAACAACACTCAAGAAGCTTGACATCATTCCAGACAAAGCAGCCCACTTGGTTGGCACCACATCCACAAAAATCCATTCCCTCCACCACCAACGCTCAGCATCGTGTGCTATCTAAAAGATGCACAGCAGAAATTCACCAAAATAAATGCTGGTTTAGCCAGCAACACCCATGTCCCACGATTGAATTTTTAAAAATTATCTAATCAAGTAATGGAGATTGGCCTGGGCAGGTGAGTTGCCAAGAGAATAGATATATTAGTCCACCAGTGATTGGAGGGTGAGAAAGTGGGGGAGGAGAAGGGGGGTGAATTGGAGATGGGTAGTTATGTGATGAACGCATCTAATCAGAGTGATGGTCCTAAGAGATGGGTGACTTTTGTCCATTCTTTATGAAGTAGGTCTGCATTGGATTGCCTGCATTACCTGGATATCCAGGCCCAGTACGATCGCGATAGGTGAGAAATCGGGCATGAACCCAATTTCTTTTTGCCTATCTCGCAATCCTACCAGTTCGCCCCGCTCATTGGCCAGTGGGACGATTAGGCTCCTTCCAGGAGGCTATCTCTTCAACAATAGAAAGTCTCCTATTTCTCCAGAGATGTTGGCTGACCTGCCGAGTGTTTCCAGCATCTTCTGTTTTTACTGTTAAGAGTACCAGTGTTTGCTTGTTGTTTAGAATGGCATCAAGGTTTGGCAATAATTTCCTCACATCAAAATTCACACGTGCTGTTCCTGAATGTAAGGAACAAGTCGCTAATGAGCTTTCAGTAAAAGAGTTTAGACTCACTGCTGCCGCGAGAAATGCCCGTCCAGGAACTTGGTGAAGTAACAGTACTTTCATTTGTTTTCTGAAGCTGGATGGTGATAAAGCAGAACCTACCTTTGAGGAGAAGCAAGGAGTGGATGTTTATGATGAGACAATAATGCCAAGCTAAGCCCCTCGGAACCCATACAGGACACAACGTTGCAATGCAGCTTAAGAGACAACAGAAACATTCGCCTTTGTCTGGCTTATTCCTCTTTATTAATTAATGAAAATCTGTGTAATAGCCAAAGGAGAGGATGAGCGACTCTAGTCTAATACGATAATGATGTAAGCAATGCTTAGTTTAGTTTTAGCTTTAGAAATGTACAATTACCAAAACACAATACAATTAGTTGGGGCTAAATGAAAACACATTGTGGCCACGGTAACCGGATTCAGGAATTTGATTAGGTTTCCCCATGTTTAAAAGAAGGAAGTTGAAGAGACTAATTACCAAGAAACATACATACGTATGCTCTTTGTCCAGAGATCCCAGGATTTTCTCTATTAAGACCAGGGTACAAATGGGATGTTAAGTATTCATTACTGACTCCATTTGAGTCAATCTAATTATGCCTTTGCCCATTTTGATTCCATTTCCATTGCAAGTAATGTTATTAAATCTCCAGATGGCAATATTAAAGAACCACCGCTCTCACATCATGCCCAAACTAATTACATTACATTCCAATGTGCATTTGTAAATCCGGCAGCATGTTTTTTTTTTACACAATCTCGTATTCTTTTATAGGGTAAGTTCGAAATGCAGAATTATTCGCCTCGTTGCAAATTTTGGGTTACCGTGTTTCCACAGAGAAATCAAATACACCTTGTAAAATAATGTTATTTATGTTCATAATTATTTTACAATTTTGACCTCGGAGAAATCAGATGAAATTTATAGTTTTGGGATTGGTAGTGCCTGAGTGTATGATGGCAAACCCTAAAAGAGTTTTGTAGACCTGGATATTTACAGGATGGGGGGGTGTGGGGGTGGGGGGGGTGGGGGTGCGGGTGGGGGGGTGGGGAGGGAGTGTTTGCAGAGTGGTTACAGGGGAAGAGGATGAAGTGATGTGGAGCAACTCAAATGTCAGGAATGCGGAAGTTCTGCCGCATTTCATGGCAAGACCTGATTATTTTCTTTCTTCATTTCCCACTTGGTCAGTCAGATTGACACCAAAGAAGTGAGCAGCGGAAACCCACCGCCCAGAGGCCATTAAATATAGATCCTGGTAACTGGGAACATCACAGGCTGGTGTGGGAATGGGTGGACTGGGGCAAAGAGTTGACCTTCGGGGTGAGGGGGAGGGGAGGAGGAGAGGGGAGTCCAGGAAATATTGTAGGTTGATGGTTGTGATGGTGGGAGGGGATGGGGGGAGGGGGGGGGTGGTGAAGGATAGTTAGATTGGCAAACAGGAGGGAGGGAGAAGATCTGGAAATAATACAGGTTTTGAGGGAGGATAGGTGGCAGCTTGACACGGCAAAATGATTTGTCTGAGGGGCTGAAGGAAAACACTCTTGTTTCCCTTGGCCCACAAGCAGTGCTATAAATAGCACTCAGGTGCTGGATGCAACTGCTCCTATTACTGGGAAACCTAGCCAACCTCACGAGTTAAGTTTCAATTGTTGCAAAATATCAGAAATAGAACCTCATTTACATATAATAATGGGTTGTTCAGATGCCTCCAAACCTGTTCCCATTAAAACAGAATCGGGTATGCTCACGGCAGGTTAGGGTCAGGTTGCTGACTCTCTCCCGTCCATCATGTTGAGGTGGGGTGAGGGGGGGTTAAAACCCCAATTCCCCTTAGTCTCTCTGGTATCATGCATTGTTCTGGATAGTTTAGTGAATGATTTGTCCCTAGATCCATGTGAAGAAGGAACCGTTATGCTTTAGAAGGCTTCCTTCAACAGAATATAGATATATATATGCTGAATAATGTTTTAAATAAATGGCTACACTCAAAAGGAAAGCAGTTTATTTTCTCTATCAAATATTTTATTCAAGTGAGATGCTTTTTACAAATGTAGTTGCTTCAGTCAAGATCCAGTTGAGCCTCTTGATTCCTTTGTGTGTGTGTTTTTTTTTACATTTTGTAGCATACTTACCGACACGTTTAACTACTGATGCATTCAACAAATCTGTTTCAATGATTCATCACAAGTTTCTGATTAGGGAAAGCTATGTCTCCACACAACAGTATCATGACTCAAATGAGACCATTTCATTATTCCCATTGTTGGGACTGTATGTAAACCATAGCCTAGTTCCATCACTCTTTATAAAGTTCAGTTTAGAATCAGTCAACATTTAGACAAGCACTGTTGAAATGATACTGTTAAGGATTCTCCCCATCACACTGCAAAGTGAACATTTGTTTCAAATACTGTGATGGTGAGAGATGAAGGGATGGAGATGAAGACAACTTCTTGATGATAAATTGATAATCATACGATTAAACAATGGTGTGCTTTTTTTTCCAGTTTGCGTTTTTTTAAAAATAAAGATTATATATGTTTAAACAATCTCGAACTGTCCTTTTTTTTTGCCAACATGAAAAACCCCAGTAATCCAAAATCTCTGAAAACAGTAAAGGTTCCTCCAGTTAGTTTAAAAGTTAAAGTTTTATTTATTAATCACAAGCAAGGCTTACATTAACACTGCAATGAAGTTACTGTGAAACTCCCCTAGTCGCCACACTCCGGCACCTGATCGAGTCAATGTCCCTAACCAGCACATCTTTTAGACCGTGGGAGGAAACCGGAGCACCCGGAGGAAACCCACGTAGATACGGGGCAGATGTGCAAATTCCACACAGACAGTGACCCAAGCCGAGAATTGAACCCAGGTCCCTGGCGCTGTAAGGCAGCAGTGCTAACCACTGTGCCACCATGCCGCCCCATTATATCAATTATTTAATTATATCAATTATTTTCCAATTGTCTCCCCCTCATCACCAGACAGTGCTTGCCGATGATTCAGCCACATCACCTTGTAAGGGCAAGCTTAACTGTCCATCAGTTTTGGTTCAGTTGACAGAAGGGAGGTGCAGAAGAGGCTTTATATAACAATTCCTAATTGTGCTAACCAGTGTGCCACTGTGCCGTCCCTACGTTAACGACCTACTTTTATAAAATCATAGAATCCCTACATTTGGCCCATCGAGCCTGCACCGAGAGCAATCCCACCCAGGCCTATCCCGTTAACCCCACATATTTATACTGCTAATCCGCCTGATACTAAGGAATTTTACACCACCTGCCACGGGAATAGGAGCAGGCGAGGGGTGGCACGGTGGCACAGTGGTTAGCACTGCTGCCTCACAGCGCCAGAGACCGGGGTTCAATTCTGGCCTTGGGTCACTATCTGTGTGGAGTTTGCATGTTCCCCCCATGTCTGCGTGGGTTTCCTCCGGGTGCTCTGGTTTCCTCCCACAGTCCAAAGATGTGCGGGTTAGGTTGATTTGCCCTGCTAAATTGCCCCTTAGTGTCAGGGGGATTAGCAGAGTAAACACATGGGGATAATGCCTGGGTGGGATTATAGAATCAGAGAATCCTACAGTGCAGAAAGAGGCCATTCGGCCCATCGAGTCTGCACCAACCACAATCCCACGCAGGCCCTATCCACATATCCCTGCATATTTACCCACTAACCCCTCTAACCTATGGATCCCGGGACACTAAGTGGCAATTTAGAATGGCCAATCAACCTAGCCCGCACACCTTTGGACTGTGGGAGGAAACCGGAGCACCCGGAGGAAACCCACACAGACACGAGGAGAATGTGCAAACTCCACACAGACAGCGGCCCGAGCCGGGATTCGAACCCAGGTCCCTGGAGCTGTGAAGCAGCAGTGCTAACCACTGTGCTACCATGCCGCCCACCGATTGTTGTCGGTGCAGGCTCAATGGGCCGAATGGCCTTCTTCTGCACTGTATGATTCTATGAATGGCAAGGTCTGTTGACCTCAGGTGGGATTTTACAGTTTTGGGACGAGCGAGGCCATAAAATCCCACCCTCAGGGGCAATTTTACCTGTCCAATTAATCTCACCTGCACATCTTTGGATTTTCTTCAGCCTGACCTAATTTCCAAACTATTTAATTCCTGGGCCAATAGATTTGTTCAATGTGACAAAAATGACAAAAATGTAGAAGTAGCAGTGCTTTTGTTTTAACAATTCCTTACATAGGGCTTCCAACTTAGAAAGCATCTTTTATTTGTTGTTGCAGAGGTAGTTGTCCAAAACAAAAATACACCACACGAGGGCACTGTTGACTCATTCTTCATTACCTCCACCACTGAAGGTGGGTGGAGGTGATGTTCTTACCCATTATTCTGTTTGTCTGTAAACAATACATCTCAGAAACTAATGGACAGGTTTCAATAAAATTTGGTACACAGGCAGGGGATGGATTTTTATTTAAGGATCCATTTGCATTGGGAGATAGGTCAAATGTACTTTGTTAGGGGGTTATGTGTTGTTTAGAGTATCGCTGATTGTTTTAGTGTTATGGGTTGTCTCAGATGCTGTGGTACAATTTGTCACAGCTGTCAAAAAGTGTGCAAAGTTTTCAGAGCAGGTTGTTGGATGTGAATTGGCCTGCCGCCCACTCAGTGAGATAAAGCGTCTGTCAGGAAAGAGGCAGTTTTAAGTAATCTATACTTGTATTCTCTGGCATTAGAAATAGGGTTTCACTTTAAGTAAGTTTATTTTTTGTGTTTCTGTATTTGAAAGGGTTATGACTTGAAACAAAGACAGCAAGTGTTGGAAAATTTCAGCACGTCTAATAGTATCTGTGGAGAGAGAACTAAGCTGACGTTTCATATATTAGAATCATAAGAATCCCCACAGAAGAGGCCATTCAGCCCATCAAGTCTGCACTGACTCTCTGAGTGAGTAGCTTACCCAGGCTTTCTCCCCTGCCCTATCACCATAACCTCACACATTTCTCATGGCTAATCCATCTACCCTACACATCTTGGGACACTAAGGGGCAATTTAGCATGGCCACTCCACCTGACCTGCACATCATAGAATCATAGAAACCCTACAGTGCAGAAAGAGGCCATTCAGCCCATCGCGTCTGCACCAACCACAATCCCACCCAGGCCCTACTCCCATATCCCTACACATTTACCCGCTAATCCCTCTAACCTACGCATCTCAGGACACTAAGGGGCAATTTTAGCATGGCCAATCAACCTAACCCGCACATCTTTGGACTGTGGGAGGAAACCAGAGCACCCGGAGGAAACCCACGCAGATACAAGGAGAATGTGCAAACTCCACACAGACAGTGACCCAAGCCGGGAATCGAACCCAGGTCCCTGGAGCTGTGAAGCAGCAGTGTTAACCACTGTGCTACCGTGCCGCCCAAAGAAACACATCTTTGCACTGTGAGAGGAAACCAGTGCATCTGGAGGAAATGCACACATACATGGGGAGAATGTGCAAACTCCACACAGACAGTCACCCTCGGCCGGAATTGAACTCGGGTCCCCGGCGCTGTGAGGCAGCAATGCTAACCGTTGTGCCACCATGCCGCCATTTTGAGTTGGGATGACTTGAGTCTGGTTTACAACATGAAAACAAACAAAGGTTTAAAGGAAAACTAGGCTGTTGCTTAGCAACGAGGGGCCATCCTCAGACTCAAAAAACTTTTGAGTTTGTTTTAAGCTGCATCAGGAGAGTCTGGACAGGACAAGGGGGTTACTGAAAACAAACTTCCCAAAGGAACAAACGAAAGTCCAAGAAATCAGGGAGTTGGGCGTGGCAGATGGAATACAATGTGGAAAAGTGTGAGGTTATGCACTTTGGAAGGAGGAATGGAAGCACAGACTATTTTCTAAATGGGAAAATGATTAGGAATTCAGAAACACAAGGGGACTTGGGAGTCATTGTTCAAGATTCTCTTAAGTTTAACATGCAGATTCAGTCGACAGTTAGGAAGGCAAATGCAATGTTAGCATTCATGTTGCGAGGGCTAGAATACAAGAGCAGGGATGTACCTCTGAGGCTGTATAAGGCTCTGGTCAGACCCCATTTGGAGTACTGTGAGCAGTTTTGGGCCCCGTACCTAAGGAAGGATGTACTGGCCTTGGAAAGGGTCCAGAGGAGGTTCACAAGAATGATCACTGGAATGAAAGCTTGTCGTATGAGGGACGGTTGCGGACTCTGGGTCTGTACTCGTTGGAGTTTAGAAG
This sequence comes from Mustelus asterias, assembly GCF_964213995.1. Classification (NCBI taxonomy): domain Eukaryota; kingdom Metazoa; phylum Chordata; class Chondrichthyes; order Carcharhiniformes; family Triakidae; genus Mustelus; species Mustelus asterias. The sequence continues at coordinate 83,752,939 of NC_135811.1, forward strand.
GATGAGGGGGGATCTTAATGAAACATACAGGATACTGCGAGGCCTGGATAGAGTGCACGTGGAGAGGATGCTTCCACTAGAAGGAAAAACGAGAACCAGAGGGCACAACCTTAGATTAAAGGGACAATCCTTTAAAACAGAGATGAGGAGGAATTTCTTCGGCCAGAGAGTGGTGAATCTGTGAAACTCTTTGCCGCAGAAGACTGTGGGGGCCAGGTCATTGTGTGTCTTTAAGATAGAGATAGATAGGTTCTTGATTAATAAGGGGATCAGGGGTTATGGGGAAAAGACAGGAGAATGGGGATGAGAAAAATATCAGTCATGATTGAATGGCGGAGCAGACTCGATGGGCCAAGTGGCCTAATTCTGCTCCTATGTCCTATGGTCTTATGGTCTTAAACATATGTCTCAGGAAAGACAGTTGAATTAAAGGAACAAAGAACAAAAGGTTGAACAAGATCCTGTTCAGGAGTGTTTAAGTGAACAGCAGAGAAAGTGCTCTGTAAGAACCTGATTTAAAGTCAGCTGGGTAAGACATCAGACATTCAAAGTAAATCAAACGTTTGGTGACATTTTAAATTTAGCCTATGAAGCAGTAGTCTTATGTCGTCATGGCTGGGTGCCTGAGATTGCGTGGCAGCTTGAACGCATGCGGCAATCCAAGGCAGAGGAATTCCAAAAGGAGAGATTTAAATCCTGGAGGTGGATCCTTGGTGTAGGTATCTGAGGGAAAGCATTGTTTGAAAGAAGATCCCAAGGTGTGTTTTTTCAAGAGTGGAGTTTGGTAACTGTCATGTGGTGGTTAAAGTTCCAGTGAGACCAGCTGCCTCACGGCGTGATAAGCATCTGGGTTATGGGGGGTAGGGGGGGGGGGGGGGAATATGGTGGTGGTATGTGGTGGTAGTTTTGATGACAGACCCACAAAAGTTATTTTGGGTGTCACTTGGTTTTCAGAGTGTGATGTGTTTGATTGTATTTTATCCGTGTGTACATACATGAACTATGTACTTACTGAAAATATTAGAGTGTAAGTATTTGGATGTATTAGTATTATAGTTATTGTAAGTATTAAGAAGTATTTAGATGTGCACTCGCGATGCTGAGGTATACAAGGCTATGGGCTAAGTGCTGGAAAATGGGATTAGAGTAGTTAGGTGGTTTGTCTTTGACCAGCGCAGACATGATGCACTGATTCTGTGCTGTATACCTTTATGACTAAGATCTATTTTGTGCCGTGTTTTGGCCTTACAGATCTGTGTAACATCCATGAAGATATCGGTGGGATGAAGTAGTGCATTATAGTTAATCTTTTTTTATTTAATAAAGGTTTTAGTATTTTGTTAAAAGTTAATTGGCAATCCTGCGGCTCAATTCATCTAAATAAAAGTTACAATCTATTGAGCAGGGGTTCCGCTCTGGAGCTTAACTGTCCAAAAGTAACATCAGCTGGGGTTGCGACACAGCGTAATGAAAAGTTTTAACTTTTCAGCTTTGAGGTTACAATGCATCAACCAGGCAGGGAAAAGTGTCAAGGAAGTGCTGAAGAATTGTAATAACATGTCAATGCAGCATGGCAGAGGTATATACTCTACTGAGTGCCCACTTCACTTGATGTTTCCTCCTCTTCTCTACCTTCCCCCTCTTCTTTGGCATCTATGTTTAAGGATCATTTAATTGTGTCTCCCCATATGGAGGCTCCTATGGAGCAGAAGGAAGTGCATGGTGTGGAATTTTGGTTCTAGAAGCTCTTTGTTGGAGAAGAGATTTCTTCCTTCGACTCCTCCTGGTATCCATTGGAAAAAATGTTATCTTGAATGAAATGTCAATGAGACAAATGGTCCGGAGAAGAGGAAAGGAGAGATGGGAATCCAGTGTTCCCTTGTTTTAGTTTTTTTCATTCATTCGTGGGACATGGGTATCGCTGGCTGGCCAGCATTTATTACCCATCCCTAGTTGCCCCTTGAGAAAGTGGTGGTGAGCAGTCTTCTTGAAACTGTGGGTTGACCAAAATGCCATTAGGAAGGGGATTCCCAGCGACTGCAAAGAAACGGTGATATATTTCCAAGTCAGTGGCTTGGAGGGGAACTGGCAGATGTTGGTGTTCTCATGTATCTGCTGCCCTTGACCTTCTAGATGGAAGTAGTCATTGTTTTGGAAGGTGCTGTCTTAGGATCTTTGGTGAATTGCTGCAGTGCATCTTGTAGATTGTACACACTGCTACTACTGAGCGTTGGTGGTGGAGGGAGGCCTTTAACAAGGTGCCACATAGGAGACTGTTAAATACGTTAAGTGCCCATGGTGTTAAGGGTAAGATCCTGGCATGGATAGAGGATTGGCTGACTGGCAGAAGGCAGAGAGTGGGGATGGAGGGGTCTTTTTCAGGATGGCAGCTGGTGACTAGCGGTGTGCCTCAGGGGTCGGTGCTGGGACCACAACTTTTCACAATATGCATTAACGATTTGGAGGAAGGAACTGAAAGCACTGTTGCTAAGTTTGCAGATGATACAAAGCTATGTAGAGGGACAGGTAGTATTGAGAAAGCAGAAGGGCTGCAGAAGGACTTGGACAGGTTAGGAGAGTGGGCAAAGAAGTGGCAGATGGAATACAATGTGGAAAAGTGTGAGGTTATGCACTTTGGAAGGAGGAATGGAGGCATAGACTATTTTCTAAATGGGAAAATGCTTAGGAAATCAGAAACACAAAGGGACTTGTTCAAGATTCTCCTAAGGTTAACGTGCAGGTTCAGTCGGCAGTTAGGACGGCAAATGCAATATTAGCATTCATGTTGAGAGGGCTAGAATACAAAAGCAGGGATGCACTTCTGAGGTTGACTAAGGTTCTGGTCAGACCCCATTTGGAATATTGTGAACAGTCCTAGGTTCTGTATCTAAGGAAGGATATGCTGGCCTTGGAAATGATCCGGAGGAAGTTCACAAGAATGATCCCTGGGATGAAGAGCTTGTCGTATAAGGAACGGCTGAGGACTCTGGGTCTGTACTTAGTGGAGTTTAGAAGGATGAGGGGGGATCTTATTGAAACTTACAGGATACAGCAAGGCCTGGATGGAGTGGACGTGGAGAGGATGTTTCCACTAGTAGGAAAAACTAGATCCAGAGGGCACAACCTCAGGCTAAAGGGACGATCCTTTAAAACAGAGATGAAGAGGAATTTCTTCAGCCAGAGAGTGGTGAATCTGTGGAATTCTTTGCCGCAGAAGGCTGTGGAGGCCAGGTCATTGAGTGTCTTTAAGACAGAGATAGATAGGTTCTTGATTAATAAGGGTATCGGGGTTATGGGGGAAAAGACAGGAGAATGGGGATGAGAAGAATATCAGCCATGATTGAATGGCGAAGCAGACTCGATGGGCTGAATGGCCTAATTCTGCTCCTATGTCTGATGATCTTATGGTCTTGTGGGAGTGGAAGTGTTGCCAATTTAATTCTGCCTTTAAGTGAAAGGTTGGGGAAAGCAGTGGATTTGTTTCTTCAGGGTAGTCACATAACTTACGAGCTATTTTACTGCAGCCAAGAATATGGCTGGCTCAATCTGGCATTGATCAGTTGGGGGAGGGGGGCCTCCCACAGCACAAAGATGTGCGGGTTAGGTGGATTGGCCATGCTAAATTGCCCCTTAGTGTCAGGGGGACTAGTTAGGGTAAATGCATGGGGTTATGGGGATAGGGCCTGGGTGGGATTGTGGTCGGTGCAGACGCGATGGTCCGAATGGCCTCCTTCTGTACTGTAGGATTCTATGATCTACTCAAAGTGGAAACCAGTAGCTTTGCATTCTGCTTTCTCCAATTCAGCTGAACACACAATAGGATTTGGTCTTTCATCTTTGCCCTTTCTTGATAGTTGATTCCTGCAGTCCAAAGCTGTTCCATCTGATCTGAGATGGTCACAGTGGTTTGTTCGGCAGCCTTCACCCCAAGCATCAGCTCATGGATGGCTTAAAAACTCACTTCTATGCGACCTATGTAAATAATTCTTTGCCAGATATGATATGTGCTTTAGTTTGGGGAAAGCGTCAACATTATGTTAGAAGTTTTTATACAAGAAGGAAATAGACACAGGTCTGTCAAAAAATTACAAAACATAAAAAGCCAAGCAGCTCACGCCTTCCCAAACTGGGGTCAAAGGATGAGCAATTGGGGTCGTGAACTTTGAGGCAGCAATGGCGGCTGTGGAGTGGAGAGTCTGATTTGACCTTCCTAAGATCGACTGCGAGGCCCCTTTTAATGTGTATGATTTTTTTGCTCATGGGCGTGGCCTTATGAAGTGACCTGACCTCTGCCAGCAAACCGTATCAAATGGCTCAAGAACAGCTTCTTCCCTGCTGCCATCAGACCTTTTAATGGACCTACCTTACATTAAGTTGATCTTTCTCTACACCCTAGCTATGGCTGTAACACTACATTCTGCACTCTCTCCTTTTCTTCTCTATGAACAGTATGCTTTGTCTGTATAGTGTGCGAGAAACAATACTTTTCACTTTATACCAATACACATGAGAAAATAAATCAAATCAACGGTGCCTATAAAATGGTATGTATCTTAGTTTTGTTTGGTGCCTGTACCCCTAAGGTTTAAACTTCCCACCCCCCCCCCCCCAACTTTTCTTCAGGCCTGAAACACTTTCACCTTAAAGGACTGATTAAGCATACATGATTTGTTTCTTGTTATTCTGTTAATCTAAGTGCATATGTTATCTCTAGAATTCATCTTTTCTTGTGTTTATGTGTCTGTGGCTGAGATTTTCCAGCCCTTTCTGCTGGCAGGATCTTCGCTCCTGCCGATGGCAACCCCTACAGCGTGTTCCCTGGTGGTGGAGGGTGCCGGGGCATGCAAAATCCCACAGATATCTGCGGAACCAGAAGATTCTGCCACCAAGCAATAGCAGGCCACTTACACCGCTGGAAAATAGACCTGGGGTGGGATGGGAGGGGGATCAGAAGATTTGTGTTTGTGGGAGTGAGTGTTCCATTGCTTTCTCATTTCGGGTGTTGTGTATATAAATGTGTATTCTTTCTTTTGATTTCAACTTACCAGAAATCTCTGGGAAGTCACAACACTCAAAATGTTTTAATCACTCCTAAAAAATGTAATTTGATGTGAACCGCTGATAGCTGAGGAAGAAAAAGTTAGACCACCACCTCTCTCCACATGTAACACCCCCCTTTTATGATGGGTCAATTCTTTGTTTTTCATGAAGTACCTCTACTGTATTTCCCTCACATAATTCCCTATCTCTGCAGTGTAGCCAGCGTAAAGCTTTCAATGGCTTCTCCACCAATGCTTAGATGGTCAATGGTAATGTCAATCACTGGTTCTCCCTAGTCCTCAATCTATTTGCTGTTGGCATTATCCATTAACTTGCACTCAACTCTCTGACAACCGATTGAGTTTCACCTCTTCACTACCCTTCATTCTATGGCTGTTGCTATGCTGTCCATTCAACATCAAGTTGTGGATGTAAACATTCTAAGATCATAATTGACAAGACTAAAGGCCTAATCTTGCGTTCTCCAATTCTAAGTCCCTGATTCTATTCTCTTTCCAGCTCAAGATGGCAGTGCTGAAGCTGAAGAACCTTAAATCTCATAGCTAATCCATTATCAAGCTTCCCACCATAGAATCATAGAGATGTACAGCACGGAAACAGGCCCTTCGGCCTAACTCGTCCATGCCGACCAGTTTTTCTAAACTGAACTAGCCCCATTTGCCTGCGTTTGGCCCATATGCCTCTAAACCTTTCCCATCCATGTATCTGTCCAAATGTCTTTTAAATGTTGTAATTGTACCCACCCCTACCACCTCCTCTGACAGCTCACTCCATATACTCACCACCCTCTGTGTGAAGAAGTTGCCCCTCAGGTCCCTTTTAAATCGTTTCCCTCTCACCTTAAGACTATGTCCTCTAGTTCCACACTCCCCTACCCTGGGGAAAAGACCTTGACTATTCACCTTACCTATGCCCCTCATGATTTTATAAATCTCTATTAGGTCACTCCTCATCTTCCTACACGCCAGGAAAAAAGTCCCAGCCTATCCAGCCTTTCCTTATAATTTAAACCTTCCAGTCCTGGTAACATCCTTGTAAATGTTTTTTGCACCCTTTCCAATTTAATAACCTCCTTCCCATAGCAGGGCAACCAGAACTGTACACAGTACTCCAAATGTCTTGTACAGTTATAACATAACATTGCAACTCCTGTACTCAATGCTCTGACCGATGAAGGCAAGTGTGCCAAACATCTTCTTCACCACCCTGTCTACCTGTGATGCCACTTTCAAGGAATATTGTACCTGCACCCCTAGGTCTCTCTGTTCGACAACACTCCCCAGGGCCTTACCATTAACTGTCTAAGTCCTGCTCTGGTTTGTCTTACCAAAATGAAACACTTTGCATTTATCTAAATAAAACTCCATCTGCCATTCCTTGGCCCTCTGGCCCAGATGATCAAGGTCCCATTGCAGTCTTAGATAACCTTCTTCAATGTCCACTGCATCACCAATTTTGGTGTCATCAGCAAACTTATTAACCATGCCTCCTATATGCTCATCCAAAATCATTTATGTAAATGACAAACAACAGTGGACCCAGCACAGATCCCTGCGGCACACCGCTGGTCACAGGCCTCCAGTCTGAAAAACAACCCTCTACCACCACCCTCTGTCTCATACTGGCAAGCCAATTTTGTATCCAATTGGCTAGTTCTCCTGGAATCCCATGTGATCTAACCTTACTGACCAGTCTACCATGCGGTACCTAGTCAAAGGCCTTGTTACAGCTAGCACCACTCATTAGTCTCAGTTCATCTTCTTGTCCTATAACCTCATTGATAACAATCACCGCCAGACTTAATGGCCAAGGCTCTGGTCTTCTGGATTGGATTGTGCCCATGAGTGCACATCATATAATTAAATCAAGCATGCTCACTTTCCCAGGGTTCCTGTATGAAACAGACAGATTTGATTGTTCAGGGTTCTGTGGGTTGTAGGATCTTGATGTATAGTTACGTCCTCTTTGTGCCATCTAATCCTTTCTGGGTCTAGTGCTGCTTGACTTGTGGCTCTTAACGTGGTCACTGGAAGCCACTGAAAAAGCCATAAAACTTTGTAAATATTTGCAATGCGAAAATTAGAAGTAGTAGGAGTGTTCGGAATGACTGCATAAAACTGCAAGCAGTGCCACCACTGCTCATAACCCACCCACTGACATTGGCATTATCTCCTCACTCATTATAGGTCCTACCTGAGGGTCTCTTCTGGCACTAACCAAATTGCTGTTGTTGGTGCTGAGTTGCTTCTGGATGCCCCTAACGTGTCTGCAGTTTCCTGGTTAAATGCAGATAAGATCCAGTGCCAAATTCAGCACTGGTCTTGCTCCAGCATAAAGGTTGTATTGGCTTACCACCCATTTTGAGTGCAGGCCTAATTTCTGTCCCAATATTTCCAAAGCCAAACTCCCAACTCCCATCTTCCAGGATAAACTAGCCGACTTGAGCAACACCCCAGCTATTTTTTCTATTCGTTCGTGGGACATGGTCGTCGCTGACTGGCCAGCATTTATTGCCCATCCTTAGTTGCATGAAGGGCAGTTGAGGATCAACCACATTGCTGTGGCTCTGGAGTCACATGTCGGCCAGACCAGGTTAGGACGGCAGATTTCCTTCCCTAAACGACATTAGTGAATAATCTATAATGATTTTGTGGTCATCCGATAATTCCAGATATTTTTTAATGGATTCAAAATCCACCATCTGCCATGGCGGAATTTGAACCCGGGTCCCCAGAACATCAGCTGAGTTTCTGGATTAATGGATTAGCGAAAACATCACTAGGCCATCGCCTCCCTCACTCTATCACCTTGAACATCCACTCCTTCCACCAATGATGCAAAGTGGCAGTAGTGTGTACCTTCTACAAGATGCATTGCTGCAACTCATTTTTGACAGCATTTTCCAAACCCAAGACCTCTACCGTCTCAAAGAACAAGAGTAGCAGACGTAAGGAAATGCTAAAACCTGCAAGTTCCCCTCCAACTTTTACAGATGCACCATAGAAAGCATTCTTTCTGGATGTATCACAGCTTGGTATGGCTCCTGCTCTGCTCAAGACCGCAAGGAACTACAAAAGGTCGTGAATGTAGCCCAATCTATCACGCAAACCAGCCTCCCATCCATTGACTCTGTCTACACTTCCCGCTGCCTCGGCAAAACAACCAGCATAATTAAGGACGCCACGCACCCCAGACATTCTCTCTTCCATCTTCTTCTGTTGGGAAAAAGATACAAAAGTCTGAGGCCACGTACCAACCAACTCAAGAACAGCTTCTTCCCTGCTGCCGTCAGACCTTTGAATGGACTTACCTAGCATTAAGTTGATCTTTCTCTACACCCTAGCTATGACTGTAACACTACATTTTGCACTCTCTCGTTTCCTTCTCTACGAACGGTATGCTTTGTCTGTATAGCACACAAAAAACAATACTTTTCACTGTATGTCAATACATGTGACAATAATAATTCAAATCAGAAATCACACGCCATTCTGACTTGGAAGTATATTACCATTCCTTCACTGTAACCAGATCAATATCCTAGAACCCACTCCATAATGAGCATAACTACACCAAATAGACTGTAGGTGTTCAAGCAGGTGGCTCTCCACAACCTTCTCGGGGGCAACCGGGGATGGAGAATAAATGCTGGCCTAGCAGCAATGTTCACATCTCCTGAAAAAAAATGCATTAAGTTTAATTCATTGAGGACGCCACCGCCCTGTTCTATCCCATATAAACCTCTGTTTGTCTGTTGTCACCGAACTTGAATTTATTATTGTATATCTGCAATTCAGGGACAATAGAATTTGTGGTTTGTACATCTAACAAAATTACATTTGTACTGAGCTATGCAGTTACATGTTGCATGGTCCTCCTGCTTCACTTTGTAGCAAATAATAGCAAATTCGCTGTTTGCTCGTAGATTAAAAGAAAACGTTTTTGCCAATACTAACTTAATATGTCCAAGAGATGAGGATCTTGTACGGTCAAGTGAAATGTCACATTTCATTCCATACTGTTTCTCTCCCCAATTCCAAAATTTGAGCCAGATTACATCAGCACTCTCATACACAACCGTCTTTGTTTCTCTTAGATACATTTAGAATTCCAAGTCCATTTTGGCAGAAGACTGGCATCTTCATCACATCTAAATCTCACTGCAGCTACATGAAGAGCCAGGTGCCTGTCACTGTGCTACAATACCCTGTGATTCTCATATTCTGGGAAGGTGCCTCCACAGAAGTTGAAACGTTGGGACGATTTTACCATCCCGCCTGCCACAGGAATCGGAGCAGGCAAGGGGTGGACCATGCAATGGCCCGATGACTCGGGCAGGATTTTCCAGCTTCGGGGCAAGCGAGGCTGGAAAATCCCGCTCGTTGTCTCTGGCAGGTTGGTAACATCCTCTAGAGAAGTATACTCTATCTATTGCAACGAGCTGACATCTACACTCAGTAGGATAACATTCTACTTCTGAACGCCTGTGGTGCACTGTCTCCATCCCCCCAACAGCCAATTGTAAACCTTCACATTCACAATTTGTATTCCTTCCAACATCACAAGAATTCTTAAAGATTGCACCATGAATTAGTCTTTTACAAGGTATAAGAGGGGGTACAGAAACCCCTAGGATTTTGAAGACTATTAAAACAAAGTAGACTAGTTGAGAATAGGGGTCACAGTGTGCCTTATATATACAATAAGGAATCACAAAGTGCCTCATATATACAGTGGAGCCCCGTTGTAACGCGCCCCGATTTAGCGCGAAATTGGATATGACGCGATGAATCATTGGACCCTTTTTTTTGCTCTTTCTGGTTTAGTGATTTAGTGCCACCCCAATAACATTCGTGATAACATTTTAGGGACCCCAACCATCGCGTTACAACGGGGCTCAACTGTATATATATAAAATGTCATGCGAAGATATTGGCTGCATAGACACATATATAACCATTGGTAGAGGATTTTGAATAAGCATTGTAGATTTTAAAATGTATTTTCAAATGTCTTGTAAGCTTTGGCCAAGATGCAGCCTGCCCCAAAGCATAATGGGAAATGAGCAGAATTAGACAAGCCACATTTTTTGGAAACAATACGGTATAGAATATATTCACTATCACCAGTAAAAGACTTTGCAGCTGTAAGCTATCAAGGTTTTAAAATTAAAAGAGGCATTTAGCCTGTGGTTGCAGTGAATAGACATATTCAGCTTTTACTGATACGGCAGTGGTTAGCAGGGAGGATGAAATGACTCCCTGTCCATTCCCATGGTTTGCAGATGGTGACGGCGACCCTTGAACCCATCGGTTTTGCATAGGTAAGGTTGCTCGGCAACTTCTGGGTCCGGTTGACCAATGAATTCCCAATTCTGCTAGAAGTTAGAATGCTATTGGCCAAGGTAAATAATGTGTATTAATGTAATTGGATCATCCAGTTTGGATGATAGGGTTGGGCGGGAGAAACGAACCTTCGAAAAGATAGATCTGTTTTACACGCGTACTGTAACGTCAGAGAAAAGTGGAATCCTCTGGCTGTCTCTCTCTCAATGCATATCGGTTAAATAAAGAACGTCTTTAACTGCATACAGTCTTTTGTGAATCTTTGTATTAGCTGGGTTCAGCTCAATACATAGAACCAGAGGGAAGCCCCCTGGAAACCCCCCCTAACACAAGGCAAGAATATTTTCACATGATTTCCAGTCAAGATACCTAACAGTTTTTGCTTATGGCAGTAAACAGTACTTGCCATAATAGAAATCACTAAATCAATTTATAAAATGACTGCCTTGTAGACCCAGGTTGAATTTAGTTTTTTGTTGATTGAACCGCCAAAGCAGTTGGGAGGTGATATCATTAGCCTGAGTACTCAGATTGGGGAGAAGAAAATAAATCTTTATTGTGATTCACAGAATGCTGCTGAAAATTGCATGCATGCGGATTAGTGCAGGGTTAACCTGCAGACATCAAACAGCCTGCTGACCCCACACCCCCCCCCTCCCCGCCCCTGCCGCTGGGAGGAATTTTAATCCCCTCCCCAGGCTGGTGGTTTGGGCTGGATGGAGGATTAAGTTTCTGATCGGAAGTGCAGCCCAGCTCCAGAATGTCCATTTGCAAATTTAACGGGGACATTATTGGGTGCTGGCAGGAAAACCACATGCTGAAGTTGGGGATTTTCACCATTGCAGGTGGACATTGGTGCAACTAACCTCCCTCTGCAATATAAATGACATCTTTGCAAATTGCTTTTAATTTCGCTCTTAAATACAATGTGCGCAACACAGGTTTCCTGAAACAGACAAGGAGGCGAGACAGAGCAGCAATTCAGGTGGCTCTTTAGGCTTGTCATTGGACCTTCAGAATAAAAGCTCACACTGTAACTGGTGTCTGAGCTCTCTGTGCTAAATATTTGGCAGTGGGTCACAGGGACACCATTTTCTACAATTCTGAAGGCTTTCTGAAGGCTGAATAAACTGGGATTGTGATTGAATAAACTGGGATTGTTCTCCCTGAAAAGACGGAGGCTGAGGGGCGACCTGATAGAAGTTTATAAAATTATGAGGGGTATAGATAGGGTGAACAGTTGGAAGCTGGAGATGTGCGAGGGAAGTGTTGGGGGCCTGGAATGCACTGCCAAGTGATGTGGTTGAGGCAGATACATTAGTGACATTTAAGACTTATTTGGATAGACACATGTACAGATAGGGAATAAAGGAATATAAGTGGTTGGTCTAGATAGGCCAACATGATCGGCGCAGGCTTGGAGGGCCGAAGGGCCTGTTCCTGTGCTGTACTGTTCTTTGTTCTTTCAATCTGGCAGCATCAGGAATGGAGATGTGTTCAAACTGCTTGACCGCGCATCAGAAGATGATCATCTACAGCCGTGACAACCTGCTGGATTGGGATCAACATGTGCACAAGAGGGAAAGATACTCTAGACAGAGATGCACAGGAGACGGAGTGAGGGTTGAAAGAGACACTACCCAGAGCAAAGGGTTTAATGATGGAGGCTCAGCCACTGTGACCTTTTGGAAGAGTTTTTATGCAAGTTAGGGTTGTCGGTGTCAGGTGGTGGATGTCATATGCAGCCACCTAGAACTCCACAGCTCTCTGCTGGACCTGCCACACATGAAAATAGCCACAGTAATATAACTCATTTATATATAATATTTTAGAAGGCTATGGTAATAGAATAATCACGCTGCTGGATTAGTAATCCAGAGTCCTGGACTAATAATTTCACCTTGATAATTTCAGAAATTCAATTCTTCAAACATCTGGAAATAAAAACTTGATATCAGCAAAACCAATGCCTTAAAGCTAGACTGTAACAAAAATTAATGCCTTTTGGGGAAGGAAATCTGCCACCCTTGTGTTCACTCTAGTCTATATGGGCCTCTTGTCGTTCAAAGTGACTCTTTGTTACCTTCTGAAGCAGTTTGTCAAAATTACGTGCATCAAACCACTACAAAGAATTACAATGGTTCAAGAAGGTGGCCCATCACCACCTTCTCAGAGCAACTGGGGATGCGTAATTGTTATGTATGCTGGGGCATATCCCCTTTAAGGGAATGATTCAAGTGACCCAGGGCTCAAGTTCCACCCTGGGTGGAGCTTACCTTAGCCAGTCTTGTTTTTTATTTACTTACTATTGGACTCAATTTTTACTTTGAATTCGTATCGATGTACATGCCTGTGTTTACCATTTCTCCAGACCTCTTTAGTAGTTAATAAACTTACTTTATCTTAACTCAAGAAAGCCTGGTTAAATTGGCTCCTTTTTAAACGCAACTGTTTGGTCTGGAAAAGGTACCCAAGGGAAAGGGAACCCTGTTAGATTAAACCTTTGTTGCTACCAGCAGAGGGTGGGTTGGATAAAGAACAGGGAGCCAGTCACCCTTCCTCACCTGAGTTTGTAACAATTTGGGGGTCTCCCAGTCAGATGGTGACAAATTGAGGGGTCTTGCCTGGACCAACAGCTTTTGGGGAACCCCACCAGGGGATGGTTGTATTGCTTTAACATTCCCATTAAAGCAGGGGACCCTAGTAAGTGAGGAATGTTGAAGGGCAGGGCCAGGAGCAGCACATAGAAAATAGGAGCACAAGTAGGCCATTCGACCCTTCGCGCCTGCTCCACCATTCACTATGATCATGGCTGATCATCCAACTCAATAGCCTGATCCCGCCTCCCCCCCCACCCCCCACCCCCCACCCCCCCCCCCCCAAATCTTTTGATCCGTTTTTCCCGGGACTGATATCTAACTCCTCATTGAAAACATACAATGTTTCGGCCTCAACTGCTTTCTGTGTTAGCGAATTCCACAGGCTTACTAATCTGAGTGTAGAAAAATACACCTTAATGCAGTCCCAAAAGGCTTACCCCGTTTTCTTAGACTATGACCCCTGTTTCTGGGCATCCCCACCATCAGTAAAATCCTTCCAGTGTCTACCCTATCTAGTCCTGTTAGAATTTTATTGGTTTCTATGACATCCCTCACCCCCCACCCCATCCCGCCCCCACCTCATTCTTCTAAACTCCAAAGAATATAATCCTAACTGAATCAATCTCTCCTCATAAGTCAGTCTTGCCATCCCAGGAATCAGTCTGGTAAACCTTCTCTGCACTGCTTCTATAGCAAGAACATCCTTTGTCAGATAAGGAGACCAAAACTTCACACAATATTCCAGGTGTGGCCTCACCAAGACCCTGTATAATTGCAGTGAGGCATCCATGATCCTGTACTCAAATCCTCTCGCTATGAAGGCCAACATCCCATTTGTCTTCTTTACTATCTGCTGCACCTGTACGCTTACCTTTAGTGACCGGTGTATGAGGACATCCAAGTCTGATTGCACATACCCCTCTCTTAATTTATAGCCATTCATATAATAATGTCTTCCTGCTTTTGCTATCAAAGTGGATGACTTCACATTTATATTGCATCTGTCATGTATTTTCCCACACACTTAGCTTGTCCAAGTCACACTGAAGCATCTCTGCTTCCTCCTCACAAATCACTCTCCCACGCAACTTCAGGCTCGATTTTACCATTGCGTCGCACCCGTTTTTGGGTGCGAAAACGTGGTAAAGTCGGGCGTGAGGCCATTAACACAATCCGTGCCTGCGTCCGTGCAGATGCCGAATTTACCAAAGCCTGAAAATGGCCGCGATACGATTCGCACCTGAAACAGGTGCAACGGCGATTTAAATGCATTTAAATTGAATTAATGAACTGCCCGCCCAACTTTACCAGCATTTCCCTCTTTGCCATCGCGTTAGCGCATCCAGATTCGGCGCGAAACAGACCTGCTCGGCAAAAGTCTGTTTCGGGCGCTCCAGCTTCTGAAGATGTAAGTTCAGAGCTTCCAACAGCTCTCTAACTCAGATCGGGGGTGGGGAGAGGGAGCGGAGGGAGGCAGGCCAGATCATTCTCTGGTGGGGGGGGAGGGAGGAGAAGGCGGGTCAGATGTATCTCTGGTGGGGAGGGGGGGGGCGGGGTGGAGGCCAGATTGTTGTCTGGTGGGGGGGGGGAAGTGAGGGGGAGGAGGGAGGCCTGATTGTTGTCTGGTGGTGGTGAGGGGCGGGGGGGGGGGGAACGGGGGCAGAGGGCGGCCAGATTGTTGTCTGGTGGGAGGTGGGGGGGAGGCGGGGGGAGGCCAGATTGTTATCTGGTGGGGAGGGGTGGCGGCAGGGGGGACAGCTGCCACGCTGCAGGCTATCAGTTGGGGCGAAGAAGGCAGAGGGTCGCGTTCAGTCTGGGTAGTGAGGGGGGGGAGGGGTGGGTGGATAAGGGGGGACAGTTAGGTTGTGGGAGTGGGGCGATGTCTGTGGGGGCCATCGCTCCGGCTTTTCCCTTTTCGCGATGTGACAGCAGCGCATTTTTCAATTTTCTTTCCTCACTGCCCATGCGCAGTTCAGAGCTCCGATCGTTTCGGGCGCGATAAGCCCCGCCCACAGCACGATTCAGACTCGCAATTTTTTTTTCAGGCTAAGTGCGTATGGGAGCGCTTGAGAACATGTTTCCAAGTCGGATCTGAACTGCACCCAGATTCAGCACTTAGAATGAAAATGGTAAAATCGGGCCCTTCGTGTCATCTGCAAATTTGGAGATAATACATTTAGTTCCTTCATCTAAATCATTAATATATATTGTGAGTGGCTGGGGTCCTAGCACTGATCCCTGCGGTACCCCACTAGTCACTGCCTGCCATTTGTAAAATGACCCGTTTATGCCTACACTTCCTTTCCTGTCTGCCAGTTTTCTATCCATCTCAATACACTGCCCCCAATCCCATGCGCTTTAACTTTATATGCTAATCTCTAATGCGGGACTTTATCAAAAGCTTTCTGACAGTCCAAATAAACTACATCCACTGGTTCCCCTCATCAATTCTACTAGTTAGAGCCTCAGAATTCCAGTAGATTTGTGAGGTATGATTTCCCATTCATAAATCCATGCTGACTCTGTCCGATTCTACCACTCTTAATCAAATCCCTTGCACTTCCTTTGTTGAATTTTAAACTGCTCCCAATCCTCTGGTCTGTTGTTTATTCTGGCCAATTTATATGCCTCTTTCTTGGATCTAATATTATCTCTAATTCCCCTTGTAAGCCATGGTTTGGCCACCTTTCCCATGCCCTCTTTGCCATTGTCTATCCATCATCATTCCTTTAAGTAATGTTTCCCAATCAATCATAGCCAACTCCCGCCTCATACCATGGTATTTTCCTTTATTAAGATTCAGGACCCTTGCCTCAAAATCAGCTGTGTCACTCTCCAACTTGATGAAAAATTCTATCATATTACGATTGCTTATCCCCAAGGGGTCTCACACAACTAGATTGCCAATTATTCATTTCTCATTAGACAATACCCAATATAGGATGGCCTGTTCTCTCGCTGGTTCCTCAATGTATTAGGCCAGAACACCATCTTGTATACATTCCAAGAATTCCTCTTCTATAGTATTGTGACTAATCTGATTTACTAAGTCTATATGCAGTTTAAAGTCGCCAATAATTACAGATGTTCCTTTATTGCATGCGTCTCTAATTTTTCATTTAACACCATGCCTAACATCAACACTATAGTTTGGGGGTCTATATATAACCCGCACTAAGTCTTTCTCAACACTACTCATACAAATTCCACATCATCGGAGCTAATATCTTTCTTCACTATTGCGTTAATTTCCTCTTTAACCAGCAATGCAACTCCACCACCTTTTCCTTTTTGCCTATCTTTCCTAAATAATGAATGTTCAATTCCCATCCCTGGTCATCCTGCAGCCATAGCTCCGTAATCCCAACTATATCATCATACCCATTTACATCTATTTTCCCAATTAATTCATTCACTTTATTGCGAATGCTCCACACATTAAGGCTTAAGACTTTTCCTTATTATATTACTTGTACCATTTCCACTATTTTTCACTGTGGCCCTGTTTGATTCTGGCCTTTGCTTTCTCTGCCTACCGTTTTTCATATTCCCCTTTCTGTATTTTGTTCTTACCCTTGACTCCTCAGGTTCCCCCCCCCCCCCCCCCCACCCGCCGTCTTTTGACCCCTGAGGGGTTTCAATCCCCCTTCCATTTAGTTCAAACCCTCCCCAAACATTCTAGCAAATACACCCCCCGGACAAGAGTCTCGATCCTGCCCATATGTAACACATCCAGTTTGTACTGGTTCCACTCCCCCAGAACCGATCCCAATGTCCCAAGAATCTGAAACCCTCCCTCTCACACCATCTCAGATGTATTCATCCAAGATATTCTGCTATTTCTGCTCTGACTAGCGCATGGCACTGATAGTATTTCAGAGATCATTACCTTTGGAGGTCCTATTTTTCAACTTACTTCCAAACTCCCTGTATTCTGCATTTAGGACCTCATCCCTTTTTAAAAAAATCTATGTTGTTTGCATCAATGTGTAGCATGACCACTGGCTGTTCACCCTCCCCCTCCTGCAACTACTCCAAGACATCCTTGACCCATGTATTGGGGAGGCAACGTATCATCCTGGAGTCTCATCTGCAGCCACAGAAACACCTATCTATTCTCCTTGTAGTTGAATCCCCAGGCTTACTAAATAATAAAGCTTCTATTGAAGCTAGAACAAAAACTACACGTACTCTGAACAGCAGAGGTGGCATGCTGTTGACAAACCTAAACAATCCCATAACCACTGGATCAGATCAAAGCTCCTCAGACCTGCCAAATCCAATCATGAAAAGTGCTGGAACAATAAACAACTAAAGGGAGGAGGAGGAACCTCCATGAACATCCTCAGCTTCAACTATGGTGGATTGTAGCATGTAAGTGCAAAACACTGCTAAAATACTTGTAACCGTCTTCACCCAGATGTGCCAAGGGGATGATAGGTCTCGGCCTTCTCCTGAGGTTTCCACATCATACCAGTCTTCAGCCAATTTAATTTATTCCGAGTAACATCAATAAATGGCTAAGCACACTGAATCCAGCAAAGACTATCAAGCCTCTGGTAGTATGGCCAAAGATTTGTGGTCTAGAACTAGCTGTGTCTCAAGCCAAGTTGGTTCCAGTACAGCTATGAGAAGCATCTTCAGTTGCTTCATTAATGACCTGCCTTCCATCACAAGGTCAAAAGTGGGGATTTGCTGATGAATTCAGAAAGTTCAGCACCATTCATGACTCCTCAGGTAACGGACCAATATGCAACAACACAACATTCAGGCTTGGGCTGATCGGTGGCACACAAGTGCCAAGCAATGACCATCTCCACAAAAGTGAATCCAACTATCTTCCTTTGACATCCATCACCAAATTCCCGAAGTATCAATAGCCAGGGGGTTACCATTGACCAGAAACTTAACTGGACTCGCCACATAAATACTGTGGCCGCAAGAACAGTCAGGGTATTCTCAATGAAGTGACCCATCTTGGCAAAACTTGTTCAGCATCTGCAAAAAAAAGTCAGGAGTGTGTTGGTATACTCTCCACTAGGATGTACAGGTACATAGGTCACTGAAAGTGGCAATGCAGGTGGAGAAGGTAGTCAAGAAGGCATACGGCATGCTTGCCTTCATCGGCCGGGCATTGAGTTTAAAAATTGGCAAGTCATGTTGCAGTTTTATAGAACATTAGTTAGGCCGCACTTGGAATATAGTGTTCAATTCTGGTTGCCACACTACCAGAAGGATGTGGAGGCTTTGGAGAGGGTACAGAGAAGATTTACAAGAATGTTGCCTGGTATGGAGGGCATCAGCTATGAGGAGAGGTTGGAGAAACTTGGTTTGTTCTCACTGGAACAACGGAGATTGAGGGGCAACCTGATAGAAGTCTACAAGGTTATGAGGGGCATGGACAGAATGGATAGTCAGAAGCTTTTTCCCAGGGTGGAAGAGTCAATTACTAGAGGTTCAAGGTGCGAGAGCAAGCTTTAAAGGAGATGTACAAGGCAAGTTTTTTGTTTACACAGAGGGTGGTGGGTGCCTGTAACTCACTGCCGGGGGAGGTAGTGGAAGCAGATATGATAGTGACTTTTAAGGGGCGTCTTGACAAATACATGACTAGGATGGGAATAGAGGAATATGGTCCCTGGATGGGTATGGGTTTTACTTCAGTCGGGCAGCATGGTCGGTGCAAGGTTGGAGGGTTAACGGGCCTATTCCTGTGCTGTAATTTTCTTTGTTGTTTGGAAAAGTGTGGCTCTGACAACACTCAAGAAGCTCAGCCTCACCCAGGATAAAGCAGCTGACTGATTGGCACCACATCCACTATCTTATCTCTTCGCTCACACCATCAATAGCAGATTGTGGCTGCCCGTCATCTACAAGATGCACATTCAAGGCTTCTTAGACAGCATCCCCCAAACCTCTACCACCTAGAAGGGCGAAGGTTGCATTCACTTTGGAGCACCACCACCTGCAAATTCCCCTCCTAGTCACACTTGATAATACATTGCTGCTCCTTTACCATCGCTGGGTCAAAATTCTGGATTACCTTTCACCACACAGAACGTAGTGCTTCCTGACTGGTTCTTTCAAAGTAAGAAGTCTAACAACACCAGGTTAAAGTCCAACAGGTTTATTTGGTAGCAAAAGCCACTGGCTTTCGGAACAGGCTGTTTCAGGGCAGCTTGTTCCGAAAGCTAGTGGCTTTTGCAACCAAATAAACCTGTTGGACTTTAAACTGGTGTTGTTAGACTTCTTACTGTGTTTACCCCAGTCCAACACCTCCACATCATGGTTCTTTCAAAACCATTGCTCAGGCAATCCCTGCAGACAATCTGGTTTAAAGAGGTGAACTCCAGTAATTACAACTGCCTGTAAGCTTATGAGGCAATAAAACATCCCAAAACACTTCGCAGGAGCATCATAAAACAAGATATGGCACTTAGCCACACAAGGAGATTAGGACAAGTGACCAAACACTTGGTCAATAAGGTTAGCTTTAAGGATTGTCTTTAAAAATGTTTTTGTCTTAAAATATTACTGAAAGAGAAAACATGCTGTCAAAGCTTTTCAATTTGCACTCATTGAGTTAGCTTACAAGAAATTACCAAAGGGGAGGAAACAACAATTTATACTGCATAACAACAGAGAGCTGATTGGTTGGCAAGTGGACTCTGATTGGTGGAGGTTTTGCCATGGAGAATGCAGGCATAACTTTGTTCAAATTTAAATAAAAGCAACTGCAGATGCAGTAAATCTGAAAAATCAGAAAATGCTGGATAAACTCAGGATGTCTGGCAACATCTGTGGAGAGAGAAACAGAGCTAAGTTTGGGGTCTAACTGACTCTTCTCCAAAGCTGGTTCTGATTGGGCATTGGTCACTTAACTGTTCCATGTTGTATTCTCCATGGCAATGTCTCCACCAATCAGATTTTCACTTGCCAACCAATCAGCACTCACCTCTCATGCAGTATAAATTGTCATTCCCCAATAATAGTCGGTAATTTCTTGCAAGATGAGAAGGCTAGAAAGGACATTTCTTCACTATCAAATGATTGATTGTCTTAGAGGAGGTCCATGAAATAGGGAGGTAGACAGGTGAAGGGTGTTTCTGAGCTTGAGTCTGAGGCACCAGAAGGCACAGACATCAATGATGGGGGCAATTAAAATTGGAGATGTTCAAGAGGCCAGAATTAAGGGAGTGTGGGGGTTTTGGAGGACTGGGGAATGGAGGTGATTGTAGAGATAGGGATGGGCAAGGGGAATTTGAATTTTATTGTTAAGATAATGCTTGGTGTAGATTAGCCAGCACAAAAAGTAACAGGTGAATGGTATTTGGTGTGAATTTAATTTTGGTGTGAAGTTATGCAAGAGTTTTGGCTCACCTTAAGTTTCCAGATAGAATGTAGGAGACCAGCCAGGAGAGCACTATAGTACAGAGGTAGCATAAGGGATGGTGACTGGTGAGCTAAGGCAGGAGTAAAGTAGGCTAATGTTAGAGGTGGAAATTGGTAGCCTTAGTAATGGTGTGAATGAGGCTGGAAGTTTTGTGAAGTTTATTTGTGTCACAAGTAGGCTTACATTAACACTGCAATGAAGTTACTGTAAAATCCCCTTGTTGCCACATTCCAGTGCCTGTTTGGGTACACTGAGGGAGAATTTGTGTGGGTTTCCTCCCACAGATCAAAGATATGTGGGTTGGGTTGATTGGCCATGCTAAATTGCCCCTTAGTGTCAGGGGGACTAGTAGGGTAAATATGTGGGTTATGGGAATAGGGCCTGGGTGGGATTGTGATCGGTGCAGATTCAATGGGCTGAATGGCTTCCTTCTGCGCTGTAAGGCTTTTATGAATTTAGCAAGGCCAATACATCCAACCAGCATGCTTTTTGAACTGTGGGAGAGAACTGTGGGATATTTGATTGGAGTAACAATGCCATTGGCCAAGTGTAAATTCTATATTCACACTATTTAAAGGGCTTGTTAAAAGATACGTGCACATTAGCAGTGTGCCGAGTGACAACATCAACGTGCTGCGACAGGAGGATGCAGTTAAGACAAAAATCCAAATGATGTCAGCAATGGACACGTGGTGAAGCATAGACAGTGGGGGTGGATCAGTTCCAGATAGAAATGTGTAGATAACTCTCAAGATAAGTTGTCCTTTCTAATGCTGTGCCAGAGGGGTATAGTGGAAGCAGAAACCTGTCTCGGTGAAGGAATCATTTCATTCAGAAAGCTCGTTAACACTGCCTTACTCGTCATTCTGTACGTTCCAGTGCTCCACCCTGCTGTGCTTCCTGTCTCAGCCCAGCCTAACTGAATCCCGTGATGAGAACGGCAAGAAGGATGGCCCGTTGGATTGAATGGAGGGGCTGGAAGAATGCCATTTGTTTTCGTTGGAGAGGAGCCAAGGTGTGGGGTGTTTTTTTGGGGTGGGTGGGTGCTTACGTTGCAGAAGAACTTCGACTGACCGAAATGTCAGACCTGGCTATCTCCAGCCTGACTCGCAGTTCGTCCGCGAATGGAAAGGTAGATGGTTGGAGGGAGGTACAACCGGGGTTAGTCTGTAGTGGGTTCTTCTGCAGCTGGTAGCAAGGCAGGAACAAGTTGCGTCTGCGGGGAGGTAGAATGTGGAGGAGGTTGGAGGTAGAATGGGAAGGAGAAATATGCTGAGGTTATGTATGTTTTCCCACCCCATTTACACTGGACCATTTGTTGTCGTTATTCACTCCATGCTGAAATAAAATTGTAACCATTCAAACCCCACACTGCTCCATTTCTCTCTGGTTGTTTCCCGGTTTGCTGACACTTGAATCGACACTAACCGCAATCATTCTACGGGGCGGAAAATCGCAGGCGGAAATTGCTGCCGACGTGGAGGGTGCGCAGTTATCAATAAATAATAAAGTCGGTTTTCATCCGAGCGTCAGGAAAAGCGGCTCGATTTCTAACTCAAGGAGTGAAACTTGGCTATTGTTCTCTGCTTTTAAAAAAGGGGGCATTCTTGTGTCAAATGTATACGGTTAGAGCTTTATAAAGGGAGGAGAGGGGTAGGGCTGAGTGGAAAACCCTATGCTCTCAACAACATCATCACAACAGCAGGAGGCACCGAGACTGTGATGGACAGGTGCGTGGTAACTCCTCCGTTCCCGAGCCAAGGCTTCTTTCATGTTTCACTCGGTGTGCTCTCGCCCTCTTGTACACTCTCTTGCGACACAACTTGTTAATGTCGATGTGGTTACATTGTGACACACACACACAGCCATTCAGTGCACTAGACTCCGCCTGAAGACTGCCCAACTTAGGCTGAAGCAACAACAAAAAAGAGAGATCTCGCCGGGGTCGCTTCCAAACTCGACTGGGACAATTTACCCGTTCCATCGCCGCCAAGTCTGCTGGTGGGTTTTTTTTTGGGGGGTGGGGGTCTTATTACAACCGAGCCAGGCTGGCAAGTTTTTCGCTCCCAAGTCTTAAGGACACTGCTCAGAGATTCCTTTCCCCTTTTTTAATCCATGGACTGGTATTACCCTGGTGCATTTTTTTTTGTGTTTGCGGATCAAAAGAGAATGGGGGTAACCACCACTTTGAGAATCGCCCCCCCCCCAAGAAAAATTCCCTCCCCATACTATAGAAATTCATTAATTTATTTCAGGCAATTTTTTTTAAATCTCGATTGGCTGGACAGAGGATGACGTGCAGGACAACAAAGGTGGAGTTGGAAATTAAATAAAAATGTAGCAAAGAAAGGCTCAGGCTCAATGTTATATGTGCAAGAGCCGCACTTCACTGCAACTAACTAACTATTCAACACGAGCAATTAGTCCGGGGACAGCAAGCACTCTCTCTCTACCGCTCCGGGGGCCGGCTATTTCAACTGCAACTTCCCCACTCCCCAAAGAATACCAAAACTTCTTCTCAACCCCCTACCGCAAGAAAAACTTTGAGTCTGCTTGGAAGATATTTTGTTGCCTTTTTTGAGAAAGGAGGGAGGGGATTTAAAAAAAAATTCTCTCTAATTGTAATTTTTTCCCTCTGCACAAATGCCTGGTCAAAATTTTGCTTTACACCGGCAAGGACATCTTTCTGCTGGGAGAGAGAGACAAGAGGAGAGACGGGCTGAATGCAAAGGCGGCTGGCAAGAGCAGAGAACGAGTCGGAGGAGAGAGAGAGCACAGGGGGATGGGGGAAGGAGCTGATCCGGAAAAAGGGGATTGGAGAGGTCGGAAGTATCGCGAAGCATGCCGGCTCTCAACGGGGACTAGAAAGCGTCCACGCCCGGGGCCAGCGCTGTGGATCTGGCGAAGGTTCAGCCCCAGCTCCCCTTGTGTTGTTTTGCAAGACGCCGAAGCGGGAGGGGGGCGGAAAAGGTAAGGCGGGCTGGGTACATTTTTGTGTGTGTGTATGTATGTTTTATTTTTCATTAAATCCTCCTTTTGCAAAAGCAACGTTTAAAAAAAGGAAAAAATGCATTGGGAGAGGAAAAATATTTTCTTCCATTTGCAAAAACGTTTTTTAAAAATTGAAAATTTAAAAGGGCTTTTAAAAATTTTCCTTTTGCAAAATTTTTGAATGCAAAATAATTATTTGGGAGAGAGGGAAAAGGGCTTTAAAATATTTTCATCATTTTAATGGAAAATAATTTGGGAGAGGGAAAAGGGCTTTTAAAATGTTTTCCTTTTTAATGGAAAATAATTATTTAGAAGGGGAGAAAGGGGCTTTTAAAATATTTGCAAAACAATTTTTTAATGGAAAATAATTCTTTGGGAGGGGGGAAAAAGGGCTTTTTCCGTGCAAAAAGAGAGGGAAAGGGGAGTGCGTGAGATGCTGCCCGAGAGAGAGGGGGAGAGTGAGTGTGAGAGAGAGAGGGAGGGAGGTAGGGAGAGGGAACGGGGGATCGGCGCTGGGCTGTGCCGACACGGTCGCGCCGTGGAGCCGCCTCTTGTCGCCAGCAGCAGGAAGCTGGTTGGTTCGAGCGGCCGCGCCAGGGCAAGTTGTCTCGGATTCACTCTCTCTCTCTCTCTCGGTTCCGGCCCCTTTTGTCTCTGGCTGCTGCCTCGCTCGCATCCCATTTTCCACCGCCCCCCCTCCTCTCTCTCTCCCCTCCTCTCTCTTGTCTCCCCGAGCAGAGTGCCAGCCTCGCCGGGCAGCCCTCACTCAACTGCGGCCGCTCGCTGGGAAGAGATCGGCGTTGACTCTGTGTCCTTTTTTTCCCTCCCCTCCTCCTCCTTTCTCTGCGGATCTTTTCGTTGCAGTCGCTCCCTCGGCTCGCCCAGATTTTTTTTCTTGTTGTTTTTTGATTTTAAATTTTTTTTTTTAAAAAGAAAGGCGGTGAGTAAAATTTTTTGTTATCAATTTTAAAAAATATATATATTTTATACATGTGGAGGGGAAGGGGGGGTTTGCTTTGCTGCTTTTGTTGGGTTTGCGCCGGGTTTTCGTGGCGGGGTTCGTGCCACGCTTGAAGCCGGGCTGCGGCGCTCACATGGCGGATCCCGGCCCGAGCTACGCTGCCTTCCAGCCCCTTCGCCCGCCTGTGTGGCGAGGGAGGGAGACAACCGGGACTAAATTCGACACATTTTCCTCGCTTCGCTACAAAAATTGTTACAATTCTCAGAAAAAAAGATACATTTTTTTTCTCAAAAAAAAATTGCATTTTTAAAGTTCTTTTTTTTCCTCGATGTCTTTTATTTCCCGTGTAATTATTTGGGGAGGAGGGGAGTTATATATTTTTTTGGACAGCGGGGAGTCTCTCTGTAACATGGCCGTGCCGAGCCCAATGCAGCCGGAACTGAGGCGCCATGTCGGGGACAGGCTGCAACCACGCGTCGGTGCGGAGCAGCCCTGCCCGCCCGCCGGACTTTGGAGCGCCCCCACTGGGTTGGGGAAGGGAGGGGGGGACCGCTGACCTTGTGGAGCTCTGGGTGTTTGGTGCATTGGGGAGCTAGGCTGGGGCGGCTAGAGGAAGGCGGACACGCGGGGAGCTTTAATCACTCTTCTCTCCCATTTTGGTTAGCGTCTCCCCCTATTTTTTAATTCCCTCCTATTTAGAGGAAGCTCTGTTTCTAACTCTTCCCTCTCTCTCTCCCCCCGGGGGGTATTGCCACCACGTCCCCCCCCTTGTCCGCTAACGCAGCCCTCCCTCCTGGGCAGCCCCAGCACTCAAGCTGTGTGACTTGGGCGCGTCTCTCACTCTCCCCCCCCCACCCGGCTCCAAACTGCTGCTGCTTCTCTCGCTGAGACTGGAGGGAAAAGGGGGTGGAGAAGAAAAGAGGGAGGGCAGAGCGTAAGCGCTGGGGGTTTGACTTAGAGTGACATGCCAGACACATGCTCACACACACTCATACCTAACGCAGGGAAATGGCTGCTGCAACCCTGCTCCTCCAGTCTAACCATCTGCTCCTTTACTCCTCCCCATTCAGGTAGTTGGCTTGGATCTGTGAATCTCTTGAGTGGAGCAGCATGAACGGGGAGACGACCATGTCGGCCACTGTTGAGTTGAGCGATGTGAAAGAAGGTATGTCTTGAAAAAAAAGACTCCGAGAATCTTTAGTATTCCTCCAAAAATATTTATTTATTAGTGTCATAAGTAGGCTTACATTACCAATGCAAGAATCTCACAACACCAGGTTAAAGTCCAACAGGTTTATTTGGAATCACGAGCTTTTGGAGCACTGGTCCTTCATCAGGTGAGTGACTTCTTACTGTGCCCACCCCAGTCCAACTCCGGCATCTCCACATCATTACATTACCACTGCAAGGGAGTTATTGTTAAAATTCCCTACATAGGATTTTTGTAACGTAGGAATTGGGAGCAGAAGTAGGCAAATTCAGCCTTTCGAGCCTGCTCCACCGTTCAGTCAGATCACGGTTGATCTCTCCCTGGTTTCAAAATCCTGGAATTCCCTCCCTAATGGTATTGTGGGTCAGCACATGGACTGCAGCGATTCAAGACAGCTCACCACCACCTTCTCGAGGGCAACTGGGGATGGGCAATAAATGCTGGCCAGCCAGCAATGCCCATGTCCCACAAATGAATAAAAAAACAAATCCACCTTCCCACCTGTTCCCCTTATCCCATTTTTTAATCAGAAAGGTATCCATCTCTTTCTTGAAACCATTCAATCATTTGGACTGCACCGCACAGTGGGGCAGCGAGTTCCACAAATTCACCACCCTCCCCTAGAGCAACATTTGTGCAGAATAAATATTTAGTTAACACACGCATTCAGTTGAACTGGGATTTTCCACTGCCTTAATGAATTCTATATACAGAGGGCAGTATTTAGGCAACAATTGTGAAATTTGCCTCTTGTATTGCACTCCAAATCACCTTTGACCAGGTATCAATAACCGTGTTCATGAAAGTAAGTGTTGACAACACCTGGGACAGGATAGCCACATTTAGTCAGAGGCTGTGAATCCTAAAGACTAATTCGCCTCCTGACTCCACAAAGCTGGTCCACTATCTACAAGCTATAAATCAGAAGTGTAATGTGATACTCCCCACTTCTTTGCTATCTAGAAGGACAGGGGCAGCAGATGCATGGGGACACCACCACCTGCAAGTTCCCATCCAAACCACACACCATGCTGACTCAGAACTATATCACCATTCCTTCACTAACACTTGAGTCGAAATCCTAGAACTCCCTAACACCATTGTGGGTGTACCTACACCACATTGACCTTCTTGAACTGCTGCAGTCCATGATAATTAGGGATGTGCAATAAATGCTGGCCTGGATGGCGATTGTCCATATCCTGTGAATGAATGAATAACAAAGTAAGGGCTGAGATTATTTGTATGTCAAAGGGTTGGAAGGAGAATATGTTTATCATTTTGTACTCTGCTATATAATTGGAAATTATATCAAGCACAATAAAAGTTTATATTCCAGCTATTCTTTTTAATTGCTAGTCATCATATTACTAATACCTTGTTCTGTGTAATCTCATTTGGTTATTTCATGGTTAAATCACACTAGCGATTCAAAAACAATAATACTGCGGATGCTGGAAATCAGGAACAGAAAATGCCGGCATTTCTGATGAAAGGTCACTGACCTGAAACGTTAATTCTCTCTCTCTCCACAGATGCTGTCTGATCTGAGTATTTCCAGCATTTTCTATTCTTATCATTGTTTATCCAAGTCCTAACTGCTTACCCTTGTAAGAATTCTTTTGGGGTTTTATAAATTTTTTATTTTAAAAAAAAAAGTTCCCTTATCACAGCTTCTGCTTCAAGAGTTTTTGGGGGGTTTTTTTGGACTGTGACTTTGGGCTTTTATTGGTCAGACCACCTCCAGTTTCACCATTTTCTATTTTGCTCATCACTCGCATCCAACCTCAAAAAGCCTGATTTGCAATTAGTTCCTTCCAGTTACTGATGATGATCTTTCTTCATTTAAGACATCTCTGTATTTCATGGTGCACAGTATGTTACAAAATGCACTCCAGGTTTTCAGAAAAAAACACTGCGAAGAAGTTACTGTGAAAATCCCCCAGTTGCCACACTCCACACGCTTAGTGTCACAAATAGGCTTACATTAACACTGCAATGAAGTTGCTGTGAAAATCGCCACACTCTGGCGCCTGTTCAGGTACACACAGAGAATTTAGCATGGCCAATGCACCTAACCAGCGCGTCTTTCGGACCGTGGGAGGAAACTGGAGCACCCGGAGGAAATCCATGCAGGCACGGGGAGGATGTACAGACTCCACACTGACCGTGACCCAAGCTGGGAGGCAGCAGTGCTAACCACTCTGCCATTCATAGCAGATATTGAAGATGGGGGGGGTGGGGGGGCGGTGAGCTCTCATTGCACAGGGCCATTGTCCAGGTTAAGCAGAGAATCAAAGATATAAATCATTACTTGTTTCTGGAATGGACCAAGTACAAAGCACATTTCAAGCCATGCTCTATATTAATAGATGAGGCTGAGGGAATTCTACTTTGGTCCTCTGAAGTGTCCAACATGGAACCAAAACCACTTTTGCCCTTGTGTCTCAAGCCATGTGATCGTGAAGTTTATATAAGCAGACTTTCTATTTGTCTGAAATGGATCCCACTCTCTCTATGTTGGTACACATTAAACCTGACCTCTAAGTCTCGAGAGATTTTCACAAATCAAACGCAACAACTATATAGGGTTACTAACCAGCTAAAACCTCAGTGTATCAGTGCACTGGTAAGCTTTCTGATGTTTGCCCAGTTAATACAGCTTGTTAAACCATTTACCTGCAGTATTGCACCAATTCCAAACTTCCGGTGGCAAACGTGGCTCCTGCAGCTATGTTGATCCCAAAGAAGATTTGATATTCCTCCTTTATCTTTTCAATTGTGCACTCTTGAAGAGGAAAATCACAAGTTGGTAATTTGACACTATTAGGTTTGAGACCCAGATAGGAGGGCAGTAGATGTCAAGGATTCCTCACGGTAAGCATGGTATCAATTGTATCAAGTTCACTAATATCTTCCTGATTATGAAAGGACCTTCTCCACATAACATCAACCAATCATCCCAGCAGTTAGGTATGGAACTACAACCAAAGCTGCTACTTGTTGTGAAAGTTTGGATGTTTTTGAAGTCTGTGTTTTTGAATCTTTGGAGCTTTAAAGTACTCATTGTACCGAGGTTCCACTATTACTATTTTGGACTGTACCAAGCCCGAGAGGATATTTATCAATCCTTGTTGACCTTGGCTAGGGTGCAATCACTTTGGCCATTGAGGTAGTTCCTTCAGCTGAACCTACAAAAGGTGAAGTAATATTATTCCATGTACTGCTGGTGTATAGAAAACCCTCAATCCAGGGCAGGGCATCGGAAATCTCTGGGGAAGAAAATAAAATGGAATTGAAAGGTTGTGTGGTCACACCATAACATTTTGTGGATGAACTTAAAACATTAACGACGCAGATTTTGCCGTAAAAGTAACAATCAAGATTCAGTACTCGCTATTAATGAAGAGCTAATTGGACAGCAACTGATGATTGCCACACTGTATACCATGCCATCAGGAAGTTCATAGAATCCTACAGTGCAAAAGGAGGCCATTTGGCCCATTGAGTCTGCACCGGCCACAACCCCACCCTATCCCCATAACCCCATGCATTTACCCTAGCTAGTCCCCCTGACACTAAGGGACAATTTAGCATGACCAATCCACCTAACCCACACATCTTTGGACCTTGGGAGGAAACAGGAGCACCCAGAGGAAATCCACGCAGACATGGGGAGAATGTGCAAACTGCACACAGACAGTGACCCAAGCCAGGAATCAAACCTGGGTCCCTGGCGCTGTGAGGCAGCAGTGCTAACCACCGTGCTGCCTAGGTTTCATTGTTCCTCCAGGAGTCTTCTCTAGTTGCATCTTTC
This sequence comes from Mustelus asterias, assembly GCF_964213995.1. Classification (NCBI taxonomy): domain Eukaryota; kingdom Metazoa; phylum Chordata; class Chondrichthyes; order Carcharhiniformes; family Triakidae; genus Mustelus; species Mustelus asterias. Next base: position 83,782,314 of record NC_135811.1, read on the forward strand.
CCACCCAGAGATTTGCCAATGAAAGCGCAAAATGTGTGAAGTTGCCATATTTACACACTACATACCAACAACACTCCGTATATGCAGCAATCCTGATTGGGCCAGGTGCCACCAAGAAAAAATATCAAACATTGCCAGACACCCAGTGGATTTCTTAACTATCTGGTAAGTCTCAATTACTGCTCAGCAACCCCTCGAGCTCTGAAAATTAACTTTTACTAATTTAGTGTCCCATTTCATCAGATTTTAGAAGTTGGAGATTTTAAAAATAAAAAATGCCTTTTTACTTTGACTGTTTGACCCCATCTTTCTTTCATTTCATTTCTGCGGAAGGCTGAGCATTGAATTCAATATTCAAACTTGGCACTTCTCAGATTGCATGCATCAGAAATCTTCAATCTGATTTGAGATAGGGATGTAAAGTTGCTTGTATTATTCGCAGAGGTCCTGGATCCTTTGCACGTTTATTTTGGATTTCTAATCACCACACAGCCCATGGAAAATCTTAGAGCAAGTATGATGACTGGCGCCAAGTGACAAAATCTGGACCATTGTGATGTGGTCTCTTGATGCCATCGGGCATGCTTATATGCACACTCTTGATGTCGCTATGTGTCGATATGCACACTCTTGATGTTGCTGTGTGGGGACGTTGCTTCCAGGGCAGGAGATCTTGTTCAACAATGACGTCCGAATGATTTGCATTTTCTTCATGGGGAATCTTGCTCAGGACACGTGGCAGTCACGCAAGAGAGTTTCTCCACTTCATATACGATCCATTAGCTTTTCAGTGGGAAGAAACAAAGTTCTTTTGGCAATAATGTAAAATCCATCAATCATTTGGAGCATCAGGCAGGGAGTTCAACATTCAACAAAGAAGATTTGCCGGCAAGGCCTGATTGTCGGTGTTCCCCAGGTGAGTGAAAGAGGGAAGATGAACTCTTTCTGAATCAAGGCCCCAGTGTATTGGGCTATAAGGAGTTCCAGGGAGTAACTGGCATTGGGCAGGAGTCTTTATCCTAAAATGGATTCTGGCAGTACTGTGAGCGTACCTGCACCAGATGGACTGCAGCAGTGGTTCAACAAAGTGACTCCCCAACATCTGCACAAGGACCGTTAGGGATGAGCAACAAATGCCCACATCCCATGAAAGAATGAGGAAAAAATGTTTGCTTTCTAATGTAATGTAGAAGATTAAAGGAAGATTAGGACATTCTAGATCAGAAAGGGGTAGGAAGGGAAATAATCCGATTGTTGGGCATTTACAGGTTATCAAATAGCAAAGATGTGATGGATGTGGAGAACTGAAGATACTCAAAATGAACTTATTGAGGATGGACTGTGATAAATGTAATGCATGAGATTAAAGTGGGGAAAACTTCCAGAACAGTTTCCTAGATCGGTTGTTTCTTAGCCTAATAAAGGAAGAGGCATTTTTAAATTCATTTCTGGGAAGTGAGTTGGACAGATAAATGTTATGAGGAGAGGGGAATGATGGGAAAATAGTGACTAGCGCAAAAGAGTCAAAGACGAACTGGAAAAAGGTGGTGATCAACACCATAATAGGGGGCTTGGTTCAAATTATTCAACAGGATTGTTAGCCAAGGGGTTAATGAGTAGCAATGGGAAATCGTGATGCGTAAGAGTACAAAATATAGTTGTATTAGATGAAAAGGGAGGTCCATCATGGGGTGATGGGCCAAGTTAAACAGAGGCATATGAATGGCTCATTTAAGATAACTAAGAGAAAACGCATCAAGCTGAAATTGGAGATTGGCAGGGCTAGAAGAGATTATGATTAGCTGATGTGAAAGTAAGGGCTTTTGTAAAATAGTTAAGAGGCTTGGTCCACTGGGATAAGCAGGGAACCTGATTGAGGAATTGTGGTGGAGGTTTTGATTATTTTGATTTTTACAAATTATGATGGAATCGAGAATGCAATTGTGCTGGAGGTGGGAATGAAACATTAATAGAGCTAGGTGCAGAAATTGAATAAGTTCTGAACAAGAACAGTAGAGTTGAGTTTGATAAATCTCTTGGTTCTGACGTTGACCCGAGACCATTAGTGTGGATATAAAGAAAGTCAAGAATGGAGATAGCTGAGGCTCTCATTTTTCAGTCCTCTAAATATATGAATCGTGCAGGACTGGCATGCCATGCCCTTGTTCAAGCAGGAAGAGAAGGGTAGAATGAGTAATCATGGACCCAAAATCAATTTGGTTACTTTGAATAAGCATCCAGAATTGGATGCCAGCGTGAATTAGTAAATTGTGTTTGGGGGGGGGGGGGGGGGGGGTGCAATTAGGTGGATAGATAAAAGCAGTGTGGCATACGTAATGTATATGGCATTTATAGAAATAATTTGCTAGTGTCTTAAGGTATTTTTCTTTAGAAAGTTCAAGCATGTAGACATAAACCAAAGTTAGGGTAAATGGTTGGTGGTCACAGAATGGTTAGCAATGGTCTACCCTAGGGTCAATGCTGGGTCCATTTTTATTTTGGGTCGATATGCTTTGAACATATACAGTACAGGGAAGATGATCTTGAAATTTGCTGATGACATAAAAGTAAGAGGTTCGACAAATGGCAAGAAGAGCTGTAAAATATGCTTATGAAGCCACAAACTGGCTAGCAGAATGGACAGTTAGAAGATGACACTTTAATGTAGATCAATGTGAGACAACAGTTTGGGAAGAAAAAGTAGAAAGCGGCACCTGCTTAATGGAAATACGTTGAAAGATCTAGGTAATGGGAGTGATCAGGATCTTCAAATGTTTAACTAGTGGGGTAGATAAATCAATTTAAAATATTGAACAATTTGGGTTTTGTAATGGGGCAAATTGGAAAAGTAAATTTTCCCTCCGGTCTATAATACACCCGTTACAGAAAGGTTATTAAAGCCCCAGTAGGACAAAAGTTTACCCAGATAATGTCAGGGGTGGGAAGCTATACTTATGGGCTGCGTGTGGAGCTACTGGGATTACTTGCACTGGTGAAGATAAGGTTTGATAAAACATTTAATAATGAGTTTGATCAGAGTGATTAGAAAAATACATATTCTGGTTGGAGAATCAGTCGGTAGAGACCATCAATTTAATTCCACCAATGAGGGCGAAGCGATGTCGGGAGAATGTAATTTAAGTGCAAGATTGTTGGGTACAAAATGCTTTGCCACAATTGATTGAGACAGAGGTCTTGACAAAATATTTCCCTGAAGTAGCTCTTTTCTGATTTGGGAAGTTTAATTGTATCTGAGTAATTGGCAGTCAGAAGTTTTGATTCCTCAAGGAAGGCAGGATTTCCTTAGTAAATACAAAAAGCCTCAACCAGTTTGAGTTCCTTAGATGATTAGTGTAGGTTCCTGTGATTGTCATATCATGTTCTTGTGATTTTCCCCAGTGTTCAAAGATTATATTTAACCATGAGACAGATCTCGAAATAAATAATGCTAAACTTGTGGTATCTTGTTACAATCTTCGTCACATAAACAGGCATGAATGAAGAAGCACGGTAAGCACTGCTCTTGTAAGAGCCAGTGGAACAGCAAGGATGATCTTAACCAACATAAACACAATATGTTTTATAAGAGTGAGTTAGCTACGAAAGAAGGACTTGGTTGTGGCTGTTGCTTTAGTATAGGTGCTGCCAGAACCTTCACTGTTCAGCAACCTGCAGAGGTATATTTGTTACAGCCAAGTTGGAAGCATGTGAACCTGACTGAGTCTTGGACAAGTCGTGTTACACAAATATGGCTCATCAATCACCTCAACAGAACACGAGGCAGTTGAATGTTTCTCGAGATAGTGTGAACTATCAAGCCTGTGCTTGCTATTGGGAGAAAATAATTATCTTGTTCTTGTATAATTTGCAAGACAACCCCTGTGACTCAATATTTGCAACAGTTTACTTTTATCTTGAATAGATACAAAGTCCTAATTGGTTCATCACAATTCCATGCAGAAAGGGTGTTCTAAAAATTGGTTGTTATGCTCTTTCTCCCCAGAAACTCTATACAGAGGCTATATTTGAGAACTGCTTATTTAAGAACACTTTTCTCCTTTTAATTTTGTGCTTAATTAGATTCACAGAAGAATTCCACTTTGAGAGCTTGCTATAGAAATTGGGTGCAGTATTTTGAGAGAGAAGGCCACATCCAAAGTATTGAGTTTTAAAAATGTTTCCAGAAATCTGCTGAAATGTTTTTATCTTGGATGCTTTCTCCAGTCTGTTACTTTGTTGATCAGCGATGGAGGAGTACACACAAATGCCAAGGTCGTTTGCAAACCTGGGGAGCTTTTGTTTGGTTTTTCTCTCCCCTTACTTCAACTCTTGCTCAATACTCTCTAGCTCCCACTGGACACTGACGCCAGTGATACCACTAACCTGGCTAAGGTCAGCTAACTGGAACCTTTCTGAATGCTTTCCTGCTAAGAGTCCATAGTTAAAGACTTCAAGTAATTTGGAAAGCTATTACATCAGACCCCACAGGCTTGTGTCCATTCTGTTGGAGCCAGTATGGAAATATTATTCACTTCCATTGCAATCATGCAAAGTGGGACCCTCTTGATGCTAATTAGATGTATGAAACTGAGCAACTAGCGATGAGAGATTTATGATTTTTCCTACACTTGTCAACGATTGGGGCAGTCTTAACACATTGCAAAGTTATACCGAGTCACTCAGCAAAAGGTTTCTTTTAACCTGTCTTGCAGACAATGAGTATCTTACCTTTTTATGTTGAATTTTTGTTTTCCGCTTTATATCCCTCTACTTGCCCAGACTGTAAAGATCACAGGCGTAGTATTTTAGTTCGGTGGAAACCATCTCCAAACTGTGCTGATAAGTTCATCTTGGGGTTTCCCAATTATAAGTTAGGAGGCAGGGGAAGGATCCTCTTGCTACATCATTGTTTAAAATGGAGTGGCTATTGTCAGCAACGAGTCACTGACCTTTTTAAGTTCAGTGCAACTTATTGTTCAGCTTAAGCTGTACTCTTCAATCTCCCTTCCTTAGATGCCTTTGTTCAATTTTAAGAAGTGTTTTTGAATTAATATTCCCAACATTGACTGGGACAGCCATAGTATTAGAGGGTTGGACAGAGAGAAATTTGTTGAGTGTATTCAGGAGGAATTTCTCATTCAGTATGTGGATGGCCCGACTAGAGAGGGGGCAAAACTTGACCTCCTTGGGAAATAAGGAAGGGCAAGTGACAGAAGTGTTAGTGAGGGATCACTTTGGGACCAGTGACCATAATTCTATTAGTTTTAAGATAGCTATGGAGAATGATAGGTCTGTCCCAAAAGTTAAAATTCTAAATTGGGGCAAGGCCAATTTTGATGGTATCAGGTAGGAACTTTCAAAATTTAATTGGGGGAGTCTGTGGGAAGGCAAAGGGACATCTGGTAAGTGGCATGCTTTCAAAAGTGTGTTAACCAGGGTTCAGGGTAAACACATTCCTCTTGGACTGAAGGACAAGGCTGGCAGAAGTCGGGAACCCTGGATGACTCGGGATATTGAGATCCTGGTCAAGAAGAAGTAAAGAGGCACATGACATGCATAGGCAGCTGGGATCAAGTGAATCTCTTGAAGAATATAGCGGGTGTAGGAGTAGAGTTGAGAGAAATCAGGAGGGCAAAAAGGGGACACAAAATTGTTTTGGCAGATAAGGCAATGGAGAATCCAAAGAGCTTCTTCAAATACATAAAGGGCAAAAGAGTAACTAGGGAGAGAGTAGTGCCTATTAAGGATCAACAAGGTCATCTGTGTGCGGATCCACAAGAGATGGGTGAGATCCTAAATGAATATTTCTCATCAGTATTTACTGTTGACAAAAGCATGGATGTTAGGGAACTTGGGGAAATAAATAGTGATGTCTTGAGGAGTGTACATATTACAGAGAAGGAGGTGCTGGATAAATTGGGTGGGTAAATTGTTGGGAGGTATTTTGAGAGACAGGATCTACAGGCATTTAGAGACGCAAAGACTGATTAGGGACAGTCAGCATGGCTTTGTGTGTGGAAAATCATGTCTCACAAATTTGATTGAGTTTTTTGAAGAGGTAACCAAGAAGGTAGATGAGGGTAGTGCAGTTGATGTTGTCTACATGGACTTTAGCAAGGCCTTTGACAAGGTACCGCATGGTAGGTTGTTGCATAAGGTTAAATCTCACGGGATCCAGAGTGAGGTATCTAAATGGATACAAAATTGGCTTCTTGACAGAAACCAGAGAGTGGTTGTAGAGGGTTGTTTTTCAAACTGGAAGCCTGTGACCAGCGGTGTGCCTCAGGGATCAGTGCTGGGTCCACTGTTATTTGTCATTGATAATGATTTGGATGAGAATATAGGAGGCATGGTTAGTAAGTTTGCAGATGACACCAAGATTGGTGGCATAGTGGACAGTGAAGAAAGTTATCTCCAATTGCAATGGGATCTTGATCAATTGGACCAGTGGGCTGACGAATGGCAGATGGAGTTTAATTTAGACAAATGCGAGGTGATGCATTTTGTCGATTGAACCAGGGCAGGACTTACTCAGTTAATGGTAGGGCGTTGGGGAGAGTTACAGAACAGAGATTTAGGGGTACATGTTCATAGCTCCTTGAAAGTGGAGTCACAGGTGGACAGAGTGGTGAAGAAGGCATTCGGCATGCTTGGTTTAATCAGTCAGAACATTGAATACAGGAGTTGGGACGTCTTGTTGAAGTTGTACAAAACATTGGTAGGCCACACTTGGAATACTGTGTGCAATTCTGGTCACCCTATTCTAGAAAGGATATTATTAAACTAGAAAGAGTGCAGAAAAGATTTACTAGGATACTACCGGGACTTGATGGTTTGGGTTATAAGGAGAGGCTGAATAGACTGGGACTTTATTCTCTAGAGCGTAGGAGGCTGAGGGGTGACCTTATAGAGGTCTATAAAATAATGAGGGGCATAAACAAGGTAGATAGTCAATATCTTTTCCCAAAGGGAGGGGAGTCTAAAACTAGAGGGCATAGGTTTAAGGTGAGAGGAGAGAGATACAAAAGTGTCCAGAGGGGCAATTTTTTCACAGAGAGTGGTGAGTGTCTGGAACAAGTTGCCAGAGGTAATAGTAGAGGCGGGTACAATTTTATCTTTTAAAAAGCATTTAGGTAGTTACATGGGTATGATGGCTATAGAGGGATATGGACCAAATGCGGGCAATTGGGATTAGCTTAGCGGTTTTTAAAAAAAAAGGGTGGCATGGACAAGTTGGGCCGAAGGGCCTGTTTCCATGCTGTAAACCTCTATGACTCTAATGTTCCTAATAGTGTTCACTGCAGTACAATTGATTTCATACGAACTAAAAGCAGGAGTAGGCAATTTAGCCCCTCGAGCCTGCTCTGCCATTTTTAATATGATCATGGCTGATCTCATCTCGGCCTCAACCCTACTTTCCTGCCCGTTAACCATAGCCCTTCAAATCCTTACTAATTAAAAATCTGTCCACCTCTTAAGTTTACTCCATATCCAGACATCCATCACACTTTGGGATAGTGAATTCCATAGACTCACCACCCTTTTGAGAGAAATAATTTCTCCTCTGCTCTGTTTTAAATCTGCCACCCCTTATCTTAAAACTATGACCTCTTGTTCTAGGTTGCCCCACAAGAGGAAACATCCTCTCCACGTCTACTTTGTCAATCCCCCTTATAATTTTGTACACCCCAATTAGATCTCATTTCATTCTTCTAAACTCCAAGGAGTATATGCCTAAGCTGCTCAGTCTCTCTTGATAAGACAACCCCCTCATCAATCAAGTGAACCTCCTCTGAATTGCCTCCAATACAACTACATCCTTCCTCCAGACCAAAACTGCGCTCAATATTTTAAGCGTGGGGGTTTCACTAATGCTTTGTACAGTAGGAGCAACATTTCACTACTTATTTTTTCTTCTGCAGATTGGCCAAAAGAGGACCTCTTGGGCCTGCTCGACAGCATGAGGAGCATTGTCCCTTCTAATGATGTGATGAAGTTCAAAACGACAGAGTCGCACATGGACTGGAACAAGGTGACCTTCGCCCATTATACAGCAGAGATGTGCAAACAAAAGTGGACAGAGATCTCGCATGAAGTAAGAGCTAACTTCTGAGTGTTTGGCAGCCTAACAAAACTTTAAACTGCTAAACGGATGTTATAAAAGTGTCCTCTTTTGTAATTATCCCCAATATTCCAATAGATTGTACTTCAACTTTAGACCAGACTATTGGTTGGATAACGTTTTATTCATTTGTTTAAATGCCACGTGCAGCTGTCTAAATCGGCAGGATGTGCGAGTTTATCGACAAAATAAATCCTTATTGGGGTGACAGTTCAATTTACTGCTTAATGAGTTGGAGCTGTTATCCAACGATAAATGGTTCACTTGTGTGCTCTTGGTGCTTATCAACAAATTCTGCAATGCTAGGTCTTTATATTCTGTCCAGATTTGGGGCCCCTGAGTTTGGGAAACAGCACAATGTGTTTCCAGCATACTTCAACAGCAGGAACTTTACTTCTTTTGATATCTAACATTTAGACAAAAATCACTGTGCAGTTTGATTTCAGTTGCTGAGGTAATAATAGTACCGATGATTTGATGTCAGTCATAGATAACTGGAGGTCTTTTGCTTCAGCATAAAGCAAATGACAGTTTCAGGTTATACGGTAATTGAATAAAAAAAATTATACTTGCACACAACCCATGCATGGGGCATTGTATTTATTTTTTAGTTAGGAGATGAGGACAGCAGATGAAACCAGGTCTCGAGAGCTTTTACTTTTGAGGATATACTTGGATAGTTGTGTGATTTACTTTTGAAACGTGTGTTTGGAGAGGTATGATTCGATGTTTAAATATTTTTCAAACTGATAGGAATTCTATAAAATCCATAGGCAGAATTGGGTTCGATGCGACATGTATTGGCAGAGTAGTTGCCGTTGTAAATATACATTCCAGGTGTGAAGAAAAGTTGCTGTAGTTCTGAAATAGGGGAATGTTGCAGAGGATATTGTGGATTGTTTAGTTTGTCCCTCGGTGAGCAACTACACTTTCCTTTGCAAAATAATTACCTCGTGTTTTTCATGAGAAGGAATTGTTTGTTGTAATATATGGGACACTGAGATTACAGTGTCTGTTAGACTGGGTGACCTTGATGTGTTTTCTCTATATTGCTTCCCCTTTTTGATTTCATTGCATTAACTGAGTCCCTTTGGCCTCCTCCCAAAAATAACTGCGATGCAGTTCCAGAATGAGACCTTGCACCTCAATGGCTGAGAGGAAACCACGTGACAGTATGACTATTGAGCTGTTAACTCTTAAGTGGGCAGGTTGCCAGCGTTGTCTCCCATTTGCTTGTCTGTTTGAGTATGGCCCTTGAACAGCATTCGAAGAAACAGCCTTTTGAGATTTTTTTCCCCCCCATTCAATTCTTTAATTTATATTTAGGTGAGAAAGTTCCGCACTTTATCGGAACTCATCGTGGATGCACAGGAACATGTCCGGAATCCCTATAAAGGCAAAAAACTCAAGGTAAGCATTCGATCTGAAGAAACAAACCTGAATTCTTGCTGTCATTATGATCTTTCTTTTCTTGCTTCACGAACGGTAAGGTGGGGTGCCAATAAAATTTGCTTTTCAAACAGCCATTTTAAATTCTGTTTATAACCAAAATAGTTTGGACGGAGGAGGTGAGTAAAATGTATTTATTGAGAAATTAGAAGTGTTGCAGCCATGAAATACAGAAAATTCATTGACTTTTCCTTTGCACTGAGCAATTTATTGGTGTGCGACTCCTGCCATGTAATATATCTGGATATTGTGATTGAATATATTTCAACAGCTAGCACTAAGCTGAACTTGGACAGCCCTTTTGTTGTCTATTTTAAATTGCCATGGGGCTACTCGGGCACTTTTTTAAAGAACTAGCTTTTCTACCATTTGTAGGGGGAGAGGTGAAATAGCTTTAGTGATGAGTAAACTAAAGCAATTTTGATGCACCTAAGTTCTAAGTGCATCACTGTTTCCTGCGCTCTGGCCTTGAGGTCCACAAAGGTAAGATGTTCATAACGTTCCTTTTTTAAAAAAAAACACATGCGAGGAAATGGAAGCAGTCAGATGATGAAGTTTAGATAACTAAACATCTGAAAAGAATTAGGAAGCCACTGTTACTTTAGGGTAGTTGACTGATGGTTTGTAATGATGCAAAAGAGTTACCATCGTGAAGTTCTTGTATTGTTTTGGGGATGTAGAATCAGGCTGGAATGGCCCTTTATGTACCCTTTTCAAGCACGTTTGCATTCTCTCTCTGGATCTAAAAGATGATGGGTTATTGTGAGAATGCTGAAGATATTCCACTTGCTTTGGTTTCTCAGAAATTGCATTGATATCCATTTTTGCGAAACCTTTATACTCATAACTCTACTTGCCTGTTCCCGAAGTTCTAATTGCATCATGGTTCATGGATAGAATTTCTAAGGGTCTTTGGTTTCCCTGATGGTACCCATTATCTCAGTTGCTGTAAAGTACAACCTTGCCCATGTAATTACATTGCATGGGAAGCTACTTCCTCCTTAGCTTTGGTTTTGGATACAGGTTTGCCATCCCAGGGTACTGCCTCAAGATCTCTGCCTCTAATTGCAGAGGCTATTGAGTTAGAGCTTCACATATTCTGTAACAAGAGTATTTATCTATCGTGCTGCTTGTTGCACTCACACTCTTGTAGTTCGACAGTTAACCTGGAAGAAGCTAACAAACTAATTCAGCTGCAAACGTGCTGTGCAGTTTGCTTCAGGTTGTGTGAACAGAAATTTAAAAGTTGAGCACGCGGTCTTATTTTGTTAGCGCATAGAGGATTCTTAAAAGATTTGCTTTAGGTTTGACTGTAGTCGATGAGCTGAATAGTTAGGGGGATGTACTTTTTTTGCTATTTATGCTAATAAAACATAACTACTGTCAGACAAAAAAGCATTTTCTTATCACCACCGGTCACTTGCACGAGTGTTGTTTCACAACTTTGGCAATTAAGAATGAAACAGATCCATCGTTCACTGGTAGTTTATTTAATATCCAGGCTACTGCATGCAGGGAGTATGAACACACCAGTGAGGGTAGTAAGAAATAGATTAAAAATATCTAGAGCATGCTCTGGTTGACCAGAACCCCCATTCAGTTAGGCTCCAATAAGCTTTGTTTGAAGTCTGCTAAAAGTGTGTGATTCAAGAAATGTGCTCAGTGAATAAAGCCACAAGAATCCATTGGTTTTGAACAAACAAAAGTAAACTTTGCTATACGAGGTCAGAAAGATGAAACAATTTACGATGTCTGTGCTGAATATTAGAGTACGAGGTACATGTGAATTAACAAACTGTGTTTGAACACACTATACAATAAATTGAAGATGTGACCAAGCCAGAGTCCATGGATTTCTCAACAACACTGATATCTGTAACGACCATGGATCAATAAATCCGAACTGGAATTTCTTTCATGGCACTGATGACGACCCCACTTGCAGTGTCTCCAGCGATTGCACTCAAGTACCAACTCACAAGCACAACTGCAGCTCTTTGGCCAAGCCAAGCGGAACACTATTGCTCCAAAGGGTATCTTTGCCCAAGCATGGCACAGCATGGAGTCACAAACCTTTTGGCTGCCTTCTTCAATCTAACAAAGCCGGGCCCACTTCAATTACCAGGGCTTCTGCTGAGCTTATTTCCCATAACAGTGGCTAACTGCAACCATTTACCTACATTCTAACTTAACTGGGACCTCTCTCTATTCCTTCTTTCCTTTGGGACCTCTCCCTTTTCCATGGCTGCGAGTCCTGTCCTCATCGGTGCTCTGCTCCTGGTCCCGTGACCTCGATTTTTGCACTGTTTTCCATCTCTGCACAATCACAGTGAACCTGTCCCTGGCCCAAAGAACTTAAAAGGGCAGAACTGTGCATGTGCAGCCTGCTCCTAGTCTGTTCAATGGAGGTTTGTCAGAACCCAGAGTTCCTGAGCTTTATTCTCTAGCGTGGTAAGTCTGAGTCTCATAGCCAGTAATAAAGGGAAGGAAAAATTTTAAATTATCATGTCCCTTTTTATATCATCAGCTACCTCCATGACTCCATGGAAAAATGCAAATAACTATATATAAATTTAATTGCCCATGCAATGACTAAACCATTTCCTTTTCATAGAATTTGTTTAATTTCTCTAGGCGATCATAATGTATTGTAGCAATTTCTGTCAGTTCTACCTTTACTTCCTAAAAGGATAAGAATAACAGGCACGTGGGAACACCACAACATGCAAATTCTACAAGTCACACGTCATCCTGACTTGGAAATATGTTATCATTCCTTATCGTTGCTGTGTCAAGATCCTGGAATCCCCTAACAAGCGGCACTGTGGGTGTATCTCTGCCACACAGATTTAAGTGGTTCAAGGTGGTGACAGATTATGGTGATAGAGCATTTAGAGATGGGCAATAAATGCCCACATCCTGTGAATTTTTAAAAAATGCACGGTGGCTGGCACATGTTCAGGTCTATGAACTGGATTTTCTCTTGCTAGTCTTTCCTGTAAATGCTGTTTACATCCCCTGGTCATCCCAGTGTGCATCCTTTATGATCCAACGTCTAGGTAAATGACTGGAATCATGTACAGAACCCTTCCCCTATACGTGTCAATGTGCCGCCATATGGTTTATGCTGTCTATAAAAGCAGACTAATTACTATACCATGCCAAGTCCATAGACACCTGAAACAACAAATGGTTTTACTTTAATCCGGCGGGTGCATTATACAAAGAACAAAGAACAGTACAGCACAGGAAAACAGGCCCTTCGGCCCTCTAAGCCTGTGCCGCTCCTTGGTCCAACTAGACCAATCGTTTGTATCCCTCCATTCCCAGGCTGCTCATGTGACTATCCAGGTAAGTCTTAAACGATGTCAGTGTGTCTGCTTCCATCACCCTACTTGGCAGCGCATTCCAGGCCCCCACCACCCTCTGTGTAAAAAACATCCCTCTAATATCTGAGTTATACTTCGCCCCTCTCACCGTGACCCCTCGTGATCATCACTTCTGATCTGGGGGAAAAAGCTTCCCACGGTTCACCCTATCTATCCCCTTCATAATCTTGTACACCTTGATTAGATCTCCCCTCATTTTCCATCTTTCCAGGGAGAACAACCCCAGTTTACCCAATCTCTCCGCATAGCTAAGACCCTCCATACCAGGCAACATCCTGGTAAACCTTCTCTGCACTCTCTCTAACGCCTCCACATCCTTCTGGTAGTGCGGCGACCAGGCCTGGACGCAGTACTCCAAATGTGGCCTAACCAGCGTTCTATACAGCTGCATCATCAGACTCCAGCTTTTATACTCTATACCCCGTCCTATAAAAGCAAGCATCCCATATGCCGCTTTCACCACCACCTCCACCTGTGTTGCCACCTTCAAGGATTTGTGGACTTGCACACCTAGGTCCCTCTGTGTTTCTATACTCTTGATGGCTCTGCCATTTATTGTATAACTCCTCCCTACATTATTTCTTCCAAAATGTATCACTTCGCATTTATCTGGATTAAATTCTATCTGCCACCTCTCCGCCCAATTTTCCAGCCTATCTATATCCTGCTGTATTGCCCGACAATGCTCATCGCTATCCGCAAGTCCAGCCATCTTCGTGTCATCCGCAAACTTGCTGATAACATCAGTTACACCTTCCAAATCATCACAAATAGCAGAGGTCCCAGTACAGAGCCCTGCGGAACACCACTGGTCACAGACCTCCAGCCGGAATAAGATCCTTCGACCACTACCCTCTGCCTCCTATGGCCAAGCCAGTTCTCCATCCATCTAGCCACTTCTCCTTGTATCCCATGAGCCTTAACCTTCTTAACCAACCTGCCATGTGGGACTTTGTCAAATGCCTTACTGAAATCCATATAGACGACATCCACGGCCCTTCCTTCATCAACCGTTTTTGTCACTTCCTCAAAAAACTCCTCCAAATTTGTAAGGCACGACCTCCCTCTTATAAAACCATGCTGTCCGTCACTAATGAGATTGTTCCGTTCTAAATGCACGTACATCCTATCTCTAAGAATCCTCTCCAACAACTTCCCTACCACGGATGTCAAGCTTGCCGGCCTATAATTACCTGGGTTATCCCTGCTACCCTTCTTAAACAACGGGACCGCATTTGCTATCCTCCAATCCTCAGGGACCTTACCTGTGTCCAAAGAAGCAACAAAGATTTCCATCAGAGGCCCAGCAATTTAATCTCTCATCTCCCTGAGCAGTCTAGGATAGATGCCATCAGGCCCTGGGGCTTTGTCAGTTTTAATGTTCCCTAAAAAACCTAACACTTCCTCCCTTGTAATGGAGATTTTCTCTAACGGGTCAACACCTCCCTCCGAGACACTCTCGGTTAACACGTCCCTCTCTTTCGTGAATACCGATGCAAAGTATTCATTTAGGATCTCCCCTGTTCCCTTGGGTTCTAAGCATAATTCCCCTCCTTTGTCCCTGAGAGGTCCGATTTTCTCCCTGACAACTCTTTTGTTCCTAAAGTATGAATAGAATGCCTTGGGATTCTCCTTAATCTTGCCTGCCAAGAACATCTCGTGACCTCTTTTTGCTCTTCTAACTCCCCGTTTGAGTTCTTTCCTACTCTCTGTATTCCTCCAGAGCTCCATCTGTTTTCAGTTGCCTGGACTTAACATACGCCTCCCTTTTCATTTTAATCAGATCCTCAATTTCCCTGGTTATCCATGGCTCTCAAATCCTACCTTTCCAATCCTTCCTTTTCACAGGCACATGCCTATCCACATGCCGATCCTTATCCATTATTATATAATGTATACGTTTCTCTAATCCTTAAAAATAACAAAGAACCCATTTGCTCTTTTCCAAAGTGTATAGAGACCCCATTTCATGTCCTGTAGTACTGGTAACTGAAATCTAGCTCAGCCACCTGAAGACTGTCTTTATTTTGTTTTAAATGTTGCTTTTGAAAGGTAGCTGTAAGATTCATTATCCTAATTCAATTTGGCAGTAGGCTGGCTCTCAGTACCCGAGACTGCCTGTCAAAATGGATTCCAGCCAAGTTATGACGTTATTCATTTTTTAAAACACTCAATCAAAACCTCAGCCCCATAGAAGGCAACCCTTCACATTCATATGAAGCATCTCCATTGAATGTAAACACCAGTGTATTGAATATAGACCATCTCGGAGATGCTGGTCATTGGATGTGACAAAGGCAATTGACAACTTGGTCTTTTCATTGTTCTCAATCATATCAGTTCATACTTGCAAAGAAAGCTGCACCAGCTCATCTGAAGCTGAACTAATGGCCCAGATTTTGGAGTGAGCTCCGATCAAACTACGCTCTCAATAATAACCTGCACCTTTTAACTTGGTTAAAAGTCTCAAGGCACTTCGCAGGCATCTTATCAAACAAAATGAAATATTAGTGTTGGTGAGCAAAAAGCTTTGTCAAAGAGGTAGGTATTAAGAAGCAAATGAAAGGAGGAAAGATTGGTGTAGACACTCGGAGGGAATTCCAGGGCTTGGATCCACAAGTTGCTGAAAGCATGTTGCAATTGCACAGCAATTAAAATCAGGGATGTGCAAGAGGCCAGATTTGAAGGAGATATTTTTAAGGTGGTCGGAGGTTAGCGATGGGGAGGGGGGGTGAGAAATTTGAAGGCCAATTTTAAAATTGGAACATGGACCTACATCAGCTTCTGGTTAAGCAGCGAGCCAGCAGTGATGGGAGTGAATGAGAGACAGGATTTAGGCTGTAATTTTGGATGAGCTCAAGTTTACTTTTGTAATGAGACTTGTGGTTATAGCTGCTAAAATGACGCAGTGCTCGCTCTGGGGTTTTGGGACTTGAATAAGACAAGTAATGACATGTCTCATGAACCAATTAGACTGAAGAATCCTTAGTGGGGTATGCCAATCTGACCCTGACTTGGCTGGAATTCATTTTGACAGGCAGTTTAGGGTACTGGGAGCCAGTGTCAGTTAGAATATATGTCATTGTAAATTGATGTACAGAAAGAGAAAAGGAAAGATGCGATCATGGGAGAGATGAGATGGGAAAGTGTTTTTTAAAAAAAATTACATCTCTTAAATTTCCAACAATTTAGAATCTGGAGGAATGGAATACCACACTTGTTAATTTTCAGTGCCAGAAAGGTTGTTTGCAGGTAATTAAAATGTAACTATTTAAAGCTCATTCGTGCTTGAATGGACAAGACCTAACCTTTTTCTAGGGGGTTTATTTTAGTGAGTGCGCATTTCAGCTTGATGCAGTTGGATATATGTGAATATGGAGTCCCTTGACAAGATACTGGTATAACAAAGCTTTTGGAGGAGCTGGGCAACTTAGGCAGCAACATCTTGATCTCTGTGTTAAAACACGTGAACGCCAGAAGCTGCTGTTCAATTTTGCTCTTAACGCAAGGGAAAGGAGACATTTAGTGTTAAAACTCTCTATGCACCATTTCTAGCAATACAGAGTGCAAGTTTATAAAAGTAGAGGAATTTTTTTGTTGCAATAAAATCAAACTTGCAAATATGCCTGCAAATCTTGCATATATGGATAATAAATGAGTCTTCGACAGTGTTACAAGAGTACCGTTGATTTTCTTTTGTAGTTGGAAGCATTCCTCATGATAAAACATGTTCTTTAATCCTTGGCAACATGTATATTCCTCTACTTCTTCTGACTTAGGAGTTGAGCTCCCACGATTCTACCACTAAACTTGCTGGTAGTGGACACACAACTGCGTGCTACTGCTGAAGTTAGCTTAAACTGCCATTGTACATCCTATAGTAGGATTGTTACAGTGGCAGAAGGAATGAATGTTCAGCCTAATGGTGCTGGTCATATAGGCTGCTGTGTGCTGGGTAGTACCGGGTCACACCTTTCTTCGGGGTAACTAAGTTGGTATTCCACCACACTCCTGATCCTAACACACCCAACCTCATAGCGAAAGGCTTTCAGAGGTCAGCTGGCGCGGTACTGGTCATGGAATATTAAACCTCTGCCCACTTTGTAGCCACATTAGCACAGCTGGACTACAATTGGCTCTGGATGTAGTGAAAGATTGGGAAAGGATGAACAAGTGAATAAGTAATTTGTACCTCAAATGGTGATCTTTTGAATGAATTCAGTTACACAAGTGAATTGAATGAGAACATCGGGAGATTGGAATAGTGTAAGTTAAATGGGCTATAGATTGGTTTCACTGGTCGGCGCAACATCGAGGGCCAAAGGGCCTGTACTGCGCTGTTATGTTCTATGTTCTATATCTTCATTCGCGGGAACAAAGAATTAATTTTGGGTGCGGCCCGGGTTCTGTTCATGAGGAATGTTTCCAACTACAAAAGAAAATCAACGGTACTCTTGTAACACTGCCGAAGACTCATTTATTATCCATATATGCAAGATTTGCAGGCATATTTGCAAGTTTGATTTTATTGCAACAAAAAAATTCCTCTACTTTTATAAACTTGCACTCTGTATTGCTAGAAATGGTGCACAGAGAGTTTAACACTAAATGTTCTGTTTCTAGTGGTTTTAACTCTTTTGGTTGCCACGCTACAGATTCGTAATGATACTATCTACGGTCTGGAAATGTCCCCCCACACCTTTTTACTGAGATCACCAAAGCTGGATGTTCAGTAGCTAGTGTACTAACTGGGACTAGATATAAATCGCAACATTTTCACGTCAAAAAGCATTGGGATTCCGATCAATCTGCTTCAAGTAATTGAGAGAATCTTTTCGCAGTGTAACCACAAATTGCAACAGAGAAACTGATTTTGATCTAAGCTATCCAAGTGTAGAAGTGCTTCAAAAGCTAAATGGTAATGAGAATGAGATTCGCATGTGTTCTGTGTAAAATACCAGCTGTGGCTACTCTGTTATATACAGGTGCCAGGTTTCTAAATTCTTTGTATATTCTCTCCCTCATCTCTGCTTGTCTGATTTTGCTAAGCAAAATTTAAATAAACACCGTCATAAATTGAAGGAGGAAGATATATATAGCAACTGCTGAATCAGTGGTGAATTCCAATATCTCGTTCGAAGAAACATTGCCTAGCCGTGACAGGTTTAAAGTTTTATTAGTGTCACAAGTAGGTTTACATTAACACCGCAATTTAAGTTACTGTGAAAATCCCTCCGTCTCAACACCCCAGCGCCTGTTCAGCTACACTGAGGGAGAATTTAGCATGGCCAATGAACCTAACCAGCACGTCTTTCGGACTGGGAAGAGACCGGAGCACCCATAGGAAACCCACGCAGCTACAAGGAGAATGTGCAAATTCTGCGCAGACAGCGGCCCAAACCGGGAATCGAACCGGGTCCCTGATGCTGTGAGACAGCAGTGCCACCCTGCCGCCCGGTTGGAAAAATTTCATGTGCTTTTAATAGATCAAAGTTATATAATTGCAACGTGGCTCCTGATCTAGTTGAAACGCACCAGTACTTTTTACTTAAAATTAAAATGCAGTAATTGCAGCATACAAATCAGGTCAAAAATACGCTCCCTTTTTTAAACACGTGGTTCACTGTATCTGGAGATGTGGTGAGTTCAGTTCCTGCCCAAGTTGGAGAGTGGAAGCTTCCCTTTATCCGCTTGTTATAAAGCCCAGTATGCAATGAATTGGACACACATAGTAACTCAGCTGAGTCTTATTAAAAGGTAAACAGAATATGGTCAGACAGCATCTGTGGAGGGAGTAACAAGAGTTGATGTTTCAAGTCAATGACCTTTTCATCAGAACTGGGAAAAAGTTAGAGATGTAATAGGGGTTTTGAGCAAGTGGTGGGTAGGACGGGGACAAAAGGAAGGTCTGTTACAGGGTGGAAGACAGGAAAGATTGAATGAAAGAAGAATTGGTCTTCTAGGAGCATAAGGAATGGAAATGGGGTAGGTAAAGAAACAAAAAATGTGCTGAGAGCAGGTATGTTGCTGACTGAATTCCAAAAACAGAAATATGCAAAGAAAATGGGGAGGCAAGAGTTTACAGTCTGCAAGTGTTGAACTCAGCAAATATAGTAGACGAGATGGTGAGAAGTACACATAATGCCCCAACACCATTTCTTTTGGTCCTGTCAGACTAACTCTTCTGTCATTCACTGTTGGTGAGACCTTAAATCGAGTACGGTGTACAGTTTTGGTCTCCTTATTTAAGAAAGGATATAAATGCATTAGGAGCGATTTGGGGAAGATTTGCTGAAATGATACAAAGTGTTTATGTTGTAAGGGAGGGTTGGTCAGGGTGGGCCTATATTCATTGGAATTTTGAAGCACATCAAATCCTGAGGGAACATGAAAGGGTGGATGTGGGAAAGACAAAAACTCTCTTTTAAAAATAAGGGATCTCCCATTCGAGATGGAGGTGAGATTTCCTTTTTGGGAGTGTCAAGAATCTTTGGAATGCTCTTCCCCAGAGAGCTCTGGAGGCAGGGTCAATTAATATTTTTTTAAGGCAGTGGTAGGTAGCTTTTTGCCTTGAGGGAGTCAAAGGTTATTGGAGGTCGGTGAAATATGGAGTTGAGGTCACAATCAGATCATCTTGTTGAATAGTGGGGCAGGCTTGAGGGGCTGAATGGCCTGCACTAAATTCTGATGTTCATCTATTTCCCTCCCTCCTTCCACCCTATCACAGAAGTTTTGTCCTTGTCGTTCCCACCAATGCTCAAAACTTAGCACACCTCTAACCTTTCCTTGGTTCTGATGAAAAGTCAACTCTGTTTCTTTCTCTGCTAATACTGCCCAATTTTGAGTCTTTGCATCATTTCCTGTTTTACTTTCAGATTTCCAGCATCAGCTGTATTCTTCTTTTCATTTACATCTTGGTGAATGTGTGTTCCCAACTAAAAACATTTCCCATTTGTTTTTAAATAGGTGTCATTAACCTGGCTGATGCTATCTGTGAGGGTGTCCCATCCTGGTACACCAGTTTGGTGGTGGTTGTATAGTTTTGTTGGCAGGAATGGTGTGAGGAACCACATGCGATACCCTGTGGAAAGAGTAATCCAGTCCAGTCGTAGTATAACACTTATTGAAGACTGTGTATTAAAATAAAGCAAATGCACGTATACACAAACAGGACTATAATGATCTAAGACAGTTACATAACAACTAAACACACCCACACATTTTAAGTAAAAATTACCCCTTTGATTCAAAAGTACATTTCCAAGCTCTGAAACCTTTGAGGAGTTCCCTCTTCCCAAACAACATCCAATTCAATAAATCTATAAATAAAAGCCAGCTTGTAGTTATCACACTATATGATTGAGTAGTTATTCCGGGGAACGTTTCTTCTTGGTTTTGCGAAGACATGGTTTTTAACTGCCTCCACGAAGATTTCTGCACTCTTGCTTCTGGACTGTTAACTAGAACTGGCTTACAGGCTGCTAGATGGAATCTACCTCCCTGCTTCCATGAAAAAGTTGCCAATTATATTATCTCTCTTTGATGGTTCTCTATGTATTTGCTGTCTGTACCCTCAGCTTCCATAGTTATGTATGCCTCCCCTGGATGGTGCAATTGTCTATGCCAAATGTTTCTATTAGCAGGACGATGTATTCTTCTGGTCTGTCTACAACTGCTAATCTCGTTATTGGGGCGCTCATTCCTGTGAAATACCTTTTGAAATGATGCTGGCTTTTAACCTGCTGACACATTCATGACAGGCAATCTCAATTGAGAAAGTAATAAGATAGTGGGTATGGGGATTAGGATATGGTGAAGAGGAGTTGCATTGGTGCAATTAGTGTGTGTAGTTGTGGGGTGGTGTGTGGTTCACAAACATACTTTGGAATAGATTAAGTGCGAGCTTTATCCTGCATGTACGTGCTAAATCTGAACTGGATGTACTTTCAGCATTTTCTTTGGTTCAGACTTCCTTCAGAGCTCAGTGCAGAGTTGGCCGTGAACTTTTCCTCCACCCCTGCCAAATAAAGCCAAAATTGAGTTGTTTTTTTCAACTTTGCAATTGCGGTTCAACCCCAAAAAAAAATGGATTCTTTGCAGATTCTGTCAGTTGGTTGAATTCCAAATCTTCATGGAACCTAAAAAATACAATCCCTTTACCTCCATATTCCCTGGCAACATAAAGCAAGCAATGGACGTGCACAGCCAGTGGAATGAGTATAGGTGAATAGGGGCACGCACAGGTTCAAAACTTTTAATTTCTTAAAAATTAGTGTGTTTGGTAGATAAAGTGAAAAAGCTCTGCAGAATTTGTGTTATAAATAGGAGCGTGAAATACTTGAGCAACAAGTTAATCACTGACTTAGGAGAGGGGAGTTGCGAAAACATGGGCTACTTTAGAGTGTGGTTGAGACAATTGTCATCTTTTCAGGGAAAGTTATTAGATATTTTAAGCAGAGAAAAATGCGAGTAAGCAGGGTTAGTTTATGGATTACCCTTGCAAAGACCCAGTGGGCCAAAAGACCACGATTATAACCCTTTGGTTAGCAGCAACAAACTTGCAACTTATTGTGCACAAAAGACTTCAAATCAAAAATATACGGGGGCTTTGAAATGTATTTTAGTCAAACCACTTTATGTTTCAACTTTTGTGACATTTATCTCAAGATGGCGCCTGAGCATACCTTCTAATTCTATCTTTTACTCTTGTTCTATGCTTCTAAAACTTTATTCTAACTCAAAGTCTCTCAAAATGCTTTAATGCACCCCGGTCATTCTCTCTTCCACCATCTTCCATCGGGAAAAAGATACAAAAGTCTGAGGTCATGTACCAACCGACTCGAGAACAGCTTCTTCCCTGCTGCTGTCAGAATGGACTTACTTGCATCAAGTTGATCTTTCTCTACACCCTAGCTATGACTGTAACACTACATTCTGCACTCTCTCGTTTCCTTCTCTGAACGGTATGCTTTGTATCGCGCTCAAGAAACAATACTTTTCACTATGTTAATACAAGTGACAATAATAAATCAAATGAACTGTTCAGAACATCGTACTGCTTTTTAAAAAATTCTTTCATGGAGTGAGGGCATCGCTGGCAAAGCCAGCATTTGTTGCCTATCTCTTAATTGCCCTTGAAGATGGTAGAAAGCCATCACATTAAACTACTGCAGTCCCTAGTGAGTTGGTGCATCTGAGTGACTTACTTGACCATTTTAGAGGGCATTTAAGAGTCAACTATATTGCTGCAAGTCTGGAGTTGAATGTAGGCCAGGTAAGGCTGGCAGATTTGGTTCCTGAACAAATATGAGTGAAGTGTCTTTACAAGTCAGTGATGCTTTCATGGTCCCCATCACTGTTGCACCCAGATTTTTAATTTAATTTAATTTAAATGCCTCCCCGCTTCTGGGAGGGGGATATCAACCCGTGTCTCCCCAAGTTTTAGCCTGGGCCCCTGGATTATTGGTCCAGTGACATTGCCATTTTGCCACCATTTTCTCCCAGCTATAGTGCTGGTGGCATTTTGTGAAGTTAAAGTATTTTGAAAATTTAATTCTGCAGTGGATGACTTTGCAGTGCAGGTATGAAGGGACTGTCTCTTTTTACAGAAACATCCTGATTTTCCCAAGAAGCCCCTCACACCTTATTTTCGATTCTTTATGGAGAAAAGAGCAAAATATGCAAAGCTTCATCCTGAAATGAGCAACTTGGATCTGACTAAAATCCTCTCCAAGAAATACAAGGAGCTGCCAGAAAAGAAGAAGGTTAGTGCATGCGTGTCTCTGCCAATGCTGGCACTTAAATTGCAAAGGAACTTCAACTATGTCGATATTAAGAGTAGGAGTGTAAACCAAAAACATTTAACACCCAGAGATTAACTCCCTGGTCGAATGCTTAATTTTGTTTCTTTTATTGCTGCAGACGAAATATATTCAGGAGTTTCAGAAGGAGAAAGAAGACTTTGAGCGTAATATGATCAGATTCAGGTAACTTTGAAATAATTGATAAAGTTCTGTAAGCAATGGGCTGATTTAAACCTATGTTTTAAAGATGGTTATATTGAGATGAGAGATGGTCAAGACATAAGACCATAATAGGAGCAGAATTAGGCCACTCGGCCCATCGAGTCTGCTCTGCCATTCAATTATGGCTGATATTTTTCTCATCCCCACTCTCCTGCCTTTTCCCTATAATTCCTGATCCCCTTATTAATCAAGAACCTATATATCTTTGTCTTAAAAACACTAAATGAACTGGCCTCTACAACCTTCTGCGGCAAAGATTCCACAGATTCACCACTCTCTGGCTGAAGAAATTCCTCCTCCTCATCTCTGTTTTAAAGGAGCGTCCCTTTTAGCCTGAGATTGTGCCCTCTGGTTCTAGTTTTTCCTACAAGTGGAAACATCCTCTCCTAGAAGTGGAAACATCCTCTATCCAGGCCTCGCAGTATCCTGCAAGTTTCAGTAAGATCCCCCCATATCCTTCTAAACTCCAACGAGTATAGACCCAGACTCCTCAACCGCACTTCATTACAGGATCATTCTTGTGAACCTCCTCTGGACCCTTTCCAAGGCCAGCACATCCTTCCTTAGATATGGGGTCCAAAACTGCTCACAATTCTCCAAATGGGGTCTGACCAGAGCCTTATACAGCCTCAGAAGTACATCCCTGCTCTTGTATTCTAGCCCCCTCCACATGAATGCTAACATTGCATTTGCCTTCCTAACTGTTGACTGAACCTGCCGTTAACTGCAGGAGAATCTTGAACAATGACTCCCAAGTCCCTTTGTGTTTCTGATTTCCTAAGCATTTTCCCATTTAGAAAATAGTCTATGCCTGCATTCCTCCTTCCAAAGTGCATAAACTCACTTTTTCCACATTATATTTTATCTGCCACTTCTTTGCCCACTCTCCTAACCTGTCCAAGTCCTTCTGCAGCCCCCCTGCTTCCTCAATGCTATCTGTCTCTCTACATATCTTTGTATCATCTGCAAACTTAGCAACAGTGCCTTCAGTTCCTCCTTCCAAATCGTTAATGTATATTGTGAAAGGTTGTGGTCCCAGCACCGACCCCTGAGGCACACCGCTAGTCACCGGCTGCCATCCTGGAAAAGACCCCTTTGTCCCCACTCTCTGCCTTCTGCCAGTCAGCCAATCCTCAATCCATGTCAGGATCTTACCCTTAGCACCATGGGCACTTAACTTATTTAACAGTCTCCTATGCGGCACCTTGTCAAAGGCCTTCTGGAAATCGAAATGAATCACGTCCACTGGTTCTCCTTTATCTAACTTCCTTGTTACCTCAAAGAACTGATTTGTCAGACATGACCTCCCCTTGACGAAGCTGTGCTGACTCAGTCCTATTTTATCATGCGCTTCCAAGTACTCCGCGATCTCATCTTTAACAATGGACTCAAATGACCGGAGTCAGGCTAACCGGCCTATAATTTCCCATCTGCTGCCTCCCTCTTTTAAACAGTGGTGTTACATTCCTCTGGGACCCTTCCTGCCTCCAGTGATTCCTGAAAGATCACCACCAATGCCTCCACAATTTCCTCAGCTACCTCTTTTAGAACCCTGGGATGCAGTCCATCCGGTCCAGGTGATTTATCCAACTTCAGACCTTTCAGTTTCCCCAGAACCTGCTCCTTAGTGATGGCCACTACACTCACCTGTGCCCCCTGATTCTCCTGGAGCTCTGGCATCCCACTGGTGCTTTCTGCCATGAAGACTGATGCAAAGTAACTATTCAGTTCATCTGTCATTTCTTTGTTTCCTATTGTTATTTCTCCAGCCTCGTTTTCCGTAGTCCATTGTCTGTTTTTGCCTCTTACCTTTTATATATTGAAAAAACTCTTCCTATCTTCTTTTCTGTTACTAGCTAGCTTACACTCGTATTTCATCTTCTCCCCCTTATTGCTTTTTTGGTTGTCCTCTGCTCGCTTTTAAAGGCTTCCCAATCCTCTGGCTTCCCACTAATCCTCGCCACTTTGTATGCTTTTTCTTTTGCTTTTATGCCGTCCTTGACTTCCCTCATCAGCCAGGGATGCCTCGTCCTCCCCTTAGCATGTTTCCTCCTCCTTGGGATGAATTTCTGTTGTGCCTCTTGAATAACACTCAAACTCCTGCCATTGCTGTTCCACTGTCTTCCCTGCTAGGCTCCCTTTCCAATCAACTCTGACCAGCTCCTCCCTCATGTCTTTGTAGTTACCTTTATTTAATTGTAATACATCTGATTCCAGCTTCTGCCCCTCAAACTGCAGGGTAAATTCTGTCATATTGTGGTCACTGCTCCCTAAGGGTTCCTTCACCTTAAGTTCCCTAATCAAGTCTGCCTCATTACACATCACCAAATCCAGAATGACGTGCTCCCCAATAGGCTTTGTCAAAAGCTGCTCCAATAAACCATCTCTTAGACATTCCACAAATTCTATTCCGTGGGCGGCACGGTAGCACAGTGGTTAGCACTGTTGCTTCACAGTTCCAGGGACCTGGTTTCGATTCCCGGCTTGGGTCACTGTCTGTGTGGAGTTTGCACATTCTCATGTCTGCGTGGGTTTCCTCCGGGTGCTCCGGTTTCCTCCCACAGTCCAAAGATGTGTGGGTTAGGTTGATTGGCCATGCTAAAATTGCCCTTAGTGTCCTGGGATGCGTAGGTTAGAGGGATTAGTGGGTAAATATGTAGGGATATGGAGTAGGATGGGCTTGGGGCCTGGGTGGGAATGTGGTCAGTGCAGACTCGATGGGCCGAATGGCCTCTTTCTGTGCTGTAGGGATTCTATGATTCTATGAAATTCCTTTTCTTGGGATCTACTACCTACCTGATTTTCCCAGTCCACCTGCATATTGAAGTCCCCCATGATTATTGTAATATTGCCTTTTTTATATGCCTTTTCTATCTCCTGATTTATTTTCTGTCCCACATCCTGACTACTGCTCGGGGGCCTGTACATAACTCCCATCAGGGTCTTTTTACCTTTGTGATTCCTCAACTCTATCCACAGAGATTCTATGCCTCCTGATCCTATGTTGCTTCTTGCTATCAATTTAACTTCATTCCTTACTAACAATGCAATCCCGCCCCCTTTGCTCATCTGCCTGTCCTTTCGATAAGACACGCATCCTTGGATATTTAGATCCCAGCCCTGATCCCCTTGCAGCCACGTCTCTGTGATGCCCGCAACATCATACTGGCCAATTTCAATGTGCACAGCAAGCTCATTTACCTAGTTTCATGGACTGCATGCATTTAGGTAGAA
Organism: Mustelus asterias; assembly: GCF_964213995.1. Lineage (NCBI taxonomy): Eukaryota > Metazoa > Chordata > Chondrichthyes > Carcharhiniformes > Triakidae > Mustelus > Mustelus asterias. The sequence continues at coordinate 83,808,533 of NC_135811.1, forward strand.
AACCCTCAGTCCTGCATTGGCTACCTTCCTTCTCATACTTATCACCTTTTTTGCTCTGCCTGAGGTTAGACGCCTGCCACCTTCTATACTCTTGGTTCTATTACGTGGTCGGGAAACTTTACTAACCCCTCCTGAGCTCTCGGCTCCTTTAACTAGTTGGAAGTCCTCCTCATTAACCTGCACTTCTACCCTCATTAAAAGTCTATGCTTATAAGATGGATATTGATTGGGGAATAGTGAAGGTGGGCAAGGAATAGGATAGAGGCTGAAGTGAGCCATTTAACTTTCTTTTCGATAACCATATTGTTCTACAAAGTTTATTTATTAGCGTCACAAGTAGACTTGCATTAACACCGTAATGAAGTTACCATGAAAATCCCCTAGTCGTCACACTCCGATGCCTGTTCGGGTAAACTGAGGGAGAATTTAGCATGGCCCATGCACCTAACCAGCACATCTTTCAGACTGTGCAAGGAAACCGGAGCAGCCGGAGGAAACCCACGGAGAATTTGCAGACTCCACATAGTTGGGAATCGAACCAAGGTCACTGGCGCTGTGAGGCAGCAGTGCTGCACTGAGGATTAAGTGACGAATCCTGATCCTGGAACAGTTTTTAATCAAAATTAATTCACTACTTGCCCTCTTGAGATTTGAACTAGTGAGGTGTGCATTTGTTTAATTTTAGTGAATCAAATTACCTTGCAAGGGCAAGATGTAATGCTAGCAATGTTGGCTGATTACAATTTGTTTCTCTTTTTTCCCGTAGAGAGGACCATCCAGAACTGTTGGAGAGTGTAAAGAGAACAGACGTTCCGGAGAAACCTAAAACACCCCAGCAACTCTGGTATCTTCATGAGAAGAAGGCCTTCATGAAGCTGCATCCACAAGTAATAGTTCTTGCGTTATTGTCTACATGACTCGCTGGTTAATAATAATTGCACATTTTCTTTAAGATGTGGACTTCCTATCCAAAGGTCCTGCTTTCTGTGGTTACTGTTTTTGGTCATGCTTTCCCTCTGCCATTTTAAATTGCTGTCAATTCAGTTTTGCTATGTAAATGCAGTGTCAGTTTTGTCAAGTCCCTCTCCTAGCTGCTTGTGCGACTAGTTTCCATTAAGATCACAACGCAACTTCATCGCTCACTTAGGATCTTTGGTTCTAACATGTAGAAATCCCTTGTTTCGCAGGATGCTCCACCCAAAAACTATGGCTACCTTGTATTTGAAGTGGAAGAAATGGGGTATATAATAGGCAGATTATCTGATTTAATGCAATGTAAATAGTTGGTTTGCTCATAATCCCTCTCACACACCCAAACCTTTTTGTGTCCTGCTGTGAATGTTGCCCTGTATTAGGAACTACTGTCGACTTTCTTTGTGCTTTTGTATTGTTTGCGATACTTCTTCACTGTTTAAATATGGTGTCATCCATTTTGTGAAATCCCGGAATCTTAAAAGGGGGCTCTTCGGCTGATCGAGTGTGCACTGGCTCTCTGACGGAACATTATACCCTGTCCCATTACTCTGTCTTGGCCCCATAACCTTGCACATTCTTCAAATAGTAATCCAATTCCCGATCGAACCTGCCACCCTCAGGAAGTTTGTTTCAGACTCCAATCACCCTCTGGGTGAAAAATCTTTTCCTCGCATCACTTTTATTCCTTTTGCCCATAATTTTCAATCTGTGCCCTCTAGTTCATGCTGCTGTCTTGAATGGGAACATTTACCCTGTCCATACCCCTCAGGATCTTGATTACCCCTATCAAGCCACCTCTCGGCCTTCCTTCCACCAAAGAAAACGGTCCCAACCTACCCTCCTAGCTACAGTTCTTCATCCCTGGGAACTTTCTTGTGAATTTCCTCTACTATTTCTAATGACTTCACATCTTTCCTCAGTATGGCGCTCAGAACTAGACATTGTCCTCCAGACGAGGCCTAACCAGTGTCTTATACAAGTTCAACATGACCTCCTTACTCTTGATGTCCCTATTAATAAAGATGCTATATGCTTTATTAGCTGCTCTCAGCATGGCCCACTATCATCTTTTGACTTGTGTGCATGTACACCAAGGTACCTCTGTTCCTGTAGCTCCTTAAGAACACTGTCCCTGGCAGACCATTTCCCCATACAGTAGGTGATTTTCCACCAAGTGTTGTACGTAGCTTCCCAGTTGAACTTTCTTCCATTTTATTAATGTAGAGGTCCTCCATGTTCAGAAACCAATTCCTCAGACATTGCTGGTTTGCATTTTTTCTTCGGCTCTCATTACTACTCAACTGATAGTTTAAAAATGTTTTTTTTTTGATCTTCCAGTGTGTCTCCGTCTGATTAAAGCACTTGAAATGCTTTCACACTTAGAATTGCTCCAGGTCATTTTGAGGATGAAATGTATGGTGCTCATTAATGTACGTTAGTGATGAAAGTCCTGTACCTGTCCTGTGGGTTTAAGATAAGGTAGCCTGATGCTCGGCTTTCCAGGTGACCTATAATACCAGCCAAGCTGAAGTAGCTTCTGACTTGAGCTAGTGTGAACTTGTTTTCTTAGGTATTTTGCTGACATGGCAACTCTGACTGATCTCACACTCGGCATTCGACAGTCAAATTAATTTGCTTCATCGACTTAATTGACTCGGTCAGATGTTTCCTTGGGCCATTGTTGGGCAACATCCTGAGTCTTCATACCTTCCCAAAAGAGGTTTGAGTAATGTTGGCACTAATTGAGGATCTTTCATTATGCCATGATGAATTAGCTCAACCAATGTGGTCTGTGTAATTGGCTTTGCCTGCAGATGGGTATCAACAAAACTCTTAAAATATTTTTCACAGCTTTGGCTCCTGTCAGCACGACAGGGCCGTCCACATCAATAACAATGTAGGTTTATGCCAACTTGTATCTTCTCATAAATGAACAGAAAATCCTCGAAGCACTCGGGTCAGGCAACACGTAATGATGGAAATGACATTAATGCTTTGGATCATCGACTGTTCATCAGAAGGCCCTTTTTCTATTCCTGATGGGATGTTGCTGTCACTGGCTAGACTAGCATTTATAGGCCGAGTGGCATTTTGGAGGGAAGTTAAGAATCAATCGCATTGATGTAGGTCTGGAGTCACACGTAGGCCAGACCAGGCCAGGACGACAGATTTCCTTTCCTAAAGGACATTAGTGAATCAGATGGGTTTTTACAGCAATCGACAATGGTTTCATGATCATCATTGGACTTTTATTTCCAGATTTTCTTTTTACTTTTATATTGCGTTCAAAGTTCACTATCTGCCATGGTGGAATTCAAACTTGGATCCCCAGCACATTACCCTGGGTCTCTGGATTACCAGTCCAGTGACAATACCACTCCGCCACCGCCTTCCCTTTTATATTTATGTTTCCTGATTCTCAAAGAAACAAATAGATGTTTCCGAGTACTTAGCTAATGGTTCCTTTACTTTGACCATATTTGAAGATTACTCCGTGACCTTTCTTTAAACAAACACTTGACAAATGGCCATACAGTGGATGAAGAGGCTTAAATCATTTCCCTCAACTCTGACTTACTGTGGGAATACAATACCTTGTGGCTTCAACATTACATTAGTTATTTTTGTTGCAGTTGTTGACGAATTCAGGTCTGTGGTTGCCTAGTAATCAAATGATGTAACCATCACAAGAGTAGACACCATGTATCAGTGAGACTTGTTTTTTTTCCCCAGGCAACAATGAAGGATGTTAAAGAGGCACTGGGGAAACAGTGGTCCCAGCTGTCTGACAAGAAACGACTCAAGTGGATTGGCAAAAGCTTGGAGCAGCGCGAGCTGTATGAGGCAAGTTGCATCATAAAACCAAAAGCTTGATTATGTCGAGTATTGTGAAGAGGATAGGTCAGCCTATCCCCTCAAGATTTTCAGCAAAGGCTTGTCGTGGTGGATAAGCCTCGTCCTTTTTTGATAAGGGTCTTGGGTAAGAGTGCACTAATGATGGGTGAGTTCTCAGAACACCCAGATAGGTTATGCCAATGTGGTGTATGAGGACACTGCTTTGTGTCTTAAGAATCCTGGTCTACAGTTCAAAACAGTTGGCCTTGGATATGATGCCAAGTTTTGGCACAGTATTTTGGGAAGGGTAAGTAGCAGGTGAATAGCTGTGGGACGCTGTTGCACACTTTTATGGTTAGAAGCCTATCAGTAGGTTACCCAGCTCAGATTTTCCTTTAAGTTGTCGAGTGGCCCATGTGCTCTGGGCCAAACTGGGTATCAAACTTATTTACCCAATTGCTTTGTGAAAATTCACAGGAATGCCAGAAGCCCGATTTACATCGGATAGTCTTTTGTGCATTGAATACAAACTAACATTCCTTTTAGAAATAGATCACCCTTTATTTCTGACTTCTTTGCTAAGGTCAGGGGAAAGAACAGAATCAAACAAGAGTAGAGGAATAAGAGGGGCAAAGATAATACATGAGGAGAAAAAATGGAGTAACATTAAAGGGAACTCTCAGGTCTTTGATAAGAGTGAAAATCTCCTTGGGGAAATAGGGATTGTTCTCCTTGGGCTATAGAAGGTTAATGGATATTTAATAGAGATACAAGGAATTTGAGAGTTATGACTTGTTTAGATAGAATAGATGGAGAGAACTGTAGTAGGAGGAGGGTCAGTAATCAGAGGCTGGAGATTTGAAATAATTGACAGGAAAACTGAGGGATGAAGGTTTTTTTTCACTTGGCGAATTATCTGAAAGGATGGCAAAGGCAGATTCAATAGTAATTCAGGAAATTAGACCTCCATTTGACGAGGAAAGGTTTGCAGCTCTGGGGAAAGTGGGCTAGATTATCACCCTTGAGAGAATTGGCAAAAGCCTCTATACTGTTTGGTTGCCTGATTCCAATAGAATGAAAACCCTCATTATCTCAGCAAACACAATGGAATAGCCACTTGGGCATAGTACAGCGGGGTATGCCTTAATAGAACAGAAGAAAATTTGGAGCAGTAATGAACCTTTAAAATAGATTGAAATCTGTTTTGTAAAGAGTGTTATCAGTTCTGTTTTAGATGCATTGTAATGGGGAAAGAGGGCATTTGTAATTACCAAATCATTTTTAACATGGCCACCTTCTGCTTGCAGGAAGCAATGAGGGACTATGTTGTACGTCACCCAGAGCAAAGCATCAATCTGGACGATCTGACCAAAAATACATTGACTAAAGCTGAGCGGCAGCTCAAGGACAAGTTTGATGGTCGACCCACAAAGCCTCCACCGTAAGTGTCCACCCTAAATGTGTCTGATGGTAGCATTTTGAACACACAGATTTGGTCCAGGAGATGCAGAGTATGCAAAAAGAGGGTCGAAAGTCATGTTTGATTTTAAAGTTTATTAAGCAGTGACGGTTTAGATATGATACACAAACTAAATGAGCAGAAAAGGCATATGGCCCATAATAGATAAGCGGTTTAGTGGGCCTGGATCAGATGAATGGACAGGGATATTTCCGCGGCCGGAGGTAGCTGTCACTTTAACATGGCCTCCTGCTCCTAAATTGGGCAAATGAATGAAGCTGATCTCCGCAGCTGAAGGTGGCAGACTTTATTGTTCTTGTCGTCTTGAGGTTACCAGAAGTGTTATGTAACTCTACTCTGGATCATATTCCATCCCAAGACTGCAAAAGCTTCCCTCCCAAGCACCTGTTCTTAAACCTTATTTCTAGAAATTGGTGAAAAGCCCATGTCGGCCACTCGTTTGATCCCATTAATCCAAGCACTTGAGGAACAAGGGGCCCCCAACCTCCTGTACCCATCCTACACTCAACTCCTGAAGTCTTCTCATGCCTTATTGCTTATCAGGCTATTCTGTTTAACCTTTACTCAGGCAGTTGATTTAGGTATGGATCATGAGATCCAAACTTGGGTGTTTAGGAATGTTTTGTTTCGCGCCTTTGCTGGAGTCGCATCTTTAGCAGAGATGGGAGGCCTGCGTTGTCCTGTGGCTGTTAGTCCAGCAGGCTGCTCTGGAAATAGAGTTGTTTCTGTAATAATCTAATTTTTTCTACATTTTATTCACCATTTCTTACAACACAAAAAACAGAATGAATTTGATTCACTGAAAGGGAGGTAGAAATATGCTGTATTTTGGCCAGCCAGATGTCTTGACACGCTTAGAAATCCTTCAGGTTACTGAAAAAAGCTACATCCACCTATAGGGAGTTTCTGTGTATACACACGACTATAAGGGCATAATGGAAATGCTCAAAGACAGAAAGTTTAAATACAAGTTGGCCAAGATTAAGCTTGTAGACCACAACACGGTAGCATTTAACCAAGTGTGACGTGACATCGGGGAGCCCTAGCAAAGCTGCAATCAATGGGACTTTGGGGAGGGAAGGGAACTGTCTACTGGATGGAGTCGTACCCAGCACAAAAGAAGATGGTTGTGATTGTTGGAGGTCAACACCCCGATTCCAGGATCTCACTGCAGGAGTTCCTTAGGATAGTGTCCTTGACCCAACCATCTTCAGTTGCTTCATCAATGACCTTCCTTCCATCTTAAGATCAGAAATAGGGATGTTCGCTGATGACTGCGCAATGTTCAGCACCATTTGCAACTCAGACACTGAAGCAGTCCACGTCCAAATACAGCAATTCCTGGATAATATCCAGACTTGGGCAGACGAGGCAATTAGCATTCGTGCCATGCAAGCGTCAGGCAATGACCATCTCCAGGAAGAGACAACCTAACCATCACCCCTGGACATTCAATGGCATCACCATCACTGAATTCCCCGCTATCAACATCCTGGGGGTTACCGTTGACCAGAAACCAAACTACACTAGCCGTATAAATACTGTGGCGACCAGAACAGGTCGCTAGGAATCCCGTGGCAAGTAACTCGCACCTCCTGACTCAAAATCTGTCCACTGTCTACAAGACACAAGTCAGGAGTATAATGGATATTCTCCACTTGCCTTGATGAATGCTGCTCCAAAAATAATTAAGAAACTTGACATCATCCAGGATGAAGCTGTCCACTTGATTAGCACCCCATCCACAAATATTCTTTCCTTCCAGCGCTGACACACAGTAGCTACTGTGTGTACCACTACAAGATGCACTGCAGGAACTCAACAAGGCTAATAGACAACCACTACCATCTGGAAGGGCAAGAGCAGCAGATACCTGGGACAAGCACCTGAAGCTTCTCCTCCAAGCCACTCATCATCCTGACTTGGAAATGTATTATTGTTCCTTCAATGTCTTTGGGTCAAAACCCTGGAACTCCCTCCTTAACAGCACTGTAGGTGGTCCTACATCACATGGACTGTAGCGGTTGAAGAAGGCAGTTCACCACCACCTTGAGGACAATTGAAGATAGACAATGAATGATGGCCCAGCCAGCGATGCCCACGTCCCATAACTGGATTTTTTTAAATGTCAAGAATCATTTCCTAACTTCCGAATAGCCTCAATCAGATTTGAAGGTTATGTTCCCTTGTTCTAGATTCCTCCCCATCCCTCCCCTGTTTGATGTAAACTCCAGTGTCAGCTGTGGCTCAGTTGGTTGCATTCTCACCCCTTCGTCAGAAGGTAAAGTCCTACCCCAGAACTTGTGCACAAAATTCAACACTGATACTCTGCTGCACTTCCTCAGTTTTGTTTTATTCATTTGGAGGACATGGGCATTGCTGGCTGGCCAGCATTTATTGCCCATCCCTAGTTGCCCTTAAGGTGTCGGAGAGCTGCCTTCGCGAATTGCTGCAGTCCACATGCTGTGGGTTGACCCACAATGCCATTAGGGAGGGAATTCCAGAAATAGTACTGCACTATTCTTTCAGATGGGCTATTAAACCAAGGCCCCGGGCTGCCCTATTAGGTGGACGTAAAAGGTTCTGTGGTGCAATTTTAATGAACAGAAGTGGAGTCATCCCTAGTGTCCTGGTCAATGTATATCCCTCAATCAGCATCATGCAAACAGATCATTGGGTCGTAATCACATGGCTGTTTTGTGGGATCGTGTTATGTGCAAATTGGCTACCATGTTTTCTAGATTACAATAGTAACGACACTCCAAAAGCACTTGTGTTTGCTGTAAAACACTTTGACTCTGGTGATCATGAGAGGTGCTGTAGGAAATGCAGGTCTTTTTTGTTAATCAACTCTTAGCGCGCTGGTGACATTCGGGTGAATCTGTATTGCACATTTCCCAAGTCCACTACAACCGTTCAAAGGTGTGGTGCCCAGAACTGTACACTGTCCTCCAGAAGTGGTCTAATCAGGGATTGATAATCACTGTAGAAAGCTTTGATGCCTTTATATTTTAATGCTCTGATGATGATAAACATTCTGCAAGCCTTTTTTGTACTGACCTCGACTCTTCCCAACCTTTGCATCAATTTAAACATTTGGAACTGTCCTTTTGTGAACATGTCCATGTTGGACCACACTGCATTGAAATCCATCTGCCACAGTTATACTCACTCACTCAAATCTGTCTCTTATGTAATTTGATGCTCCTGCCTACATTATTTACTATGTAACCAATATTTGTGGCCTAGGCAAGCTTGGATACATGGCTCTCTCTTGTTTTCAAGTTGTTAATATACTGAGTCGACCCTAACACATCATCTTGGGGCATCGCTAGTCACTTTGTTCCAGTCTAATTAAATATCTGTTACTATACCTTTGTGTTTCTGCTGCCTAACCAATCTGACTAGGAGTATGATTTGCCTTTAATTTCATGAACTTCAGTTTTACGAGGAATCTTAACAAAAACCTCAAGTTCATATAAATATCCATAGAATGTAGTTTCTTTTTGCTATGTCCTCCCTTTATCTCAACCAAGAATCTCATCCTGATTGGTGTGTTTGCTACATTTTCTGCACTTTTTCTGTCATCCCTTGCCCACCCTTCCAGCGCCACGATAGGTCCTTGCCTTCCACCCCATCAGCCTCTGCAGTCAATGATTCATTCTCTGCCATCTTGAGCGTGCTGCTACCATTAAACACATCCCCCCCTCCGCCCCCGTAAACATTTTGAAGGGGCCATCTTTAATGCCCCCTCCAGCAATACCCCAGTCCACTCCTCAGTTACCCCAACACCCTCCCACAGAATCTTTTCAAGCAAACACGGGATGTAACATCTGTTCTTTTACCTCCTCTATGACTCCTCTGTTCTCACTGTCAGAGGCCCCAAATGCCCTTTCCAGGTGAAGCACTGATTTGCATGTACTTTCAAATTAGTCGACCACATTCGCCGTTCACAGTGTGATCTCCTCTACCAAAAGCGAATAGGGTGACCATTCTGTAGAGCACCTTTTTGTTCGGTCTGCAAGCATGCCCCTGAGCTTCCGGTCACCCATCACTTGAATTCTCCATCTTGCCCTCACACTGCCTCCTTTGTCCCCAACCTTCTGCACAGTTCCAGTGAATCCCGACATGATTGAAAGACAGCACCTCATCTTTCAATTCGGCAGCTTTCAGCCTTCTGGACTTCACAATGGGTTCAACCATTTCAGACCATAATCTCTGCCCCATTTTGTTTCGTTTTCTTTGCTTGTTATTGGTTTTCCTTCTCTTGTTTCTTGCTTTCAGTTAGCTAGCAGCACACCTGCACATCTTGTGTTTCTTTTCCTGCCCCATCACCATTCCCTTTGGCTCTAGAAGGCTAACTGTTCTTCCATTCAATTTCATCCAATTCACCCAATCATAGACCTTCCTTTCGTCCTTGTCTCCCAGACACACCTCTTCCTCTCTCTTCTTCCCCCCCCGCCCCCCCCATGTAGATAAACACATGAATATACAAGGGATATGGACTAAGGGAAGGCAGAAGGGATTAATTTAATGTGACAATGTTTGGCACAACATCGTGGGCCGAAGGGCCTGTTCCTGTTTTATGGTTCCAGTAACTGATCCATCCCTCCAATGAACCAGTCATGCTCGTCTCTTTAGTGACAATGCCCTCAAGTACTCGTGGGACTGACTGGTTCATGGAATTGATTTGGTTCCAAGCTCCCATTCTCCGGCATGTTACCTTGGATCCAAAGAGGTTGAACCTCCGGGTCAAATCCCAGGTACCATTTTGAGAGGGGATATTCCAAACCTCTGTGCTGTACCTCACCAACTTTTCTCCATTCTGTTTTAGAAATGGCTATTCTCTGTATTGCGCTGAGCTAATGTCCAACATGAAAGACATTCCCAGCACAGAGCGTATGGTGCTGTGCAGTAAGCAGTGGAAGATGTTGTCTCAGAAAGAGAAGGATGCATACCAGAAACGATGTGAACAAGTAAGAATTTTGGCAACTCGAGAAATGGCAATCGGATGAGAGAGCTCTTTTACAAAGATGCTTTTACTAAAATGTTGTGATTTTTTGAGTCAATGTTGAAGGACCTTTCTTTGAAAACTTGTTTCTGTTTCTTGTGAATGATCATTCCAGTGAAACTGGCTCCCATAGAAAGGGAAATAATGGGATGAGTCTCCGGGATCTCCCCACTATATTGAGAGAGTTAATTGAGGATGCGAGATATTGGAGGAATGGCTTGTTTCAAAATGGGTTGTTTGAAGCGACCATAACTTTTAATTGTAATAAATTAGGAACAGTTGAGAGCATGGTTGACAAGTTTCTTATTTTGTTTCCTTCCCATAGAAAAAGAAGGAATATGAAATTAACCTTCATCGTTTCTTGATGGTAGGTGCTATTCTATGATTCCCAGTCATTGCAAGGTACCAAGAATAGATTGTAGATCTTAATGCATTCTCCTTCAACGCGGGTGAAGATGGCAGGCTTGCATCTCTGTATTGCCATGATTTCTTTTGTAAAAACGAATCATTTTATCTTATCCTGTGGCAGAGCCTCCCTGAGCATGAGCAACAAAGAGTCCTCTCTGAAGAGAAGATGATTGGAATCAACAAGAGAGCTGCAAGCAATTTGAAGCAGGGTGGAGTTAAAGGCATCCCATTGCCACTTTTAGATGCCACCAAGGTGCGTGTTCATTAGCTTCCCTTTTTAGCAACTTGGTTTGTATTTGAGTTGATGTGTTAATTTTTCCTAAGAGATGCACACAGACTTGCACACAACAATGGATCAACCTACAGATGAACAATGTGCATGCACTCTTTTGCACGTGGAATGCCTTTCTTAAGTTCAGAGATTCTAAAGGAAAGGCTAAACTTGGTTATGATGAGGTAAAGTCTTTCTTGTATTACTTTCCATTGATGCCAGGGTAAAATTCACTGGCGTTTTGAGTGCCAATACAGTCCTGAGAGCACTGAGTCAATCATTACACCCATCCTCCTCAAGACACGAATAACCCTAACAGCCCTCTCGCTCCTAAAATATTAAGTGTCATCTGGTGTGAGGGGATGGACATGTCCAAATACATTATTCAACCCGTTCATACATGTTATACAAAGCTCAGCAGTGCTCCGTTTGTGCCACGACTGATATTAATTTGGTGTAGGATTGAATCTGGAACGGTCTTGGATCTCAATTACATGGTTCCCACACCATTGGTGACACAGGTATTTTGCAGAGCCAGTGGGCTGTTCCAGTGCCTTGGCACAATGTGGACGCTTATCTTAAGATTTGATCAGTCGCGATATCCACGTTTGTTTTTAATTGGGGCTGGAATTGCATTGGATGTGTGGTTTTTAGCATTGATGTGGAGACAACTGCCTGGATCTTGTGCAGTTTTTTTTGTTGAATTTTGTCATCAGCATTTAAATGCTACGTAGCTCGATTTGTTTACGGGTCTGCTTTCATTGTAGGTACTGCTGGTCTGTTAGATCTAGTTGCTTCTGCTGACTTGTTTTCAATTGCAGTCCGCGGGTGAAGTTTCACAAACTGGCTTCTGTGTCATTGGGTCTTGTATGTGGTATGGAATTGTCACTTAATGCCGCTGGTCGTGCCAGGAGTGCAGCAATGGGCTGGGGTTTGGGGTTTGGGGGTGAGGAGGGAGGGGAAGAATCTGTTGCTTTACAGCTGTTTTTTTTCCTGCAGAGTTTAATGCGTTGGATTTGAAAATGCTCTTATTATGGATTTTTGTTGCTTTTCTTGGGCAGTAAGTTGCTTTCTGTGGAACACTTGTCCTGCTCAAGGTTACTTACTATGAGAAATCTCTCACTAAATGTTTTTTTGTCACATTATAATCTTTGAATAGATATCTGACAGTATTTGGGATGTTTTCAATGGCTTTACTATTGTTTGGGAGTTGTCTAAAAATGGCACCCTTTAACGATGGAAAGTCACGGACTACTCCATGCATTCTAGGCAATGCTGCACTGTGTGATAGTACAGTGACTCAACAAGAAGACTTTTCTTTGGCAATAGTTTTAAACTGGAGGGCAAGCTTCTTCAGCCCCTGCATACACTGGAAGGTGCTTGTGGCAAGAATGTGCATCTTGATAAAGGAATTGTTATCGCTGGATAGGTTGTGATTTTATGTTCATCGTGATTCAAAGACTGACCACCGTCTCCTGCCTAAGCACTGGGAATCTCTTAGTGTATTTCTTACTATCAGACACCCACATTTCCTGAAGAGTTTTAGGATGAGAAAATTTTGCTCCAATCGATGATGTCTGTACCTGATACTTGGCTTCATTTGCTGATTTGAAAATCTGTCTTTTTAACCGTTTTGATGTATTAATTGGTGTTAGAAACGTGTGTATTGAACAGCATGTATACCATAAACTTCCTTTTCAGGTCCTCTGCATTTGGCATGATGTTGGTACTTCCAGATCCTCAGATCTGAGCGTTGTCTGGAGGGAGCTGATTTTCTCATTGACTTTACCTTCATAAGCTCCTCTTCGTAGCATTGTTGATCCCTTACTTTGATGTTTCTGCTGGTTTGTCATAGCCTGCTCATTGTCGCTGCTCTAAGATCATTGCCCTGCTCCTGCACATAACTCAAGTTCTGATATTTGAATATCTGCTTTTAGCATCTCTTTTTTTTTTTAGCCTGACCTTTGGAACTGTGCACATTTGTATTTGATTGTCAGCTTACTCTTTGCAGCCTTTAAGCAACATTTCAAGCAGTGACCCTTCAAGCTCGAACTCTAATCCGTGCATATATCATTAATATACAGTCGACAGAAGAGGAAAGGCTTTCCAGTCGGTGCAGTTTCAGGGAAAGGCATGAATTGGCAATTTCAATTACAAACCAGCAATGCCTGAGGACATGCAGTTGAGTTTGTCACCGTTGAGCCTAGAACAAAAGAAAATGCTTGTCTGCAGTCCAAACAGTTTTCAATACAGAGGCTTTCTTTTGGTGTTGGCATGTTTCTTCTCCTCACTGGAGATGCAACTCTAATACATCTGTTTTAGCTTTCTCGCAGAGAACCACACAATACTTAGGAGCAGCATTGCCATTACTATGGAAATTAGGAGCCTTATGGGACTGTGAAGTTTGAGGTTGTCGCTTAATATTGCTGGGGTGATGCTGTCTTCAGTTTAGAAACAATGTCTTCATCTTCAAGTGTGTAGGGACTCTTTCAGATTGTCAATGGGACCTTTGGTGTTATCTATTTGCCGATGCAGAGTTCTTCTGGGAACTATATGCCTTTGACCTGGGACCTTTGAACACCTTCTGCTCCTTGTTCAGGGAATTACAAGAATCCCAATTTTGCGAGTTCTTTCAAAGATATTTGACAAAGTCTATTCGTAGATTGCATTCAGAATTGGAGCACTCACCTGGAACCTGTAGCTCGCAGTACGGTGACTTTGGTCATGTAATCCTCAGGCGCTTTGAAAAATAACTTCAAAGGGCTTGATACAGCTGCAGATTTGCTCTAAAAAGGGTAGCTCTTATCTGGATGTACTGCTTTCTGAAGTGTGCGTTTATGAAGAATCACGGGCTGTGTGGTGTAACCTGCGTATATCGCTTCAGTCCCAGTGTGTGTTGCAAACTGCTCACATATCTCCCAGTTCCACTCTTAAACTATGTTGTAGGTATTCTGCAATATATACATGTCTGATCCTCATCAATGTTCTCTTGACTGTCAAACGCAAGTGGCTTAGTAATGGGAGGAATGGGGCAGTGATGATCAGGTAGTAAGTTTTTGCACTCTGTCTGGCAACTTGGTATAAGCTGTACAAACCAAATGTCAGTGGATGAATGAAATAGACTTGCACCCATTGCTGTTTGTTTAAGAAGGCCTGTGGGTGAGACAGCATCCAAGTTAATTTTCTCACGGGTTTTGATATCCTACTGAAAGCTGCTCACTTTAACCTCTCTTTTTTTTCTGTTAATTATTTTGTTTGACCTCCCTTCCTTCAGTAATTTTTACCTCCAGCTTTGTGACGTATCGCTATTCAGAATACCTTTTTCCATTAGCTAATCTCCAAGCTGAAGAGGGAACCCTCATTGCCAAGTAGTTGGAAAAATAAGTGTAAACCTACTGAGGCGGCTGGGAGGTTGCAAGTGATTGGAATGGGCCCAACACTTCTCTGGTTGCCACAGCAACCTCTTAACACTTCTCAAAATTTTCATTATAGTTCAATGTTCGGCTGAATAAACATCTTCAAAACCCTTAATAAACAAATACCCAACTGATCTGGTAGATGTGCGATTTATTTTGGTGTTGTGGTCTCTACTTCTCCTTGAATGACCTTGCCCCAACAGTTTGTAATGCTGCATTGCCATCTGCTGAAAGGTTAGCTGGATATTATTGGTTTTCAAGTGGGAAATCTATATGCAATAATAATTTCATAGCCAGAGTTGAGAGTTCACTGGTCACAATGTAGATGTGTGACAATTTAGTACTGTGTCCACAGATATGATGATGGGTTTGCCTATTGGCAGCTTAGTTCAGCTTTACAGGATTCAGTCAGGACTACCTTAGCCCAACGTCCCTCATTTTTCCAGGGGGTTCCTCTGGGTGACTAAAGTTTAGTCACAGCAGAGATTTTGATGACATGGAATCTTCTGAGTGGTAAGTTCCAGCTTGCTAGTCTGCCGCCTGCAAACCACTCATACTCTTGAACATTTGCTTGTCATGGACCAAGGTCTTTGGAAGGTACATATCCATGTGACCCCACTTAACTAGTTGGATATTCATGGAATTCAGTGAAGAGAGCCTTGTGTGTATCATGGTTGTATAATATTGGTTCTACCAGTTAATGCTTCTAATTTGCCTCCATGTTAGGTAAGGGTCTTTGAGCTAACTTACAAATATTCCTGTTCTGGTCCAGAATGGCCGCCCATGATGGTGCCTGATGAGAATTTTCCATTTCTGCGCCTTGTCTGCTTCAGTAATAGTTGAATGGGCCACTAGACAACTTAAGGGGAGGCAATGAAAATGGCTTTGTCTAAGTTAGCTGAATGGGTGGAATTGGCAAGGGGACAAGCGATTAGAAGAAATCTTGAAGCTGCACCTGCAAACTGCTTTTAAGTACTCGGGGAGGGTCCTAGTATATTTTTAGCGTGCATCAGAAATAGAGGTAAGCACTTGGGACCCTTTGCAGAGAAAGGGGTTTCAAGGGCAAGGATTGTGAGACCTGGCAGCTTGAAGGTAGAATGGTAAAGGAAGTGGAAGACCAGCTGCCAGAATAAGCAAATGGTTAAAGGGTCTCTTCTCACATTTGTTATCAGACTACTTCTGACAAACCAAAGCGTCCGATCTCTGCCATGTTCATTTTCTCGGAAGAGAAGCGCAAGAAGATGCAGGAGGAGGAGCCGGAGCTGTCGGAGAGTGAACTGACGAGAAAATTGGCCAGGATGTGGACTGAGCTGTCTGAGAAGAAAAAGGTAAAAATTATTTGAGTGGCTGATAGATACCATACAAGGGTCTAGGCAGGGGGTGGCTACAGAATGAATTCATTAATAGGCTGGAGCACCAGGCCATTGAGACCTTGGATTGTGAAAGGGTTAAGTTACCGCAGTAATGGATGAAGAAAACTATTTGAGTTGACATTCTCTTCATTTGTGCTAATTGCTATTTCTAGATCCTGAATTCCATGGTCCTGGTTTTAAACAGCAATGGGTGCAGGTTGGCCTTTTGGAAGGCAGAATCCACTGGTATTTGAATGGATGGGAATGGCATAGTTCAATTAAAGAACTCTAGGTGATTGAACAGTTCTGCCTGTATTTCATGGTGTTGGTTAACTCATAGTCTCTCTACCCCTTTCCAAAAGAAGCTTAACATTAAGAGCTGTAACTCCAAACTAACATGTGCAGCACCAGTAATGACCATAAACTTGTCTCAAGTGGCTGGAACTAGTAACAAGTCGACAGTCGGTGCTGAAGTGAAAACCATCCTGTCCCCTATTTTAAACAAAATCAGAATTTTGGTCGTGCAGTATCTATTGCATCTTCTATGTTCCACTCTTTCTAGCCAACTTCAAAAGTTCTTCCAAGTGGATATTTGTTCCTCTTGGAATTCCTATATATTTCAGTATTTTGTCTTAAAGTACTGCGCACAAGTTCTTGCTCCCAGAGTTACCTGTGATTAGAACTGCGACACTGAGCTGATGATGCATAGGGGTCTATAAAGATGTCAGTGGGGCATCGCAACAAAACACTTGCTCCATGCAGCTGGTTTCCATGTCCTTTCTTTCAAGGCAAAAGTTTCCCTGAGCACTTTATATGTGTCTCTCTTCACAAAGTGGCACCTATACAGGCTTATATTGCTATTTGTGTTCAGTCTTCTGTGAGGAGCCTTCATGTATGGGCATGGAAATTGTATGTTGCTCCCTCAATAACAATCTAGTCGCCTGATTACCTTTTTTTTCAATCCTATTACTCAAATTTGCACAAACCTTTTGGTATCGAGTCTTGTTGCTGGTTATGAGTTCTGTATTGGGTTTAGTTTGTACTTTAGACAATATTGCAGTTGATGAAGGATGGATGGACATCCAAGTGTTTGTTTAATGGTTCTTTTATTGGTGTGAGATGCTTAATTTTTATATTATTCCTACTATGGCCAACCCGGCTGAGCTCAGCCAATACCAGAGGAGGCAGCCTTGCAGGAATCCTCCCTCCTGTAGCTTATAGTGCTGGGTTCCTGCAGTCAGTCAGCCAATGTGCGCTGAGGCTCCGGCTTCATTTCCATAATAGGTGGGGCATCAGAGTACGTTCAGTGTCACTGCAGCAAGGAGCAGGAAATTGATCTAGAGTTTGGTTTCTGATACCTCTCCAGTCATCCCTTCTATCCTCTGCTCACATCTGTATGGTAGGACCTGGTTTTGCTGTGAAGGACACACTAGAGTGTCTAATAGGCAATATCTATGGCTTTTGGGAGATGTACGAGAGGGACTTAATGGAGTTGTACCACTGTGGGGTGGCACGGTGGTTAGCACTGCTGCCTCACAGCACCAGGGACCCGTGTCTGCATGGGTTTCCTCTGGGTGTTCCGGTTTCCTCCCACAGTTCCAAAGATGTGTGGGTTAGGTTGATTGGCCATGGTAAATTGACCCTAGTGTCAGGGGGATTAGTAGGGTAAATAGGTGGGAATAGGGCCTGGGTGCATTGTGGTTGGTACAGACTCAATGGCTGAATTGCCCCTCCTGCGCTGTAAGGATTCTATGATACCCCAGCATGACTTGCTGCCCTTCACCGAGATTATGGTGAAAATGAAAGATTTGCTCTTTGATATGAAGGTAATGCGTAGACAGAGCCCCTGTTGAGTGCAATATTCAGCCTCCTTCATTTACTTGTAATCCTTTCTGGCAGGATTGAAGAAGCTGCCATAGCCACAGCAAATCATTTAACTGGAGTACATCACCCAGCTTCATAAAAATTACTTGGAATAGACAAGTATTCAAGTCAGCTATAGCTGCTTGAGATTTGAATACGGCTTTTTAAGTACTTGTCAGGAGAAAAATCAGATGCAAACAAGATGCCGTAGAGATTTCACTTCTTGTCAAAGCAGGCTATGTTTATGTCATGTTGTGTGTCTGTCATTCTCTCTCTCTCTCTCTTTCCCTCCTCCTCCACTGCCATCGCTTTCTCTTCTCTCTCCTCGCCCCCATCCCTCTCTTTCTCTCCCTCCACCGCCGTCCCACTTTCTCTTTTTCTTCCCTTCCCTCACCCTCCCCCTCTCTCCCTCTCTCTTTCTCTCTCTCTCTCTTCCCCCCCTCCCCTTGCTGTCTCTCTCTTCTTCCCGCTCTGCCATCACTCTTTCTCCTCCACTCCCTGCCCACCCAACACACCACTTTTGGATTGTCTTTAATGGGACGTGGGAGTTGCTGGCCGTCATTTATTGCCCATCCTTGAGAAGGTGGTGGTGAACTAGTGCTCTAACACTGCGCCCCATGTGGTGTAGGTAATTCAACAGTGTTGTTTGAGAGGCGTGTTACAGGATTTTGACCCAACAATAATGAAGTAACATAGATGTAATTCCATGTCAGGATGGTGAGAGACTTTGAGGGAAACTTGCAGGTGATGGTATTCCCATGCACCTGTGCTGCCTTTGTCCTTCTAGATGGTAGAGGGCACGGTTTGAAAGGTGTGGCTTTCTAACTGGTAATGAGTGAACAAGCATTTGACGTGTTGGTTAGAGGATGTATTTGAGTGGCTTCTAATCTGCCAGCTCACTTGGGAGACGACTTTGCATTTGTGATATGGCTACGCAGACCAACATGCAAAATATTTCTTTGGCCCCATCTGCAGCATAGCAAGTTTAGTTTGATCTGACCACTCTAGATGGGTGGATGCTTTTATGCTAGATGCTTTAGTTCTGGATGTTCCCCTCTTGTTTTATCTGATCAAGAAATATTTGATTTCTGTTGTGGCATGGTAGGAATTCTCAATGCGGCCTTCAGTGGAGATACTAAAAACTATGACCATGTATGGCTGTTTTTGATCTGGTGAATGAAGCTGACATGATTTCAGTAATTTTATGATTCAACCTGGCCTCCAGTTATACCGTTGCTTATCGAGCAAAGGATATGAACTAACCCTTATGATAATGACCATCCTTACCCATTGAAGGACATGTTTAAAGTGCCCATCTTTTGGCTGTTTGGATCTAAAGCTTAATTTGTGCATTCTAGAAAGAGTTGGTACAGTATCGGATTCAAGCTTTTATAGACAGTGTTCTTTTGAACAACAGGGAATCACACGATTCCCTTGGCGATTGTAGGAATGTTGGATTTTGAAAGGCGAATGCCCCATGGTGTTCTTCATTAGAAAGACTATCCATCCGACCGCAATTATTTTGTGGAGGTTAAGCATTATTTGAAGAAATAGGAGGATCAACATTGCAGTCAGTAATTTAACCGTCCGGCACATAGTAGTAGCTGTGATCTGATAGCAGAATTGCGTTGCACTCGGTGGCCTGGTTATGTTGTTTAGTGGAAGGAATTGTATTTTGAAGGATCTAAAATGATGTTTTTGCTGCAACAGGAGAAGTATCGGCGCATGGAGGCTGCGGCAAAGGCCGAGTCGGAGCAGAAAAAGCAGGGCTATGGAAAAGATGGAAAAGGCTCTGCTGTCCGAGGGAAGCTGCCTGAGCCGCCCAAGACTGCAGAAGAGATCTGGCAGCAGAATGTGATTGGAGATTATCTGGCCAAGTACAGGGTATGCACTGGGGAATAGTTGAAAGAGAGGAAGTGACCATTTGGAGTGGAAGAAATGGGGATAGGCTAAGAGATTAGGCGACCTGCGAATGGACAGGATTGCACTTACTGTTGGGAGGTTGTCTGCAAGCATGAGAGATTCACCACTTAAAATATTTCAGTTTTTGCTGCATATCTGTTCTCCAACTTGTAAGAATTTCTTGCTGTTGGGAGAACCAGCTTGAAATATTATGCTGTGTGGCTAATTAGTTTTGTCTTATCTGCTCCGTACACCACCTGTGTCCCAGAGAAGATCTATCCACGACAGTGAGCTCTATCATATGCTTCCTCTTTTTGCTCCTCATCCTCGGATCAAGCACCACATTTGATGCAGAGTTACCACTAGAGCTTTAGTGTCATTCACCCTTTTGTTAAAAGCTGATTTCTCTTGTTTAACTTCATACAATATAGAAATGGGTAACAAGTACTGTAGCAACTTTGTGGTTTGTGCCCTTGGATTAATAATAATATGCTACTTTTATCTGGGAAAAGCAATTGCCTATTTTTAGGTCTGGTGTTAGTAAGCAAAGTTATTGAGTTTTTGATACTACCTTGTTCAACTTTCACATGTATAAATTCTCTACCATCAAAAGGGAGCGGTGGGGGGGACCCTTTGCAGGCAGTCTTTAAGATTTCGGATTTTGCCATACCAGAATAATAAGCGGTTGCCCTCATTCCTGCTCCACTTGAGAGTTACCATCAAGAAAACACTCCTACCTTTCTCTTTCTTCTGTCATCTGCGGTAGTTCCAGTGATTGGGTTAGTATGCAGGAAAAGATTTTTCAATTATTCTGGACCAGGGTTGAACTTGTGTTGTCCAGTATTCGATTTTGCATAATATTTTCTGCACAAGGTATCAACAAATCTTTAATCAGCAAATGTCAACATTAATGATTGACTAATTTGCCCGATGGACTTTAAGGCCACAATGGCTTTCCTTGAATCAATACAAAGTGACTTTAATCTTGGTTGTTGAAGAGTGCCATCAACAGTCTAGATCTGGAATGACCCTGGAAGCCAGCACCAATGGACCCAATTCTATGTCTGTCCAAAATGCACCTCTGACCCAAATAACCCATCCCAGGTTTCCGGTTAAAAGGCCGCTTACGGTTAGCCACTCTGAAGGCTGAACAGTCTGTTCTGTTCTGCCATGAATTGATCCTGGTGCAGCCGCAGACAACTTGGAACCAGTTTACGGTTTTGCCTTTGATTTAAAAAGACTTATCAGGGCTGATCCAGGATGAAGTTTGTAGAGGTACCTAAGAGGCACCATGGTCTTACAAATCTTTCAGTTTGTTTGGGTACTTGATTCTCTGCCTTAAACTGTACGTCTAGCGAGCTGAATGGTTAATGCAATGTTTTTCAGTGAATTGAAACCAATATTTATTATACTGGAGCATAACTCTTAAGATGAACACAGTACATGTTTTGAATACCTTCATTACTTTCCCTGTTAATGTCTTCCCAAAGTTCGTTCTTGGGAATTAGTGCATTTATTTCTGCTGCTAGCTTTGGCATGATGATTTTTTTACTAAGCTGTTAAGTATCCTGTCCTTCAGGTAGCCTCCTGTTGTGTTATTCTTGAGACCTTAATGAAATTCCTCCCTGAGGTGATCTGAACACTACCTCCCTAGGGATTCAATTTCTTTTGAAATACAGCTCTCTTTTCAACTTTGACCTTTTAAGCTGCCTGTAGAATAAGCAGTATGATTGATGTCCATGTTTGCAAAACTTTAAGGAAGCCTAATTCTGAATGGGTTGCAGATTACATTTTGCTGCATGGGCGACTTTGGTATGGTCGAGACCCACTTATGCAGACCTGAAACAACTTTGCTGCATTGTTAAAGTCCCATCATGGAATTTATGCACAAAGCAAGTGCCATTGCTTTGATATAAATCGGAGTTTGGTCCTTCCTTCAGAGGAGGATATTGGTCCTAAAGCAAATTGTGACAAATAAACGCTCTGCCTACTTTTCTGTGCTGTGCTGAGGTAAGGACAGTGAGTGTAACTCTCATGTTTCCGGATAAATTTCCACCCTCTATCCAGATTGACTTGGATATTCAAAGATTGAGAATCGCCATCCAGTCTGCAGAAGACCTTTTGATATAAAATTCCACGTACTGCCATGATGACCAGCTAGCATTCTTGTCAGCTTTCCTCAACTGACACATTGCTTGGCAGCTGCCATGTTTCCTTTCATTTCTCAAATCAATTTTTGATTCTGACGAACTGCTGGATCTGACGAGTGCTATTTAGATTGTAGCTGCTTGTTTGTGGCACACTCTTGCTTGCGAACGAGGCCGTGTGTTCCGTCAGCATTTTTCACCGCAAACACGGGGCGAAGCGGCGAAACATGTGCTTTCCTTATTAGTGCATCAGACGCTTAAGTCTGATTTCGTTGTGCTCCCCAGCTTTTCTTACAATTGGAGCTAATCAGTCTGCAGACCAGGAAATTGGATGCTATTGATGTGACGTGCTTGATCGCACCTCTTTTGTGTGCAATCCACTTGGCGTTCAGTGCAGTCTACAGTACTGCCTTCTCCACGCTTTGCCTGGCATAGTGTGTGCAACCCCTTCCAGCTTTGGCCAATGCTCTTGAGGGTGAAAGTCCCACCCTCGTTTCTTGATAGACACACCAGTTATGCCCAATAAAATCTCTTTGGGATTTGTTTAATCTGTACTCCAGAGAATTTGGAATGGAGGTGAAGCATTGCACACTTATTTAGTAGCGCATGCTGTCAGATTGATTGTAATCTGAGCCGCGTCTTGACGTTGCAAAAACAAAATGCTGGGCTTCACGGTGTGTCTTTTGTCTTTTTTAGAATGATCGCACTAAGGCATTCAGAGCGATGGAAGCTACTTGGAGTGCAATGGAGAAAAAGGAGAAATTAATGTGGATTAAAAAAGCAGCAGAGGATCAAAAGCGATACGAGGTACTCCCCTCTCTGTTCCTCTTACAGCAAGTTCAGTACCAAGGATGCTTGCTCTTGACTGACCTAAGAATTGAACATTTTGCTCTTGGCCAACCAGTTTCATAGCAAGTATCTAACTGCTATACTTTTGCTCATGAGTATGTTAGTCTCACTATGCAACAAATGCTGAAGCAAGTATGAAGTGTCACTGCTCTACCGCATCTGAATGGCCTCGCACTATCTCTTCACCTTGAATGGATTTTTAAAAATAAAAAGCTGCTCCCTAGGCTGGAAGTTTAACCCTTATGGTGAGCTCTAAGCGACCTGTGTGAAGTCAGATGGAGGAGTCAGAGTCCAGCTCCCTCTGGGCATAGACTTGACGCCATTTGCCTCTGTTTCCAACTACATGGTTGGCTGGCAATTTATGTACACGGTGCTAATGGAAGCTTGAATTATTTGGGGCAGAGATTTTTAACTCTGCATCCAACTGACGCTGTGCTTGACTTGAATACTCGATGCAGGTTGTAGTGTGGAAAAGTTCAGGATGCCCTGGTAACGCAGTTTTGCCAAAATAACTTAAGTGAAAATGTTCATTGTGTACGGGAGAAATTGGAAAGAGTTTCAGTTCTGTTACCTGTATAAATAGGGGGGAAAAAATGGTTGTTGTCAAGTTCTAAGTTACTGAAGTCGGGACAGGTAGAAGGTGTCGAAATAATCATCAGAAAAGTTGTTATATTGAAACGTGCTACTGAGTAAAGGGCCTGTCTACCTGAGGACCTTCAAAGTGACTAACTTGCGAGACTAGTCGCATTGTCCTGAATGGGCTATAGGCAGAAGAACAGAGGTGCCCTTCATATTCAAGGGCTTGTAAAAATGACCATTTCACCAGTTTGGCTCATTAAGTTGTATTTATTGCCTTTCAATTAACCAAATCTTTTCATGATGATCAAGGTTTTTGCATTTTGTTTGCTTATCTCAAACATCATTTGTCCAGCTCTTGTCTGTACGTTTGTAATCCAGTGGGGGAAAAGGGGAGTAGTGAGAAAATATCAAATGGTACAGCGGGAGTACGGTCATATTTTACCACTTTGTTTTCATCCCAGACTAGTACTGGCAACATTTTGGTTGGTTCCAACAAGTCTTTTGTCGGCTAAAGGAACATTCAGTGAACCCTGTATCACCCACAGGACTGAGATCGCGGGGAGATATTGTAGTTGTTTGGCTTTTGTCAGAGTAACCTGCTGCTGTTGTGATAAATATGGAGATGGGGAGCATGCTGTGAAGGGAGCTTTCGTTGAAAATATCTTGTGGCTGAATTACCAATAAACCTGTCTCAAGTTGTATTCTTGTTGCCCATTTTTTTAAAAATAACTGATACCATGAAACTCCAATGCTTGACTCAGTGACCTCAGACCAGCTGACAAGGGCTGGGCAATATGGACTGTTTGTTGGACTCACCTGATATTAACTTTCAGTGATTATCAATCCCTGGGTGCTTTGAAGAAAAAGCACAATATGTTTCTCCAGTTTTACAACATTTTAGTACTGTAATCAATCTGAAGTATGTGTTTCCCTCCTTGCAATCGTCTTGTAAGATTTTAGTAGTATTAGTGCCAAGCAAGACTGGTGGCAGGGTGCAGCAAGTCCAATGATGGAGAGCATTCCTGACCTGGAAGTGGTGTTGGAGATGTGCCCAAGTGGGTGCGATCCATCCAGAACGACATAATGGATGGGTGATGAAGTGTCAAAAATGGCTGCGGCCTTTGGGATACAAATAAACACTGGCTTCGCGCTGGAGCGAATTCTACATGTGTTCTAGTAACTGTTTTCTGCATTCTTCTGTCACTCGCAATGTTCCAATGCCAAAACAGTGATAGGAGCAGGATCTGTGATGACAGATGGTTGTCTTTTCCACTTGGTAACAAGATTGGCTGGTGCGGTAAACTGATGTATCGCACAAGTGCATTAAGGGAGTGCTTGGGCTTAAGACTCAACAGAGTAGAGGGAGCTTTGCTCTGCACTTCTTAATAGCATCAACTGGGAATTCCTTCCATCCCCAACTCTGGGATTCCTCTGCTTTTTGGAGATCACAATTGACCAAAATATATTTTTGGCTAACACCTAGCATTTAAGCTTCACACACTAAGCTACTGAAACCAGTTGCAAAGCACGTTTGATCCCTGCCCTTATTCTTTAATTAGCCAATCTTATCCTGGGCAGGAGTTGGGTGTTAGAATTAGCTTTAGTTCTCATTTTGGGTAATGGTGAGGAGGGTAGCCTGGATTCCTTTTCCTGAGAGTTGTCCAGGGGCCTCTCCTTGGTGTGTAAAATTGGATCAGAGCAGGATTGTCCTCACAAGACGCTCCACGGTAGAAGCACTATTGATGTACCATCATCATTTGCCCATGGAGTTTGACGAGAGATTCAAACAGTCCCTTTGGCTGCAGGAACCCATCGCATCTTAGCCTGATTTACTGTTTGGACCCAGCATTCAGATACATACTTTCAGAGGTAACCATTAGATAACCATAGGGGGTAGAAAGAAACCCTTAAATCATATTTCCCATCTTTCCTGTTCTTCCTCACTCCTACAATTGGCCCCAGCAACCTCTGTTATTGCTTTTGTCATTGCTTTCGCTGTGTCCAGATATTGTGGGATAGGAACAGAAGAGAGTGGCCTCAGGACGAAAACAAATCAATGAGTCCTGCTGTTTACTGAATCAGTAACTGTATCCGATTGTTACGGGTGCCTTCTGTTTTACAAATATTATTTTGCATTTCAGAAAGAATTAAGTGAAATCCGGACACCAGCAACCAACACAAACAAGAAAATGAAATTTGAAGGGGAACCGAAAAAGCCACCAATGTACGTACCTTCAATTTATTATCAAAATAAGCAGTCACCGGATTTGACACTCAAATACTTGATGGCCTTTATGGCAGACCCCTGTAATTATCTCACTACCGTGACAAATTATAAATTTTGTTTTGGGATTATTTTTTCATAATCACTGATCATGTTGGAGATTTGGCAGCTATGGAGAGAATGGAAAGGTAAAGAGTTGGGAAAAGTGACTTGGGAGGGTTGTGCTTTGTTCTGAAGGTCAAAACTAGAGGCAGTAGGGAGTGAGGGCATTACTGAAGAGATTTATTGATGGATAGTGTGATTTGGTATTTTTCATTTCCTACATTAACTTGGGAGTCCTTTCTGCTGGAAAACTTCCCTGGCCATTTCTGCCAGTCCTGTTCGAAGTGTTGATGAATTTGAATAAAATCTCAGGAAAAAAACGCACAAAATGTGCTGTAGAGAGGCTGTTGTGCATGTGATAACTCTGATAAGCTGTACAATGTTGCTGGTTTATCAGTGTTTGAAGGAAGAAATGCGCAGGAAGAGTTTATACAGTGTTACGCAGTTCTAAAATTAACCTAAAATGTTGATCCTAATGGTTATTTATTTATATATTTACTGGCCCGTTGAGCTGAGGAATGTTTATGATGACTGCCTTTTCAGGAATGGTTACCAGAAATTTTCCCAGGAACTTCTCACAGGCGGTGAGCTGAACCATCTGAATCTGAAGGACCGGATGGTGGAGATTGGGAAAAGATGGAGGAAAGTCACCCAGGCTCAGAAGGACCGTTACAAGAAGATGGCAGAAGAACAGCAAAGCCAATACAAAATCAATCTAGAAGCCTGGCTTAAGGTAGAGAGTCTGCACAGTAACTGCGAGCAGGAGAGCGTTGTAGTTGGCGAGTCTGGATACATTTTGCGCTACCAGTTGAGGATGTATCTTTCCCCAGTCGATGAATGGGCCTCTGACTGAGTTCAAATGGCTGCTGCTACACAATCACTTACTATGACCTTTAAATAAAGTGATTCTTGGGTGGGATGATGGGGAGGAGCAATGATGGTACGTTTAGCCTCATGGAGTTGAGGGTAAATGGCCACTAGAGAGGGAACGGATAGTGGTAGTTTCCATTTTCAAAAGAATAACAATACATTCAACTGGTCCCTCGTTTGCTCAGTCTTCATAGACATAGCTCGAGTTAGTCACAGAATCACACTATTACAGCACAGAGAGAGGTGATTCAGCCCAATATGTCTGCACCAGTTGTCAGCAGGAGCCGTTCACTTCTGCCTTCTCCCTGTAACACTGCACATTCTTCCTTTTCAGATAGCAGTCTCTTTCCCTTTTGAATGCTTTGATTGAACCTGCCTCCACCACAATCTCGGGCAGTGTATTCCAGACCTTAACGGATATTGGTTATTGCCATTTGGCTTCAATTGTCTTCCTCTTCCACAGGCCTTATTGACCCAGTAACATTGAGTTCACCTTGTCTTTGCCATTTGCCACTTTTGCGCTTCAATGTGGTTACCCCTCAACCAACTTCTCCCTATGCCCCTTTTTGTCTTTTTCTCACTTGGGGAATCCTTCCAGTTATAGAAAGGAGGGGACAGCCCCAATTTCGCCCCTCTCTGCTCATCCATAAATAGAAATGTGAGAGGGATAGATAAAAGGCAGGGTAAAGACCATAGATAAAAGACAGGGTAAAGACCACAGAAAAGAATTAGTGTTTCACATTTGTCCAAAATCTTAAGTGCAATAAGGTGTTACTTCTCAGAATTCGGCAAACTGAAAACTGGTACTATATAATTCACCTCAGTGCAGTTGACATCACATGAGGTGATGGGCATGCAGAGATGAATCTGTATTGAAGATTATGGCACACAAGTTCCAGTAGAAGCAGTGTAGATGGGGCCAGGTACTCAATCTGGACAGAGCCCCTTTTCAGTGCTGCTGCTTGTAGATGGCAAAATGACAGGCTTAAGACTTGGTTACACAAACTAAAGGATTTAATGTCACATGACTCTCACCTGCTCACTGCCTTTAACAAAGGGCGTGTATGTCCCAAGTGCGTTCCTGAGTTGGTTAAATGTTCTTAAGATTTGAAAGGAATTTGGTCTCTGCAGACCACGGGGGGTTGTAAGAGTCTCTTCAGAGATAGAGGTTCAATATCTGCAATATCAACTAGAAGCAGGAGTAGGCCATTCGGCCCTTCATGTCTGATCATCGAATTCAATATCCTGATCCCTCTTTCCAGGAATCAGCCCTTAACAGGATTCAGCTTGGTAAAAACCTTTGCTGTACTCTCTCTATGGCAAGGACATCCTTCCTCCACCAAAGGATACCAAAACTGCACACGATACTCCAGATGTGGCCTCACCAACATCCTATACAATTGCAGCAAAGCATCCCTATCCCTATACTCAAATCCTCTCGCTATGAAGGCCAACATACCATTTGCCGCCTTTACTGCCTGCTGTACCTGCGCGCTTACTTTCAAAGACTGATGCACGAGGACTCCAAGGTTTCGTTGAATATCCATCTCTCAATTTACACCCATTCAAGTGATAATCTGTCTTCCTATTATTGCTACCAAAGTGGATAACCTCACATTTATCCACATTATACAGCATCTGCCATGCAGATGCCCACATACTCAGCCTGTCCAAATCACGCTGAAGCATCTCTGCATCCTCCTCACAGCTCACTTTCCCAGCCAACTTTGTATCATCTGCAAATTTGAAAATAATACATTCAGTTTCCTCTACCATACTCCTATGGTAGCTCCTTTTGTTCAGAGGGTGACACAGACATTCAGCCAATTTAAAAGGTCTTTGTTCAGGTTTTTAAATTTTAGAAATTAGCCGTGAGGATATCTACATATTTTATAAAATAAATATAGTGCAATGTCTTTGTCCCCTGACATTCCTGTCAGTGTGTTGCCTTTTCCAAAGCATTCACACAGATCCTGCGGCTCAGTGACCAGTATTCAACCATATTCCAATGGGGTGACCAGTGAGTCATCAAGTTTGATGTTCTACTCTTTTGTTAAATATCCAAATGTTTTCTTTGCTTTTAATTGCTTCTTTGTATTCTCTCCACATTGAAAAGTAACACATCCCATCACCTTCATTAATTTTCAGATCTGTACCATGTTCATTCTTTCACTATGCAGTACTTTACATTTCTCACTGCTGACCTCTGGTTATGCAATTGGATAGATAAACGGAAATCTGAATCTTTCTGCAAAATCTTAACTGTGGTGTCCATTTCTTTTTATAAGAATTTAATCACTGATCCCCTGTGACGACCTACTCAGCACTCTGCCAAGTAGCACAGTGGCACTGCTGCCTCACAGCGCCAGGGACCCAGGTTCGATTCGCGACTTGGGTCACTGCCTGTGCAGAGTCTACGCATTCTCCCCGTGTCTGTGTCGGTTTCCTCCAGGTGCCCCGGTTTCCTCCCACAGACCAAAAGACATGCTGGTTAGGTGCAGTGGCCATGCTAAATAGTCCCTCAGTGTACCCGAACAGGTGCCGGAGTTTGACTACTAGGGGATTTTCATGGTAACTGAAGCCTACTTGTGACACTAATATTTAAACTTAAACCCAGTAATTTGCTGAGCTTTCAAGTGTCCTGTTTTTCAAACCACTTCTCCAATTCTACCCTGATTCTTGTGGGTTTTTAGCTAGTCTTTCATATGGAACTTGCCTCTCCAGAGCGCAGGTGTTTTGTTCTAGTTATTTTACTTTCACAGACTGGCAAGTGGAAGCAGAGTAGTTCTGCTGGTTCCCTCTTAACTTCACTTGAAAGTCCAGTCGCTTCTGACTGGACTTGCTGATCATTATCTAGTATTAGTACTAAGCATGTTGCTTAACAGGGACAGAGTGTCAATAGTAACTGTACAGTCCTAATTATTCACAGCCTTGTGATTGTAAGAGTTTTGGAGACATTTTTGAGTTGGGTAAAATGCTATATTTATAAGTGTTACTTCTGTTTCCTTAGAGCTTGTCTCCCCAAGAGAGAAACGTGTACAAAGAATACACTTCAAATGTAAGTCAACTGGCCAACCATATTTTGGCAAATCTTGTGTTGAAAACTTAGTAATTTATTTTTGTGAGCTGGAGATATCTTGGGCAGAATAGTTATGTCCTGCCTACCCTGGGAATCGTAGCGGGCGGGTGGGGTGGGGGTGGGAAACCATGCAAAGGTCCATTGACCTCGGGCGGGGTTTTCTGGTCTTGGGGCAAGGGTGGCCGGAAAATCCCACCCTTAGACTGGGCGCCTACTGAATCATTGTTTTCTGTTTACTGGCTATTAAGCACAGTAGCACGCTGCCTTCTGCCCTGTGAACTAACACCTTGTTTGAATCTTGGTTAAATTGTTGACATTAAATACTTGGCCCAAAGTCTAATTTTGAAATGGTGACTTGTGTTTGAGATGTTTCTATGAGTAAATTTGGAGGTGGGAGGGGGGGGGGGGGGGGGTTGGCGGGCGGAAGACAGGGACAATCTTGGGAGAATATGGACATGTGTATTCTTGAAGTTTAGTTGGTGGGTGGAGCAGGGAGGAAAAGGTGGATGAACACATGATAATTGCAGACTTTTTTCATTCTGATAACCTGAACTTGCTATAATGTCATTGACAGAAACGCAAGAGTACTACAAAGGCAGCCAGCCCAAATCCCAAAATGAAGATTACAATACCAACAAAGAGCGCAAGTGTAAGTATCTATAGAGTTCTGAGTCTCTTGCTTTGCTGCAGCTTTATTCTGAAAGAGGCACTGCAAATCATCTTAAGGCTGAGCTAATTGTTTGGAGCAACAAGTTGTAAATTGGGGGATGTTGCGCAGTGGGTGTGCGCAATGTTCTGCTGACAGGTTAACTTTGTGCAGCAGAGTTGGCTGTGACCATTGTGGGGGGGTTTATCACCTTGAGCAAAAGGCATTGAGCATGTTGAAATTTTCCTTGTATCTGTCTGCCTGTTCATCAGCATTTAAATTGATTTGAGTTTACTGTTGATAGAAACTTGATGAGGATTACTATGTGAAGAGGTCATTATAGCTGTACCTGCTGAAGGCTTACTTGCATTGCTGCATACTCCTGTTCCCATCAGCATGTATTATCCTTGATTGTTAGAATGTTGCCAGCCACACTCGGGTGCACTAGCTTCAGTCAGCTACTATAGGTGCTACAAATGCCACAATGTGGAATAAGTGCTATGCTACTCTTTGTTTTATTCATTTGTGAGACATGGGCGCTGTTGGCTGGCCAACATTTATTGCCCATCCCTACTTGCCTGAGGGCAGTTGAGAGTCAACTACATTGCTGTGGCTCTGGAGTCACATGTCGGCCAGACCAAGTAAGGATGGCAGATTTTCTTCCCTAAAGGACATGAGCGAACCAGATGGGTTTTTCCGACAATCGACAATGGTTTCACGGTCATCAGTAGATTCTTAAATCCAGATTTGTTTTTTAAAATTGAATTCAAATTCCACCATCTGCTGTGACGGGATTCGAACCCGGGTCCCCAGAACATTAGCTGAGTTTCTGGATTAATAGTCTAGCGATAATACCATGATTCCATTGCCAAAACACAAGCAGCGACTTGGACAAGCGACACCACATGAGGTTCATCTGGAATTCTCCCAGAATCTGGGACAGTACCTGCACACTTAAATCCTTTGTTCCTTCTCCGTTTCCAGTCTCTGATTTATCTTTCTTGTATCTAAAGTGAGTGACCTCACGCTTCCCACATTGAACTCCAATTGTTACCTTTTTGGCCATAGAAACTCTACAGTGCAGAAGGAGGCCATTCGGCCCATCAAGTCTGCACCGACCACAATCCCACCTAAGGCCTTATCCCCACAACATCACATATTTACTCTGCTAATCCCTCTAATCTACACATCCTGGGACACTAAGGGGCAATTTTACATGGCCAGTCAACCTAACCCGCGCATCTTTGGACTGTGGGAGGAAATCAGAGCACTCTGAGGAAACCCACGCAGACATAGGGAGAATGTGCAAACTCCACACAGACAGTGACCCAAGCCGAGAATCGAATCCAGGTCCCTGGAGCTGTGAGGCAGCAGTGCTAACCACTGTGCCACCCCATTCATTCATTCATTTTAATCCCTTTTTTATAACTTGCGTGCATCCTAATTTAGTGTTAGCTGTAAACTTGGGGAGAATAAAACTTCATCTAAGTCATTGACATATATGGTGCAAAGTTGAAGCGCTGGTCGAGATCCCTGGGGAACACCATGAATCACATACTCGCAGTTAGTGTGTGACACTGGGGAGATTCATCCCAGTGCAGATTCATCCCAGTGCAGGATAGCTGTTATATGCTTTAAACTTTCTCCACATCCCTAGCTCTACATTGATCCTGCTCCGTAAAACTGACTGTAGGAAATTTTGACAAAATTCAACAATTGTGCTCCTCGTCTCGATGGTTAAATGCACCACCTGCAATGGAAGTGTATGAATTGGACAAGAAAAGTCTCACATTTAGTTGTTTGTCACCAAGTAATTAATTGAAATAGCAGAAAGGGTCCTATAGCATCATTGGACTGGGCTAT